>NC_141685.1:561578923-563011423 GCF_964263255.1 Lissotriton vulgaris | reverse complement strand
ATTTCTTGGGTACAACTTTTCTGTTGCAGGCAGCTTTAATCCGACAGTCAGTTACGCGATGAGCCTGACGCGTTTCAAAATTTTCTTCCTCAGAGGCATTCGCTTGGCTGATTGTGTGCACCTGGTACTGTTATTCACACCACGTTGATGCCACGCCCCTAATGCAGTGGGAGCATTGTGGGAGAAGTAGTCCAGGTTAATTTCATATCCTATGGTGGCACTAATGTCTGTCAATGTTTTCCAGCCCTCAGATGGGCCCTGCCAGCAATGTCCAGTTTAAATCCCTCCTTTGTGTTCCGCAATGCAGCTCGATATTTATCAGCCACGCGGCTCCCGGTTATGGGGTGGTGCAGGTTCGGCGGCAGGACCACCGCCCAAATATCTTCGCTCCAACTTGCCCTTGCTTGAACAGCACGCAAACACGTAGGTAGGTGGCAAACCTTTATTTCTTGGGTACAACTTTTCTGTTGCAGGCAGCTTTAATCCGACAGTCAGTTACGCGATGAGCCTGACGCGTTTCAAAATTTTCTTCCTCAGAGGCATTCGCTTGGCTGATTGTGTGCACCTGGTACTGTTATTCACACCACGTTGATGCCACGCCCCTAATGCAGTGGGAGCATTGTGGGAGAAGTAGTCCAGGTTAATTTCATATCCTATGGTGGCACTAATGTCTGTCAATGTTTTCCAGCCCTCAGATGGGCCCTGCCAGCAATGTCCAGTTTAAATCCCTCCTTTGTGTTCCGCAATGCAGCTCGATATTTATCAGCCACGCGGCTCCCGGTTATGGGGTGGTGCAGGTTCGGCGGCAGGACCACCGCCCAAATATCTTCGCTCCAACTTGCCCTTGCTTGAACAGCACGCAAACACGTAGGTAGGTGGCAAACCTTTATTTCTTGGGTACAACTTTTCTGTTGCAGGCAGCTTTAATCCGACAGTCAGTTACGCGATGAGCCTGACGCGTTTCAAAATTTTCTTCCTCAGAGGCATTCGCTTGGCTGATTGTGTGCACCTGGTACTGTTATTCACACCACGTTGATGCCACGCCCCTAATGCAGTGGGAGCATTGTGGGAGAAGTAGTCCAGGTTAATTTCATATCCTATGGTGGCACTAATGTCTGTCAATGTTTTCCAGCCCTCAGATGGGCCCTGCCAGCAATGTCCAGTTTAAATCCCTCCTTTGTGTTCCGCAATGCAGCTCGATATTTATCAGCCACGCGGCTCCCGGTTATGGGGTGGTGCAGGTTCGGCGGCAGGACCACCGCCCAAATATCTTCGCTCCAACTTGCCCTTGCTTGAACAGCACGCAAACACGTAGGTAGGTGGCAAACCTTTATTTCTTGGGTACAACTTTTCTGTTGCAGGCAGCTTTAATCCGACAGTCAGTTACGCGATGAGCCTGACGCGTTTCAAAATTTTCTTCCTCAGAGGCATTCGCTTGGCTGATTGTGTGCACCTGGTACTGTTATTCACACCACGTTGATGCCACGCCCCTAATGCAGTGGGAGCATTGTGGGAGAAGTAGTCCAGGTTAATTTCATATCCTATGGTGGCACTAATGTCTGTCAATGTTTTCCAGCCCTCAGATGGGCCCTGCCAGCAATGTCCAGTTTAAATCCCTCCTTTGTGTTCCGCAATGCAGCTCGATATTTATCAGCCACGCGGCTCCCGGTTATGGGGTGGTGCAGGTTCGGCGGCAGGACCACCGCCCAAATATCTTCGCTCCAACTTGCCCTTGCTTGAACAGCACGCAAACACGTAGGTAGGTGGCAAACCTTTATTTCTTGGGTACAACTTTTCTGTTGCAGGCAGCTTTAATCCGACAGTCAGTTACGCGATGAGCCTGACGCGTTTCAAAATTTTCTTCCTCAGAGGCATTCGCTTGGCTGATTGTGTGCACCTGGTACTGTTATTCACACCACGTTGATGCCACGCCCCTAATGCAGTGGGAGCATTGTGGGAGAAGTAGTCCAGGTTAATTTCATATCCTATGGTGGCACTAATGTCTGTCAATGTTTTCCAGCCCTCAGATGGGCCCTGCCAGCAATGTCCAGTTTAAATCCCTCCTTTGTGTTCCGCAATGCAGCTCGATATTTATCAGCCACGCGGCTCCCGGTTATGGGGTGGTGCAGGTTCGGCGGCAGGACCACCGCCCAAATATCTTCGCTCCAACTTGCCCTTGCTTGAACAGCACGCAAACACGTAGGTAGGTGGCAAACCTTTATTTCTTGGGTACAACTTTTCTGTTGCAGGCAGCTTTAATCCGACAGTCAGTTACGCGATGAGCCTGACGCGTTTCAAAATGTTCTTCCTCAGAGGCATTCGCTTGGCTGATTGTGTGCACCTGGTACTTTTATTCACACCACGTTGATGCCACGCCCCTAATGCAGTGGGAGCATTGTGGGAGAAGTAGTCCAGGTTAATTTCATATCCTATGGTGGCACTAATGTCTGTCAATGTTTTCCAGCCCTCAGATGGGCCCTGCCAGCAATGTCCAGTTTAAATCCCTCCTTTGTGTTCCGCAATGCAGCTCGATATTTATCAGCCACGCGGCTCCCGGTTATGGGGTGGTGCAGGTTCGGCGGCAGGACCACCGCCCAAATATCTTCGCTCCAACTTGCCCTTGCTTGAACAGCACGCAAACACGTAGGTAGGTGGCAAACCTTTATTTCTTGGGTACAACTTTTCTGTTGCAGGCAGCTTTAATCCGACAGTCAGTTACGCGATGAGCCTGACGCGTTTCAAAATTTTCTTCCTCAGAGGCATTCGCTTGGCTGATTGTGTGCACCTGGTACTGTTATTCACACCACGTTGATGCCACGCCCCTAATGCAGTGGGAGCATTGTGGGAGAAGTAGTCCAGGTTAATTTCATATCCTATGGTGGCACTAATGTCTGTCAATGTTTTCCAGCCCTCAGATGGGCCCTGCCAGCAATGTCCAGTTTAAATCCCTCCTTTGTGTTCCGCAATGCAGCTCGATATTTATCAGCCACGCGGCTCCCGGTTATGGGGTGGTGCAGGTTCGGCGGCAGGACCACCGCCCAAATATCTTCGCTCCAACTTGCCCTTGCTTGAACAGCACGCAAACACGTAGGTAGGTGGCAAACCTTTATTTCTTGGGTACAACTTTTCTGTTGCAGGCAGCTTTAATCCGACAGTCAGTTACGCGATGAGCCTGACGCGTTTCAAAATTTTCTTCCTCAGAGGCATTCGCTTGGCTGATTGTGTGCACCTGGTACTGCTATTCACACCACGTTGATGCCACGCCCCTAATGCAGTGGGAGCATTGTGGGAGAAGTAGTCCAGGTTAATTTCATATCCTATGGTGGCACTAATGTCTGTCAATGTTTTCCAGCCCTCAGATGGGCCCTGCCAGCAATGTCCAGTTTAAATCCCTCCTTTGTGTTCCGCAATGCAGCTCGATATTTATCAGCCACGCGGCTCCCGGTTATGGGGTGGTGCAGGTTCGGCGGCAGGACCACCGCCCAAATATCTTCGCTCCAACTTGCCCTTGCTTGAACAGCACGCAAACACGTAGGTAGGTGGCAAACCTTTATTTCTTGGGTACAACTTTTCTGTTGCAGGCAGCTTTAATCCGACAGTCAGTTACGCGATGAGCCTGACGCGTTTCAAAATTTTCTTCCTCAGAGGCATTCGCTTGGCTGATTGTGTGCACCTGGTACTGTTATTCACACCACGTTGATGCCACGCCCCTAATGCAGTGGGAGCATTGTGGGAGAAGTAGTCCAGGTTAATTTCATATCCTATGGTGGCACTAATGTCTGTCAATGTTTTCCAGCCCTCAGATGGGCCCTGCCAGCAATGTCCAGTTTAAATCCCTCCTTTGTGTTCCGCAATGCAGCTCGATATTTATCAGCCACGCGGCTCCCGGTTATGGGGTGGTGCAGGTTCGGCGGCAGGACCACCGCCCAAATATCTTCGCTCCAACTTGCCCTTGCTTGAACAGCACGCAAACACGTAGGTAGGTGGCAAACCTTTATTTCTTGGGTACAACTTTTCTGTTGCAGGCAGCTTTAATCCGACAGTCAGTTACGCGATGAGCCTGACGCGTTTCAAAATTTTCTTCCTCAGAGGCATTCGCTTGGCTGATTGTGTGCACCTGGTACTGTTATTCACACCACGTTGATGCCACGCCCCTAATGCAGTGGGAGCATTGTGGGAGAAGTAGTCCAGGTTAATTTCATATCCTATGGTGGCACTAATGTCTGTCAATGTTTTCCAGCCCTCAGATGGGCCCTGCCAGCAATGTCCAGTTTAAATCCCTCCTTAGTACCATAGGAAAAGTTGTACCCAAGAAATAAAGGTTTGCCACCTACCTACGTGTTTGCGTGCTGTTCAAGCAAGGGCAAGTTGGAGCGAAGATATTTGGGCGGTGGTCCTGCCGCCGAACCTGCACCACCCCATAACCGGGAGCCGCGTGGCTGATAAATATCGAGCTGCATTGCGGAACACAAAGGAGGGATTTAAACTGGACATTGCTGGCAGGGCCCATCTGAGGGCTGGAAAACATTGACAGACATTAGTGCCACCATAGGATATGAAATTAACCTGGACTACTACTCCCACAATGCTCCCACTGCATTAGGGGCGTGGCATCAACGTGGTGTGAATAACAGTACCAGGTGCACACAATCAGCCAAGCGAATGCCTCTGAGGAAGAAAATTTTGAAACGCGTCAGGCTCATCGCGTAACTGACTGTCGGATTAAAGCTGCCTGCAACAGAAAAGTTGTACCCAAGAAATAAAGGTTTGCCACCTACCTACGTGTTTGCGTGCTGTTCAAGCAAGGGCAAGTTGGAGCGAAGATATTTGGGCGGTGGTCCTGCCGCCGAACCTGCACCACCCCATAACCGGGAGCCGCGTGGCTGATAAATATCGAGCTGCATTGCGGAACACAAAGGAGGGATTTAAACTGGACATTGCTGGCAGGGCCCATCTGAGGGCTGGAAAACATTGACAGACATTAGTGCCACCATAGGATATGAAATTAACCTGGACTACTTCTCCCACAATGCTCCCACTGCATTAGGGGCGTGGCATCAACGTGGTGTGAATAACAGTACCAGGTGCACACAATCAGCCAAGCGAATGCCTCTGAGGAAGAAAATTTTGAAACGCGTCAGGCTCATCGCGTAACTGACTGTCGGATTAAAGCTGCCTGCAACAGAAAAGTTGTACCCAAGAAATAAAGGTTTGCCACCTACCTACGTGTTTGCGTGCTGTTCAAGCAAGGGCAAGTTGGAGCGAAGATATATATATATATATATATATATATATATGCAATGATGTTCCTGTTCCGCCAGTACTCGGTGAAGGGTAACCAAGTGCAGACCTCGAGCTCACCTCCACACTCGCAGCAAACAAAACACCAAGTCCGGTTTCAAGTGAAGAGCAGAGTGGATTTATTATCAAAGTAAAATATAATGGGGAAAATGCCCGTCCATGAAGCGTTTCGCTCCACCAAGGAGCTTGGTCACAATATATATATATATCCCACGAAAGTCCCAGCAGCGCGACCAACCTTCACAGCGGCGCTGAACCAGGAAACAGACTCCACAGGCAAGACTTAGTGCTTAAGGATGTTTAATCACAGCATCAGATGCCCAAATGACGCGTTTCGGCCGCCAGACAGGCGGCCTTGATCACATAGAGCTTGCAATGGTGAGTAGGTGAATTTATACACAGTGTGAGGAGATGGCAGTATTTTTACTATGTTCTTTGCAGTGATCATTCAGTTTTGCAACATGTAGGAAGGAAATAACAGTGACATCACGATTTTACTACATCCAATGTTGTAAGGCAGTACAGACATAGTGAAAGGACTATAAAGCTTGGACATGTAACAATGCACCAGTGATTGCCATGCACAGACAGGGAGTGTTGGGCAGGTGAGTGGTGTGGAGTTCATGTGAACTCATGTGTATGTATGCTAAGTAGCGGGGTAGGCAGCCAGATTGTTTGTAGAATTAATGGGGCCAGAGCGCGCCGTGGCATACAAATAATATATGACTATTGACCGAACTAAATGCATAATGCTCAAATGCGGGTCAAACAAAGTTAGTCATCGGTGTGTGTGTTTACGCATGGCAAACGCAGTTGTTTGCCCGATGAGTGTATTGTAGGCGATCCCCACCGCTTCTGGAGCTAATGTGCGCCGTCTATCTGCAGATGATGAGGGCATAAATGCAAGACACCCTCAGAGGTGGAGTGTACCATGGGGAGAAATCCCAAGCGCAACAGAGGCTGCTATGCTACGCCTGTCTGTGAATATTAAGGCATAAATGTACAGACTCCCACAAAGGTGAAGTGTACCATGGGGAGAATGTGAAAGTACAAATAATTTGGACTAAAAATCGTGTTGTGATGTAGATATATTGTTGGAAAATAACGTATGCAAACAGTGAATAAGTCGCCTGCCATCCTTCAGTACAAGTACAGTGAAGGAATAAAGGGAAGATACAGGGAAGTGCAGTGTGAGTGTATATACAAAGTGAGATTGGCGAGTGTGTGCATAGTGCGATGATAAACACCTAAAATTGATGTAGGAGTGGTGCCTATCTCATAGGTAGTGGAATCAGTCCAGCCTACCTAGAAATGTGAATTAAAAAATTATATATATACTGCAAGATGCAACAATGGGTTAGGGAAACAGAGTATAAACCATAAGTGGTTCGGCATCCATAGGTAATGAATACCACACATCCAATGCAACAAGAAGCCAGTCACTATTCAAATCATAGGGACTTGGAAAACCGGGCCTTATGGGCCTGGCAGTGCAGGGCACGCCTTAATACCCGAGTTCACCTGCTTTGTAAAAAACAGAGACACAAGACACTTTGTTGAGCGTGGAAGCCAGGTTTATTAGCTGCAGCTAAGCACAGTTATCCCAGAAGTTACACACAAGGTGGGTTCTACGGAGACTGCCACTTCAATCCATGGCGCACAATCTTTTATAGTAACATATTTACAGCATCTCACTCCTTACACATACAAAACGAACCAATGAGAAAAGTTGGAAAACAAGCTATCAGGTGTCTCAAAAACGCCCCTCTCTCAGACCCGTGTGTTACCCCTCCCAACAAATTAATCAATGATGGAATCGACAATCCACTCTTGCAGGTGACAGGACGTATTTGTGTGCCTCAAAGGATAGTTGTGTAATAGGAGAATACAAGGAGAAAATAGCGAAGGCCAGTCGGATAAGATACTTTAAGGAAAGAATAGGAGAAGGTAAATAGTCGGTCGAGACAGGGATCAATCAAGTCAGACATGGATTAACGAACTCAGCCAGACCCTGACATCGGGTTTTGTAAACAAGAGCAATGGAGTTACTTTTTAACTGAAAGGACACGCAGCATCTGGAAAAGCAAAAACACGCCATTTTATGCTGCCTGAGTGAGGGCAACATAAAATGGCGGCAAGACACAAAATGGCGGCTAGATACTGGATGAAGTCAGAAATCGAAGAACCTCAGACTGACGTGCATAAATTGGCGTATGAAGTAAACCAGGGGGCACGTAATATGTGATACCCAGGGACCAATCTCATGTATGGCTGAGGGTCAATATCTCAAACAATGAACTCGACCAAAGAGCGCAAATTACGGTATGAATACCGAACTATAACCAGGGCGCTCTGGCTGAGTGTGTGCGGGGCACTGGATAAGTGTGAGGTAACTGGCGGTGTGTATATACAACATTGTGTGGATGCCACAAATTGCAAGGAAACTAACTAAGTTGTAGAACATGGTGTTCACCTTCCGGAAAGATATCACGTTTGGATTTTGAGACGCCATTTGGGGATTACGGGACCGACCCCCACAGGCAACTGCCTTAAGGTGACTTTGAACCGGGTCTTGAAAGAGATACAGAGGTGGGACCACTCGACTGCGCAGCGTGAATAGCTTATACAGACAAGGTGAACACTGTGTTCTACATTTAACAAAGCAGGCCAGATTATTGTTTGGACGTTGGAAATATCCATATATTTGGGCCCACCCTAGTAGTACCTTCTGAATAGAGAAAACGGAAATACATTCTGAAAAGATGAGCTGGCTTTGAAAATCACACACGCTCGGATACATCAATTGCACCCTGAAGAAGTTCTGCTTGACAGAACAAAACGCGTTGGCTGGTTTCTATAAATGGATTATTAAAAAAACCTTGAACTTTTTTCAAATCACGATTCAGCGTCTTTATAACAGGACATTTCAACGACTTATCCATCTCCTATGTTTGGTGGAGATTTACCTCTGAAGCGGTGCTTTTTCAGTTTTGATAAAAATATAGACTTTCTTTCCAAGTTTTGGGATATGCTTTCAGGACAGGGAGCATTTGAGAATTGCACGCTATTTTATTGAAAATCATATTATGTTGGTGAAATTTGGGTTGGTGCTTTGGGAATGAGAGTGGTCCACTGTCCTAATCGTGTTGTATCAATAAAGAAATTGTGTGACAGACACCAATCAATGAGGAATAAAATGAATTTGTTATGTCTATGTTGGTTGATGGGTCTTTTGTCGAGGAAATATTTACATGCAGCCAAACCATCCGTGAGCTTGATACTGGTGTACAGTGAGGGGATGTCCATAGAAATCAGTAGATAGTCTTCGCACCATGGGATGTCTTTTACTTTACACAGAAAATCACTGGTGTCCCTAAGGTAAGAATGTTGACTGGATACCAAATCCTGCAGGAAAAATTCCCCATATTTTGATATGTTCTCACATACACTTTTCCTAGCCGAGATGATAGGTCTCCCCGGGATGGGGGTCACGTTTTTGTGCACTTTGGGCAAGAAATACAGGATTGGTTGAACAGGTGATTCCACGTTGAGAAAAGCAAATTCATGCTTACTTATCTGACCTTTAGTCCTGAAATCAGTAAGGTGACTTTCAAGCTCTTTGTTGGTTTCGATGATTTTCTTTTGGCTTGAAACTCTGTAACATAAGGTGTGATTGAGGTGTCTGTTAGCCTCCTCCAGGTAAAGGTTGCGTGGCCACAGCACAATGTTACCTCCCTTATCGGCCTTGTTTTAGATGACCTCGTGGTTGTTTTGGAGTTTTGTCATAAGTTTATTGTACCTCACATTACGTTGGTTTATTCTTTTGGTTTGTCTTGTGGTTTTCATGTGCAGCTTTTTGAGTTTCTCGATTATGACATCACTGAAGATGTCGATGGTGTCTTTGGGCATTACAGGAGTAAAGGTGGAGAGGGGTTTGAAAGGGCTGGCAACTATGATGGTGCTTTCAATGCCTTCATCCAGCAAGACTTGTTGGGTGGGTCTGGGTGTGCAAGGAACTCCAAGTTCACCTGATGTCCGTAGTGCGGGAATGTCACCCACTGTCAGTACTTGATCACCAGTTGCCGCTGATTGTGGCATGTTGGTGTCATTGGAATTAGGTTGTTTGAGTTAAAGAACTTAATCAACTTGAACTTTCTTATGAACTTGAACACATCAATCCTAGTGTTGCTGTAATCAAAAGTACTTTCAGGGCAATAAGTGAGGCCCTGTGTGAGTAGCTGTTTTTCAGCCTCGGTGAGATCAATGGTGCTCAAATTGATGATAGTTTTAGTGTCCTTACTTATTTATTTCTCCAGTTGCCTCTTCTTCTGTTCATTTGTTTCTGCTCTCCTGCGTTTTCTCCTTTCGCGCCGCTTTCTGTTGTGCCAGTGTTTTCTTTCCGCGGCAGCCTCAGCCTGAGGGTCTGCCGCCTGTCGAAGACTAACAAATCCATCTCTTCACCGGGACTTGGGTTGACTCTGCCAGGAAAATTCCCACTTCTCCATCGCATTCTGTCATCCGAGTCTGCACCACCTTCCGCTAGCGAACTTATGTCAGAAAGTGATGTCGATTCAGCCCCATCTGTTTGGGCCGGTGGTGGATTAGACTGTCCCTGTTGGCTCTGTTTACCCATTCATTGGGTCCTGATAGAATCATATTTTCTGGCAAAGGTGAAGACTTGCCCGCACTCATAATCCGTCTTATCTCGGACGAATTTAAAGATTTTACGGGCCTTGATTGTTTCCTCATGTTTATTGAGTCTCTTATCAATTTCTTCTCTTCCTTTTGCTATTGCCTCTTTGTGTTCACTGGCATCTAGTTCACTATTGATGCGGTCAATTTCATGCTGTATCTTGTCTCTGTCAATTTCAGCATATTTTATCAATATGATCAGGAGGCGCATTGAGGCTTCCAAATTGCTAGTAGCCCATTCCTTTAGCATATCAGGGTTAGGTTGTTCGAAACCTAACTGGCGGTTGCCAGTAGGTAGTTATAGTTAGGACCTGTTTTCCAAAGGAAATACGCAACATTCTATTTTGAATAACTTTTGCGCTTGTTGACGAATCTTAGCGAAATTCTCAAAACTTACGGTCCATTCCTATCCTGAAAGTTTCACAGTGATTCGTCAAACAAGGGCAGAGAAAAAAGGGGGGTCCCAAAACGTGTTTTCCACATGCAAATTCCCATAGGACCTTTAGCCACAGCTACAGTCCGAAAAGCTGAATGGAATTACACCAAATTTGGCAAAGATGTAGTCCTTGGTTCAGACTTGTGCCTTTTGCTTAAATGGTGTCAATCTGTTCAGTAGTTCCTGAGAAAATTACAGTTGAAAGCATTTACATGTCTATGGGCGCGGTCAATCCGCGGACCCTGAGCGCACCGTGAGTGTATCATAAGCGCACCATCCAGATCACGCGCTGAATGCTAATTGGCTGTCAAGTGTGCTGTCAACATTCGAAACCAGGAACTGCTGGCATCCATTTTGTGTCTCAGTAGAAGTGAGGCAGAAGAAGTCAGTGGAATATGTGTGCAAAACTTAGAAAGGGACAGGGTAGACCTCTAGACCTGCTTAGGGAGTCCCAAAAAGACCCGGCAAGTGCAGGTAGGGTGTGCGGACTCTGACGGAAATAAAATTGAGTTTTTTAATAATTAGCCTCTGGGGCTAAATAAAGGGGGCAAAATATTAAATTTTATGTGGGGCCTAGCCCCGAGAATCATCACCCCGGGGATAAAAAAAATGGTGGGGGGAGGGGTCCAAGGCCCCCAAAGCTGCGGGGACCACCACCCCCGGGGCTTTATGTATTATGGGAAGAGGACTGCTTGGCTCCCCTCCTGGAGCACTCATGGGCCCCCATTCACCCCCCTTATCTAGAAAACAAAATTGGTTGGGGGGGCCGCAAGGTCTCCAAATCCCCAGGGACCACCACTCCCCTGGGTTTATGTATTGTGGGAGGGTAGGTTCCTGCAGTGTTCCGGGTCTGTCCATCCTGCCCTGCCATAGCAAGGACATCTGTTCTCTCTTTCAAAATCTAAATCAGATTGTTTTTTCACATGGGGAACTGCATGTTAGTAACTCCCCATGTGGAAAAGCAATGCCGGCTCCCAAACGCGAACAAGTTGTGCACCTATGTGCTGGAGACATGCATCCTACAGATTATGAGTCGTGCATCCAGAGCGTGTATACCAGGGGGCCGCACTAAGCGCTGCACTGTGTGCGCAACTTCTATTTTTACCGTAAAAAAATAGCCCCTATTAGTAATTTCTAATATCCCCAGGGACCCTATCCACCGGGTCTTATAAAAAATGTTGGGGACCGTGGAGGGAGCCACAATACCACCAATATATATTTTGTGCTAAAACTATTGGGAGCCACAATACCCCCACGTAAGCATGGGCGGAAAATCCGTTTCGCTCGCGGATTTTGTGGATTTTCGGGAAAATTCGCAATCCGCGAGATTCGCGAATCTCCCGCAAAATCCGCAAATCCGCGAGCAGCGGATTTTGCTCGCACTGCTCGCACTGTTCGCGTGAGTTCGCGGCTTCCCAGTACAACTTCGCGCCCCGCGAATAAGTGCTAAATTGCAGAAATACGATCTTAGCAAAACTGAAACTACTTACCAGGTTCAAAAGTTCAGGCTCATCATTAGTAGCCATTTCCTGTAGTGCTTCCTGAGGGGCCCCTCCAGAGTTCAGTTGCCAGTTGCAACTATTATGTGACCCTGCTCTAAACCTCAGAATAGTTACACATATGCCACAAAGGTCCTGAATTACAGCTAAGGGAGACAAGCAGGAGCCAGGCTGGAAGTTAAAATCCATTAATCAGCCCCTAATTCATTATTGTCAGTTGGGGCAGGGCAGGTGTTGTAACTAATTTTGCAACAATGAAAGCACTTAGCAAGTGCAAAAGATCACTAATCAGGGCGCACTAAGGAAGCAGGTGCCAGCTAAAAAAATATTCTGTGACACATTAATCAGCCCCAAATTAATTCAGGTCACTTGAGGCAGGGAAGGTGTGCTTTGCTTTGCCGAAAATAATGTACACTGGACAACCAGAGGGTGTGGTGATGAAACAGAGGGTGGCATGGGTGGGCCAGAGGGTGGCATGAGTAGTCAGAGAGTGGCAGTGGTGACAGAGAGTGGCAGTGATGAAGAAGAGTGTCCCAAACAGGCTGGACACGTAGAAACAACAAGTTCGCGAAACTTGCGACCCGACAGGTAAGTTCGCAATTTGCGAAAGTGTACAAAACCCTCGCGAACTGGCAGAAACCCGCGCAAACACACAAAAAAAAAAAATCCGCAAATTCGCGAGAATTCGCGGATTTTGCGGATTGCGAGTTCGCAAATCCGCAAAATTCGCGAACGCGAGATTCGCAAAATTCGCCCATGCTTACCCCCACGGTCCCACCGGCTCCCCGTGTCCTTCGGGAGCAGGCATTGTTTTTCCACATGGGGAGATGCTAACTTGCATCTGGAAAAGCGAGCTGGTTTGGATTTTGAAAGTGAGAACAGATTTCACTGCTCTGTCTTTCAAAATCCAAATGAAGTTTGCTATGGGAGAGGCGGGAACCGCGCGACTCCCGCCCTCTCATAGCACACAGCAGTGTCTCGGGGGTAGGCACTCTGGGCACTGCAGGAGCCTGCCCTGGGGCGTGGCGGTCCCCAGGGCCCTCGAGGGCTCCAGGCAGAGGGCCACGCAGCTTGCCTCCCACAATACCCGAATCCCCGGGGGGGTGGTTCCATGGGCTTGAGGGGGTTCGTTGAGGCCCACACACTTCTAATTTTGCAGGGGGGTCCTTGGACACGAAAGTAGTGCAAGGGGGTTGTAAACCTGGTACACAGTGTTCTGTTTTACTTTGCTTTCCTTTCTGTCATGTAGAGGATCCTGGGTAAATATAACGGTTTCTGTACAGCCAGTACCTTTCAACCCTACCCCCAAACTTCTTACTGCCTGTTACCATAGTAACAGTTCATGGAACACTTAAGTGAGCACAGAGGTTAGAAGTTCACCACACAATGTTGCTAATCGAAAAAGTTACTGTGCCTAAGTTTTAAAGGTTTTCCATAGGAACCGTTAGTCGTACCTATAGACTCTGGTAAAGAGCTGGTAAAGAGTTATCCTCAGTATTATACTTCTAGTTATAAATATCATTTCTAGTTTTAAATGTTTTATATCTATATGATTATCACACTAAATAATAGTACATGTTGTCAGAAAAAGAAGACGTATATGCTTTTTTAAATTAACTTTTATAAAAACAACAATAAATAACTAGAAATGTAACTTTAAGATAACAATATAATAAATAACTAGAAACATAATTTTAACATAACAATATAATAAACAAAATGTGATATGGACTCCAATAATTTTAACATAACAATATAATAAACAAAATATGATATGGACTCCAATGGAAGAAGGGTAGGTGATCTGCAAAACAAAAATGAAAATAAGTGTTCAAAATTAGATTAATGTAACTAAATGAGGTCAAACATTACAAGTTAAGGTAATACTTAGCGATATTTTTTAATTTGCACATCTGCAGCGTGCCTGATACATTCCACCTCTCTTATAGGCTCGCTTTCAAGAGTTGTCTGTACGGAAGTGCCTACTGCGTCAGATATACAGTATGGATCAAAAGGTCTTTAAAATGATTCAGAGATGAGACAGAATTAGGTGAGAGATCAAGTCATTATGCAGGAAAATATTCTTTGGGGCTTATTTACAAGTCTCCTGCGCCACTTTTGCGTTACTTTTCCCATGTTAAAAGTGATGCAAAAGTGGCGCAAGGGGCTTGTAAGTAAGCCCTTTTATTTGTAACACATTTAATTGGAGGCATTGTATATTTAGGCCGCTCTGCTTACCTTGTGTAAACACTGTGACTAACAGAGTTCACAACTTGAACTCAGCTTTGGTTGTACAGGACAGAGTGGACAGCAGCGTCCATAACTTTAAAAGAGAAAGAGAAATGATGTGAGAGAGAGTGAGAGAGAGAAAGAGAAAAAAATTACATTAAAACGTGAGATAGAGAAAGTTATAGAGGGAGCAGTTAATACTGGAGAAAATCTTCGTAGCTCACCTTTTGCCTTTGTTGTGTGTCCAAGCGCATGCTGGTTCATAGTGCACCCTCCAGTTTAGTTATCTAAAATATAGAATATAGAGTTAGTAATAGCATAGTGCATACAACTGCACAAGTATATTTATGGTTTATTTATTTGTACATTCAGGATAATGTATTTCATCAACTTCCACTGTAAGGAGGTATCGGTGCGCTGTTTTTCTTCCAAAGTACTATATCCCATGCACTCCTACTGCATAGCGGTGAGTTCTCAATATTGCGTACCTAGACTGTTGCACTCCATTGACTCGCCGGAGATGAGTGCTTTTCCTTGCAAACTCAGAGGCAGATTTACAAGCTCCTTGCACCACTTTTCCCATGTTAAAAGTGAAACAAAAGTGGCGCAAGGGGCTTTTAAATCTGCCCCTCAGACTGTTGTAACCTAACTATTCTCACAGCTCGGAGGTAATTGTACATTCCTACGCAGTGAAGCTGCTGCACACTGCCCACTCTCTCCATCCACAGATGACTTGTAGTTGTTTCGGAAACAAGCTCCTTTGCTCACATTTTGCCATTGGCATGATTCAAAGAGGGTACACCAAGTGTCGAAGCAGCCTTCTCAGACGTTGTTACGATGGCCACGCATCATTGCAGAATGCACAAACGTAGAGCTTTGGAGGTGTTTGGGGGGATAACACCAATTTGTGCACCACAACCTGTAACTTGAAAAGGAAGTTAACATTGTGTTTCATTTCTTTATCAAAGGAGAGAGTAAGTGGGAGAGTGACTGGAAAGAATATTCGCAGCTCACCTTTCTGTCACCGGTGTGTTTTTCATCATGTGCCGGGACATAATGCACCCTGAAGCTCTACATCTAAAAGGTAGTAAAAGAAAGATGTTATGATTGGTATTTGTTACTATCTGAACGTAGAGTAGAATTACATCGCCCTTTCACACACCTTCCCTCCCGCATTTAAAAACAACAATTTGTACAGTTTATATACTGGACATTTGACCGATTATGAAAACCTGCCTACTATTGGAAAAAAACATTATATGCAATAAGATACGGTATATAGGACTGCGTATGCCTAAATCACTTTGTTGCTTTTTTGTATCCAGAGTGTTGCACCCCATCAACTACCTCCGATGCACACCTAGGCCTCACTGCTCACCTTTTCGTGGACAGGACACCTTCTACCTCATGCAATACCGCTCTGTCACCAAGAAATCTGATATATGGTGCAGAGTCTTGATATTGGTATGGTTAACGACATACTTGTGCTCCCATCATCATTGCAGGTTCCTCACCCATTCAGTCCTTGCGGTACCACTAACTCAGTGACCAAAGAGGCCAGGCACGTAGTGGTGTGCCCTTGTACTAGGTGGTTCGGGCCTACATGAGGCATCTGAACCACCAGGACGAACCATCACAGCGCTTGGGATGGGAGCAACTCTAAAATGGCGTAGAGCACGTGCGCTCCGTCTTTTTTATTGGTAGGGTCACATGTGTATTGACGCATGTGCTAGATGGGTGTGGTGTGGGTGTATACCAGCCATGAGGGAGTGTGTGTGTGTGCCATTTTGACAACTAGACCTGGAACTAAGAAATCAGTACAATGGAAATCTGGGCAATGTTGCGTTTTTGTTTTTTCCTGGAAGCGTAAGCGGAGTGGGCTGGTGTGACATATGCCAGTGCTGCTTGAGAATCTGAACCATGATCCTGAAGCTATGGGCATGGTTCCGCTGTGAGTTATATGAAAAATCAAGTGAATCAGGTGTCCGTTTTGTAGTGCCGACGTCACCCGGGTAGCAAACGCAAATGTATCATTATGTCTGTAAATTTCCACAACATGGCCAATATGAAAGGTACAGGGTATCACTGTGTTGTACCTTCCGTTATATTACTCTCCCATATCTTTTACCTTATTGCCTTTATTGTTGTATTAGCGCTGTTGTATTTCTTCCCTTTCTGTACTGAGACATCCACGTCACTATGAGTCATCACCATCGAACTCCCATTTGGTATAAATCTGTACGGGGTATCACTGTCTCTATATTCATTCATAGTTGCACACATAAAAGATGGTGGACATGACGCATTTCTGTGATTATGAATGTTTGTTGTACATTCAGTGGAGTGTTGTAGCTGTAGTAATGCAGGGCTGTGAAAGGTTTAAGTTGCAGTTTTTGGCACATTAAGGGCAGCTAATATATATAAGTATGTGGCATTCAGTTACACTGTCGAACTTGGTGCTGGAAATCAGTGTTTGAGGCTTGGAATTGCGTCCACATCCTGTTATTGTAAAGTAATGTTGTTTTCTACGTGTGCCTGAAAATGTACTGTAAATATGGTGCTCATGAATAGTCCACACTTACTGTCAGAGGTAAGATGGTTGCATATGCTATTTATAGCACAATATATTGTGGTAGGGCGCAGGAGCAGCATTGTAGAAACATAATAAATATACAGACACAGATAGCTAGTTGAAGTGGGTAATGGCACATGCGCACAACTCCATTTTATAACGTTGCTGTTGGTAACAAGTAAAATAGTAATCATAATATCCTACACAGATATTCTATCGTAAATGGTTTATGACTTCTGGTGTACTAAGGTAGGAGCACTATATGTGAAATAATAGACAAAAGATTCTATCCTAAAGTGTTCATGAGTTGTGGTACACTGAGGTAGGGTCCGTTTATGTAGAGCCTGCAATGATGCGTGGTTCAAGCAGAACAAACTGGTAAGAATGTCTTTTTTCAACTCAATTTTGCCTTAATAAGGCCACGTGGCAATTATTTATGGTGTACTGAGTTAGTGGTACGTGTGGTGCTCAGCGTGTGCTCACCCTGCGATGATGCATGGTTCGAGCGGTCTGTATTCAAAATATTGGGTGTTGCTTACTGGTCTGCATGAATTTTGAAATTAAAAAAAAACTATCATCAATGGTTATCAATTGCTCTGCAAACTATGTCTACTGATTGCTCTCCATAAGAAATTAAATGATTGCATTTCACGCAGTGCATTCTAACTTTCTCAAAATGGAGACGTTTGTCTGGTTGCGATGTTAAAGGTGTTACCCCAGAGGTACTTGGTATTACCGGTGGTGGAGGTACATTTTGGTGCTATGTACTTTCTTTGTAAACATAGTTCACAGGATGTAGGGATTAAAGGTGCTTTGGCATACTAGCAGTGCCGAAGGAGTACTTTTTGTGTGTGCCTTAAATAAATCAAGGCTAAATTCTCTACTGTCTGTAGTGTAGATACAAAGCTGAATTGAAGTTGTAAACCCTGTTGTCCTCTGTGCAGATCTTAAGGTGGACTGCATCATCTGCAATCAGGCATGGCCCGTGCCGGGCGTTATACTGGGGCGGTGACGTCAGGCAGGGGAGGGTCAAGGTGGGGGGTTGTAAAATGTGGGATAAGGACCATTAGAGGTAAGTATCGGAAAAATAAATAAAAATAATTTCGTTGCCCACTCTGCATCGCCAAATGTGATGCAGCGTGGGCAACGAAATTCGTTTTATTTATTTTTTCAGTACTTACCTCTAATGGTCCATATCCCACATTTTACAACCCCCCCATCCTGACCCTCCCGTGCCTGACGTCACCGCCCCAGTATAACGCCCGGCACGGGCTGTGCCTGTCTGCAATCTTGATTGAAGTAGAAGATAGAACATATGTGCAGCGTAAATTTTATTATTTAACTAAATCTATAAGTGATACATAATAGGTTTTTGAAGGAAGCATAATAAAGGGATATTGTGTAGGGTTTCATAGGTGTTATACTTAGTTTGGTTTGCATTGAGTTAGTGGTATCTGAAACAAAAAGGTTCTGCAATGATGTGTGGTCCGGGCAGGCCAAACTGCTAGTAATGTTTTTGTCTTGTGAATTCTGCCTTAGTAAAGCCACGTGATAAAGATGCATGGTCGGGGGTACAATAATAGGTCTAATGTGTTTTGTCATTTGAATTTTGCATGAATTCCATTTAAAGGGGACAGTATGTCTCACTGTGACATAAAACTGTTCACTCTTCTTTGTGCTGATTTGTGGTGCACTGCGTACACTAATTGAGTAATGTTTTTGTAGCATACTTTAACAAAATGGTCTCTCTCTTACATAAATCAAAGATAACTTGAATGCTGTCCATAGTGTAGATGGAAAGCTGAATTCAAGTTGTGAACCCTGCTGTACACAGTGTAGATCTAAGGCAGTAGTAACACAAACATCGAGGAAAGCTTTTTTGTCACATACGTTAACAAAATGTGAGCATACAGTACAATTGTCTGCCTTACATAAATCTAGAATGAATTTAATATTGTCTGTACTGCTTAAGCACCTCTGGTATCAAGTGGTGAACTCTGTTGATCGCAGTGTACATTTGAAGGCAGTACTCAGTACAGACATTGAGGAATGTTTTTTGTTGCATCATTTAAGAAAATTGTCTCTGCCTTACATAAATAAAGGATAACTTGAATGCTGTCTGTAATGTAGATGGAAAGCTGAATTCAAGTTGTGAACCCTGCTGTCCGCAGTGAAGATCGAAGGCAGTAGTTGACACAGACATCGAGGAATGCTTTTTATCACTTATTTTAACAAAATCTGAGGACATAGTACAATTGTCTATGCCTTAAATAAATCAAGACTTAATTCAATATTGTCTGTAGTGCTTCTGCGCTTCTGGTATCAAGTAGTGAACTCTGTTGATCACAGTGTACATTTTGTAGGCAGTACTCAGTACAGACATTGAGGTATGTTTTTTGTGCCATCATTTAACAAAATTGTCTCTGTCTTACATAAATCATGGCTAATTTCAATGCAAAGCTGAATTCAAGTTGTGAATCCTGCTGTCCGCAGTGTAGATCGAAGGCTGTAGTCAGCACAGTTATAGACGAAACCTTTTTGTCACATCCTTTTACAAAATTGGAAGACATAGAGTACAATTGTCTCTACCTTAAATGAAGCAAGTCTTAATTCAATGCTGTCTGTAGCGCAGATGCAAAGCTGAATTCAAGTTGTGAACCCTGCTGTCAGAAGTGGAGATTGAAGGCAGTAGTTGATACAGACATAAGTCTGCGGTGCTGTGGCGTTGAGTTCGGAATGGGCCTGTATCTAGGAGGCACGTGGTCATGGCGGCAGCCAATTGGAGGGTGCGGACCTTCACTGAGGCAGAGTCTCTCCTCTTTGCAGAAGTGAACCACGCCCAAGGTGTAGGCTAATACTTTATAGTCTTATGCTCAATTTGCGTACTTTGGAGCAGCCCACTCTGCTTCTGCTTCAATGGAGGGGGGGAGAAAACACAGCTACGTGACCAAAATATTCCGCAGTGTCTGAGATAATATGGTTGCGTCCACTGTGCAGTACGTATCAATAGCATATCTACACACGGAAACTTTTTTGGTTTCTATAGTGTGTTGTGTATAGCATATCATTGGTAGTATTAGCAGTGTGTACATTATTGTTGATGTGCAAGATCTTCCCTTATACATAGTTGATTGCCACATCTCTGAAATTGAGCTAGTGTGCTGTTGAGGCTATATATTACTTTGGGAAAGTCCGTTGTCCTGTTTTGTGCTGCGTCTGAGGTAGTAGAGAGGGAGCGGTCAGGAGGGGTAGTTCTTTTGGTGGTGTTGCTAAGTTGTTATTTTGTTGGGTGTTGGAAGTGTATAATTAGCATCTCTATTACATATTTGTCTTTAGATATGGGTGTGAGTTGGATGTAATTTACACAGTACATAGTCGACGTCCTTACACTAGTTAAATGTTGATATTAATTTGTTAGTGGCAAATGGAACTATCGCCTTTTTTTTGGATAGCATTGTAGATTTGGTTTGTTTTTGAAAGTTTGGGAAGTGGTGTTTTTTTTAGTTTTCTTTTCTACGAGAACGCCTAGTTTGTAGATTATTAACGTTAGTTGGGGTTCTGGTTTGTGGCGATTTTCTTGGAGGAAGGAATACATTGAAGAGTGGTAATATTTGCAGTTTTTACAAAGTTGAGAATTGTATGATAATTAAAAAAGATAGGAAAAAACAGATATGCTTATTGAACATTTTAAGTAGGAATTATCATTTAAAAAAAACCTTATCAATTGACTGAAAAAACCATAGGTTTCAAGCAGGTTATACTAAGGAATTATCTTTTAAAAAACCTTTGAAATTCACTGAAGCAACCATAAGTTTCAGGCACGTTATAGTTAGGAATTAGCATTTAAAAAACCTTAGAAATTCTTTGAAAAAAACATAGGTTTCAGGGGCGTTATAGTTAGTTGGACATTTCTCTCATACAAAACCATTTAAATTCCCCCGTTATAGTTAGTTCAACTAACTATAACTCACATGCCTGCAATGCACTGCTGATGATGTAACAAATTACATTACTCATGACATGGTCAGTGACATCACTCATGACATCACTGATGACATTACTGTAGCTGAGCTGCCCAGCTACTGGAAGTGGGCTGCAGAGGCCGTCCACGAGCTGTTGGATGGCGTCGGAGTCGAAGTTGTAGTGGTCCTCTTCGTCATCAGGGAAGAGAGGGTCGGGCTACTCTGCAGGAGGTGTTGATTCCCCCTCTGCAATGTGAAGGTGAGATGCAGTTTAACAATGTGTCCACATGTAAGTTATCACATTGTATATGTTTTCATGAAGACTGAATGACTGTGTACATTGTAGCTGTTTGGGAGGACCTGCCTATTTGATGGAGGACAGTGGACATTTCGACATGATGTGTGTGTGTTTGTACTTGTACATTGTCAACTCACATGTCCCTGCAATGTCAAATGTATTTAGCCAGTGTCCCCACCCAGTCGGCACCAGTTGTGTTCTGTGTTTGTTGTGGATGTGTTGCAGTTTGTACCACATTGTTGTCAGTGTTAATGTGCTCTGCATGTTATGTGTGTGTGCTACATTTCAGGGAAGTCACCCCTGCAGCTCTGATTTTGCTGCCCCTTCTCTATTTTATGTGATGTGTGCCTTTGACTTCTGTGCTTATACAGTGCTGAGATGTTGCAGACTTGGGTACATCGGTCTCTTGGTGGGAGTTGGGGGATTGGGGCATGATATGTCAATTGTGCATGTGTGTCATTGTGCCCATCCCCCCAGTCCCTGGTCGTTATTCACCATGGTGCTGTTGTGTCCAGTCATGTTGAGCAGTGTCCGGTCCCCCAACGCCTGCCACTGTGTTTGGAACCTTATTTACATGAAGACCAGTCAGAGGGGCATACCCTGCCTCGGGGAATGTGTGTTGCCTGCTACTTGGAGCTTTCCCCAATCCATAGGCCACTTTTGGATCAGTCTGGGAAGGTGAAGCCCTGCTCAGGGCTACTATCTACCTCTAGCATATTCCCTGGCCTTCCTCTGCCATTGTGGTGCAGCTTCACAAAAGACAGGAACAATTTAAATTAGGTAAGATTACAAAAAACACAACTACAAAAGCAAAATAAAGACAAAAAAAGCCAACAGCATGCAGGTGAAAAAAAGGAAATGCAATCACGGTGGTCGGACCACTATAGGACTTCTGCAACTACCAGGGATCTGCAATTCCTGGTGGTGGCACAGTGGTCGAGGCCACCAAATGCTTTGGGGTGCCGATGTGGCACTGCCAAGCATACTACAAGTTTCCTCACCCCCAGCGGCTTCATGGTGATGCTCATGCCATGAAAATGCAGGCGTTGAGGAACCTAAGGGGGCCCTATAGGACACCCTGTTGCCTGAGGGCCTGGGGATACATGTCTGGGTGCATGCACCCCAGTACCTGCCCGGCATAGACTTCAGAATACAATTGGACCTGTGTAAGATAGAAGAAGGGCTGCACCTACTGTTGTGACCTGTGAGGAGATCCCTAAGCTCTAGACCGACGCCCACATGTACACAGGACTGAGAAGTAGACTCCAAGGGTCAATTGGCTAAACTCCTCTTATGCTATCAAGACACAAAATCTTTAAGAAGCCCACTTTCCTGGAAGAGCCCAGCTGACAAATTCCAACTTGCTATGCCCTGGACCCAGCTGGGGGCTTCTTTTGGAGAGAGTCCTGACCCCCAAGTGCTATTTCTGAGATCAACCTTACCTCAAGCCTAGATCAAGCACAACCAGACAACTGCAGTAGATGCTTAATGTTTTATGACACTATTTTAATTAAAAACTTTAAAAAATAATGTATCCTGTTCCCTTTATTGAATCTTTGCTGTTTTGTTGTCTTTTAGTCCATTAAAATATTCTCGATTTTTACAAATTGGAGAGGAATTATTATTGTGCTGTGTTTTTTACTTTCTAATTGTTTTAGTACTGCAAATGCTCTACTTATATTCCTAATTTAAGTCAATCCGCTCTTTGTCATAGCTTCCAGCAGTGACCTCATGTTTAAATTACTGAATCTTTATTGGACCTAACAAGAATCGGGCCTTTATTACATGTGATGGACTACTTCCACCCCCACTAATAATCCACTTTCTGACAATCTTTTACTTTAGTCCTACCTTACACCTATTATATTATGAGAAAACAATATAATACACAGAAATACTACTAAAGCAGAACATTCAGCAAAATTAACCACAATCCCTAAGAATATATTAGGAAGCACTCTTCACCATCCCCTATAAGCAAAAACAACCATAAAAAGAGGAAATTCCTTTTAATGTAAAGCTTCTGTTTCAAGGAAAATGTACATTGTATATGGAATGCCTTAAAATATTTATTCAAGCTGACCAACAAGATAGACGTTTACTGTGATTTTATATCTTAACGTTGTTTGATGAATATAATTGGTCTTCAATATCATTGCAAAAATATTGATGTCCAGAATAGTGTAGGGAATGTTACTGGAGGTTAAAATAATATTTTACTTGTATTACTAATATTGAAGTATTTATTAACATTTTTGTTAATGTTGTAAAATGATCATGATGTTTTTATGCGTTTGAGTGTTATTACTTAATATTATGTTATTTGGTATTTGTTATTATTTTTAGCACAGTTTATTGTTTTTTGTTTGATAATACACAGTTATACTTATTTTAAAATGTATGTGTTGTAATATTTTACAGATTGTTGATTACAACTTAAAACTTTAACTGGCCAATTAGAATATTAATTATTATAGGAACAATTTTTTTCTTAGTATTATACTTTGATGACCAGCGATTGATCGGGGATAATGACTAATATTAGCTTGCGTATATGCTCATTTAATGTATGTGGGCTGAACAATGTGCTTAAACAGAAGCGAGTGATCGAGGAATTGCGGCTAATTAATTCTGATAATATATGTCTTCAGGAAACACATGTGCCCTGGGTAAATCGCAAGATATTATCGGAACTAGGTTATACACTACTCGCTGCATCTAGACAGGCTACTATGAATTGCGGAGTGGCAATTTTGGGGCATAAAGTGATAATCGCTACAGGTAAAGAAAGGGTAGACAATTTTGGGCGCTGGGCAATAGTTGGATGTATAATTTGGTGGTGTGGTGACCACAGTATGCAGTGTATATGCCTCTAATTTAGATGAAGCTGAGATTCTAGATTTATTGAATGTCGAACTTGCATTATGTGATACTCCCTTGTTATTACTTAGGGATTTTAATATACATGGGGAATTAGATACCTGGGACCCCCAATTTACTAGATATTCTGGACATAAACCGAAAGTATTGAGAGCATTACGCCAGATACTGTCTCAGCATGGTTTAAGTGATGAATGGCCATTGGTGAACCCGGGGGATTCTGGTTACACGTTCTTTTCAATTCCACATGATAAAGCAGTCTGATTAGATTATATTTTTGCCCCTAGATCGCTAATAATTGGGGCTAAAATGCAGGTGATGCCACGGATTACATCTGACCCTGGTCCCGTAGTTATGGACTTGCTTCCTTTTAATATTAAGTGGGCGCAACGGTCATTTACATTCAGTAAAAAATTAATAGCTGATGATGAATACGTAGCCCATATCCAAGAATGGGCTAAGCGGTTCTTAGAATACAATAGAGGCACAGCCTCACAACCTATGGTCTGGGATTGTTTTAAAGCTGGGCTAAGGGGTGAAACTGCTAGTTATGGGTGGGCTCAACAAAGGAAACGGAGGGTCGTTGTTGAAAAGTTGTTGTTAGATTTAAAAATGCGGAGACTGAACTTATACATGCAATGAAATCACACAGTGACAGTCAAACTGCTAAGACTCAGGTCGCATGCTGCAAGGCGAAGATCAATGGGGTTTGGAGTCAGGACATAGCAATGCAGTATAAAATAAATAAAAATGAGAGGTATGAGTATGGTGAAGCTGTTGACAGATGTCTCGCTCAAAGGCTTCGTGGTCGGCAAACATCTCAAAGAATAGATGCATTGGAGAACAACCAGGGGCATTTGCAAGAAACTACCAAGGGTATCATGGATATATTTCAACAGTATTACAAGGAGCTATATACTCAGGAAAGCTTATCTCAAGATCAGATTGATCAGTTTTTGTCTAGAATTGACCTGCCTACGATGGGGCTTCAAACAAGAGAGGAACTAGAGGCTCCAATATCTATGCTGGAATTAGAGATAGCTCTTAATGACCTGGCGCTTGAGAAAGCAGCTGGCCCGGACAAACTCCCTTTAGAGGTTTATCAAATTCTATATTCTATTATTAAGGATGACATGCTTGCCACTTTCACGGCTGCTCAGTCTGGCACCCCCCTCCTTCTTGGGACGATGCAACCATTGTGGTGTTTAAAAAGAAAGATTAGCCCCCCAATCTCCCCGGGTCATATAGACCTGTTTCATTAGTTAATGCAGAAGCTAAAATATACTCCAAAGTACTTGGTTACCATTGAATTCAATTGGTCCCAGCATTGCTGCCTTATTATCAACATGGGTTTCTTCCGGGTAGGAGCACTGTTAACAATCTACATAGGGTATTGCTGTTTTAGATTATGCATCCGCGTATCATAAAAATATTGGCCAGGTGTTTTTAGATGCTGAAAAAGCTTTCGACCGCGTGGCATGGGCATTTCTTTGGTCCGTAATGCATAAAATGAGTTTTGGCCCCTCGTTTTTGTGTGCTTTGCAGACCATGTATAAGCGACCAAGGGCTAAAATCTGTGCGATGGGGCAGGAATCTGCTTTTGTTTTTATTACACGGGGTACACGCCAAGGATGCCCATGCTCACCATTATTATTTGCAATTTATATTGAACCACTATTGCGAATGCTTGAAACTTTCCAGGGCATACAATCAATGATAGTGGCTGACCATCCTATACGGGTTTTAGCGTATGCCGACGATATTGCGGTAATAACATCAGATCCTAAACAAGCATAAGCTGAAATTGAGCACCTGACACAACAATTTGCGAAATGTTCGGGTTACAAATTAAATATCTCAAAAACCCAGGTTATCTGTACTGCTGGGCTATGCCCTAATGAACCACGAGTGACACAAGAGGCTGGATACCTGGGGTTAAAAATCAGGATGTCAATTCGGGAGATTGTATTTGTTAATTGGGCAGATATATTAAGGTCAGTCAAGTGGCAGCTTGAAAGGGTTGAATGCCTCCATTTATCCATGGTGGGGTGACGTAACGTTTTAAAAATGTCCATATTACCTAGGGTGCTTTATTATTTAAGGCGGTACCTTTGGAGCTAACACGCACACAATTAATGCAGCTACAATCCATAACGGATCGGTTTATTTGTGGTTGGAAGACTGCTCGCCGCGCCTAAAAATATATGACAAGACCACTTTCAAGAGGACGATGGAGGGTCCCGAATTTTGCTTTTTATTATTTAGCTTGTCTTCTTCAAAATACGAAAATTTTGATGATCGGGGGAGAGGCACAGATGTTCGAAAGCCCAAATATATATACAATGTTATTAGCAGACCAGTCTCGACAAATGCTCCTTAGATTCCTTGAACCAAGTTACTATGAAATAACCAGATTTAAGACTGTGTTTGCTGCATTTAAAGGGTGGAGATGGATACACAAAATTATTGGTTTAAATCGCATTAATTTCTATACACCATGTGATTCTATAGAATTATTTCCTCTAATATTTTGGGATAACAAGATGAGGAACTGGGCGGACAAGGGCATTTGCCACCTAGGGGATATGTTCAATGGTGATGTTATGGTTACTTTTGCTGAGTTAGTAGATAAATATGCAATCTCTCAGAATGATTTTTTTAAATATTTACAGCTAAGGGACATTATTTTTAAGCATTGTAGCAATATGCCAATTGTAAGTAATGATCTTTTCGAAGCTTTGAATAACCAGGCTAAGATTGGGACTTTATATGACAGTTTGTTGAGCACGCAACGTGACAATGTTGAAGTTCAAGATGCTAAATGGGGTCTGAGACTTGATACTTCTGGTCAATTTATTCAAGACTCTATCGATATGGCTTCTAAACTTACTTTGACTGCTAATCTACGGGCCAAACACTATAAAACTTTGTTCAATTTATACCACACCGGCTAAAATGATGAACTAGGGGGATATGCATAATGGTCAATGTTATAGATGTCCATCTGATGCAGCTGACATTCTACATATATTTTTTGATTGTAACGTGTTGGAACCGTTTTTTTTTGTCTATTGCACAATTTCTGTCTAAAATTACAAATATCAATGTGGTGATATCTAGAGAGTTAATGTTGTTTGGAGTGTGCAAAAATAGAGATACTTCGGCGCTGTACTTTCCATATAGGTTCCTTCTTTTTATGGCTATGTCAGTTGCTCAATTGTGTATCGCCTCTATGTGGCTTAAGCCAGAGGCGCCTTCATATGAAATGTGGCGGGCTAAGTTCTATAATGTATTTTATTTAGAATATAATCTCTATCGTCTCAAATCAATGAAGAAAAAGCAACTAGGGATTCAGATTTGGCAGCCTATGATAGATCATATGGAAAGTGATTGATCCGATTAGTGTTTCTGTCTCTGCCCGAACCGATTTTTAGCATTATTGTTTAAACCACATGTCTTGGCAATTTCTGGATTTTCCCTTATTTCTCTCCGCTTTTCTTCTTTCCCTTTCTTCTCTCCTCTCTTTTTCTGTGCAAGTATTGTTTAAAATATTGGTCAATGTATGATTCGTATATGTGTTATTTTTGTTATGAACTGAATAATAAAAATATTTTAAAAAAATAGAATATTAATTATGTAAGTACAATATATTTAATATTTATATGCTTACACACCTCTTAAGGTATTATTAGTTTTTTTAATAATGAGTATTTATAATATGATGTTTGTGTGTGGCAGGTCTGTAGGGATGTAGGGCAGGAACCATTCTAAATATAATATTTAAAATGTTTCAGTAGAATAACATGCTTATTATTGGTACGTTTTTTATTAAATACATTAATGAAACTATTACATTGTTTTAGGAAAATATGGTTACTAGTTGGTTGTTCTAAAATGTAGAATACATATATTGTGTTATCTGTGCTCATTAATACTGTGTTCATTATATTCGATACTATATTATAATTGTAATTATTTCTTTAATTGCTGTGTTTTATTTTTAATGAAGTAGGGTTGACAGTGTTTCTGACTATATGTACATCAATTTTAAAATGTGCTAATCATGAATGGAGAAACTCATTTGGTAATTTAGTTAAATGTTTTCAAATATTTTATATTGAGTCCATTTTTGCTAAGTTGGTAACAGTTCCTATTGTACTAATAAAGGGTAGGCTTTTTAAGTTAATGAATGCTTTTATGTTTTGTATGTATATCATTTTAAAGTATTTTCGGGAATATTTATTTTTGCATGATATTGACTTTATTGTTAATAATAAGAGAAGGATTTTAAAATGAATTAATCGTTTGTCTTCATATGGTTTTAGTGCTAACATTTGTATTTGTAAAATTTATATTTGTTTCATATTTATTTACTTGGATTGTATGTATTTGTATTTTTTTCGATTTCTTATGATTGATATTTTTCTAAAGTGCAAAGGTTTTAATGCTACTGGTCAAGTTGGTTTGGGTAAGCATCACCCCTGCAGAATTTGAACAATTATCTGCTTTTGCTCATTTTGGCCTGCTATTAGTAAATCTGACCCACCCAAAGTCCAAAGCTTTCCCTACTGGTTCTTGGGTGGAGCAAAACTACCAAATGGGACCCGTCCTTAGTCCAACATTTTCCTTACTTTTGCTCAAAATGAAACTGGAATAAAACAAACTAATTCTACCAAGGTCTAACATTTCCCTACTGTCACTCAGGTTTGAGTGGGATTAATAAATGTGACCTCTCCAAAGTTCAACACTTCCCCTACTGCTATTCAGAATATTTGACCCTCTCCACTCAAGTTTCACATATGTTTATTACATTTTGTTATATTTTATTTATAATAGTATTTGACAATTATTTATATTTGGATGATGATTTTTTTGCATGCATTCTGGCATTTTTAGATTTACTTTTATAAGTATATATGTAGCCATCTGTGGTGAAGACTCCTAAAAATCAAATCAAATAGAATGAAGAAAAGTTGCGGCTCACATTGATCATAGTGCTGCCTCTCCTTTTGATGAAGGCATGAGAAGGAGTTGAAGTGATATATATATGAAGCACTTCAATAAATATGTAAATTATATTATTATATATATAAATATATAGTTTAATTTTAAATCTTTGACTTTATATGCTTTTGGTTTTGAAAATGTTTTTATATTATATGTTTTATTTTTGTATTTTTTTAAAATATTTTTTATTGTTCTTTCACAGCAAAACTGCAGAGAAAAACAAAGTAGCCAATTCACAATTTCAACATTTTTCGCAAGTGTTACGGCAAAAAATAAAATGAATCAAAGCAAAGCTATTACATCCAAATGACAATTCATTCCTCATAGTAATCCCTAAACGCACTCCAAATTTTTATGCCCAATCTTTTTTTCCTCAAGCCTTTGATAGAAAAAAGACCCCACTCCAAATTATATAAACTGAGCATTCTGGCACGCCACTGATGGAAGTCCGGAGGTTTTTCCTGTAACCACTCCGTAGCTATGCACAGACGTGCTACAGTCATTGCAAAAAATATAAATTGACGATGCTTAAATAGTGGTTCCGGTATCCTATCCTTGGGAATTTTACCGAGTAACAACATTGTTGGATAATAACAACAGATGTTCTAAGCACCAAAGACAAAAACTGTTCAAGATCTACGATATAACCTTGCAGTTTAACACAGCTATAAAAAATATGTATCGCCCCAGAATCATTTTCCCCACACGGGAAACACTTGCCTTCATTTTCCCCTCCCCATTTTGCCATTCTTTTAGGAGTTTAGTATGATTCATATAAGGTCTTAAAAAACTGGGCTTTCAAATTTGCAGATATTAAAGCCTCCTTAGATAATATTAGAAGCTCTTCCACCTCTATCTCTGGGTCTCCTACTAAATCTCTCCATTTTAGCTTTACATTTTCTATATCATCATTCTAAACAGACAGTAATAATTGGTATACCACTCCAAATTTAACAGACCTCCTGATTCCTTTAATGACTTTATTTTGCTCCAATTTCCCTCTTCACCGATTTAAATAATCACGAATTTGTAAAAATTTAAATAAAAAACTCCTAGGCAGCGAAAACTGACCCATCATCTCCTCAAAGGATGTACAAATCCCTTCCTCCTTAATCATATCTCCCAGGATCCTAATCCCTTTCCGCTGCCAAATTAAAGCCATTGCGTCAGAGAAGGTACCTGGTAGGAGCCTATATGCGCTGAAGGGCATGTAATACGATACTTTCCCTATCCCCATTATTTTCGCAAACCATTTCCAAACCTTAAACGCCCCCAGCACTACCTTAAACCGAGTCCGTTTGTAGTAACTCCAGTCAATCTCTTTAACTAAAGATTGCTTTGCAAATGCACCTAACTGAATGTCAAAAATATTCGGGGCATTAGCCACATCAGTTCCTGTCTCTCCAGTGATCAAAACCCTCATCCTCAAAAGAAAACAAGTTACATAATACAAATAACAATCTGGGACCCCCAGTACTCCCCTTGAATACCGTAAAGTCATGAAGTTCATTGCCCTTCTTGGTCTTCCTGGGCTCCAAATAAATTTCCCACATCTTGCCTGTAATGCCTGTATTTTATCTTTTGAGACTTCTAACGGTATAGACCTAAATAAGTATAGGACTTTTGGCAGCACATTCATTTTTAAGACATTTGACCGTCCAATAATGGTTAAATATAGCTGCTCCCATCTATCCAGAGATTGCCTAATTTTGGCCATAAGCGTATTCCAGTTAACCTCCATTAATTCAGTCATATTTGCCCTTAATTGAATACCTAGGTATGTTGCCTCCTTTACTACCCTACAATCCTGCCATACTACAGTCTCGGTACAAAGAATTTGCGTTTTCGCCTCATTCAGATTAAATCCAGCTACCCTCCAAAAACCTTTGCCAAACGCTCGATTTCTTATATTGCAGTGCCGGGATTTACAGTTGTCACCGCAATGTCATCGGCATAGGCAAAAACCGAAAAATAATATTCTTCAACTTTGTAGGGTGGAATCAAAACATTCCTAGTTAGTTGCTCTATAAAAGGGTTAATATAAAGGGCAAACAAAAGAGGGGAGCAGGGGCATCCTTGACGTGTACCACGTGTGATTTTAACAGTATCCGAAAGTAGGCCCATAGCGGAAATCTTAGCCATAGGATATAGATATAAGGATTGAATTGCATAAATAAATTTCTGACCAAAGCCCATTCAGTCATTAATTTCCACAAATACCCCCACTGTACTCGATCAAACGCTTTTTCCGCGTCAAGCAAGATCAGCGTGAGATCGTTCCTTTTCACAGCAGCTATGTCAAATAAAGAAAATACTTTGTTAACATGCTCTACCGTCCCTCTTTTTGGTATAAAACCATGTTGGTGGTATGAGACTAAAGAAGCCATACAGTGAGTTAACCGGTTAGCTAATATTTTGGAATAGATTTTATTATCCACATTTAGCAGTGATATCGGCCGGTAAGAACCTACTAACTCTGGTTGCTTGCCCTTCTTACAGAAAACCGCTATAGTCGCTTCAGCCCACGACCTGGGAGGGGAACCAAACTGACCAGCCTGCATAATTCCTAGTAGCTCCTCCTTAATATCATTATAAAATTGTGTGTAGACCTCACTGGGTATCCTATCAGGACCGGCTGCTTTTCCAGTTGCAAGACTTTTCACAGCTTTTTCCACCTCCTCCCCCTTGATAGTACCTTCCAACCATTGTGCAGCGTTTGGGTCTAGTCTTTTTAAACCCTCCTCTAACTTTACCGCCCAATCTAGTCCACCATCATCGACCCCTTTCTGTTGGTCATATAGTTCTGAATTGAACTGCTGAAAGATCTTGAGTATTTCTTGTGGATCCGAATGAGCCACCCCCGCAGAGTCCGTCATTTGCACAATATTTCAAGCTGATTCTTTTATTCGCAATTGTACCACCAATTTTTTCTCTATTGCCTCACCGTACTCGTGCTTTGCCATCCTAGATGTTAAAAACCTCCTTGCGTTCTCTACACTCCAGAATCCCAACACTTTCGCTCTATCCTTTGCAACTATGTCCTCCAATTTACTCAAATCGTTCATCCCAGCTGACTACCCCCTTCATCAATAATATTTCAGACTGAATTAGTTGCTGATATAGTCTATCCAACTCTTGTCTTGCCTTCCTTTGATTCAAAGATGAGAAGCTAATACATTCCCCACGGAACCCCGCTTTGAAAGTGTCCCAAATAATGGCCTGAAAGAATAGCTTAATCCACTTCCTCATATGATCCCTAAAATCACTATTTGCCACCAACTTCCTATCAATTGTGAAATTAAGCTGTCTAGGTCTAGATAGCCCCGCACCTATCTCCAATACTATAGGAGAATGATCTGATGAAATCCTTGGGTGCACAGTAATTATCGCTCCTTCTAATGTAGAGGCCGGGGCAAAAAAATAATCAAGTCTGACCAATTTTTTGTGGGGATAAGAATAAAATGTATATCCACTATCCTGTGATCTTATATGCCCCCACACATCCACCAGCCCTTGGTCCTGCACTAGATTGTGTAGTGTTTTATACACTTTTGGCTTGCGCCCTCTATACTTAGCAAACCCATCTCTCAATGAACTATTGGTCAGATTGATATTCATATCTCCGCAAAGCACTACTGGCTGAGGCAAGGTGGCTAATTCCAAATTCACTTTAATTAGAACTTCTGGATCGTCTAAATTTGTACCATAAATATTACATAATATCAGCTTTTTACCATCTACACAAAATTCTGCAATTTCCCATCTTCCTTTTTTATCACCTAGCGTCCTTCCTGATGTTACATTGTTACCCTTACACATAATGGCCACACCGCGTATCAGACTAGACTGTCCGGTAGTGATCACTAATGAAAATCCAAATTCTCTTAGCACGTCTCTTTTTGACCATGGTGTGTGAGTTTCCTGCAAACACAGTAGATGTGGTGCAATATATCTCAGCTCAGCTGCAACCTTCTGTCTCTTTATAATATTGTTTAGCCCCGATACATTTAGTGAGCAGGCCTTTATTCGTTTAGAAGCCATTTATCATATATGTAATATACATAAACTTATCCAAAACCATCACAGACATTTTTTTTCATAATTCCATAAACAAAAAAAAGCAAAAATAAAGAATCAAGCAATCCCAATATATTGAAATACTAAAACTAAATAAGACTGTAGAATCCTCTATACCATACTCTTTGCACAGTTTGCTGTGTTCAAGAACATTTTACCCCCTTTTTCTCCCGATACCCCCCTTGTGCACCTTCCCTGAAATCCCCCAACCCTGACTCCCCCTCCTCCCTTCCCCCTAACCCTTCATTGAGGCTTTAGGACTTATGGTCCTGTTGATGCGAGCTAGCCCCCTATCTACCTGCCTTCGCCCACGGGCATGTTATCCACTCAAAGCAAAATATCCAAAAAATCAATATTTAAACTGCTGCCATTCGAGAAGGAGCAGTGTAAAAGGGGAAGAAAATAGCAAGAATAACATATATTACTGGCCTAATGAAACATAGCCCATTTATACGCCTCAGTTAGCGATTACAGCATATCATATCGAAAAATGTCTTAACCATCTAAAAAAAAAAAAGTCCTATCCCATTACACATGTTTATGTATCAAACCAGTTACATTGTATCCATAAAGGCCTTAGCTGCCACAGCCGTCATAAAATAATGGGTAAGTTCTCTGTACACAACTTTCATTTTAGCAGGAAACATCAAATAAGCTTGGGCCCCCTCAGATTGGAAAACTGGAATTAATTGTCTAAACTGCCATCTCAAATCAAGGGATTGTTTACAAAGGTCAGGGCATACGAAAAAGTCACAGTCAAGAGCACTAATTTTTCTGTCTGGTCGTGCTTTAGTGAAAATTTCCTCACGCGCCAGAAAACTGTTAAATGCCACTAACATGGCTCTTGGTTTCTGATCCCGCTGATTTGTTCTGATGTTAAAGGGGAACTGATGTGCCCTCTCCACCTCCCGGTCCCAGTCCCATCTTGTAGACTCAGGGAATGACTTCTTCAAAAGCTCTATCATGAAGCCTCGGGGGCCTGACCCCTCCTTGCCCTCCGGAATCTGTAAAAACCTCAAATTATTTCTTTGTGAGCAGTTTTCTAGGTCAGTAAGCTTCCAATTGATATCGTCCTTATTAGCGAGTTGTGCCTCCAAAGCTTTCTTCTGTTGCAGAAGCTCGTCCTCCAGAGTGGAAATGCGGACTTCAGCTTCATTTGCTCTCTCCACAAACTCAGAATGTGATTTGGCCAAGCGCCTGACAGAGTTTTGCAACTTTTTACACGAGTTCTGCACTCTCAAACTGTCCTGCCTATGCTCATCTCTATGCAGCATCATAGTCTTGTATATTAGCCCAAGTGAGATTTCTTCACTTTGCTCCTCTCCCGCAAGGGACGCTACAGTGGTATCACCGTCCCTTCCTTTTACTCCTTCTAGGTTATCTCCATCCTGATTTAACCACAATCTGCGGACTGTTCCAGCGTCATAAGAGTCTGAGCCCTGATCTTCTGCTTCAAAACTACTATGGAGGATTCCTTCTTCCATACTCATATATGTGGCATACTGTTGCACAAGATCCTCAGCTGATGACACTGAGTGTTCTGACAAGGAGTAAACATCAGCGGAGTCTGATTCAATAATATTGGAACCCATAGGATCATATGAAGCCCCCCCTTGTGGTCCTTCTTCTTAAGACTCTCTGTACTCTCTATATTCTTGGCCTGGGTAGTGATTACATTTGCATTTAAAGTCGTTGCTGTTTCTGGCTCTTTTTCCTGCGCACTCTCCCTATCCCCCTCAATCTCTTCTTCAATCAGGTGAGCGCCAGTCGATGCCTCACCAGCAGACCCATTTGCAATATCTAATTCATTCATAATTTCAGCTCCTTGTCTCCTTTCTTCCTTACAGTCTATAAGAGCTTCCATCCTCAACCTGTCTTAAATCCCTTTGCCTTGCACGCAAAATCTTGCAAGGCAAAGGCCCCCCGTCCTTCAAAAGATGGTGATCCCGTATAAAGCCAGTAGAATCTTACGCTCAGACCAGCAACATCTGACTGTTGTCCCTAGGGTATAAAAGGCCCGATCAGGAGGAAGGAGATTCTCTGTTAACGTCGCCAACCTCTGGAATGCCCTCCCTCTAGGTCTACGCGCGGAACCTTGTCTTCTGCGCTTTCGAAAACAACTTACAACTTTCCTCTTCTGCTAACCTGTTCTGTCTCTGTTTACTTCTGATATTCCCTGTTGGCAAAGCGCTGGGATGCTCTAGGGTAACCGTGCGCTGTATAAAACTGATTTAATAATAATAATAGTCTTCTTCCCGCTCAATCAATGCCTCCACAGTTTCAATAGGAGCAGAGTCTTTAACAGAGTATTTAGCCAAAACAGACTTAGCAGCTTCTTTATTTTTCATGGTAAGAAATAGCTCTGGTATACCTTTAACGGGCTTTGCTGCCTCCATCTCAGCGTTCTCCTTCGCTCGAGTTACCGCCTTCCCTGCCCTATCCGGCTCCTTGGCTCGTGACTCTCCCCGGGCTGTAATCTTTGTTGCGCTTGGGGCTGGGGCTGAAGCAGAGCTTATCGTAGTTGAAGCCGTTGTTGCTACCGCAGCTTCTGAATCACCCTGTACCTCTGAGCCAGTGGGTCCCTGCCCGCGCCCTCTCCGACCTTTAGGAGCCATTGCAGCTTTCACTACTGTCCAACTCACAGCCTTTCCAAATGCCGAAACGGCCGAGACTGCCAAAACGCCAGTAAGTCCTTTAAGCGTATTCCTCAATACAGTGACCCTCTGCCGCCTGCACCTATCTCGGCAGCACCATGTCCGTGGGGTCCGGCAGGAGCAGCTTGCTCACGCGTCCAGCGTGGACGCCATCTTGCCCCACAACCTATATGTTTTATTTTTTATGTAAATAATTTGAATTTTTTTAAATTTTTTTTTATTTGCATTTGTATCATTTAATATATATATATATATATATATATATATATATATGTATATATATATATATATATATATATATTACTTTATTTTAATTATTATGTCTTTATTTTCATTAAATGAATAGTATTATGCTGTTTTCATTTATTGTAATATTAAATTTGCTGTATTTTTATGTATTATTCTAATTTGTTTACTGTGACATTTTTTATAATGTGTTAAGTTATTAAATGTATGTTTACATTTTTTGTATTATTTATATATTTTAAATGTATTATGTCTAGAGTTAATTTCTATTTAAAAAAAATATTGTTACATACTTTAAAATATGCATTCATACCTATGTAAATATTTTTCTCCACTATATTTTTTTAGGTAATATTTGTACTTCAACCATTCAATCAGCGCAGCAAATTAGCCTGAGGGTCTCAAGGCACTGGAGTAGCTAACTGCTTTGTGGGTATTTGTTCATTTGAACAGTCAGGTCCTTTCCTCAATTCCCACAGCGATGAGGTAGTCCTGAGGTGCAGGGGAAGGTTGTTTCAAGCATAGGCTGCCAGGTGTGAGAAGAAGCGTCCTCTGCTGTTGCTCCAGCAGCTCCAGGGGGTGTCCATGAGCAATAGGGAGGCAGATCAGGAGCCAGTCCAGATTCTTGAGTGTGGTGTGATGTGGGTCCGTCTGGTAAGGTCAAGGATGAGTCTTGCCGCTGAATTTTGAATTGTCTGTAGTCTCGTCAGGAGGCTACTGTGATTTCTACATACAGTGTACTCCAATAATCCAACCTGCTAGTGACAAGGCCCTGCATGACGGTTCTTTTGGCGTTGACTGGGAGTCACCTGAAGATCATGCGGAGTATACATATTTTGTGGAAGCAGATGGATGAGACTGCGTTTACCTGTTTTTTACCTGTTAGCTTACTGTCCAAGAAGATGCCAAGGTTGTGCGTGTGGTCTCTCAGGGCAGGGTATGGGCCAAGTTCAACAGACCACTATGTGTTGTTTCATGGCAAGGCATTGGCTGGGAATAGCTATGCCATTTTGAGGAAGTCCAGGAGGGCCCTGATGTTGTCTGTGGCCGCAATCAGGGCTGTCGCAGTGCTGTGGTTTGCTCAGAATCCGGAATGAGAGGGGTCCAGGAGGTTGTTGTATTACAGGTGTTCGGCGAGTTGCTGGTTGATTGCCTTCTCGAGAACCTTTACTGTAAAGGGAAGCAGGGAGATGGGCCAGATGTTCTTTGGTTCTGCTGGGTCGGTGGATGTTTTCTTCAGGAGGGGCCTTACTTCAGCATGTTTCCAGTCCTCAGGAAAGGAGGCCAAGGTGAGGGAGGACTACAGGACTTTCTTAAGCTTGTTACTAATCGTCTTGCTCTCGAGGTTAAAGATGCAGTGGGGACACAGTTCTGTGGGTGCTCCAGAGTGCACAAAGTTCATGATGGAGATTGTGGCTTGAGAGTAGTGAGAGGGAACCACTGGGTGAGCCAGCATTCAGGGTTTGTGTTCCTCCTTGGTGTTAACAGGCTGATGCTGTTGGTTACAGGACATTGGGGTTTGAAGTTTTCATGGATGACTGAGATCTTGTTGTGATAGAAGTATGCAAGGGTGTCACGCAGTTCTTGGAAGTGAGCGATGTTGTTCTTGGCAGCTGCAGGATTGAGAACTCATTCATGCTGGCAAAGAGCTCCTTGCTGCGGTTTATGCTGCATTCTATGCAGTCTTCTAGGGCGTTCTTCTTTGTTTCTTTCAGAAGGCAGTAGTACTGGTTAAGTGCTGTCTTGAAGGTAGTATTGTCTCCTATCAGTTTGCTGGTGCACCACTTCCTTTCCAGTTGCCGACAGTTGTGATTGGTGGATTTCAGCTCCACAATGAGCTAGCTGGCTCTTCTGGCATGTCATCTGGATTTGGCAGGTTTGGCTGGGGCAATAGTGTTGGTGCATTCTGTGATACACTGAGAGATGTTTTTGCAGGCTGTTCTTGGTTGGAGGTTGTCTAGGAGGTGGAAGTTGAGACCGTTGTTCCACTGGTCTTCTGATATCTTTTTCCGGTTTCTGCACGTGCATCTGGGGGGCATGGTGCCAGTGTTTGTAGGTCCTCAGATGGTGAAGTGAATGCGGTAGTGGTTAGTCCAGGTAAGTTGTGAGACATAGTTGTACTTGACTCTGTCACGGGAAATGAAAGTGGGGCCGAGCGTGTCTCCTGCGATGTGGGTAGGTTTGATGACAAGTTGCTTGAGGTCAATGTTGCTCATGCTTTCCAGGAGGTCAGTTGTGTTGGAGTTGCAGGGGTCATCAAGGTAGAAGTTGAGATACCCTAGAAAGATTTAGTGCTTGGAGTCAATAGCAATCGGAGCGATGAATTCAGGGATGGTGTTGCAGAAGCTGTGGCATGGTCTTGGTGGTTTATATGCAAGGGTGACTCTGATGGTGCTTCTTCCATCTGTGCGCAGTTGAAAGTTGATATGTTCCACTTTTTACATAGTAAGTGTGTGAAAGTTGATCAATTTGTCCTCTATACTTTTGCAAGAATGTGTTTGAATCACAATATTTTTTACCTCAATGTTATGTCATAGAAGATGTAATACAGTATAATATGTCCAAATCTGCAAAGATTTCTGTGGAGTGCAAAATTCACACTCTGTACTTCCTTTTATGTGCAAGATCATTTAAGTCTTCCACTTACTTTTAAGAGTTCAATTTTGCCCTTTTGATTGCATGAAAGGGAAGATCTTGTTTTAGAGCAGCAGGGGATATAACCCGCTAATCTTAAGGACTGTGATATGAGAAAACAATTTCTCTTTTAATTTGGCTACTACCAATTGTAATGACTATATCAATTGTTGTTGTTAATTAGCATTCAGATAGCACAAAAGCTTCCATAAGCTGGCATAACAGCATATCATCCTGGTTGTTAAATGTCAGATTGGATATTGCCAGGAAAGTTGATTTGTTTCTGCCCTGCAATTTAATGTCCATTGAGACTGCAAGAAAATAAGTTGCAGATTTCTGAAAGGTCTTGCAAAAATACATTTTGCTCATTTTGTAAATGATTGCACATGTCATATGTATTGCATGACCAAACGGTACTGTTGACATGCATATATTTCTAGTGAAAAATGTACTCTTGTGGAAGAGGCGTCTTAGGCATATTTCTTAGCTCATTAATCCCTCAAAGGGATGCACTGAAATATTGTCTGGCACAGCTCCTAGTCCTAAACAGCAGCTCAAGGCCATCAAAGGGCTGATACGAGGAAGCCATATCACAGATAGAAATGTCCTTTGTCTTCATAATAGACCCTGTACTCCACGAGTGATGGAGCCTAGAATAACATTTCTATCTCTTTGGAATAAAAATGCAATTTGATTCATTGACATGCACAGCCTCTTTAAGGCCCCCACCTCACTGTGTTTCATGGGAGCCAAATCAAACACACATTAGCAAAGACAGAATGTACTGACTGTAAAAGAGTCAAATAGGCATTGACAATGCTTTATGCAAATGGCATGTGAATTCATGTGTGAAGGTGCTTGACAATGCATGGTGGACAATTTTTGAAAGAGTTTCCTATTAAAGAAATCTCATTCTAGGATGAAAAAGAGCAGGAGAGACTAGAGGGTAGACAGAGAATGAAAAGGCCCATAGACAATGGAGAGAGAGAGAGAGAGAGAGAGAGAGAGAGAGAGAGAGAGAGAGAGAGAGAGAGAGATAGAGAGAATGTTGTGGAGAGATAATTTGGAGTGCAGAGAGAGAAGAAGGATGAGTGAGAAAGGAGGGTAGAAAAAGAATAGAGGTGAGCGAGAGTTAAAGAATGGAAGGGAGAGAGATAAAGAGTGGATGGACAAAGAAAGGAGGAGATAGAATGGATTGAGACGTAGAGAGACTAGAAATGTAATAAGGAGAATAGAGAGCACAGAAAGAAAGCAGGAAAGAAAGAAAGAGAATGGAGAAGAAAGAAACAGATTGGAGGGAAGAGTGGTAAATAGAGGGGAGAGAGAGCAAGAGAAAACAATTTAGAGGAGAGAGAGAGAATGGAGGAGTGAGTGAAAAAGAGAATGGGGAGAGGAAGAATCGAGAGGAGAGAGGAAGACTATGAAGGTGAGAGTGAGAGACACTATGAAAGGAAGAGAGAGATTTGGCTAGAAAAGGAAAGTGGGGAGAGAGAAAAATAATAGAGGAGAGAGTAAGAGGACATTACATTTCAAATGTAAAGCTGCCGGCTGACATAGCAAATAATAAAATACATATGAAGGCCAAGAACAATAAGAGTGGAGTTTGAACTCATTCATATTCAAGGTTCTTGGTTAAATTGTTTTGTGTTTACTTTAGAGTCAAGTGTGTCTAGAAAATTCTTGGTGAGTCAGAATATAGTTTTGTGAACTACTTCTCAATCTTAAAGACTGACAAGCTGATCCCCTTAAAGGTGATTTTATAAATAATATTGATCCGGACGGTCAAGGTATAATGATCAAAATTAACAACAGCAAGCAAAAGGAATTTCTTGATTATAGATACTTTGGCAGATTTCAATAGGTATTGAGGAAATAGAAATTTTACGTGGCCAATGTGTCCCCTGCGTGTACCCCACGTTTAGTGTATGTTCATGTCACCATGCACTTTCCCTCTCATGCCTGTAATAATAATGCCTCTGCATTTCCGTCCCATGTTAGAATGTCAGTTACCAAGCCTTCCATGAAAGAAACGTTAATTCTGCACTGAGGCCTATGTTGCCCATGTTGCCAATGTATTTGCATTGTGCACGTTTAAAAGTGGAGATGAACCCGTTTTTGTGGCTCAGCCTGAGCCTCAGTTTTCTTGCCTCCAGACACAAGAAAGCTGCAGCTCAGCTATGTATCCCTCACCTCTCGCATACTTTCTGCTCAGCCAAGAGGGGCCCAGTCCAGCCTGCCAAGACAGTATTTTGCTCACAGTTATCTGCTCTGCTCCACAGAAACACATTCCTGCTTAGTGAAGAAGGTAAACAGAACCCGTCTACAGAGATAGAGCCCAGCCTTCCTGTCTCCGTTTAAGTGATTTACAGAGCTCGCATCCATAGAAAGCCCATGGCCCCTATGCAATGCACGAAGAAATATATGCACACACTGGCTCTTAGTGATGAGCAACCTTTGCTCAAGCGACCTTTACTTCAGACAATACATCCCCCAAACTTAAGATATCAGGGGCCAAAATTCAGCATGGTCCCCTTATTCAGGCTCTGTTAGAAGCAATACATTTACCTGTAGCCATATGCCAAATGCAAAGCACACACGAAAGTTACAGACACCCTTTCCCAGGGTAACGACCTGGCAGACCGAACAGCTAATCTTACAGCCCAGACGCCAACAGACACGACAAAAACAGAAGTACTATTACTGACAAACAGCATGACAGTCAGGGATCCTTCACAAGATGTACTCGACATACAGACACATGCCACTCCAGACGAAATAAAGAAATGGACTGAACAAGGAGGGGTCCAGACTGACCATGGTTGGATGACTAAAGGCAAAGGTACATGGTTTCTCCCAGACTCTATGGTACAAGTCATCATAAACACAGTACATAGTCCAGCACACTGAGGGGAAAAGGCAATGCTAGACAGCTTACAGAATATCTGGTTTAACAAGCACCTGCCTGCAGCAGCGAAACAGAAAGTACGTACCTGTATGATTTGTTGCCAGTTCAATCCAGGCAAAGGCATTCCGGTGGAACAAGGCGGATTTCATCCTCCTGACCATCCTTTTGAAGTCCTCCAGATGGATTATATCCAAATGGACAGATGTAGAGGTTACAAGTATGTCCTGGTAGTTGTGTGTGCACTATCTAGATGGACAGAAGCGTACCCAGTCCCAGATTATACTGCTGTGACCACCGCCAGGCAATTGGTACGTGAGTTTTTCCCCAGATACGGATTGCCCCGTGTTGTGTACTCAGATAATGGTCAGCCCTTTTCCTCTGAATTAATGAAACAAGTGTCCTTTCTGTTAGGATATCAGTGGAAGTTTCATTGTGTACGACACCCAGAAGCAGCTGGACTTGTCGAGCGCCATAATCAGACACTTAAGACGAAATTAGAAAAAGTCTGTGCAGAAAAAGGTGTGGATTGGATGGTAGCCTTGCCGGTTGCCCTCTTTTACATGCGTATGGTAGCTCATTCCAGAACAGGCCTATCTCCTTACGAAGTGGTTTTTGGTAGACCACCGAATATGGTACGCCTATGCCTAAGAAAATAACTGATGTTGACAGTAACATGCTGACAGATTACCTGGCTTCCTTGATGTCTGCACTACTCTCTTGTCGTTCACAGGTTGCCACCGCCTTCCCTGACAACACTCAAGTCAAGGAGCACACCATCGTCCCTGGTGACCTCGTGTACGTTCGGAATTTTGATCGTTCAAGCCCCCTTGAGCCGCGCTGGAAAACACCAAAATTAGTTTTGCTCACCACGAGGACTGCTGTCAAGGTCGAAGGACGCAAGGGATGGCTTAACGCGCAACACTGTAAAAAATTCTTTGGAGATCCTGGAACTTTGACAAAGACTAAGGACAGTACCGAAAGTACTAAAGATAATACAGACTCTAAGCCCCTTTTGCTAGAAAAGACTCCGCAACAGGAATATAGGTCCAAATTACGATCTAGTAAGTCAGACAGCGTTTAATTGTTTAAGTCCACTAGGTGGTGAATCGGTTAGCCAGGTTCCTGACATGTATAAGATCGTAGACCAGAAAAGTAAAAAGAGAGAAATGAAAGAAAAGTACTGCAAGATATTACGCAGTAGATGTATAGTAACTCTGATTTTTATGTCTCTTCTGTGCATCACTATAATATGTATCAGCTTGGCGTTACATGTTTTCTTTCCTCCTATTTCTTCACATATACATCCTTACTTTAATGACACCGTAGAGCACACATTCAGTGATCTGCCACCCCATGAACTGTCATATCGACTAGCCCTGCGCAACAATACTTTTATTCGAATGTTGCACCATTCTCATCAGACCAGCAATGTAACAAATTGCTGGGTATGTGGCCGACTCCCACCTTATCAGAAAACGAAGGGAGTTCTGCCCCTTTTTCCTTTTCCGTTCTCGCACAATGGTTCGTGCGGAGCATGGTTTGCTTTAATGTCATCACTAGACAGAAAGTCTGCAGTTTCTCAGGGTGTCTGGATATGGGGAAACTTGAATACCGTTATGAACGAGGCATGTTTTCCCGACGAAGACGGTCTTCCCCAGAGGAAAGGGACCGATCTAGAAAATGAAGTGTACGAACAAGGAAATGCTTCCCTTAACTTTATGATTCTGAATGTTCAGTCCGACAAAAATACAGGTCCACCGTTTATATCAGTCCTACCAGTAAAAGGTGAAATGTGCGTTAGAAAGAAAGGATCAGTACATTTGGGACACAGTGATTGTAATACTGTAGTCGAGTTTAATGATAAAGGAAAGTCTACTTTCAAAGCTTCCCGCCATTCCTATTTCATTTGCGGTCGGACAGCCTATGTACGTCTGCCCTTAGACTGGGGTGGGACTTGTTATATAGCGTTCCTGCTGCCACCTGTCTTTCTGGCCCCATCCAATTATCATCGAGATTCACGACTAGTACATGTTAGACACAGGAGGGAGATCGATTCCCCAGTGGTTGATCAGACTGAGACAGTTTGGGAGCAATATACAGATTTTATTAAAGGATACTTCTGGTTCATAGGTCCCGTCCAAAACAGTAAACTCATATGCAGGTAACAAGAACTCTAGAAGCAGTAGTGAATGAGACTACATCTGCCCTGGCGAACTTGACCGAGGAGCAGTCTGCCATGCGACTTGTTGTTCTTCAGAATCGCCTTGTTCTTGACGTCATCCTGGCAGATAGGGGCGGGGCTTGTAGAGTGATCGGCTCCAGTTGTTGCGTGTTTATTCCAAATAACGCGCCCTCTGTGTACGCAGCAATAACAAGACTCCACAAGATAGTTCACGAGATGCATCAAGACCCATGGACTTGGTCCAGTTGGCTCTGGGTTGTAATGTCGGGATGGGGATGGACAGTGTTGTCGTTCCTAGGAATGATACTGCTTATGATATTCGGTTGCTGTCTCTGTCTGCAATGTGGCCCGGCGATTTGCGGCCTGTGTGCCACTGCCTGTATTCCTCATCCACGTATACAAAAGAAAAAAGACGAACAAATGATGCTGTATGATCAGATATACGGTCTCATGAATATAGATGTGTCCTGAAGGGCACAGTAGGGGACAAGGAGGGAATGAGGAAATAGAAATTTTACGTGGCCAATGTGTCCCCTGCGTGTACCCCACGTTTAGTGTATGTTCATGTCACCCATGCACTTTCCCTCTCATGCCTGTAATAATAATGCCTCTGCATTTCCGTCCCATGTTAGAATGTCAGTTACCAAGCCTTCCATGAAAGAAATGTTAATTCTGCACTGAGGCCTATGTTGCCCATGTTGCCAATGTATTTGCATTGTGCACGTTTAAAAGTCGAGATGAACCCGTTTTTGTGGCTCAGCCTGAGCCTCAGTTTTCTTGCCTCCAGATACTCTGAAAGCTGCAGCTCAGCTATGTATCCCTGACCTCTCGCATACTTTCTGCTCAGCCAAGAGGGGCCCAGTCCGGCCTGCCAAGACAGTATTTTGCTCACAGTTATCTGCTCTGCTCCACAGAAACACATTCCTGCTTAGTGAAGAAGGTAAACAGAACCCGTCTACAGAGATAGAGCCCAGCCTTCCTGTCTCCGTTTAAGTGATTTACAGAGCTCGCATCCATAGAAAGCCCATGGCCCCTACGCAATGCACGAAGAAATATATGCACACACTGGCTCTTAGTGATGTGCAACCTTTGCTCAAGCGACCTTTACTTCAGACAATACATCCCCCAAACTTAAGATATCAGATAATATCCAACGTGCAGGTCGTCCTGACACTCAAGACTTCTCTACTAGAACGAAAGTCAGCTCCCCCCAGCTTCCCCCAGTTACACGTCAATTACACGTCATGACCAAGTGGCGCACACAAGTAGGGTAAAGGTTCCAGCTGACCACGCAGACCCCCTCCATGTATCCACCCACCTATGACACACCTATGACTCCTCAAGGGAACGCCCACGTGTACGCCTTCTTACACGCCCTTTTGCACGCCCATGTGCTCTTATCTCTCTCTTTCTCTTGTTCCGCCTGGAGCGCTCCGCCTTCTCTATGCAATGTAATGTATGTTTAATGTATAAATAATGTACTCTGTGAATAAAGTTCAGAAGACCCTTCCTGAGCCTTAGTGGTGATGGAACCCGATTCTCCCTTAACTCGAGTTACTGAAATAAAGCCCTTTTGAATCGGACACCACGGACTCTGCCTCTCATTATATGCATGACCCATTGTTTAAGTATAGAAATTCCGACAGGGTAATATTTTATTTACCACAGTATTGTAAGCCTAAGGGGTTTGTGTGCTTCACCATAGCTACCAATTATTTTACTAGATGGATGAGACTGGAAGAGTATATTGCTGGTTTAAAGGGCTTTAATATACATTTATAAGAAGTTGTATGACAAATTAATTCATGGCAAGTTGGATGCAATGTACTTCTCTTTTCTCATAAAAATGAACAGCCACCAAATGCTCAAGTTCTAACATGCCACAGCACCATTAAGGAATGGCTAACCAGCTGGGGTTCTGATACCACATCATACACTATCCATGCGTGGTAAAACGATAAGGAAGGTGTACACAGATAACAAGCAAATTAGAAGTGCCCTGTCAATCGGAACATATTGTAGAGATTAGGGTTAGACCCATATAGTCAATGGGACCTGGGTAATATGTAGGTATATATAGAGTGGTCCCAGACAGAACACAACGGATTTAAGAAAATCACGATGTTTAAGTTAAATAAATTTAGAAAAATAAATCCTTTAGGGTGCAAGGTGTTTTTATTTTCACCGCACCAAAGTCAATCAATGAGCAAAAAATTGGATGAGAAATATATACACAATATACATAAATTCAATACGCCCACAGGGAAAGGGAAAAGTATTGGGGAAAGGGTACACATTTTTTTGTTAGTTTAACATCACTAATCAAAGTTTACATGTGCATGACTCTAAAGATCACAGTCCCGAAATTTAATAGATCCCCATACGTGGGGTCGGAAAACAATACGTAAACATCAAAACAACATTTCAAATAGAAGCTCCTATTCAGCTGTATATATCAGGCTATCCTTAGGAGTTCTGGATTGTAGAAAAAAGTCTACGTTTCGACCCTGGGATTGTAGGACAGTAGATCCTTACTACGCGGGTCTTCGTCAGGACGTGAAGGGAGGAGGAGGGGTAGGGTGGGGCTGTTTCCTAGACAGAAATAGGCCTATATTAAAACCGGCCTCAAGAAGAGTCCCAAGATAATAATTGCTATTGCGTTCGGGGTATCTACATTAAACTTAAAGTAAACTACAAAAGGAGGAAAGTTTTTTATATATATACTGAGGATCAGATCATGATTAACATAAAATTACCTGATGAGTAATCAAAAAAGCATAAAAATTACCTGGTGAGTAATCAAAAAAGGTGGCCTGGGAGATTATCCCTGGTCGTTGGCGTGACGTAATTATGCCAGTGATTGTCGTATCTAAAAACCATGATAGAAATGGTGACAGGGGCGCCATTTAGTTATAGTTACCGCCACAGAATCGACTTTCAACAATAGACATCATTGTTACTTCATATAGAGCCTACCCTTGTATTAAGGCATGGTTGTCACTCGTATTTTATTCAGGACTGCACCTCCATCATTATGGGGTAAAGTAGGGAGACTCAAATTGTCGATTTTTGAATCTGAAAATGCAAGTATTTGAGAACGAGGTCAGGGAATATATATTGAGGACTTCAACATTTGGTAAATATAGAGCGCTGGCAAAACGCCCACAGGTGCCTTTATTCCAGCCATCACCCTAGGGGCCTTCGGGACAATTTACCATTTGGCCAATTCTTACGGATTCGCCGTAATTGTAGCAAAAAAGAGGACTACATGGAGCAATCCACTGTACTAATGGATCGTCTACTTGAACTTTAGGTTTAATGTAGATACTCCGAACGCAATAGCAATTATTATCTTGGGACTCTTCTTGAGGCCGGTTTTAATATACGTCTATTTCTGTCTAGGAAACAGCCCCACCATACCCCTCCTCCTCCCTTCACGTCCTGACGAAGACCCGCGTAGTAAGGATCTACTGTCCTACAATCCCAGGGTCGAAACGTAGACTTTTTTCTACAATCCAGAACTCCTAAGGATAGCCTGATATATACAGCTGAATAGGAGCTTCTATTTGAAATGTTGTTTTGATGTTTACGTATTGTTTTCCGACCCCACGTATGGGGATCTATTAAATTTCGTGACTGTGATCTTTAGAGTCATGCACATGTAAACTTTGATTAGTGATGTTAAACTAACAAAAAAATGTGTACCCTTTCCCCAATACTTTTCCCTTTCCCTGTGGGCGTATTGAATTTATGTATATTGTGTATATATTTCTCATCCAATTTTTTGCTCATTGATTGACTTTGGTGCGGTGAAAATAAAAACACCTTGCACCCTAAAGGATTTATTTTTCTAAATTTATTTAACTTAAACATCGTGATTTTCTTAAATCCGTTGTGTTCTGTCTGGGACCACTCTATATATACCTGTCAATCGGAACAGCTCTCCTTCCCTTATGAAACATGGATGGTTGTCACAGTATTCATCGCTCTCCATCAGATGCTACACATGTGTGGTGCCCGCCACCCATGCTATGTATTGCAGTCTGCTCCTCCTCTGTGCCGGTATCAGAGGACTCCAACATGTGTGCTAGAGGTAAAAACATCCAGCACTCATCCCAACAACCTCTGCACTATGCTTCTCTATGGTACAAACTGTGCCCCATCCGTTTATTGGAGGCATTATAACCAATTTGGCATTTATTGCAATAGTATATCATGCAGTAGCTTAGGGGGGGAAGTAAAAGAGGAGTGGGATTGGGGGAATAGTAAAAAAATAAGTGTGATGAGGAGAGGTGGTAGAAGCTACAGACTAGCTCAGGGGAAAGGGTAAGTGACACAGAGAGCAAGGGACTGGAAAGGTAAAGGGGAAGCAGCACACAGGGAAGAGAGCATGAAAATATGCCTCCCCTCATAGAGTGCTTGAAGAAAAAAAGATAAAAATGTAGTTCCCTAAATGCAAGCATTGTCAGCACGGAAAGGATACACACCAAACAACCTGGACACTCTGAGTTGAACATATGTCCCATAATTCAGTAGCTAAAGAAACGTTCGGAGCAGAAAATGAAAATAAGACGTCATAATAGACAGATGGTGTCTTTACAGAAGATACACGATTTTCCTTGAGCTATTGTTCTGAAAATTGAGAACCTAGCAGGGGTAGCACTGTGCTTAATTGGTAATGGTCATGATTCCATCATGTGTGTCCTTGACCTCCGCATCAGACAGAAGTAAGCTCTCCCTTCAGACTACAGTAGACGTTACCACTGCCTGTTTTTCATATTTGCTTCTATTTGAGTTCTTGTTAAACACATGTTAGTAATTCATCTATTTTTTGAGTAAGCACAAGTCTCTCTCCTACCTTTGAAAGGAATTGACCTAACGGCACTGTCTCATGACCTCTACGGTATTGGTTTTATGGTGATTCCATTATGCTCTTAAAAAACAGGAAACTATAGAAGTAAAACTGGTAATCTGGTTTTGGTTATCCCTGTGACTTTGTCAAGGTGCCTATTGAAACTGTCTGTATCACGATGCTTCCCTGGCGGGAAAATCTGAGCGCCGAATTCTGACCCGGTATTGTTGTTACACCAAAACTCTCAACAATTCTTTGTGTATTTGTGCAGGTGCATTGGAAATGAAACAGCATTACTTCAGTAATGGAAAAGAGCAGCTTTAAGAATGCCCGCAAACACACAGGTGCCATGTGTTCACTGCACAAATATGTCCTGAGCCGAGCGTGCAGTTTTACCCATGGTTCTTTAAGATGACGGACCTACTGTGGTTTCTTAAAGAAAATTCCATTACCTTTAAAGATTTGAAACATATTCTCATTTTACATAAAGAACCTCAACCTTTATAAGGTGTATGAAAAAGATAACAATGACACATTTTAAAGTTAATCTTTTTAAATGTGAAAATTCAGGCGATCCTCTCAATCAGTCTTCATTTCCCCTAATATATTCTTAGTTTTTTTGTTGCGAATTCTTCTGTACATAAGTACAGCTGCTTGTGCGCACTATGCATGCACAAGGTATCAAAAAACCACCTGAGGCAATTACTCTCATGCAGAATTTAAGAGAAGGATGTCACTGTGCAGATCTCCGCAGATTCATATATCAAGAGGCATCTTGTACTACCTGAGGAACATTTGTGTTGTTACATCATTTTATCCTTATGAAAACGAGAACGTGTTCATTACGTTTTGAATCATGCATACATTACAAGGCAAATGCAAGCTTGTGATGTATCTTCCATGCTGGACTCTTCACAGCCTGCATCACTTCCACCCCACTGCACTGATGGGGGGAAAGCTTATCTCATGGTTTATTTAGCAGAAAGTCACTTTGATTAGCAGGATGAGTAATGTTTTACAGCTGTTGGCAATTACTGCCTCTGGTCTATTAACGGATCCAGCTATTGGAGAATTTATTGGCAGAAATCTAAAATGTAGACATAGGCAAATGCCTCACATAATATATCTGTTATGAACTGAATTGGTTTTGTGGTATGTTCCCACATAATGTGATGGATTTATGCATAATTACAAATCATTAGAAATAAAACCAAGCTGTAACCAATAGAAAATAACTTGGTTGCAGATTCAAAGTTCCTAATATTTGAACCTAAAAGCCAAATATATATATATATATGTGTATATATATATATATATATATATATATATATATATATATATATATATATATATATATATATATATATATATATATATATATATACATATATATATATCCAAAACTGCAGACTTCCAATTTCTTGAACAACCCCATGGACACTTTCATTACGCACAATTCATTTAATGGCAGCATGCTAGCAGCAAACAACTTCGGAAAGGCAAACAAATCCGCCAAAGTCGGAGCCAGACGCGTTTCAGGACGGGTGTCCTTTCTTCAGTGGCTTCTAAGGAGGCATTGGGGAAAAGCGTTTGCAGGCACACCTGGCTCTAAATCATCTCCCCGCCCCGATGGGCGTGGCCTCGCAGCATTGTGGGAGATGCAGTCCGTGCCTTATTACCTCAGTGGGTGCTGTTTCCCCAAGCGCAAATGCCATGATAAAAAAGGCATGCTTCTTCGAAGGTTACTGTCCTGCTTTATTGTTGCCATCTGCACGAGCAAAGCACCACTCTGCAAGGTGCCAGCTCGCGACCTTTCCACATATCAGCCGCACTCTGTGGCGCAGCCCTGGATCCGCTGACAACAGCAGTGGGCTTTTCACACGACCCGGACAGGCCGTTGTTACATCCAAAACTGCAGACTTCCAATTTTGTGAAGAACCCCATGGACACTTTCATTACGCACACTTCATTTAATGGCAGCATGCTAGCAGCAAACAACTTCGGAAAGGCAAACAAATCCGCCAATGTCGGAGCCAGACGCGTTTCAGGACGGTGTCCTTTCTTCAGTGGCTTCTAAGGAGGCATTGGGGAAAAGCGTTTGCAGGCACACCTGGCTCTAAATCATCTCCCCGCCCCGATGGGCGTGGCCTCGCAGCATTGTGAGAGATGCAGTCCGTGCCTTATTACCTTAGTGGGTGCTGTTTCCCCAAGCGCAAATGTCATGATTAAAAGGCATGCTTCTTCGAAGGTTACTGTCCTGCTTTATTGTTGTCATCTGCACGAGCAAAGCACCACTCTGCAAGGTGCCAGCTCGCGTCCGTTCCACATTTCAGCCGCACTTCAATATTTGAACCTAAAAGCCAAATGTATATATATATATATATATATATATACGACACATAGTTCCTAACGTTCCTCAGAAAAAGCAAGGACACCTTGGAAGTGAAAAGAGATTACTGACTGCACCAGCAACGCGTTTCAGCTTACGCCTTGGTCACGCCTTGGAGCATGACCAAGGCGTAAGCTGAAACATGTTGCTGGTGCAGTCACTAATATCTTTTCACTGTAAACTTCCAAGGTGTCCTTGCTTTTTCTGAGGAACATCAGGAACTGTGTGTGGTATATTGCAGGGTTTCCGATACCGTGAGCGAGGACCGCCCCACTTGTCATCCTCTACAAATATCGGATTCTTTATGAACATATATATATATATATATATATATATATATATATATATAACATATATATTTGAATATATTACACTTAAAAGCTAATAAATATAATCTACAACACTATATTTATATTCCAGTGTTATTGGTAGTCTAGAGATCTACATTAAGAAACATTTTTGCACTATCTTTGCGTAATTGCACATTTCAAGGCCAAAATAGTTAGTTTAAGTACAAAACAACAGATGGGAGATAGAACTCAAAGGATCCAAACATAAAGGTTGGGACATCTGATACTGTGATGGAAACCTGAGTACTTGCACTTTACGCACACTGTACAAAGTAATTGCACTCACACCTTATTGCTGCGACCTATTAGGTTGAATTATTTATTATTTCTTGGAGAAATATTGTCTATATTATATCAGAGAATATCTCCAACCAGGTTAGAGCAAAAAACACAAGAATATCACTGTTTGGCTCTAAATAGACCTAAAGATATATGAAAGAGAGATATTTATACTTATGCCAGATAGCTGACCATGGAATGAATCCATTGAGAGAAACACACATTAAGGGGCTTTAAGCTGAGGCACATAAATGATTATCTATTCACATGTGGTTTTGTTGAAAGGGAAATTTCACTCACCTGCACACAAAGTCTAATATTTTGATAATGTAAAAATACAAATAATAAATAGAAAAAACAAGGAAAATGAAATATTTAATATTGAAACAATAAAGTAAAATAAAAAATAAAAAAGATCAATGTATGTGTAAAAAATGCAGAAAACCAGAGATGGACAAAAGACCAATCAAACTTACAATCAAGAAAGAAGTATTTGCTTTTTGTGGTATGTTGTCTATGACATTAAGTGACCATTTGTCATGAGCATAAAAGTAATTGCAGTACTTTGGATCGTTGTGTGAACAAGGCAGGGGATCCGGCTGAAATGGGTTACAGCAATGTAATGAAACAATACAACTTATCTGGAATATTGGAACTGCAGTGTAGGTGTCTGGCTGGAGCATTACGTGTGCCAGAGTTGTTTGGAGATATATACATATATATACAAATCTATCTGCTAGTGTTAGAACCACGGACCCATGGAGGGTGGTGCATGCACCTGGAGAGCACCCGGTAAATAAGTTAACAAAATCCGTATTGCCAAGCGAAATAGATGCATTCTCAGGAAACAACGAACGAGTATATCAGGAAGTTTTATTATGCTTCGAAGCTATGCATTTCAGCAGTTACACCTTGCTCACACAATGGAAGTGAGATTGAAAACACACATATGTACAAAAAACAAAGTGATCGCCACATACATAATTGTAATAGACAGAGGACTTGCAAATTAATACAGAGTCATGTTAGATAACGTCCATATTGGAAAAGGAAAGAATTTACTCAGTAACATGCATGGTCCAAGTATTAAACATATAGATAACTTGAGTTTCCAACATCTTAGGATTGGGATTCTCACAACATGGGATGGTATATATTCTCAGACCTCTTGCGACCATATCCTTGTATGTATAGTCCTGCAAGGATATGGCCTCCCACCGCTTCGACACCTCTGATTTATATAGTTTCTCCAGTTTCTTTAGTTTGTCATTGTTAGTTATGTCCCTGCTGGTAGTGGCAGTTGCCTTGACATTCACGCCTGGTGCTGGCGCAAATAATGATTGGGCTGCAGCCCTTCTCTCGCTTTCATCCTCCATGCAGGTGGTAAATACGTCACGTAAATGCTATTTGTTTCTCCTTCCTGAGTTCTTTATTACATAATATGCTGGTGCATCCCCCTGTGTAATCACAGATTCCCTCTGCCGCTGTGATATTGCCAATATTGTTCTCTAGGAGAAATGCCCAAGTGGAAAGAGATACACAGGTTACCCACCCGCAGAAATGTGAAGGAGCAGCTGATCTGACCTACAAAAAAAATGGAGATGGCACACAGTCTCTCCGCGTGTCAACCCACTTCCCTGCCAGCCCGACCGATTCTCCTCACCTCTGGGACGAGTTTTTCCTCGTATCTGATCAATCCTTGCTCCAATACATTGGTTTCTTTACAGCGCCCGTTCCTTGTGAAGGTCCCCCTTATGTATCCAAATCACCTAACTGCTCGTGTTAAAACCACGGACCCGTGGAAGGTGTTGCATGCACGGGAAAGCATCCAGTAAATAAGTTACCAAAATCTGTATCACCAAGCAAAATAGACGTACTCTCATGAAACAATGAAAGAGTATATCAGGAAGTTTTATTATGCTTCCACGCTACGCGTTTCGGCAGTTACGCCTTGCTCACACAATGGAAGCGTTACTCTCCCTATCGGAGGATAAAGACATTGTCATCCATCCTGCGGGCAAGAGGGGAAATGTAGTTGTCCTGGATAGAGAAAAATGCATTGCTGAAGCTCTTAGACAACTGACAGATCACAAATTCTACATAAAAGTAAACAGGAAGACGTATTCCAACAGTTTTGAATGTATCCGGGAAAAACTAAATAACTGGAAAGACCTAGGGATATTAGAGTGGGAGGAATACTGCTATGTAAAATGAGACTATCCCATTCTCCTGGTACTTTACCTTTTATCAAAGGTACACAAGGACCTGCTAAATCCCCAAGGGAGGCCCATAGAATCTTCAAAAGGAAGTGTTACTGAAAACATTTTCAAGTATGTGAGCAATCTCCCGTCCCATGTCTGGGACACCAAGGATTTCCTTAGTAAAGTGGAAGGTATGCACTGGGAGGAAGGGTTCCTACTAATCACGTTAGATGTCAGCTCACTCTACACCATCATCAAACATGAGCATGGTGCAGAAGTGTGCAAAGGATATCTTCAGACCAGACATATCAGATTCAAATCCCACACAAACATGGTCCTTGAAATGATGGAGTTCTGCCTCACCAAGAATATCTTCATGTTTGATGGCACGTTTTACAAACAGGTGACTGGCACCGCAATGGGCACTTGTTTTGCCCCAAGATTTGTGAACCTGTTCTTGGGCAAATGGGAGGAGGAGACCTTATCAGACACTTCCATCTTTCCTGAAATCGAGAGAGTGGAGTTGTGCTTCTGCTACATCGATGATTATTTAATGGTGTGGAGGGGCGATGAACTGGAGGCCACAAAAGTAATTGAAAAACATAATATTGACAATTACAACATCATACTGACTAGTACCATGATTAAAACTTCTGTGTAGTTTTTAGACATTAAAGTAGAGGTAGTCAGTGATACCATACAGACGAAACTCTTTTGCAAAGAAACTGCAGGGAATACCTTACTTCATGCCCTCAGCATTCACCTAGACCCCTTTAAATGGAGCATTCCATTTGGGGAACTGCTGAGGGCAAAACAAAATTGCAGTACAAAATTGCAGTACAGAGGCCGGCTTCAAAGCGGACTCCACCATTATGATAGAACAGTTCAAAGCCAGGGGATACCCGAATTGGGTAATTAACAAAGCCCTTTGCAAGGTAGAAAATATACAGAGAACTTTTATCCTGCATGTGGAGCTGGTCTGCCACGAACGGTTCATGATTTGGGACCTACCTTATTGGGATTGGTACTTCCCTAGCATTAATATTAGAAATCACTTTCTGAAATGTGGATGTTTTATCTTTACTGTCCAGAATGACTTCTTAATTCCTTCAAACTCAAATTCTTTTTAGTTTCATGTACCATTGTATTCATCCAATACCTCATATTTGTGGAGTTGCCACTTATTTATTGAGGGAGCCATCAATCATCTAGGCACTCTGTTTCAGTATATTGGATACGTACTTCGATGCTCGCTATTAACTACGCATCACACGCGGTGTCTCCTCTGCAGTTATATTATACTGTAACCTTGGCAGTGATTGGACATTTTCATTTCTGGAGGCAACTTCGTATCCCAGCGGACTGTTTCTCAGTTATATAAAAAATGTTTCCTCTCTCTCGGACTATTGGCAGCTAGAATGCTGTTTCTCCAATTACGGGACGACTTCCATATGATTTTAATAACTTTCTGTAGGAAACACTCTTACTAAACGATTCATAATAAATATTTCAAGTCACTACTTATGCTGTGCTAATTATACATACGTGTCAATTTTATAAATCCCAGACTACACACACATGGATACAGTCTTTCTTCTTAATGAACGTTATTTTGAAACCCCGCATAGGAGTCAGCGGTCTAGTTGCTTTCAAATAATATCCGGATCAACTACTTAACGTACTCCACTTCCGGGTCACGTGTCCGATACCAGGAACACGAGCCCGGGAGTTCTGAATGTTGGCGCGCACTTCGCGTTTTCTCATAAGTGTACTTTGTCAGATAACTGTAGATCCCTTGTTTTACAGCATAGTTGTTTTTGAATGGCTACACTCCATTCAGATCATGTACAATGCCGTCTACACTAGAAAGGATGCGCTTCTACTGACATCCTTTCAGGTTCTTATTTTCCCCCAGTTTTGTTCACGTCTTCTACGCAGCTCTATGGGAATTCTCCCATTAGACACATAATTTGAAACGGACCAGACTCACGACCCTGGTGAGTTTGGAACTACAGGTTTTCTTATGATGCGATCGTTTTTGTATTCTCTGCAATAGATGGTCATGATTTGTTTATGGTAACAAACCGCTGTTGCTTTCCAGATAGTGGTTTTATTCTTGAAGCTTTCTGGTATCTCCACGGTCTTCACTTAAAATATCTTTTACCTGTCCTGTCCGACGTATCCCAGTCGGTAGGTAAGAATACTTTACAATACATATATTAGAATAGGCTGTTACTACTGTTTCTCTTGGAGATCAACTTTTATCCGTACTTTGATTTAAATCATTTTCCTCCGTAGTCATGTACTGAACCTTGGCAGTTTCAGCTTGTAAATTGAAGCTAATTATTTTCGGTATTTTGCAGTTTTAACATTTAACATATACCGATATATTCTTACCCGCATTGTTGGACGTTCATGTCGAATATGTCTGATTCGAACAGTGCATTTTAACACCTGTAGTGATATTAACTTATAATCGAATTTTTCCCTCCATGTGATAGCAAATTTCTACGGGACTTTCGCTTTAGTCATAAGAATCAGATCATTACGCAAATCATTTTATTCATTTATACATGTATCTTCTTTGAATTCTAGTGACCGTCTTCATTGTTCTATTCATTTCTATACTGGTCAAGGACCCCACCGGGTCGGAAGTATCACCGGCAGAGCGGTGAGCAATACTCTATACCCTACGTACCAATTGTAATGTTAGAGGCTGAGGTTTGCATTTAGATTAGTATCTCATCAACCTTGTATTCTTGTTCCCCTTTTTTCTCCTATCCTTTATCCATCTTGCTATTCCAATTTACATTCTATACCCTTAGACCTCCTTTACATGCACAGTAGCGTTCAAGGTATGTCTCTTACTTTTCCATAGTTTTTTTTTTTTTGCTAGTAGCTTTCATCACTGTTTCCTTTCTTTCACACATTATCTTATATTCCTATCCTCACATCTTTTGCTAGCATTTATTTTAAGGGATTGATTCACCGTATCATTTCCTAGCAGCACGTTTTGGTCTTTTCTCCACTCTTCACTTACACTATACGGTTGTTAATCCTTGTCGGTTATTTTTGGATTAATTAAGGTCTTCTATGAAACACGAGTTCATCACGGTTACTCACCTCCTTCACTTGAGTCTCACCTAATGCAAGAACTTGTCACTATGATTGAGTGATTTTGTCACTGGCTGCACAAATGATGTGCATTTAATAGAGACATTTCATTTGGATAGTGATGTTTCTGTAAGAGTTTTTTCTGTAATTCCCAGCCCTGAAGATTCGTGTGAGCGATGAAACACGTTTTGGCTGGCTGATGTTTTCATGTCAAGACAATAAAGAACTGAGGATTCCAGTCTATACCAGACTCCGTCATCACTTTGCTACCTTACCCTTTGGATTTATGTTCTTTTCCAATGACATTACTATTGCCCGTACTTTTGAATGTGTGTGCATAGGGTATTTTTTCTAATTGCTTAGGGTCTAGCTGGTTTTTTCTGGTTAGACTATTGAGTGGAAAGTTTCTCCACTCACCCAGTTGCACCACCAATCTAAGGTTGTTATTTGTACTTATGCGCGTTGAATTCTAGCAGTGGGCCCATTCTTTACTGACATTCAAACCTTTTTGTCCTGTTGTACAGAAAGCTGACACCTTGCAAACTAGACCAAGTAATGAACTAGCAGCCTCAGGTCAGGAAAGTGAAACCAGAATCATACTTACATACAACAGGAATGCCAAAGACATCAGGAACATCCTCACAAAAAAACTGGGATATTCCTAAAAGTAACCCTAACATAGGCCCTGTTATAATTGAAAAACCCTGCATCACCTATAGAAAATGTTACAGTCTAAGAGATAGAATGGAAGACAGTCATATCACAATGTATAATACCATGCAAAATCAAGGTGTCAAAGGTTTTTTTCACTGTGGGCATTGAAAGGCCAGCAAAAACAGCCTGATGAAGAAAGAATTTCAAGGTGGGGCAGGGACAATGAAAACAATTTCCCAATTTCTCACATGTGGAACCCCAATTGTAATTTACTGTTTGGTATGTCCATGTAATTTAAGGTACATTGGCAGTTCTGTCCATCCGGTAAAGAAACGGGTGATGGAACATCTGAGGGCCATCACTAATCAAGACCAACAGTACCCCGTATCCCACCACTTTCAACAACATCACTTCATCAGCAGTGCCCTACTCATCTATTTTGCAATGAAACACATCCCACGTTCACCCAGAGGAGGCAATAGAGCACTGAAACCTAGACAAAGAGAATCTAGGTACATCATAGATCTCCAGACCAAATCCCCGGGTGGGCTTAACCTTGACGAAGAATTAAGAATACACTTATATGAAACATAGTGGCTTTTCTCGGCTCTTGTGCTCGCTCTCTTCCTAGTGCTTCTTTAGGGAGCATGAAATGTATGAAACAATGCATATACGAGATGTGTGTTACAGATTTTAACTCTAGGATTTCCGTATGTAACATATAATATTGTCTCTCTGTTTTCTTTCTTCCTTCACTGCAAGAGGAAAGGAAGGGACCAACCCTACTCCAGTAGTGCTACATTCATGGATTCCCTAATCTTTTTTCCAAAGGGACTTGGTAGCACCGATTCACATCAATCAAGACTGATCACCTGTGGTTTGATCTTTTGAATTTTTAATTGCACTATTTTTTGTTCTCTTGAACCCCAACCTCTAAACTGTAGTGGCTCTTAGAGTTTTGGAGCTCTGGGACTAACCTGCAATTTTAATCTCAACTTGGGAAGAGAACTGATGTGTGCCCGGGCACATGCCCATGATTGTGCACATGGACCATAGGATAGTTTTATTTACAGTAGGATTATGTATTTTCACGCTACAACATTCATTTTCAGGTTTATCACATGTTACTTTCTATTTGGGGAGAGAGATGATTGTTTTCCCAGGCACATGACCATGGCTGTGTACATGGACCACAAGAAAAGTTTATATACAGTAGGACAATGTATTGACACCCTACAACAGTGACTTTCAAATTTATCACGTTGACTACCTTTACTTCGTAATAACTGAAGTCGTGCAAACTCAGGCATTCAGATCACGTACGATCACGTACTTTCGCACTAGCATTATTAGGAGTGTGTCATATCGAAACGTAAAAGTCTTTACTGTCCTCTCAGCAACACCATTAAATCATGATAGAGGCTAAGAGGGGTTTCACTAGCACATAACTTTATTGACACAATTCAATTCACATGTCACATGACCGCAGTAGTTTGACTTCAATGTAATAATATGTACAACAGAGACAGGGGGACACAGCAACGTATTGATCTGGCCTGATTTACAAGATTTTATTGTATATTGTATATTGTTTATTTGCATTACGATTCTCGTATGATTTGCATGCATCATGAGACTCCGTTATTGAGCATAATATTTATTTCTTAGCTTTTAATCGACATATCATCAAGTACATCTGATTAGAAATTGATGCTAAGGTAATGGATTAACGAAACGCAAGTTATTTATATGTTTAATACTTGGACCATGTATTTTACCGAGTGATTTCTTTCCTTTTCAATATGGCCGCTATCTAACATGACTCAGTATTCATGTGCAAGTCCTCTGTCTATTACAATTATGTACTCGGCGATCACTTTGTTTTTTGTACATATGGTTGTTTTCAATCACACTTCCATTGTGTGAGTAAGGCGTAACTGCCAAAACGCGTAGCGTGAAAGCATAATAAAACGTCCTGATAAACTCTTTCATTGTTTCCTGAGAGTGCATCTATTTTGCTTGGCGATACGGATTTTGGTATATATATATATATATATATATATCCAACAAGGTTGCCTGTTGATAGGAGAGCCCACACGAGTGCATAAGTTCCAGCAACCATCTTTATTCAAGGAAGGCACAGGAAACAGCATGGTGCTTCGCATCATTAAAAGTCCAGCCTCAGCCCGACGCGTTTCGTGTCAGCAGCACTTCCTCATGGGCTTATGGGCTTTCAGGTAAGGACACAGGCAGTTTACTTCAACACTCCTCAAATATCCTGACACCCCGCCCCACAGGGGGCGTGGCCACCCGCGTGGCCTTCTGGTAGTCGAAGTGTTAATGTTTTTGCTCAAGTGAGTTGTCGTGTCCTGCTGATACTATGAAGACAAGTTTCCTCCAAGTGGAGTTGCTGAATGCACTTCCGTTGTTTCAGGCGCCTCATTACATAAAGATGGTTGGACACGACAACTCACTTGAGCAAAAACATTAACACTTCGACTACCAGAAGGCCACGCGGGTGGCCACGCCCCCTGTGGGGCGGGGTGTCAGGATATTTGAGGAGTGTTGAAGTAAACTGCCTGTGTCCTTACCTGAAAGCCCATAAGCCCATGAGGAAGTGCTGCTGACACGAAACGCGTCGGGCTGAGGCTGGACTTTTAATGATGCGAAGCACCATGCTGTTTCCTGTGCCTTCCTTGAATAAAGATGGTTGCTGGAACTTATGCACTCGTGTGGGTTCTCCTATCAACAGGCAACCTTGTTGGATTTAATTGGGGCAGTGCCTGAGCCGCGGGATGAGCCCCGCTTCACCTGTGTGAAGACCTGCTGCCGCGCTAATCACGTAGCAGAGAAGGATCGAGCGCTTAGCTATTGAAGGTGTAATGAGGCGCCTGAAACAACGGAAGTGCATTCAGCAACTCCACTTGGAGGAAACTTGTCTTCATAGTATCAGCAGGACACGACAACTCACTTGAGCAAAAACATTAACACTTCGACTACCAGAAGGCCACGCGGGTGGCCACGCCCCCTGTGGGGCGGGGTGTCAGGATATTTGAGGAGTGTTGAAGTAAACTGCCTGTGTCCTTACCTGAAAGCCCATAAGCCCATGAGGAAGTGCTGCTGACACGAAACGCGTCGGGCTGAGGCTGGACTTTTAATGATGCGAAGCACCATGCTGTTTCCTGTGCCTTCCTTGAATAAAGATGGTTGCTGGAACTTATGCACTCGTGTGGGCTCTCCTATCAACAGGCAACCTTGTTGGATTTAATTGCGGCAGTGCCTGAGCCGCGGGATGAGCCCCGCTTCACCTGTGTGAAGACCTGCTGCCGCGCTAATCACGTAGCAGAGAAGGATCGAGCGCTTAGCTATTGAAGGTGTAATGAGGCGCCTGAAACAACGGAAGTGCATTCAGCAACTCCACTTGGAGGAAACTTGTCTTCATAGTATCAGCAGGACACGACAACTCACTTGAGCAAAAACATTAACACTTCGACTACCAGAAGGCCACGCGGGTGGCCACGCCCCTTGTGGGGCGGGGTGTCAGGATATTTGAGGAGTGTTGAAGTAAACTGCCTGTGTCCTTACCTGAAAGCCCATAAGCCCATGAGGAAGTGCTGCTGACACGAAACGCGTCGGGCTGAGGCTGGACTTTTAATGATGCGAAGCACCATGCTGTTTCCTGTGCCTTCCTTGAATAAAGATGGTTGCTGGAACTTATGCACTCATGTGGGCTCTCCTATCAACAGGCAACCTTGTTGGATTTAATTGCGGCAGTGCCTGAGCCGCGGGATGAGCCCCGCTTCACCTGTGTGAAGACCTGCTGCCGCGCTAATCACGTAGCAGAGAAGGATCGAGCACTTAGCTATTGAAGGTGTAATGAGGCGCCTGAAACAACGGAAGTGCATTCAGCAACTCCACTTGGAGGAAACTTGTCTTCATAGTATCAGCAGGACACGACAACTCACTTGAGCGAAAACATTAACACTTCGACTACCAGAAGGCCACGCGGGTGGCCACGCCCCCTGTGGGGCGGGGTGTCAGGATATTTGAGGAGTGTTGAAGTAAACTGCCTGTGTCCTTACCTGAAAGCCCATAAGCCCATGAGGAAGTGCTGCTGACACGAAACGCGTCGGGCTGAGGCTGGACTTTTAATGATGCGAAGCACCATGCTGTTTCCTGTGCCTTCCTTGAATAAAGATGGTTGCTGGAACTTATGCACTCGTGTGGGCTCTCCTATCAACAGGCAACCTTGTTGGATTTAATTGCAGCAGTGCCTGAGCCGCGGGATGAGCCCCGCTTCACCTGTGTGAAGACCTGCTGCCGCGCTAATCATGTAGCAGAGAAGGATCGAGCGCTTAGCTATTGAAGGTGTAATGAGGCGCCTGAAACAACGGAAGTGCATTCAGCAACTCCACTTGGAGGAAACTTGTCTTCATAGTATCAGCAGGACACGACAACTCACTTGAGCAAAAACATTAACACTTCGACTACCAGAAGGCCACGCGGGTGGCCACGCCCCCTGTGGGGCGGGGTGTCAGGATATTTGAGGAGTGTTGAAGTAAACTGCCTGTGTCCTTACCTGAAAGCCCATAAGCCCATGAGGAAGTGCTGCTGACACGAAACGCATCTGGCTGAGGCTGGACTTTTAATGATGCGAAGCACCATGCTGTTTCCTGTGCCTTCCTTGAATAAAGATGGTTGCTGGAACTTATGCACTCGTGTGGGCTCTCCTATCAACAGGCAACCTTGTTGGATATATATATATATATATATATATATATATATATATATTGTCCAAGGTCAAAAGGTCAGAAGACACAAAGGCGATCAAAGAAACATGGAAACTTCACTTTACTTCCAACAAAACATGTTTCAGCATAAGTGGAGTGAATCAGAGTGTCTATATACCCAAATATGTGAGAATACAAAGTAGACTCAGAGTGCAATAACAATAAAAGATGAACAATTTATCATAATACGGACATAAAATAGCGGACAAGCATCAGCATTGTATCCAACCACAATTGGCAAAATATATCAATATAAATACATCCTGTCCGAAAAATCATCAATAAGACATCCCAACACTCACAATAGTGAGTAAGGTGGAAATAATACAAGTGATTTGAGAAAATGCATGTGTGTACTCCTAATAATAGCACAAAGGCACGGTGTTACTATGAAAATATAATTTTAACAGCAACCTGAAGAACCATTTTGGTACGTGCCCATGAAGTGCATGTTAAGGCTAAAAATGTAAGAACCATGTGTGCGTTTACATCAGAGGCTCACCTTGGACTTGGTGTGTGAAAAAGTGGAGGCGCTTAGAACATTTTCCACAATCAATGAAACACAGATCAATTAAAGTTGGGCGGGCTGGTACTTAACAGACAATACCCTTACATAATTATGTGATGCATGTGCTCAGATGTGAATGCTAGGACTTCCTCCTAGAGCCATCAGTGATGTCATTTGAGATGTCATCAGTGATGTCATGAATGATGTCATTGACCATCTCATGAGTGATGTAATATGTGACGTCATCAGCAGTGCACTGCGTGCGCGCGAGTTATAGTTAGCTGAACTAACTATAATGGGGGTATTTCAATGGTTTTGTATGAGTGAAATGTCCAGCTAACTATAACATGTGTGAAATGTTTTTTCAGTGAATTTCTAAGGTTTTTTAAATGCTAATTCCTAACTATAACGTGGCGGAAACCTATGGCTTTTTCAGTGAATTTCAAAGGTTTTGTAAATGATAATTTTTAAATGTATTAATTGTTATATTTTTTATACTGATTTACTACATTGTTTTAAACTATTTATTTATAGATATTTTATTTTTTAAATTACATTAAATAGTTTTTATATAAATTGAAATAAACTGTTTTTAAAAATATTGAAATTGTATTATTTGTTTTTTTAAATTTTATATATTTTTGAATTTATATATATATTATATAGCAGGCAATGATATCCTATGGAAGGAAATTCAAGTTACTGTAAGTATGGTTAGAATTACTTTTCTGGATCAGTAGTCGGCGGGAAAGATGCAGCACTGAGATCTCTCCTGATAACAAGTGAGTAAATCGGAATTCGTAGTACGGCTGATTTTAGAGTAATTTTTTTAAGTTCCAAAACTCCACACTTAACAAAATTTCCAAGTGAAACCAGTCAATGTTAGCCTAAGGAAGGAAATTCAAGTTACTGTAAGTATGGTTATAATTACTTTTCTGGATCAGTAGTCGGCGGTAAAGATGCAGCACTGAGGTCTCTCCTGATAACAAGTGAGTAAATCGAAATTCGTAGTTCGGCTGATTTTAGAGGAATCTTTTAAGTTCCAAAACTCCTCACTTAACAAAATTTCCAAGTGAAACCAGTCAATGTTAGCCTATGGAAGGAAATTCAAGTTACTCTAAGTATGGTTAGAATTACTTTTCTGGATCAGTAGTCGGCGGGAAAGATGCAGCACTGAGGTGTCTTCTGATAACAAGTGAGTAAATCGGAATTCGTAGTTCGGCGGATTTTAGAGGAATTTTTTAAAGTTCCAAACTCCACACTTAGAAGAATTTTCAAGTGAAACCAGTCAATGTTAGCCTATGGAAGGAAATTCAAGTTACTGTAAGTACGGTGAGAATTATTTTTCAGGATCAGTAGTGGACTGAAAGATGCAGCACTGAGGTCTCTCCTGATAACAGGTGAGTAAATCGGAATTCATAGTTCGGCTGATTTTAGAGGAATTTTTTAAAGTTCCAAAACTCCACACTTTGAAGAATTTCCAAGTGAAACCAGTCAATGTTAGCCTATGGAAGGAAATGCAAGTTACTCTAAATACGATTAGAATTAGTTTTCGGGATCAGTAGTGGGCTGAAAGATGCAGCACTGAGGTAAATCGGTATTCGTTGTTCGGCCGATTTTAAAGGAATATTTGTACGTTTCAAAAATAGACACTTAGAAACTTTTCTGGTGAAAACCATACAATAGATTCCTATGGAAGGAAATACAAGTTACTGGTAAGTACGCATAGATTTAATTTTCAGGGTCCCTACTGGGCTCAAGGATGCAGCACTGAGGTCTCTCATGATAACAGGTGAGCAAATCGGAATTCGTAGTTCAGCTGATTTTAGAGGAATATTTTGCTCAATAGTGAAGGAAGGGGGTGGGGCCTGAGGTGACATGTGTGCAAACACGCCCTGTGCCACATTTTAAGTTGGGGAATTAATTCCTCTTCAATCCTGAGTACCCCAGTGGGCCAACTAGCCCACCAGGAACCTCCAGTATGCACCAGGGAGCTGAGTTACAGAGAGGTGTTCAGAGGCCACGTCCCCTTTTTACAACACTCTGCAGCGCAGCCCCGTGGCATTTACTGGAGGTACCTGGTGGGCTTGTTGGCCCCTGCGGGACCTCTGGATTGAAGAGGAATTAATTCCCTAACTTAAAACGTGTCATAGGGCATTTTTACACACATATCACCTCAAGCCCGCCCCCTACCTTCACCACTGAGCAACCACGCCCCATAGCGCATTCTAAGTTGGGGGATTAGGTCCCCTTGCATACTGGGGGTCCCTGGGGGCCAACTAGCCCACCAGGAACCTCCAGTATGCGCCAGGGGGCTTAGTTGCAAAGAGGTATAAAAAGGGGCATGGCCTCATTACACCTCTCTGCAAACGCTCCCCCTGGCACATTTGAAGAGGGGGAAATAATTCCCCTTGAATACTGGGAGTCCCTGGGGACCAACTAGCCCACCAGGTACCTCCATCCTGCACCCATCCTGCCAAATTATTGGCAGGATGGGCGCAGGATACGCGTAACCTCCCATTTTTAAAAAAAACAAAACATTTTTTGGGGGCCTTGGGGTTCCCTGAGCAGGCCTAGGGGGTTAGGGTGTTTCTATCCTGCCCCCTTCTCGCATTTTGCGAGGTTTTATTTTAGGTTTCTTGTTCCTCGGTTCTACAGAGACACAAGATGGCTGCCAACACTTCCTGGTTTGGAGTGTTGACAGACAACTGACAGCCAATTAGCGTGCAGCTTGTGCTCGTAAGGGTATCCGCATAATCCTCGGAGGACCCTACTTCGTCCATAGATATATCTATGATTTTACTTTTGATTTTCTTAGGAACTACTGCCCAGATTTACACCATTTGACAACAAGCATAATCTGCTTACCAAACTCTACCCTTTTCCCTAATTTGGTGTAATTCCGTTCAGCAGTTCAGGCTGTAGCCACGCTTAAAGGTCCCTATGGAAAATTGCATGGGGAAAACCCGTTTTGGGACTCTGCCTTTTTTCTCAGCCCCCGCTTGACAAATCACGCCAAAACTTTCAAGATAGGAGCGGACTGGAGCTCATCATCTTCTTGGGGAGCTTCGCAAAGATTTGTAGACCGGCGCCAAACTTATTCCAAATAGAATGTTGCGGATTTCCTACTAGGTCCTATATATATATAGGACCTAAGGGGAGGAAATAGAGAGCTATCCCTGCGTAAACTAGAGTCAAGGTACATCATAGACTTTGATTGCATGACCCTGAATGGGTTAAACTCGAGTGAAGAATTAGCAGTGCACCTTATAGAATGAAGTATGTACTATTGAGAATCTGCGGTCCAGGGTCTGATTTTAATTTTTAACTTTTAAAATTGTTAGGTTTATAGGGGCAACTCTCTGATCATGGCACTAAAGGGGTACAAAAATGCACAGCTTTGCAGATGATGAGATGATACAACAATTAATTCAAGGATTTTTTAACATTTGCCTATTTGGGCTAATATAATTTGAAAACTAATATCCAGAAAACTGTATGATTATTGTTGTAAAATTGGCCCACTTGGGCATCATTGGTGGCATTATTCCCTGTTGAGAATAGGATATATTGCACGTAAATAATAATTGTGACGCAATGGAGGTACTGTGTGTCTCAAAGTAAGGACTGTTTTGGTATTTGTCGATAAGCCCACTGGGGCATGATGGTCTTAGCAGTCTACTTGGTGATGTTGTCAACAATGAAAACTTTATTGAATAGGTTACAAACACTGCATATGAGCTGTGAAATGAAAGCGTATTTAATTGTGATAGAGCCGCATTTAAACCAACACAATGAGCTTGGGGGTTCTATGAACGTAAATAACGCAGACATAATGTATATATAGACAAAACAACATTTTTCGGAAAATTGAGCTCATAACATTATTTTTTCAATTGCGTTTGTATATGCATTCCTATGCTTAGAGCTATGAAAATCAATAGCTTAATAGCACCCGTAATTTGCTAATAACATGCTGTATTATTGATTGTGTTGGAAAATTAGTCCTTACAAAATGGCTGCCATGTTCTCTTGACTGTTTGCCGCACTTAGGGGTGTTAGTCCACTGTCTATGGTAGATAGGGAAAAAGATATGCACAAAGTATCACAGAGCTGAAACGTGATCAAGCCGATTGGTGAAACATGTTGTTTCCTGCCATTAAATCACTTTTGCACGAGCAATTTTGTTGTGTCCGGGTACGTTTGTTGGAAAACGAAGGCGTTGGTGAAAAAATATATATATATATATATATTCTCGAGCGGGTGCGGATATGCGGCTGCGGAATCCGCATTAAATTATCGCTCCAATTTTTTACTTTTGTAAAGAAAAGTCCGCACTCACAGGGCGCTTGAATAACCTTTATTTCAAGCGGACAACAAACAGACGCGTTTCAGCCGTCAGCCTTCCTTGGTGTTACATCACACCGGAAGCCGACATGTTTAAATTCATTAGTCAGTGTGGCTCACAATAGAAAAGGGACTAGCGCCATAGCCCAAACACGGGCACCATTTTGTAACATATACATTTGTAAACATATTTACTTTGTTTGCCCGTTTCTCAATTCATTATGTACACTTTATAGTACATTTTACTGAATTGATTTTTGAACACATCATATCAATTACATTCTTTAATAAAATTTCATTATTTAGAATTAAAGGTAGCATACGATGTACTTAATTTATCTTGCCGTGGATCGGCAATGGTCCCTTTAATCATTAACATCCTGTGAAACCACTATCAAAAGCGCTATACAATAAGTTACAGCCAGACATTCATCTTAATCATTATTATACAGTTATTACAGCATTTGCTTACGGGGCATATTTGACTACGTCATACCGAGAAGCTGCCAACAGATTTTATGCACAAATTATAAAAATAATTCATATCCCCAAATGTGAGGCCAGTTCCTCCCCGCAATTCAATCCCTTCGGAAATTTAGTTTTCAGATCTTTTATATATCGTGACTCTAATCTGTGCACCTTGCGGGTTCTGTCACCTCCTCTTACATTTGGAGAAACGCAGTCTAAACCAAAGAACTGTAATTTGTTGCAATCACTGGAATGTTTTTTGCAAATTGACGTGCAACAGGATATGCAGCATCTTTTTTATCAATCGCCCTCAGTATCCTCATTTTTAGAGGGTTGATTGTGCCACCTGTATAGTGTAGCCCGCATGGGCATATTAAACAGTATACAGTGTAGGGGGTACTACAAGTAATAAACTTGTTTATTTTTCGATTTATGTTTGTTTTGGGTATGTTGTATGTCAATACTCTTTTGCTTTTGGAACATGCCTTGCATTTACTTCAAGGAAAAAACCCTTTCATTTCTCTCAGGGCACTGCTCTGCTTAGGTACGGGATCTAAATGGCTCTTAACCAACATGTCCCCTATTGATCTTGCCTTCTTGAATGTTACCAGCGGATAAGGTGGAAGATCCTTACTAATGACACTATCAGTTTTTAAAATATGCCAGTTTTTCTTTAACATGTGTTTCAAGAAGTTTGCCTCTGTCGAATAGGTCGTTACCATTCTGAACTTTCCCTCACTTTCTGCATCCTTTTTGTTTTTATTCTTTTGTACCAACAGCTGTTTTCTTGGAATATTTGTTACCTTATTATATGCGCTTTCAAGAGTTTTTTTTGTATAACCTCTATGCTCAAATCTAACAAGGCATCCTCTTCCTTCTATTTCGAAGTTCTCATTCCTGGTGCTGTTTCTTTTGATTAGCAAAAGCTCACCATAATGTAATATGTAACATCATGAGTAGTGCATTGCGGGCGCGCTAGTTATGTTACCAGACTAACTGTAAGGGAGGAATTTCTATGGTTTTGTATGAATGAAATGTCCAGCTAACTATAACACCCCTGAAACCTATGTTTTTTTCTGTTTATTTCTAAGGTTTTTTAAATGCTGATTTCTAACTATAACGTCTCTGAAACCTTTGACTTCTTCAGTATATTTCAAAGCTTTTTTAAATGCTAATTTCCAACTATAATGTCTCTGAAATCTATAGTTTTTTCAGTGAATTACAAAGGTTTTTTAAATACAAATTTGTAAGTGTAATAGTAGTTATACCTATTTTTTGTACTGATTTTCTACAGTTTTTAACTCTTTATTTATAAATATTTTATTCATTAAATAACATTATATATTTTTCTGAAAATTGCAAAAAAAAGTTACAAAAAATCAAAGTGAAATATTGTATACTTTTTTTGTTTTATTTTTTTCTTTTAATATATTTATGTAATTTTCTTTTTAAATTTTTATTTCCAAGTTTTTTTTCTGAGTCGTTGTAACGACCGGATTCTCGAACCAGATGGGATCCGCTCCTCAGAGCACCTCCAACCCAGTCGGAACGTAATCACCTCCCTCCTTAGAACGTATTTACAATAGGTATGTAAATATATATATTTATATCTCGTACCTAAGGATGGGGAAATAGCTATACACACGCATAGGTTTTCTACAATATCCCACTCATACCAGCTAGTCTCACGGCAACTTAGGCCCAGACTGATCTACCCTGGGGCAGTTCTGAATATTTACCATTACACACTGATCACCATCAGTGCTCACTCGACACGCAATCTGGCGTGCCTACACACTAGGCTGCAGCCCTAGCGCTCTCTTCCTTCCAATCCGGTCCACAATCCGGCGGACCTAGGCACTGGTGTCCCCCCCCAGTGTTCTCTCACTCACAGCCCGATCCACAATCCGGCGGATCTAAGCACCAGGGTCCCACCTGGTGTTCTCATTAACGCCGCTTACCAACGACGATCACTCTCCTATGAATACCTTTGGAAGGAATCTCTCATTGGCTACTTGGGATGATACTACAATAACAGGAATTAGCACAACTTGCCAAATTGAATCATGTACCTTCTGCTCTTCATCATCAAATGGTCCCTCTCTCCCTCATTGTTCAGTCACCTCTTACCTGACCGGGATTTACATCCGTTCATAAAAACGATGTCTGACTAGAAGACCAGGTTACCCTGATTGAACAAGAATACAAGGCACATGTTGGTTCACTAAGAACTGGGGTATTTTATTACAATGATTATAAACACAACACTATACTATAACATATATCCTGCAAAGAAAAGTAAAAGGTTAGAATGTGCACACTATGAAAAGTGGGGCAGATGTCACCTTATGAGCACGAAGTCGGGGTTCGACAGTCATCTAGGTTCCCTTCTCGTCTGTGCCTTGGCTTGTCTCGGAATCACACCTCAGCAGTCACGAGTACACATCTGCACCGCTATGCTCTGTCTCCTCTGCTTCCCTCCAAGTCACTGGAACCTTCCTCTTTATTAGCTGCTGTCTCTCTCTGTCTCTGATGGCTCTGCACTACTCCTCTCTCTTCTTCAATCTTTCTCAGAGAGTATCAGCTTCATGATCTTTCTCGGACTTCAAAATGGCGACTGTCTGCCTGGAAATAATTAATGGCATTGATGCTAACGGCTAGCTGCCGCCTACAGACTGACTGACTCACCGCCTAGCACTTTCGCTAATATGGAAGCTTGTCCTTTCATGGAAAGTTACGGCCAGTAACCTGCCGCCCATCAAATTATTGTACCTCCCCGTACCAAGGACACGTTCCCAGCTGGCCAGCCTGATGTTGTGTCTTCGGAATGGAAAAAAATACAGTCTTTCGATAAGGGCCAGCCTGAGCCGGTTCTCTCCAAGCGAACAACACTTCGAAACTAAAACATTACACTTGACCTAGAAGCATCTCAAGCTGCCGGGGCAGAAAGCAAGATGGAGTCTCTCCCGTTTGAGGCCTACAAGGCCCGAAATAAGCATAACTCCATAGAAGGTATACTAACACTCTTGCAAAAGGACGGATTATCACTAATACTAATGAATCTATCCCCTAACTTAAGTTTATAAGCCCTGATCTAAGGAAAAGGGTACGAAAGTGCATTACTGTGCCTTATGAATAGGCCCTGTTTATAGTTCTAATCCCTGCACTATAATGATAACAGACTGGAGTCACCTCCAATCATCCTCCCTCAAAGGAGGGCCGAAAAAGTCGGTCAGAACAGTCGTGCACCCAAAGCGCACAGTGGGTGCGCGGATTCTAGCTGCCATTTTAGAAAAGTCGTGAAGGTGTGCGATGGCTGCATGTTTTTCAGTTACATCATACACATTTAATATTATGTGATGTGTGCGATTGGTATGTGACCAGTCCGCGACTCCTGCTCCCGCGCATTCGCGTCACATGTGCATCACGGTACGCGACGCTTGATACCAGTGGCATGGAGAGCAAAGGACCCACGTCTGGGAGCCTTATTTGTTATGAAGTTTCCTAATTTCCTCATTTACTAGAGTCGCCTCAGTAGGAAATACTTTCAGTTTTTATACTTTTGTTCCATCAAGAAGGTATTCAGATGTGTCACACATTTACCATAAGTTCAGGATGTTAGCGCTCTAGTTGCTCATTAGATCACTGTAGTAAAGCTACTGCTTACCAGGGACGTCTGCTGCTGGTATTCAAAGTGCATGTTTCAGTCTGCATTTCAGAATTATTTTTAACTAAATAAAAGAGGATTTGAGAAGTCAAAATGTGCCCTAATTTTTCTTTTACAGCACTAATCATAATTTCTATGGCAAAATGAAGCCCCTCGTTTTGTTCCTTTGAAAATTAAATGTTAAAGTGTTACCACGTTATTCCAATCAAGATGGCTTCAGGTGTTCCATACTTTTGTCATAAGTAAGACTGTTAGCGCTCTAGTTGTTCTCTAGAACACTCTGGGACATTCTGTCATTGTGCTATACTTGGGCTACATCTGGGTGATATTTATGCTACATTTGGGCTCTTTTGTCTCTGGTGGCCAGCTTGGGAGACTTATTTGTAATGACGTTTCCAAATTTCCTCATTTACTACAGTCTGCTCAGTAGGAAATACTTTTACTTTTTTACTTTGGTTTTATCAAGAAGGCATTCAGATGTGTCACACATTTCCCTTTTTTTCTGAATGTTAGCACTCTAGTTGCCCATTAGATCACTGTAGTAAAGCTTCTGCTTACCAGGGAAATTTACTGCTGCTATTCAAAGTGCATGTTTCAGTCTGCATGTTAGAATCTTTTAATGAAATAGAAGAGGATTTGAGAAGTCAAACTGTGCCCTAATCTTTCTTTCTGCAGCACTAATCATAATTTCTATGGCAAAATGAAGCCCCTAATATTGTTCCTTTGCAAATTAAATGTTTTAAGTGTTACCACGTTATTCCAATCAAGATGGCTTCAGGTGTTCCATACTTTGGTCATTAGTAAGATTGTTAGCGCTCTAGTTGCTCTTTAGAACATTCTGGGACATTCTGTCATTGGGCTATACTTGGGCTACATCTGGGTGATATTTGTGCTACATTTGGGCTCTTTTGTCTCTGACAGCCGTCTTGGGAGACTTATTTGTTATGAAGTTTCCTAATTTCTTCATTTACTACAGTCTCCTCAGTAGGAAATACTTTCACTTTTTTACTTTGGTTCCATCAAGAAGGCATTCAGATGTCTCACACATTTGCCATAAATTCTGAATGTTAGCTCTCTTGTTGCTCATTAGATCACTGTAGTAAAGCTTCTGCTCACCAGGGAAGTCTACTGCTGGTATTCAAACTGCATGTTTCAGTCTGCATGTTAGAATTTTTTAATGAAATAGAAGAGGATTTGAAAAGTCAAAATGTGCCCTATTTTTTTTTTCTGCAGCACTAATCATACTTTTGTTTCTTTTTAAATTAAATGTTTTAGGAGTTACCACTTTATTCCAATCAAGATGGCTTCAGGTGTGCTATACTTTTGTTATAAGTAAGGCTGTTAGCACTCTAGTTGTTCTTTAGAACACTCTGGGAAGCTGCAGTAGAACACAAAGGAATCAACTGACAGTCTCTGCCCTTGTTGGATGTACATGTTTTACTGAAAATGTCATAGTTTAGCTTATAGATCATCTTCCAAACCTCTGTGGGAAAAACATGAGAAAATAGTTTTTTCTCAAACATGATATCCCAGCAGAAGTATTTTTCACATGGTAAAATCACCTTAGAACACACCACAATTCCTAAATGAGTATGGTACCATCAACAAATGATTTATAATGTAACTGCTGGTATTCAAAGTGCATGGTTCAGTCTGCCAACAGTTCTTTGATGAAGTGCTGACAGCCAATCATATCTCACAATGAAATGTGTTGTTAGGCTCCGCCCATATATATATATATATATATATATATATATATATATATATTACCTACTGGCGTTCGCCAGTAGGTATATATAGTTAGGATAAATTCCCTATGGGACTTTTGAAAATTCTATGTCTAATAACTTTGGCGTTTGTGGATGGAATCGGCTGAAATTTTCAGGAAAATGGCACATTTTGTTTCTGAGCAGCTCCTGAAAATTTGGTGGGGTTTCGTCAAGGGGGGGCTGAGAAAAAAGGGGGGTCCCAAAACGCGTTTTTTGCATTGAGTTTTCCATAGGGCGGTTGGACTCACTTTTAGCTCGAACGGCTGAATGGATTTGCACGAAACTTGGCAAAATTGTAGGGACTGTTAGCCCGATGTGCCTTTGCTAGGTCTCAATATATGTGCTCCAGTAGTTTTTGAGAAATTAACGTTTAAATCAAGATATATATCTGTAACAGCGCTCTGGGCAGCGATCCGGTCCGCTTACTTTTCGCTTATCGGAACTTTGCGCGCAGAAAGCTGATTGGCTCTCCGGTGTCTGTCAACATTCTAAACAGTCCGGAGCGGCCGCCATCTTGTCTCTCGGTAGGATCGAGAGAGAAGAAAAGGTGAAAAACTAAGGGGGAATTTAATGAAAGGGGGCAAGGTATCCCCCTCTTGACCCCCTAGGAATGTTGTTGGGGTTATTAAAGGGTCCCGTGGGGAAAATAAAAAAAAAATGATTTTTCACGGTAGAAGCGCTTCACGGGCCGCGAACTGGGCCGCAAACTGGTAGCGAAACGGGAATTCGCCATTTTGTGCTTCGTTAATTAAAGTACTAGGTATAAGGGGGTGCGGGAGACATATCCTAATCCCCTATGTTTCCTGAGGGTGGCTGAGGAGGCTGATATATGTTGATATATCTCTTCCAGCGGCTGCGCCATCTTGCCTTTTTTCGAATGCCACAATTTTGTCGTGCACGGCAGCCATTTTAGATGTCAGGCTGGTCCCAGGCTATCACCTACCCCTGCGGATGTAGTTTATGGCCCCAGCTGTAGAGAATTCAGACATGCCAATCCTCCTGATTCAGGCGTGTGAGTACTGATTTCAGTGCTAGTCTCCCGCCTCCCGATTTCTGCAAGCAAAAACCCGGGGGCATATTACTAACAACTAGCGATAATTTTTGTCTATAACTTGTTTAGAGACAAAAATTATCGCCGCACATCGGCGATTTTTATCGCAGATAAACCTTGCTATTATCGCAGAAAAGTCAGCGATATTCATGTATTATCGACCTAATGCTCTTAGCCATGTTATCCACCTCCCATTGGATAACATGGCTAAAACCTGCTCAGGGCAGGTGTTAGCTTTTGGAGATATTCGCGCTTAGTGCGAATATCTCCAAAAGTTGGTAATAGAAGGTAGCGATGTTAGGGACTGTTTCCAGTCGCTAACATCTTGGCACGCCACTTTGCATGTCATTAGTGATAAGTATCACTGACATGCAAAGCCGGGCCCAAGATGGTCGCTATCTCCTTTTAGGTGTCACTAACTGGTGTTAGCGACAGCTTGATAATAGGGAAATAATTTTATCTCCGCTTTCATGGTTTTTAAAGCCAAAAAAGCGGAGATAAACCCCCTTGCTAATATGCCCCACGATTCCTTGGGGGTTTCAGCTGATAGGGCTTGGTATTGTGTTACATGGTAATTTTTCCATGAAACGTCAGAGGGTCGATGTAGGGGTTCTAGAAGAGGTGATAAACCATTTAAGCCTCATGAACAAGCGCATGGTCTTTTAAAGATTTCTGAAGTACTCGGGGCGGCGGTGTGTGTGTGCCCTCTTTCAGGAGCGGGCGGGGGGGCACTGCCAGCAACTTGCCAGGTCAGGTAGTGTTCAACACGTGCATCACCCTTTCTCTGCTTGGTATTGCGCTCCATGCTTCGGAAAGGTAAGAAAAAGAACGTGCATTTGAGTTTGAAATGTCCGATCCTGCAGCAGCACACTTCCAAAGCCCACACATGACAATAACCCGATTCAAGGCCCCATTCACCCGTTTTTCAAAAAATAGATAACACTCCAACAAAGTAAGGTTATAAAACTTTATTAACTTTTAACGATAATGAACAGAACAAAAACTAAAAACATTTAAACATTTATTAACACAAAAAGCAACAATGGTTAGAAGCTGTCTTTTGTGCGAATAGTCCCAAGGCAGCACAACGTGCAGAGTTCTGGACGGCACCCAGGTGATGTCGCCTGGGTGCCGCACTGGTTTAGGGATCCTACAATGCTGCTCCGAAAATTGGCGTGGGGCGTCCCGGGTGGGGCGGGGGGAGGCCTCGTCAGTAGCGGTCTGTTGTGCGAATAGTCCCAAGGCAGCATAACGTGCAGAGTTCTGGACGGCACCCAGGTGATGTCGCCTGGGTGCCGCACTGGTTTAGGGATCCTACAATGCAGCACAGAAAAACAGCGTGGGGCGTCCCGGGTGGTGCGGGGGGAGGCCTCGTCAGTAGCGGTCTGTGTCCAGTGTCACATGGCTGACACAACATGTACGACAGGCACCCAGGTGATGTCCAGTAAACTGCCGCACTGGTTTTGGTATCCTACAATGCTGCTCCAAAAATTGGCGTGCGGCGGCCCGGGGGGGGGGGGGAGGCGGCGTGAACGGGCCTCCCCAGGTGGCGGCCATTCAGCTGTTTACCGCCCGCTCTTGCAACTACAGCGTCTCGCTCACCATGTAGTTGAGTTGTTCCCACTCTTGCGGTGCAGCGATAGGCGGCTGCCACATGACTCTTAAAATGGCGGACGGCTCTTCGGTTTTGGGCCTGGTCCACTGAAATGGCCCTGGGACACCTTGGAAGTCGGATGCTTGCCTGCTAGGGCTTGGGCTCCATTCTCGAAAAGCGTCCCCTCAGCCGTGAAGATTGTATAAAAGTCTTGGGGGCTCCCAACTCCCGCAGGCTTTCGGTGGGGAGCGGCTGCCATGATCGCTCGCGGAATGACCACGACGGAGCCACGAGATGGTGGTGCTCTCATGCTGACGCCAGCTTCAGTCTGAATGATCCAGAAACAAGGTGGGGCTTTCATCGTTTGGGAAAAAAAAATGTTCTAAACCAATGAAAAGTGTTATTTTTAGGTCATATGACCAAGCCTTCCATCTTTAGGAAACCAAAAGTAAAATGAACCAATGAAAAGTTTTATAAACAAGTCACATGACCTGTTATGCGACATAGGGCTACAAAAAGCGTAGAAAATCCGTTGGCACGTGAGGCGGCGTCAGTAGCGGACCGATGTGCGAATAGGCCGAAGGCAGCACAACGCGCCGAGATCCGGATGGCACCGAGGTGGTGTCCAGCAAATTGCCGCACTGGTGTGGCCATCCTACAATGCTGCGCCGAAAGACGGCGTGTCCAGCTAAATTGCGGTCACTGTTGCGGTACAGTGACTCGAACGCGCCGAGATCCGGATGGCGCCGAGGTGGTGTCCAGCAAATTGCCGTACTGGTGTGGCCATCCTACAATGCTGCGCCGAAAGACGGCGTGTTCAGCTGAGTTCCGGTCACTCTTCCGGCACAGTGACTCGAACGCGCTGAGATCCGGATGGCACCGAGGTGGTGTCCAGCAAGTGGCTGCACTGGTGTGGCCATCCTACAATGCTGCGCCGGAAGTCGGCGTGGGGTGCCCCGTTGGCTTATGAGGTGATGTCAGTAGTGGACTGATGTGTGAATAGGTCGGAACCAGCACAAGGCGCCAAGATCCGAATGGCAAGTCCTGGATGTTGAGTGCCTCAGTTGAGATTTCTGAGCAGTGCTTGTAGAACTGTCTGAAGCTTATTTGCACCTGCTGCAGCTTCACTAGGTCCGGCGGAACTTGTTGCCTTTTCCTTTGTGCTTCTTTTCCTACAATGCGTTTCTTCTGAAGACACGACCAGGTCCCTGAATGTGTGCAGGGGGACGCTATTGAATGAATGAACGCGCCGAGATCTGGATGGCACCGAGGTGGTGTCCATCAAATTGCCGCACTGGTGTGTCCATCCTACAATGCTGCGCCGAAAGTCGGCGTGGGGTGCCCCGTTGGTTTATGAGGTGATGTCAGTAGCGGACCGATGTGTGAATAGGTCGGAACCAGCACAAGGCGCCCTGCACTGTTGAGCCTTTTTCAATGTCTGTTTTTTGTTCTTTCCCTTCCATCAAAAACAAAACAAAAATACAAGGCGCCAAGATCCGAATGGCAAGTCCTGGATGTTGAGTGCCTCAGTTGAGAGTTCTGAGCAGTGCTTGTAAGACTGTCTGAAGCTTATTTGCACCTGCTGCAGCTTCACTAGGTCCGGCGGAACTTTTTTCCTTTTCCTTTCTGCTTCTTTTCCTACAATGCGTTTCATCTGAAGACACGACCAGGTCCCTGAATGTGTGCAGGGGGACGCTATTGATTGAATGAAAATGGCGGCTTGACACAAAGCTGACTCAAGCGTTACTGTTGGTGCTATACAGACAAAAATTGGTTTTCAGTTTGTACATTCTTCAGGTTTTTTTTTCCATCCAAGTCTGATTGAGAGTTTGTAGAAAAATGGCTTCAGATTTTCCACATACTACTCTTCAACATTCTTCCTAAATGTAACAATGTGAAACTCACTAGGAGAACGGCTGTTTCTGTTTCCTTTCAAAATGCTGCCACCAATATTTTCTGAATGGAAGACATCATCTTGTAACATAAAGGGCCGAAAGGGGTTCTGGTCTGGCCGATGGTTGGTGGAGACATTTTGACTATATCTTGGACCTGCCCGGCCTCGCCCAAAATGGCGCCGGTATAAATGGGACTCGTAACTCTTTGCCCGCAAATGTATATCTAGAAAATGTTATTGTAAGTGGCCCTGTCGTATTTTAATTACAAAATGTACGTCCACCGATACCGCAACTGTTAGACACCTTTGTTCTTGTCACCTAATGGCCCGCTCGTTACGTTCTTCTACAGTGTAAATGTCTCCTCATCATATACGATTTGAGTTTGCTCCGTGGCCGGCCCACGTGGTTATAGGCCCGTATTTGTATACTGACATTTTCACAATAAAGGTTTTTAAAACAAAACACGGTAGTAGTATTTTCATTTGTAAAGTTTTTACTTTTAGTGACTGTTTTCGAATCAGTAAAAGGCAAGTGAAATAAAGCAGTCCAATTACATGACGGATAAAAGGTATAATATGTAGGAACGCAGTAAAGATAAATGGTCAAGGGCAGTTGTGTTTTTCATGTCTGCAACATAAAGTGATCGATAAGAATCTGATAATCAGGCGCATCGGCGACTAAGACAGCAGGCCGAATCTCTTTTACTCAACGGCTCCGTCATGGAAGGAAGAAACGCCCTTTTTCTCGAAAAAGGAATATATTTTACTTGCCAGACAGTTGTAAATTTTCCGGGAAAGTACATTAGCCTGGAATATTATAACATATGTTTGAAAAAAAAATATTGTTCGAAAATAATAAAAAGCGTAATTTTTAGGTCATATGACCAAGCTTTTCATCATTAAATTAACAAAAGTAAAATGAACCAATGAAAAGTTTTATTAACAAGTCACATGACCTGTTATGCTTACGTTACGCGCTGCGCGCCGCGCCTCGGATCACTTCCGGGTGCGCTAACGCGGCGTGTCATAAAACGCATTACGCGACAACGTAGGTCAAGAATATAGTCTAAATGTCTCCACCAACCAGCGTTCAGAACACAACCCCTTTCAGCAGTCCAAAAAGTTCTGTTAAATGACAACAGAGGGGACAGGCAACAAGAACCATCAGTCAAAGAGGGGAGGGCAAGTTCTTCTCTTCCGGGTCATGTTGGGGCGCTACCGGAACTGATCGAATTGGTAGTCTACAGTGTTTCTGGATGTTTCAGACTAAAGCTGGCGTCAGCATGAGACCACTACCATCTCGTAGCTCCGTCGTGGCCATTCCACGAGCAATCATGGCAGCCGCTCCCCACCAGAAGCCTGCGGGAGTCGGAGGCCCCCATGACTTTTGTAGAATCTTCACGGCTGAGGGGACGCTTTTCGAGAATGGGATCCAAGCCCTAGCAGACAAGCGTCCGAGTTCCAAGGTGTCCCAGGGCCATTTTAGTGGACCAGGCCCAAAACCGAAGAGCCGGCCGCCATTTTGAGAGTCCTGTGGCAGCCGCCTATCGCTGCACCGCTAGAGCGGGCGCATCTCAACTACATGGTGAGCGAGACGCTGTAGTCGCAAGAGCGGGCGGAAAACAGCTGAATGGCGGAAGAGGCACAGTGTAGCAAAAGCGGGCGGAATGGCAACTAAAACGATAAAGGGGCGCCTCACTACAGCTTGTCTTCAGGTCAAACGGATTGTGGGACAAGGTCCAGAATTGAAGAGTCATCAAAAGGCAAAAAGTACCGCCGGACCCCGGGAGCCGGCCGCCTATGTCGGGGGCGATCTCAGGCTACACCAGTGCTATAAGACTTGGGGAGGGTGTCGGAGCCAAGCGTCTTCTCCGAGTCCATGGCCATCACAGCGCCCCTCAGGGGCCTCCGTCAAGCTGTTTAGGAAGGTAACATATCATATTGTTTTCTAATGCAGTCAGGTCCACAAACGACACTCACTTACTTTGAGAATAGTGAAGCTGCAGTAGGAGGAAATAAGCTTCAGACAGTGTTACAAGCGCTGCTCAGAACTCTTAACTATGGCACCCAACATCCAGAACTTATGCTATTTGAGAATGGTAGTGACATCGAAGCATCTCGGGGACCAAAACCATTAACGTACTTTCACGTATGAAAATCTTACTTGGGGAGGGGGCAGGAGCGAAGCGCCCCCTCCCAGTCAGCGCCACCACACCGTATGTTGAAAATCTGAAGCCATCGTTCTACAAAGTCAACCAAACTTGGATTGAAAAATCTAGAAAAATGTACAAACTGAAAACCAGTTTTGGTCTGCATAGCATCAGTAACAACGCTTGAGTCAGCTTTGTGTCAAGCCGCCATTTTGATTCAACAAAGCACAGGCATTGAAAAAGGCTGAAATTCAGAACTCTAAACTATGGCACCCAACATCCAGGAGCTTGCTATCCGGATCTTGGAGCCTTGTGCTGTTTTCGATCTATTCACACATCGGTCCACTACTGACATCATCTTATAAACCAACGTTATGTAAATAGTTTTTTAATAAAATGTTTTACCCTATTTCTTTGCTGGTGTGTTGTCTATATTTTTAATATTTGCATAGGGTTTGTCATTATTTTGTGCGGGATGGGTGATGGAGCCGAGCTGTCTTGCAGCCCTCATGGTGTGGAGCTCAGTTCATCTCACTATTTTCGTATTTCTCAAGAAGGGTTGTTCCTAATATTTCTATTTTAGCGAGGTCAAAAAGAGATCCAATTAGTGGCCTACTGATTTTGCTCGATTACTTTTATTTTTTTACACGATTTTTCACTATCTGCAAAGACTAAACAGAGTATTGCGACTTTGTGCTTGTTTGTAAATAGAGAATGATCCAAAGAGAACCAATTCTAAAACAGTAAATGCTTGGACAACAATCAATCAAATGGAGAGACAAGGAGGTACGACGGATTACAACGGGGGTAAAGGCCTGCGTTAACTACCCTTCTGTATCTGCAAAGAGAGAGTACTAACAAAGGCAAAAGAGGGGAGGGGGGGAGCAGCGTTCAAAGCATATCAGCGTGCATAAATACGAAAATGTTTTTATCTATCACGTACTTGACATTTTAAAGCTTTTCATATTTGCTATTAAAAAACCAATGAAATTCACAGAAAAAACCATAGGTTATAGTGGATATATAGTTAGGAATTTGCATTTACAAAACCTTGAAAATTCAATGAAAAAACCATAGGTTATAGGCCATATATAGTTAGGAATTAGCATTTACAAAACCTTATTTTACTCGCATAAAACCATTGAAATTCCATATATAGTTAGCTAACTATAAGCGCTAACTATATATCGCGCACCCGCAATCCACTGCTGATGATGTCACATATTACATCATTCATGACATGGTCAGTGACATCACTGATGACATCACTGATGACATCTCAAATGACATCACTGATGACAACTCAAATGATATCAATGATGACATCTCAAATGACATCACTGATGACAACTCAAATGACATCACTGATGACATCTCATTTGTCATCACTGATCACATCACTCATGTGATAATACAATGAACCTCTTTAGACTCTAATATAACCTTACATACACTCAGTATAAACAGACACTCACAGACTGTCACTCATCCATGGACTTACTCACACACCTAGTCAGTCATGCAAAGAATCAATCACACCTCCATTTCCTCAACTATACAGTTATACACATCTTACTTATTCAAACATATAATAACACATATTTACTCTCTTATATAATCCCTGATACAAGCTCACAGTGATCGATACAGCCACTCACACATTCACTGGCTCTTATGTTCAGTTATTTATATATCTCAACTCTCACATGTATTGTGTTTTACATACGTACTTACTTGCACATGTAGCAATGAGAAATCCATTCACTCACCAACACACCCATGCACAGTCAACCGCTCATATAGCTGTTTCCACATGCACTCTTGAACTCATACTCCTAGTGAATCAACTGCTTACACATCTATGCACAGAGTCACGCACCTCCCAGCCACCCACACACACACTCAGCCTCCCATTCAAATATTTGGGCAACCAATCAATAACCCATATGGCTACTCTTATAGCTACTGATCAACACAAGCAGCAGTTTACACAACAACAAACATACTGATGCACGAATTAAGACAGTTTAGTCACTAACCCATGCACTCAGTGAGACACATTTAATCACTCACTCATACAGTCAGTCATGCACCTACTAAATTCTTCATCCAGACACTTATACATCCACTCATTCTTCAATATGTGAAACATATTTTAACTTTACAGAAACATACAGTCACTGGATGTTGTAATCAGTGATGTCATCAGTGATGTCACTGACCATGTCATGAATGATGTAATATGTGACATCATCAGCAGTGGATTGCGGGTGCGCGATATATAGTTAGCGCTTATAGTTAGCTAACTATATATGGAATTTCAATGGTTTTATGCGAGTAAAATAAGGTTTTGTAAATGCTAATTCCTAACTATATATGGCCTATAACCTATGGTTTTTTCATTGAATATATATATATATATATATATATATATATATATATATATATATATATATATATATATATATATATATATATATATAGATATATATATATTGCCTGCTGGCGGTCACCAGTAGGTAGTTATAGTTAGGATCTACTTTCCATAGGAAATCTGCAACATTCTATTGGGAATAACTTTGGCGCCGGTGGAGGAATCTTCGCCAATTTCACAAAGTAGGTGGCCCGCTCTGCTCCGCTCCTTCCCTGAAAATGTGGGGGGGATTCGTCAAGCGGGGGCCGAGATAAAAGTGGGGTCCCAAAACGTGTTTTCTCCATGTTAATTTCCATAGGGCGGTCGAACTCACTTTTAGCCTGAACGGCTGAATGGATTTCCACCAAACTTGGCAAAATTGTAGGGACTGGTAGCCCGATGTGCCTTTGCTATGTCTCAAGATATGTGCTCCAGTGGATTTTGAGTAATTTAGGTTAAAAAAAATATATATATCTATAGGCGCACCCCGGTTCAGGCACCAGGGAGCACACCGGGCGTGCTACGCGACTTGCGCACGGAAAGCTGATTGGCTTACGGGTGTCTGTAAACATTCGAAACAGTCCGGAGCGGCCGCCATCTTGTGTCTCGGTAGGATCGAGACACAAGAGGTGGCAAAGAAAAGGGGGAAATGACCATAAGGGGGCAGAGTGTACCCCCCTGACCCCCTAGGTTTGATGTGGGGGCTATAAAAGGGCCCCAAGGGGCAAAAAAAATAAATACATTTTGATTTGCGCGGTGGGATCGCCTGGTACGCGCACCAGGGAGTGGACCGGGGAGCATAGCATGGGGAAAACCCAGTTTATTCACTGCGTCACCTCTACGACCCTTTCTTGCATCAATACGTCCCTTTTGCATATATTACACCTGACGTAGGTATAATGTGGCGCAGGGGCTTACAAAGTGACGCATCTACCTAGATGCGTCACTTTGTAAATATGTCTTAATAAGGTGCATTTTTTACAGCACTGGTGCATCACAAAAAGTGACGCACCGGAGGCGTTAAAGTGATGCATGGCCTCATAAATGAGGCCTTCAGTCTTCTAGTCATGCGTCATATTAAATATATGACGTATTATGTCGGAAGTACTTACAGATACGTCAGTATTTCAGACGTATCTGTAAGCGCAAAAGTGATGCATTGCTGGAGTGTGTCACAAAAAGGATGCAACTCCAGCAATGCATCCTTTCACATGGGGCCAGGCCCCATGTGAAAGGGCCTGCATCAGTCTTACGCCTGCTGTGATACAGGCGCAAGATTTGGACGCAACAGCGGCATAAAAGTGACGCAGTGATATCTCATAGATTTCACTGCGTTACCTCTATGACCCTTTCTTGCGTCAGTACGTCCCTTTTGCATACATTACACCTGACGTAGGTATAATGTGGCGCAGGGGCTTACAAAGTGACGCATCTACCTAGATGCGTCACTTTGTAAATATGACTGAATAAGGTGCATTTTTTACAGCACTGGTGCGTCACAAAAAGTGACGCACCAGTGGCGTTAAAGTGACGCATGGCCTCATAAATGAGGCCTTCAGTCTTCTAGTCATGCGTCATATTAAATATATGACGTATTATGTCGGAAGTACTTACAGATACGTCAGTATTTCAGACGTATTTGTAAGCGCAAAAGTGATGCATTGCTGGAGTGTGTCACAAAAATGATGCAACTCCAGCAATGCATCCATTCACATGGCGCCAGGCCCCATGTGAAAGGGCCTGCACGACGGCTGTGAAACAGGCGTAAGATTTGGACGCAACGGCGTCATAAAAGTGACGCAGTGGTATCTCATAGATTTCACTGCGTCACCTCTACGACCCTTTCTTGCGTCAATACGTCCCTTTTGCATACATTACACCTGACGTAGGTATAATGTGGTGCAGGGGCTTACAAAGTGACACATCTACCTAGATGCGTCACTTTGTAAATATGACTTAATAAGGTGCATTTTTTACAGCACTGGTGCGTCACAAAAAGTGACGCACCGGTGGCGTTAAAGTGAGGCATGGCCTCATAAATGAGGGCTTCAGTCTTCTAGTCATGCGTCATATTAAATATATGACGTATTATTTCGGAAGTACTTACAGATACGTCAGTATTTCAGACGTATCTGTAAGCGCAAAAGTGATGCATTGCTGGAGTGTGTCACAAAAATGATGCAACTCCAGCAATGCATCCTTTCACATGGGGCCAGGCCCCATGTGAAAGGGCCTGCATCAGTCTTACGCCTGCTGTGATACAGGCACAAGATTTGGACGCAACAGCGTCATAAAAGTGACGCAGTGATATCTCATAGATTTCACTGCGTCACCTCTACGACCCTTTCTTGCGTCAATACGTCCCTTTTGCATACATTACACCTGACGTAGGTATAATGTGGCGCAGGGGCTTGCAAAGTGACGCATCTGCCTAGATGCGTCACTTTGTAAATATGACTGAATAAGGTGCATTTTTTACAGCACTGGTGCGTCACAAAAAGTGACGCACCAGTGGCGTTAAAGTGACCGATGGCCTCATAAATGAGGCCTTCAGTCTTCTAGTCATGCGTCATATTAAATATATGACGTATTATGTCGGAAGTACTTACAGATACGTCAGTATTTCAGACGTATCTGTAAATGCAAAAGTGATGCATTGCTGGAGTGTGTCACAAAAATGATGCAACTCCAACAATGCATCCTTTCACATGGGGCCAGGCCCCATGTGAAAGGGCCTGCATCAGTCTTACGCCTGCTGTGATACAGGCTCAAGATTTGGACGCAACAGCGTCATAAAAGTGACGCAGTGATATCTCATGGATTTCACTGCGTCACCTCTACGACCCTTTTTTTGCGTCAATACGCCCCTTTTGCATACATTACACCTGACATAGGTATAATGTGGTGCAGGGGCTCACAAAGTGATGCATCTACCTAAATGCGTCACTTTGTAAATATGACTGAATAAGGTGCATTTTTTATAGCACTGGTGCGTCACAAAAAGTGACGCACCGGTGGCGTTAAAGTGACGCATGGCCTCATAAATGAGGCCTTCAGTCTTCGAGTCATGCGTCATATTAAATTTATGACGTATTATGTCGGAAGTACTTACAGATACGTCAGTATTTCAGACGTATCTGTAAGCGCAAAAGTGATGCATTGCTGGAGTGTGTCACAAAAATGATGCAACTCCAGCAAAGCATCTTTTCTTACCCTTCCACACCCCGTTCTTTTTCAACATTTACTTTGAATATCCACATTCCCCATGTTCACTCTCCTTCTCCTTACTTTCTTTCCCAACACTCACCTTCTTTCAGTCCCCTACTTCACTTCCTCTCTCCTCTCTAACCCTGGGCGGAGTTGGCGGAGTGGGGCTTCGCGGAGCTACGCGAAGTGGGCGAGAAACTACGCCCACCTCCGCACTCCGCGTAGCCCCACTCCGCAAACACCACTGGCCGCCAGCCCCGCCACCCGCCTCCCTCCCGCCCTCCCTAAATACTTTCAATTAAAGGAGGCAAATAATTAAAATGCACTTACCTTGCCCGCCGCTGCCCGCCGCGTCCCCGGGGCTCGCTATCTTCCGTCTTCTTTACGAATGCGCATGCACGGGCGGCCGCGCATGCGCATTTCTCACGAACAAAATGCGCATGCGTGGCCGCCCGCGCATGCGCATTCGTAAAGAAGACGGAAGACGGAAGATAGCGAGCCCCGGGGACGCGGCGGGCAGCGGCGGGCAAGGTAAGTGCATTTTAATTATTTGCCTCCTTTAATTGAAAGTATTTAGGGAGGGCGGGAGGGAGGCGGGTGGCGGCCAGCTACGCTCTGTCTGCGGAGCGTGCGTAGTGCCGCCTGGCTACGCCCGCTCCGCAAAATGCGGAGTAGGCGGCACTACGTGCACGGAGCGTAGCTGGCCGCCCACCCCTACTCCTCTCATACCTTTCTGTTCTTTCTTACTCATTTTCCTTTCCATTATCAATGCACTCCACTTCACTTACTCTTTTTCATTTTTTTAAGAATATAGCTCTTTGATGAGAATTGGAGGTAGTTCTGAAAAGAACTTTTTTTTTCTTCTTTTTTCTTTTTTTAGAACAAAAACAAAAACAGTGAATGGAAACTGCTCAACAGGAGCAAAAAAAACAAAAAAAATTAGGGCTGAGAACGGCAGCGATGGTTCTCCAATGCTCGAACCATGAGCAGAACACTTTGCTCCCCAAAGGTAAGTAGCTGATCGCAGTATCTGCATTTCAGGAAGCCTTTGTTGAATGCAGGCTGAATGTTTGGAACCAGCTCTTGCGATCGCCCCCTCACTGAAGTAGTTGCTCCTCTGGTGGATGTAGAGGCCCCATCACTGGGAACCTCTTGTGCCAGAACCCTGACACTTTCCCGGGCAAAATTCTGGGGGTGCTTCCTCTCCACATGGCGAAGCATTGTGGAGTTCCCAGAAGAATATTCCTTGGTGGGGTCACCCCGTGACAGGACTGTGTGGCAGATCCTGCACTCCACTTTTGTAGCATTGACCTTCTTCTGGTCATCTGGTATGGAAAAAAAATTCCAGATGAAATGCTCTTTGACCTTCGGCTGAGGATGCTCTTCATCAATGAATTCAGGCTCATCTTCACTGCTAGATGGTCTGGCAGCCATGATTATCCAAGAAAGATCGAAGAGAAAAAAGGCAGGTTTTTCAGTCACAAAAGTGAAAGAAGAAGTGAAGGAAATGGGTGGGGATTTCATTCTTTGTAAAAAAAACTGTTAGCAACCAATGAAAAGTGTTATTTTAAGGTCACATGACTTGACGCGCTGACGCTGCGCTCACCGGAGCGCTTCCGGGGGCGCATACGCGGCGCGAACGTAGGCGCTTCTGGGGGCGCATACGCGGCGCGAACGTAGGCGCTTCCGGGGGCGTTTACGCGGCTCGCCGAAGTGACGTTTTGATAGTTTCACGGAAATGCAAAATTATTTTCATTTCCTTATTCAAAACAACTGCTTTTATATGTATGGTACTAAATGTCTTGCGTTATTATTTACTTTTCATTCATATTTTTTTACACGAACGCAAGTAGCGCTCTGGGTGCGCTTTCCGGAGAGCTTACCGGTGCGCGGACCCAGAGCGCCCCAAGAAAAAATTATTTAAAAAAAAAATTAAATTAAAAAATATTATTATAAAAAAAAATAATACTAATTAATACTCACACAAAACAGCAAATAAAAAAAAATCGTAGGTTACAAACTCGATATAGAAAGGAATTAGCATTTAAAAAACCTATGAAATTCACTGAAAAAAACATAGGTTTCACACCAGTTATAGTTAGGAATTAGCATTTACAAAACCTATTAAATTCACTGAAAAAACCATAGGTTTCACACCAGTTATAGTTACCTGGAAATTTTACTGACATAAAACCATTGAAATTCCCACGTTATAGTTAGTTGGACTCACTATAACTTGCGCGCCTGCAATGCACTGCTGATGATGTCACATATTACATCACTCATGACATGGTCAGTGACATCACTCATGACATCACTGATGACACCATCCTTGTGACAGAGTGACACACCTCCTTTCAGTGTAATGTAACCCTTGAAACACATATTCAAAAATAGAAACTAACATTTTCAAAAACATGGAGATACCCATACCAGTTACAACAACCAATTCAGTAATTCCGCCATCTATATACACATCCACTCATTCACCAACAGTTCTATATAGTCACTCATACATATACTCGCTCATCATATGTAGTGATACACCTATACATCCTGTTACACACCGACAGTCATCCAAAAGTTACTCACACACATACTCACACATGCAAATAAACTATTGAACATCCATTTATTTGCATATAGAGCTATACACACACTACCACCTTACTTCTAAGGAAACTTACACATACTTACTCTCTTAAACAATCACTTACAGAAACACATACTTATTTAAACAGGAACTCTTACAATCTCTCACTCTCACATTTACTCACTTATATACATCAATACTCCATATACTAGATTAAAAGATATGTAGTTACTGATAAAGACACTAGTGAGACAGTCATTCACTCACTAACACACACATATACACACTCATCCACCCATACAGTCCTGCACATAAGCTGTCTTCAAAACACATACAAACAGTGAGTCAGTCATTGATGCATCTATGTGCTAAGTAATACCCCCACCAAACCATACAGACACTCATACTGATACTAAAAAAAACATCTAATAACCCATATACACACACATGTAGCTACTCACCAACCCATGCAGCCACTTATACTCAAAGTGAAACACTGATTCAAACATTTAAATATTTAAACATTACTCGCTAATATATGTATTCACTAAGATACACTTAATAAGCCAGTTAATCAATCAATGTTTTTTTTTTAAAAAACATCCATTTAGACACTTATTTAAACATTTATTCTTCCATCCACCTTTACAAATACATATATAAAACATTCACTGGATGGTGTCATCAGTGATGTCATGAGTGATGTCACTGACCATGTCATGAGTGATGTAATATGTGACATCATCAGCAGTGCATTGCAGGTGCGCAAGTTAGAGTGAGTCCAACTAACTATAACGTGGGAATTTCAATAGTTTTATGTCAGTAAAATTTCCAGGTAACTATAACTGGTGTGAAACCTATGGTTTTTTCAGTGAATTTAATAGGTTTTATAAATGCTAATTCCTACCTATAACTGGTGTGAAACCTATGGTTTTTTCAGTGAATATATATAAATATATATATATATTTTTTTCCTTTAATATCTAAAAAACGACTGAACAGATTTACACGATTTAATAAAAAAGGCACACGTCTGAACTAAGGACCACCTCTTTGCCAAATTTGGTGCAATTCCGTTCAGCAGTTCGGGATGTAGCTGCGACTAAGGGTTCCTAATGGAAATTGCATGGGGAAAACACGTTTTGGGACCCCCTTTTTTCTCGACCCCCAGGTAGAGCGGTAGAGGTAGAGAGGTAGAGGCAGAGAGGTAGAAAGTAGTAGAGAGAGAGGTAGAGAGGTAGAGAGTATAGAGTGTGTATTAGAGAGTAGAGAGCGAGAAGTAGAGAGTAGTAGAGAGAGTAGCAGAGAGCGAGTAGTAGAGAGTAGTAGAGAGAGTAGTAGAGAGTTAGTACTAGAGAGGGAAGAGAGGATAGATGGATACCCACCTAGTTTACATTTAGAATGACGGGGGGACCTTTGACTCTTCTTGGAGCCTATAGGTCAGGGTAAAGGTGGGAAAAGAGTTAGGAAACTAAACCCCCTAAATCGTTCCCAACTCCTCTCTTCTTTCTCTAAATGCCCAAGTCTACGATACGTTAGTTCTGAGGAGCTTAAAGAAGTGGGGTTTTTAACAAATATTAAAGGGGAAGAGGTAACCAAAGTTCTACTTTACTCTGCATTAGTAAAAGTAGCCTTGGAAAAAGCCGAACCTGAGATGTCAAAAGAAGGCATCAGAATAGTAAAAAGAGAGGAAATGCCGACTGATAAACAAGGGAGTGCTTTTCTTAGGAACCATGCTGGGTTGGGTGATCGGCAAAAAGAATGATCAACTCCGGTTGGGGTAAGAAGGATGACCTTGAAATAACAATAGCACAAAATGATTCTGGGTAGGATGATGGAGATGTACTGGCCAGGAATAGATTTAGAGAGCTTGCATATATGGAATGTGAAGAAAATGGATTCCTGAGTGATATTGATTAGGAGAAGGGGTCGTCACACAGCCTGTCTATAGTATCCTGGAATGGTAATGGTTATAAAATAATAGTGCTCCAGGAAAATTTAAAAAAGACACTAAAGAATATTGACATTGCGTGTTTACAGAAGACTTGGCTGTGTGACAAAACCCTAATAACTGAAGGATTCACCCATCACGTAAAAATAGCAAGAAAGAATACGTCTGGCAGACCGTCGGGGGTCAACTGAAGCTAGTCTCTACAAAGACTGCTAGGAAAATAGAATTCCAGGAACTTAAATGTAAGTGGCTGTTAGGTAGCAGAGTGCTGGCATTGAATGAAAATCCATGTTACGAAGGTATATGTATCATCAATGTGTATATTCAGAAGGGAAAATGCAAAGATTACATAGTATGCCTGGATAGCCTAAAAAAGGATTTGGAGGGCCTTTGCAATACATACCCGAAAGATGTGCTTTTGATATTGGGTGATTTTAATCACAGACTAAACCCCTCAAAAACAGATTTGTGTTCTAGAGATTTGCTAAGAGCTTACAATATAGAGACCGCTAAGTTCCCCAGCAGTGATATTTCGTTTCAAGATGTGGCACTTGGACAACTGTTGTGCTCCTTAGGCCTGGTTTGTGTAAATGGAAGAATGGGCATGGATAGACCTGCAAAGTGTACTTTTATAAAAGGGCAGCAAATGTGTCCGATAGATTATATGTTTTACAGGCTTGGAGCTTTGATCTAGTCAAACACTTTGAAGTAGTAGGGGTGGAAAGTAGTTATCATTACCCATTGTTGATGAAATTATATGCAAAAAGGGTGCCTCGGAGACAAAAAGCCATACAAGTAGAGGTAGAATACCCAAAGTGACTAACAACTCATATCACAGAAGAACATATAAATAAAACGAAAAGAAGTCCAGCTGGCATTCATGTTCGAAAAATTGCCACTAGAAGAGGGTATTGCCTGGTATGAAAATACAATAGGTCAATTGGTAGAATGCCTCAGGATAAAAATGAAATGGGGTAAACCTGGGTTAGTAAGCAAGGAAAAATTATATACAAATAATAAGCCTTGGTTTGATGAGGATTGTCGCAAAGCAAAAGCCAGCGTTAGTCAAAAGGAAAGAAGCTTAAGGGGAGACCCAACGATGATCTGTTGCCTAGCCTTCAGAAATTGAGGACAAAGTATAAAGCACTTATTAGAGATAAAAAAAGAACTTATAAGGATATTTGCTGCGTGAAATTACTTGAAGTAATCGAAGAAAAAAATGTTAAAGGCTTCTGGAAACTAGTACAAGAGAGTACTGGTAAAGTAGTAGGATCTTTACAGTGCTCTGTGCCGGAGGATCAGTGGGTGGATTACCTGGAGGAAATATATGGGAAATGGCCAAGGGTAGAGGAAGTCAATACCAACGTATGGCCAGATGTAAGGGAAGAAGTAAAAGAGTACTTCTCACCCAGCCATATTAGAAGAATAATATCCAGGTTAAATCTAACTCTTGCTGCAGGTCCATATAATCTTCTGGCCGTGATTATAAAAACGAACCCAGATTGGTGGTCAGAGTTCTTTTCAAATATGTTCCAGGCGATTCTTAAAACAGGGGACATGCCAGATAGTTGGAAAGGGGCCATTGTAAGACCTATACATAAAAAGGTGATGTAAACTCCCCTAAAAACTATCGTCTAATAAATCTCCTGGACATAGGCGAACAAGTGTTCTCTAAAGTAATACTGGGTCTGCTCAAGGACTGGATAGAGGAAAAACAGATAGTGCCCCCAGAACAGGGAGGATTTAAAGAGAGTAATTCGACAGTTGATCACTGTTTTGCCCTCTGGTCCATTGCGCGGAAGTCGATTGAGCAGAGGGGCAATTTGTTTTACTGCTTTGTGGACTTCCGCGCAGCCTTCAATCTGGTGAACAGGGGGCAGCTGTGGTCAACCTTATTGGGGTACAAAATTCAAAACGGTTTGTTGGCCCTGATCCACGCGTTGCATAATAAAAATTGGGCCCAGATAATCATGGATGAGAATGGAGGGTTGTCCAGGAGGATCCAGATTGGTAATGGACTAAAACCGGGGTGTGTGCTTGCCCCCTTGCTTTTTTGCATGTTTATACCTGACCTGCCCTCACAATTAAGTAAGGCTATAGGGGCCAGCCCAAAAATAGGAGGAAACCATATCCCCTGTTTATTATATGCGGATGATCTGGTTATTATGGATCAGACGGAGATTGATCTGCAAAGAAAATTAAACATGTTTAAAGAATATTGTCAAATTAAAAAACTAGTAAATCCTGTGTTTTGGAAGAAGGAAAACAAAGTTCACCTGGTATCTGGGCACAGAGATGCTGGAAAAAGTGACAGAATATAGATATCTGGGGATGTGGTTCGCGAGTAGACTTCATTGGAATACCCATCTAGATGCATAAAAATGAGGGCTTCTGCTTCGGTGGAGGGATTAAAAAGATTTAGTAGTGTACACAGAAAAAGTCTGATAGACCGATGTTAAAGGCTTATCAAGCAATGGTCCGTCCACAATTTCTGTATGGCGCAGAGGTACTCTGTTTAAGTGGCAAAAATAGATGGGATAAAGAGAAAGGGAATAGCCTTAAATGTTTGTTCTCGCTCACAAGTTCGTCTATGGTACAGGCAGTAAGATTAGAATTGGGAACCACTGCATGGAGTATCATAGCCTGTATGTCTTTCTTACTTTTCTGGCAGCGGCTGGCTCTGGGTGAGGACCAAAAAGTCTCACAGTGGTGCAAAAAATGAAATTGCCAACAGTGAGTTGACCTGGGCAAAAGAGACGAGAGCGTCAATTAATGAAGCATATGGTGTGTTACATCTAAAGTGGGGCCCCCAGTCCCTTTAACCTAAGCTAGGTAAGAAAGTCCTTGGAATTTTGGGATTGGAAGTGTCTCGAACCCTTGACCAAGAATATCTATCACAGAAAAGTTCAGTCTCCCATATGGTCATAGCATGGAAAAATTATCTACATTACCCGTATATCGACAGGTTACCGAGCTGCCAGCAAAGGCGTGAAGTGCTACGATTGAGAATTGGGATAAACCCTTGTTACATGAACAAAGGGGTAAAACATGTTATGATCAACAGCAATGGAAAATGTACTTACACTTTAGGTACTCCTGGTGGTATTTTACATATACTGTTAGACTGTGCATGGACGTTAGATATACGAAGAGAGATTTTAGGCCCAATTTTTTAAAAATATGATATTAAAAATAGGACGCAAGCTGTAAATCTCCTAGTGGGAATGATCAATTTAGATATAGCCTGTGCCACAGGTAAATACCTAAAGAAAGTTAAAGAGTTCCTTAAATGTAAAGTGGACGGATGACGTATGGATCTTTAAAGTGTTAGGGTGCATGAGGTATCTATGGATAGAAGCAGGGTGTAAGACATATTTAAAGTTCGATGTGACCAAAGGAAGGATAGTTTGCTTTTAAAAGTACATTTTTAGGTGGGCGTGGCCAAGATGGCGACCGGGACGGACGTTGCCGAGTGAGGCTCCCGGCTCAAATTCCCCATCCTGACCTAAATTCGCCTGTACCCCTCACAGCAGCCCCCTAAAAGTGAACGCTGGTGGCCCGAGACCTCCCGGGCCCGATTCAGCTGCTGTCGGCGGCTGCTGCTGTCCCGTAGCGTCCCTGAACGCACTCTCCTTCCCGGCAGAGCCCCGGACCCGCCATCTTGTGGGAGGCAGCGCGCGGACACCGGCAAAGAGATCTGAACCCCTTGCCTGCTGGAGAGCATGAGCCCCGGTGAGAGACAAACCGAGGAGCGGCGTTGGGCTGAGGAAGTCGTCCCGACGCAGCCCGCCACTGTGGGAGCAGCAGCGGACCAAGGCTGACACTGCCAGACTGCCGCGTCACTTGAGCCCCCGGCTTGGAGGCCTGGTCCGGGGGCTTAGTCTGCGGCGGTGTCTCCCTCCCGCACTGTCACTGCCTAGCGGTCCGGGAGAAGGAGCGGATCTGCCAGCAGTGAGAAGCAGCACAGCGACCCATGCCGAAACCCCGGTAAGTGCGCGCTGACCCGGAGAGGGGGTGGTGCCTTGCTGCCTGAAGGGCGGAATTGAGTCCCCGGCTTCTGGGCCTAGTGTTGCCGCCGGAATCGGACTGCAGGCGCAGTGCACTAAGAGACTGTAACGACGACGATGGAAGTAATAGCAGTGAGGAGCAGTGCGGCGAAGGTGGGCTGAGATCCAAGGCCTGGGCCTGGTGGCAGAGAACCAGAGATTGAACATACTTGCGGTGCCGGCCCCTGGGGGACACGTGAGGGCCGACATCACAGACAGGCAGGCACCGGCTGCACATCCCGTTGTGGGGACGCCATTAAACGCCTACACTACTCGGCTGCTGCTACACACTTACGTACCAGCTCTGCTCTCATTCCTGAGATAGCAGCTGGTGGCTCCCTGCGGCTGGTATCTCCACGCATCATGGCCACGGGCCACCGTAGGATCGGCTGAACAATCACGGAGGAGCTGGGAAAAGGCGCCCCTAAGGGAGACAAAAGCCCTGCACACATAGGGACGCCAAGGACCGTCCCGGAATCGGACAACACGAACACCCCCATCACCAAATCCTTTTTGGAAACGCTCTTTAACACCTTGAGAGATGATTTCCAGACGTTGAAACAGGACATGGCGGGGGAATTTATAGAACTGCGCAGGGATGTGGACGGGCTGGGAGAACGGGTGGTGGCGGTGGAAGAGGCCGATCTCTCCAACGGCGAAGAAATAGCGCAACTGCAGCAGGAGGTGGTGCGTCTCAAAGACCAGCAGATGGACTTGCAGGCCCACGCCGAAGACCTTGAAAACCGGTCTCGGACATAAGGGTCCGAGGTGTGCCACTCAAAATGGAAGGGTCAGACGTTGCCCTCTTCTTGCAGGGCTTATTCAGGGACATCTTAGGGGACGATGAAGGTCTGGTCATACGCATTGACAGTGCGCACAGGGTGGGTCTGGCACGCCGCACTTCTGCTCCACCCCCGGACATCCTGGCATTCCTTCCGGACTTTCCGTTGAAAGAGCGTATTCTTCAGGAGGCCCGTAAGAAACAGCCCCTCACCTTCCAAGGCCACTCCATATCGTTATACGAGGACCTCTCAGCCATCACCCTGCAGAAGAGGAAATCCTTCAAACCGGTCACATCGTTCCTGCAAATAAAGGGTTGTTCCATACTCGTGGGGCCACTCCTTTCGCATGGAATGGATCCCTACATCAGCTCCGATCCTTGCAGGACACATGCACACTCCTGGGAATAGATCTCGACGAGTCTTCGGGGGGCGATGACCGGACCGGCTACCTCTCACCTGGGTCATCCCCCCGTACTTCGAGTCAAGCGCCGTAATGGACCCAAGAGATCCCTGAGGCTGGACCCCTAACTGGTGGCGCAGGAGAAGGCTGCAGCCATCCAAGAAGTATCCAAGGACACGGCAGCGTCCAAATGAGCTTAAGGGGCCCATTCAATGTCATGAAGGACTGTTATTGGCTGTTTATGTGTAAGGGGACTCAACCGCTCCAGGATTTGCAGGTCAGGGGGAGATGGGGGGAGCCGACCGGGGTTCCAGTGCCACACACTCCTCCACGAGAAGACTCTGTGGGCCTGAACTTTGTCTGGATAGGCCCAGGACTATGATGAAGTTGGGGTTTCAATTGTTGGGAAGGGGCTGGGAGGAGGGGGGACAGGGAGGGAGGGGAGGGGGACAAAAGTTGGGGTGGGGAGCGGGTTCTAGACAGGGATGTTTGGGATGGGACTTGGTTGGGGATCACGGGAGGGAGGGGTTTGGGGGGTACGGGAGGGACTGGGGTGGTATCCAGTGTGCCAAACAGGTTTCTTCAATGACAGACTAGTTATATCTTCAATCTCGTGCTATACCACATCGTTTTTTTGCACTCCACACCACCCTGGGTTAGACAATGGCGATATGCCAGTCCAGTCCGAACTACAAAAGCCATGTCCTTCCCAGAACGGAATCAAGCATTCGAGGACCAGACCGGTTTCGAGGTAACACCTCTCATAAGCCCGGCTAGCTTGACTCCAGTGGTGTGGAGTGCCTGGGACCCACGTCTGAGCATCCCCAGTGCACTTATGGCGGTAATTGCAAACAAAAGAGGTGATTGACCGAATGTGGATCAATGTCACACATTCACCCCAGTCCAAAGATCTGGGCCCAAATCCATCGTTTTTTTGCACTCCACACCACCCTGGGTTAGACAATGGCGATATGCAAATCAGCTCTGACCCTGTGCCCCATGGGAACAGTCCAGTCCGAACTACAAAAGCCATGTCCTTCCCAGAACGGAATCAAGCATCCGAGGACCGGACCGGTTTCGAGGTAACACCTCTCATCAGCCCGGCTAGCTTGACTCCAGTGGTGTGGAGTGCCTGGGACCCACGTCTGAGCATCCCCAGCGCACTTATGGCGGTAATTGCAAACAAAACAGGTGATGGACCGAATGTGGATCAATGTCACACATTCACCCCAGTCCAAAGATCTGGGCCCAAATCCATCATTTTTTTGCACTCCACACCACCCTGGGTTAGACAATGGCGATATGCAAATCAGCTCTGACCCTGTGCCCTATGGGAACAGTCCAGTCCGAACTCCAAAAGCCATGTCCTTCCCAGAACGGAATCAAGCATCCGAGGACCGGACCGGTTTCGAGGTAACACCTCTCATCAGCCCGGCTAGCTTGACTCCAGTGGTGTGGAGTGCCTGGGACCCACGTCTGAGCATCCCCAGCACACTTATGGCGGTAATTGCAAACAAAACAGGTGATGGACCGAATGTGGATCAATGTCACACATTCACCCCAGTCCAAAGATCTGGGCCCAAATCCATCGTTTTTTTGCACTCCACACCACCCTGGGTTAGACAATGGCGATATGCAAATCAGCTCTGACCCTGTGCCCCATGGGAACAGTCCAGTCTGAACTACAAAAGCCATGTCCTACGCTGATGACGTCATAGCAGCCCTTGACCACCCTGCCCGCTCTATACCCGCCTTTATGTAGGAACTTGACAAATTTGGGTCCGTTTCGGGATTCCGCATCAACAGAGGGAAATCCCTGATATTACCGCTGGGAAAGAACGCGCAGTCCAATAACCCCGTCATTGCCGGGGGAAGTGGTCTTCAGCTCTCCACAAATAACCCATACCTGGGAATCACCCTTACCTCCTCAACGGACTCAACGGTCCTTGCTAATTACAAATCCTTGACAACCCAGATCCGGACGGATCTCGCACGCTGGTCAAAACAACCTCTCTCTCTTTTAGGGAGGGTTGCGGCGGTGAAAATGCCCATTCTGCCTAGGATTCTCTATCTTTTTCAGACCCTCCCGGTCATGCCCCCTGTGGGCACCTTAAAGGACCTACAGGCTGATCCCCACAACTTCATCTGGAAAGGTCAGCGCGCATGTATCCATAAACAGCTAGCATTTAGGAGTATGGATGAGGGGGGCCTTGGCATCCCGAATCTGCTGCAATATTTTCAAGCCTCTCAGCTCCGCTATTTGGTGGAGTTGTACAGGCAGGAATCGGAGAAAAGATGGCTCTTCCAGGATAGGGCCATGGCTCAAACCCCACTTTGGAGGATCCCATTCCTTGTCAAACAACACCGGCCACATTATCTATTGAAATCCCCTATTACCCGCAGGACTTTGAAGGTCTGGGATAGTGTTGCCCTCAAAAGGAAACTGACGTCCTTCCCATCCCCATTCACTCCCATATTAGATAACCCGGAATTTCCTCTGGGCAATCATCCGCGTGCGTTTTCACAATGGCGCGGTACCGAGTGTAGCTGCGCCGGAGATCTTTTTGACACACAGGGCTTTCTCCCCCTTTCCGAAATTAAACAAGGATACGGAATAGACAACCCCCACATCTTCCAATACTTTCAACTTCAACACTGGCTCAACAACCCTCTCACTGTTACACTGGTAGGGGGCGCCCAATGACGATCTTCGAGAAGTTGCTAATCACTAAGGACACAGACAAACATCTCATCTCAGAAATTTACAAGATGCTCACACCACCACCTAGTCCAGTTAAGGCTCCGGGTCAGAGGCGCTGGGAGGCTGAGCTACCGAGGAAGCTGACTCCTAGGGAGTGGAGGGATGTGTATTACAGAGCCTCACACACCACACGCAATACGGCAGCCAGAGAGGCTGCGGTGAAACTAGCAATGTATTGGCACCTCACCCGGTCTGCCTACACCAAGGAAATCCAGCGCGTAGCGCGCTGTACTGAAAGGGTTGCGGGGAGCAGGGCACACTGACCCATCTTCTCTGGGAATGCCCAGAACTCCGGAGTTACTAGGACGCAATACTAGATGACATCAACTCCACCTTTGACACAGATATCCCAAAGTTCCCGGCCTATACTATATTCGGCCTGCCTAACGCACTCACCTTCCCACTAAAATCGATGAGGGGTCGTCAGATGGGGATTGCTATGCAAGCGGCCACACAGCACATCTTATCATTATGGGGCTCAACCACCAAGCCTACCCGCATGGGGTGGCTACATAAACTCTGGTTCACCCTTGGAATGAAACGCATACAAGCCACAATCACAAATTCTACTACCACTTTCCTTAAAATATGGCTTCCACTGCTGTCTCTTCTATCCAAAGAATTCAATGAAGTCACTTGCCCTAGGTATCTTCAAGTTCTACGCCTCACTGATGTTCCACGCGATCCTCATGGAACACTTGGTCATTTACACCGGTCAACATTGGTCTACTGATAAACTTCATGCCGGTACTTGGCACACTGGATGGGGTGGGGAAGGGGGGATGGGTTTGCGGTTGGGGGGTGGGTTTGGTTGTTGATTTCCTTATTGTATCTTCTTGCAGCGGTCACTGCCCGCTTTCCTGACATCCATATTCCCTTTAGGCATTTAAACCTCCTGTGTCATCTCGTCCTGAGGGAAGACATGCTCGTCTGTCCCGCCAGCTGTATATGCATGATGCCTTTATATTGTATCAAGATGTCTATCATTGCCTTTGTTGAAAAAATTAATAGTATATTTTCTAAGATATTTATCTCTTGTTTTTAACCCCTTCGAGGCTGATGACGAGCTGGGCTCGTCATGGTGTAGCCTCCTCAAACACTGATGACGAGCCCAGCTCGTCATGAACAATGGGTTTTTTAAAAAGTCAGCATTCCAGGAGAATGAGCACAGCGCGCATGTGGTTAACAACATGAGAACTATAAGCTTAAGAAATGTACTGTATATTTTATGGTTATGATCAGCCTATTTTATTGCTTACTATGCTGCTTAGTGTATACTTTTATGGTCGAAAACCCAAATAAAGTTTTATTGACTGACTGAGTAGTAGAGAGTAGTAGAGAGAGAGTAGTAGAGAGTGAGTAGTAGAGTGAGTAGTAGAGAGTAGTAGAGAGTGAGTAGTAGAGCATAGTAGAGAGTGAGTAGTAAAGAGTGAGTAGCAGAGAGAGAATAGTTGAGAGTAGTAGAGAGTGAGTAGTAGAGTTAGTAGTAGAAAGGAGTTGAACAAGAGTAGTAGAGATTGAGTAGTAGAGAGTAGTAGTAGAGTGAGTAGAAGAGTGATTAGTAGAGAGTGAGTAGTAGAGAGTAGTATACAATAGTAGAGGGAGAGTAGTAGAGAGTGAGTAGTAGAGAGTAGTAGAGAGTGAGTATTAGAGAGAGAGTAGTAGAGAGTGAGTAGTAGAGAGAAAGTAATAGAGAGTAGTAGAGAGTGAGTAGTAGAAAGTGACTAGTAGAGAGAAGAAGAGTAGTAGAGAGTAGTGGAGTAGTAGAGGGTGTGTAATAGAGAATGTGTAGTAGAATGAGTAGTAGAGAGTGAGTACTAGAGTGAGTAGTAGAGAGTAGTAGAGCACAAGTAGTAGAGAGTGTGTAGTAGAGAGTTAATAGTAGAGAGTGAGTAGTAGAGAGAGAGTAGTAGAGAGTCAGTAGTGGAGAGTAGTAGAGTGAGTAGTAGAGAGGGAGTAGTAGAGAGAGAGTAGTAGATAGTGAGTAGTAGAGTAGTAGAGAGTGAGTGGTATTGAGTAGTAGAGAGTAGTAGAGTGAGTAGTAGAGAGTGAGTAGTAGAGAGTGAGTAGTAGAGAGTAGTAGAGAGTAGTGAAGAGTGAGTAGTAGAGAGTTAGTAGAGAGTGAGAAGTAGAGAGTAATCGTGAGTGAGTATTAGAGAGTGAGAAGTACAGAGAGAGTAGTAGAGAGTGAGTAGTAGAGAGTGAATAGTAGAGAGTAGTAGAGATCGAGTAGTAGAGAGATAGTAGTAGAAAGTGGTAGTAGAGAGTGAATAGTAGAGAGTAGTAGAGAAGTAGAGAGTGAGTAGTAGAGAGTGAGTAGTAGAGAGTGGTAGAGTAGTAGAGAGTGAGCAGTAAAGAGTTGTAGAGAGAGAGTAGTTGAGAGTGAGTAGTAGAGTAGTAGAGAGTGAGTGGTAGAGAGTAGCAGAGAGTAGTAGAGTGAGTAGTAGAGAGTAGTAGAGCGTCAGTAGTAGAGAGTAGTAGAGAGTGAGTAGTAGAAAGTGAGTAGTAGAGAGTGAGTAGTAAAGAGTAATAGTGATTGAATAGTAGAGAGTGAGTAGTACATAGAGAGTAGTAGAGAGTAAGTAGTTGAGAGTAAATAGTAGCGAGTAGTAGAGAGTGAGTAGTAGAGAAATAGTAGTAGATAGTAGTAGTAGAGAGTGTGTAGTAGAGAGTAGTAGAGTAGTAGAGAAGTAGAGAGTGAATAGTAGAGAGTGGTAGTATAGAGTAGTAGAGTAAAAGAGAGTGAGCAGTAAAGAGTAGTAGAGAGAGTAGTAGAGAGTAGTAGAGAGTAGTAGAGAGTAGTCAGTCAGTGTCAGTCAGTGTCAGTCCGTGTCAGTCTGTCAGTGTCAGTCAGACAGTGTCAGTCCGTGTCAGTGTCAGTGTCAGTCAGTCAGTGTCAGTCAATCAGTGTCAGTCAGTGTCAATCAGACAGTGTCAGTCAGTCAGTGTCAGTCAGTCACTGTCAGCTAGAGCAGCTCTGCTGACCTGGTTCTCTGGCTCTAAAGCAGCTCTGCTGACCTGGTTCTCTGGCACTAGAGCTGCTCGGCTAACCTGGTTCTCTCCCTCTAAAGCAGCTCTGCTGAACTGGTTTCCCTGTCTCTACAGCAGGTCTGCTGACCTTGTTCTCTGGCTCTAGAGCAGTTCTGCTGGCCTAGTTCTTAGGCTATAGAGCAGCTTTGCTGATCTGGTTCTCTGGCTCTACAACAGCTTTGCTGACCTGGTTCTCTCCCTCTAAAGCAGATCTGCTGACATTGTTCTCTGGCTCTAAAGCAGCTCTGCTGACTTGGTTCTCTCCCTCTAGAGCAGCTCTGCTGACCTGGTTCTCCCCCTCTAAAGCAGCTCTGCTGCCCTGATTCTCTGGCTCTAGATCAGCTCTACTGACCTGGTTCTTAGGCTCTAGAGCAGCTCTGCTGACCTGGTTCTCTGGCTCTAAAGCAGCGCTGCTTGGGGATCACGGGAGGGAGGGGTTTGGGGGGTACGGGAGGGACTGGGGTGGTGTCCAGTGTGCAAAACAGGTTTCTTCAATGACAGACTAGTATTATCTTCAATCTCGCGCTATACCACATCGTTTTTTTGCACTCCACACCACCCTGGGTTAGACAATGGCGATATGCAAATCAGCTCTGACCCTGTGCCCCATGGGAACAGTCCAGTCCGAACTACAAAAGCCATGTCCTTCCCAGAACGGAATCAAGCATCCGAGGACCGGACCGGTTTCGAGGTAACACCTCTCATCAGCCCGGCTAGCTTGACTCCAGTGGTGTGGAGTGCCTGGGACCCACGTCTGAGCATCCCCAGCGCACTTATGGCGGTAATTGCAAACAAAACAGGTGATGGACCGAATGTGGATCAATGTCACACATTCACCCCAGTCCAAAGATCTGGGCCCAAATCCATCATTTTTTTGCACTCCACACCACCCTGGGTTAGACAATGGCGATATGCAAATCAGCTCTGACCGTGTGCCCGATGGGAACAGTCCAGTCTGAACTACAAAAGCCATGTCCTTCCCAGAACGGAATCAAGCATCCGAGGACCGGACCGGTTTCGAGGTAACACCTCTCATCAGCCCGGCTAGCTTGACTCCAGTGGTGTGGAGTGCCTGGGACCCACGTCTGAGCATCCCCAGTGCTCTTATGGCGGTAATTGCAAACAAAACAGGTGATGGACCGAATGTGGATCAATGTCACACATTCACCCCAGTCCAAAGATCTGGGCCCAAATCCATAGTTTTTTTGCACTCCACACCACCCTGGGTTAGACAATGGCGATATGCAAATCAGCTCTGACCCTGTGCCCCATGGGAACAGTCCAGTCCGAACTACAAAAGCCATGTCCTTCCCAGAACGGAATCAAGCATCCGAGGACCGGACCGGTTTCGAGGTAACACCTCTCATCAGCCCGGCTAGCTTGACTCTGGTGGTGTGGAGTGCCTGGGAAACACGTCTGAGCATCCCCAGCGCACTTATGGCGGTAATTGCAAACAAAACAGGTGATGGACCGAATGTGCATCAATGTCACACATTCACCCCAGTCCAAAGATCTGGGCCCAAATCCATCGTTTTTTTGCACTCCACACCACCCTGGGTTAGACAATGGCGATATGCAAATCAGCTCTGACCCTGTGCCCCATGGGAACAGTCCAGTCCGAACTACAAAAGCCATGTCCTTCCCAGAACGGAATCAAGCATCCGAGGACCGGACCGGTTTCGAGGTAACACCTCTCATCAGCCCGGCTAGCTTGACTCCAGTGGAGTGGAGTGCCTGGGACCCACGTCTGAGCATCCCCAGCGCACTTATGGCGGTAATTGCAAACAAAACAGGTGATGGACCGAATGTGGATCAATGTCACACATTCACCCCAGTCCAAAGATCTGGGACCAAATCCATCGTTTTTTTGCACTCCACACCACCCTGGGTTAGACAATGGCGATATGCAAATCAGCTCTGACCCTGTGCCCCATGGGAACAGTCCAGTCCGAACTACAAAAGCCATGTCCTTCCCAGAACGGAATCAAGCATCCGAGGACGGACCGGTTTCGAGGTAACACCTCTCATCAGCCCGGCTAGCTTGACTCCAGTGGTGTGGAGTGCCTGGGACCCACGTCTGAGCATCCCAAGCGCACTTATGGCGGTAATTGCAAACAAAACAGGTGATGGACCGAATGTGGATCAATGTCACACATTCACCCCAGTCCAAAGATCTGGGCCCAAATCCATCGTTTTTTTGCACTCCACACCACCCAGGGTTAGACAATGGCGATATGCAAATCAGCTCTGACCCTGTGCCCCATGGGAACAGTCCAGTCCGAACTACAAAAGCCATGTCCTTCCCAGAACGGAATCAAGCATCCGAGGACCGGACCGGTTTTGAGGTAACACCTCTCATCAGCCCGGCTAGCTTGACTCCAGTGGTGTGGAGTGCCTGGGACCCACGTCTGAGCATCCCCAGCGCACTTATGGCGGTAATTGCAAACAAAACAGGTGATGGACCGAATGTGGATCAATGTCACACATTCACCCCAGTCCAAAGATCTGGCCCCAAATCCTTCGTTTTTTTGCACTCCACACCACCCTGGGTTAGACAATGGCGATATGCAAATCAGCTCTGACCCTGTGCCCCATGGGAACAATCCAGTCCGAACTACAAAAGCCATGTCCTTCCCAGAACGGAATCAAGCATCCGAGGACCGGACCGGTTTCGAGGTAACACCTCTCATCAGCCCGGCTAGCTTGACTCCGGTGGTGTGGAGTGCCTGGGACCCACGTCTGAGCATCCCCAGCGCACTTATGGCGGTAATTGCAAACAAAACAGGTGATGGACCGAATGTGCATCAATGTCACACATTCACCCCAGTCCAAAGATCTGGGCCCAAATCCATCGTTTTTTTGCACTCCACACCACCCTGGGTTAGACAATGGCGATATGCAAATCAGCTCTGACCCTGTGCCCCATGGGAACAGTCCAGTCCGAACTACAAAAGCCATGTCCTTCCCAGAACGGAATCAAGCATCCGAGGACCGGACCGGTTTCGAGGTAACACCTCTCATCAGCCCGGCTAGCTTTACTCCAGTGGAGTGGAGTGCCTGGGACCCACGTCTGAGCATCCCCAGCGCACTTATGGCGGTAATTGCAAACAAAACAGGTGATGGACCGAATGTGGATCAATGTCACACATTCACCCCAGTCCAAAGATCTGGGACCAAATCCATCATTTTTTTGCACTCCACACCACCTTGGGTTAGACAATGGCGATATGCAAATCAGCTCTGACCCTGTGCCCCATGGGAACAGTCCAGTCCGAACTACAAAAGCCATGTCCTTCCCAGAACGGAATCAAGCATCCGAGGACGGACCGGTTTCGAGGTAACACCTCTCATCAGCCCGGCTAGCTTGACTCCAGTTGTGTGGAGTGCCTGGGACCCACGTCTGAGCATCCCAAGCGCACTTATGGCGGTAATTGCAAACAAAACAGGTGATGGACCGAATGTGGATCAATGTCACACATTCACCCCAGTCCAAAGATCTGGGCCCAAATCCATCGTTTTTTTGCACTCCACACCACCCAGGGTTAGACAATGGCGATATGCAAATCAGCTCTGACCCTGTGCCCCATGGGAACAGTCCAGTCCGAACTACAAAAGCCATGTCCTTCCCAGAACGGAATCAAGCATCCGAGGACCGGACCGGTTTTGAGGTAACACCTCTCATCAGCCCGGCTAGCTTGACTCCAGTGGTGTGGAGTGCCTGGGACCCACGTCTGAGCATCCCCAGCGCACTTATGGCGGTAATTGCAAACAAAACAGGTGATGGACCGAATGTGGATCAATGTCACACATTCACCCCAGTCCAAAGATCTGGCCCCAAATCCATCGTTTTTTTGCACTCCACACCACCCTGGGTTAGACAATGGCGATATGCAAATCAGCTCTGACCCTGTGCCCCATGGGAACAGTCCAGTCCGAACTACAAAAGCCATGTCCTTCCCAGAACGGAATCAAGCATCCGAGGACCGGACCGGTTTCGAGGTAACACCTCTCATCAGCCCGGCTAGCTTGACTCCAGTGGTGTGGAGTGCCTGGGACCCACGTCTGAGCATCCCCAGCAGACTTATGGCGGTAAATGCAAACAAAACAGGTGATGGACCGAATGTGGATCAATGTCACACATTCACCCCAGTCCAAAGATCTGGGCCCAAATCCATCGTTTTTTTGCACTCCACACCACCCTGGGTTAGACAATGGCGATATGCAAATCAGCTCTGACCCTGTGCCCCATGGGAACAGTCCAGTCTGAACTACAAAAGCCATGTCCTACGCTGATGACGTCATAGCAGCCCTTGACCACCCTGCCCGCTCTATACCCGCCTTTATGTAGGAACTTGACAAATTTGGGTCCGTTTCGGGATTCCGCATCAACAGAGAAAAATCCCTGATATTACAGCTGGGAAAGAACGCGCAGTCCAATAACCCCGTCATTGCCGGGGGAAGTGGTCTTCAGCTCTCCACAAATATCCCATACCTGGGAATCACCCTTACCTCCTCAACGGACTCAACGGTCCTTGCTAATTACAAATCCTTGACAACCCAGATCCGGACGGATCTCGCACGCTGGTCAAAACAACCTCTCTCTCTTTTAGGGAGGGTTGCGGCGGTGAAAATGCCCATTCTGCCTAGGATTCTCTATCTTTTTCAGACCCTCCCGGTCATGCCCCCTGTGGGCACCTTAAAGGACCTACAGGCTGATCCCCACAACTTCATCTGGAAAGGTCAGCGCGCATGTATCCATAAACAGCTAGCATTTAGGAGTATGGATGAGGGGGGCCTTGGCATCCCGAATCTGCTGCAATATTTTCAAGCCTCTCAGCTCCGCTATTTGGTGGAGCTGTACAGGCAGGAATCGGAGAAAAGATGGCTCTTCCAGGATAGGGCCATGGCTCAAACCCCACTTTGGAGGATCCCATTCCTCGTCAAACAACACCGGCCATGTTACCTATTGAAATCCCCTATTACCCGCAGGACTTTGAAGGTCTGGGATAGTGTTGCCCTCAAAAGGAAACTGACGTCCTTCCCATCCCCATTCACTCCCATATTAGATAACCCGGAATTTCCTCCGGGCAATGATCCACGTGCGTTTTCACAATGGCGCGGTACCGAGTGTAGCTGCGCCGGAGATCTTTTTGACACACAGGGCTTTCTCCCCCTTTCCGAAATTAAACAAGGGTACGGAATAGACAACCCCCACATCCTCAAATACTTTCAACTTCGACACTGGCTCAACAACCCTCTCACTGTTACACTGGTAGGGCGCCCAATGACGACCTTCGAGAAGTTGCTAATCACTAAGGACACAGACAAACATCTCATCTCAGAAATTTACAAGATGCTCACACCACCACCTAGTCCAGTTAAGGCTCCGGGTCAGAGGCGCTGGGAGGCTGAGCTAGGGAGGACGCTGACTCCTAGGGAGTGGAGGGATGTGTATTACAGAGCCTCACACACCACACGCAATACGGCAGCCAGAGAGGCTGCGGTAAAACTAGCAATGTATTGGCACCTCACCCGGTCCGCCTACACCAAGGAAATCCAGCGCGTAGCGCGCTGTACTGAAAGGGTTGCGGGGAGCAGGGCACACTGACCCATCTTCTCTGGGAATGCCCAGAACTCCGGAGTTACTAGGACGCAATACTAGATGACATCAACTCCACCTTTGACACAGATATCCCAAAGTTCCCGGCCTATACTATCCTCGGCCTGCCTAACGCACTCACCTTCCCACTAAAATCGATGGGGGGTCGTCAGATGGGGATTGCTATGCAAGCGGCCACACAGCACATCTTATCATTATGGGGCTCAACCACCAAGCCTACCCGCACGGGGTGGCTACATAAACTCTGGTTCACCCTTGGAATGGAACGCATACAAGCCACAATCACAAATTCTACTACCACTTTCCTTAAAATATGGCTTCCACTGCTGTCTCTCCTATCCAAAGAATTCAATGAAGTCACTTGCCCTAGGTATCTTCGAGTTCTACGCCTCACTGATGTTCCACGCGATCCTCATGGAACACTTGGTCATTTACACCGGTCAACATTGGTCTACTGATAAACTTCATGCCGGTACTTGGCACACTGGATGGGGTGGGGAAGGGGGGATGGGTTTGCGGTTGGGGGGTGGGTTTGGTTGTTGATTTCCTTATTGTATCTTCTTGCAGCGGTCACTGCCCGCTTTCCTGACATCCATATTCCCTTTAGGCATTTAAACCTCCTGTGTCATCTCGTCCTGAGGGAAGACATGCTCGTCTGTCCCGCCAGCTGTATATGCCTGATGCCTTTATATTGTATCAAGATGTCTATCATTGCCTTTGTTGAAAAAATTAATAGTATATTTTCTAAGATATTTATTTCTTGTTTTTAACAACATGAGAACTATAAGCTTAAGAAATGTACTGTATATTTTATGGTTATGATCAGCTTATTTTATTGCTTGCTATGCTGCTTAGTGTATACTTTTATGGTCGAAAACCCAAATAAAGTTTTGTTGACTGACTGAGTAGTAGAGAGTAGTAGAGAGAGAGTAGTAGAGAGTGAGTAGTAGAGTGAGTAGTAGAGAGTAGTAGAGAGTGAGTAGTAGAGCATAGTAGAGAGTGAGTAGTAAAGAGTGAGTAGCAGAGAGAGAATAGTTGAGAGTAGTAGAGAGTGAGTAGTAGAGTGATTAGTAGAGAGTGAGTAGTAGAGAGTAGTATACAATAGTAGAGGGAGCGTAGTAGAGAGTGAGTAGAACAAGAGTAGTAGAGATTGAGTAGTAGAGAGTAGTAGTAGAGTGAGTAGAAGAGTGATTAGTAGAGAGTGAGTAGTAGAGAGTAGTATACAATAGTAGAGGGAGAGTAGTAGAGAGTGAGTAGTAGAGAGTAGTAGAGAGTGAGTATTAGAGAGAGAGTAGTAGAGAGTGAGTAGTAGAGAATAAGTAATAGAGAGTAGTAGAGAGTGAGTAGTAGAAAGTGACTAGTAGAGAGAAGAAGAGTAGTAGAGAGTAGTGGAGTAGTAGAGGGTGTGTAATAGAAAATGAGTAGTAGAGTGAGTAGTAGAGAGTGAGTACTAGAGTGAGTAGTAGAGAGTAGTAGAGCACGAGTAGTAGAGAGCAAGTAGTAGAGAGTGTATAGTAGAGAGTGAGTAATAGAGAGTAGTAGAGAGTGAGTAGTAGAGAGTTAATAGTAGAGAGTGAGTAGTAGAGAGAGAGTAGTAGAGAGTCAGTAGTGGAGAGTAGTAGAGTGAGTAGTAGAGAGGGAGTAGTAGAGAGAGAGTAGTAGATAGTGAGTAGTAGAGTAGTAGAGAGTGAGTGGTATTGAGTAGTAGAGTGAGTAGTAGAGAGTAGTAGAGAGTGAGTAGTAGAGAGTAGTAGAGAGTAGTAGAGAGTGAGTAGTAGAGAGTTAGTAGAGAGTGAGTAGTAGAGAGTAATCGTGAGTGAGTATTAGAGAGTGAGAAGTACAGAGAGAGTAGTAGAGAGTGAGTAGTAGAGAGTGAATAGTAGAGAGTAGTAGAGATCGAGTAGTAGAGAGATAGTAGTAGAAAGTGGTAGTAGAGAGTGAATAGTAGAGAGTAGTAGAGAAGTAGAGAGTGAGTAGTAGAGAGTGAGTAGTAGAGAGTGGTAGAGTAGTAGAGAGTGAGCAGTAAAGAGTTGTAGAGAGAGAGTAGTAGAGAGTGAGTAGTAGAGTAGTAGAGAGTGAGTGGTAGAGAGTAGCAGAGAGTAGTAGAGTGAGTAGTAGAGAGTAGTAGAGAGTCAGTAGTAGAGAGTAGTAGAGAGTGAGTAGTAGAGAGTGAGTAGTAAAGAGTAATAGTGATTGAATAGTAGGGAGTGAGTAGTACAGAGAGAGTAGTAGAGAGTAAGTAGTAGAGAGTAAATAGTAGCGAGTAGTAGAGAGTGAGTAGTAGAGAAATAGTAGTAGATAGTAGTAGTAGAGAGTGTGTAGTAGAGAAGTAGAGAGTGAATAGTAGAGAGTGGTAGTAGAGAGTAGTAGAGTAGTACAGAGTGAGTAGTAAAGAGTAGTAGAGAGAGTAGTAGAGAGTAGTAGAGAGTAGTCAGTCAGTGTCAGTCAGTGTCAGTCAGTGTCAGTCTGTCAGTGTCAGTCAGACAGTGTCAGTCCGTGTCAGTGTCAGTCAGTCAGTGTCAGTCAATCAGTGTCAGTCAGTGTCAATCAGACAGTGTCAGTCAGTCAGTGTCAGTCAGTCACTGTCAGCTAGAGCAGCTCTGCTGACCTGGTTCTCTGGCTCTAAAGCAGCTCTGCTGACCTGGTTCTCTGGCACTAAAGCTGCTCGGCTGACCTGGTTCTCTCCCTCTAAAGCAGCTCTGCTGAACTGGTTTCCCTGTCTCTACAGCAGGTCTGCTGACCTTGTTCTCTGGCTCTAGAGCAGTTCTGCTGGCCTAGTTCTTAGGCTATAGAGCAGCTTTGCTGATCTGGTTCTCTGGCTCTACAACAGCTTTGCTGACCTGGTTCTCTCCCTCTAGAGCAGCTTTGCTGACCTGGTTCTCCCCCTCTAAAGCAGCTCTGCTGCCCTGATTCTCTGGCTCTAGATCAGCTCTACTGACCTGGTTCTTAGGCTCTAGAGCAGCTCTGCTGACCTGGTTCTCTGGCTCTAAAGCAGCGCTGCTGACCTCGTTCTATTGCTCTAAAGCAGCTCTGCTGTCTTTGTTCTCTGGCTCTAGAGCAGCTGTGCTGACCTGGTTCTCTGGCTCTGAAGCATCTCTGCTGACCTAGTTCTCTCGCTCTAAAGCAGCTCAGCTGGCCTGGTTCTCTGGCTCTAAAGCCGCTCTGCTGACCTGGCTCTCTCCCTCTAAAGCATCTCTGCTGACCTGGTTTCTATGGCTCTACAGCAGCTCTACTGACCTTGTTCACTGGTTTTAAAACAGCTCTGCTGACCTAGTTCTTAAGCTCTAAAGCAGCTCTTCTGACCTCGTTCTTTAGCTCTACAACAGCTCTGCCGACCTGGTTCTCTGGTTCTAAAGCAGCTCTGCTGACCCGGTTCTATGGCTCTAAAGCAGTTTTGCTGACCTGGTTCTCTTGCTCTAGAGCAGCTCTGCTGACCTAGTCCCTTGGCTCTAAAGCAGCTCTGCTGACCTGGTTGTCTCCCTCTAAAGCAGCTCTGCTGACCTGATTTCTCTGGCTCTACAGCAGCTCTGCTGACCTGGTTCTTAGGCTCTAGAGCAGCTCTACTGACCTGGTTCTCTGGCTCTAAAGCAGCTCTGCTGACCTGGTTCTATGGCTCTGAAGCAGTTTTGCTGCCCTGGTACTCTGGCTCTGGGGCTGCTCTGCTGACCTGGTTCTCTGGCTCTAAAGCAGCTATGCTGACCTGGTTCTATGGCTCTAAAGCAGCTCTGCTGACCTTGTTCTCTGGCTCTAGAGCAGCTCTGCTGACCTGGTTCTCTGGCTCTAAAGCAGTTCTGCTGACCTGGTTCTCTCCCTCGAAAGCAGCTCTGCTGACCTGGTTTCTCTGGCTCTACAGCACCTCTGTTGACCTGGTTCTTGGCCTCTCGATCAGCTATGCTGACCTGGGTCTCTGGCTCTTGAGCATCACTGCTGGCCTGGTTTCTCTGGCCTTACAGCAGCTCTGCTGACCTGGTTCTATGGCTCTAAAGCAGCTCTGCTGACCTGGGTCTCTAGCTCTACAGCAGCTCTGCTGACCTGGGTTTCTGGCTCTAAAGCAGTTATGCTGACCTGGTTCTCTCTCTCTAAAGCAGCTCTTCTGACCTGGTTTCTCTGGCTCTACAGCAGCTCTTTTGACCTGGTTTTTTTCCTCTAGCGCCAAGACGCCCAAGGGTATTTGCTGCGCTTTATAAATATTAAAAATAAATAAAAAAAATAAATAAATAAATAGAGCAGCTCTGCTGACCTGGGTCGCTGGCTCTAGAGCAACCCTGCTGACATGGGTCTCTGTTTCTAGAGCATCTCTGCTTATCTGCTTCTTATGCTCTAGAGCAGCTCTGCTAACATGGTTCTCTGGCTCTATAACGGCTCTGCTGACCTGGTTCTCTGGCTTTAAAACAGCTCTGCTGGGCTGGTTTCTCTGGCTTTACAGCAGATCTGCTGACATGGTTCTATGACTCTAAAGCAGCTCTGTTGACCTGGGTCCCTGGCTCTACAGCAGCTCTGCTGACCTGGGTCTCTGGCTCTACAACAGCTCTGCTGACCTGATTCTCTTGCTCTAAAGCAGCTCTGCTGACCTGTTCTATGGCTCTAAAAGCAGCTCTGTCCACTCCTACAATCATCCTGACAGAAGCATGTCCTTATCTAATCACTCTGCTGAACATAAGTGCTTATAAACGTATCCTGCTGTCAACTACTAGCACTCTAGGAACCCAGTCACTGTCTATGCACTTGCGTAGCTTTTCCTCTCCTTGAAAATACGACTCATTCAAATGCAGCACTTTGCATTGAAGGGGCAGTCCATGGGTGTTGCTGTGTCTGTTCCCACACAAAACCCATGAAATAACACATCTCAAGACTTACAAGAAAGTGTAAATCTGTAGATACGTGTGAATGGTGCACCACCCTAGAGGTGGTGAAGCGAGGTACAACAAGGAGAATTGTTTTCATTTCTCCTCGTTTCTTCCTCTTTCAATGCATGCTGCATTCCACAGCACACATTGAAGGAGGAAAAGGCCTTTAGTGATTGTTTTTGGGCAGGAAGTAGTCCCTTCCTGCACAAAAACAATCTCCCCACAATAGAGATATCCTTGCACCATGGTGCAAGGGTGCCTGCGTCACTGCATGGCTGCAGTTTATGTGCTAGTGCAGAGGGAGCACAGAATTGCCACATCACTGTGCTTCAGAAGTGCTGCAGCGCGGTGCAGCTAAAGGGCTTGCAGTGACATGCTGCAGCACTTCCTCATAGATCTTCCCCTATTTGTTTATTTATTTATTTTATTTGAAAGGTTTTATATAGCGCAGGCTAAACCCGGAGGTATTAGAACGCTTTACATGAGTATCAGACCATAGTTGCAGGTTACATCGTTACAAAGGTTACACAGTTATTAGAACATAGCTACATAGTTACATGTTAGGTCGAGATAAACAAAAAGGACATATGCGTAAGGTAAAAATCAGGTATGGGGAGAGGGGGTAGGAGCAGGGGGAAGTAGACAGCGAATGAAGGAGGGAAAGTGGGGGAGGGTGAGAGACACAGCATGAACGAAGAGGGAGAGGGTGATGGGGACACAAACCAGTATACGAGTAATAGCTGCGTCCAAAGTCCAGTAAGCAGTGGTCCCAGGGGAAGTGGTAACATTCCTCCAACTCCAGTGCAGAAAGGTTCCCTTTATGCAGTGAACTCTCTCAGAGGGGTCTCTGAGACTCCAAGGCCTACCTACTGGATCCTTCCCCAAAAAAGGGGAGAGAGAGTGCTTTGGCAAGGGGCACCATACCATACCTCAACTGTGAGAGTCTCCCTTGGTGCTGTGGACTCTCTCAGAGGGATCACTGAGACTCCAGATTAGAATAATTGGATCTTCCCCAACAAGGGGAGAAGGAGTGCTTAGTTAAAGGGCACAAGGCCTAGGCATTGTAGCAGGCAAGGGGAGAGATTCAGGGGAGAGGGGATAAGAGCAGAGGAAGTAGACAAAGATTGAAATAGGGAAAGCGGTAGGGGAGGGTTTGAGACAGAGGATGAAAGGGGGGATCTTCCTTATTTCTGTTAGTTCTTCAGGTTTCGCTCCCTCCATTGGGTTTGCCATTGATTCTTTCGTCTAGTGTCTACGCCAGATCATGCCACCTGATCGCAGCTGGTCACTGGGTCAGGCATTTTGGTAAGATCAGTCAATAGCTGGTCTATTGAACTTTGAATGTCTTGACATAGCTCCTTACCCAATTCCACTTTTAATTCTCGAAGTAAGGACATAAGATTCATCTTTGGTAAGGGCCATAGCGGATGGTTCATCATCAGTGTCTGAGGCCCGGTCCTTGTCAGCTGGCATGAAGAAGCTCGAGGCCTTAGTCGTCGCTTGAGTTGCCGTCTTCTTCGGAGGCATAAGGCTCGACCCCAGCTACTGGTTTCTGGTGCGGCGAAGAGGTTAGTTAGTAGACCAGAATGGTACCTCAGCTTTGGTATGTGCAGCAGTCGCTACTGGCCAGACTCCGCTGAGCTTGTGATTGTGCTTAAAAAGGTAGCAGGTGAAGAGAAGTTGTGTAGTGGAGGTCCATCACTTGCCACACAGGGAGGAGCAGGAGCAAGGCGGTCTCAAATATGGCTACTGTGCTGGCGATATCTCTAGGCCTCAACTGGGAACCTCCTTGCAGGGGGGGCGGCAAGCATGTCTGCAGTTAGGGTCCGCCCTGGGGATAGGTCTATGTAGCCTCTGATAGCCAGCCGTCGCAAGTGTTCCGTCTGCAGCTGAAGGGCAATGGAGCCGATGTGTGTAAGGTTATAGCGGCTCCGTCTCTCCATGATCAGCTGTAAGAAACGCCGCCTGTGTTAGCGGATGGCCGCCATTTTAAAGTCAGGCGCGGCATGGCTCAAAGTCGTTAATGTCCACCAGCCGTTCGCCCCTCGCCTCAGGAAAGTGGTCCGAGAGTGACCAAAAATGGTGCAAGGGTGCCTGCATCACTGCATGGCTGCAGTTTTTGTGCCAGTGCATCACTGTGGTTCAGAAGTGCAGCCAAAGGGCTTGCAGTGACACGCTGCATCACTTCCTCATAGATCTTCCCCTATAAATTCACCATACAGTACTAATGCATTTTTTCAGTCAATCATGCTCTCCACATACAGTCAACCAATCTTTCAGACATTACCATGCACTTATAGTTCTTTTTTTAGACCAGATAAGGTAGTTCTGAACTTTTTTTTTTCTTCTGTCTTTTGTTTTCTATTTTTTTTGTAGTTTTCTAACAATGTTGTACTTTTTTTTGTGTTTTTTAAAAATTGAACAAAAAAGTAACTAAGTAAACAGTTAGCTTTTGGAATTCAACATCATTCCAAAAACAAAAAAATATGTGAATTTGTTGTTCCGTTGAGCTGCACAAATAGCATCCACTGACTGTTCACCATAACAGATGATGGTTTTGCACTTAGTGCAGTGCTGCTGCAGAAAAGCAAATTCTGGGTGAATGTCTACTGATGGTGCTGAAGTGGACGCTCTGAAAGTGCTAGCAATGCCTGGTGGTGGATTCTTTGCTGCATGCCTCATTTCTTCTCGTGCCAGATTCTTTGGGTGAATATTCTGCAGATGTTTTTACAGGAGTAATTCTTGTCACTGCCTCGCGACAGACCCTGTTACACAGCAAGCATGTGACTTTTCTAGCATTGACCTTTTTTTCTCCGGCAGGAAAGGTGAAAAAGGTTCATACAACTGATTCAGCCCTCTGCTTGGGTGGATCTTCCTCCAAGATATCTTCATCTGAAGAATGATGAGGAGCTTGCATACCAGATGCCATTTCTCCAATGCAATTTTTTAAAACACCAAACAAATTGCAAAACCAGCTCTGGAAGAAGAAGAGATTTCTCTCATAAACTGCTCCAAACAGAATATTTAAAATGGGTGAGGTCCTTCAATAGTTACAGTGGGAAATGTTATTAACCAATCAAATCTTTTTTTGAGAGGTCACATGGGATCCGCGTACCGTGCGCTCATGAAGCGCGCACCTGACGCGACTTCGCGAAAATATATTTAAAAATTATATAAGTTTAATACAAGTAGAAATATATTATTTTTCTGAATACCTTAGATAATGTTTTGCCCTAATATGTACATTAAAGACACGTACATATCATTTTAGAACATAAACAAATGTCACGGGAGTCACGCACCCAGCGCGCCCCAGCAGGTATATGACGTTACGTGGGGCCCACCACCGTGCAAGCGTCGCGTACCGTAATACTCATGTGTGGCGAATGCGTGGGAGCAGGAGACACGGACCCGTCGCATACTGGTCACGCACACCACGTAACATTGTACTTATATGACGTAACTGAAAAAAAACACGCACTGGTCGCTCACGATACGCGGATCCTTCACGATTTTTCCAAAATGGCAGCTAGAATACGTGGACCTGCTGCGGTAGGTACGCTTTGGGTGCGCAACTCCCCAAAAAATTTTGAAAAAAATGTTTACAAAGAAACTTATATAAATATATTAAAATACCAAAAAAAAACAGTTTTACATTTATTTTATTTAATTTTTTGCAATTTTCTGAAAAATATATGTTGTTTAATAAATAAAATATTTATAAATAAACAGTCAAAAAACTAGAAATTCAGTACGAAAAAAAGGTATAAGTACTATTGCACTAAAAAATTTGAATTTAAAAAACCTTTGAAATTCACTGAAAAAATCATAGGTTATAAATAGCTGTACATTTCATTCATACAAAACCATAGAAATGCCTCTGTTATAGTTAGTGGTGCTAACTTTAACTTGCGCGCCCGCAATGCACTGCTGATGATGTCACATATTACATCATTCATGACATGGTCAGTGACATCACTGATGACATCACTGATGACATCTCAAATGACATCACTGATGACATCACTGATGACATCATCCACGTGACAATCTGATACACCTCATCACAAACTGGTATAACCTTTCATCACTCACTGTAAAATACAGAGTACCATATTCGAAAGCATTGACACACACATACCAGTTACTACATATGCACTCACTAATTCCTAAGTCTACACACACAACTGTCCATTCACCCACAGAATCACTTATACATGCAGTCACTGATCAATGGTACCACTATCAAATGTACTCATGCACCTATATAGACATTTACATCAGCAGTCATCCTAGCTGGATATGCAGTATTGCTACTCACTCATGAAAAGAATCAATCACACTTACATTTACTCACCTACACAGTTATACACACAACACCTGATATATACATACACATAGTTAATCATAGTTACTATGTTAAAAAACCACTATTGCAATTAAACACTCATACATAAAGTTACTCTCACAATCACTGACTCTTACGTATACATATATATATATATATATATATATATATATATATATATATATATATATATATATATATATATATATATATATATATATATATATATATATATATATATATATATACCAACTCTCATATACAATGCCTTTGATTTTTCTACTTTTTTGGAGATGTACCACTGACACATATATTCACTTAACCAACACACAAATAAACACACTCAAACACCCACACAACTGTTTCCAAAAACACTCCTAAACCCATATTCCTAGACAATCAACCACTCACACATTTATGCATAGAGTTACAACTCCCCCACCCAACCACAGATACACTCAGCCGCCCTTACAAATACCCAGTCAACTAATCAATAACTAATATAGACCCCCTGTAGTTAGTGACCAATTGATGCACCAGGTTATACAACAACAGAGACAGTGATACACACATTCACATAGTTTGGTGACTAAACCATATATTTAGTGAGACACATTTAATTACTCACTTAAACAAACAGTCAGACAGCTACTGAATCCTCCATTCAGACAGTTATATATCCACCCAATCTTCAATACAGATTAATAGATATATAACAGATATTTAAATTTCAAACAAAACCAGATTCACTGGATGATGTCATCAGTGATGTCATTTGAGATGCCATCAGTGATGTCACTGACCATGTCATGAATGATGTAATATGTGACATCATCAGCAGTGCATTGCGGGTGCAAGAGTTATAGTTAGCACAACTAACTATAATGGAGGAATTTTCCCCATGTTAATTTCCATAGGGACATTCTGACAAGGCTACAGCTCGAACGGCTGAACGGAATTATACCAGATTTGGCCAAATGGTAGGGACTGGTATGCAGCAGTGCCTTTTGTATGTTTGGTGTAAATCCCTCCAGTAGTTCTTGGGAAAATTGATTTTGAAATTTTTCAAAGGCATTTTCTATGGGACCTTTAGACATGGCTACATCCCGTACGGCTGAACGGAATTACACCAAATTTGGCAAAATGGTAGGGGCAGGTATGCAGTAGTGCCTTTTCTATATTTGGTGAAAATCCCTCCAGTAGTTGTTGAGAAAATGAATTTGAGCAAATTATATATCTATATGCGCTCAACATTCTATTGGGAATAACTTTGGCGCCGATTGAGGAATCTGTGTAATTTTCCAGAATGTTGACCAGCTCCACTCTGCTCCTTCCCTGAAGGTTTTGGGGGGATTCTTCAAGCGGGGGCTGAAAAGGGGGTCCCAAAACGTGTTTTCCCCATGTTAATTTCCATAGGGACCTTTAGACACGGCTACAGCCCGAACGGCTGAATGGAATTACACCAAACTTGGCAAAATGGTAAGGCCTGGTATGCAGATGTGCCTTTGCTATGTTTGGTGAACATCCCTCCAGTAGTTCTTGAGAAAATTGAATTTGAAAATTTTCAAAGGGCATTTCTATGGGACCTTTAGACACAGCTACAGCCCGAACGGCTGAACGGAATTACACCAAACTTGGCAAAATGGTAGGGACAGGTATGCAGTAGTGCCTTTTCTATATTTGGTGAAAATCCCTCCAGTAATTGTTGAGAGAATTTAATTTGATCAAATTATATATCTATATGCGCTCACCGTACGCGCACCGTACACGTACCGTACGTGTACATGCGCGTACCCTTACGTGTGCAAGCGAGTTTCTGATTGGCTGGCAATCGACTGTCAACATTCCAAACTGTCCAAACCAGGAAGTGTTGGCCGCCATCTTGTTTTTCAGGAGAACTGAGGCACAAGAGAGCCCAAAACAAGAGTGGAAAACACGAAAAGGGGGCAGGGTAGAGACCCCCCAACCCTCTAGCCCTTCTCAGGGGGTCTCAAAAGGACCCCTAAGGGCAAAAAAAAAAATTGCGGAGTGCGTGCACCGTAAGCGTAGGGTACGTGTACCGTGTGCGTATCCCGCGATTTAAAAAAAATAAAATGTTTTGCACTTGGTGGTCCTTCTGGGACCCCCTGAGAAGGGCTAGGGGGTAGGGGGTCTCAACCCTGCCCCCTTTTTGCGTTTTCCACTCTTGTTTTGTGCTCTCTTGTGCCTCACTTCTCCTGAAAAACAAGACGGCTGCTCAGGTGGTCCCAGAAGGATAATAACATATATAAACCTTGTCCGCTAATAGAATTAACATTTACAAAACGTTTGAAATTTATTTAAAAAAAATATAGGTTTCACGCCTGATATAGTTAGAAATTGACATTTAAAAAACCTTGCAAATTCACTGAAAGAAACATAGGTTTCAAGCCTTATATAGTTAGGAATTAGCATTTAAAAAACCTTGCAAATTCACTTAAAAAACCATAGGTTTCAGGACTTATATAGTTAGGAATTAGCATGTAATAAACCTTGCAAATTCACTTAAAAAACCATAGGTTTCAGGCCTTATATAGTTAGGAATTAGCATTTTAAAAACCTTGCAAATTCACTTAAAAAACCATAGGTTTCAGGCCTTATATAGTTACTAATTCGCATTTAAAAAACCATTGAAATTGCTCCTATATAGTTAGTTGTACTAACTATACTTTGCGCACCCGCAATCCACTGCTGATGATGTCACATATTTCATCATTATCTGTTGCTCTTTGTCGCCGCTTTGATGTAGCCTTCGCTTGTAAATGTGGCCTATAAAGGAAGACGGGGCAGGGCGCGGGGTAGTTCATTTACACCATGTGCGAGGAGAGAGGAAGATGGACGGAGAGCGCGTCCACATAGACTGCTTTGCACAAAGCCAGAGTGTCCAGGGGCTCCCGAGCCCGCTAGCCAGCCCTCACGTCCCTTGTCAGGCCCCCCTGGGTCCTCCCACATCCCTCTACAAGGTGACACCGTTGAACAGGGCCAAGAGAGAGCCCCCTACTGGCAGAGGGCATGGAGGCCCTAGCAGCAGGTCGCAGGCCCCACTCTGCGGCGTCAGGCAGGTCTCGACCGGGGAGCAGCGAGAGCCAATGAATCGAAGGAGGCAGCAAGGTTCGGAGGGTGCAGTGCGGGGGAGCGGAAGCTGGACTCTGTTTCCGTGGGCTCGCCTTCCTCTGAACGGGGCTTGCAGAAGTCGGTGTGTGAGAGGGACTGTCCAGTCTCAGAGACAAGACTGCAGAAATATGAGAGCAGCCATCAGGAAAGAGACCTGGAGGCATCGACGTGGAAGCAGCGGCACACCCCGCAGACAGATGTACAGGCTTCAGACAGCAGACTCCAGGCTAGTGAGCAGGAGACCTCGCTCTATGGAGACAGACAGCCCACAGAGCTGAAGGCTTTAGGCAGCAGGCAGCAGGCGAGTGAGCAGGAGACCGCGGTCTATGGAGTTAGACAGCCCACAGAGAAGGGGCTGAAGATTTTAGACAGCAGGCTGCAGGGGAGCGAACTGTAGACGTCGGCCTGTGAGAGCAGACATACCACAGAAAGGGAAAGGCAGGAGGCCTTGAGTAAGAAGAGAACGCAGCCCATCATGCATCAGCCCGCAGCATGCACACCGGAACCATTCGGTAAGTACCCTCACCACCATGCTCATCTGGCCCTGTATGAACAAGCACAAGCACTGCCATTTGTATCTAAGCCCCATCCTTTTGCGATTGGGGTGCGTGTTTTTTTTACTTTCTTTCTCGGCTGTAAACAACAGTCAAAAACACGCCCCCCAGTCTGAAAGGGATGGGGCTTGCAGACAAACCCCGTCCTTTTCAGACTGGGGGGCGTGTTTTTGACTGTTGTTTATAGCCGAGAAAGAAAGTAAAAAAACACTTTCCCCAATTGCAAAAGTAAAGGGCTTAGATACAAAAAATGACATCACTTGGGACTCTTCTCCAATGGCTGGCCTCCGTTTAGGAAGCCAGCCAATGGAGAAGAGAGGCAGGTTCAAGCCCCACTCTCTAAGAACTAAAGTCTCGGAGTGAGACTGCGTAAGCGCAGCCTACGCAGGCTGAGACCTAAAAAGTGCAACAATGTATTTCCTTATTTCTGTAGTTTTTTCCCCTTTCTCTCTTTAATTCTTACTACTGGATTTGTCCTATCTCGCCCTCTCCGAGCACACACCCAAACATATGGTCATTAGATTAGAATCATGTTTTGTTTAAGACTGTCCATGTAATGCCCACTTGCATGATTATCTGAAGCTTTCAGCATGTCTATGGGGTCGCTAAGTTCACAGCCATAAACTCACTATGTGATATTACGGGTTACGTGTCTTTGCCCCCTGTCTCCCCATGCTATATATGTGGGCTGGGCAGAAACCTGGCAATCCCCTCTGCCCCCTTCAGCTATCCAGAGAATTTTATGGGTTAGCTCTTCATCATGAATTTCTATCGCTCGGAGATCCAGAGAGTGTCATTACCTCACCTCACTTTCTCTGTGGTTTAGGATTTAGTTTAATGTGACAAACCACTAGATCTTGTTTCTTATGGATAGAGTGGAATAACCCCATTAACCCATGGCTTCAATATTCCTCAAATATACTGCCTTCATTAACTATCCTCTTGTCGCTCCCAGGTCGGTGTTAGAAAGCGGAGCGTCTCCAGGTCCCTATTTTCTCCATTAAAACGCGTACGTTTTTAAACGAGGTGTTGTTTGCTCTGCGACCTTACCTCTGCGTAGCAGTGTATTTAGTTCCCTTTTTGCAATAAAGAATCCTACTCCCTCACTCCTTTCTTTTCTGTGGGAGTTAATTGCCCAAGACTACGTTCCAAAAACTCACAGGATATCGCTGTCCTCGCGATGAAATGTTGGTTTAACGGCGCATACCCGGCCTCCATCTTAGAACGGGCTTGTATGTATTTCACCCTTATTCTTTTATATAACCATGTAGCAACACATATATGGTGGCCATCTTAAAGAGTAGTTTCTTTATGTGATACATATATTCTAATCGCTCTAAAACCCCCATGTTATAGTGGGATCTATGTAGCCTTCCACCTGCACTGGAAATAATCTTATACCCCTTCCTATCCGAAATATACGATCTTCCCAACAGCAGAGGCATACTCTGTCAAATCAAATTTCCAATTCAATACATATTACTGCTCGCCTTATTTTCCTCTAAATTTAATAGCTCTATGTATAATTTACACTCTATATCTGAATGATGGTTTCCCAATCCTCCCTTCTGTTTAAACCATTCCTGATGGTAATAAATATAATCATGAACCATTGTTCCTGCTGCTTTCTATGTTGTATGCAGTTCCACATTCTCCTTTGTTCCATAATCTTTTCAAGAACTACCCACCTTATATCATTGGCATTATGGCCCTTCCCTTTCCAGTGACTTACAAGTCGTGCCATTTTCTTTATTCGTATTGATGGCTGACCTATGCTCACATACTCTAAGACTCCCTTCCAATCTCCCCTATGTATCCCTGTCCACATGGACAAAGAATAAGGTATACAATGTTTTTGCTCCTACAGTTGTTTAGTGTTTTGATTTCATATTTTGCTGTGTTTAAAGTTATATCTTTTGTAACCAGGCACACACAGGTTGCATATACTATAGCTCCCACATTTGTGGTTACCACTGGCTTCACCGCCAGTGATCATCTGATGGGTCTCCACCCTGTCCTCTCTGTATGTGTAAACTAGAGTATTACGCAGGTTTTTATTCTTTCTATAAGCAAACATTGGTTTGGGCAGATTAACTTCTGCTCCATCATTAAGGAGTTTCCAATTATGGTTGATTATGTTCTTCACGTTGTTGCTTATGTTGCTTATTTTTTCCATGGTATTTTCTTTCTTATTGCTCTTAAGAAGACTTTCTCTATGATAGAACCTTGCTCTTTTTACTGAATGGTTAATTGGTTTCTTAGGGTATCCTCTTTCTCTGAATTTAATCTTGGTCTCTTCAGCATGTTTATAAAAGTCTTCTATGGATTTGCAATTTCTTCTAAGTCAAAGAAATTCACCAAAGGGTATACTATCTTTCTGGCATCTAGGGTGGTAGCTAATATAATGTAATAAGGTGTTACGATCATTTTTTTTAAAAACAGTTCCACTGCCAGTTGTCCTTCCTCGTGTTTGTTGCTGATGTCCAGGAAATTAACTTTACCGTTACTGTATTGTGCTGTAAATTTAAGTTTCCTAACCACCAGATTTATCCATTCGAGGAACTCAGCCAGTTTTTCCTCTGGGCCCGTCCAGATGACGAAAATATAATCTATAAAAAGGACCCAGTTTCATTTGTTTTCATAGAAAGGACCTATCTCATTGTATATATGCCTCTCATCAAACATGCTAACATATATACATGCCATGCTCGGCGAACATGTAGTGCCCATGCCGTTCCCTTTTCGTTGGATGTATAGATCTTGTTTAAAAAGGAAAATAATGTTTAGGAGCACCATTGAGACACATTTCAGGATAAACTCCTTATTTGCACCTACAATTTCTGTTGTTTCGAGCAGGTTCTTGATGACCTCTATGGTATCCTGTTGGGGTATGTTCATATACATTGACTCTATGTCTACAGTCACCATATGCTCCCTGTCACTATTGAAAATAATGTCACACTAAACAGAACAGATTTCCCTCAATGGCCACACAACTCTAGTGTAAATACATCTCTATTTTAAAGTGAATTATTGATGACAACTGCACAACAATGTATTTCATTTCTTTCAAGAAGTGTAAAATTTATTTCATTTTCTCTAAATTATCATTTCTCTTTTATATAGGAATTTCTTCTCTTATTTCATCACTAGTAGAATTTTTTTTTTTTAAAGTTTTTTTTAACAAATAAAATTTATGATTCAAACAAAAGAAAAAGAAAAAAAAGACATAGTAGAAAATATATACAATACATGATTATATACAAAAATATATTTTCTATTACAATACAAACAGATTATTACGCCCCTGGTAAAAAACAATCTATCACAACATACTCACACATTCACACCCCAACCACATACATCACCACGCCATCTGTTGTGATAAAACCTTTTTTCTAAATAATTAATTTTCTACTAGTGATGAAATAAGAGAAGCAATTCCTATATAAAAGAGAAATGATAATTTAGAGAAAATGAAATAAATTGGTCTCTTGTGCCGTCTCAATTATTAGTAGCATCCAATCTCTGCTACAGCGATTGGAGATAAACGTCCAGGGGGCAGATGTAGGTCGGTCGGTAACGGCCTATTTGTGGGGTGCCAGAGGGTGTCAAAGTGACACCCCCTGCACCCTTGCAAAAATCGGTATTTACCGATTCTGTAAATACAGAATTGGTATTTCCCATTGATTCCTATGGGCTTTGAAGCCCATAGGAATCAATGGTAAATACCGATTCTGTATTTACAGAATCGGTAAATACCGAATGTGACAGATTCGGTATTTACACATCTGGAAATACCTACATGTCCACCACATTGATTTACCGATTTTCAATTACCGACTCGGTAAAATTCGGTAATTGAAAATCGGTAAATCAATTTTACCTACATCGGGCCTCAGGTCTCTAAAAATTTCCTATTGTTAGCAAAGAGACCTGGTTCGTTTCACACCTGGAGTCCTATGGATATTATTCCCGATGTAACGTATTCTGCCATGAAGTGTGCATGTAGCTCTGTTCTAATTATTTTCTTTTTCAGATTTATAAGCTGATGCCACTTTTCTCCTCCATTGGGAATTGCAGTGATATTATGGCCACTTTTATTGGAGCTCGGTATCTTGTTGAGCTGCTCTTCACTGAACCCAAAGGTTTTCAGTGCATCCATTTTATGATAAAGGAAAAAGTTCTCTCGGACAAGCCGGCCGTGCACTCAGTTCAATAAAAAGAGAGATAACCCAACTAGTTTCAGGGAACAGGGTTCTTCAGACAACTAAGCAAAGTAGAAAATCCCTAGAGGAAAATCTCATACACTTTCACACAGTCATTCTACAGGTTCTCAATAGCAGCCACACCATAAAGCTACTCAACACCACTGCACTAAAAGTGCGGATGCAACCCCAAGATACAATCCCAGACTGAAATGTAATGCTTACACTGTTTTATTAAAAATATATATTTTTTATTTTCTCCTGAAATATTTAAAATCTCGGAAGTATTCCGAAAGTATGGATACAGTTAATACATATAAAATCACAGTTTATACATTGGAATATCTTTTCACAAAATAGTAAAATACAGGAAAAACAATAAAAAAGTAGTAATAAACCCCAGTTAAAAAAACAGTCATGATTATCTGTTTAAACATTCATCTGATCCAAATGCCATACATGAGCTATTTGGAAGTTTTAGTAAAAAGATTTATTTTTTATCTAAATGTTCCTGACTCTTTTGGATTCTTAAAAATGCAAAGGCGTTGATGTGAACTGAACCACCAATTTCTATGGCTTTTTAAATGCTAATTTCCAACTATAACATGCCCGAAACCTATGGTTTTTTCAGTGAATTTCAAAGGTTTTCTAAATGCTAATTTCTAAATCTAACGTAGCATAAACTTATGTTTTTTTAAGTGAATTTCAAAGGTTTTTTAAATGCTAGTTTCTAACTATGCCTACAAAGGTAGGACACATAAAGAAAGAAGACAAAATGCACAGAAAGAAGCAAAAGAAATGCAGAAAGAAGCAACAGAAGTCAACAAAGATGAAGAAAAGTGCAGGAAGAAGCTAGACATGTGCAGAAAGAACCAACAGAGGAGCAGAACGAGCCTTTGTTGCAAAATCGTCCTGTGCCCACAACTTTTTCAGACAGGTACTGGTGGCAACTGACTTTTACAAACCAGGGCCAGAGTCAGTGCTATGCTAAAAGACACTTAGAATACAGTGAAAACACCTACATACAATAGGGAACATTTTGTGTTGGGATACCCCTGTGATTAGCATGACCTCCTCTGTAAAGCCCGAGTACATAAGGGGCAGGGGGATTAAAACTACCTCTAATTCAGAGGTGCAGAAATATGCCACTTTAACTAGTAGTCGCGTTTGCAGAGTGGAGGACAAAGGGTGCTGGGTGTCGAACCAACGCTCAGGAATTCCACTGCTTAGGACTTACAGGAGGTACCAGGAGGGATTCTTGGCCCCCAAACTCCCTCAGGATTAAATTGGACTTCATCCCCCATCCCGTAGTCTGCAACGAGGCACGTTTGTAAAGTGGTAGAGAAAGGGGGCCATGGCCTCCGAAGACGTCTTAGTAATCCCACTGTATGGGATTTACTGGAGGTAACAAGAGGGGTAGTTGGCCCCCAAGGACATCCTTGGGGGCCAACTTCCCAAACTATTACCTCCAGTCAGTCCCACACAGCAGCACTGGTGTGAACTCGTACCAGGCCACGTCCACTTTGCCCACCACTCTACAAACGCGCTCCCTGGCATGCTCTTGGATGGGGATTGAAGTCCCGTTCACTGCTGGGGGTCCTTTAGGGGCCAACTAGCCTCCCTTTTACCTCCAGTAAGCCCCACGCAGTGGGATTGATGAGAGGTAGACAAAGGCCGTGCCCCCTTTCTCCACCACTCTGCAAACGCACCCCCTGGTGATTTGTAAGTTGGGGAAAAAAGTCCCCTTGAATCCTGAGGGTGCATGGGGTCCAACTAGCCCACCAGGTACCACCAGTAAGCACCACAGAGCTGAATTGCAGAGAGGTGTAAAAAGGGATGTGGCCTGGACCACCTCTCTGCAACGCAGCACAGTGGTGCTTACTGGAGGTACCTGGAGGGCTAGTTGGCCCCCAGGGGCCCTCAGGATTGAAGAGGAATTAATTCCCCAACTTAAAACGCGCCACAGGGTTTTTTTTACACACATGTTATCTCAGGCCCTGCCCCATCCCTTCACCACTGTGCAAACACGCCCGTGGCGCATTTAAGTTGGAGGATTTAGTTCCCTTGAATCTTGAGGGTCCCCGGGGTCCAACTAGCCCACCAGTTACCACCAGTAACCTCCACAGAGCTGCATTTTCAGAGAGGTTTAAAAAGGGGTGTTGCCTGGACCACCTCTCTGCAACTCAGCGCAGTGGCACTTACTGGAAGCACCTGGTGGGTTAGTTGGTCCCCAGGGGCCCTCAGGATTGAAAGGGAATTAATTCTCCAACTTTAAACGCACCACAGGGCGTGTTTGCACACATATCACATCAGGCCCCACCCCCTCCCTTCACCACTGTGCAAATGCACCCCGTGGCACGTTTTAAGTTGGGGGACACAGTCCACTTGATACCTGAGGGTCCCTGGGGTCCAACTAGCCCACCAGGTACCTTCAGTAAGTGCCACAGAGCAGCATTGCAGAGAGGTGTAAAAAGGGCGTGGGCTGGACCACCTCTCAGCAACGCAGACCTGTGGGGCTTACTGGAGGTACCTGGTGGGCTAGTTGGCCCCCAGGGACCCCCAGTATTGAAGGGGAATTAATTCCCCAACTTAAACCCGCCACAGGGCACGTTTGCAGAGTGTTGCTGGGAGGAGGCGGCTCTCCGGCACGATCCCGTGTTTTTAAAAAAATCTTTTTTTTGGAAGTGGGGCTGTGTGGCCCCCCTTCTTTATACTTTTGTTGGGCCCTGGGGACCCCATCACCCAGGGCCTGACCCCCATTAAAAAAATATATACATATTAAAGAGAAGGGGGCCGCGTGGACCCCCATCCCTTGCCCAATTCCAGTCCCGGGGACCCCAACGTTCTGCGGGATCCGGCATTGCTTTTCCACATAGGGAGCTGCTAACATGCAGCTCCCCTTGTGAAAAAGAAATATTCTTTGCTTCATTGAAGCAAGAGCAGGTTTCCCTGCTCTCACTTCAATGAAGCAAAGCAGTTTGCAATGACAGGGTGGGAGCCACGCGGCTCCTGCCCTGTCATTGTAAATAGCAGTGTCGCTGGGATGGGCACCCCAGGACACTGCAGTAGCCTGCCCTGGGGGGTTGCGGTCCGAGGGCCATCAAGCCGTGAAGCCCCCCTCCCAATGTCTGTACAGCCCCAGGGAGGTGGTGGTCCCTGGGGTTCGTACTGGCCCCCGAGTTTGAATATTAGTGCCCCGAGGAGGTGGCGGTCCCCGGGGCGTGTGGGTGGGCTCGAGCCACGCCAAACAGGTGCATGTTTAAAAAAATAAAAACCCCATGGTTGGCGGTCCCCGCGGAAGCTGGGGCGTGTGCCGTTCACGATTACAATTAATAAAAGCCCCGGAGTGGCAGTCCCTGGGGCTTAGGGGCCCCATTGGCCCCGGTTGGGGGCTGAGGGGGCACCCATACATTCCTGCAACGTGTGTACCACACAGTGCAGGGATTTACAGTGATTCTCATTTCTCCATGGGAGCTTGTGCTGTGGCCAGTTTCCGATTGCCTCACAAGCTCTCAAAGAGAAAATGAAGTCGGCGACTGCACCATGTGCAGTCACATTGTAATTGCTGTTCAGACCACCGACCCAAGGTCCATCAGTTTTCAAAATCGCTGGAATGTCAGTCAGAGGCAACTCCGACTGACATCCTAATTTTTTTATTTAACTTAAGTTAGTGCATTTGAACAATTTAACATCTATGTGGCTCATTATGATGGTGGGCGGTCTCAGTCCACCCGCCATCGTTGCGGTGCTGCACCGCCTGCAAGACGAGTGGCGGTCCCACCACACACCCTATAATGCTTTGCTGGGCCTTTGGTTGGTGTAGTATTTTTGCCCATAACTATGCTTTGGGGGGTCCTAGGAGGATGGGACCACCACAATCATTGAGCATGATATGCTCTTTGTGTTCAAGGTACCTGCTTGAACCTCCCCCTAGGTTAGGGGGGCCCAAAGTCACAGTGTACCACCAGTCTTGTCCAAGCACCTAAATCTTGACTTCATCAGTCCAAACGTGCGCTCCAATATACGATGTTTCCTCCCATGTGCATCTTTGTATTGGACTTCCCCCGGCGTTGTTGGATTCTGCAGTGGGGTCAGCAACCACGGACGATTGGGATACCCAGACTCACCTAGTTGTAAGACAAACAGGCAAATAGTTTAATCTGAATATGTGAGGAGAGCAGCATGTCACACATACATAACACCCATTGACACAGCCCACTCACCAACAAGCCAGGCCAGCTCGGAGTGCAGATTGGCCATCAATTGGGGTATGGTGCTGTTCCGCACCATGTAGCAGTCATGTACCAACCCAGGATACTTTGCAAACACATGTGAGAAGATCTGATCCGTCTGGTATACCACTTGGACGTTGATGGAGTGGTAGTGTTTGCGGTTACTACAGATGTGTTCACTTACCTGTGGTGGAACGAGGGGAATGTGGGTACCATCAATGGGTCCTACAACATTTGGAATGCCTCCCAGGTCATAGGACTACCCCTTCACAGCTGCCAATTCATCCCTCCTCAGGATGTGGACATGTCTGTCCTTGTAAAGCATCAGTGCCGACAGGACATCCCACAACACCATGCTACCATGCTGAACATGGGCTGTGACATCCCACTGGCACTGGCCAGAGTGTAATGGAAAGACCCAGTAGTGAAGAAATGCAGGGCAGCCATCACCTTCACTGTGGCAGACAATGCAGCCGGAAATACTCTGTTGGGCTTCAAATGGGGTTCAAACAGGACACATAGGTTTCATAGTATGCGGCGATCCAAACATAATTTCCGGATGATTTTGATGTCCTCAATTATTGCCAGGTCGAAAGATGGGTGGTCTCCTCCTCCATATGTCACGGTACAGAAGCATGAGATGAGTTATAAATGAGATGTGGTGGACAGCTTACCCAGAGACACTTACCATCCTGAATTTGCACCCATGCCACTTGGTCACCCTAATTACACATGGGGTGCACCAATCACTTTAGGCAAATAAGTTGTGATGTGTGATGCAAATTGCATGGCCACAATGTAAATGCAGAATGTGTTTGCATGCACGTTAGCTGGCATCCATAGCGATGACACTCATTGGCCTCAATTGAATGTTGCAGGATTGCTGTTGCAGCTTCCAGGCCACCATGGTGTGGCACACACTATGTGAATGAGCCGTCAGCCACTGTGAGCCTTCAGCGGCGTACATTTTTTGATATTACAGTGTGCGCGTTCTGCAACTTTGGGGTTTGGCATTGGCCCCAATTGCCTTCAGTGGCACCGAGGGTCACTCATGAGAATTGGCTGGGCCTCACACTTTGCATTTGGCAGGTTGCCACATTCATCATGGTCACACCACGCTTGCTGGGAGTTGTAACTGTTCAGGGGTTGCATCCGTGAAGATTGTTGGTACGTAACTCTGCAGTTGAGCGCGACGGCATCTTCTCTGCCGGAAGTGCATCAGGTAGAGCAGTGGGAAGGCCTGTAGTGCAGGATCCATGGTGGCTCCTTTGGTTTAGATGGGTACTGTATCAGCTTTTCCTCTCCGTTGTTGTGTTTCCGTCATCCCCGACTTGGTAGTTTTTATGTGCAGTGGGAAGGGCTGTTTGCAACATTGTAATCTGGTTGGTGAATGGAACGTGTTTACGCATGCCGGTCCTGCTCTATTGGCTCCGTCCGCCATCCATGCGTATGCAGAAAATGTGCGGAGCATGACAGACCGCAGAGGACAGAAAATGGCCTCCATTGGACAATTGTAGTTTGGTGGTTGCAATGACCACACCTGGAGCGGGAAAATTAACGTTTTCAACCACCAGCACAGATGGGCTTTCGTCCGTCATCATAATGAGCCCCTTAGATAAGAGTGGGAGAAACAAATCTAATCCCTTTTACTGTCCAACAAATTCCTCAATATAGCTTAGATGCAAGTGAGAATAGTACGTCTACACTTCTTTCATATCCAACATCTTCCCCAATATAGGTTAAATTGGAGTGGCAACAGTAACTCTCATGTTCAATGTCCTCATTGGGTTCCATCTTAATGATGTCTACATAACGCATGAAATGAAGCAGAAAAGGGCCTACACTCATCATGTTGGTCCAGTTGTTAAAAAGCTATTATGTTATAGATGCACTAACCCATGAATACTACAAGTGTGATAATGTTACTATTAGGTATTCGTCAACAGAATTCAAATGGAATGTATCACTCAGGAAGAGTAACATATGATCCAACCAAGGTCGCAAAGCCCACATAATTATATAATACATCGATCTCTGTACCTGATATACATCTGCATCACCCTGATCAATATTGCAGTTGTGTGTTGTTTGAGTATACAATTTACCTATTTTATTTCATTAGGTGATATCCTGCTGTAATGTTTCTCACCATCCAAGCAATGCCCCTGTCAAAAAACCCAAGACAGGTCTTACAAAAAGGTTCTTACTCAATTGTTTTTATTCTGTTAGCCAAACCTCTGTCATCTTGTAGTGGACTATAGTAAGTAAACAGTCAATATAACTACTGCCTCATCCGAATTTAAACAGGGTCTAACACACACCACAGTATTTATATTTACAACCAGTTGTCCTGTCCGGTGCAGGAAGAGAACCTAATCTAAAGGTTCCATCATTCTATACCCCTTTGTGTAAGGGTTGTCTCACTATGGACCTCAACACTAAAGATTATAAGGCATGCTTTCAAATGTAACCTAATTAAGATTTCACCAGTACCAAGAAACATCTTAATGTGATTTGATTGACATAGTAGTGCAAGACATATTCCTTAGGAACTGTGTGAGACACAATTTTAATCTACCGCCCATAAGGATAAGCTGTGTAATAGGTGGGAAACATGTTTTTGTGCCACTTCTCAAAAAAATTATACTTTAATCACCTAACATATATTAAACTTTGTGGTTAATTTTAAAGCCCTTCGCAACTGCATTCAACTTCTTAATCCACATTGCTTAATTTCATCTTAATTTTTGTTTCCTATTCCCCCACCACCACCTATTGGTCAGCAAAAATAATTTCTATGCTATGAAATTGAAAACTCAGATGTTTACTCTGTACTTCACATTCAGTAGCATGTATCGCAACTGAATATCCCAAATCCTCTTATCATTCTACATATGAACATCTTTTGCATTTACAAATTATAAATACACTACAACTGTTGTGTCACAGTTCATATTAACATTAATTGTGTGTTTGTTTAAAAGTGCCATTGTAACAGAAACATTTCTGGTGTCAACATCTAATTTGCACATACTATTCTGTCCACATTTACAAATGTCTTCAGATATTTTTGTTGTCCATGGTATCTGTTTTTAGCTTTCAATTAACTGGGGCTGACAATATAGAGATGAATGTTCTAATAGTTGTATCTGTAGATAATAAATGCCAGTGCCAGAATATTGCTAAGTTTGATAGCACCAGAGCCATAACTTGTAAGCAATCCAATGATTTCCTTTTAGCATGTCTATTATTAATTGTTTCCCTTAGTTGTGGGTTTCTGTTAAGCATTCCAACTAGCTGATCAAATTATCCATTGTTCATAAACCCTCACACAAACTCATTCACCTATTCCAATTAAATTATTATAAAATAATGCATCTTTGCTTCAGTTCCTTTTGCTGCTACCATTTTCCCAAAGAGAAAAGCTTCCAGTTGCGTTTTAGAATGTGAGGTACATACATGCATTAATATATTATAGGAGGTTTGTTTGAAAGACATCCTACTGTGTAGCCTATTGTCACTAACATATAATTCCACACCCAAAATGGTCATTTTCTCATAGCCTTTGAGGTATGTAAAGCTCATGTTATATCCATTTATATTAAGGTATTTAAAGAATTTCTTTAATTCTTCTTCTGCCTATATCATGAGAAGGCCATCATTCTCCCTGTGTATTGAATACTGTTTGTCCATTTTGAGCCATCTGAACCCCAGACTTGCTTAGTTTGAAACCATCCCATAAAAACTTTGGTGCATGAGGGGGCACATCTTAAGACCATCATGACCCCAAACAATTGATGTTACTACTGTTCATTAAAAAGAAACACATTGTTTTCAAAAAATATTTTAGTCATGTTTGATAGCATTATTAGAGCGCGCAGGTCACCCGACTCAGATTACCATACTCACCTGGGCCCATGAACAACAAATGATGAGATTTAATCAGGTAACCTGTGCACTTACTCTGATCAGTGATTTAAAAAATTTCATTTAGGACCTATACCATTGTCTTACTAATCTTCATCATCGGTACCCAGAGTCCTAAGCCATCAAAGGTGTTACAATAATAGGTAGAAGAAGAACATATGCACTCATAAAATAACCACAACTCGGGAAAGGTTTAAACTCTTTATCTAAAATCTTTAAAATGTCATAATCCAAGCATTAAACAATAGAAAATTCTCAATTAGGAAAATAACAATTAGAACGAAAATATGAAGAGTTTTTATAAAGCAGTCTTTACGCATTTGACATTAGTGGGGGAAGAGAGAAGGAAACAATACAATGACATACCCACATTGAATATTTACCTAGAATGGTATGAAAAACTAACCCTGGCCACGGGTTAGTTTAAAAGACAGAACCCCAAAGTGCAGGCACCATAAAGGCAAGCAGGTACAGTTCAGAATGAGGCCAGTTAAAGCCAAATTGGATCAGGACAGGACCACCAAGGGCTAAGACCAGCACCCGCAGTTAAAGTTGCAACGCCTGCGTTACTCCCTCTCTGCAGCTAACAGCCAGAACCCGGTAATCAATCAATCAATCAATCAACAGAATTTGTATAGCGCGCTACTCACGCGTTAGGGTCTCAAGGCGCTGAGGGGGGGGGGGGACGCTACTGCTCGAACAGCCAGGTCTTGAGTTTTTTCCTGAAGGAGAAATGTTCCAGGGTTAGCCGTAGGTAAGTGGGGAGGGAGTTCCATGTCTTGGCTGCCAGGTAGGAGAAGGATCTTCCTCCGACGGTGGATTTGCGGATTCGTGGGACGGAGGTGCGGGCGAGGCTGGCGGATCGGAGCTGGCGGGTGGGTGTGTAGAATGTGAGGCGGCTGTTGAGGTACTTCGGGCCCGTGTCGTTGAGGGCCTTGTGTGGTAAGAGTTATGGATTTCTCCGACAAAGTGCTTCGCCAGCACTTCAGCTCTCAAACCCCGATCTGGGTTTTGAACCTTCTGACATTGGGCTTCGCCAGCACCTCTGCTCCCGATCACCTATTGAGTACGTTGGGTCAGTGACAGATCAGCTATTCGGACAAGTCGGACAAATTAGATAACTAAGCCTACCCTAGTTATACTATTTTACAGGTCAGTGTACCAACCCCCAATGTTGCAAGTGTAAGGATCCCCAATTTTGATTGGACAAGAAGAGAGGAGAGGTCATCACACCATACCAAAATTAAACTTTTCTTGATGATATTAAAATTACCGTCACCGCCCATAACTTTATTTTCCCATGCACTTTTATTCCACCCGGCAATGAATGTATCAATCAGTAACAATAGCGTTCAGTATTGTACAGTATTGTACAGTATTGTACAGTATTGTACAGTTCAGCTTCCTCTCCTGAGGTTGAAAGTTCACACTCCCAGGCACATCTTTCTCGCAAGTTTTGGAATTAGCTTCCATTCAATGCCAGTGACTCTTGAGCTTTTGGAGTCTTGTGCACATGTTCAAAATGGGTGCACTGGAGTTTCATCAGGCCCGAAATGTTACATGTAAAAAATAAAAGACAAACAGTTTTAGAACAAAGAATAAATGAATGTTCTGAATACCACTTATCACTACTCTATTCCCATTATTTTATTTTATTTTAACTATTGCATTAGAAATAAGGCAAAACGAACAGCTTAGCATAAGCAGCGGTGCAAGCTTCTTGCATGTGAGGACATAGAGCAGCCATCTTAGTTCTAGTACGCAGAAGCAAAAGATTACCTCCAAAAGTAGAGAGTACGTCATGTCACGTGAGTGTGACAAATGCATGCGCAGTAAGAAATCCTGCGTAGCAACGGCCATATTAATGCAAGCGGATTATCATTAGTAAAAGCACATATTCAAGCTTCACTAGGATGTCATGTAATGCAATATTATTAGGACAAACATGTTGATTAGTGTATCAACGTTATATCGAGAGGACTGAGGACTGAGTACAAGCAAGTCGCATTATGCGCGAATCCTTGCTCCATCAGCATGCTGGTATTGTTCCATCATTAAACAGCTCTGGTATTGAGAAAGTGTTGTAATATGTCATGCTGTATTAATGTGTGATATTCATATATAATGAGACAATATGCCATCCTTAAAATTAACATCATTTGTGTTTGGTGTCACATAGAAATTACGGAAGATTTGTTGTAAGGAATACATCAACAATTTCTGATAACTTTTTTGTAGGACAAACAATGCCCAATATAATGAGTGTACCTTTTGGGAAGAACAGTTTTTTTCGTACTTTTGGAAAGTTACAGAGGCAAGTGTATCTGGGTTTATCAATCTTAAGGTATAGATCTTCCTCACCCATCAGCAGACTTTAGTCACGCCATTTTCCCAGGTTGGTATTATACTCATTGTTGATTGTAGTAATCAGATTAAGATCTATTTTGAGTTAAAATTTAGCTGTATGTAGATTTCGTTATATAAACTTTGTTATTTATACTTCCTATGCTAACTCCTTTGTACTCCTCTCTAATTATCAAATCAGTGGCTTCTTGAAGTTGTTTTATTCAATTAGTTTAGTTATGGATAAATTATCCCACTGTTGATACTTATGCTACGTTTTTGTATCCATTTGCCCAAGTCTATACATACACAGGACAGTGGTCCCTAGACAGAGCAATGACGTCAAGTAAATATAGGCTAAATAGACACTATATTCTTAGTCCAGCCGGACAGATTTATTTTGTAATAGACACATTTTAGAAACTTTTATAGAAAGTGTTAACAGCAGGACACCAGCCGATGTCAACTGACACACTAACAAAGAAAACAGACAAGGCAACTCAACAGTCTGTGTAGTAAATTCACAGTCAGACGATATTATAAACACACTATTGCTACAGTCAATATATACATTTCAACTGCATATAGTGTGGTTCAGTCGACGACGTTTCGAACCTATAATTAATACAGGTTCATCCTCAGGACATTAAATATATGCCTTTTCACTTTTTAAGAATTGTTACAAGGTTTAAATTAACTTGCTCAACCCCTAGTTAGAACAGTAATTGCCAAACCATATATATCAACAAAACATAAGAATCAGATGGGAGAGAGAAAGGAAAACAAACAATAACATAGATTAGGGCATTGAAAAGGATTGTCCATACACACTTATTCATAATTACAGCCTCTTTCATATTACAGTTGCCAACGTTAAAATCAACAGAGTGAAACCACTGATTTACAGCCAATACTGGTTCATGACATGATCTTAATCCGCGTTAGTGCAAGGATAGTTATGATTTAGACGCCCATACCGTGATCCCAAGGTGCACATATGTAAATATAATTAGAGCAACTGACTATTTATTATACATAAAACCACAGTGTGAAGGGGTCATCTGGGAGTAGAGCTAACCAGCGTAACGACGAGGAATTGGGGACCCGTCACCTCACCTCATTTTACCTGTGGGGATGGCGCAAAAGGTCGCTATCCTAGGGGTGTGGGAACTACCTAAATGGAAGGGTAAAAGAGTTATAATCATAGATATTAACCCTACGCCATTCTTAAGCCGGGTGACATATGATAGGCTTACCAGATATGGCAAAAGTATTGACTCCGTGATAAGGGAATATGCTGCAAGGAAAATGAGTAAAGTTACTAACCCAGCGCTGTCGGGTTATAAAACGAAGAATTCCTGGAACTATTCAGAAGCCCGAACTGTGGGCTCTTACCTGTTTAATACAGTCAGGGGTCGATAATGCGGTGCACGTCCGAGGATAGATTCACCCTACCGGCGTGGTCCCAGAGTAAACAGGAAATAATATCCCCGCGATCACGTGGTCCGAGGAGGACCAATCATGGACCGGTATTCGGCGGCCATCTTAGAGCAGTGAGGAAGTGTGCACCTCACTCACGTGGGGCCGTATAGCCTATCAGTTGTGGACTTGAGTGGGCCATTTAGATTCAATCGTGGGCATGAACAATTTCCCCGGCCATGAAAACAAAGCGTCGGCCATGTAAACAAAGCACAAAATTAATTCTGCATTATATTACAAAACGTTATTACGAGGGTCAAGCTAATCTATTTTGCATACACGGTCATTCAACAATAATCAGCCTACATTTGAGGGTGATTGGGTGTACATTAACCATAACAACACCACGGAATTCGATCGAAGTGTTTATACTGTCACACGGTTATATTGGCAGAGAAGTCAAGTAATAACACTTGTTATTTAGTTAAGCCCAAATTACTCTCATAATTTTTGGGGAACAGAGGCAGTAACAGAATATATTAACTCTTAAAAAAACATGCTGCAAAAAAACAGTCAATATTATATACTTGCAGACCACGACAGGATCAAGTTATAGAGTTCAGTTACAGAGTTCAAAGCAATGAAGTCCAATCCTCGGCTCGGTTGAGCCCATTCTGTATGCTCTTAGTTTTGAGTATCCAATAAAGCTCTTCTTTATTTAGAAGCTGTTGCAAATTGGCCCCTCGTTGAGGTATCTTGATTTGAGTAATCACAGTCTATTTGAAATCTAGTTCTGTATGGGCCATTGCACCGAAATGATCAACTAACGGTGCGTTCGGTGTCCTACAGCGAATCCGACTTCTGTGTTGGCACATCCTTAGTCGTACTTTTTGGGTCGTCTGACCTATATAGATTTTTGAACATGGACACAGAATAGCATAAATAATATTCACGCTGTTGCAATTAGTGAGGTATCTACGTTTAAAATGTACATCCTCAAAGCTAAATTCCTTGCCTTCAATAGTGGTATCGCACATAGAACAATTACCACATTTAGCATGACCAATTACCCGAGGTAGACCCCATAAGTCATTCAGGGTGTCAGTACTTTTGGTGGGAGGTAAAGCAGCCCTGACTAGATGATCCTTAATATTTTTAGATTTTTTGAATGCAAATAAGGGTCTGTCTACAGTAAGTACTCCAGCATTTACGACAGGCCAGTGTTTTTTGACATTTTTAGTAATGAGATTTGATGCCGGGCAGAAAGTAGTTACGCATACCAGACGATTCTCTGTAGTCTTTGCTTTTGGCTCAAGTAAGATGTCCCTTGGGCAATACCATGCTCGTTTCAGTGAACTCCAAATAAGTCTGTGTGGATAGCCCCTCATTTTTAGTTTGGAACTAAGATAAGTTGCCTCACGAAAATAGTCATCTTTCATATAGCATGGAATTCCCTGACTCCACTACCTAGTCTCCAAAATGGTTGCAGTGGCAATACATGGTGGTTAAGGCCTTTGAGTGAAGGCAGAGCACAAGCTATTCAGGTGTAAGTAGGGCTGTGCTCTGCTCTGCCCCCATCCTGCCAGCAGATGGCCCATGGAGGCACACCTAATTCCTCTATTTGTGTGACTGTTCGGGAGGTCCCAAATTCTAGCTGTCAGCTACAACCAGTAATGCGACCCAAGACAAGCTCCAGCACAAATGGCTAAGGGCAGGAGCATGCCAGCTTTATAAGACATTTAGTGCTACAGTGGTTCTCTTGGTGACTATACAATATTGTATACATATAAATGAATAATAGCTATAAGATGTAACAAAATTAAAAGGAAGATTAAAAGAACAATCACAAAGTGAAATGACAGTGCCACAAACCAGCCACATACATATACCCAACCAGAATAAATATTAATAATCACAATGACACAAAATAAATATGGTGATGTTTCTATTGTTTACCCTGTGAATCATAGTAAACCTAGGGCCTCAATTAATGTCATTGGTTAGTCTAGGGTGTGTTAATTTACTTCTAATAAGTCCCAAGTGTCAAAGAAACACAACAACAACAAAATGCAAACATAAAAAGTGATATACATGAAAGAAAAAAGTTGTTATGTACGCAACAACTTATCTTGTTAATCAATAATCACGTAGGTATACAGAGCATCAGTAAGATTGTCTGGTTACATGTCAATGGCGTTTCAACCCACAACTAGATGTAAGCATCTCATCAGGACATGCAATTTTAGTGGACATCCAGTGTGGAATAAAAATGAACATGAAATGAGCGTAGGGGCATGGGAGGTAACAATATACAGTGGGCGTGGGCCCTGTATATGGAACATGGCTTGTAAGTTGGGCAAGCTGAGCACGAAGGACTAGCTGTGTCAGAGCAGGGAAGAAATCAAACACAAGGAAGGAAGGAACCCTTGATTAAAGGTTCAGGGCATGCACAGAGGGCATGCAGTCTGGGGGAGGAAACCGTAATGGATAAGTGAGGAATGCATGCTTGGGCAGCAAGCTGGTGTAGAAAATATATACATCATCACTCCTTATGTTTGCTATGGAACTGGAAACAGGTAAAGCCAGTTGTAGGAGTAGTAAGTGGTGTTACTCAGTGTACTTAGGTGCAAGTGAATGGAAAAGAAGAAAGGATAAATGCGTGGACCCATGTGGCTTACCATGATAAGGTATGACGAGGAGGCACTGGCTGCTGCCAGTAATGAAAGGTGCAGAAGTGCTGCACCCATGATCTTGGGTGGTCAGAGCGCTGGGGCAACTTGGGCACCGATGCATGCTTAAACCAAGTGAAGAGCAAGGGGAGGCCGGGATCTACCCTCCGTAGTTATGTTAATAGAAGCTCATTCAGAGGATGCATAATTCAGTCTCTACAGGTGGCAGAGAATGACATGATGTTTCTCTCCCGGGAGCATCTATGTATGCATAGAGGTGCCATGGCCAAGGTGGGGGGGTGAGATTTAAACTAATAATGCTTGCACCTGACTGTAAGGGTATACTGCTGGAGCATGTGGGAAGCTTGCAGAGCACCAAGGATTATTGCATGTGGAGGTTTCACTAATCCTCAAAACTACAATGGTAAAACATGGTAATTTGAGGGAACTAACAAAGGTAAGAAGAGTATGGAAGTCTGGGTTGAAATGCTGTTGACATTTAAACAGACAAACTTACTGATACTCTGAATACTAATGTGATTATTGATTAAAAGGATAAGTTGTCTGTTGTGTAAACAGGTCTTTTTCTTTCATGTATATAATTCTTTTTTATGTTTGTATTTAGTTTTCTATGTGTTTTCTAGACAATTTGGGACTTAATATATGTAACTGAATGCACCCTAGGCCAACCAATGACATTGATTGGGGTCCTATGTTTACTATGATTCACGGGCTAAGCAGTAGAATCCGAAATTATATTGTGTCGTTGTGATTAGTATTGTTATTCATTTTGGGAGCTTATATGTATGTGATAGATCTGTGGCACTGTCATTTCATTCTGTGAGTGTCCTTTACACTTTCCTTTCTTTTTTCCCTTACATCTTACAGTTATTATTTATTCATATCTATAGAAAATTGTTTGGTCACCTATGAGAACCACTGTAGCACTATTTGAAATACATATACAGCTTACCATGGGTTGGAGGGTCACTCCTGTAGCTACAATCCTAGCTTTCTAAAGCTGCCATTTTCCAAATTGCAATGAAAAGTCTGACTTTACTATTATAGGGGGTTTATCATTACAATTTGATAGGTACCAACCACGGTATATCTACCTGCTCCAAATTAGGATTTACAGTTTATTAAATGTAATAAAGAATCCACAATGTTATCCTATGGGAGGAGTAGTGAAAAACTATAGAGAAAAACAAATGTAGGAGCTTTTACCTACCAGGACATGTAAAACTTAAAATGATGTTTCCTACCTTTTAATTGCACATTGTCCTGCCCTATGGGCTGTCGTAGCCCATCTTAAGGGTGACTTATATGCACTAAAAGGGGAGTTTAAGGATTGGCAAGGTGGTTTAAATGGCAAGTCCACTTGGTAGTTTAAAACTGCATTTAGGCTGCTATGGCAGGCCTGAGACATGTTTTAGGGTACTACTGAAGTAGGAAGCATAGTACGTGCTGCAGGCCCACTGGTAGCATTTAATGTACAGGCCCTGAGTATATGGTATTCAACTCTACAAGGGACATACAAGTACATTAAATATGGTGATTAGGTATATGTCAATCAAACCTTATTTTAAGGGAGTGAGCACAGGAACGTTTGTACTAGTTAGCAGTGGTAAAGTGGACAGAGCCCTCAGGTTAAGGCTAACAAAAACGAAGTCAGTAAAAAGTAGAGGGAAAAAGGAAAAGGTTTAGCAGTGACCCTGCAGGGAGGGCCATTGTGTAATATGTAGTTTTGTCCACTGCTCTACATTAGTCTCTTCTCCAGTGGCCGCTCCTCCGCTAATTTAGCGGGACAAAAGGGGGTGGTGATGGACGGAGCATCTGAATCAATCAAACACTCACACCCAGTCAAAAGATCTTGGTTTAATCCATCACCGTTCTTTAGCCCACTCTGCCACCCCAGTTCAGACATGGCTATATGCAAATCAGTCTGACCCTTTGCCTCATGGGAACAGTCCAGCCCGAATTGCCAAGCCATGTCTTCCCTGGACCGGAAACAAGCTTCCGAGGACCGGTTTCTGGCATTCCAGCCGTCTTCAGCCCGGCTTGCTTGAATCCAGTAGGGTATATACGGGGGGTTTACCCAAACATAGTCACTGGGACCTGGGTGTAACAAGTTCTGAGAGGAAGGGGTCCCAGTGTGTGTGTGAATTAATTTAGTACACTCAAACCAAATGAAAAACAAATTAATTAGGTCCACATTGTTTTAATCACAACGAGACTCAGTATATCAAATATACACAAGAATAAATCAATGGGTACAATCGGTTGTACAGTGCCCCAAGGGGGGGAGGGGGAAGGGGGGTGGTGAGTGATCAAGTGAGGATCAGGTGGTGAAATAACGTGAGTGACAGTAGAATCAATGAATCAAGACGAAACTGTTTGAATCCAGTGGCAAAGTGAGCAAGGGACTCACGTCTGAGCATACCTTGCCACACTAATGGCGGCCAAAAGCGGTACAAAAGGGGGTGGTGATGGACGGAGCATCTGAATCAATCAAACACTCACACCCAGTCAAAAGATCTGGGTTTAATCCATCACCGTTCTTTAGCCCACTCTGCCACCCCAGTTCAGACATGGCTATATGTAAATCAGTCTGACCCTGTGCCTCATGGGAACAGTCCAGCCCAAACTGCCAAGCCATGCCTTCCCTGGACCGGAAACAAGCTTCCGAGGACCGGTTTCTGGCATTCCAGGCGTCTTCTGCCCGGCTTGCTTGAATCCAGTGGCAAAGTGAGCAAGGGACTCACGTCTGAGCATACCCTGCCACACTAATGGCGGCCAAAAGCGGTACAAAAGGGGGTGGTGATGGACGGAGCATCTGAATCAATCAAACACTCACACCCAGTCAAAAGATCTGGGTTTAATCCATCACCATTCTTTAGCCCACTTTGCCACCCCAGTTCAGACATGGCTATATGCAAATCAGTCTGACCCTGTGCCTCATGGGAACAGTCCAGCCCGAACTGCCAAGCCATGTCTTACCTGGACTGAAAAAAGCTTCTGAGGACCGGTTTCTGGCATTCCAGCCGTCTTCAGCCCGGCTTGTTTAAATCCAGTGGCAAAGTGAGCAAGGTACTCACGTCTGAGCATACCCCGCCACACTGATTCAGATGCTCCGTCCATCACCACCCCCTTTTGTACCGCTTTTGGCCGCCATAAGTGTGGCAGGGTATGCTCAGACGTGCACTTGACAGTTTGGCCAGCAGACAAGCACACTTGGCATGTTCTCCATTGGGCTGTGTTGCACAGCCCCTTGGAGAACATGCCCAGCCTCCCCAGACACTCCCTGAACATCCACACAGGACACTCGGACCAATCAGGATGCTGCTTCTGCAGAGTAGTGATTGGCTTGGAGCGTCCGGACGCCTGAGTGATTCCGGTGCTGTCGCAGACCTGAAGAGGAAGGAGGAGAGGTGGCGGCGGCGTGGCAGTGAAAGAAAAGGTATGTTTATTTTTCTATTATTCTTTTTTTGTAATCCTTGTTCCAACCACCCGCACGCTCCACCACCCCCGTTCCAATGCAGACGCCACAGCTCTTCTCATCTGTGCTACAGCTCCCCTAAAATCAGAACAGCACACTCTACTCAATTTTAGTAAAGGTGACGCAGACAATTCCATTTGCAGTAGACAGCTTATAAATACACAGTAGTTAAACTGCTGAACCAGGGGGAAACATTTTGGTTGGCTATTTATTTTAAGTTTTAAGTGTGTCACAATTATTACATGCCTTGTGTAGTTCAATACTTAATTGTGATGTTCAGTAAAAATGTTAGTTCTTTTGGTTGGCATAGACAATGAATAAGCACACCAGGATTATTGGCAGAACTCTATGACACTGAATCACATAAACATTGCCAAATGTCACATTAGAAAATCAGAGAGAGAGTAAAAAAGAGTAACCTCACAGATACATCTACAATATACAACTAGCTGCTCCTTTTTTATCTTAAATTTGTGCCATGCATAAGTGCTAAATGGGAGACGTTATAGATAAATGATGGCGGATGGAAATGGCATTTACACCTAAAAAGTTTAAAATGCTTCGGCCTTCAGAATTACCTGTGATTACTGATGCAACAAGAAAATATTAAGATGTCAAACTCAAGCCTATACAATACATGTTTTTATCATCCAAACTTCAATTGTGCAATTTAGAGGTCAAATGTTCAGTTCAAGATTGCCCCTTTCTTCAACGTCTATCCTTGCTTTTAACATACATAAGTGCCCACCTTTCATTTGTGCACCGCAGGGGAATGCAATTCCACAAAAGGGCAAAGACAAATTGAACATGGGAGTCTCAACCTTTCTGGAGAATGAGATGTCCATTTAAAAATAGGAGATCAGCAAAGTGTGCATTGGAACTCGATGCGACAAAGCAGTGGAGCAAAATTGCGAAGCAAATTACCATCTCGATCTTACATTCTAGATAAAACAACGCAATGACTTCCAAGCATAAAATATTTTTGTAGGGTCTCACACATTCATACTGGTACCTCCAGCATAAGTAAATGCAGATGCTTAGACTGGAGCATAGGCTACAATGCAAGATAACTAAATATACTCAAGCGTCTTTGCAGTCAATTAAGCACGCGACCTAATGGCACAACATCCAAACAATGCAAGTTTAGTCCCTGCAGTTTGAGAGTCTGTAGAATACATTTTAGAGTTAAAAACATTCTTATTTTCGTTTTTTAAATTCACGCAATCTTCTCTTTAATGCAAGAACTAACCTTTTTCCTACTAAGATTATCAAGCAAACACAATTTCAGAAAAAAAATCACAAAACACAATTTTTATAAATGTGGCACGATTATGATCTCTCCACGTTCCTGATGTCTTCAAATATACTTTGTCTTCATAACAAATTTCCATAAAATATCCTAACTCAATTTTCATTTAAAAAAAAAAAAACGTTTAGGATATATAGAGCAATCAAAACATTGTTTTACTTTACCTCCATTTCTGACATTGTGGCAGAGGCAGTTGCAGATCAGAGCTTAAGCAGAGGCAAACATTTGAAATATTCAAAGCTGGCTTCCGTCTATATATTGCAAAGTGGCATTAATGATACAGGGGTTGACTTAAAAGATATTTAAGACCTTTACAGTAGTATCAGTATATCTTAATGACCGAAATATCCAGATATCTGTGTCTTACACGCACACCCACACACACATATACACCACTCCACACACAAACATACACCAAATTCTTTGATTTACTGGGTTGTGCGATGGTAATTTCACTGAATATTGCTACCAATCATGGCTCCAAAACCTGCCCAGAAATCGTGCAATTTAGGGTAAATCACTTTTCATCAAATCGTAAACATTTGGAGTTGTTCAGTTGAAAATATGTGGAATAATAAAAAGAAGCAGTGGGATATGCTGTTTAATACAGTACTAAATACGTGTATTTGCAACACGAGGGAATTAGATAATGGTTTTTGTAATCTAGTTTCTCCTAACACCACCTCTTTACGTAATACTGATATTTGTCCAGCATCTAATATTTGGCATGTTCCTGCTTTAAAAACACGTCCTATGCAAACATCCTTGCAACTTCATGGAATTTCCTATGTGTTAAATTATATTCTTAAAGTGAAACAAACGCATCACCAATGAGATTGCTGATAGCATCCCACACCACCAAGCCTTCCGTCGTCGGGTCTCCAAATACCTACTTACTAAGACTCAAAAGCACTTCTCACAAGATTTCCATTGCACCGACTGTGAAGACTCTTAGAGCCAGATGCATCAAGCTAAAAACCGGTCGCAAAGAGGCAGATTCTCAGAATCTGCCCCTTTGCAACCGGTATTTTTGCATTTGGGATGCATCATCCCAAATGCAAAAATCTCAAATAGAGAATTCGCTAAATTGCGATTGCTTGCATTTAAGGAATCTCAAATTGAGATTCCTTAAATGCAATGCATGAAAGTTTCAAAAATAGAGAATTCGCTAATAGGGCACGCAAATTACCACGAAGTACAAGTTCATGGTAATTTGCAAAAACGTTGAAAAATGCACTTTTGTGCATTTTTCAAAGTTTCATGTTGCGCACACACATGCCCTAAGGGCATGTGTGTGCGCAACATATGTGCACAGATCAAATTCAGGGGTGCAACAGGGTGTCCTTTGGACACCCCTGCAACCTTGAACTCGCAATCTCAATTTGCGAATCGCTAATTGCGATTCGCAAATTGAGATTGTCTTCCCATTCATTCCCCCATAGGCCCATTGGAATGAATGGGGAGGTATTCATTAATTGCGACTCGCAATTTGTGAGTTGCAATTAAGGAATTCTAAGGAATCGCTATTTTTGTAGTGATTGCTTGTTGCATTCCATTTTGCTATTCCTTATTAGCGATTCCTTATTTTTCGCTAATAAGGAATCACAAAATGGATGCTTGATGCATCTGGCCATTAAAGTTCTACAGCTTCCCAAAGTTGTTTATAGTTTCACACGTTTGTCTTTTGTTGCAAGTTGAAACACTCCATTTCATCATTTAGATCTTCTTCTGAAGGAGGTGTGTTCTCCCTCACAGATTGAGACATCCCCCAGTGCTACCTCTCAGAAATCTCCCTCTAGCACCACCACCTCCTGTTTTGCTCTTTGGTGATTCACACCTTCGAGGCAGAATAACTCTAATATCACAATCAGGCAGTGTAGGAGAAAATATTTGAAACTGTGAGTCATCAGTATGTCAGTGGCAGGCGACAAGGGATGGAGACAAGTATGCTTGTGGGAAGGCATACCTAGTAGGTAGTGAGAGTAAGGGCACATATATATATATTATATATATATATATATATATATATATATATATATATATACATATATATATATATATATATATATATATATATATATATATATTACCTACTGGCGGTCGCCAGTAGGTAGTTATAGTTAGGATTTTTTTCAATGCAAAATCTCAACATTTTATTGGGAATAACTTTGGCGCCGGTTGAGGAATCTGCCTGAAAATGTCCTCAAATTTGCCTCGTGGCGCTTCGGTCCTTCCCTAAAAGTTTGGGGGGGATTCGTCAAGCGGGGGCCAAGATAAAAGGGGGTCCCAAAACGTGTTTTCCCCATGTTAATTTCCATAGGGCGGTCGACCTCACTTTTAGCCCGAACGGCTGAATGGATTTCCACCAAACTTGGCAAAATTGTAGGGACTGGTAGCCCGATGTGCCTTTGCTAGGTCTCAAGAAATGTGCTCCAGAGGATTTTGAGTAATTTAGGTTAAAAAAAAATACATATATCTGTAAGCGCGCCCCGGTACGCGCACCGGGGAGCGTACCAGCGTGCAACGCGAGTTCGCGCGCGGAAAGCTGATTGGCTCTCGGGTGTCTGGAAACATTCCAAACAGTCCGGAGCGGCCGCCATCTTGTGTCTCGGTAGGATTGAGACACAAGAGGTGGCAAAAACAAAGGGGGAAATGACCAAAAGGGGGCAGGGTAGACCACCCCTGAACCCCTAGGATTGATGTGGGGGCCATAAAAGGGCCCCGCGGAGCAAAAAATAAAAATACTTTTTTTTTCGATTTGCGCGGGGGAGCGCCCAGTACGCGCACCGTGGAGCGACCGGGGAGCGTACCATGGGGAAAAAAGAATGACAGAGTTTTTAAAAAATGTAGTCTTTTTAAAAAAATTAGAGGTAGTTCTAAAAAGAACTATTTTTTTCTTCTTTTTGTTGTTTTATATTTTTTTATTGTTTTTTTGAACATTTTTTACTTTTTTGGGGTTTTCTGAACAGTTTTATATATTTTTTTGTATTTTTTATGGGGAGAAACAAAAAACAGGGAATTGTAAATGACTCAACTGGAGCAAAAAAAAACAGAAAAAATTAGGGATTTTTCGGGCACTTATGGTTATCCCCAGCACAGATGATAAGTTTTATACTTTGCTCACCATAGCAAATTAACTTTCCACAATATTTGCACATGATTTTAAAATCGTTAAATTTTGGTTGTATGATAGGCATTGTCTCTGTTGCCTCTGAGTCTGAACCCGATGGAGTTGGTTCTTTCGATGTTGAGGGTCTAGATGTTGATGGGGTAGCTTACTGCAGAGGTCCCTTAACTCTGCAGCAGAATAGTTGATTGGGTGCCAACGGATCATGTGCCGATTCATGGTATGATTCCCGAAGGAATATTTTTTGTTAGGGTTCCCCCTGGACAGCTCAGCAACACAAATCAGACAAGTTACCTTCGCAGCGTTGACTTTTTTGAAACCCCTTGGGATTTTGTAGAACTTCCATATGAAGTGCTCTTTTGGTTTGTAGGGCTGATTAACTTCAGGCAGAAAAATGCCTTGTCTGTCCCTCCTCCTCCTCTTCTTCTTGACCACCAATGTGATCTTCTGGTGGTCTTTTTGATGGTGGTGGTGGTGGGGCAGATGCTCCAGCTGCTGCTGCTACTGTAGCCATTTTAAAGTAGAATAGATTAGAGACAGATCTCCAAACAGGTCTTCCTCAGTCAAAGGACAAAGTCAGAATAAGGAAAAAAGGTGGGGGCTTTCATCATTTGGAAAACAATACTGTTCTGGACCAATGAAAAGTGTTATTTTCAAGTCACATGAGCAGGGCTTTCATCATTTGGAAACCAAAAGTGTTGTGAACCAATGAAAAGTGTTATTTTCAGGTCACATAACCCGACGCGCTTATGCTACGCGCCCCGGGGCGCGCCCCGGGGCGCGTAGTGTAAGCGCTTCAGGACATTTCGCGATCGTATGCGCTCGCGTGCTTCCGGGTGCGCTTACGCTGTGCGTCATATGACGCATCACGCGGCTACGCGATACGTCACGATGTTGTTTTCGTTCGCGGCAATAGCACTAACGGGAAGCTCACCGGTATGCGCCCCGGGTCGCGCCATAGCACTGCGCTTACCGGTGAGCGCATCGGTACGCGCCCCGGGAGCGCACTGGGGCAAAAAAAAAATATATATTACATAATTATTCAATAGAAAATTCGTAATAAAAAATATTACATTTCATACCTATAGAGATTTGCTATTAAAAAAGGTTTCACACCAGTTATAGTTAGGAATTAGCATTTGAAAAAACCTATTAAATTCACTAAAAAAAACGTAGGTTTCACACCAGTTATAGTTAGCTGGAAATTTTACTCGCATAAAGCCATTGAAATTCCCACGTTATAGTTAGTTGGACTCACTATAACTTGCGCGTGCAATGCACTGCTGATGATGTCACATATTACATCACTCATGACATGGTCAGTGACATCACTGATGACACCATCCTTTTGATACAGTGACAGACCTCCTTTCACTGTAATGTAACCCTTAACACACATATTCAAAAATAGAAACTAAAATTTTCAAAAAAATGGAGATACCCATACCAGTTACAACAACCAATTCAATAATTCCACCACCTATATACACATCCACTCGTTCACCAACAGTTCTATATAATCACTCATACGTATACTCACTCATCAAATATAATGATACACATATATATCCTGTTACACACCAACAGTCATCCAAAAGATACTCTCACACATACTCACACATGCAAATAAAATATTGAACATCCATTTATTTGCATATACAGCTATACACACACTACCACCTTACTTCTAAGGAACCTTACACATACTTACTCTCTTAAACAATCACTTATAGAAACACATACTTATTTAAACAGGAACTCTTACAATCCCTTAGTCTCACATATACTCACTTATATACATCAATATTCACATATACTACATTAAAACATATGTCGTTACTATTAAAGACACTAGTGAGACAGTCATTCACTCACTAACATACACATATACACACTCATCCACCCATACAGTCCTGCACATATGCTGTCTTCAAAACACAAAGAGAGAGTCAGTCATTCATGCATCTATGTGCTAAGTAATACCCCCACCAAACCATATAAACACTCATACTGATACTAAGAAAAACATCTAATAACCCATATACCCTCACATGTAGCTACTCACCAACCCATGCAGCCACTTATACACAAAGTGAAACACTAACACATATATTTAAATATTTAAACATTACTCTCTAATATATGTATTCACTAACAAACACTCAATAAACCAGTTAACCAATCATTTTTTTAAAAAAAGCATCCATGTAAACACTTATTTAAACATTTATTCTTCCATCAACTTTTACATATACATATATAACACATATTTTGGAAAGGGGCGACCACTCGGTCCCCCCGAACGTATGGTGGAGTACCCCGATCCCCCCGGGAAGCCATCTTGGGCGGGAGGCGAGTCTCGGCTGGTATGCCCAAAGCGGCGTAGCCGGGGCGCGCTTTTTCCCGCCCATGAGTGGGTTGTCCTAGACACTGAAGCCGCCAGCCACGCCCCCGGAAGCGGGCAGAGGCGGGTTTACGCCCGCCCGAGGAAGGATAAAAGGAGCGACAAGCCAAGGAAGCATCCTCTTGTTCCTGTGCTCTGAAGCTGCACCTCCCCGCTGCACGTGAGCTCGAGACGGAACGAAGAGCCAATTTGAGCGTTGTAATTTTGTCTTTGTTCTTTCAGAGAATCATCGTTCGAGAATGCCGGGCAAGAAGGTCGGAAAGCGGGTCGGTACCGATCAGATGCTCCGCATGCTCGTGAAAGACATGGCCGAGATGAAAAAACAGATGGCGGCAATGAACGGCGTAGGAGGCCCAAAGAGAGTCGTCGGACCAGCATTGCCAGGAGTAGTCCCTAGCGGGAGAGGTAGAAGGTCCAAGAGGGGGGCAACTGGGGGAGAGACCCCGGTTCCCGAGGCGCCGCCAGCGCTCCCCGATACACCGACTGAAGCCCCGATCCCGGTCCCGAGGGAGGGGCAACCAATCCCTGTTGTAGTCACCCCTGTGAACGGGGAGGATATGCCTCCCGAATTGGCTGCACAGCTGGCAGGGTGGTTGGGGAAAGATAGCGAAGGCACCACGGCGGATGACGCCAGGGCTGTAATGAGGCAGTTGCGGCAGTCAAGAGAGGCCGCAAAGGCACCATGTCCTTTTGTTCCCCCGCAGGCTCCAGTGGGTGAAACCGCGGCAGGCACGAGTTCGGCAGCGACTGCGGTTACAGCCTCTAGTTCAGGTAAGCAGCGACTGCCAACTGCGGGGGAGGGGTCTGTACCCTCGAGAAGGGAGAAAGTGGCTCAGCATATTCCGATTGAAATCAAGGAGAGGATATGGGCTGAGAAATATGTGAACATGTTTTCTTTGTTAACTGATCATTATGAGATCGAGCATGTGAAGGGTCAAAAAGAGTTTTTGCACCCGAGTGTTTGGCGCGCCAAGATGGCCGCTTTTAAGGTCGATGAGAACATAGGCAATTGGGGCAGAGCATTTGGCATTTTCACTTCAATTATGGGGGAACGAAGGCCTGAAATGTTGGCCGAGTTACCCGTGTACCAGACACGTATTATGGAGTATTCTCAGTCATATGAGGGAAATCAGTGGTTTTGTTATGATAATGTTTTTCAGGAAGGCCAAGGAGTTCGACACATCTCTGACGTGGGATTGTTACGACTCAATTTCTTGGCAAAAGATGGAGAAATCAGGCATGTTAAAGGCACCTTTGGTGGGGGGAAGCGGGGGAGAGTTTTCCCGCCATTCATCTGGGGCGCCCTTTCGGGCAGGTTCAGGTAATGAGTATCACTCGAGGTCGAGTGGCAATACAGGCAAAAAAGGTATCTGCTGGAATTTTAACAGAGGAAAGTGTACGAGGCCCCAGGGGTCATGCAAGTTTAGGCACGACTGTGGGGGGTGTGGGCATTCCTCGCATCCTGAGACCATGTGCAGAGCCAAAACGGGTGATAACGGAGGTAGGGGAAGCGCCAAACAGGTCTGAAATAGTCCGAGGGGCGCCTTTACCTACCCCGGTTGATACCATGGCAATGATTCCTTGGCTCAATGAATACCCGGATCATGTCTCCGCTGGGGTGTTGAGAGACGGTTTTTCGTATGGTTTCCGCATTCCAGTGGGGAATTTTCAGGGTAAAGCACAATGTAGGAACCAACTATCGGTCCTGCAGAATACGGCGGTGGTACAAGCGAAGATTGGGAAGGAGGTGACCCGGGGTCGGGTTGCCGGACCATTCGACATGCCACCAGTTGCTAATTTTGTCTGTTCACCCTTGGGAGTGGTCACTAAGAAGGACCCGGGTGAGTTTAGATTGATACATAACTTGTCAGCCCCGAGAGGTCTTTCGGTGAACGATGCGATAGACCCGGAGGTGTGTTCGGTGCGGTACGCATCTTTCGATGATGCCGTCGCCATGTTGAATCGCCTGGGGCCCGGAGCGCTGATGGCCAAATCAGACATCGAGTCAGCGTTCCGGTTGCTCCCGGTACACCCAGACGATCAGCGTCTCCTTGGTTTTATGTTTCAGGGACGTTATTACATGGATAAATGTATGCCAATGGGTTGCTCCATATCATGTGCTTATTTTGAAAAATTTAGTTGTTTTTTGCAATGGGCATTCACAAGAATGACGGGGTTTCAGCATGTTATGCATTATCTTGACGATTTTCTGTTCTTGGGGGCAGCCGGGGACACGGAATGTGCACAGGCTTTGAAAGAATTTTGTTGTCTGATGAGTCAGTTTGGTGTGCCATTGGCGCCAGGTAAGACTGTGGGGCCATCAACTTCGCTCGAGTTTCTTGGAATTGAGCTCGATTCCGAAGAAGGTTGCTTCCGGTTGCCCAGAGAAAAGGTGAGCAAATTCAGGGCCTCGCTTGTAACATGTATGAGGGAAACTAAGGTGAATTTGCATCAATTGCAGCAGACTGTGGGTCAGTTGAATTTTGCCCTTAGAATAATGCCAATGACCCACCCCTTTTCCCGCTCGATTGCACAAGCCATGGTCGGTCTTAAAGAGGGGCACCACCGCACAAGGCTCTCGGCAGAGATTCGTCAGGACATGCGCATTTGGTTAGCATTCCTGGCGGATTTCAATGGTCGGGTTGTCTGGACCAAGCCGGCGGTGTCCTCCGAGGAATAGGGGCTGTGGACAGATTCGGCGGGGAGTATAGGCTTTGGCGCCATATTTGGTAATCACTGGTCAGCTCAAGCGTGGCCGTCATGGTGGCACAAGTGTGGGCTTACAAGTAACATTGCTTTTCTTGAACTTTTCCCTATTCTGGTGGCCTTGAAAACATGGCCTGAGGGTTTTCGGGATCACTCTGTGGTGTTCTGGTCTGATAACATGACCGTGGTTGAGTGTATCAATAGTCAGGCAGCACGATGCAAATGGATTCTGAGATTGCTCAAGCAAATTGTTTTACTATGTATGCAATTAAACGTGCTCTTCAGGGCGAGACATGTGCCAGGGGTGCTGAATCAGGCTGCTGATGCGCTTTCTCGTTTCCGTATGCAGGCCTTCTGGGGTTTTCTGCCCACAGTGGACCCGGTGGCGGCACCATTTCCCGAAGCTCTCTGGTCTCTCGGTGCCCCGAACTACAAAACCTCGTGGGAGAGAGTTTAGCACCCAGGACAAGGAAGGCATATGAAGGGGCGTTCCGTTCCTATTGGTCCTTTTTGGGTTCTGCTAGGGGGGAGCTTTGGGGCCAGGAAGAGTTTGTCGTAAAGTTTTTGCTGTCACTACATCAGGCAGGCAAATCGGTAGCCACGGCCCAGAGGCATCGGGCCGCCATTTCCTTCATGGCACGGGCTCATGGTATCCAGGACCCTACAGCGTCTTTCGTAGTACAGAAGGCGCTGCGTGGGTGGCAACGCCTTGAGGGTCGCAGAGTAGATGAAAGGCACCCGATAGGTCTGGAGAGGTTGGCCCTGTTACTGTCCGTACTCCCTGCGACATGTTCATCCCAGTCAGAAACAGTGTTATTCCGGGCCGCTTTTGCATTAGCATTCCATGGGGCTATGCGGGTAAGTGAACTGGTGGCAAAGAACAAGCAGGATACGGGGGGGAGACTGTGCCGAGAGCACATTCAAGTTAAAGGGGAGACGATGATTGTCTCGTTTGCCAGGTCCAAGACCGATCAGGGTGCGATCGGGGACAGCGTAGTAGTCCATCGGATTCCCGGATCTCCCATGTGCCCCGTCGTATGCGTTGAGGAATATTTGGCGCAGAGGGCGGCATCATGGGGGGGGACCTTGTTGAGACACGCTGATGCCACCCCACTGACGAGGTTTCAGTTCCAGTGGGTGCTTGCAATGGCAATTTCGGCCGCGGGCTTGAACGCGGGCGAGTTTGGGACCCATTCCTTCTGGATAGGGGCTGCTACAGAGGCTACAGCCAGGGGTCTGAGTGTGGAAAAGGTGAAACAGTTGGGGCGTTGGTCCTCGAATTGTTACAAAAGGTATGTGCGGTTGCACATGTTGTGAAGCTGATATCATGTACTCACGCTTCTTGGTTTTGTTTGGTTTTCAGTTTCGCAAGCTTACGAGGTGGGACGGACTGTGCAGTCAACCCGACACCTGGGAACCAGCGGTCAAAGATCACCGGCTGAGGAAAAAGTGGTGTGGGTCGTGGGCCACTCATACGTGAGGCGTGCCGCGGACGTATTCAAAGCAGGTGACATGATTCACATGGCTGGGGAATACGGGTACAGGGTGACCTTCTACGGAAGGGGCGGGCTCTGTATTGACCAGTTTCAACCTTTTTTCGAGGGCTTGTTAGGGCGGACAAGGTCACCGCCATCTATAATCATAGTGCATCTTGGGGGCAATGATTTGGTGACCACTGGTAGACGACTACTTCTCGAGGCGATACTATCCACAGTAAGTTGGTTGGCGAGAAGGGTTCCAGGGTGCACGATTGCATGGTCCCATATGATTCCACGAAAGGTGTGGCGGGGGGCTAATTCAGTGTCTGCTATAAATCATTCTGTGAAGAAGGTAAATAACAAGCTTGGTAGACTGTTCCGTACAAGTACATTGCATTCGATTCCTCATGGGTGTATCAGGGGGGACCATATGTATCTAGAAGATGGGGTCCATTTGTCCCGGGTGGGGAATTCTTTACTCATAGGAGACCTCGTAGCTTGGTTAAAGAGTTTACAGCATGACCTTTAGGTAGGAGTTTTGTGGGGGGTCCGGATAGCCGGTCAACTATCCGGCCTGTGGCGGTAAGGTCATGATCGGTGAGCAGTAATTGGAAGATCCCTAGGGGGGGGCGTCACCCATTACGGATGGGAGCGCCCGAGGGGAGGTGGCCATTGGCCCCTCAACGGGGAGGTGGTCCCTTCTAAGGATGGGACGCCGAAAGGAAAGGGGAGGCGGTCAAGGCCCCTCCCTGGATAGGAGGGGCTACGGGCCCCTCCTGGGAATTTCCCGGGGCCAGGACATCTGCGACGGCAGATGTGGTAAGTTGTGTGGGGTGGGGAAGGGGGGTCTACGCTGCCTTCTAGACACCTCACACGAGTCCTCGGACGACCACTAAGATGGCGTCGAGTTAATTGGGGCCCCCGTCAAGAAAAGGGAAATTGGTATGTGCACATGAGGTGCAGTCCTCTGTGCGGCTGCCCCTCACAAGTGAGGGGGGAGTTCTGGTTTAGGGATCTGACACCGGTTACGACCTTGCCGTTGGCCCTTAACGTTAGGATGTACAATTTCAATTTGAAAATGCATTTGTAGGATGTTAGTATCGGCTAGGAGAACCTTTGTATTAGAAATGTGTTAAGGTCAGCCAAAACATCATAATGTGGAAATGAATTGTACATGATATGAAACTGTTATTTTAATGTTTTACTTTTGTTTCATATTTTAATAAATACGGCCGGGAGGGTAACTCCCTCCCGCCTTCCAAAAGTTCAGAAATGTTTCCGTATTCCCATTCTTGGGGATTGTGTTGAGAGGGGGTGGCGGGTATCTCAGCCATAATTTTTTTAAAAGACACACATTCACTGGATGGTGTCATCAGTGATGTCATGAGTGATGTCACTGACCATGCAATGAGTGATGTAATATGTGACGTCATCAGCAGTGCATTTGTACGCACAAGTTATAGTGAGTCCAACTAACTATAACGTGGGAATTTCAATGGTTTTATGCGGGTAAAATTTCCAGCTAACTATAACTGATGTGAAACCTACAGTTTTTTTAGTGAATTTAATAGGTTTTTTAAATGCTAATTCCTAACTGTAACTGGTGTGAAACCTATGGTTTTTTCAGTGAATATATATATAGAGCAAGCCGAAAAGCATTGGGACAATAGCAGCAACATCTACTTTGAATAAAATGGAAATCAACCGTGATGTTTGTGCGACTCGTTTTTCTCCTGACAGGGGAAAGTGTGCTATTCCTAACTATATATGGTCTATAACCTATGGTTTTTTCAGTGAATCTCAATGTTTTTTTAATAGCAAATATCAAAAGATGTAAAATGTATTCTTTTTTTTTTCTTCACCAAAGTACGCTCCCCGGTTAGCTTACCGGTGCGCGTACCGAGCGCTCCCCCCGCGAAATGTTTAAATTTTTTTTTTCTTAATTTTTGTATGTATCAGCATCCTAATCCTCCCTCCCAAAACCTAGAGGGTCACAAAGTATCTACCGTGCCCCCTTCTACCCATTCCGTACATTGTTTGTCCTCCATCTTATTTCTTAATTCTACCAATACACAAAATGGAGGACTCCCGTAACGCTGCCGGTTCGCGTACCGGGGAGCGCACCGGTAAGCGCTCGATAAAAAAAGGTGGGAAAGTAATTTACAGAAAAACCACTACAGACACTATCATCAAATATAGAATAGACCCTACTACATAGCAGTCCCTACCATTTCCTCAAATCTGATGGAATTCCATTGTGAAAATTATGCTGTAAGCCTGATTAAATATCCTGAGGTAAATTACCTAACCAAAACACTTATGAAGTGTTAGAATTGACAACCAATCAAAATGCTACTTTCAATATCTTCTATTATTTCATGACATTTGATTGGTTATGTACCTGAATATATATAAAGAAAGAGAGAGAAACACAGCCATTTTGACTACTACTTCTTGAAGTACATATCAAGTACATTTCAACTGATAACTTGAAGTTCTATTTGAAAGGTAAGATGTTATTTTAAAAACTGAAGTATGTTCTGTACTGTAAGCTAATTAGGAAAACATTTTCTGATAGTTAAATACTATCCCTCTGTAATACTTATAGAATAAAATAGACTTCTCTGTTTTAGTTATGGATGGAGTTAGACTTGTCTTGTATAATTAAGAATTGACTTAGAGTTTATTTCATACATTTTTTCATATTTCTACTTCCAGTTTGATACCATACACTGCCCAACAAAAAAATCACTGTTTAAATAACCAAACTACCTGTCTGTACTTAAACCCAACAGTGCCCTATATGTACTGATATATTTTTTTAAAATTCATTTTACAGCATAGAAATGGAAGGAGAGCAGAAAAATAACGTGGAAATTGCAGAATGCAACCAAGACAAAGAAAATGATTCAGAATTCTTTGATCAATCAATGGACATAGAACTTCTGCAATGTGTTGAAGCTGTGGATTTGTTAATTGAAAATGAGTCAAAATCTGACCAAGAATTATTAGAAGTTCTTTTTAATTTTGAAAATAAATCAGAATAATAAATTTATATATAATAATTAAAAAATTGTTTGAGACATTATTCATTTTTATATGTATTTTTAAAACTAGTAGCAAATTGATTTTAATGTAAAATCAGACTTTAAATATACTGTGCAACTTTAAGTTTGCTCATAGTTACTTCCTTTCTTCCACTATATCATCACCAATGTGTATTTAGCATCTCTTTATCATCTCCTGCCTCCATGGTGTTTCTGCTTTCCTGACAGACTACGCTATGAATTCCATATACCACAATAACTTCTGAAACAACATGCAAGATATCTACAAAGGAAACAATGTATTTTTATTTTTAGACTCTGCATTGGTACCTACATGTTGGTACTTAAATAAAATAAATAAAAAAAAACAAAAATAACAATCAATAAACATACAATATTTGAACATTCTTTCATCCTATTTTCCCAATATTACGCTTCCCGGTGCGCGTACCGAGCGCTCCCCCCGCAAAAAAAAATGATATAAAAATTATTATATTCTAACCCCGCGAGGCCCTTTTAAAGCCCCCTCATAAAACCTAGGGGGTCAGGGAGGATGTACTCTGCCCCCTTATGCTCATTTCCCACTTTTTTTTGGCCATCTCTTGTGTCTCGATCCTACCGAGACACAAGATGGCGGCCGCTCCGGACTGCTTAGAATGTTTACAGACACCCGAGAGCCAATCAGCTTCGCTTCGCGAAGTTCCGTTACGCGTCAGGTACGCGAACCGGGGCGCTAACCGGGACGCTGTCACAGATATATCTGTTTTTTAAAACGTTAATTTCTCAAAATCCACTGGAGCACATATATTGAGACATAGCAAAGGCACGTCGGGCAAACCATATCTACAATTTTGCAAAGTTTCGTGTAAATCCATTCAGCCGTTCGAGCTAAAAGTGAGTCCAACCGCCCTATGGAAAACTCAATGTTAAAAACGCGTTTTGGGACCCCCCTTTTCTCTCAGCCCCCCCTTGACGAAACCCCCCCACATTTTCAGGGGCTGCTCAGAAACAAAATGTGCCATTTTCCTGAAAATTGCAGCCAATTCCGTCTACAAACGCCAAAGTTATTCGACATAGAATTTTCAAAAATCCCATAGGAAAAAAATCCTAACTATATATACCTACTGGCGACCGCCAGTAGGTAATATATATACATATATATATATATATATACATATATATATATATATATATATATATATATATATATATATATATATATATATATATATATATATATATATATATATATATATATATATATATATATATATATATATATATGTATATATATTACCTACTGGGGGTCGCCAGTGGGTAGTTATAGTTAAAACCTAGTTTCCATAGGAAATCCACAACATTCTATTTGGAATAACTTTGGCACCGGTTGACGAATCTTCGCGAATTTCTCTAAGAAAATGGCCTGCTCCGCTCCTTCCCTTAAAGTTTGGGGGTGAGTCGTCAAGTGGGGGCCGAGAAAAAAGGGGGTTTCCAAAACATGTTTTCCCCATGCAATTTTCCATAGAGACCTTTAGCCAGGGCTACAGCCCGAACCTCTGAACGGAATTACGGGGGCAGCCTGGTGAAGTGGACCTGTGGTTGAGTGTGCTGCTGAGCCTCGCTGCTGGTCGCGCGCGCTCTTAGCGCTATTGGCTGCATTTTAATCGCCCGTTTTTCTATTTCTTTTAATTTTCTTTTGATTGTCCCCTGTTTTAGCCACATTGTTTCCTGCCTCTTACCTGCACATTAATTCTTGGAAACCCCACCGCTGCTTAGCGGGTCCGGTTCCGGGGAGGCTGTGGGCGGGGAGCTCCATCTTAGAGCAGAAAGGGAACTGTGGCCGCCATCTTTGAGCGTTCCTGCGCTCGTGGACAGTGTGAGCTGCCTATTCAAAGGACTCCTCATGGCGCGCAGCGGTGACGCGCAGCGGGAGCGCCTTCCCTGCGCCTGAGTCGTGCCAGAGTCCTGCCCGTCTGCGCTCGTCAGCATCTCGGAGGTCGGCGAGGTAGGCCCACAGGTCTTCTCCTACTTCTTGCTCTTTTCGCGAGTCGTGGGTGCGCACCTCTAGTTTCCATGCTCTCCTATTCCTCCACTGACCTATTAGCTCTACGAGGGCATACTTCCAACTGCCACCATGTCTTCCCAGGTGGCCGTTCTCTTAGGAAGGGCTGTTCTGGCTGTGGTTGGCACATGCCTAGTCAGGAGGGCTTTCTGCCTGAATCCACACCCCTATACTTTCAGTGTCATCTACTTAACACCAGATCTCTCAGTAGATACTCCACTGACATCTGGAACTTGCTATCAGACCTTAAAACAGTGTGTCTGTTTCTTACTGAGACATGGCTGAGTGAGTGCTCTGGCCCTGATCTGGCAGCTGCTATCCCCCCGGATTACACCATCTATAGGAGGGATAGAGTGGAAGGCAGGGGTGGAGGTGTGGCACTAATTGTTGACAAGAGCTTTCCTTGTTCAACTTTTCCCGTTGATAATATCACAGGCTGTGAAGCCTTAGGCTTCACTCTTAGGCTATCTCCCCGTCAAACTTGCGCTGGGATTCTTATTTACAGGGCACCGGGACCTCTTGGCTCCTTCTTTGATGAACTATAGGCGGCACTTTCGGTGCCCTGCCTGAGATCGGAGCATTGCATCCTATTGGGAGATCTTAATCTTCACATGGACAATATAGTGGACCTGGATACTATTAAGCTGCAGGACATTGCCTCTAAGCATGGCTCACGAATTTACCGAAAATCCGCAAATTCGCACGCAGCGGATTTTTTTTTCTTGGTGATACAATTTTGCGGTGTGTGGCGTAAGTTCGCAATTGCGAACATGTAGGTGTGGCGGGCAGCAACAATCTCGCACTCGCGAAATTACAAAATTTGCAATTCTGCACAAGAAATCCACTAGTAAGCAGCATAGACCTTCTGAAAATGATGGTTTTTATCAGAATAACTCCTCAGGTTGACATTTGCCTGCCCTTTTTTGGATTTGAGGCCTTTTGACTTTCTTTGGATCACTTTTAGATTAGAAATCAAGTTTCACAAGTAAGTTTGTTTGGGGCATTACATTTGCTGTTCTGCAGAAAAACGAGTTTTGCTAAACTGGAAAGGGGCGACCACTCGGTCCCCCCGAACGTATGGCGGAGTACCACGATCCCCCCGGGAAGCCATCTTGGGCGGGAGGCGAGTCTCGGCTGGTATGCCCGAAGCGGCGTAGCCGGGGCGCGCCTTTTCCCGCCCTAGAGTGGGTTGGCCCAGACACTGACGCGGCTGGCCACGCCCTTGGGGCAGGCAGGGGCGGGTTTACGCCCGCCCTGAAGACGGATAAAAGGAGAAGCAAGATCAGAAGGCATCCTCTTGTTCCTGTGCTCTGAAGCTGCACCTCCTCGCTGCACGTGAGCTCGAGACGGAACGAAGAGCCAATTTTGAGCGTTGTAATCGTTCTTGTTTGTTTTTCAGATACTCTGTTGGAGAATGCCGAAGAAGGCGGGAAAGCGCATGACTACTGACCAGATGCTGCGCGTTCTCATGAAAGAGGTGACCGACTTAAAAAGGTGAATGGATAAAGACGAGGAAGGGGGGCCGAAACGTCCCAAAAGGCCCAGGAGGGGAGCAGCTGGGGGAGGCAACCCGGGTCCCAATACCCCGCTCGAGGCTCCCACTCCCGTGCCGGAGGAAGGGAATCCGATTCCCGTTGTGGTCACCCCCGTGTCCGGGGAAGATATGCCGCCCGAGCTGGCAGCACAATTAGCAGCGTGGTTGGGGAAAGGTAGCGAGGGCGCCACGGCTGTCGACGCACATGAGCTGATGAAGCAATTGCGTGAGTCACGGAAAGCAGCGAAGGTGTCCACGCTGGCTGCCGCAGTAGAGAAGCCGCGGGGGACGGGTTCGGTAGCAGAGGCAACGTCCGGTGCAGGTAAGCGGCCATTGCCGATTGCGAGAGATGAGTCAGCACCCTCTCGTAGGGACAAGTTGGGTCAGCATGTTCCTTTGGCTATTAAGGAAAAGATATGGGCAGGGGAGTACGTAAACATCTTCTCGTTGCTGACTGATCACTATGAGATGGAGCATGTTAAAGGCCAGAAGGATCTCATGCATCCGAGTGTTTGGCGCGCAAAAATGGCCGCCTTTAAGGTAAATGAAAACATTGGTAATTGGGGCCAAGCGTGGGGGGTTTTTACATCAATCCTGGGGGAAAGAAGGCCCGATCGGTTACCCGAATTGCCGATTTATCAGTCACGAATCATGGGGTACTCGGTATCGCATGAGGGTAATCATTGGTTTTGCTATGATAACCTGTTTAGAAAGGCTAAAGAACATGATAAAAATTTAACGTGGGATTGTTATGATTCTGTGTCTTGGTCCAAAATGAAGGAAACTGGTATGTTGAAGTTACCATTAGTAGGGAGTAACGTTGGCGAATCCTCCCGCCAATATGCGGGGACGCCCTTTCGATCGGGTGCGGGTACCGACAATTACTCGAGGCCTGCCGGCAATACAGGAAAAAGGGGGGTTTGTTGGAACTTCAACAGGGGTAAATGTACTAGGCCCCAGGGATCGTGCAAATTTAGACACGAATGTAGTGGGTGCGGGCAATCATCCCATCCTGAGTCCACGTGCAGAGCCAAAACGGGTGATAACGGGGGTAGAGGAGGCGCCAAACAGGTCTAACATAGTCCGAGGGGCGCCTTTACCTACCCCGATTGATACCTTGGCAATGATTCCGTGGCTCAGTGAATACCCGGATCGTACTTCTGCTGGGGTGTTGCGGAACGGGTTTGCTTATGGTTTCCGCATCCCAGTGGGGGACTTTCAAGGTGCAGGGAAATGTAAAAATCAGCTATCGGTCTTCCAGCATACGACCGTGGTACAGGATAAGATCAGGAAGGAGGTTACTCAAGGTCGAGTCGCCGGTCCATTTAGTGTACCGCCGGTTCCTAACTTTGTTTGTTCCCCTCTAGGTGTGGTCCCAAAGAAGGACCCGGGTGAGTTTCGGCTGATACATAATTTATCAGCCCCACGTGGTCTTTCCGTAAACGAAGCGATAGACCCGGAAGTGTGTTCGGTGTGGTACGCATCCTTCGATGAGGCCGTAGCCATTTTGAATCGCCTGGGGCCCGGGGCGCTGATGGCAAAATCTGATATCGAGTCAGCGTTCCGGTTGCTCCCGGTACATCCAGACGATCAGCGTCTCCTAGGTTTCATGTTTCAGGGTCAGTATTACATGGATAAGTGTATGCCGATGGGGTGCTCTATATCCTGTGCCTATTTCGAAAAATTCAGTAGTTTTCTACAATGGGTCTTCACAAGGAAGACGGGTTTCCAACATGTGATGCATTACCTTGATGATTTTTTGTTCTTGGGGGCAGCCGGGGATCCGGAATGTGGGCAGGCTTTGGCGCAATTCTGTGTCTTGATGAATCAGTTTGGCGTGCCATTGGCACCAGGTAAGACTGTGGGGCCTTCCACTTGCCTCGAGTTTCTGGGGATCGAGTTAGACTCCAGAGAAGGTTGTTTTCGTTTACCAGTTGACAAAGTGTCAAAGTTCAGGACATCCCTGCAAATGTGTATAGGTGGACCTAAGGTTAAGCTGCATCAATTACAGCAGTTAGTTGGCCAGTTGAATTTTGCCCTGAGGGTTATACCAATGGCCCGCCCCTTTTCCCGTTCGATTGCTCAAGCCATGGTCGGCCTGAAGAAGTGCCATCATCGCACAAGGCTCTCGGCCGAGGTCCGCCAGGACATGCGCATTTGGTTGGCATTTCTGGCGAATTTCAATGGTCGAGTCGTCTGGAACAAACCGGCCGTGTCCTCCGATGAGCTGGGGCTGTGGACAGACTCGGCAGGGAGCATAGGTTTCGGTGCCATCTTCGGCACAAGATGGTCTGCACAAAAATGGCCGACATGGTGGCATGACAGTGGACTGACGAGTAACATTGCCTTCCTGGAACTTTTCCCCATTTTAGTGGCCCTGAGAACTTGGCCTGAAGGTTTCAAAGATCACTCTGTGGTATTTTGGTCTGACAATATGACCGTGGTCGAGTGTATCAATAGTCAGGCAGCACGATGCAAATGGATTTTGAGACTGCTCAAGGAAATTGTTTTACTGTGTATGCAATTGAATGTGCTATTCAGAGCAAGACATGTCCCCGGGGTAATGAACCAGGCGGCTGATGCACTGTCTCGTTTTCGTATGCAGGCTTTCTGGGGTTTCCTTCCCACAGCGGACCCGGAGCCGGCACCCTTTCCCGAAGCTCTCTGGTCTCTCGGTGCCCCGAACTTCGTAACCTCGTGGGAGAGAGTTTAGCACCCAGGACGAGGAAGGCATATGAAGGGGCGTTCCGGTCCTATTTGGCCTTTTTGGGGACTGGTAGAGAGGAGCTTTGGGGCCAGGAGGAGTGGGTTGTAAATTTTCTGATGTCCTTACATCTGGTCGGGAAATCGGTGGCCACGGCTCAGAGGCATCGGGCTGCCATTTCCTTTGTTGCTAGGGCTCATGGGATCCAGGACCCGACAGCGTCTTTCGTTGTACAGAAAGCGCTACGGGGGTGGCAACGCCTTGAGGGTCGCAAAGTAGACGAGAGGCGCCCGATAGGTTTGGATAGGCTGGCCCGGTTATTATCCAGACTCCCTGCTACGTGTTCATCTCAGTTTGAGACAGTGTTATTCCGAGCCGCTTTTACGCTGGCATTCCATGGGGCTATGCGGGTAAGCGAACTAGTGGCGAGGAACAAGCAGGATGTGACAGGAGGATTGTGCCAGGAGCACGTCCAGATCAGAGGGGAGACGATGACGGTCTCATTTGTCAGGTCCAAGACCGATCAGAGTGGGATGGGTGACTGCGTAATCATACGCAGGATTCCCGGGTCCTCCATGTGCCCGGTAAGGTGTTTAGAAGATTATCTAGCACGAAGGGTGGCATCATGGGGGGGGACCTTGTTGAGACACGCTGATGCCACCCCACTGACAAAGTTTCAGTTCCAGCGGGTGCTTGCGATGTCGATTGCCGCTGCGGGCTTGAACCCGGGCGAGTTTGGGACCCATTCCTTTCGGATAGGGGCTGCTACAGAAGCTACAGCCAGGGGTCTGAATGTTGACCAAGTTAAACGGGTGGGGCGTTGGTCCTCCAATTGTTATAAAAGGTATGTGCGGTTGCACATGTTGTGAAGCTGTAACAATGTACTCACGCTTCTTGTTTTTGTTTGGTTTTCAGTTGCGCAAGCCTACGAGGCGGGGCGAACTTTCCAGTCGACCCAACACCGGGCCAGCGGTCAGACATCACCGGCTGTGAAAAAGGAGGTGTGGGTCGTGGGCCACTCATACGTGAGACGTGCCGCAGACGTATTCAAGGCAGGTGATATGATTCACGTAGCTGGGGAATACGGGTACAGGGTGTCCTTCTACGGAAGAGGCGGTCTCTGTATTGACTCTGTATTGATTTGCTAGGGCGGACGAGGTCACCGCCGTCTGTAGTCATAGTACATCTTGGGGGTAATGATTTGGTCACCACTGGTAGACGACTTCTTCTTGAGGCGATGCTTTCCACTGTAAGTTGGTTAGCGAGGAGAGTTCCAGGGTGCACAATTGCGTGGTCCCATATGATCCCACGAAAAGTATGGCGGGGGGCTATTTCGGTTCCTGCTTTAAATCATTCTGTTAGAAAGCTGAATAACAAAGTGAGTAGGTTGTTCCGTTCCAGGACACTGCATTCTATTTCGCATGGGTGTATTAATGATGACAGTATGTATTTGGGGGATGGAGTGCATTTGTCTCGGGTGGGGAATGAGTTACTCATAGGAGACTTCTTAGCATGGCTAAAAACGTTACACCATGACCTTTAGGTAGGAGTGTTGTGGGGGGTCCGGATAGCCGGTCAACTATCCGGCCTGTGGCGGTAAGGTCATGATCGGTGAGCACTAATTGGAAGATCCCTATGAGTGGGCGTCACCCAGCACGGATGGGAGCGCTCGGGGGAGGTGGCCATTGGCCCCTCAACGGGGAGGCGGTCCCTTCTAAGGATGGGTCGCCGAAAGAAAAGGAAAGGCGGTCAAGGCCCCTTCCTGGGTAGGAGGGGTTACAGCCCCCTCCTGGGGAATTTCCCGGGGCCAGGACGTCTGCGACGGCAGATGTGGTAAGTTGTGTGGGGTTTGGGGAGGGGTCTACGCTACCTTCTAGATACCTCACACGAGTCCTCGTACGACCTCTAAGTGGCGTCGAGTTTTATTGGGGCCCCCGTCAAGTCAAGGGAAATTGGTAATTGCACTTGAGGTACGCCTCTGGGCCGCCCCTCACAAGTGAGGGCGATATTTCGGGGTTAGGGATCTTGACACCGGTTACGACCTTGCCGTTGGCCCTTAAACGTTAGGATGTACAATTTCAAAATTTCAAGTAAATGTTTTGTAGGATGTTAGTTCGGCTAGGAGAACCTTTGTATTAGAGAATCTGTTAAGGTTAGCCAAACATCGCAATGTGGTAATGAAATTGTACATAATATGAAACTGTTTATTTAATGTTTTAATTTTGTTTCATATTTTAATAAATACGGCCGGGAGGGTTACTCCCTCCCGTCTTCCAAAAACTTCAGAACTGTTTCCGGTTTCCCATCCTTGGGGATTGTGTTGAGAGGGGGTGGCGGGTATCTCAGCCATATGGAAAGGGGCGACCACTCGGTCCCCCCGAACGTATGGCGGAGTACCACGATCCCCCCGGGAAGCCATCTTGGGCGGGAGGCGAGTCTCGGCTGGTATGCCCGAAGCGGCGTAGCCGGGGCGCGCCTTTTCCCGCCCTAGAGTGGGTTGGCCCAGACACTGACGCGGCTGGCCACGCCCTTGGGGCAGGCAGGGGCGGGTTTACGCCCGCCCTGAAGACGGATAAAAGGAGAAGCAAGATCAGAAGGCATCCTCTTGTTCCTGTGCTCTGAAGCTGCACCTCCTCGCTGCACGTGAGCTCGAGACGGAACGAAGAGCCAATTTTGACCCACCCACCAGCCCCTGAGGACAGCAAGTGGTTTTGTGAATAAAGTTGATGGTTAACTCTGATTTTCGTTTACAGGTTGTGGTATTATCATGATGATTTTGAGTATGTAATAAAGAAAGGTCGATTTGTGTTACGTTTCGCAAATAAAGAAATTCTGCTTTAGTGTTCATTGGTAAGCATGCTTTGAATAAAATTGTAGTTGCTACTGTCTTTTTAGTTTAGTCATTTAGTTAGCATTGTCGTATTTATTTTGGTCGGGCGGTAAGGTCATGATCGGTGAGCACTAATTGGAAGATCCCTATGAGTGGGCGTCACCCAGCACGGATGGGAGCGCTCGGGGGAGGTGGCCATTGGCCCCTCAACGGGGAGGCGGTCCCTTCTAAGGATGGGTCGCCGAAAGAAAAGGAAAGGCGGTCAAGGCCCCTTCCTGGGTAGGAGGGGTTACAGCCCCCTCCTGGGGAATTTCCCGGGGCCAGGACGTCTGCGACGGCAGATGTGGTAAGTTGTGTGGGGTTTGGGGGGGGGGTCTACGCTACCTTCTAGATACCTCACACGAGTCCTCGTACGACCTCTAAGTGGCGTCGAGTTTTATTGGGGCCCCCGTCAAGTCAAGGGAAATTGGTAATTGCACTTGAGGTACGCCTCTGGGCCGCCCCTCACAAGTGAGGGCGATATTTCGGGGTTAGGGATCTTGACACCGGTTACGACCTTGCCGTTGGCCCTTAAACGTTAGGATGTACAATTTCAAAATTTCAAGTAAATGTTTTGTAGGATGTTAGTTCGGCTAGGAGAACCTTTGTATTAGAGAATCTGTTAAGGTTAGCCAAACATCGCAATGTGGTAATGAAATTGTACATAATATGAAACTGTTTATTTAATGTTTTAATTTTGTTTCATATTTTAATAAATACGGCCGGGAGGGTTACTCCCTCCCGTCTTCCAAAAACTTCAGAACTGTTTCCGGTTTCCCATCCTTGGGGATTGTGTTGAGAGGGGGTGGCGGGTATCTCAGCCATATGAAAGCACTCAGCAGGTGCAAAAGTTCAAATTCATCATTAGTAACCATTCCCTGTAGTGCTTCCTGACTGGGGCCCCTCCAGAGTTCAGTTGCTAGTTGCAACAATTGTATGACCCTGCTCTGACCCTCACAGCCGGATCATAGAATAGCTACAAGTAGGCCACAAAGGTCCTGGAAAAAAAAATTGCACTGCAACAGAAAGCAAATTACAGATAAGGAAGCAGGTGCCAGACTGGAATTTTAAAACAGTGACACATTAATAAATCAACCCCAAATTAATTCATGTCAGTTGAAGCAGGGCAGGTGTGCTTGCTTTTCCCCCCATAATCTACAGTGATGATGATGAACCAGAGGGTGGCATTGATGTACCAGAGGGTTGCATGGGTGAAACAGAGGGTGGCAGTGTTGAAACAGAGGCTGCTGTGAACCTGTGATGATGAACTAGACGTAGAAACAACATACGTGGGGGCAGCACTCTCAACTCTGAGAAATGTCCTCCGGGTTCCACAAGTGTCCTTGCAAAAAGGTTTCTTTAAATAGAACAATTCAGACGTGTGAGATGTTCAAGTATTTAATCATATGTTTTACTTCTCGTTGCATTCACAAGATTATATTCCATCATCAAAATTCCATTGATGCACTCAAACCATCCCAATGCATTTCGGCATTCAAGTCATGCCTTCATCTGGGGATATGTTCTGTAGACAAAGAAGAAAGTAATTGTACTCTGAATAGAGTCTAAGATGTTCAATGAATAAATGGTTGACGTAAACAGTAAAGTGAGTGCGTTGTAACAATGAATCTAGCGTGATTAGCCGTAGTGCCTCTTTCAAGAGAGAAACAATGAATTGCTTGATGTCTGAACCCTCTTTCTCCTCCGGTATATTCGAAGATTGTTCCTGCGGGCATGATTTTCCAACGTCTCCAGCCTTTCGGACAAGCTCTGATTCTCTTGTCTAAGGTTCCTTAGTTCTGCTTTTGTTGCACTTAGATTAATATTAACTTCTGTAACTGAATCTTCAAGAGTCTCTGTCCTAGTCGTGAGAGCACCAAGTTTGCTATCTAATGGCTGACAATAGCATCGAATATCGGCTTGATTTGATGCAGAAGTCTCAAACCCCTTTTTAATATCTGTGGCCAGGGTCGCAAACATTGACTGGAAAGAGGCCTGTAGTGTAGAAACCAGATCTGAATTCAGAACCCGTGTGGTATCATTGGGTAAACTAGGATCTCCCCTGCTATTAATAGAAGATATTGTGCCTGATTCCTCGAAAACTGACTGTAAGCTAAGGCTGGACGCTACACTCGGTGGCGCTAGCGGGAGTGGGGGTGCCAGCGGAGCGAACAGTACCAACGAAGGCGCTGTTTGCTCTAAAGTGATAACATTTAGGTGGTCTGCAGGATTCGATTGACCTAATTCTCCTGACTTAGAGGATCGTGATTGATCCAAATGGTAGTCCAAATCTTTCTTGTGTATATCAATATTGCCAATATTACCATTGTTCACGATGGTACTATCGTTTATGGATTTGGCAGTGGCAGTGGCAGTGGCAGTGGCAGGAGTACTGGTTTCATTCAAGGCCACACCGGCTTCCAGAAAGGGATCTGGAGTAGGGGCATTCGTTCCAGCACCAGCCATCTCCCTAATAATATGCTCAGAAACAAGGACATTCGTTCCTACCATTTCCCTTATAGTATGCTCCTCCACATGTTTAGAGGCCATCTGTAGCTCCGGTGAAGTATCCCCTACCTCCTGGTTTAAAAGAGGAGAGCAAGAATTGTTTGCCAAGAGCACCACTTGAGGAACCACTTTAAAGTAAGAGCGCAATGAGGGGGTAATTTTTTTTTAAGTGGTAGCGGAATTCTTTGATTTATTTTTTGTGGACTTGGGAGTATAGGAGCGTTTTGCCTTTACCTGGCCAGTTAGATAGGTCGACAACTTTATTTTCCCCGTACCCTCAGCAATAACAGCAGCAGGGATATTAGTCTCTGAAGTGGAGTGGGTGACTATGCCTTCTGCATTCAAGCCCTCTTTCCGAACACCAGCGGAAGCTACCCCACTCAGAACGTTATGATTTATCACACCAGAAGAGGGAAACTTATTTATATTTTTAGTTTCAGCTTTATGAAAAAACGCCTTATTAGTTTCTTTCTTGCTATCAACTGTGCGTTTCCTTCTCACCCTCCCTCTCTCTTTCCCTTTTCCACTGCACTCCTGGAAAACCTCCTCAGTACACAGTGATATGCCTGCAGAATTCAAAGTAGCAGAGTCTTCCCCACTACCCCCTTCAGTGCTATCAATGCTGGTATCACTGGTATCACTGGCTTGCTTCTTGCTCTGATGTCTGTGCTGACGTCGCTGCTGAGCTAGGGATCGTTTCTCCAAAATCTCTCCCTCCTCCTCCTCCTCGTGCAGCTCTAGCTGTGCTTTTATCTGTGCCTTTGCAGCCACTCTCCACCTTAGCCCAAGGGGAGTCTTCTAAATCGTTGCCCAGGGGACAATCGACAGGCATGGCGGGCCTCACAGCAACCTGAAGAGTACCTGAAACTCCCCCCCATTCAAAGGAAACCTGAGCTACCTCACACTCTTTCTGGGAGTTGTCGGCAGCTATCACGGGGTAGAATGCGTGGGGAACCACCTGCTCTCTGGACACCAAGTGACACTTGACAGCTGTCACACTCGCTCCGGTGTCTCTAAGAGCTTCCACTCTATGGCCATTAATGGTCACCCACTGCCTATTTTTACTAGTGTTACTAGGCAGAGGGGGTGGAGGGATCATTTGCATGTCTCCTAGCGAGACCAGGGACATCTCTGCGGGGCCCCTCCCACCATGGACAACCATCTCCTCCCCTCCCAAGGCTACACTCGCCAACTGACGGGGGGTGCACGCGGCGGTGCATTCGAATCCTTTTTGGGACACTGGGGGTCGTAAAACCGGTGTCCCACCTGCCCACAACCGTAGCAGGTTAGGGGGCCCCTATGAACAGGTTTACCCGTCGGGGCCCCTGGCTTCTTCTCAGGGGGAGGCTGGGAACCTTTCCCTTGGTTCCCTTGGGGATTACTTTGGGGCCCTTTCTGAGACTCCTTCTGTTTACCCTTGTCCCCCCACTCTTCTGCTGGGGACCCTGCCCACCTTTGGCTGAGTCTCCCACTGGACCATTGTGGACCCTGGTACTGACCCAGCGGTCCGCCTCCTCAGCAAGTTTTCTAGGGTTAGATATCTTGCTATCAATCAGGTGCTGGTGCAGCTCTGGAAAACAGTTATTAGACAAATGCTCCCAAGCAAACAAATCATAAAGAGCTTCATAACTTTCCACTTTGCTGCCCTTCACCCAACCATCCATGGCTCTGCAAAAATAAGACACACATTCAACCCACGTCGTACCAGGCAACTTCTTACATTCTCTAAAAGCTTGTCTGTACTTCTCGGGGGTTAGGCCATACCGCAACATTAAAGCATCTTTCATATGAGCATACGACATCCTATCCGCAACAGGCATGTCTAACAGGGTATCTCTCCCCTCATTCACAAAGCGACCCCACAACCCCGCTCCCCAATTCTTCTCAGGGACCTGGTGGGCCAACAATGCTAGCTCATATGCTTTAAACCCCTGACCAATATCTTCGTTCCTATGATAATCTTTTATCACATCTTTGGGAAAGTAAAACTTACTTTCTGCAGGCCCCGATGGGATGCTGCCACCAGAGGGATTCAATTCTAACTTCTTAGCTTGGATATCCAGCTCCCTCAACCTGGCTTCACGCTCCAAAGCTAACTTCTCTCGTTCAAAATCTAACCTTTTGGTCTCCAAATCAGCTTCTCTTCTACCTCTTGCATTTTCTAACTCCAACTGCCCATTTATCTTTAGCCTTGCCATTTCCATGTTGTATGCACGCTCCTTCGCCCTTTCTTCTCGTTCTTCTGGGGAAAGACCTTTGGAGGAAACACTGCTTCCGGGAGAGGACTCGGGCCCATTCGCTGGTGCCTCCTCATCCCCTTCCACTGGCGGTACCACCACCGGATCAGTGGGATCTCTGGATTCCAACCAGGCCTCCAAAGCTTTGAGATATCCCTCCTTCAATGTGATGCCTTTGGTAGGAACTTTAAACTGCTTGCAGAAGGATTTCAGTTTCTTCAAGCCGTAGTCGTTTATCTTCGCTCTGTCGAATTCCTCCTCAACAACAACAACAACAGGGGTAGTGACTCCGTTGTCACTCATGGTCAAAACTGGCAGTGTTCAAAAAATCAAGCTTCAGAAAAGCGGAGAACCAAAAATAGGATCCTTCCAAGTTAGATTGTGACTGCGTTATGGTCTGCTTTCACTATGTAGCGTACACTAATCACTGCACATGGGTCATAAATGCAAGGTCTAAATCCTCACCGCTGCATCCAATGTTAGAGCCGGCTGTCTCTAGTTGGCAGAGGTATATACTTCTGACAAATAGGGACACACCTTTTCTAGTCAGGGCAAGGGGATCACACCCTTCGATAACCCCTGCTCACCCCCTTGGTAGCTTGGCAGAGCAGACAGGCTTATCTCAGAGGCTGTGTGTTAAGCAATTATGATCACATACAGTAATAAAGTGAATGAACTACAAATGGACACGACACAGTAGTATTATAAAAATAAGTATTTTTATATAAGGCTTAGCACAAGACCAAATAACGACAAAAATGTACACAATCGTAATAAATACGCGGGGAAGGGAAAAAGGATAGTTCAAAGGTAGTTTCTTCTTTAGCACAAAAGTCTTTAGTATCAAAGCAAATCTTCTTCTTGGCAATACAGTTCTTAGCAACAGGGTAACCCACACGGGGGCTACACGACGTCGAGGCAAAGTTAATCCAAAGGTTCGGCGTCGACCGCGAGGAGCGCTACGTCGAGCCCGGAGTCACACGGACCCCCAACAACACAGTACCTTTAGGAAAATGAAGCACACGATGATCAGCGGCGTCGAGCAATCCGGCGTCGTGTCTTCGGTGTCGATCAGGCCTCAGCAGACGTCGTCGATGGTGCAGTTGCACAGAGTGAGCAGCGCTCACGGCGTCGAGAGGGCACACAGTTGATGCGATCAGCAGCGGTGCAGACACGAGGTCTTCTGGAGCTAGAGCCGTACTCCCACTCACTGGCGTTGCTGCTGGCGTCGGTCGGGCCGGGCGGCCGGTCGTCAAGGAAGCGGGACACTGGGGCCGTTACCCACTGCGTCGAGCTGGATTCGCCGACGTCCGTCGGTGTCGAGATTGCTGGTTCTTTCAGAGGTGCTGGATTCACGGTTCCAGCAAATAGCACTTTAAGCAGATGAAGTCCTTTAGCCCTGTGACTTCAGCAGGAGACTGGCACTCTTCCAGTCCTTGGAGATTTTCTTAGCAAGCGTGAGAGTACACACACAGTTCCTCTCTCCTGGTTCCTTGGCAAAAATAAAGAAGCACTGCGGGATTCCCCCCAGCAAACAGCACACTGGCCGAAGGGGTAGGCAAGTCCTCAGATCAGCAGGCCTCTTGTCCTTGGTTACAGGGTTCCTTGTCAGAAGTGATCTAAATTCTTGGTTCAGGGGTCCTTCTCTTATACCCCTTTCCGGCTTTGATCCCTTTGTCCATGCCGGGGATTTTCCCAACATCCTGGGTCTGTTGTGGGTGGAGCCAGGCAGAAGCACCTGGCCTATTCACTGAGCAGGGCTGGGTCCTCAGACACCCAGCAGGAGGTGGAGCCAGCATTGACACTGGCAGGAGCAGAGCTATCGGCCTCCTGGCAGGAGGTGGGGCTAGGATCGTCCATGGCAGGCATAGAGCCATCAGCCGCTTGGCAGGAGGTGGAGCCAACATTGTCTCAGGCAGGGCAGGCTATCAGCAACTACTCTCCCCCTACTCTCAACGCAAATGTCCCACTCATCCCACACTGACTCATCCAGACCTCTGGAGCCACCCAGCTCCTGTCACACACACGCAAGACCAGCAGAAACCAGAAATGGTTAGACAAGAAAATAGACACTTTCTAAAAGTGCTATTTTCAAACCCAGAGTCCAAAAACCATCCACACCAACGGATGCGTAATTAAACCCCGAGTTCAGGGATACCAAACTCGACATTGCACCATGCTCCCCGAGCCAGCTAGGATCATAGCCTTAATAATCCCGGCGGCCCATTCTAACTAATGGAGAGCAGGCTACCTCGCAATAGTGAAGAACGAAGATGGCTGTAATTCACTATTAGGACATGCCAACTTGGTCAGGCGTGTCCTACCTTACACTTACAATGCACCCTGCCCGTGGGCCTACCATAGGGGTGACTAACATGAAGTCAAGGGAAGTTTTGAGGGGCTGGCAAGTAGGTATACTTGCGCAGCCTGCGTGACAGCACTAGGCTGCACGTGGGTCTCGCAATGACCGACCCGTAGACATTCTTTTACGAGGCCGCTCCTGTGGGTGGCACAACACGTGCTGCAAGCCCACGAGCGGCATTTGTATTTACAAGCCCCGGCACTCCTGGTGCACTAGACTAGGGACTGACAGTAAACCAAATAAGCCAAACATGGATACAATAGATACATCAATTTAACATAGGGAGCACTTGCGCTGTGGCACTGATTAGCAGTGACACCGCGCCCAAAGCATATACCAGCAAAACATCGAAAAACAGTGGAGGCAAACAGAAAAAAATGGAGGAGAGACTCAAGCCAATGATGTCAGGTCTAACAAGCATGGTCTTCAGCCATGCCATATGTCAAAAATTCAAGGCTGCAGTCAGTTGTTTTTTTGTAATTCTGAATACAAGGCATGGTGTGCACCTAGCAACATTGCCTGCGTTTAGCCATGCTCTGCCCTGTCAACATGTCTGATTTACTTGCATGTAATTGACTGTGCATTGTCTTAAGCCTACTAAGCACAAGGTATGGTTTTTGGTTATACCCTTTAGCCAATATTTCTGCCCCATGATAGTTTTGTAATCTTTTTTGTGTTTCTGTATGGTCAGATTAATTTTGGTCTGCACCATTTATTTTCCTACCCTAATTACGATAGGGTTTTCAAAAAGTGGCTTCTTCTGTTGTTTCCCTTCTGTCGGGTGAATACAGGTGTGAGCGGTGAAAGTGGACCAAAGTCCCTTGCTTTTTCTGAGAAAATATCTAATTTCCTACAAGGTGTGGTAAATTGTAGAGAATATGTGTACTTAAGCTAATAAAATACTGCAACTAGACAAAAATGTATTAAGTATGGCAAATCACCCATGAGGGTCTCGAGATGATGGAGCTAATTGTTGCTGTGTGGAGGTTTGATTATTCAAACATCCAGGTCTTTAGTTCTCTTTAGAATTGCTGGAACAACGGTGTGGTCCTGAGGTGCAGGAGGAGGTTGTTCTAAGCCTTGGATACGAGAAGGAGCAAACTCTGCTGTTGGCTCAACAGATCAGTGAGGTGTCTGCTAGGGAGAGGGAAGCTGATCAAAGGTGTCTGGTTGGTTTGTGGAGGGTCTGGTGTATGTTGATGCATGCTGGTCCTTCAATGGGCAAGGACTTGTATGCGCGGGTCAGCATCTTGAACTGGCATCCCTTCTGAACTGGGAGCCAGTGTAGTTTCTTGAGATGTGGTGTGATGTGGATCCTCATAGGGAGGTTGAGTATGATTCATGTTGTTGAGTTCTGTATTGCCTGGAGTCTCTTTGGATGCGTGCAGTGATTCCTATGGCGAGCATTTTTTCGTTGTGCAGTATGCTGGTAATGACGGCCTGTGTGACAGTCCTTCTGGTGTCTGCCAGGAGCCACCTGAAGATTTTGCAGAGCATCCAAAGGGTGTGAAAGCATGTGGATGAGGCTGCATTGACTTGCTACTCCATGGATAGCTTGCTATCTAGGATGATGCCCAGGTTGCAGGCATGGTCTGTTGAGGTGGAGGGTGTGCCGAGCTCTGTGGGCCACCATGCATCTGTCCATGGTAAGGTGTTGTTCCCAAAGACAAGGCCTTCTATTTTTTCGGGGTTGAGTTTGGTACAGTTTTCCTTCATCAAGTTTGTGACGTTCATCACGCATCTGTAGAAGTTAGCGTTCGTGGTGGAGGAATCTTTGGACAATGAGAGGATGAGCTGTGCATTGTCGGTGTAGAAGATGATGCAGGGTCCATGTGATCTGACGGTGGGGGCCCGGAGGGTCATGTATTTATTGAAGAGGGTCATGCTGAGGGACAATATGCCGGAATCAACAAAGCTCTACTACACAAACTCCAAACCATCTAGAGCGCCGCTACTAGACTCGTCCTCGGGACACGGCATCACAAACACATGACCCAACACCTATGAGACCTCCACTGGCTCCCCGTCAAGAAGGGGGTCACCTTCATACTCCTCACCCACGCTTACAAATCCCTCAATAACATCGGACCCAAATACCTCAACAAGAGAGTATCCTTGCACATACCCAAGAGGAGCCTCTGCTCCGCCGACCTCGTCCTGGCAGAGGACCCCCACATCTGCAGAAATAGAACAGGCAGGAGAGCCTTCTCCTGCCTTGGGTCCAAGACCTGGAACAAGCTCCCCATGAACATCAGATGCTCCCCAACCCTGCACACGTTCAGGAAGGACCTCAGGACCTGGCTCTTCAACTGATCCAGAACTGCCCCTCCCCCCGCCCCCCCTAGAGTCTTGAGACCGTCACGGGTAAGTAGCTCGCTTTATAATCCCCTGATTGATTGATTGATTGACAATACTTGGGGGACCCAGCCGATGACTTTCTTGGGCTCCGAGGTGGGAGGTGGATCATTTGGGTTCTGCCAGTGAGATATGAGGCAATCTATTTGAGGGTATTTCCTTGAATCCCGATGTAGTGGTGTTTGTTGATCAGGATGTGGTGGGAGATGGTGTCAAATGTGGGTGACAGGTCCAGGAAGATGAGGGCTTCTGTTTCCCCACTGTCCAGGAGGGTTCTGATGTTGTTTGTGCCTGCAATTAGGGCTGTCTCAGTGCTGGGGTTACCTGAAAATCTAAATCGGGGGGCTTCACTAAGTTGTGGTCTTCTAGGTGTTGGGTGAGTTTCTGGTTGATCACTTTCTCAAGACCTTCTGCTGGATAGCAGAGCAGAGAGATGAGCTGGCAGTTCCTCATTTCGTGTGGGTTGGAAGATGTTTTTCCAGGAGGGGCCTCACTTTAGCATCTTTCTAGTCCTCAAAGAAGGAGGCTGCAGTGATGGAGGTGTTCAGGACCTTCCTGAGCTTGTTGCCAATTGTCTTGCTTCTGAGGTTGAAGATGTGGTGGGGTCAAGAAACCATGGGTGCTCCCAAGTGTACAAATTTCATGATGGAACTAATATTTTGTGCAGTGAGGAGTTTCCAGTGGGTGAGAAGGTGTTTGGGGCTTGTGTTTATGGGTGTGAGCTGGCTGATACTGTTTGTGGTGGAGGGTTGGTGTTCTGAGTTTTCATAGACAGCCAAGCTCTTGTTATGAAATAAGTCTGCATGGTTGTCACACAGTTTCTGGGATGTAATGATGTTGTTCTCAGTGGCTGCGAGATTGGTGAATTTCTTCACAATGGTGACTAGTTCTTTGCTGTGGTTTGCGCTGGATTTGATGCAGTTTGAGAGGGCAGTCTTCTGTTTTTCTTTCAGGAGGTGGTGGTACTGGTTCAAAGCGGACCTGTAGGTGGTGTGGTCTTCTGTCTTTTTGCTGAACAACCACTTTCTTTCGAGTTGTCAGCAAATGCATTTGGTAGGGTGCAGTTCCTGGCTTAACCAGCTTGCTGTTTTGCTTTGTTCTTTGGCCCTTGATGTCTTGGCAGGGGTGATGGTATTGGCAACGTCTGTGATCCACTCGGAGGAGCTCTTAGCTGCTTGTTCAGGGTCATATGTAGAGTCTGGGAGTAGGGAGCGGAGAGTGTCATTCCACTGGTCTTCTGATACCTTTTTCCAATCTCTTCATGTGGATCTGGGAGGAATGGTGCCATGGTGGTTGGGTCCTGACATGGTGAAGCATACACTGTGGTGATCGGACCAGGTGAGTGGTGTGGTGTGGATGTACCTGACTCTGTCGCTGGAGGCAAATGTGGGGTCAAGCGTATGTCCTGCGATGTAGGTATGGTTGGTGACGAGCCATGTGAGGTCGCTGTTGTTCATGTTTTCCAGGAGGTTGGTGAAGTTGCCGTTGCTGGGGTCGTAGAGGGGGGAGTTGTGGTCCCGTAGGAAGATGTTGTCCTCCGAGTCGATTGCGAGCATGGCAATGAATTCTGAGTAGAGAGCTGCAGAAACCGGGATGTGGTCCTGGCAGTCTGTATGCAAGGGTACATCTGATGGTGCTATTTCGATCTGTGTGGAGTTGGAAGTTGAGGTGTTCCATTACTGGTATACGGTCATCAGGAGATGTCATGCAGCGGATAGAGTCCCTGTAGATGATGGCTATACCACTTTCGTGCTTGTTTGTTCAGTCACAGTGTATTCTCATGTCATCTTCGGGGATGGCGGTGGTGATGTCTTGTGTCGAGGTGGGGTTTGGCCAGGTTTTTGTGAGGAATATGACACTCGGGGTGAGGGAGGAGATCGTGTCCCAGACCTCTGTGGCATTTTTCCGGATTAAACGTACTTTGAGTAGGATGCAGTGGAGTTGTAATGTGGTCGTCTCGGTTGATATAGTGGGTGTGTCAATTTTTGCGGTGTCGCTGGTGTTGTTGACTTCTGTGATGAAGATGAGGCAGCAGAGTTGGCAAGAGAATGGGGAAAGTAGGGAGGAAGCAGTAAAAATGAAGCAGAAAGCACTTGGAAAAACAGGCCAAAGGAGGGAGAAAGCAGTAAAAAGGAGATGGAAAACAGTATGAAGCACTTGGTAAAAACAGAGGAAAGGAGTGAGAAACAATAAAAACGAAAACAATGTTTTCTATTTAATAAGGCACGACCAGGCATCTTGTGACAATTGTCAGCACCACGAAAAAATCAAGAAAGTTTACATTTAACGAAAAGGAGTGCATAGGGATCAAAACTTTTTCTATAAAACAATAAAAACGAGACAGAAAGCAGGAGGAGCCACTTAGAAAAATGGGAGGGGTGTCGAAAGCAGTAAAAAGAAGGCAAAGCTGAAGAGAGCAATGTTGCAGAGTGGGAGATCTGGTCCTAAGACCTGCTTAATAGGGTTACGCTTCAACCTACTATAAGTAGGTCCTGGGTGGAGTGGTGCACTGGGAGGTGGTGGGTGGGGCTAGATGGAAGTCGGGGGAAGGGGCAACAGGCAGAATCAGCAGAAACAGCAGTGAATAAATTAGGCAGAAAGCAGGAGAAAGCACTTGGAAAAATTAGGGAAAGGAGTGAGAAAGCAGTACAAACAAGGCAAAAAGCAGGGGGAAGCACTTAGAAAAATTGGGGGAAAGGAAGGAGAAAGCATTAAAACAAGGCAAAAGCCGGAGAGAGAGATGCAGCGGCATAGGAGACCTGGTCCTGGGACTGGGACTTTAGATTGAGTAAGTGCCTTAACCATGTGGAAGCTGATGAAATTTTGTACCAATATAATAGAGAGATGCTCAAGGAAGGATGACAAAAGAAGCAGAGGCACAAAGGGACTATGTGAATGGTGGACACAACTGGAGGATAAAGCCTTCACATGAAGCTGGCCTCGGAAGGCACTGGAACAGGAGACGGCCAACTGAAAGAAAGCAGGAGTCTTAGAGGTGAAAAAACGGATTGAGCTTTCAAAACACAGAAAACACAGTTGCAAAGTTTCTTCCAAAGAACTCCTTTTGTAGCATTCCCAAAGGAGGTGGATAGGCAGTGTTCTGCTCGTGATCTGTGTGCAGGTCTAAGGCAGGTGTAATTCTTTGAACTTCCGGTACCATTGTTAGCTAGTCTGCTAAGCAATTCTCCCAGGAATTAAAGAATTTGTATAACTGTAAATTTATCAAAGAATGTGGAGGATTATATCTATGCCAAGAGAAAATATCTTACCAAAATGCACTTTGTTATGGGATGCAACAAATGGTTATTCGTTTATTTGTCCACGATCTCTTTCATGATCTCACACCCTTCACGATGAGGTGTACTCATCCCCACATCATACATGTCCACATTTCTAGTTTGGGCAATGAAGATAGCGATTGACCTACTGGAAGTTTAATCGAGTGGCGGGCACAAATTCAAATTTGTACTTCCAAATCAGAACACAACCCAAGGGTAAAATGTTAATACTGAATTGGAATTTGATTATTCTCTAACAAGTTGGAGAGGTTTATACCAAACTAAAAGTGAACACTGGTTTAGTCTTAACTCTGTCATCCTGCTATGGTAGAAGTCAATTGGCCCAACCTTTTGTACTTAGCCTTGTCAAAATCTTTCATGGGGTATTTTGAATAGGAAATACATCTTTACACACCATAGTTCAGATTGTGTTAATTTGACCGATCTGGAGTGTGTACTTACTTTCCTTAGAGGATTTGGTGAAGATTCATAAAATTGTCCCTAATTATAACTAAGTGGTCTAAAACGATTTCCATGTAAACGAATAGTTTTAACCATAACTACATATTTCCTCTAATGGGTGATTGTAAAGTTATCGTCATAATAATAACGATAGAACGCATTTACGCATTCCTATTCTTGAAATTGAAAATCTGTATTTCAAATAAATATCGAGTATATGATTTCATCTGTTAGAAAAATGTTCTTCTGCGCTGGACCTCAGATATTAAGAATATGTGTACATATTTTAATACAGAACATTGCAAGCCCAGACCAAGGCAGATAAGTATAGCTGAAATGACTTGTTTCTTGATAAATAGCTTATTCACCTGCAGTTGTCGAAAACTATCTTCTCCTTTCAGTTTCCTTTGCTAATACATCATGTTGTTACTTGCCAGTTCCATCTGAATTAGTGACAATGCACAATATTTTCATCATAAATCAATGCGTGCAATGCAAGCAATACCGTATGTGCGATTTGTTATATTGCATTAAAGTGGAAACACGTGGATGAGCATCGCAAAAGTCAAAGCAACTTTCAAATGCATGCAGCTCATTTTGTAATGAAATAGCTCTGCGTACCGGAAAGAACTGTTAGAAAGGCAGACTTGTCATGGTACAGTTAGGGACTGGTTGAGTAGTTAAATTACTTCTCTATCTAGCAATCAACAGGAATCCATTTTTTTCAGAACCATTTTGGCACATTTTTCCAAATAACAGCCATTCAATTATTTTAAACCTATAGTCCCCCCACAGGAGCTCATCAAGATTCGTACACCTTGGGCTTTCCTTTTTTACATCCAATCTCTCCTGCTGAAATTCCTCCACTCAAAATTTACACCATATAAAAATCTCATTAGTTCCTTGACACATGCCAAACTAAAATCCAACGTAAGAAACTTTTACATCTCATTTGAACTGTCATTTGGAGGTGATGGGGAGACAGGGTGATCCCTAAGACTGCATTGCTGCTTGGTATAGCAAGCCATTAAAATGAGCTCAGTAAAAATTCATCTGGTTATCTCTCTATGGAGAACGAGCTTTTCACTGCAGAGCAGTGACTCAAGATATGAGTACACTGTGTGACATGCTTCTATGCATTCAGGAAAGTGAGCAGCACGGCTAGATAGTAATGTACCTTTAGCCAAGAAGTTTACAGGGCGCACTGATATTTTTATGTGATTTGGTTTTAAGAAGAAAACAAAGGGCCAATCTCTAAATGACTGTTGGCTCGAGTCTTAAGCCTAATATCGATTGCTTATGTTTGCTTACCATTAAATTGGTCTAAATACTGAGTAGAAATGATGTGCAGCTAAAAGCTTTGCATATTCTTTTGGAGCAGGGTCAAGACTGATTTGCATATGGCTGGGTCAAAACTGAGGTGGCATGGTGTGCAAAATAACAATGGACTGGGAGGCGGCCCTAGTAATTACTAGTAGCTGAGATTATTTCAAACACTGCTACCAAAGTTTTGTATAGACACACTTCCATTGAATGGGAGAAAGAGCAATCCGTGGAGAGGCTATATCAAAGAGAAGCAGAGAAAGTTGTGGAGAAGAAGTTCTGAGAGACATAATATAATAAGTGTGAATGAGGGAAAAAATGGGATAAAAGAGTGTGCGAGAAATTAACAGGGCAAGTTACAAGTAAAGGGCCGTGTTCTCAAATATGATTTTCAATCTGTCATTGCCAAAGGCGCCTACAGAGTAAATATGTGCACTTTCGGCATTGGCCAGATTCACAAAGCATCTTGTACCATAAGTGCTCTATGCACCCAACCATATTTTGCACTCAAAAGAAGCCCATATGCCTGCAATATGGTAGGCCAGATGACCTGAGCATGCCTCAATCCTTCCACATGAATTGATCATGGGAATGCATATGCATCACGTAAATATTAATGCATCCTTCTCAGATAGTTTTTATAGTGCTTCGCAGAGACAACAGCAATGCTGGTTAGTTTCATCTCAATGGAGTTGACACTTAATTCAGCGAACTACTGCACAGTTTTGTCCCTGGAAACAACTATCACACTAATTAAATGATGGGCCGTGACTGATTATGCCCTTCAATCTTGGTGGCCAGATAATAAACATTTCCATAACTCAACGTGGAGAAGAATTCCTACAGACTATGATGAAAATAGTATTATTGACTTTCAACCTACCTTTATCCAGTTCTCAATGCATAAAAACAAAAAGTGCCGAGACCCAAAGTTTTGCTCAGAAGCCTGTGTCTGGCACTAGGAGTGTTGGTGAAGGGGGGCGGGGTGGGGGCTAGATACCAAGGCTTTTTAGTCGTGACTACATCTCACTCGTTGTTGACCCACCACGAAACACTCTCTGGCCCTTTGATCCATTCTTGCAGGTTACTTTTTACTCTGCTTTCTCTCAAGCACTATGTTTCTGCCTTTGTCTTGCATTTTCCTTCCCTGCTTTTTTTTCTCTTTCTTGCTCTGGGAAGTCCTCAAGCATGAATGCTGGTGGGGCCCACCTACAACAATGAACTCAAATAAAGCACTGCTATTATTGATAGTATTAAAGCACTCTATGATTCCGCCTAACACATTTCTCTTTTACCACTGCTGTTTAACATTTATACATACTGTGCCTCAGGTCTTTTAGTAGAGGTTGTTTCAGATACATGCTGAGATACCTAATCCCTCATCTTGAAGATGACTATGAGACTCAGGTTAACATTAAACGTTAGGAGCATGATTCACAAAGGTATTTTTGGCTGCAAGCATAGGTTTATGGCCACAAATACCTTAAATAACACCTGCAAGGAATTGACATAGTGATTTCTGGAAAGTGTGAATACATTTGGTACTGGAGATTTCTCTGACTGTAGTAAATCCCGCACAAGGGATGGCAACTGGGCACAATAAAGTGTGGGTAGCCTTAAATAGTTGGTAACACCAACAAACCTGTTCCTCTGTGGGCATTCACATACTGCAATCCAATCAGTTCCCAGTCTGGAAATGGTCAAAAATGTACCCAAGACAAGGATTGGATTGATTTCCATTCCAGGGTCGGCAGAAGAACATATCGCTCATGGATTTAGCGAGGTCTAGGGGAAGAGCTTTCTCTACGTGGAAAATGTGCGTTTGCTCTGCAGGCTTCCTTGCCCCATTCTTAATGCTACGCTTAAGTCCCACCTTGACCAGGACTGCATACATCTTCTGGCTCGGGAGGGCCTGCTGATTCCACCTAAGAGCACAAGAGCGCGGCAGCGCGACTCCAATGCTCACGCTTTAAACTATGGCCTGCTGAATACGCGCTCTCTGCAGGGCCATAAGTTGGAGGTCTTTTCATTACTGGAAGACGGGGAGCTAGATGCCCTTGCGCTTACCGAAACATGGTTGGAGGATTGTTCGGCGCCGGACTTAGTGGCGGCCCTACCAGATAACTATCTGGCACACCATTTCAATAGGGAGGGAGCTAAGAAAGGAGGTGGAGTAGCTCTTCTCTATCAGGCACGTCTCCGCGCCGAAAGGTTTCTATCCGAAACCCTGGGGGGAGCAGAGGTTATGGGGGTAAAGCTCAGGCGGGGGGCGGTATGTGTGGTGTTTTTGGTGGTATACCGACCGCCTTGGGCTTCGCCAGAATTCCTGGTTCTTTTCACTAGATTGGTTCAGGATCTGCGCTCGAGATATGACAAAATGATTGTTGACGGGGACTTCAACTACCATTGGGAAAAATCCCCTAAAGAGGGGCAAGCACTACAGATTGAGGAGGCAATTTCCTCCTTGGATTTCACTCAACAGGTGAAGGGACCAACACATGAGAAGGGACATGTGCTTGATTTAGTCTGGACCACTATGCCAGTCCAGGGCTCCACAGAGATCTTGCCATGCGCCTGGTCTGACCACTTTTTAATAAAGGGCAGAATTTTATTGAACGGCCATCTGTCCAAGCCTGGGGAAGGTTGGAAAATGGCCCGGAAGTGGAGAAACTTTGATGGGGAGAAAATGGTGTATCTCCTGGAACAGTCTCCTTCAGTAAAGGAGCAGGACGCTAATATTGATGCCCTTTGTGGACACCTTCAGCATAAACTGGGGAGAGCCATTGATTTGGTGGCACCCCTTCGTAGGGTGAAGAAGGTGGAGAGAGGAGCTGGGGCCCCTTGGTACAATGACTCCTTACGGGATATGAAACGTGGGGTGAGGAGGAAAGAACGAGCATGGCGGAAAGAGTATGACGCCACTGCCAAGAAAGAATACATTTCATCCTTAGCGACTTACAAACTAGCCATCCAAACTAGGAAGGCTGCTTTCTTTGAGGAAAGAATAGTTGCAGCTAGAAATCCACAGAAGGAAATCTTTCGGGTCCTGGCGGAGCTCAGGATAGACAAAGAGCAAAGCACTGAGTTCACCCAGGAGGATTGCCGGAGGTTCCAGGACTTCTTTGTGAATAAGATCTCCGATATTCTGGGAGAAATTGCTGCAACTACACCCCTCGAATGTCCTTGTCCACCTGACCATACTGCCCCGCTGGATATTATACCGTTAGTTGAGTTCGCCCCAATTTCAAAACAGGAACTATTTACAATCACGGACCGAGTCAAATCCGGTTCCCTGGTGGATCCATGCCCTCCTGATGTGTTCAAGTTGGCATTGCCAGGCATTGAGGAAGAAGTTTTGCATCTGCTGAACACTTCCCTTCACACAGGACAGGTCCCTCTAGCTTTTAAAGAGGCTCGCCTGATTCCTCTACTAAAAAAACCCGGATCGGACACGAAGTATTTGAAGAACTTCCGACCCATCTCCCAGTTGCCTTTTCTGGCTAAGGTGATTGAGCAGCATGTGTTGGCATTACTCTCAGGACATCTAGAGAGCAACAACCTGCTGGAGTCCAATCAGGCAGGGTTCCGCGCTAACCATAGCACGGAATTAGTCATGCTATCAATCCTGGATGAATTGAGGAGTCGGGCTGATATAAAAACACCGAGCGCCCTGGTACTACTGGATCTCTCCGCGGCCTTTGATACCGTGTGTCATGAACAACTTTTGTCGCGGTTGAGGTCTTTCGGTATCAGGGGTACAGCACATGCATGGCTTACATCATTCCTGCAGGGCAGGACACAAAGAGTACAGTTGGGGGATCTACTTTCCACCTCTGCTCCAATTACTTGCGGGGTTCCACAGGGCTCTGCCCTGTCACCCCTACTCTTTAATATTTACTTGCAGCCATTAATTGCACTCCTGAATAGGATGGACTGCCTAGTATACAACTACGCCGATGACACCCAGATAATCATCCGGCTGGATGATGGCCTGGGAGCGTCTACCAGGCTGCAGGACATACTCAAAGCCACGGTTAATTGGATGTCCGAGAACTCCTTAAAAATCAACCCGGACAAGACGGAAGTGTTGCCCATTTCCATCACGGGCAACCCCTGGAGCGAGAAATTCTGGCCTGTGGAGCTGGGTGTGCCACCGAAACCGGCGACCGCAGTCAAAAGTCTGGGCCTGTATGTGGACGATAAACTCTCCATGAAAAAACAAGTCACCACGGTAGTGGGTACCCGTATAGGCCTGATGCGACAACTGAGGAAGATCTCTGCATTACTCTCATTTTCCACCTTGAGACACGTGGTCTCAGCCACAATTCGGGCTAGGCTGGACTACGGAAACTCCCTGTATATAGGTCTACCCCAGTGGTTGCTGGATAAGCTACAGGGGGTTATGAATGATGCAGCCAGGCTGATCTATAAGAAACCCAGGACTGCCCACTCTTCCCCTCTGATGCAGGAGCTACATTGGCTCCCGATTCGGCAGAGGGTTGTATTTAAAGGATTGTGTATCGTACATAAGGCGCTGTATGGTAATGCACCAAGATATTTGAAATCCCGCCTATCCCCATATACACCGAGCAGGACTTTGCGCTCGTCGGACGCTACCCTCTTGTCCCAATCCCGTTTCAAACTGGCCACGGTGGGGGGACGTGCTTTTTCCAACACACTCCCAGCTTTGTGGAACAAACTGGCCCCAGAACTAAGGAAGGAATGCAATCTGTTATCCTTTAGGAAAAAGTTAAAAACTGTATTGTTCAAGCAAGCATGGAGCAGCCTCTAGGCGCACTGCTAAGATCAAGTAAATGCCAAACCCTACTACGTAATCTGGACAAACAGCGCTTAGAGACCCCGGTGGTTATAACGCGCTATACAAGTTAAATAAATAAATAAATAAATGCTACACTATATAGAATTGGTTGCACGGGGAATAGTAGCCCATATATCATATCACGTGATGCTCCCAGCAGTACGTCTGGAAAGCTCGGCATGACCCAGTTTTACAGTCATAACACTGGGAATTTTTCCGAGTTAGGTAATATTTTAAATCACAACACTTACTTTTATGTTTTTCTCATGCATTCGTCCCCAACGTTCCAGTTTAAGATTAAGGAAAAAAACTCTGCTTTTTCGGTGCCATAGATGAACTTTGGTATTGGATGAAGGCATTAGTTTATAAACACGTAGAAACAGCCACAAAAGCAACAAAAAGTAAAACATGGTCTTTGACTTAAACTTTTCACTCTGAAGTAATGCTTTTACCAATGAGAACAATTTCTATTTGTGCATCTTGAAAACTCTATTATAATGTACATGCTCCAGTGAAAAAAGCCTATTGTAAAAATGGACAAGGAGGCCCTTCCTATGCCCACTGTATTAATTATCGGTGGTGGGCAGAATGAAATTGTTTTTTATTATTTTTATTTTTTTTATTTTTCAGAACCAGATAAAACAGGTACAAACAAAAACAAAAGTAGTCGAAATACGATAATATTGTACAATAAACAATTACTTCCATGTTTGATTTGTTTTCATTCTCATATTGAGAGGGAGAGTGAAATAAAAGTGAAGAAAACAAATTTTAAAAAAAAGGAAAAGAAATGAAAAGAAAAAGGGCAATGAATAGACATATAAAACGACATATTAGAGTAAGTCATTATCATACTATCACACTGTGCTAAGCCTCCTCCTCCAATTAGTGATGGGTTGCCAGATCGCCATACCACGCATAGCAGATCTTAGCCCTCTGGTGGCATAGATGGCACTTTCCTGATTGTAGACCCCGAGAAGACGTGCTAACCACATTTTAAAACTTGGTGGATCTGAGTCTTTCCACCGTGCTGCTAGTATTACCCTGAGGACTGCCGAGCTTATAAAAAGCATGTCCTCTTCTTCCCTGCTCAGGTTTAGTGTATTATCAGTGCCTAGCAGATATAGAGATGGGGAGTCGGGTATTTTATGGCCAAACACTTCCTCCCAGAATTCACAGATCATTTTTTTTTAATAAGTGTTAATTGGCCGCATTCACAGAACATGTGAATAAGCGTTGCAGGGCCTTTAAGACATCTGGGGCAGTGATCGTTCTCTCTTATGCCCCAGGCATATAATTTGGCCGGAGTATAGTATAGATTATAGATAGTTTTATAGGTCTGGACTTTTAAACTAGCTGACATAAGTAGTCGTGATGATAGGCAGAGACTCATGTCAATATCTAAATTCGGATTGTCAAATCTGTCTGCCCACGCAATTTCTGTATGTTCTAGATCATCTTGTACCTTATCCAGTAGCTGACCATAGATTGTACCTATTCTTGCTGTTCTTTTAGCGATGGTATCGATAATTTCAATTTTCTCCGAGTTAATATTAGGGTTCTTATGTTTGAGCATAGTATGAATCTGCAAAAATTTAAAGTAGTGCCCATTTGGAAGATGACATTTTTGTTGTAGATCTTTAAAGGTATAAGCCTCATTCGCACCCAGAAGGTCGCCAACTGAGGTAATTCCTACAGAATGCCATTTCTTTGCAATAACATCCCTCCCTAGTTCGGGAAGAAGGTTAGAATGCCATAGGGGAGAATACCTATTAAGCTTTGGGATGTGCGTATACTTCGTAATCCTTAACCAGATTGTCCAGGCCCTCGTGATAACTTTGAATTTATTTTTCTTGTAATAGCTTCTCTCTACTTGTCTCAGAAAAAGACCTTTAGCTTTTTCCCCTAGGGATAGCTCGTATATAGATGAAATAGGTGAATCCTCCATAGTCTCTGAGCTAGGATTCTCATAAAAAAGGGGGGCCATCTGTTGGAGAAATGAAGCCCAGAGATATAGCAGAATGTTTGGAACTGCTAGTCCACCTTTGTTCTGTGGTAGTGACAAAAGCTTCAAGGATCTTCTGGTTTTGCCCTGTTGCCACATAAATTTGGGCATAAGAGAGTCAAGAATTTTGAGGACCTTTTCTTCAGGCATCAATGGAATAGCCCGAAAAAGATAAAGCACCCCCTGGCAAGATATGAAATTGAAGGTTTCTCTACACCATTTGCATGACAAATTTGAGCATGGCCTAAGGATGCATGCGGAAGGCAACGCAACCAATAATAATGTTGAGGACGATTTAGTTCAGTACTGCTCTGACATTATTCCAGTCGATTTGTACAGAGAAAATGTGTGGGAGAAGGTCAGTGGGAGTGCCCACGGCTACAATATGCTCTCACTCCATCGTAGATGGTACAGCCAGACTACCTGCTCCCCCTAAAAATCTTGAAAAAATAATCTATTCAAACGAAACAATATTGAATGGGACGAAGCATTACAATGTGCTAAATTAGATAACTTCTTCATAAATATCACTGATTCCAGCTGCTGTGACTTATAATACATGAAGCGTTTTGCTTATCCTTGCATCAAGTTCACATTTACAATTCTATTAAGAACCAATGTTTTTCTGATAATGTCCCATGACAAGAGGGGCACATTCTCTTTAATTTTATGAAAAGAAAATCCTGCTTTGGGCTTTTCTTTTTTAAAAGAAAAAAGAAAAAGCTTTGGTACATGACTCTGTCATATTGATGGAGCCCTGTAAGAACCTGGGAAAATAATTGTCAGGGGCCTCTTGGCAGTCATTTCATAAGTTGTCAAGCAGAGGTGCAGTTAAGGTGATGTAGTAAATTACTCAATTGCCCTGCCTGCAGTGCATCCAGTCAACAAAATCTAAACCATCCCCTTAGTCTCCAAGTACTTGGAAAGATTCTTCTGTCAGTCCTGGAGGAAAATTGATCCACTGGGCAGGCTTCTAGGAAACTGCTCTTTCTCCAGCCAGATCTCCTTCAGGATCTAGCCCTCTTTAGCCAGCTGGGTCATTTTGAAGTCGTGAGTTCTTCTGAATCTTTCCTCCCTAAAGCAGGTAATCAGGAGGCCAACCACCTGACCATCGGACAGCAGTTACAGTCCAGGGGTGTTAGAAGGATTCAAGAGCCTTGGGTCTTTCAGTGAATCCTCTTTTTCCTGCAGGTACCAGGTGTCAGGATTCTTCTTCCAGCAGGGTCATATTCTTCAGATGGATTCTTCCTATGCTAAGGATTGTTCTGAAGAGGTCATTGTAAAGGTGTCAGATTTATCCTAATCACTAGCCAGTGATTGTTTGGAATTTGACTGCACAGTCCTAATAACTTTCTCATAGTTCATCACCTCCTTTAGCAGGACTTTCTCTGTGCCTTACTGTAAAATTATCCCAGTGCCCCTGTTTACAGATGACAGGACAAGGATGCCAACAGACATGCCTGTCTTCATCTTTGTAGCTACTTATCTACCTGACAAAACCGTTTTTTTCCGCTCTGACTCCAAATGTCCTGGGGTGGTAAATATCTATAAAACTTTTTTTAATAACTCCAAAATTACTGAACATATGTACACTAATTTACAAAAAGCACTCTTTCTAGACCAAGCGCTAGCTTTCTGCCAACTTTGGTGTCATTCAGTCAAGTTTTTCTTGCTAGAGCCATGTTCAAAATCCCTATTGGAAATTGCTTGGAGAAAACCTTCATTCTCAAGTACTTATAGACCTGGATAGGGGGCACACCTCTACTCTCACCTTTGATATCAGTGGGTTGAGCAAGCAATTGCAGGGATCAGGGATGGAGGAACAAAAAAAGGAGATCTTGGTGAATTGGTGGGTTGAAGCACCATACATCATAGTATAATGGTTACAGTGGAAAGTAGGCAAGATGAAGTCTCATCCCTGTGATACTAACATGGAATTGATAGTCTAATGAAAACATCATTCCAGCAGGAGACGTTTATTCAGATTAGAATACAAGTGTACACCTCAAGTTTTTTTGTTTATACATATTTCTTTTAAAGAAATATATATATATATATACATTGACATATTTCAGTTTTCATTGTTTTTGTTCAATGTGCATTTTATTTTCAGGATAAAGGAGAATTTTGAAAAAATGATTTCATGGTTTGTTCCACTACTCATATCCTGTGTATATGTTTCTGATCACATTGTCTGATGCACCTGTAATTCACAGAACATAGTGATAGATAAAGTACAAAGAGCGCAATAAGGATTTGAGCTGTGGGCGATTTCTGTAAATCCCCAGCAGGTCATGGAAAACAGTGAGCCACGTGAACTCATTGCCCTCAAATATTGTTAACCTCAGCAGGTGGCATTGTTCACAGTACAACAGGTTTAGATTGGATGGCTCATATTTAAAACGTTTGGTATTCATCACATATTGAAATGCTTTCTTTCAAACAATCTATAGTCGATATAATTCTCTTTGCTCCTTTTGCAACTGATCTCATGTAAGACAATATTTCATACACAATTCATACGTTTAAGCAAACATTGACAAATCAAGTAGGTTTGGATTTTTAGTTATATAGCGAGACTTGCTTTCAGAAGCAATGGATATGGAGTGAGGCATGTAAATATCGTTATAACAGATCATTATTATGAGTTACATCTTTTAAAATGTTATATGTAACGTAAAACATTACAAAAGTAGCAGACAAATCTATACATCAATGTCAGCTATTCACATAATCTTTATTCATGTGGAAGCATTAAAATACATAAATTAACATTTATCAATAATACTATAATAGAATCACTTACATTCAGTCAGATCTCATTACCAAAGATTCTATTATAATAATTTATAATAGCAGAGTCCGTATTCTGAATGAACGTTGAATGAATTTAAAAACGCCAAAACAAATTGAAATCACTATAAAGTTGCTGTAATAAATGTTATACTGGATTATTATTGCAAAGTTTATAAAAACCAAAATAATGGTAACAAAAATTGTTCCCTAGGTGCTGAAGAACAAGGACAAAACGTAATAAAGTGCATTGTAGATTGCAATGACGGGTTATCACAACTACAGCATGGCAGGTTCTTCCATAGCTTTCTCTCCGGAAAAGTTATTAATAAATGTAGAACATGATGTTAAAAGAAACCTATGATGTGCATCAGAAATATATAAAAGATATTCTCCCTATCATGAGTAGTATAACTGGCCATGTATGCAATAACCTTAGGTTTTGAAATCTCAAAGATTTTATGGTCCTGGCATTTTCCATAAAACAGATCTTCAATACCTGTTTGATGCAAAATGAAGCAGTAGTTTGGAAGATAAAAGTGGCTTACCCATTTAAGCCCTATCTTTGCATACTTAATCCAGGGTATGTAATGTCCATATACCAAGGACAGACAACATATTATATCGATTAAAAGCTGTCTCTTCTTCAGCCCATATCAATTGTCAAAGCATCAAAGGGCGGAGTCCAATTAAATCCGAATTCCACATGGCAGGTAAAGAGGGTTTTTAGACCTGTCATCATTGGCATGTATTTCCCCAGTATTTTTGCCTCAGTCTCCTGTGTTTTTGCTGTGTGTTGGACTTCGTTTTTGCTGATTTAGATGCTTTAGGCACTATGCCACTGCTGTTCAGTGCAAAAGTGAAGGTGCTCCCTTTGTAAATTATTGTATGTATGGATTGGTCTTTCCATAATTGGCTGGTTTGATTAACTAGTCAGTCCTTAGTACAGCGCAATGTGAGTGCCCGGGGCCTGTAAATCAAATGCTGCTAGTGGGCCTACAGCACTGGTTGTGCCACCTACACAGGCAGCCTGTGTGCAATCTAGTACTGCTATGTCAACCTGGCAAGTTCACTCACTTTCCAGACCTCATCCTTCCTTTTACTTACATAATAGTCACCCCTAAGGTAGGCCCAAGGTATCCCTGTGGGCAGGGTGCAGTGCATGTGAAAGGTAGGACATTCCCTGATGTGTGTGGCGTGTCCTGATAGTGAAATATTGCCAATTTTGTTTTTCACTATTACATGCTACCTGTTCCCATGGGATAGATGGGGAGTTTGATTGTAACAGCTTATAAACAAACCTACCCCTGGGAACGAGGTAGTTAAATACAGTATAGTTTGCTGAACTCAGCCTGTTAAAACGCATATTTTTGGGAAGGTGATTTTTACATTCTGTGTTTGAAAATACCACTTTTAGAAGGCAGGTATTTTCTTGCTTAGCCATCCAGTGTGCCTCTGCTAGGATGTGTATTGACTGTCTGGCTTTGGAATTTGGGTCTGGGGATGAGCAGGTGCTCCAGAGAGTCTGGATGAGTCAGGGCTGGGCTGAATGGACCTGGGCTGCATTTAGACTAGGGGAGAAGATTTCCTTTCATCTGAATGGGCCCGGTCTGTCTGACACAATGCTGTCTCCACCCCCTGCCAGGAAGTTGCACCAGAGAGGACAGAACTGGTTTTTACTGGGCACAGGGCTTCTCTATCATCAGAGAACAAATAATTTTGCTGTATAAGTATTGGGTCCCAGACCCAATAATTTTAGATCACTTTTGGACTTCAAGAGGAATCTCTGCCAAGGAGAGAGCTGGAGAAGCTTGAGGAGGAGTACTGCCCCTTTGCAGTGTGCTGTCTGCAGTTGGCCTGCAGTGGCTTTTTCTGCCAAGGAGAAAAACTGTGTGTGTATCCTGCTTGAGAAGGTATCTCTAAGGGCTTTAAGTGGAGCTTGCCCCCTGTTTAAGAGGGCTCAGGAACAATAAAGACCTCACCAAGCTTCTGGGAACAGTCTCTGGAACTGCTGGTTTCAGTTGCCACAGGAGAAAAGGGTTCTGTATTCTGAAGACACTGTAGAGAGCACTGCCTCGTTTTGCAACGCAACTCTGGTCAACCTGCTTGCACCGCATCCTGTAGGCACCTCACTCTGCACCGCTTTGCTAATCACTGCACTGACATCATCGACTCAGCCGCAGCCCGACTCAAACATCAACCGGCTCCGTCGCTGCATCGTGACCTACCAGCACCACTTTGAGCGGCGTCTCACCGTGCAAGGCAAGCTTTGGTCTCCACAACTCTGTTAATGAGCCACTGCCTGCACGGAATCGTGAGGACACTGCACGCTTCCATCTCATCTTGCAACCGCAACGGTTGCCTCGACCGACTCGCATCGCTATGTTGGACTCAACATGAAAGGTGCTGTCACCGAGTCTATCGACTCATTAAGTGAATCTGTAACGGTGCGGTTGGCTGCAATTGCTAGACTCTGTTGTATTCAGTATTGCGGTAGCCCAGGATGGAGCTATTGAGTCGGAGGAACTGTATTTTTATGTTTCCCCTGCAGTTTAAAGTTATTTTGCAGAGTAACCATTTTTTTTAAACAATCTTTATGGAGTTTTTACATTATTGAAGCAACCCGTCCCCCCACCCCCACCCCACCCTAACGCAGGCATAATAGTTAAATGAATGTATAAACAAAAACATAAACATAAACATAGGTCAGAATAAGCGGATAATTATGCAAAAATTATAATTTGAGCAAATTAGAATATAATGACATCATGTACATCCTTGTTTAATCAGTATGTTCAATCCATTGTGCTAAGGGCTTCCAAATTTCTAACCCTATCTTTTTCTTATTCCGACCCTTCCGACTGTATATAGCAATTTCCAAACTATAGGTTGCTAACAAACGGGCTTGCCACTGTTGAAATGTAGGTGGGTATAGGTCAAGCCAGGCTGATGCAAGACATATTCTAAATACTGCCATTGCAACAAATATCAATCCCCGTGTGTGCGTCGGTCGTGTATCACCATCTACCCCGAATACTATTTCAGCAATAGTTATCTCTATCTCAGTTTTAAAAATTCTAGAAAGAAAAGTGGATATCTCCTGTTTTATAATATAGAGTTCCTTACAAGTGGCAAACATATGTATTATATCGACTTCCGGTAGTGAACATCTAGGACATTGAGTCCCCTTGCCTGTACTCCACTTAGCTATTCTTTTAGGCGTATAATATAGTTGGAAAAAAGTCTTATAGTCATGTGACTGTAGTTTAGTTGAAATTAGGAGTGATTGAAAATAATCAAAGCCCATCTGAATAGAGGTTTCTGGAATATCTAATAGGTTCTGCCAAATTTGAATATGTTTGTCTAAATCGTCAGGCAACATGGTAATCAGATTAATGTATATTTCCCCAATTTTAATTGTATTATTTTGGGTAATCATTTCAATTAATTGTATTTTCCGTAAAGTGCAGAGTTGCCGCCACCCTTTTTTGTTAAAAAATCTCTCATTTGTAAGTATTTAAAAAAGTTGCGATGATCCAGACCAAATTTCTTTTTAATAAATCAAATGTACTAAACCCAGTTGAATTATAAAATGATATATTGAAAGTGTAGGGTAGAGCACAGCTTATTACAACTGTAGGTTCAAGGTAGTTTTCGTGCCTCCGGAGCTCCCTCCCCGTCTGGAGGGATATTTAATACGACTTTTAGTAGCAACTTCACCTAACTCGGTGTGGTTGTCCCTCCGGGCACCGATTTGTGCTGATTCAGCTCTGAGTTTTCTTGTTATTTAAACTTTAAATTCATTTGAAGGTTCAAAATAAAGATAATTATTCCTTGGTTGTGAGTGTGTTTCTTTTGTTTCTCATAAAGGTATTTCACACACAAAAAAACGTTTTCTTTGTATTCCACATGAATTCCAATGCATTTCGGCAGTATTATTCTGCCTTCATCAGGGAAATAGTAAATCTATGAATTAAAAAAAACACAATTTCAATCTATTGTACTGTTTGTTTAAATTAAACATATCTAGCTAACGAACAATTGCTAGTCTGTGAATAAACTCGCTTCTTATGGAGATTACTTCTGTACGTTGTAAGACTCATTCCGATTTATAGCATTCTGTGTACAACAAGATTCAATGCTTTAAAGATGCGTGTTGCAGGTTCTATGTTAAAATCTGTCTAGATTTTCCGGCTGTTGCTTATTGCCGTCTACGCGGCGCTGGTTACAATGTATTCATCAAAACCTCGCATTACGCGCTGGTGGAGTATTTTCACCCCGTGTAAAGAATTCGTCTCCGTTAACACACAGCTAAACCGCGTTTTAAAAAAGCCCAGGAGTTAAAGGTTTTACGCGCTTAATCGCCTAGCTCTTCTTTTACTCACTTTCTCGGCGTTTCTAGCGCTCGCGCCATTCCTCTACGGACTGCTGGAAGTTGCTTGCGGTGTTTACGCCCCTTGCGCCTGCGCTTTGATATGCTGGTTCAAAAATCGGATTTTTTCATTACTGATGCTAGTTTGAATGTCCTAACTTTATTAACGTTTCTAACATAGGGGATCTGTGCCAGAGCTCGGTACCACTATATACAATGTGCTGCTAATGCGCTTGCAAGCTGATAATATGCTCAAAGGTAATGTCTACTAATGGGATGATAAACCAATGTAACTAAAACTGATAATTATAAATAACACAAAAATTCGGTTCTTTCATTGAGTCCCCCGGGTTTCAGGCTGCCCAGGTTGTAAATCCAGTAATTCTCCTGTTTTAAAAGTCTGGTTTTGTTCATAGGTCCTTCCACTTTGGGCAATATTTCTAGTACACATACTCTGAGTTGGCTGACTGTGTGTTGCTTTAGTGTGAAGTGTTCAGCTACTGCAGTTTTCTGAGTTTTGAGTCTGATAGTGCTCTTGTGTTCGTTGATACGAACTTTGAGTTTTCGTTCGGTGTGTCCAACATACACGTCTCCACACGGACATTTGATCATGTAAATCAAATTACTTGAATCGCATGTTGCATTCACTTTTAGAGGTATGGGATAACCCCTTTGTGGATGTGTTATACTTGCACCCTTAATGATATTGTTGCATGTGTTGCAGTTATAACACGGGACAGTGCCCCGAAATGATTTTGCAGTTGGATGTTCTTCTTGTGGTTTCAAAAAATCTGCTAAATTTTTTGCACGCGTATGTGCAAAAATTGGCTCTTCTGAAAAAATTCTTTTGAAATCCGGTTCAATAGTGAGCATTGGCCAATGCTTTTTGATGATTCGTTTAAATTGATAGCTGACAGTGGAGAATTTGCTAACGCATGTTATGCGGTTAGAGGATGTCGGTGTTTTGCGAGTTAATAAGTCTTCTCTGGATTTCTGTTGGGCTCGTATAGCTGCTGTTTGAGTGATATCTAAGGGGTATCCCCTAGATAGGAATCTTTGTGTCATTTCTTTCAATTGTTCTTCACATTTGGAGGCATTAGAGACCACTCTCTTCACCCGTAGCATCTGAGAGTATGGGAGGTGTTTCTTAAGAGCTGGGGGATGATGGCTGTGGTATTGCAGTAAATTGTTCCTATCTGTTTGTTTTCGAAATAGGTTAGTAGCAAATGCCTCTGTCTCTTTGGTTATTTGTACATCAAGATATTCAATTCTGGTTTCTTGGATGTTCCATGTGAACCCAATTTGATCAATTTGCCTGTCCATATTTTGTATTTGTTTTTGAAGTATGTTCTGGGAACCTTTCCATATCAAAAAGATATCGTCTATGAAACGTACATACATGGCTATGTTGTTGTTCCAAATTGTGTCTTGAAATACGTATGTTTCTTCAAACTCTGCCATAAACAGATTTGCGTACGCCGGGGCGGCGCAATTTCCCATCGACGTTCCACTTTGTTGCATAAACCATTTTTTGTTGTATTCAAAGTAGCTGTTATGCAGTGTAAACTGCATTAGTTCTAGAAGGAAAAGTTGTTGATCTTGCGAATATTCACTTGTCAAAAGGGCGCTTTCTATGGCTTCCAAGCCTTGTTGGTGTGGTATTGATGTGTAAAGTGCTTTTACGTCTATGGTTGCCATTATCATGTTATCCTCTGGTCGAATGTGGGATAATTTGATTAGAAAATCTGTGGTGTCTTTCAAATATGATCTAGTTTTCAATACCAATGGTTGGAGATATCTGTCCAGATATTTTCCTATTGGTTCATGGATGCTATTCTTGGTGGACACGATAGGTCTGCATGGTGGTTTTAGTAGATCTTTATGTACTTTTGGTACTAGGTAAATGGTTGGAGTTTTCTGATGTTCTTGGGTAAGATATTTGAGTGTCTTATCCGTGATGGTACCTTGGTCATAGGCTTTTTGTACGATACTCAACAAGATTCTTTTGATTTCTGTGATGGGGTTGCTTCCAATCTCCATGTATAAGTTTGGGTCACTTAGGTGTTCATTCATGGTGTCTTGATAATAGGATTTGTTTAGGATAACAGTTGCACCCCCTTTATCAGCCTTTTGGCATATGATGTTTTGGTTCTCAGCTATAGATTTCAATATTCCAAATTCTTTCTTGGAGGTATTCATTTTGTGTGGCTTTTGTTTGGTGTTCAATTGTCTTAGATCTTTACTACATAATTGCTCGTATAGGTCTATGGTTTTGTGACTGATGGGAGGCATGTATGTACTTTTGACTTTTAATCCCTTTAGTTCATCTGTTTCCATTGAGGGTTGTTTTTCCACAATGTTTTCGAAAAAATGTCTGAGGCGAAGTTTTCTTGTTAGTTTGAACAAACTTACTTCCAACTCTAGAGTATTTGTATGAGCTGTTGGAACAAAGGACAATCCTTTTTGGAGAGTTGCTATTTGAATTTCGCTGAAGTTGTAGTCCGATATATTCAACACTAAACTTTGCTGGTTTGTTGTTGTTTCTTTTTCTCTTTCTTGGTTAGTGTGGACCGTGTTTGAGGTTGGTTCAATCCTGTTTCTCTTTCTGCGTCCCCTCCGGAGTCTTCTGTTTCTATCCGGCCTTCCTCTAAAAAAGGAACCGCTGTTGATGTAGAGGCTTGATCTTGGGTTTGTGGGGTCTTTTGAGAAATGTTCTTTTTTGGAGGGATTCTTTCGCTATCAGTAGAGGACGTGTCCGTGTGAGAAGTATATCCTTTGGATTGTCGTTTCCTTGCGTATACTTCAGCCCATGTGTAGACTTCTTGTAGTTTGTAGTCTAAAGTATCTCTTTTATACTTGCGCAATTTCCGCTCATTTATTTCTTGGGTGTGTTTTATGAGTTGGGTGTTAATGTCCTCTAAGGTTGTAGTTAGTTCTTCTGGTGTACATAGTTTGGATATTTCTGTTTTGGTTTGTTCTATTTCTTGAGTAAGTTCCTCCAATATTAATGCCAATTCCTCTATGATTAGTAGAATAAGGTCTAGACTGCATTTGTTTAAAATTGCAAACCACTTTTCCGTGAAAGTTTTGGAATTTTTACATAGGCTGGGTTTGAGAGCGATCCTGAGGCCTCTGGGGATCCTTTGCGCTTTGTGGTATTTAATCATAGTGGATGCGTGCATTCTCTGGTTGATCTCCTTGCGGGTTAAGTACAGTAGGTGTCTTAGTTGTTGTTCTTTATTTTTAGTATACACTGGTTCTTTGCTAGATGGTTGTATTAAAGAATAGATTTTTTCACTGGCGTCTGTTGCATATGCAAATGTTTCTGCCCTCCTGTCTGTGGAGGCTGTGATTTCTTCGTATTGCATGATTAGTTCGGTGTGCGTGCTTCTATCCTGAGCGGCGGGTAGAATAATATATTGAAAGTGTAGGGTAGAGCACAGCTTATTACAACTGTAGGTTCAAGGTAGTTTTCGTGCCTCCGGAGCTCCCTCCCCGTCTGGAGGGATATTTAATACGACTTTTAGTAGCAACTTCACCTAACTCGGTGTGGTTGTCCCTCCGGGCACCGATTTGTGCTGATTCAGCTCTGAGTTTTCTTGTTATTTAAACTTTAAATTCATTTGAAGGTTCAAAATAAAGATAATTATTCCTTGGTTGTGAGTGTGTTTCTTTTATTTCTCATAAAGGTATTTCACACACAAAAAAACGTTTTCTTTGTATTCCACATGAATTCAATGCTTTAAAGATGCGTGTTGCAGGTTCTATGTTAAAATCTGTCTAGATTTTCCGGCTGTTGCTTATTGCCGTCTACGCGGCGCTGGTTACCATGTGTAGACTTCTTGTAGTTTGTAGTCTAAAGTATCTCTTTTATACTTGCGCAATTTCCGCTCATTTATTTCTTGGGTGTGTTTTATGAGTTGGGTGTTAATGTCCTCTAAGGTTGTAGTTAGTTCTTCTGGTGTACATAGTTTGGATATTTCTGTTTTGGTTTGTTCTATTTCTTGAGTAAGTTCCTCCAATATTAATGCCAATTCCTCTATGATTAGTAGAATAAGGTCTAGACTGCATTTGTTTAAAATTGCAAACCACTTTTCCGTGAAAGTTTTGGAATTTTTACATAGGCTGGGTTTGAGAGTTAGGACATTCAAACTAGCATCAGTAATGAAAAAATCCGATTTTTGAACCAGCATATCAAAGCGCAGGCGCAAGGGGCGTAAACACCGCAAGCAACTTCCAGCAGTCCGTAGAGGAATGGCGCGAGCGCTAGAAACGCCAAGAAAGTGAGTAAAAGAAGAGCTAGGCGATTAAGCGCGTAAAACCTTTAACTCCTGGGCTTTTTTAAAACGCGGTTTAGCTGTGTGTTAACGGAGACGAATTCTTTACACGGGGTGAAAATACTCCACCAGCGCGTAATGCGAGGTTTTGATGAATACATTGTAACCAGCGCCGCGTAGACGGCAATAAGCAACAGCCGGAAAATCTAGACAGATTTTAACATAGAACCTGCAACACGCATCTTTAAAGCATTGAATCTTGTTGTACACAGAATGCTATAAATCGGAATGAGTCTTACAACGTACAGAAGTAATCTCCATAAGAAGCGAGTTTATTCACAGACTAGCAATTGTTCGTTAGCTAGATATGTTTAATTTAAACAAACAGTACAATAGATTGAAATTGTGTTTTTTTTAATTCATAGATTTACTATTTCCCTGATGAAGGCAGAATAATACTGCCGAAATGCATTGGAATTCATGTGGAATACAAAGAAAACGTTTTTTTGTGTGTGAAATACCTTTATGAGAAATAAAAGAAACACACTCACAACCAAGGAATAATTATCTTTATTTTGAACCTTCAAATGAATTTAAAGTTTAAATAACAAGAAAACTCAGAGCTGAATCAGCACAAATCGGTGCCCGGAGGGACAACCACACCGAGTTAGGTGAAGTTGCTACTAAAAGTCGTATTAAATATCCCTCCAGACGGGGAGGGAGCTCCGGAGGCACGAAAACTACCTTGAACCTACAGTTGTAATAAGCTGTGCTCTACCCTACACTTTCAATATATTATTCTACCCGCCGCTCAGGATAGAAGCACGCACACCGAACTAATCATGCAATACGAAGAAATCACAGCCTCCACAGACAGGAGGGCAGAAACATTTGCATATGCAACAGACGCCAGTGAAAAAATCTATTCTTTAATACAACCATCTAGCAAAGAACCAGTGTATACTAAAAATAAAGAACAACAACTAAGACACCTACTGTACTTAACCCGCAAGGAGATCAACCAGAGAATGCACGCATCCACTATGATTAAATACCACAAAGCGCAAAGGATCCCCAGAGGCCTCAGGATCGCTCTCAAACCCAGCCTATGTAAAAATTCCAAAACTTTCACGGAAAAGTGGTTTGCAATTTTAAACAAATGCAGTCTAGACCTTATTCTACTAATCATAGAGGAATTGGCATTAATATTGGAGGAACTTACTCAAGAAATAGAACAAACCAAAACAGAAATATCCAAACTATGTACACCAGAAGAACTAACTACAACCTTAGAGGACATTAACACCCAACTCATAAAACACACCCAAGAAATAAATGAGCGGAAATTGCGCAAGTATAAAAGAGATACTTTAGACTACAAACTACAAGAAGTCTACACATGGGCTGAAGTATACGCAAGGAAACGACAATCCAAAGGATATACTTCTCACACGGACACGTCCTCTACTGATAGCGAAAGAATCCCTCCAAAAAAGAACATTTCTCAAAAGACCCCACAAACCCAAGATCAAGCCTCTACATCAACAGCGGTTCCTTTTTTAGAGGAAGGCCGGATAGAAACAGAAGACTCCGGAGGGGACGCAGAAAGAGAAACAGGATTGAACCAACCTCAAACACGGTCCACACTAACCAAGAAAGAGAAAAAGAAACAACAACAAACCAGCAAAGTTTAGTGTTGAATATATCGGACTACAACTTCAGCGAAATTCAAATAGCAACTCTCCAAAAAGGATTGTCCTTTGTTCCAACAGCTCATACAAATACTCTAGAGTTGGAAGTAAGTTTGTTCAAACTAACAAGAAAACTTCGCCTCAGACATTTTTTCGAAAACATTGTGGAAAAACAACCCTCAATGGAAACAGATGAACTAAAGGGATTAAAAGTCAAAAGTACATACATGCCTCCCATCAGTCACAAAACCATAGACCTATACGAGCAATTATGTAGTAAAGATCTAAGACAATTGAACACCAAACAAAAGCCACACAAAATGAATACCTCCAAGAAAGAATTTGGAATATTGAAATCTATAGCTGAGAACCAAAACATCATATGCCAAAAGGCTGATAAAGGGGGTGCAACTGTTATCCTAAACAAATCCTATTATCAAGACACCATGAATGAACACCTAAGTGACCCAAACTTATACATGGAGATTGGAAGCAACCCCATCACAGAAATCAAAAGAATCTTGTTGAGTATCGTACAAAAAGCCTATGACCAAGGTACCATCACGGATAAGACACTCAAATATCTTACCCAAGAACATCAGAAAACTCCAACCATTTACCTAGTACCAAAAGTACATAAAGATCTACTAAAACCACCATGCAGACCTATCGTGTCCACCAAGAATAGCATCCATGAACCAATAGGAAAATATCTGGACAGATATCTCCAACCATTGGTATTGAAAACTAGATCATATTTGAAAGACACCACAGATTTTCTAATCAAATTATCCCACATTCGACCAGAGGATAACATGATAATGGCAACCATAGACGTAAAAGCACTTTACACATCAATACCACACCAACAAGGCTTGGAAGCCATAGAAAGCGCCCTTTTGAGAAGTGAATATTCGCAAGATCAACAACTTTTCCTTCTAGAACTAATGCAGTTTACACTGCATAACAGCTACTTTGAATACAACAAAAAATGGTTTATGCAACAAAGTGGAACGTCGATGGGAAATTGCGCCGCCCCGGCGTACGCAAATCTGTTTATGGCAGAGTTTGAAGAAACATACGTATTTCAAGACACAATTTGGAACAACAACATAGCCATGTATGTACGTTTCATAGACGATATCTTTTTGATATGGAAAGGTTCCCAGAACATACTTCAAAAACAAATACAAAATATGGACAGGCAAATTGATCAAATTGGGTTCACATGGAACATCCAAGAAACCAGAATTGAATATCTTGATGTACAAATAACCAAAGAGACAGAGGCATTTGCTACTAACCTATTTCGAAAACAAACAGATAGGAACAATTTACTGCAATACCACAGCCATCATCCCCCAGCTCTTAAGAAACACCTCCCATACTCTCAGATGCTACGGGTGAAGAGAGTGGTCTCTAATGCCTCCAAATGTGAAGAACAATTGAAAGAAATGACACAAAGATTCCTATCTAGGGGATACCCCTTAGATATCACTCAAACAGCAGCTATACGAGCCCAACAGAAATCCAGAGAAGACTTATTAACTCGCAAAACACCGACATCCTCTAACCGCATAACATGCGTTAGCAAATTCTCCACTGTCAGCTATCAATTTAAACGAATCATCAAAAAGCATTGGCCAATGCTCACTATTGAACCGGATTTCAAAGGAATTTTTTCAGAAGAGCCAATTTTTGCACATACGCGTGCAAAAAATTTAGCAGATTTTTTGAAACCACAAGAAGAACATCCAACTGCAAAATCATTTCGGGGCACTGTCCCGTGTTATAACTGCAACACATGCAACAATATCATTAAGGGTGCAAGTATAACACATCCACAAAGGGGTTATCCCATACCTCTAAAAGTGAATGCAACATGCGATTCAAGTAATTTGATTTACATGATCAAATGTCCGTGTGGAGACGTGTATGTTGGACACACCGAACGAAAACTCAAAGTTCGTATCAACGAACACAAGAGCACTATCAGACTCAAAACTCAGAAAACTGCAGTAGCTGAACACTTCACACTAAAGCAACACACAGTCAGCCAACTCAGAGTATGTGTACTAGAAATATTGCCCAAAGTGGAAGGACCTATGAACAAAACCAGACTTTTAAAACAGGAGAATTACTGGATTTACAACCTGGGCAGCCTGAAACCCGGGGGACTCAATGAAAGAACCGAATTTTTGTGTTATTTATAATTATCAGTTTTAGTTACATTGGTTTATCATCCCATTAGTAGACATTACCTTTGAGCATATTATCAGCTTGCAAGCGCATTAGCAGCACATTGTATATAGTGGTACCGAGCTCTGGCACAGATCCCCTATGTTAGAAACGTTAATAAAGTTAGGACATTCAAACTAGCATCAGTAATGAAAAAATCCGATTTTTGAACCAGCATATCAAAGCGCAGGCGCAAGGGGCGTAAACACCGCAAGCAACTTCCAGCAGTCCGTAGAGGAATGGCGCGAGCGCTAGAAACGCCGAGAAAGTGAGTAAAAGAAGAGCTAGGCGATTAAGCGCGTAAAACCTTTAACTCCTGGGCTTTTTTAAAACGCGGTTTAGCTGTGTGTTAACGGAGACGAATTCTTTACACGGGGTGAAAATACTCCACCAGCGCGTAATGCGAGGTTTTGATGAATACATTGTAACCAGCGCCGCGTAGACGGCAATAAGCAACAGCCGGAAAATCTAGACAGATTTTAACATAGAACCTGCAACACGCATCTTTAAAGCATTGAATCTTGTTGTACACAGAATGCTATAAATCGGAATGAGTCTTACAACGTACAGAAGTAATCTCCATAAGAAGCGAGTTTATTCACAGACTAGCAATTGTTCGTTAGCTAGATATGTTTAATTTAAACAAACAGTACAATAGATTGAAATTGTGTTTTTTTTAATTCATAGATTTACTATTTCCCTGATGAAGGCAGAATAATACTGCCGAAATGCATTGGAATTCATGTGGAATACAAAGAAAACGTTTTTTTGTGTGTGAAATACCTTTATGAGAAACAAAAGAAACACACTCACAACCAAGGAATAATTATCTTTATTTTGAACCTTCAAATGAATTTAAAGTTTAAATAACAAGAAAACTCAGAGCTGAATCAGCACAAATCGGTGCCCGGAGGGACAACCACACCGAGTTAGGTGAAGTTGCTACTAAAAGTCGAATTATAAAATGAACCAAGTCTCGTGATACCGAGCCTAACTCACCGTTCCATACATGAATCGGAGAAAATCTCAGGGAGATTTCGATTTCGATATATAGTCGTGTAGTGCGAGAATCTACCAATCCCAAGGATTTTACGTATATTGCCCCATGCAATATAAATACCCTTTAAAGTTTTAAAACAAACCTTTTTAAAGTGACAATCATAAGTCAAACGCCAAAGATGATTTCCTGTCTCTTCGCCCAAAATAAGTTCATGTGGAGTCAGGACCCCACTCACTTGTGGGCTTGGGGTTAAGAGTGCTCTGCTAAAGTTGAGAATAGTCACCCACCAATAAAGTTTAAAATTGGGAAGGGCAAGTCCTCCCCTATCTTTAGGAAGATTAATGAATTTTATGGCTCTACGCGTTCTACTGTACCCCCAAATAAAGCGAGAAAACATTCCATCAATTTCTTTAAAAATTTGTTGATCGAACATTAGACAGATAGATCTGAAAAAATATAAGAATTTGGGGAAAAATACTGTTTTAATAAGGTTACTTCTACCGATAATGGTTAGGTGTAGATTATGCAGTTTCTTCAAAGCTTGGTCCGTTTGTTTCAATAGTGGATTAAGATTGAGTTTAACCAAATTGTCAAGATTTGAAGTGATATTAACTCCTAGATAAACTACATTTTTTACTACCCTGATATCACAATAATTAAGTTGGTTATTTATTATGATTTGAGTTTTATTTGGATTTAATTTATAACCTGAAACCGCTCCAAAAATCCCCAGCCTCTTGTTCAATTAGTTTTATGGCCTCCTTTGGGTTAGTTGTTTTTATAGAAACATCATCGGCATATGCCAATGTTTTGGTGGCTCCTTTGGGGGTCAATATTGGTCTTATGGCTTGATTGAATTCTAGTCTCAGAATAAACGGATCTATAAATAAAGAAAATAATAGGAGGGAGCAAGGGCAACCCTGCCTTGTCCCTCTTGTCACTTTAAAATTGTCCGATGTCTCCCCATTTATCAGGACCGTTGCTTCCGGTTTATCATACAACATACGTATTGCCCTGATGAAAGTGCCCCCTATCCCACTCCTTGACATAGTCATCCATAAATATTGCCAGGAGACCCTATTGAACGCTTTTTCAGCGTCTAGCAGTATAAGTGCCATAGGGTCCCCTGCAATTTCGGCTACGTCAAAGAGTGTGATAACCCTCTGAATGTGATCGGTGGTTGATAGGCCCGGAACGAATCCATATTGCCTGGCTGAAATGATTTTATGAACTAGTGGATAAAGCCGGCTGGCCAGTAATTTAGAATAGATTTTAGAGTCATTATTAATTAAGGTGATCGGACGGTAGACCCCTAGCTCGGTGGGGTCTTATTTCTTCTTGGGGAATACAATAATCTTTGCTTGTGCCCATGATCCTGGCGGTCGACCACCCTGAAACACTTGGGTCAATAGCTTGGTAAGAATCCCTTTCAGTTTTTTACTAAATCTGGCATAAAATTCTGATGGAATACCTTCGAGCCCAGCTGCTTTACCAGGTGAGAGGCTATTAATTGAGAGGAGTATCTCGACCCATTGTGGTTCCTCAGCCAAAATATCTTGATCAATTTGGGAAAGTACTGTCCATGTTACCAAATCCAGATATTCCTCGATTTGAGATTGGGTTTTACATGTCTCGGTATATAATTCCTCATAATATCTTTTAAATGATTCTCTAATTGCGTTAGTGTCTTGTATAAGGCCATTAATAGGATCTCTGATCTCTTTAATTGTTTTGTCGGTATAATCCTGCCTTGAAAGAACAGCTAATTGGTGCCCCACTTTTTCCCCGAGCTCATAGACCTTTTCCTTATTTTGGGTGGCTTTACAAACTGCTTTTAATGTAAATATTTCTACAATTTGGTTTTTAGTGATGGCAACTTCTCTTATCACTTCATCAACATTAGTATTTCCCTGAATTGCCCTTACTAAATCTTCCTCTTTTTTAGCTAATTTATTTTGTAAAGTTTTTATCAGCAATTTTGCATTTTGGTTACTTTTGATAGAAAATCTGATGGTTTATCCCCTAATTCCCGCATTAAGAGTATCCCATACAATTTCCAGCGGGGCGCTGCCAAGATTAAATTCTAAAAATTCAGGAATCCAATTTTCTATAAGCTGACAATATTCTTCGTTAAGCAGTAAAGCCCTTTCAAAAGTCCACTTCTTATGGTTCGATTGTATCTTTCCTATATCAATACTTAATAATTAAAGGGTTATGATCAGACAGTGCTTTCGGTAATTTATCTATAGTGCAATTTGTAGCTATGCAATGTGAAGCAAATATATAGTCCAGTCTCGCAAATTTGTAATGTGCACTAGTCAGGGTGGGGAAAAACACAGTCACAGCTGGAATGGCGGAGTATAAGCTGACTACAAAAATAGATTTTAATACTGGCCACGCCTCAATGTTACCTAGAGTCCAACCGACTCAAATCCTGGATCAGGACCAAGGTGCGGTACCACAGAGACAACAGATACAAATGATACAGCACGTACCGGAGCTAATTATTGATAGTGACATAACGACTGTAATAGATTTCCCAAATTTCACCAGAGGTTATTTGTGACAATCCAAAAGGTCCAAACAACTTGTAGGAGAAAGCAATGGAATACACCTTGCTTTGGGAATTGCGCCGGGTGTAATTTTGAAAATTATGATACAAGTGTGTCGGTGCCTATGTGGATTTATCATACCTTTTTTATACTCTGCACATGTGGTAAATTGTTGGTTAAAGCACATTCTTATTAGAATGTTCGATACTAGATTTCACGTAATTTCAAAGTCGGTCTGTGTTCCAGACGGCACAGAAAAGAGAAAAGACAGACGAGACAAGAGTGCAAGGCTCTTGCAAAGGTTAGCAGAAGCATACACTGGAGCTTTGCTCCCATTACTACAAAAAATGAATTCATCTGAGCATGCTGCAGCATCAACTGTGCAAAGTGTATGGAAAGGATACCATGCAGCAGATAGTGGATGGCAGTTGAAGGTTGGAGATAGATCTGCGTGTGCCACCCTGTTACTCTGAGGGGAGGTTAGCACTGGAGATCCCCACAAGGGTGAGGGACAGGGCCGGACTGGCCGTAGCGGGCAGCGGGCGTTTCCCCTACGGGCCGCTACGGTGGGGGCCGATTTGGGACCCCTGGGGGCCGTTTTTGTTACAGGGACGTTTTTGCAGCATAGCTGCAAAATCGGCCCCTGTAACAAAATCGGCCGAAACCTTCCCTGGCAAACAGCTCAGCCGCTCCCAGGGTGGCCAGCCGAGCTCTTTGCCAGGACCAGTTTTCGTTCCCAGTACGGCCCTGGTGAGGGAAGCTTCAGGTTCCTCCAGAGATCGATGTGCAGGTTGCCAAGTAAACTACTTACTTGAAAGGTTTTTGTTATACAGAAAAGCGTGTGCATGTCAACTTCGGGCCTGTCTTTGTATGAGGGCAAGACCCCTGACTATTAGTGATTGTGGTACAGGGAGGATCTTGGGGAACTCCATGCCACCCTCAAAGGAACTCACTTGTGGTGGTCTAAAAGCCCGCCAAAGGGTAAGGTTTGGCATCCTGTGGGTTCCCCAAGGCCCTTTATTATCTTTGTGCATGCTTTTGTACAGAGAGCCTTCACACACTCAAAGGATGTTGCCTCCCAACAAACACTGTGAAGAGCGACTTATTTATTGGCAGGAAAAGGACATCTGCCAGCGCTGTGTTTTGTCCAGAGTCTCATTGACTCGGGTCATGATGGTATTTTCCTTGCCTAAAAGCAGAAATGCTAAAAGTTAGATCTGTTGTGACATTATACAACGTTGATATTCCATCCTCAATGTGAAAGTCCAGATTTCGTATTCTGTCTGTCTATTTCTACGTTCCACGGTGGCAGATTAAACGTCTCTTTCAAGTCGGAAATTAAATTGGAATCAGCTTATTACTTTTATCATTTTTCAGTCCCTACGTTTTTTAACTACATTTCTGATAAAGCAACTGAAATTTTGGCCGAAGGTTCATTTTCCTTGGTATAATGCCATTTCTCATTTACACAATGTTCCTTTGCCTTCTCTTGGCCAATTGTGATAAACGTAAATGAACTGATCATTGTACCGGGGTCATTGTTAATGGTATTTGAGTGTGTTGGAAAGCACACCACAAACATAGACGAATACATCAAGCTCAGGTTTGCCAAACTCGAACAAGTCTTCTAGCAGGTTAACTCTGTTGAATTGGGCTCTGTGTCAAGGAAATTGCGGTTGAAAGATTTTTCTAGCTTCATTCTTTGTTTATAAAATAGGAATTCATTCTATTAACAAAACATTTATGCCTTTTAGAACGATTTGCCAAGTTCAGGCTAAATGCAGCAAACACATGGCTGGAGGCAAAGATTATAAAATCTATGTCTGGAAGTGAGGCTTAGCATATCATTATCTAATCAGCCTGCTTCACTGTCCGTTCCTGTCCATCTGTTGTTTCACGTCCAACGGACTGGGTATTGTCACTACAACATACTCAGTTTTCTTTAAACAAAGGCTGCGACAATAAGAATTCATTTGTGAATGTTTTAGTTCAGATGCTGCCATAAATAAATGTTGCTCGCTCGGTTTTACAGTCTTCGGCCAATCGCTCTAAAGTTCTATGCTCAATCTTATACCGCATTTGATAATAACGATATAGAGTTATTTCATACTGTTATCATGTTTAATATTTCTGTTACATATAGTAAGTGGGCATCAGAACGCAGCGTTTATTAACCAGTGTTTGTAATGCGCACAGTCGTCACCTTAGGCTATCTTCGCAAAGAACAACAGCTGTTTATTGTTACACAATGGTACTCATCTTATCGACCTCAGAAGGATGCTAGACTGAGTGGACCCACTAGGATTTGAACCTGTGACCACCAGGTCAAACACAGGCCCTTACACTGGACATATTAGTCCACTAAGCTACAAGACCTGGCTATAAATACTTTTGAATTTATTACAGAGGTCCTGCTGAAAAATGGGTGCATGGGTGACCTTAGGAAAAGCCTGTACCTTGGCTCAGTCATTGGTGTCGTGCAAAATGATGGGGTGCCCCTGCAGGATGTGATGAGGGGCTCCTGAGTATCCCATATCTTTATTGAACTGAGCATGATTGAGGCCACCCTGAAGGGGCGGGGGCCCATAGAGGATTCGGGACCACCCCTGCACCGCAGGGGCTTTAGTTATATCTCTGGCCCTGTACGTTCGTGAACTAAATGTTGTTTTAAAAAAATGTACATTCCGTCAATGTAAACGCAGCACACCTTCATAATTAAGGTTGAGTTGTAATTAAATCATACTGTACTCAGAAACTGAAAATGTTTATACATGAAAAGACACCAATAATCTCCACGACGTGAGGATACAATGTAGTCAGAAATTGGGTTAAAAATGTTGGTTGGTATTCCTATATCTGTTTAAAACTACAATCTAGTTATGGCACATTGCAGTTGTAATGAAATATCAGTTTAACTCCTGGTATCTGTGGTACACCCAGCAGGCAATTCTTCAGATAAATGCAGGTTAGGTTCATGCCGTACAAAAGAAAATATAATTTGAGAATATAGCACAATGAGACTTCTAAACCAATCAAGAAAAAGATGAAATATTTAGTACATACAAAACAGAGAACCCATCAATCAATCAATCAATATTTCTATGGCACGGTATATTACCACAGAGGATATCCAGTTGCTGGGTTAGGGTGAGCCTCAGTCAAAGAGCCAAGGTTTGCAAGACCACCAGACCTGCTGTGGTGGTGGTTCATCCGCCACATTACAACTTCAAAAGTCGTCAAGGCAGAGGACCATCGGCATTGCAAGGGAGCAGTCGTCCCTTGGCAATGGCGGAGCTGCACCACATTATAAAATGCTGAGTGGGGCTGACGCAGTCCCACTTAGCATGTCATGAGTTCCGCCAGCCATTTCATGCCCTCCCACAAAGGAGATACATTCAGGGGGGCACATCATATTCCCCCATCTGTATTACCCCAAAGTCCACACACGGAATGGATGGTGATGGGAGATATTGTTGGCCCTCTTCTTATTTGACAACCAGTATATCAGATTGTTGATAGGCATACTGTCACTGCTAACATTGCCATGGGTATCCAGCTGTCAGCCAAGAAGTCAGTGAAAGTCAGTGAAAATAAAGAGAGGAAATTACATAGCAACTGGTGATAGCACTGCTTTTATTTCTTTGACCTGCATCCATGTGTATGTTGGCCTTTTTGATATACTGAACCATCTTTTGGGACCAGCACACAACCTATGATGTCCTGTGCGGCTTTCGTGGGAGGTTTAATCCCACCTATCTCTGACTATGCTCAGAAGTCCCATGAAAGAAGCGATATGGGGTTGAAGTCTACTATGTTCTGTGGAACCTCCGGGAAGCAAACATCAGACATGGTAGCAAGATAATCATACTTTTAAAGTCTTTTTGAGACTTTCAAGAAGGCCATTTGTATGGAAGTTATAAGGTATGTAAAACAAATTGCCTGCATAAACTTCATGTGTGCCGAGATGGGGTTTGATACCCATCTGGGCCTTTGCTTCTTCCGGAACAATTACCTCCCTCAGAGTTATAGTGTCAGGATTCTGAGTGGCATGATCTAATTCTACCAGGGTTAACCTGTTCCACAGGCTGTATAAGGGTTGAAGACTAAACAACTTCCATCCCTACCCTCTCAAAAGAACTGGCGGGTCATACAACAGTGGAAGATTGCATCTACCTTCTGCATCATATGGAGCCAGTAAAAGTGGTTCACCAGCAAGTCAATGGTCTAGGATTTCCCATGTGTTCAGGCAAGGGAAGCATTGCCCTACATCCAGAAATCAGAGATGCACTGTAGAGGACACCATTCTCCCAATAGATATAAGGATTCCCACTGGTGCACTCATTGTGTGCTCTAGTCTGTTGCTGAAGGCCTTCTTGTGCGGGGCACTCCATAAGTGCTTTGCAGATGTTTTTCTGAGAGGAATTTCATGCAGCTTACAAATTCACCAGCCCCTGTCTCTGAAGGCAGATACATCTTTCTTTGAAGGCCTTAGTCGTCACCCACATTGTTAACCTCTTTCTATATCATAGTTTTTCCGGGCTGGATTCCCATGCCCCTTGTGTCTACCATTCCTTGAAAGAGGAACTGGTTCACACTTCGAGTCTCCATGTCCTCCGAACTCCCCTAATGACTAGTATGACCTTTCAGGGCAGATGAACCCACTCAGGTAGTCTGAACTTTGAGTGGGAGCCCTCATTTCTACCTCTTCCATGGTAGAGTGCTCCAAATCCTTTCCTAGCAGAGAGTTTAAATGTATGGCTGGGCTAATTCCATAATTTTAAAGGACATATGAGCCCCTCCCAGCCCCCTGGTAACTATTGTGATAAGATGGTAGCTGTCTGTGTTGACCATAGTCTGACACACATCAACATGGAATTCCTTGGACAATCAGCTATATTTTGGCAGTAGTCATGCTTATCCTCCTTAGAGTCTTAATCCTCTTCTTGTTGATGGACATCCCCTGTCTCTACTTTTTAGTGTTAGTGTTAGGATTCTGCCCTCTACAGTCCTCTTTCTCTTGCCATGTACACCGAGCCCATGTGATGCTAGGTGGGGTTAAAAGGCTGATTTTCCCTGTTCCCGGTGCTCGTTATCTAGCATTGTGGTTCCTGGTCCTTGCTGGGAGCTATATTAGTACTTTTGGGGAATACTGATTTATTTCACGGGCTCGTGATATTTCCCTGCATTTGTGTTCTTGACTCTAATTTCCCTTTTGGATTCCCTTGGTCTTGTCCCTTTGTGTTTGTTTTCTGTTAGTCTGTGTTTGTTCGTTTTTGTTTTGGTTTTTATGTTAGTCCCACTTATTTGGGCAGTTTGAGTCATTTTATCCCGGCTGGGATTAAGGAGTGGCTGGGGCTCCGGCGCTTCTTACTTGGGAAACGGTGGTCCGGCGGGATTACTCGGTGTTTCCTGGTGTGGTTGAGTGTTTAGACGCTGCCCCGCACTTCCTCATCTTTTGCAGACTCTCCACATCGTTGTGCGGAGGCGGAGTGCCGGTTTGGGCGTTTCCGCGTTTGAGTCTACGCGCAACGAAGCCTGTGTTGTGCTGAGCTTCAGTCCTTGTGTTGACCTGTGTTGGACCCTCGTTTGGCTGAAGGAAAGGAAGATTCCCAGAGACTTTGCTGTTGGAGGTTTTTTTAGTCGTTTTCACGACTTTTTCCTCCTCTTCCCCCATTTGGCCCCCCCCCCTTGGTTCCAGTTTCCTGGAGTATTACCCCTGCTGTTTGGCCCTATCTTCCCCTGGTTTCCCCCCCCCCCCTTTGCCTGCCTGCCGGAATCTGCATATACTCCTGGACGGAGCACTCCACCCGGCGATTATCACAGCTTTAGTGGGTAAGGAGGAGTGTCATGGGGAGGTGTGTGGGGGCATGAGAAGAGAAAGAGGGCTTGTGTATTTGGGATATTGACATTGTGTTGTTTTTTGTGTGGCAGACGGCGATTCGGCCAGTCCCCTGTGATACAGCACGTGGAGTTACATGGTCCTGGCAGAAGGACTCTTTCCCTTGGAGAGAAGACCTAGGATCCCTTGTCTGTCCTTCCCTTATTCCCGCCCCCTGTCCCTAACCAGTTCGTTGGCCCATGGTACTATCTATGGTGTGAGCCACGGAGTGGTGGGTTCAGAGGAACGGGGTTATCTTCGCTCCTGCAGTGTATGGGCATAGGTGGGCAGGAGCCAACAGTTAGCTGACATGAAAATTATGGGTTCAACTTACCCATTGCACGGGTAATATTAATCCACTACTTTGACCTAGTGGACTGACTTCCATCCTCAAGTCTACTCTAGCAATCCATGTAAACTACCCATGGGGACTTCTTGGTAAAGACTGAGACTTCTCTTTTGTGCCCAATCTATAGACTTTGAATAACTGACCTTTCATAACTATTCATGGAATAATCTAGGAATTTCCACCCCTTCCACCAAATCCTGTTGTGCCTAGAAGTGAATGGGAAATCCCCTGCCTGTAATGTTAGGCATGTTAGAGAACTCCTTCCTGTTTCCTTGTTCCCCCTTCCTTTTGCATTTGTTGGGGCCTGATCAACCATTCCTGTTGGTCAAATCTATCTTTTAGACACCCTAGTGCTAACCCAGAGATCAGCCTCTCTCAAGCTCTTTTCAATCAATGAACTTAGAGACCATGCATATTTCCCACTAGGTGCTGGCACAACTATGTAAACTAATGGCTTCAAATGTGCTCTTGCACAATCAGGTTACAAAGACTATTGCAACCATTTACTTTGCTAGCCGGCAACCAGTGGTTCATTGACTTCAAGAAAGCATCCACTAAATCATCCCTGGAATTGCCCGGATTCCTTCCAGATATCCCTTAACCTTTTTAGATAAATCTCTGAGGTGAGACCAAACCCAATAGTACTGCTTTAAGGTGGTGTAATCTTACACTGTTGTGGGTTTTAAGTTTAGGACTACATTACTCTCCTAGATAGGTAATTTACTCAACAATATGTCTCCATGCTTCTTGGTTACACATGAACCCATAAGACAAACTCCTAAGCAGTAAACAACCTTTAATGTCATCTGAAAAACCGAAGCTTGGCCAATCTCCTTTGGGACATTGGACATTGAGCACTACAGATTTGATGCTTCATTGTCACCATTCTCATTTGACTCTGAAGCATTCCTGGCTTTTAAGTCCATTTTCTGCTGGCTTCTCTCATGAGCCCGCATTGCCATCCATTCCTCTTAGGCCAACATTTTACATTTCTAATGCAAGAGCTTCTAGTGTCTGTTTCTTCCCAGGAACCAGGACCACAGCTTCCTCATTCCCAGTAGCTGGGGCTAGAAATTCCTCCTTTTCCTCAGAAGTCAACTTTATCTCCTCAAGGGCAAAGGCTGCCTTTTTTCCTGCAGAGCTGATGCAGCAGCTGTCTTTTTCTCTACAGGAAAAGATCTGCTTTCTTTTCCTCAGGAGTCAACTTTTTCTCTTGTAAGGCAAAGGAATGTTTCTTAATTTGACTTCTTGGAATGATGGCTGAGCTTCAGCCCCCTTCTCTAACACTAGACATTTATTTCCCCAACAGTAAAACAGGCCAGGGAAGACAGACCCACCTCCAAGTTCCAAAAAATCTAAGTTAAAGAACGTGATAAAAAAAGAAAAAATATATTACTTGGTCTAAAAAGAACAAAAATATATCTGGCCAGTGAAAAAATCCAAACCTAATTATTGTCTTTAAATCTAAAAAGATGGCATTTACATCTGAAATGCTGGACAAATTCATCTATTCCACCAGTGAAAAATCAATCTAAAAAATGTGGTTTAACATTTATTTAAAAACACATTTTAATGTATATATTGTGTTTTAATTGTAAAAGTTAATGTATTGTAAATCATTTTTCATTTATTGTTAAAGTGATTTTATTAGTTTTTTATGCTGTGATTGTATACATGTTTTGTTTTTTAATATTCTGTACGTGTTATCATAATTACAGTGTTTTTTATTATGTATGTTTTAAATAGTGTGGTTATTGTTTTTGTAATTGTAATTAATTATATATTTATATTTTAAGTTTGTCAGTTTTATATTTTAAATGTTTTTTATATTATACGTATATTTTAAAAAATGTAATATTATTTTTAAAGCTAATATATGTTTTAAAGTTAATGTAGTGTATAATAGGTAAATGTGAAAAAAGCAAAAAAGTCTTCCATGGTGTTACATTAGTGCCCTTGGTAGAGTCTCTCCATCATTTGAAGCACTTCTGAAGTTGTGACTTTTGGTCCAAAAGCTCTTAAGTGTGGGAGTGTGGGAATTTCCTTCGGGCAATACCTCGGACTGAATACAGCATGAATACAAATAGAAATAATACTGTACTTAGTTTGTTGCAAATTGAAGTGCTTAATTAAGAATGGAACTTTTAGCACTGAATAGTTATATGTACTAATGAAGGTCATTGCAATGCTTCATTGACAATCACAATGTTAACAGTGAGCCATTACATGCTTGAAAGTATATCATTGTAAGTGGAATGGGGAGGAATATTAATTTTTATAAGGGTGGTGTTTATTTGATAGTGGGCATGCACCAGTATTTATTAGTACTATTATTTTATTTTAAGATTTAAATTTGGTTGTGGTGGGTGGCCTGGAGTTGCAGTAGGGACCCCGTTTTTTTGCATTAATTTTTATCTTTTGTAAGGAAAAAAGGTAGAACAGTTCAGTACAATTTCTTAATGTGTTTAAAATTTGTACCATACATTTATTTTACTATGTGACCCAGTCTGTCAATTGGCCACACAGCCAGTACTATTGGGTACATAGAATATTTTTTTTCTGTGGTATATGTTGTTAAACATCATTTAGGCCAGTGATGGCACTGGGTTAAATCAAGTATGTGTTTTTTCTTTTTTTCTTTGTATTTCATGCTTTTTTTTCTGGAAAAGGTGTATTTTGGTAGGGTAATAATTGATACCTTGTTTTTGGCATTGGTGAAAAATTGGTATTGTTTTCTTCATTGTTTACTATGCCTCCTTTGTCTGCACAGTATGTGTGTGTTTGCCATAGGCTAAGATTTGTCATTGTTCTCTTTGCCCTGTGGCTGGGGTCCATTTTGTGTAGGTAGTGTCCATATGCCTTCATTTGTTCTTCGTTGTGCATGAGTCCTTGCTTGTTATTTGACCATGTGGTAGGTGACAATCTTGTGTAGCCAGCCACTGTGCTTTTACCATAGGTCTACATGTGCTCTTTGATGTCCATTCCTCTTTGCTTTTTGTTGTTGTTTGACTATAGGCCACTGACCATTTTGTGTGGCCAGCTAGTATGCTATTGCCATAGTCCTGTATGTGTTCTTTGTTGTGTTATGCCTCCTTACTTGTTGTTGTTGTTTGACCATGTGGTTTGCTGCCATTTTGTGCAGCCAGCCAGTATGCTAAATCCATTTTTTCCACATTTTAAAGCCATTTCCTAGGGACATTGAGAGAAGTGGGCTACGCCTTTTTGCTTTTGTTTATTTTTTTTATTTCCCCGATATCAGTTTGATCTGCTTGAGGATCATTGTAATATTTGTATATATGAACAATGTTTAATATTATATGCATTTGTTTCATTTGTCCCCCGCATCTCCCTACCACCTAATTGATTTCTCGTAGTCCCCTCGAACACCAGCATCTTTTTAAATTAAAAAAAAATGTATTTAAGTTTTTTTAAATGTATTTATTCATTTATTTTTTGGTACATCTTCCCTCCACCCCCTGACTGCCATAGGTGTCTGCCTCATACCAGCATTCATTTTTTAAGGATTGTCATTTTTCATTTTCCCCTGGACTCCCAGCCTACCAGATGCACACACCAACTTTGTTTTTTTAAAGATTATTCCATTGTCCCCTGGACCCCCTACCTACTATAGGCAAACTAAGCATTTCATTTGAAAGGATTATTCAATTTTTCCCACAACCCCCTGCCTGCCATATGCACACACTATGGGTGCCATTAGGATGGCGGGCGGACTTTGCCCTCCCGCCATCCTCGCGGTATTTGGGACCGCCCGCCATAAGGGTGGGGGTCCCGTGGGGGGTATTAGGATGCGCCCGCCACAGTGGCGGGCACATCCTGCATTTTTAACATTGTGGTAGGCGATGCTCTCAGCACCGCCCGCCACAATGCTAAAAATGCATGTATGTATTTGCATACACAAAGCTGCAGGCACCGCGCGGTGCCTGCTGCTTTGTTTATGCAAATGCTGGGGGGTACCACAGGTACACCCTATGTGCACCCCCCACCTTGCCTTCACTGCGGGGGCCAGAAGGGGGCCCCCAAAGTGAAAAACACCTGCCTTTCCGCCACGGAAATGCATTGACAGACGCCCATTGTAATGTGGCTGGCGGTGTCTGATAGACACCGCCACCATATTAAACCTTTTCCGCCCCGGTCGAAAGGTGACCGGGGCGAAAAAGTGGCGGACGGTCTTTCCGTCCACCGCGGACCCCCCAGCCATGCTAATATGGCGGGGGGTCATTCAGGTTAGGATGGCGGGGGCGGATTGCCCCTGCCATGCCAGTGGTGGCTACTGCCAGCATTGCAGGGGCAATCCGCCCACCATCCTAATGGGCCCCTATATGCCTGAGGATTATTTCATTTTCCTATGCACCTCACCTGCCTGCGAAGATATCTCCCCTTAAAGGCACACAAAGCAAACAGCTACTCTATATGTCGCTATCCTGATTGAAATATGATGGCATGGTGGTGTGGTTTGTCTTTGGAATGGGTACACTATTGTTAATTATTTGGGATAACCTCACTAAACTATATTATCTGTATTATGAATAATTCAAACTGAAAATTGCCAAAATTCATTAAACGTTTGTCATGCTTATTTGCTATTAGATGCACAAGCGACATCACCCACAGTAGTGCAAGGCAGAAGGCTCAGACAAAGTTACAAGACCACAACACATACTTCTTACTCTCTTCCACTTGCGCAGCTAAGTACCAATTGACAGAGATTGAGGAAGGCCACAAAAAAAGATGAGGCAAAGAAAGTGGCCAGTGAGGAGAAGAAGCAGATTGCCACCACTGGCTTGTCACCCTCCTCCTTTTTTAGGGCACTTTGTGTGCCAGCCGCACTATCCTCCAGGCTGCAAGCTGGAATCAGCGCTCTCACATCAATGACGGCACCCCCTCAGTCTAAGCCCAAGACCTTCTCTCTCAATGAAGCAGATACTCCAATCCCGGTGACAAAGTGTGTCTCAGCTGCAAACTAGGACTTAATTGGTGAAGAATAATGAGCAAAATGGGTACCAGGAGCTGCAGCCAGCAATAGATCTTCCTGAAGTAGGAGCAGAACAGGAGGTTTAACTTCCTACTGAGCTAGATGTACCTCTTCTTCAACAATTGGCTTCTTGATCTCCAGTAAGAAAAAGAAAGGGGAAAACCACCATCTTTTCCAAAGCCCCCTACCTGATGCTGGTCTCTCCTCTGTGTCTCCGCCATCGTATCTTCCCACGGCCAAAACAGTAACCACGAAGGCTCCCCTGATTTAATCACAATGCTGCAATGCAGAGGTTATGATTGGTCTGAGCGCCGTGGTTCGATGCTCAGCCAAAGGAATAGGAGTCTGGGCATGTTCTCCAAGCAGGCTGTAATACAGCCTTCGTGGAGAACATGGGAAGTTGTGCATGAATGTTTGGACAGCCTTCTGGGGCCAGCCAAACATTCATGCAAACTTGGAGTGGGCAAACCACTCCTCCCCCTGCTCCTTTGTCATCTGAGCAGCCTGACGCTCCCACAAACCTGCCACAGCAGGAAAACATGAAATGAGAATAACCTTGAGTTATTATCATTTTATGTTTCCTTTCATTCACTGCTTCAAGCAGTGGGGGCAATGCTCCTCCTCCTAAGTGGAGGAGCCGCCACTGTCCCCATGTGATGATCTGGACATGGATTGGACCCCAGCTAAGTCTGTGACCTGCCATGAGAGACAAGGAAAAAGGGAATATCCTGAAAGCCTTAGAATTATGGAAGGAGGTGAGGACAAGCTATTCATTGTCATAGAAGCTAGCTCAAGGACATTGACATTATCCCTCCTATTCAACTTGCTCCGAGGGATGTAGCACTGGTTCCACCTCCACCTCCAGTGCCAGCTTCCATATTCGTAAGGCCTCTGCTGAGACCTGCATCTTCTACTACCTTATTCAAAGTATGCACTGAAAGTGGCAGTGGCACACTAAAAAAGATGTATTTCCCAGATTTAGACGTCTTTACGATTAGCAAGCTGGCGGATAGCATTGTAATATGCTCCATTTGCCACCTGAATGTTTGTCGAGGTAAGCCTGGTTCACACTTCTGTACCAAAGGCCAAATGACCCATATGGAAAAACATCATGGAATTCCTTGGGAGGTGCACCTTAAACAAATTTCTGCAGGTGGTGGTGGTGATGCGAGAGGGGAATCAGCTCCTATCATGGTGGGAGGTGATGAGGAACAAGCGGATGACAGCTTTATACAAAGCAGCAGTGTCCTCCACCGTGCACCTTCATCACTGGCACCCGCAACCTCAAAATGGCACAAGAGTCAGATGGAGACACCACCCCATAGGTATCACGGTGATAGTCTGGTATCAGTCTTAGATAAAATATGATATACATGACTCACTAACTCTGTGTTTTCTTTCAGTCTAGTTGCCTGTGGAGGATAATCTTTCTGATTAGTCCTACAGTTAGAGTTTACCTAGGCGGGAGTGGGGCCTAGCTTGTGATGTCTTCCCTATTAGTGCACTACTCCTACTAGCACCATTAAAAAGGCACCTTGGGAAACCTTGAAATAAGGTTTTGGAAGATTGAGAGCGGAAGCAACCATTGCTTCATTTATTCAGGTAAGATAACTAAGAAGTGAAATGAACTAGATTTGTTAGTAACTTCTTCTGAAGATAAAGATTTTACTTTTGTGGGTTGTAAAAAATATAAAAAAAGGCATAGGTGTACAATCCTAGTAGTCAGTATAGTTACAGCTGGTAGTAGGACAATGGTATTACTAACTGATATACACTTTGATAGGTGTCTATGTGCTGGAAAAGTGGCAAAAGTTAACATCCAAAAGCAAAAAGAAAGACCTAGTCTGTGTTGTTCCCATTCTGGTAGCGCGGTATTGTTTGCGTATAAGTAAAGTAAATAACCTAGCAAATAAACAATTTTATGGCAAGGGTCTTAAGAATCATCTAGGGAAAGTCTAGGGGGAAAAGTCGATGTACAGTATGTGACTGTTCAGAGGGCGGCTCTTCGTTAATCAAAACTAAACATGCTGCACTAAAAGCAATGCAAAGACAAAAGACATATAAAATAACAATCCACATGTATTTATTATTTTGACAAATAACCTCTCCACCCATAACAGGACCACCCTTTCCCAAACAAATAAATAAATCACCTCAAACAAAGTCCAAAGTATGTAGAAAAAAGTCCTCCTTGCCACAACTACCCTTGCCAATTCCCACCCTCTCCACCCACAACAAAAGTCCCTCCCATCAAAGAAACTATTTAAAAAAAGGGCTTGGGGTATCTATGCAGGTGTGGAGGCATGCTACAGCTTGAGAAAGCAGCAATAACTTCCGTTGGATACTGTTGAGGAGGCGGTCTTTGGATGATGTTAGGATGGGGACAGCAGTGGTTTATTTTGCTGCTGGCAATGGTGTGGCACTGCATGGTGCCTGCCACATAGTGCAGGGATATGTAGGATGTGAATATATTGTGCTGCAGTGTGTGCTGCTGCCCGCAGCACACGCCAAAATACAAAATATACACATTGCGACTGCCATGAAGGCGGTCTCATTGTAATGAGGAAAAGCAGGACTGTCGACTAATAATCGTGTGATCCTGCTTCCACCATGATGCCGATTGGACATAAGGCTGACAGGCATTGTGATCATGCCCTAGGTGACAGGACTGAGGAGTGTGCATCACTTCTTAAATGATCAGCCCAAGCAAGCTTTAAGTTGGTAGCGCTAAACCCCTGGCTAGCTCAAGCTGGATTAGATATTATTCGTAATGTGTACTTAACTTACCTCTGAGTGTGAGTAGAATTCTATTTGAAAAAAATAGCATTTTTAGAAAAAAATGAATTGTTAGTCACTGAGGTCTACAACCTCGACAGCCAGCAGGCCGAGCAGGTCCTGTTCCCTATCGATTAGGTTCACCCAGCAGTGCGTCAGTAGCTGTTTGGTGCACTGCACCCCTTTGCAGAGGCACACATACTGGTGCACTCTCCCTCACAGCATCCAACGCTGTCGCAGAGCATACCCTCTCCCAGCCCTGCTTCCAGCATGGAGGGGAGGTGGCACTGGAACCAAAAAACCAGCAAGCCCACCTCCGCCTAAGTAAAAACAGGATGGACTGCAACCCTGCATGGTGCCCACAGGTTGTGCAACTTGTGGGAATTGCACACCACTTGTTGCTTGTTCTGACGTGGAATGGGGTGAAAAAAAAGTTGGACAACACAAAGCAGAAAGGAAGAACTGAAGGAACTGGAACACAAGGATAGGTAAAACAAAAAAATTACAAAAAGTCACAAAAAAGTTAAAAAAAGAAAAATATAAAATAGGTACACAGAAACACACATACTGATAAAAATAAGCCAATGGGGGTGGATGAGTTGCAGAGGGGAAGAATTGGCAAAGAGTAAAGCAGATTAAAAAATAGTCCCAGCACTATGCACAGAACAGCAGAGAAATCAGGTAAAACAAAATGGCCACAGCTATGCGTACTACATGGTACCATTCTTGCTGATTTTCAGAGTAAAATGTACTACCAGTGTAAAAAAAAACAGCAAAGAGTGGGACAAGTATTTTTCTGCAGACTTCCACAGAATTTTGCAAAGTATTATGGGAATTCTGCAGAGCAAAACTCAGCAAGATATGCCCAGGCTTAATTGTAAGATGGATGTATTCTTACTGATTTTAATGGTGTTGTATTGGTTTAATATGAAAAATTCTGTTTTATTAATAGTGTGATACCATGACACAGCCAGTAAGGCTGCCTTTTTATAACTCCACTCCATTGTATTGTGTTTAGTAGATGTGGGGGAGATGGTGGCTATAGTGTTCAGCACTTGATAGGGGGATAAGCTGTTAGCAACAATGTCACCATACGTCTTTTACCTGATATCATGTCTATATTTTTTAATTTTTGCATAGAATTGAGTAGTGTGAGTCTAATGAGGTACATGTCCGTTAAAACAAATAAAAGTAGTAAGTGGATAGTGATTTATTAGATATTGTTAGTTGAATATTTGTGTGCTTGGGTACAAGCCACCACCACCTTCACTGAAAAAGATTTATGTTGTATCATTGACCCGAATATCACTGCTGTGATACCTTGTATTAATTATAGCACAAGACAAGGCTAGCCAATCAGAAAATAGATCCCTAGCTTGTATCTTGCCTTGAAATTACTCACTATCCACATCTTTAATCCATTAAAAGAGGCTTAATGGCCACATTTTGTACATTAACCTTATCCTTTGCACGTAGGCATATTCTTCAACCTCTTAAACCTCTTAAACCTCTAGGATTATTAGAATGGAAATATTGTGAGGTATGGTGCTTTTGAAATCATTTGTAAATTATTGTATATTGAGGTTAACAAGATATCTCAATCCAGGCAAGCTATTCCAAGTAAATGGGAGTGGGTTATTTTTTTAGACAATGGTAGTAGTTCAATGAAGAAGACTGATACCCTAAAAAACAAAATTGAGTTAGGAAGCATGCATTTTTCAAGACTCGCCAAACACAACAAGATGAAGGATGGAGTGATGAAACTTTTCAACCGCTCAACCCCATTCAAGAGATCTGGCTTTAATCCATTTTTCTTTTTCTTACTATGCCAGCCCAGTTGCGACCCAGCCATATGTAAATCAGTCTTGACCATGCTCCTCATGGCAACAGTCAGGCTCGAACTGCCGGGCCAGGTCCTCCCTGGACTACAAACTATCATCCTAGGACCGGTTTCGGGGTATCACCCCTCATCAATGGTTAGAGCAGCAGACCCTGATGCAGAAGTCTGGCCCGGGACCATGGTTCAATACCGGCCTCGGCGGGTCTTGGGATCAATTTCCTCGGACCTGATAATTCTCGCCTTGGTGCCTATTCTAATCATGGGTCCCACTCTTCAACTCTGGGCTATAGCTTGCTTAATCTCCACAACGGCCCCAACAGCGCTGGGAAGCCTGGCTTCACCTTGGGGGTGCCCAGGAGTGGACATTTCACAATGGAAAAGCCAGGAAGGGTTCCTAAGCGGTATACGGATAGCGCCGGCACATTTCCGTTGGAGGTAGCTGTGCACTTTACAAATGCTGGCATTTACATTTACATTTACATCAGACAGGGTATCTTCAATCCAGTGGCAAAGCAAGCAAGGGACCCATGACTGGGTATACTCTTGGCCATTTAAGGTGAACGCAGCAAACACAACAAGCTGATGCACTGAGTGATGACATTTTGTAACCACTCACCCCCAGTCTAGAGATCTGAGTTTAATCCATCATTCTTTTTTTCAATACCACCCCATTTTGGACCCGGCCATATGCAAATCAGTCTTGGCTCTGCTCCTCATGGGAACAGTCGAGCCCAAACTGTCAGAACAGTTCCTCTATGGACTGGAAATAGGCATCCTAGGACAGGATTTGGGGTATCGCCCCACATCAGCCGGACTAACTTGAATCCAGTGGCACAGTGAGCAAGGGACTCACGTCAGGGCATTTCCATGGCCACTTAGGGGGAGTGATGAAACATTTCAACCGCCCACCCCAAGTCAAGAAATCTAGGTTTAATCCATTTTTCTTTTGCTCCCTATGCCACACCAGTTTGGACCCAGCCATATGAAAATCAGTCTTGAATATGCTCCTCATGGGAACAGTCAAGCCCAAACTGCCAGGCCAAGTTCTCTCTGGACTGTAAACAAACATCCTGAGGAAATATAAAATGTTATGGTCAGAAATGTTCCCTAACGTGTACCCCACCGTCTCCATGTACGAGCTTAAAGTGCATGTAACTTCCCTCCTGTGCCAGCTATGAATATGCAAATACATTTGCGTCCAACGTCAACATGTCCTCTTTCAGATCCACCATGAATGGACCGATAATTCAGTTCCTAAGTATGCCTTGCCAACGTCTTTTCATGGTGCACTTCCACGTTTTTCCTAGCCCTGCAATGCTAGGCCCTGATTTCTGCCATCAAGCCCTTTCTGTTCTCTGCCTCCTGAAAGCTGCAACGTGGGATGCCTCCCTGACCTCTGTCCTACTCCCTGAGCGGCGAGCGGTGCCCGGCTCGGCCTGCTTGCCTGCCAAAGACAGTATTTTGCCTTCAAGTTATCAGTATAGCCGAGTTCAGCTCCTCGAAAACACATTCCAGTCTAGCAGAATAGATAAACATTTCCCCGGCTGCAGAGCAAAGGGCCCGGCCTCTCTGTCTCATGCAAGTAATTCATTGCTCCTGTTACCATGGTAGGCTCATGGCCCCTCGCATTACACGTAGACACGTAGTCACATATGCACGCATTAATAGTCAGTATAGAGTAGCCTCTGCCCGAGAGACCTTTCCTTCTAGATAATATAGTTCCCCAAACACAAGATATCAGATATGATTTAGGAACGAGTTGATCTGACATGCCAGACTTCTGTCTCTTTCCTCTAGTGCTAAAAGTCAAGTCCCCTGCACCCTCCAGCCTCACGTCAGTCACACGTCATGCTGCTGCGCGCGCATCCTTGCCACAGATTTCTGCTGACACTGCAAGATTCCACTATGTATCCACCCACTTGTGTCATTTCCATGTGACGTTTCTAGCACACACCTCTGTGTACGCCCTAGTGCACGCCTTCTGATTACGTATTGCTACGCACATGTGTTCTTATCTCGTTTCTCTCAGCTGTTACGCCTTCTGTATTGATCACCATTCTGTGCATTAACTATAAAAGTTGTACTCTGTCAATAAAGTATGCTCTATCCCTTCCTGATCCTTTATGGTGAAAGGAACATGATATCCTGGTTCGAACCATTCCATTTTATGGAATAAAACCCAATTTGAAACTCAGCTGCCACGGACTTTGTCTCTTTATTTTCGATTGAGTTATTTTTATTGAACTTTTCCACATAGAAATTCCGACGGTAAATTACTATTTACCACATTAATTTGGCGCCCGAATAGTGACCCCTCCCCCACCCCACGCGCCGGTAGGTGCGTTGCAGGCTTTGCCCCCTGCCCCAGCCAAGACGGACAATTACGCGTACCCGCAGGATTTCCTGTATCTCCCTCAGGCCTACGGAGGTGACGGAGACTGCGATCAGCACCCAGACGAGGCGGTGAGGAGTGCGGAGGATCCCGACCAGAGCCCAGCCAAAGAGAACAAGGTCCGAGGCATCTAGAGGCCCACCAGTTCCGAAGTATCTACGTCACGAGTCGAGTCGAGTCCAGTCCGGTCCAGTCCAGTCGAGTTTCCGAGGCCTTCCGTTCCGTGCTTCCCGGTGAGTACCGTTGCTGGGGACGCATCTAGACGGGTGCATTACTATGTATCCGGTAAAGACGGGTTTGGGTACACAGACCCGGTCTGCACTGTTTTAGCAGTGTATCTGTGCTGTTTAGCAGTATATCAAGACATTCAAGGGTTCGATTTTTGTTCTCGTTTTAGAGTTCAAGGGTAGTCAATATGTGTTCACAATGTTTTTATGTGATTAATGTTGTGGTATGAGTGACTGTTTGATATACATTACTGTGTTTCTGTGTTAAAAGTGTGTTCAGGTTCAAGTAAGTATCAAGTACCGAATAACAAGATGCCACTGTTCAGCAAACTAAGACAGATAGGAACCAGGAAAGGGATACTAGAGGAAGCAATTCCTGTCCCACCCAGGGACACTCCCGGAAATTTTATGTACCACAAACATGGCTTCGAGGCCATACTGTACCTAGATTTATGGGCTGATTATACTAAGAACCTAGAAGAGAAATATAGATGGCCCGTTACAGGGACATGGGATGCAGATTGCATCATGAGAGTAGAAGAAGCGCTATGGAAAAAGAAAGCCAGACAATCTCAGAAAGATGCCATAGAATTGTGGCGTAAAGAATCGCATAAACGAACAGAAAAAGAATTCCGAAAAGCCGAGAAACATAGGGAGGATTCAGAAAAAGCCCGAGAAAATGAATTAGTTGAGGAAGGTATACGAGTCAAAGCAGAGCAAGTAGACAGACAGCGAAATACTCTTGCGAATGGTATGTATCCTCTTTTGGCCGAAGGTTTACCTAAGGCCACGCCGGAAGTACCAAAGGATCTGCCCCCTCCATTAGTTCCGACTAAAGTACGCCACAAGACCGCAAAGGACATATTCCTTTCTTCCTATTTAGACGACGTAGCTCCCGCATATACAAATCCACGTGTCCAGGCACCACCTGCTGATGGCACCCCGCCCCGAAATGATCAACCACTTCTGCAACAACAAACTCCTCCTCCCGTTCCACATCCTGCGCCTGTTCCCCCAGCCCCAGCCCTTCCTGCACCCATTATTCCTGGCATCAATCCACTAAATCCTTTCGGACCTGGCACCTCAGGAGGTGCGGCAGGAGGTTTTCAAACGCTGCCACAAACACATAGACTGACTTATAGGGATTTAGCAAAACAACGTACACCTCAAACAGCGAATTATGATATACTTAAAGAGCCTCTCACAGACTGTAGATATGATCCAGTACCCGGTAAAGACGACAGAATGATGCTAGCATCAGTACGTCTACGACGAGTTGCAAACTATTTAATGTTACTATCAGGAATGATTGATCATCTAGACAGAATATATCATTTTGTCCAAACGGGGGAAGGGCCTGAAAGTATTGGCCAGGCCATGGCATACCAGAAAGTTGACACTCAAGGTATGATACTACGCTTCTTCATAAACTGCTTGATAAGAGACCAAGATAGGCCTGGTGTAGAGAAAGAAGAAATGAACGCACTTAACAAATGGGGTCAGAATATAGCAGACGGAAAGCATGATAAACAGAGTTGTATAGAAAACATGTACAAAAGGATCCGAAAAGTAGTAGTTAAAATACACGAAAGAAGACAGCCTGAAAGAGAAATAGATTCAGACAAGAATGAATCCTCGGAGGAGGAGGAACAACCCGAGACCACAGCACAAACATTGCAATTACCAGCTAAAGAAATGATAGCATATGTAGGTAAGGGAAGGCCCTTTAATAATACAATGCGTCCGGTACGTCCAGAAAGCAAGAGACTTTTTCAAGTAGCCATGTCAAATCCAAGGACTCCTGAACATTTGTTTCAGGCTACCGATAAAATACTTCAAGATCGAATGGGGTACCATGTACTCAATTCTATGGATGAACAAGAACTAGCCCGGTCCGCCGTACAATGGGCTGATAATTCTAGTACGTATAATGATGATGCAGTAGCTCAGACGTTTTTGAGCCTTTCCCCTGATGAACAGAAATTAGCTAGTGTATACATTATTCAGCATCTCATTACGTTGTTTAAAAGCCAACATTCTGATCCAGGTTCCTTACCGGACATACTGGTAGAATTGCTCTCTAATAGATGGAGAGGCCTAGGTACCGATTTAATTAAAGAAATTCTAGAACATAGACTCAAGTATAATACTTTTCTGAAACCACAGTTTATGTCAGCTCCACCACCCCCAGAAAGAAAAATGTATTACTTCGACAGACAGAATCCCTTACGAGAAGTACATCCAGTAAGAAAAGATGATGACACACTAGAACGTGTATATGTATATACACCCCTCACTAAAATAGAATTGCTAGAAATGAAGAAATTAGTACCCAGTCACGATAAAGACCCTGCAGGTTTTCACCGAGAAATTAAAGATATGCTACTCATGGGTGACTACACGTACTCAGATATTATGAAAATGTTAAAAGTACTGTTGCCTGCTGGCATTTACGAGAAACTCAAAGAGAAAGAATGGGAGGTGGGAGATAAAAAGATTAATTGGACCGAAATAGAAGACGAGGAAAATGGTCGTACTCCAGGGTTAGGCCTTGGGGAAAAAGCTAAAGCATTACCAGGATTAATTGTACAGGTTTTGCCAAGATTATTGACAACGAAAAAGGAAGACTGGGACGCAATCTCAGCCTGTAAACAGAAACACGATGAAGACACTAGTGATTATTATTCTAGATTCGAGAAATGTTTTATTATTAATAGTGGCCTGAAACCAAGTAGCGAGTCATACCCGCACCTTTTTGTAACAAAACTAGTTGAGAATTCCCTGCCCCAAGTTAAGAACCGTGTATACAAAGTTGAGAGTACATGGCAAGCAAATACACCATCCCAAATGTTACAAATGTTACAGTACCACCAGAATAGAATTAGAGAAGAACAAGATCACGAACAAAGACGTATGAAAGATACGAAAATGAAAATGTTAGTTGCTCAGTCAGTCCCAGCTGACGGTCAGAAAAGGGGTATGACACAGTCTAATAATTCGGCAGCTCCTGTTAAAGGGACATGCAATTACTGTAAACAGCCAGGTCACTATGTAAATGAATGTGCCGTCCTGAAACACAACATATCCACAGGTAAAACTAAAGAGAGACCCCGTCAGCCTAGACAGGACCAGATCCAACATCAGGTCCAGCAACATGTTCCACAGAACACCCAGCCAATGCATGCTCCCCAACAGACAGTACAGACAGTAGCGGTACCACAGCCACAGCCCATTGCCGCGGCACAGCAAGTTTCACAGCAAATGTACCAGTATGCACAAACTGATTACCCCGATTATCAGCGATACACATGAAACAGCCTAGAGAGGGAAGTTGGCTTGCCTCTTATTGAAATTCCTGTAGATCAAGAGGGTCCTTATGTACATAGTCAAGTATTAGGAAAGGATAGAAAGTTTCTGATTGACACAGGGGCAAGTCGAACAACGATAAGTCACAATGAGGTTCCAGGGGCACCCCTCTCAGGCTCACAGAATGTTTCCCTTGGTTTTTCAGGACAGCCTATTGTTAATGAAGTATCGAAACCTGTTCCCCTAGCAGTTGGTCCATTGTCACGCACTACAGACTTACTACTCACGAAGTCATGTCCAGAAAACTTGTTAGGTATCAAGACACTGAAGGCTCTAGGAGCAGTGATATGTTGTTCTCCGGAAGGAGTTAGACTATTTCTGCGTGACTTTAAAGGTCACTATGTGTTACGAGATTTTGATGACAGATTGAAAAATGTACCAAAGCATTTGTGGGCGAAAGGCCCAACTGATGTAGGTTGTATGCACATTACACCATACCGTGTTACACTCAAGCCAGGTGTTGTTCTGCCCCGAATCCGGCAATACAAGTTACCACCCGATGCTGTAGTGGCTTTACTGGAAATCATTGAAGAGCTCATTGCACAGGGAGTGGTTGTCGAAACCGACTCCAACCTATGTAATTCCCCTATCATTCCGATTCTTAAACGTACTGACCCAAATGCACCACCAGTTTATCGGTTGGTGATTGATCTGCGAGAATTAAATAAATGCATTGTGCCACAGTACCCTGTGGTCCCCGACATCTCATCCTTATTGACTGCTATTGATTCAGAGGCGACGTTCTTTACTGTAATTGACCTCAAGAACGCCTTCTTCAGTGTCCCCATTGATCCGGAAAGCCAATATCTCTTCGGATTCTGTTTAATTGGACGAAGCTTCAAATTTACACGCGCACCTCAAGGATTCACAGAAAGCCCCAGCATCTACAGCCAAGCATTGAAAAGACAACTTGACAGTATTCAAATGCCAGTTAACACTGCCCTACTGCAGTACGTCGATGATCTGCTGATCACCGCTCGTAGTGAACCTGAATGTGAACACGCATCACTGACAGTCTTACATTTTCTAGCTGACAAAGGACACAAGGTTTCCCCTTCAAAGTTACAATTCTGTGTTCAGCAAGTGGTGTACCTTGGGCACTTGCTGTCCAAGAGGGGGAGACAGCTAACACCTGACCGCATCGAGTTAATTGCACACTTACCGCAACCCACGACACAAAAGGAAGTGCGGGCCTTCATTGGCCTCACCTCTTACTGCCGACAATGGATTCCCCAGTACGCATTTCTAGCCAAGCCACTTATACAGTTGACAACACAGGAGGCAGCGACTTCGACTGTCCTCCCTTGGACTCAGGAACACACACAGGCTTTTGAGGAATTAAAGAAAGCACTATGTCAAGCACCAGTTTTAGCAACACCATGTTACAGCAAACCTTTTACACTCTTTGTTACAGAACGTGATGGTACAGCGTTGTCTGTCCTCACACAAGATCAAGCAGGTTCACATAAGCCTTGTGCTTATTTTTCAAGTACATTAGACCCAGTAGCCCAGGCTCTGCCTGCGTGCTTAAAATCAGTTGCAGCAACAGCCTTAGCAATCCGACAAAGTGACTCCATAGTGTTAGGACATCCCCTGACAGTACAAGTCCCACACTCTGTGGAAGTTCTTTTAAACCGAACACAGACTCAACACTTGACTATAGCACGACTGACAGGTTATGAATTGACATTATTCCAGCCACACATAGAAATCAGACGCTGTAACATACTCAATCCTGCCACATTGTTACCCTCGAACATTACCGATCCAGTTCCACATGACTGTATAGAGATCATTAATGCAGTAACAAAGCCCCGACGAGACTTGACAGATGTTGCACTGACGAACCCAGACCTGACACTTTACGTGGATGGTTCATGTATGAGAACAAGCACAGGCGAATTAGTGGCCGCATATGCAGTGACCACCGAAACTGAAGTCAAAGAAACACATCGTATTGACACATTGTCCGCTCAAGCTGCAGAGCTTATCGCTCTGACCCGAGCCTGTATAATAGCTAAAAACAGGAATGTTAACATATACACAGATTCACGTTATGCATTCGGAGTCGTACACGACTTCGGTGTGCTCTGGCAGGAAAGAGGTTTCTTGACCTCTCACGGAGCCAAAATACAACATGGTCCCCTCATTCAAGCACTGTTAGAAGCCATACATCTGCCTTCAGCCATAGCCATCATGAAGTGTAAAGCACATACTAAAGTTACCGATACTATTTCCCAGGGTAATGACCTGGCAGATCAAACCGCGAAACACACAGCTCTGACTCATACACATGCAGCTGATATGACAAAGACAATAGTTCCGACACCGACACATTGCATGACAGTTAAGGATCCCACACTAGATGTAATTGACATACAGACACATGCTACTCCAGACGAAGTAAAGAAATGGACTGAACTAGGAGGGATCCAGACAGATCAGGGATGGATGACGAAGGGAAAAGCCACATGGTTTCTCCCCGACTCTATGGTTCAAGTTATGATCAACACTGCACACAGTCCAGCACATCTGGGAGAAAAAGCCATGTTAGACAGTATACAGAATCTCTGGTACAATAAACATTTACGAGCAGCAGCGAAACAGAAAGTGCGTACTTGCATGATCTGTTGTCAGTTCAATCCAGGTAAAAGCATTCCCGTAGAGCAAGGTGGATTCAATCCTCCCGATTACCCTTTTGAAGTCCTCCAGATGGATTATATCCAGATGGAACGATGTCGAGGTTTTAAATATGTCCTCGTAGTTGTTTGTGCACTTTCCCGTTGGACAGAAGCATATCCAGTCCCAGATTACACTGCTCCGACCACTGCCAAGCAGCTGGTTCGTGAATTCTTCCCACGGTACGGTTTGCCTCGTGTCGTGTACTCAGATAACGGCCAGCCATTCTCGTCCGAATTAATGAAGCAGGTTTCACTCTTGCTAGGATATCAGTGGAAATTCCACTGCGTCCGACATCCCGAGGCAGCAGGTCTCGTGGAACGCCACAATCAGACACTGAAAACACGTCTTGCTAAAATCTGTGCCGAGAAAGGGGTTGACTGGATAGTCGCCTTACCAGTTGCATTGTTTTACATGAGAATGGTTGCACACTCCAGAACAGGGCTATCCCCGTACGAGGTGGTCTTTGGTAGGCCACCGAATATGTGGGGGACGCCCATGCCAAGAAAATTAACTGATGTTGATAGTAATATGTTGACAGATTACCTTGCCTCCTTGATGTCTGCACTACAATCATGTCGTTCACAGGTAGCTGAAGCCTTTCCCGACAACACCGAGGTGAAGCCGCACGAGATTACACCGGGAACCTTCGTCTTTGTACGCAATTTCGACAGGAAAAGTCCGCTGGAGCCCCGCTGGCAGGAGCCGAAGCTCGTCTTATTGACAACGAGGACGGCAGTGAAGCTTGAGGGCCGCAAAGGATGGGTCCATATGAGTCATGTTAAAAAAGTTTACGGATCACCGCCAGAGACTGACTCTTCCTCCTCCTCTAAGGACTGCCCAGATTCTAGTGACTCTAAACTTCCCCTGGTAGAGAAAACTCCTCAACAGGAATATCGTTTAAAGCTGAGGTCTAGCAAGTCAGACAGTTTAATTGTTTAAGTCCTCCCCTAGGTGAATCGGTTAGACAGTTTCTGACATGTACCCGTTAGACCCCAATAGAGAGAGAGATAGACAGAAACAGCTCAAGAAACGAGATTATTGTAAATCTCTTCGTAGTCACTGTATTGTGACATTATTGATTATGTTTTTTCTGAGTCTTACGATTATTGCTGCAAGTATTCTGCTCCACATGTATTTCCCTCTCTCCATACATGCACATTTTTTTTTTAACAACACTGTCGAGCATACTTTCAGTGAACTACCCCCTCATGAGTTGTATTATCGACTTGCGCTGCGCAACAATACTTTTATCAGTATGTTACATCATTCCCATCAGACCAGCAATGCTACCAATTGTTGGATATGTGGCCGACTTCCTCCCTATCAGAAATACAAGGGAGTCTTGCCCCTCTTCCCGTATCCGTTCACACATAATGGTTCCTGTGGTGCCTGGTTTAGTTTAATAAATTCTTTAGACTCTGAGTCCATAGTTTACAAAGGCAGTTGGATATGGGGAAATCTGAACACAGTTCTGCATAAAGTATGTTACCCTAACAAGGAGGGTCTTCCACAAAGGACAGGGACCGATCTAGAAAATGAAGTATATGGATTAGGTAATTATACACTCAATCTCATGATTCTAAATGTTCAGTCTGATACAGGACCAGACTTACCCTCTATGTCAGTACTGCCCGTCAAAGGCGAATTATGTGTCAGAAAGAATGGTTCAGTACCTCTGGGTCATAGTAAATGTACTACTGTGATCGAATTCAGTGATAAAGGCAAGTCTACATTCAAAGCTACCCGCCATTCCTATTTCATTTGTGGTCATACAGCCTATATACGTTTGCCACTAGATTGGGATGGGACATGTTACATTGCATTCCTTCTGCCACCTGTTTTTCTAGCTCCACCTGATTATCATAGAAACTCTCATCTAGTTCACAGACCCAAGAGAGATCTCCTGCTTGTCGACTATACTGAAACGGCATGGGAACGATACACAGATTTCAATAAAGGTTTCTTTCCCTATTTAGGTGCTGTCTTTAATAGTAAGTCTATACGTCACTTAACCAGAACCCTCGAAGCAGTAGTGAATGAAACTACTTCCGCCCTAGGTAACTTGACCGAGGAACAGTCTGCTATGAGACTTGTCGTTCTTCAAAATCGTCTCGTCCTTGACGTCATCCTGGCCGATAGGGGCGGGGCCTGTAAAGTCCTCGGATCGAGCTGCTGTGTTTTCATTCCTAATAATGCACCGTCAGTATATAAAGCCATTACACGTCTCCATAAGATTGCAAGTCAGATACACCAGAATCCAGGTACTTGGACTTGGTCCGGTTGGTTCTAGAGCGTGTTGTCCGCCTGGGGTTGGAAAGTCCTATCCTTCCTCGGAATAGCCCTTCTCATAGTATTCAGTTGTTGCCTATGTATCCAATGTGGGCCGGCGATTTGCGGCCTATGCGCCACATCCTGTTTTCCTCATCCAAGTCCACGTTCTAAATCCCGTCTAAAAAAGGAAGAGCAAATGATGTTATATGAACAAATAGATGGACTAATGAGAATTGATGTATCATGAAGGGTCCGTAGGGAACAAGGAGGGAATGAGGAAATATAAAATTTTATGGTCAGAAATGTTCCCTAACGTGTACCCCACCGTCTCCATGTACGAGCTTAAAGTGCATGTAACTTCCCTCCTGTGCCAGCTATGAAGACGCAAATACATTTGCGTCCAACGTCAACATGTCCTCTTTCAGATCCACCATGAATGGATCGATAATTCAGTTCCTAAGTATGCCTTGCCAACGTCTTTTCATGGTGCACTTCCACGTTTTTCCTAGCCCTGCAATGCTAGGACCTGATTTCTGCCATCAAGCCCTTTCTGTTCTCTGCCTCCTGAAAGCTGCAACGTGGGATGCCTCCCTGACCTCTGTCCTACTCCCTGCGCGGTGAGCGGTGCCCGGCTCGGCCTGCTTGCCTGCCAAAGACAGTATTTTGCCTTCAAGTTATCAGTATAGCCGAGTTCAGCTCCTCGAAAACACATTCCAGTCTAGCAGAATAGATAAACATTTCCCCGGCTGCAGAGCAAAGGGCCCGGCCTCTCTGTCTCATGCAAGTAATTCATTGCTCCTGTTACCATGGTAGGCTCATGGCCCCTCGCATTACACGCAGACACGTAGTCACATATGCATGCATTAATAGTCAGTATAGAGTAGCCTCTGCCCGAGAGACCTTTCCTTCTAGATAATATAGTTCCCCAAACACAAGATATCAGATATGATTTAGGAACGAGTTGATCTGACATGCCAGACTTCTGTCTCTTTCCTCTAGTGCTAAAAGTCAAGTCCCCTGCACCCTCCAGCCTCACGTCAGTCACACGTCATGCTGCTGCGCGTGCATCCTTGCCACAGATTTCTGCTGACACTGCAAGATTCCACTATGTATCCACCCACTTGTGTCATTTCCATGTGACGTTTCTAGCACACACCTCTGTGTACGCCCTAGTGCACGCCTTCTGATTACGTATTGCTACGCACATGTGTTCTTATCTCGTTTCTCTCAGCTGTTACGCCTTCTGTATTGATCACCATTCTGTGCATTAACTATAAAAGTTGTACTCTGTCAATAAAGTATGCTCTATCCCTTCCTGATCCTTTATGGTGAAAGGAACATGATATCCTGGTTCGAACCATTCCATTTTATGGAATAAAACCCAATTTGAAACTCAGCTGCCACAGACTTTGTCTCTTTATTTTCGATTGAGTTATTTTTATTGAACTTTACCGCATAGAAATTCCGACGGTAAATTACTATTTACCACAATCCCAGGACCGGTTTTAGAGTATCATCCCTCGTCAGCCAGGCTCGTGGTGCCTGCCAAATGGGGTCAGGGATATTCTTTAAATTCTCTTTCTCCATGGGAGCTTATGCTGGGGACGGTTTCAGCCCGCCACACAAACTCCAATAGAGAAATTGATTTTTCCACCGTAATTAGGTGCTTGGAACTGCCGACATATGTTCTGGCAGTTCCCTCACTAAAACCATGTCGGTCAGAGCCAACTCCGACTGACATTGACATGAGGGCGGCCTTTTTGTGTAAACAGAAAAATTTCCTCTCATTAATGCATATGGCACATATGCAGCACAATTAATAATATTCTCATGCAACATTAATGGAGGCATGCCAGAGTCAAGTCTAAAACTCTCTGTAATCTCCAGCTGGGGCAGCTGTAATGGACAATGTATTTCCTTACTTTAATTGCAATGGCCCTGCTCTTCTCCAACAGCCTTTCAATTCTACCCTGACACCAAGAGGGCACATGAATAATAATAATATTATGCCACACACATCACGTATAAGTGCGGATATCCAGTAGACAGTGGATAAAATGTTGCACTGCAGTACAGGAAGGGAACAGGATATATATTTCATTCGGAATGTTTTTCACAGAGTATCCAATTCACTGAACTCTATATCCAACACTTAGTCCCACTGTACTCCATGGCCTTGCCCTCCACCACAAACTATTTTCAACAAATACCTTCATTTGGCAGTAAGGAAAGTTACTCTACTGCAAGGAAAGTTAGAGAGATTATGCTAGTTAGAGGCTCTAGAATAGTGGGTTGGCACAGATCATTATGTGCTACTGCTAAACTTTTGCTGAGTTAGTCACTGTAATTAATGAATGAAGAAAGGGAAACATTTGGAACGGCATAAATTCATGTTGAAAGCCATGATATATATATATATATATACATAAATCACTTGGCCAGAAAAATGTGGCACATGCCAATAATGCATTTTTCAATGTTTTGGTAGGCCGGGGCAGAACTTAGAAAAGAATAACTGAGTGAAGTACTATTCGGAGGTGACTGAGTGGGCTTTGAGAAACATCCCTTGTTTTTGGTTTTAATACATTAAAAATATCATAATTGCAAAGTGCCAACTTTAACCATGCTGTATCTAGTTGCTGAAATGTCATGCGCAGAGAGTTGATGAATGATTATGGGTGGCATATCTGCCTCGCTTAACAAATACAGGACTCTTAATTTGTCATTACGCAAGCAATGTGACTTACCACCACTCGTCCCTGCCACGACATGGATCCCTCCCCCTCCAACCTCCTGGGCCTCCTTCTTCTCACTGACGCTGCCAATGGCCCTGGCCCTGGTGGTCTGGGCGGCTAGAAAAAAAATGATCCTTTTTATAAGATTCACCTCCTAAGTTTTAGTTTTTTCAACAAAGTACAACAGCAATACCTCACTACAATTTGGTTAGCAGTGTATTCTATCGAAACATTTAATTTGGGAGCTTTGTTGGTTGACCTTTTAAAAGAAAGCCAGTTATTCAAGCCAACCAAAACCTTTTTTTCTTCTAATGGAGGGATAGAGCTATGATGAGTCATTTAAAGTGCAAGGAAGGAGTGGAATGGTCAGAGAAGTACATGTGGTCTTGATTGCAAAATGCAGTAAGATCGTATTACTTTCCTGCCATGCTGCACTGTCATGGAAACTGCTGGAATTCTGTAATAATGAGTAATAACACAACATTGGAGGAGTCCATGACCATGCCCACTCTCTCGTTTTAACTGTTTGAGCATGAGCTAGAAATAATTCTCAACAAGCATGCATGGTGAATAATAGCATCTCTCTCAGTGCGTCGAGGAGCAGGAGGGGCAGCGTTCGTGGGCAGCTTGCATCTGCTGGGCTCTGTAAGGGACAGCTGTTCTGCTCCTATGTTCACTACACCATCACTATCATCGATGTCGTTGAGGCAGCGTTTGCTTAAGGCAACGTTGGTAATATTTATACCTGAAAGGTGCCTTGTTTGACGTAAGTTTTTGGACATAAGACGTCAATAAAGATGTCACTAGGAAGTGATCTTCTCTCAGTGCTCATTAGAGTTCTATTACTAATCAAAACATAGCAAGCGGGGCTTTCCCAGGTTGCTGAGTTTTATCTTGTTGAAGAGCTCGGAGTGCAATCTAGGAATCTTAGATAGTGGCTTCTGCTGTGTCATTTGCTCTAATGAGCTGCAGAGGAAGCTGCAGAGGAAGAGATTCTGAAATGTGGCTCTGATCGTGTTAGGCCAGAGACGAGTTTCTGAAATATCACTCTTGATTGTTTATGCCATTATATGGGAATAAATGGATTATAGCCGTATAGGGGCATAAGGTCACAGTATTGATCGGGATCCTAGATTAGAACACGACAGCTATGTTTGTTTGATGGAGGGCATGCACCAGTTTCTTGTGCTTTTGTTCAATTTCAAAAATGTATTGTGGTGGGTGGATTGCAGTTTAAGTAGGGGGCTTTTTTACATTACACTTTTTTCTTTTTAAAAAAAAAAAAAAAAAAAAGTATTGAGCATATTCAGAATATACATAATTGATCATATGTTATAATATAGATGTTATAATACATAGAATAGAAAAGATTTTTTCATTATATAAGAACGCACATAGGTTGAAGGAAAAAAAAGAAAAAATTAAATACGTATACTAGTACAAATTCCATTTAAGGATGTGGCAAGTATGGTGATGACTGAGCAGAGAACAGTGCCTAAAGGAACAATTACAAAAAGAACAAGCAATTACAAAAAGAACAAGCAAAATACAATATAATAAATACTCATTATTTCCAGTTCACGCTTCTATATAATAGTAACGTCAATTTTACGCTAATTTAAATAATTCCAGACTCAAACCCTTTGCAGTTCGTACCAATTAGCCACTGAGGACCAAATCAATTCCCCTTTAGCTCTAGATTTTTTCCCTCTGGTTTCATATATAGCTATTTCTTGTTTATGTGTTGCTAAGAGTCTATTAATCCATCCCTGAAATGTGGGGGCCTCAGTGTCCTTCCAGCGGGCTGCTAGAATGATTCTGTATATGGCGGTACATATGTAAGTTGTGTACATTTCTGGGTTACTAAGTTCTAAAGAACTATCAAAACCTAATAAGAACAATGTTGATGAGGTTTGGATCTCACTGCCGAAGATCTCGATCCAATATTTAACTATACTTTCCTTTAGTTGTTCCAACTTGGGGCAGTCACAGAACATGTGTATTAAGTTTGCGGGGCCAAGTGCGCATCTAGGGCATTTATCATGGCTGATCTTACCCCATGAAAATAGTTTAAAAGGTGTGTAGTATAAGTTACAGACCGTTTTATAAATTTGGGCTTTTAAATTACTTGCGAGCAAAATTTTAGAGGATAGTTGTAGCACCATGTCTATGTCAACGTTGGAGTTGTTTAATTTATCAGCCCAGCTTTTTTCTATTTTTTCTAGATCATCCGGGTGGTTGTTTAAGAGGATCCCATAGATATCGCTGATTCTGACTGATAATTTTAGCATCAGGTCTAAGAGTGGTATCGACTGTAGCTCCGTATTTGTAATGCATTGTCTTAATGTTGTAGAAATTTGGAGAAATTTTTGATAATCCGCGTGGTGGATCTGATATTTAAGGCGTAACTCATTGAAAGTTGTTTTACCATCTGGATTAAGGAAATCGCCAATAGTGATAATACCTACATTTTCCCATCGTTTAGTGATATTATCATTAAGATATTGGGGGATTATCGAACTGTGCCATAGGGGTGTATATTTTGTGTATTTGGGTATTGATAGTTTTTTAATGACACTGGTCCAAATTTTATAAGCATCTGTAACTATTTTAAATTAAATTTTTTTGTAGTATGAGGGCTCGATTTGTCTTAACAGTAATCCTCGAGCTGAATTGCCTAATGTCAATTCATAGATAGAAGGGATACCGTGTAGTGATCTATTTTTATCTGGACCTTTAGATATAATTAAAAAGGACATTTGTTGTAGAATAGCAGCCCACATATAATAGGTTAGATTTGGCACTGCTAGTCCACCGCGGGCTGTCGGTAGCGCTAACTTGGATATGGCTCTTCTTGTCTTCCCATAGTTCCAAATAAATGATGTTATTACTTGGTCTATCTTCTTCATGTAGGTACTATTGATTAGAATAGGAATTGCTCGAAATAAGTATAGTAGTTTTGGAAATATTGTCATTTTTATGTAATTGCTTCTACCAATTATGGATAAGTGAAGATTATTTACTCTTAGAAGATCTCTTTTTATTTTTGTAATTAACCCCTTGCATGCTGATGATGAACCCCAGCCGTCATGCACTACGGTGCTCGTGTGCTGATGACGGCTGGGGTTCGTAATGGCCCGCCCCTGTTCATTTGTTTACCGCACAGGGGCGGAAACGGGCCAGCAGTGAAGGGGTTAAGGGATCATAATTCAGCGTGATAATGTCATTAGTATTAGGTGAGATGTTAACTCCTAGATATTTCGCATTTTCCACTCGATATTGGCTTGTATATGGTGTGTTATCGGTACAGACTACCATCGTTTTGTCTTGATTTAGTGAATAGCCTGAATAGCGACCAAATATTTTAGTGACTACTTCTATTTCATCTAGTGCCTCAGTAGGATTAGTTGTTAAGATCGCTACGTCATCGGCGTAGGCGAGGATTTTAGTATTATATATGTTGGTTTTTATTGGTATTATCGCTGGTGATGTTAATAATTTAATGATTAAGGGGTTGATATATAATGCGAATAAAAGTGGTGAGCACGGACATCCTTGTCGTGTGCCTCTCTGAATATTCATGCTTTCAGATTCGCTACCGCCTGTTAAGATTTTGGCTTTAGGTTCTACATATAGGGCTTTTACCGATCTTATAAACCCCGGGCCGATGTTATTAAGGGCTAGTAGCTCCCAGAGAAACTGCCAGGAGACCCGGTCAAAGGCCTTTTCAGCATCTAATAAAATAAGAGACATCTGGCCTTTCTCTATTTTCATAATATCAAAGAGTGTAATTACTCGACGTATATGGTCAGTGGTGCTTTTGCCTGGTATAAACCTGTGTTGCCAGGGGGACACTAGTTGTTCTATGTACTTGCCAAGTCGGTTAGCAAAGATTTTTGCATAGGTTTTAGAATCTGAATTAATCAGCGAAATCGGTCTGTACGATGTTGTTGATTCTGGGGGTTTGTCCTTTTTCTTGAAAACTGCTATGTTTGTTCGTTTCCATGACTCTGGAGGTTTTCCATGCCATTGGATGCCTAAGAATAGATCATGGAGAAATGGAATTATTATTTTACCTAGTATCTTATATAAATCTAGTGGTATCCTGTCGGGTCCTACTGCTTTCCCTGCGGCTAGTTCCGCTATTGCCAGCTCAACCTCTGTTCTAGTAATCTCTTTCTCCAGTTCTTTCCTTGTATCGTCGTCAACAGTTTGTAGCATGTCAGTCTCACTAAGCCAGCTAACTAAGAACTCCCTAGTTTCATCAGCCGTTTGTTCATCTTCGTTCTGATATAACTTTTGGTAATATTCCTTAAAACAGTTAGCGATTTCTTCCTGGGTAGTATATTTGTGCCCGCCATAATCAATACTTTGTATAGTGTTGTAGGATTTAGTCTGTCGTGTTTTTAAGGCAAGATGTCTCCCAACATTTTCCCCTATCTCATATAACTTATTTTGATAAGCTTGGACAGTTTCGGCGGCTTTAACCATTAACTCATTATTTATCTCTGCCTTAAGTACTAAGATTTTTCTTAGGGTATCCTCAGCCTGTTCGCCGTGATGTATTTGGTTGGCATGTTTGTATTCTAACTGTACTAATTCGTTTATCAATTGATTATGAGTTTTCATTCGTTCTTTCTTGCGAGTAGCAACAAATGCAGCAGTTTCCCCCCTTAATGCAGCCTTAAAACTGTCCCATACGATGCAGCGTGAAGCACTATATTGATTTACATCAAAAAATTCTTTGGTCCATTGGGCTATGTACGTTATATATTCTTGGCTGACTAATAGTTTCCTATCGAATGTCCATTGTGTGTGGACCCGATTGTAGCCGGGTACTTCCAGTGTAGTGTATATAGAATTGTGATCGGAGATTGTCTTCGAATCCTTGAAGATCAGGGCATTCAGAGCGATATCTGGAGTTGCAAAGATGTAGTCTATGCGAACATATTTCCTATGTGGATAGGAAAAATATGTGTATCCTGGATCTTTACTATTTTTTAACAACCATATATCTTGAAGATTATGGGTCTGAATTAAATTTAGTATAGCTCTGAACACTCTGGGCTTCCGCCCGGTGTACGTATAATGGTTCTGGAGGGACTGGGTCTGATTAAATGTTAAATTAAAGTCGCCACAGAGAATCAGAGTGCTTGGCCATGATGCTAATTCCAATTCCAGATCAATATAAAGTGTGGGGTCGTCAAGGTTAGGGCCATAGATGGAGCATATTGTAATACCCAGATCTAATTGGACAATAGCCCATCGTCAGTGATCATCAGCTTTTTTACGTACCGGACTACCTAATCTTGTTCTTGCTAAGATTGTGACCCCCCTAGTTCTTGTGGTTTGAGATGTTGTAATTAATATGTGATAGCCTGGTACTTTCAAGTGGTGAATCTCTCCTATTGGTATATGGGTTTCTTGTATACAAATAATATCCCAAAAACTATGAGCTATTATTTGGCAAAATTGGGCCCTCTTTCCTCTGTCATTTAGACCTGCCACATTCCAACATCCTATGTTTAACCTACCCATTTGATTGCACTAGTTTTGAAGTAGTATTCATCAATCAACATTCCATCAATAGTATCATTTTTGCTCATTTTATATTTTTTTGCTCCCCCCCCCTACACCAAGTGCACCTGGGGGAATCACTCTGGCAAGATGGCGGCATCAGGCTAGACGCAGATAGCAGCTCTGATCAGGACAGCGGAGTATGCTAAGATTAACCGGAGATTGACAGTCAGAGCGAAATCGAAAAGTGATTTGAATAACCAGATATAGCCACTAACTTCTAGAGAGACACAGAGATATAACTGATGCAGCCCTGTGAGTTAAAGTTTGTTTCTGCCGAGGACCTACCTCCAACAAGGACGCCGCTATCACTGCTCGCCTCAGCAATCGGGTTTGCTGTTCTCCGACTGCTGATCGGCAATCACCGATCAGGAAATGAACTGCGCTCCTTATGGCGGCTCTGTCTCTCGAACTCTGCGGAGACGGAGGCTGTGAACTCCGTGAGTGATACGGATCCCAAGAGACCAACAACCCATAACAGTGTGCAGAACCTGCTACCACCAATGGCCCCGAAAAACGCGGCGGCAGCAGCCGCAGCGGCAGCCAAGACAAGGGCTGCACGACAGGCGCTACGAGACCAGGAAATGAGTAAGCAGCAGCAGCAGCAGCGTGGGGGGGCACAAGCAGAGCACACAGAGACCACAGCGGCAGTAGTAGAGAAAACGCTGGAAAAAACACCGGCCCGGAGGGGGGCCACCTCAAGTAAAACACTGCCTGCTTCCCATTCTGCCAAGAACTCGCCAACAAATGTAACAACAGTGGTAACAATGTTTTGCGCTGCTAATCAGAGAATGGTGGCGAGAGAGACACGGCAGAGCACTGAAAAGCAGCACGCGGTTGCCCCCACGACGGGAGGCGCGGGGGGCATGATGTCAGTAACTGCGGGTGATAATGGGAGTAACACTGTTGCAACAAGAATAGCGGGGCAGACGGGCCCCACAATGCCATTAGCGGTGGGAGACAATGGTACAACCGGACAAACGGAGGTGCAGAAAGCATCAGAGTTATGGCAGGCGCAAAGGCAAGTGACCGAGGCTGAGACTGACAGCACACTTGAAAGACCTGTTTCTACTGCCGGGCAGGTAAGCCATTGTACCCCTTCTGGTTCTAGTTCTGGTTCTGCACTCCCTAGATCTGATAGAAATAATCAGGGGGGCACGGATAATTCTAATGAAGAGATGGTGGATAAAAACTGCCTAACAAGTCAAGTGAAGAATCCTAATGTAGCCAATGAGCCTGCTGTCAAAAATGTTAATCAACATGCTGTTCGACATGAGGCTGCAACTCTTCCCACTACACTCCCCACTATACTGACCGAAAGCAGTACTAGTAATAAGAACGCTAACCAGAGCTTTACTGCAAACCCTCAAAGCGCCACAGAGATGCTAGCAAATCCCTCACCTGAGAGCTCATTAACTGATATTTGAGTAAATGCGCATATAGACTTTAATCATACCCCACAAGTAGGAGAAGTAGGAGACGCCAAAGCTCCAGAGAAGGGGGAAGGGACAGAGATTGTTGAGCCCCCAGAAACATCAAAACTTGATACAGAAATACCACAATCTAGCATTGCAATAGATGAACACCCCATTGATGCGATAGAGGTATTAGAGGTATTAGAGACCGACAAAGACATAACTGATTTCTACTCTTTATCTGAGGATATCAGCTGGTCTGGTGATACTGACGAACTAGACGATGCAGAAGATCCGGAGAATGAATCAGACTCCAACCTAAGTTCAGAATTTGAAGCCAATCCACCAAAAGAACAACGTGACAAAAAAAGAACTATACTAAAAAGGAAAAAAACTGGACATCACGGTGCCAATGAATTAACATGGGACTATACTCCAACAGTCCTGGCATTGAATCAGAGTCACACTCCTGATCCAAGACATCAGAGGCCACCCTCAGATCAAAACTTAAATAAGGAACCTCTCGAGGCGTCAGGCACCACTCTAACACAAGTAATGGAGACAGTCTTGCAAGCTATAGCATCACACCGAGAGGAAACCTCAAAAGACAGTTGCAAAGCCCGAGCAGGGCTACAAAAGGTTCAAGGAGTGGTTCGTAAACTCTCAAAAACCATGGGCGCTTTCACAGAGAGATTAAACGACATAGAGGATCGCATTGTGGTTAATGAAACAGAAGCAGCTGCCACAAACGAACGAGTCGAAGCTACTGAAGCACAGGTTGAGGACATCAGATGGAAGCTCGAAGATTACGAAAATAGGCTTCGTAGGAACAACCTACGAGTGCTGGGAATTCCGGAAAAAATGGAGGGCGAGGATTGCCGCACCTTCATTATACAATTATTTCGAGATACCCTTCCTGAACTAAACACCTGGGACTGGGGATACGAGGTGCAGAGAGCTCATAGGGTTCCACTATCCTTAAAACCTACTGCACCCACAGGTAAATACCCACGCGCTATTCTAGTGTACTTTGGAAATTTCTTGCTTCGACAAGCCATTGCGGAAAAAGTCACTCCTGACAAACATCGCAAAAAGGATTCGATATCATATTTCGTACGCCCAGACTTTTGCCACTGGACTGTTGAAAGGAGGTGGCGACTTAGACAACTCATCAAACCATTCCAAGAGAAGAAAGCAGTAGTATATTTGAACAATCCAGCAAAGTTAAAAGTAATATACATGGGTCAAACTAAATTTTTCACATCCGAGGTCAAAGCTAAGGAGTATTTAGAGAGCTTATGAAAGAACATTTGAATACACATGAGAACAAGTTGGGGAGATATCTGATGCAGACATGAAATAGGTTTATGCTATTGGTTTCTCTCAAGCAACCCAAACATTTTTGAATATAAACTGGCTCTTCTAACAATAGATTAGATTCATAATAATCTTCTATTCTTGATCGCTCCACTTTTTCCATACTTTTCTCTACTCTTTATCTTCTCTGCTGCAATCTAAGTCACAATTTGTTTCTTTTCTCCGGTAATTTTTTACTCCTAGTTTTTTGTACACTTTAGATAGCATGCTTCACTAGTCCAGATCGGAACAAGCTAATCCATCACTGCAGACTCTGATGGAGTCTCAATGCCTTTTTTGGGTGGTCAAGGGGAGGGGGGGTGGGGAGGAGAGAGGAGGGTGGGGGGCAGGAACCAGGGTGCACCAGGTGCATTACACTTTTTTCTTATGTAAAGGAAAGATGTTGCACAGTTCAGTACGTTATCCCCATGTATTTTAATAAATTGCAATGTTTATTTATTTTACTATGTGGCCAAGTCTACCAATGGACCACCCAGTCAGTAGGATCATTACTGGCCATAGGTGCATGAAACAACTGTTTATGTGGTGTCTGTTTAATTGAAACAACATTTAGGACAGAGATAGGGGTGGGGTAATACATGTGTGATGCCTTTGGAGGATGTGTGTAATAGCAAAATGTTGCAGCTTAGTTAATTTTCATTTTTGATATTGTTGAATTAATGCTAGTGTTTTATTCAGTGTTACCATGCCTTGTTTGTCTGGCCAGTATGTGAGTGTGCTTGCCATAGGCCTCCATGTGTCTTTGTTCCCCATGCCATGTGGTGTAGGGCCATTTTGTATAATCCTTGTCCAAAGGCCTGCATGAGTTATTTGTTTTCAATGCCTCCTTGCTTGTTGTTTGACCATGTGGCCAGTGGCCATTTAGTGTAGCCAGACAGTGTGCTGTTTAGGATAGGCCTGCATGCACTGTTTGTTGGTTGCCCATGTGGCCAGTGGCCATTTTGTGCAGCCACCCCTTTTTGAGTTTTTAAAGCCATTTTCTATGGTGATTGATGGGAGAGGGCAAATCCCTTTTGCTTGTATACTTTTTCTACTTTCCCCTGATACCAGTTGGATAACTTGCTTAAGACCTAGTGGCTCAAGGTAAATGTATTGTATGGTTCTGATTTTTCCTATCCTACTTACATATTTTCAATCCTCTCCATCCCACTCATCTACCCCACATTTACCTATATTTTATTAATGTGTGTCTTTGTGTTTGTATATTTTACATTTGTGATGTACAATCGTTATTATTCATCTGCCTCTTTGGAGTGAGGGTAGAATTAATAGGCATTGGAGAAGAGCAGGACAGTTCGAATTAAAGTAAGATAATTGTCCATTAGAGCTGCCCCAGCTGCAGACTTCAGAGAGTAGCAGAGTACCTCAATTAAGGGTGGGCGTCAAATTCCATTCCGCTCGCGGTATTTTGACATTTTCACATTAAACGGAGAGCGCAAAATTGCCCAAATTTCCGCAACTCGCAGCGTAGCAGAGATGTTTTTCATGTTTGTGCTTTGAAAATGCGTTCTTGCTCATGCGATCGCCATACCGGGATCCCCGCGTTCACTGATGAGTTTTTCGATCCGTTTGCGTGCTCCACAAAATGTTGGTAGCCAGCGAGAGATCGGAATCACGTCATTCGCCTCACCATCAGACAATGCGAGAGTCTGAGATCGCGAACCTATCATTCTCCATCGCGAGACAGAGCGTGAGGTCGCATACACATCAATCTCCACTGCGACAGTGAGCATGAGATTGTGAACACGCCATTTCAGACGCGCCATCGACATCCGGCAGAAGTGTGATGAAGCTCACGATCTCAAACACGCCACATTTTTTATCTGGAGAAGAATATTATCTCTAGCAGCAGAAAACATTCTTCAAATGATTATTTGGATGAAAAAAAATCCTCAGATTGACATTTGGCTATCCTTTTTTGTGCAAGGAGTCCTTTTTTTGGGGGGGAGAGGGAGAAAGTACCACAGAGTCTCCAACTTTCTGTTCCTGTCCAGCAGGTTCCTCCCAGTGCTTTGTCCATCTCCTGTTCATTCTGCCTTTGGATTTTGAGCTGTAAGGATCCCTCTTTGTGTCTGCTGCATCATTATCATTGGATTTGAGGACTTTTGAATTTGATATCTTACAAGTAAGTTGGCGTTGTGGCTGTTTGATTGGGGGCATTGCAGTTGCTGCAACTACAATTTTGCTGCTTCACATTCTTTTTTTAAAAATTGTTTTGGGTAGCCATTAGGTCCAGAGCTAGGGGTAATTTTGTTTTTGCGTGTGTGTTAAAGAAACAACTTTGTTGTGTGTGTCAGGTGTGTTGGTGTGCACCCTGCAGACCTTGCTTTGCCCTGTGGATTTTTGTTTTTGCATTGCATTGCACTAAAAAGGCAAAGCATTGTGGTTTAGCTTGCATCCTTTGCCTGGCTTTTATAGGTCTTTTTTCAGTTCATTGTTTCCCAGGCCTCCTGCATGTGATTTGTGAGTGTCCATGTGGCTGGTGGCCTTTTCTGGTGGGAGTTATTAGTGTGCTGCTTTTGCCATATAGGCCTTCTTTTTTTTTTTTTTTTACCATTTTTATTGATTGCAAGACAGAATATTTACAATACTGAAATCGCATTAGTTATGCATACATGAAGAAAAAAAAACTATACATATAAGTGAGGGGTTGGATGAGCTTCTCCAACTGGACATGGGTAAAAAAATAGGATGGTTGAATAAATTGAAAGACCTGGTTCTCAAGTTAGGACTAAGAGATGCTTGGAAGTCACAATTGCCGCCACCCAAGGAGGTGATCAAAAAGTTATATTGGGACTGGGTGCAGAGTAATGCACTGAGGGTTACGGATGGGGGCCCACTCACGGACCAATTTTTGTTAGTTAAATGTGTGAGAAAATTGGAGCCCTTCCTCGACCTGATAACCAAACCCTTAGATCGAGCACTATATCTAAAACTGCGATATGGGACGCTTCCGGTGCACAACTTCACGGTGAGGTGGTCAAACTCTGATGCCCCCAAGCGTTCATGCCCTGGCTGTGTAGCACCAACAGAGTCTGTGGCCCATCTATTTTTTGCCTGTCCAGCTTACAAAGGGGCGCAGAAATTTTGGCTGAAACCTGTTTGCAGAGAACTGGGGTTGAGGTGCCATAGCCAGGCACTTCGTGTACTCTCTAGGGACTCTTCATCTTCCTTTATGATATGTGGGGTGGCAAAGTTCTTGGGTAGTGCATGGATGACGCGCTCCCGTTTATTGAAATTGCACTCGGGGGGACCAACGGTCTGAGGATACAACCGCTGGTAGCAATCTAGTGACTGTGGTGTACCTCCTTTTTTTATTCGTATTTTAATAATTTTATTGGAGTATTGCAAATGTATTTTATATGTATTCTTTTATGGTGATTAAGTTGCCGAATAAAGATATTTCAAGCATTCAAGCATATTCATCACATAAAGAAAACAGGCTTGCCGGTAACGCAAACAATCATACATTTAGTTTATAAATAATCCCCATATTTTTTCCCTACGTTCTAGTGCTTTTGGACCTCTAAGTTTGGCCAGTGATAGCTCCATTGTATAGATTTCATGAATTAAATACCACCAATCCATAACAGTTGGGGGTTCTTTTGATATCCAGGTTCGCGCGATGGCCAATCTCGCACAGGAAAAAATGATTGTTATTAGATCCTTAAAATTACTATTATTATCTTGTATATCAAGTAAAATTAAGTGAGCAGATAGGGCCGGATTAGTTATTTGTTTTTTATTAAGAACCTCAGTTATTCCTGTCCAAAAAGTTGAAAGTTTCGGACATTGATACAGCATATGTTCAATAGCAGCGGCTTCTTTATCACATTTTGGACATTTGGTACGTTCGTTAGAAATATTGCCAGATGTCCAGTTTGAGATTCTCTGTGGTGTATAGTATAATTGGGTAATTGTCTTGTAGAATTGTAGCCTTAAGTTTGAAGAGTGGACAACTCGATTTATTTGTTTAAGTGAACTTGTGATCTGGTTAGAATTAATATTGATTCCCAGCCTATTAGTCCATTTATCTGCTATCTTCCCACATTCACCAACATGACCTTTGTTCAACAAAGTATAGCTTTTACTAATGAGAGATTTAGTAAGATTCGAATTAATACATTGAAGAATATCTGATTGTTCGACGTTCACGATATAGGCCTTCATGGTTTTCCAATTGGCTTACTGCTTCCATCTATCCCCTTTGAAAGCAGCAGCTCCTTGAATGATTTGATGGTCAACTATTTTAATGCCAAACAGGGTAAATTCCACTTCCATAACATTTGTATTTTGGTTGTTGTTCTTATTCTTTCCTATCCTACCAGAGAGTGTAGTGTGTACACAGTAGATTACCATAGCCCTCGTTGAAAAAGTCTCACAAATGGCTACAGTATATCTTGTATGTGTTTGTTTGTACTAGTAGTAATAGAACCACAACAACAAGTGCAACATTTCACTGATGTTCTTCTCCTGGCTTATTTGCTTTTTATTTAGGTGCACAAAAAGACAGAGGAGGAGGTATCAACATCACCCGTTGTACTGCCAGACAGAAGTCCTGCTGCACACCACATCACGTCCACGTGTGACCACAGATATCTCTGCAATTTGTGCACCTACCTCCTGCCAGACATCTGAAGAAGATGGCCCCAAAGAAAGGTATCAGGTCCTCCAGTACCAAAAAAGTTGCAGGTGAGAAGAAGAAGGAACAGAAAAAGGAAGTGGCACTAACCACGACTGGTGTGGCGCCAATCTGTTTTTTGGGTCCAAAGAAATTATGCCTGCAGCAGCGTTGTCCGGAAACCAAGCTGTGAGCATCACCTCTGTACCAACCTAGGGCCAGGCCCATGAGTGTCGCAGAGGCAGTCAGACGAGCAGCGATGTTTAAATGTCATTATCGCAAAGCAGTACACAATCAACGCAGGTGGAAACTCAGCAGATAAGTGTGCAGCAGCTGGCGCAGTCACAAGAACAGCAGCAGCCGCAAAAGCAGCAGCAGCCACAACAACAGCCCACAATTGTAGTTGTTCCTCCTGAAGTAGGGGCATTTCAGGAAATCGAGCTTCCTGCAGACAAAGTGGAGCAAACCACTGTTTCAGAGGATCTATTGTCTTTCAGACCCCCAGCATGGAAATGGAGGGTTAGTCCATCATCCTCTTCTGCAAGCCCCGCTTCTGAAGATCGAGATGCCACTTTGAAGCCACCAACTCAGTCTGAGAGTGATGCATGTCACAAGACAAGGATAGTGTAAAGGAAGGTTCCAGAGTAATGGAAGTAGATGTACAAGAGGGGGATGATGATGATGACGAGCCAGTCATCACGAACATCACTCCCGGCCCAAAGGAGATGGAGCCCAACATTATTACCCTATCCAAAATAGCTGCGAGGGATGTAGCACGGACACCACCAACACAGGTAACACCAACGCGACCTCCAGCTTCCATATTTGCATTTGCAATTGCCCGGCAGGGACCTACATCCAGCTCAACCACCACCTCAGTAGGTAGTGGTAGAAGTCACAGTGTAGCTGCACAGAGTCATATTCCAAGCACACCCTCCAGTTCATCTGGTATTGAAAGTGGCATATCCAGCAGCGCCAGAAAGTTCTCCTCCCCAGTTTGGGACTTCTTTTCGGTTAGCAGTAAGGAGGAGAACATTGCTATATGCTCAATTTGTCGACATGCTGGTAGGCGGGGTAAGCTTGGTACAAATTATGGTACCGGAGGCCAAACATGTCATCTCAAAATACACCACACTATCATGTGGGAGGCTCACTTACTTCGCTTAGAACAAAGTAAAACTCAAACCATTGTTGTTGGGCATGAGGAATCAGGGGACGATATTATTGCGGTGGAAGGTGAACAAGAGGGAGACATTTCTAGCCCTGTCCCCAGTAGTGTAGTGGTACCACCCACATCCCCAGCAACATCTCAGTGGCACCGCAGTAAGAGCCTTACTCAGAGTAAGGATGAGACACCTGGGTGACCGAGTACTGCAATGAAACAAAGTGCGTTGTTGAGCCTAACTGGGTTAAAGAAAACAACCGCACAACAAAGGAAAATAATCCAGCCTACCATTGAGACCATGCTTAGGTTGGAGGAGCAGTACCAACGCAACCACACAACGGCACGGTTGTACAATGCCAAGCTGGCTAAAATGTTAGCGCTGGACCTTCTCCCTTTTTCATTTGTGGAAGGGTTGGGTTCCCTTGAATTTTTGTCAGCCACCTGCTCGAAGTGGAAGGTTCCCAGCCGGTCCTATTTCGCAAGAGTTGCTGTTCCAGAAAGACATCATGATGTGCTGGAATTGGTTGGACAAGCTTTGCAGCAGAGTACTGTTCACAATATCCACCTGACAACAGACATGTGGACCAGTTGCCAAACCACTGATTACATGTGCATCACTGCACACTGCGTCTCTTTTGTGGGGGTTAGAGATAAGCTATCTGAAGTAGGCAATGTTGACATAGCTGAGATTTTTAAAGCTACTCAGAAACATGCAAATGTAGTCATGTTCGCCATGGAGAAATCTCATACTGCTGTAAGCATATTAGAAGAGTTTCACAGCAAGGTTTTTGAGTTGGGTGCACCCAAGAGTGCTTAAGATTGGTTTTGTTTCCACAGATAATGGCAGTAATGTACTTAAGGCCATGGAGCTTGGTTCCTATTTCAGGGTTCTGTGTTTGGAGCACTGCATTAACATTATAGTTCAAGAATTTCTGAAAAAAGAAGCCATAGTCAGCAACTTACTGACCACCTGCCAAAGAATATGCACTAATTTCATCTATTCTTTTAAAGCTCGGAAGCAGTTGAGGTTCATTCAATGTGACTATTAAATGCCAGTCATAGCACTCATCCAGGAGGTGGCAACACATTGGAACTCAAATTATTACATGCTTGACCGTCTGTTTGAGCAGTACAGGCCAATCAATGCATATGTCATGCGAAGAGGGGATGCTACTGTGAAAGGCATGACCCTTCAGATGGACCAATGGTGCCTAGCTAAATGCCTGACTGAGATGCTTCTTCCTTTTTAGGTCTTCACACATGAAGTCAGCAAGGAGGACTGAACTATGAGCCAAGATTTCCCATTGTTGCAAATGCTAGAGCATCAGCTGAAGGAGGTGTCTGAAGCATACAAATGTGTAGAGGAAAAAAAAGAAGCATATGAGTTGGTGGAGAGCTTAGCCTGGCGCTTAGCTGACAATGCAAGGGTGCAAAATAAGATTTTGTCACAAGAACATTACATTTGTGCCACAATTCTGGATCCACAGACAAAATGGGCACTGAAGACATTAATTCATTTTTCAGATATAGATGTTGCCTGGTACAAAACTTAGACAGCTGAGTCAGCGAGTAAGTTGGAAAATGAATGGGTGCTTTTTAAAAGCCCGCAAGATAAACCCACAACAAGTACTGCAGCAGGGCATCCGGCGTCAAGTTCAACTTCGGAGCGGGAGGGCAGTGCGTTTCGCTCAGAACACTCACCAACACTATCGACAACAGCAAAAACTGGATCATTAGGCCCAGTAAAATCATTAAACGATTGGTAAGGCTAGGCATTAGTTATTCCAGTTCTGAGTCAAAGAGAAAAGAGCCCAAAAAAAGTTTAGCACCCCTGAACATTGAGCATATTGTCCAGGCCTATCTGGACAACCCAACAGAGATATACAGTGATCAAAACCCATTGTGGTATTGGTATGGGAAGCGTGGCCGATAGCCACTGCTCAGCAGGCTGGCGATAAAGTATCTGGCTTGCCTTGTTGCAAGTGTCTCTTCTGAATGTGTTTTTAGTGCTGCTGGTTCCATTGTAACAGTGAGAAGGACCAGTCTCTCACTCAAACGTGGAGAGGTTAACCATGATCAAAATGAATCAGCACTTTATACCACTGAATTACACAATACATGAATCATGGGAGGAAGATGAGGACAGCGGCTCAGATGATGGAAGCAGTGTGTTAGATGATGATTATCTACTTCTGGTTGAACCCCCAGAGTTTGAGGACGAGGTATACTTCCCTGACAATCAGGCTTGTACTTCTTACTGTCTTCTGCCCTTATTTTCTATTATTTGTGTGTCTGTCTTTCGGGTTAGAAACTTTGAATCACAACAAATGCATCGCCAAAGTCTTCTTCTCTTTTTATTGCCATATATGAGTTTCAGGTATCTGCATTTCACAGTACACTCCTCCGAAACCTGCTCCTCCATCCTCCTGAATCTCCCTAAATCCATTGCCCTCAAGACAGATGATGATTGGATGATGCAAAATAGAACAAAAAAGAAAATCTTTCCTAGTCCCTCCAAAAGAAGTGGAACATGATGATGACTACTATAGCTATCCTACTTTCTGATGCAAGAGAGACTGCCCATTAACTGAAGATGAGAAGGAACAAATAAAGAATGATGCCATGCATTGGACGCTGACTGAGTGATTTTGTTGTTGTTTGTTGTGCATGAAGTTACTTCATTGTGTACTATATGTAATAATCTGCACACTAAAAGTAACTCAAGGCAATTCTTCCCTTTTTGTAGTTTTTAATAGCAAATTTATACTTCTACTGCAGGCCGATACATTACATTTTGAATATAGGAAGGGGACTCAATCTGCACACTGAGTAGGACAACACCATGGTGATGATGGCGAGAGAGACGGCCCCTTCACTTAAGATGAGAATGAGCATGTAATGAATGGCATGCATTGAATACCGACTCTGAGTGATTGGTGTTTGTGTTTTTGTTGTTTGTTGTGCATGAAGTGAAGTCAAAGTGTACTAGCATTTACTCTACACACTAACAATGACTCAAGACAATATTTTCACTCTTGTTGTTTAATAACAAAATTGTACATCTAATGCAGCCCTATCCGTTGCATTTTGAATATGAAATCTGAACTCACTCGGTACACTGTAGACTGAGTTGAACAACACCATCATGAGGACCACATTGACATAGTATCTTCACAGTCACTCAGTACAAAGATCAGAGATGATTGATGGAATAAGTCAGGGCATTTCATTAGTGGGATAAAAGGTAAAAAAGTCAAGAACAACCACAGCAGACCTAAATGTCTGTGTAGTGGTGGAGTTGTGTGTACCGGTGGTATGACTGCCGTGCATTGATTTAGTCACTTAAATTGTAAAATTCTATGTTGCTGGATATGTGCTTTGTCCAACTCTTTCAAAAAATTAACGCTAAATGGAGGATGTGCAAAAGGTGGCGTCACCGTGGGCCTGCTCTGTCCTGTTGTTGTTGTAGGTTAATGCTGGAAACAGACTAGAGTAGAGATGATGCATCCATGCCGCCTTGGAAAGTGTTTTTGTTGCACTACACCATAATTGCGCATTTTTTTCGACTTGGTTTCTCAATATCCCTTTTGTTTTTCCATCTACAATTACAGGCTGAGCCTTACCCTGCACTATACTTGTGAAAACATTGCACACTTACCTTACCAATGAATCTACATTTGCCAGGCAGGCAGTGGCATCACCCACCCACCAAAAGAATAAATGGAAAAGGGGCAATGAACAGGGTCTTATGCTCCGCAGGCTCAACTCTGGAGGACACATACTTTCTCCTCTAGGCGGGCAACACGGTCCTTCAATGCACAGCAGTTGCATTCACGGGGGGCAGCAGTGATGTTAAAGGAGTGGTGGCGGCGGGTGGCTGCCAAATGGTGGTGCCGTAAAACTCGAGGGAGGTGGCTGGGGCCCAGGGCATTGTAGGAGGCTAACGCCTCCTCCTCCTCTTCTTCCAGAACCACTAGCCGACGGTAGTCCTGCTGTATGGCCTCCAGCTTCCGGCGCCGGTCCTTGGCTGCCAACTCCTTCCTGTCAGGTTTCCCCTTGGAAGGAGTAGCTATATATCAAGAAGAAAAAACAAGACTATTGTAAAATATACTCTCAGCAAAGCAGTAAGACATATTAATTCAACACATAGTGGTGCGGTAACACTAGCAAGCACAGTACATACCATTTGTAGTATGCATCTATCCTTCCACTTCCTTGGCCTTTAATATTTGAGGGAGTTTCAGGCATTCAACCACCCATGAATCTGATTTCTATCAGCCACATATGCCTGCATGCTTCCCACGTATACTTCTCTGCCTCTACATTTTAAATCTCGCCCGTCCTTCTTCCTTCCACCCTTCTTTCCCTTTTCGTTCAACCCATCCATCAAGGTCATTTTTATCTGACTTTTAGTCTTCTCCATAAAACTTTCACAGCTGAGTTGAAATCAGATAGAAGAGGCCATTGGTTATTCAACACTCCCGCCGCTAATGCTTTTACTAATGCTAAGTAAAGGGTGTCGTCAACCGTGCACAACAACTTCTTACTTATTAAGTCTCAATGGTAAGTATGGGGGAATTTTGCGAATTCGCGGTACGCGATCTCATGCGAAAGCGAACTGCCGGTCCGCAAAATCCGCAAACTTTTGCGAGACTGCAGATTTTTTTATTTTTGCTTGTTTGCAGGATTTTTTTCAGTGCGGCTACCGCGAAGTTACCCATGCGGTCATAACTGGGTGTGGCCATCTCTTTTCAGTGTTTGCGTTGCGTATTTCCGTTCCCGGGCGCTAGTTACATGCTCGCGTTTTGCATTTCCTATAGCGGGGCACGATTGCGTGTTCGTGTCCGTTTTTGCGTGCTCGCGGGGGAAATATCTCGAGAACTTACCAAAGTGGTTGCAATGGGCGCGGCCATCTTTTTTTTACATTCATTGCTATGGTTCTGGGCATGCTTTTTCTATCCAGCTTTAATCTTTGTAATCCTTTGTTTGTTTGAATTTTTTTTAATCTTTTTTACTCATTATCTATCTCTCTATTTTTCTACATCTACATTTTGTGTTTTTTTCAAATTTTTGTTACTTTAATAACTACTTTTTTTTAGCTCTCTCTTTTCTTTTCTTAACTTTTTTTCCCCTATTCTTTCATATTTTTTCTTTCTTTGACCCAGGACCATGGCAAAGGGAGCCGGCAAGTCGAAGGGGAAGAGTCCTGCACCCGGTAGCCAGCTCCCTTGTGGTCAGTTAAGGGGAGAGTCAGTAAGTCCTAGAGAGATCTTTAGCTCGGTGGAGGTGGCCGCACTGGTCTTCTTTGTACAGCGCCACTTCCCCAAGACCGTCGCGGCAGGCCGGTACCGGGTATGGCCTCCGGGAGCTTTGCCAGCTATGGGGTAAATGGTGCCGGGCCATGTATAGGGAGTCTGGGGTCCGGCGCACTTACAACAAGGTGACGCACCGGTGGTCTGACATCCTGGACCGGGAACAAGGCCTGCTCGACCTGCTTGGTGTTTAGATCCCTGGGCTTGGTGAGTACTAGTAGCTACATAACTACTTTGTTTTCTTCTGCTGTATGTTATATTGCAAATATAAGTGTTTTCCGAAGAGGAAGAATGCTGCTGATTACATTGCAGGTAAGTTATGTTTCAAAAGCTTCTGTGATTGCAGGTGCTTGCCTGCTCAGTCAGTGGCGGTGCTACTATGCTTACTTGTTTTCAATTTTGTGCTCATTTGGCTTAAGTGATTATGTATGAGTGTACTTTACAGAACTGCGTAATGCTAGAGAGACTAGAGACTCAAGTCCAGTCCTTCCTGTGTACTCCTGCCACTAAAAAGAGATACTAGTGGTGGATTGATAGGTTGAGTATATTATGACTTGTTATTTAGTAGGATATTTTTTAGTGGTCTGCAATCATGACGGAATGTATCTGTCACTTCGCGTGCTGCTGAGTGCTGCCAGTCCTAGTAGAATCTTTTTGTAGTTGGTTTAGTGAGTTACATAACGTTCCAAGTAGACGGTCCGCGAATGCAGCAGTACTAATATCCTAGTAGACCACATCAGATAGGTCATTAAATTTAGTGCAATTGCTGCTTATTTCCCCGAAATGATTTGTTACTGTTTTTTGGAAATGTTTGATTTCGTTGACAACAATCATCCATGTTTGTGTCTTTCTTTCATGTACATCAGCTCCTCCCTGGGGCAAGAGAACAGAGGTGGCAGTGGCAGTGCCAGCGGAGCAGGAAGACCAGGATCGGTCCGCTGAGGGCTCTTCTGCTGACCCCAGTAAGTTTTCCTGTTAATATTAATAATTATACTTCCCTAACTTTTATAGCACCTATTTAATCCAAACGTTCATCATAATTCTATTTTTTCCTAAGTCATCTTTGATCTACTAGTAAACTGTTTCTAAATTATTATCCTGCCTCAACTATGACTCTCTGTGCTACTACTATTTTATTAGTCTGCCTGTGTAGCTAGCTAAGCTTGCACAGTTGGCAAAAGGTGTTAAACAAAACTCCTATTCAGAAGTAGCTCTAGGCACTGAGTGCAGTCCTCTTGGTTGTCCATAATGTTTGTTGAAGTATTCTTAATGTTTATGCTTTACAGTTCCCAACAATAAAATGTTAATGGCCACCAATAATAAGATACTAGTTTACTTTTTTATTGGATAGGAGGACATACTACGACTGTTGCAGGGACTATTCTGCACATACAGAACTATGGACAAGAAATAGGGCATTGGTGATAATAGGTGCAGTTAGACTTTCCACATACCTCAGTCATAACAGAAGTTGAACCCCAATCTCCTTAATGACAAGCTAGTGTGTCAGAGTCATTATTTAGCTACTGAATGCAGCAACGATCCCCAATGATTATACAACCCAGAACATAAGACTACGGAGTCAGAGTCCCGACCTCTCAGAGACACGGACTCATGCTTGCAAATTGCAAACCCTTTCGCTCACACACTCATGACCAAAAACCACAGAGTCTATGTAAGTTTTAAAGCTTTATTAAAAGTAAAACAACTAGCTCTGTGTGTACTCGGTATATTACATTTCAATTGTGCATTATATAAAAACTTTTATTAAAATCAACTTCATATAAGATAAGCGGTGAACTCTTGAAAAGTCAACAGTGGCTAATTTTACACATTAATTGTTGGAGAGCCCTCACCTGGTTGGAACTTAAAGTCTTGGTGGTGATGATGAAGGCTCCGAGTAACATATTGCTCTTGTTTGTAGAAGGGTTATGAGAAAAATGGTGCAAGTTAAAAAGCAAGCTTTCATCAGTTGTGCCAAAAAAGTGTAGCATGTTATGGCTGAGCATAAATAATAAGCACCCTCCCCTTATGAAAGGGGAATTTTTAGTTTGGACTAGAGAGTCACAAATAATTAAATTTGTTTATGTAGTAACATATTTTTTCGGTCCTAGACAAAATAGGGAGTGGTGTATATGGCATAACACCATCGGCACAGCCCACCACCAGTGCCGGGGCCAACGCGGAGGTGGTCACTCCAGGGGCGGATGCGGTGCCAGCAGGAACTACTGTGGGGGATGCCACGGTAGTGGCAGGCAGTGGTAAACTATTATATTCCTTACTTATTGAGATTGCAGAGTAGGCTCGCTGCAGGGATGTATTTGTTGTACAGCACAAGTACACTTTACTGTTAAGAAGACTTACAAATTTAGACCTACGTTTTTGTCAACCAGGTAGAAGACTGTCACCCTTGACTTCACATTAGCAATAGCATTAGCGGCGAAGTTGACGAGTAACCAATGGCCTCCTCTAAATTGGACTTCAACTCCGCTGTGAAAGTTTTATCGAGAAGCCAAGTCAGATCAGAGATTAACTTGATGGATGGGATGAACGAAAAGGGAAAGAAGGGTGTAAGGAAGGATGAGCGAGTTACATTAATGACTAGCAAAGAATGATACGTGTTTTTGAATGCAGGCACAGGTGGATGGGAATCTGATGCATGGCCGGTTGAAGGCTGTAGCAAGGAAGGGTGGAAGGAGAAAGAAAAGGGGCCTGCCTGGGTGGGTGAACCAGAAACTGTATGTGTGTGCAATATATCCTTTGGTTCCAATTAAAATGCAAGTCAAGCACAGATGCATGGCTGACGGTTTACAAAGTAAAATAAAAAGGGTGTTTTTCGGTGAGAAAAAGTAAGGTTTGTCCAGTTGAGACATTGAGAAGAATGATTGACATTTACTATGAATGGATGGATGCCTGGGTGGTATCTTCCTCATAGATAGCATAGGTGTATGTAGAGTAGACAGAGTAGACGGTCACTGGATGAAGAGTGTTACTTTGAAGAGCATGTAACACTGTACATCCGTGCCAGAGTAGCAAAGTAGAAGAAAGTAGAAGTTGTAATTTTTCAGAATACTCCCTTGACTAACAGTAGTTTGCAAGCACAGCATATATTGTGTATCTATATTGCATAGTTCACATTATCAAGTTAAGTCACAAGTGTCTTCCTCCGGCGATTACGGGGACCACTCACTACCTCTGTTAATAATTTTTTTTCAACTCTGTCATTCATGTGTGGCCTACCAGTGTTCACATAATTTATAAAAACAAAGCACCTAAAGTCATCCCTTATATAAGCAAATATCCTGTGAAGGGATAGATGATCATCTTATTTATCTTTTTCATTTTCCTTTTGTAGTGGTCAGAGGCGGGGCAGGGTGAAAGTTAAATTAATTGAGCAGTAGCCCTTGTAACAGAGTATGGACAGTGCCACCCATATTAGAAAAGTAAGAGCTTCACCACCTGCATGTACTAGACTGGTAAAAGTAACGCAAGTCTGCGTCATCATGGCTTGCGTCTGTTTTTCTTGGGTGCAAGCTGACTGCGCTGGCATTATGCCGACTTCCACAAGTTTACGTACTAGTTTCGCTAAACAAGAGAGAAGAAGAAGATTGGTGTACTATCTAATTCTAATGTAGTGAGTCCATATAGTGTTAGTAGAATTCCTGAAACTCCCACTAATGTTAGAGCAGAATCCGAGGAAGTGTTGGAGGTTAGATAGATACATGCCACAAATGTTATATACTGTGCTTGCAATTTGCTAGTGCTACTGTGACACAACTTTCTGTTGAATTATTTTGTGTTAATCTTAAAGAGTATTGGTTACAGTATGTTTTTCTTTCTTCATATAGATACTCCTTCTAAACTAACAAGGAAGGAGTTGGCTATCCGGGCCCGGCAACGGAAGCTGGAGGCAATTGTCGCCGAAAATTGGCGGCTGGTGGCTCAGGAGGAGGAGGATGACTCACAGTCAACATCTACAACAGCTGCATCCTCCTCCGCTGCCCCTAGGTCATACAACCAGTGCCATACTCCAGCGGTATGGCGCCTTGGTCCGGCAGCCACCCGCCGCCGAGCAGCGAAAACAACAGCTGCCCCCCACAGTACCTGCAAAGCTCGTATGCACCGATTGACCCTGCGAGTGGCCTACCATGAGCAGTAGGTGGCGAGGCAAAAAGCCCTGCTCAAGGACCTCCGAAGAGAGCTGCGTGACCACCTGGCCACAAGAACACCGCCGGTGAAAGTAGAGAGAGAGAGACTTTCCCTTGCCCCTTTTTTAAAGACTTTTGGGGTGGTGGGAATTGGGCGTTGGGGTTTTTGGACTTTTGGGGACATGATTTCATGGACATTGGTTGGGGTTAGGGAGGGTGGTGGGTCTCGTCTTGTGGGTAGTTTATTTTTGTTAGGGTCAAAATACTTATTTATTTTCAACTTAAACATAACATACTTGTTTTTACTGTTTTGTGTGGGAGGCGGGGGGGTTAACTGTACATTTGTTTTCCTGAAACTTAACTGGCTGGTTGATTCAAATTGTCTAATCGCCCAAATTTGTATAAAAGTGCCACTGACAGACTTTTTGAATTCAATTGTCCTACTACTTTACTAGTACTACCATCAGTCTCTCCTCTCCTCCTACTCCATTATTCTTCCTCCCCCAAAATGCTTATCTTACCTGTGATTCGTGTTTGAGAAAAAGGCTAGGCACAGGCTGGCTGCATGGCAGATGGCGATTAAGGTTGGCTATGGAATCCTGGATGGAAGAAATGTCATCGTTGTGGTGGTAGTAGTAGTGGTACACACGGGCAGTATCAGCATATGAAAAAAAAGGAAATAAAACATTGAGTGGCCTGAGATAAGCATTAGAACAGTACGATAGATAGTACAGTACACAAGAACAGTGCCATAAATTGTAGCCGAAGCAATGCTAAAGTATTCCATCAAATGTTAACTACTAGTTGCGTAGAGTGTGGCTACTGCAAGAAATAGTACTGAAGGACACAGCAGAGTAAGCATTCGTCGCGTGTAGGAGGAGGATGTTGATGATGAATACACTCAATGGCGCACATGAAATTCTGGTTTGATTTGCAAATACTCCTGGGTGTGTCTCAAGCAGAATAAGAATATACCCTTGGATTCCTTGAACTGCCTTGAAATTGATTTTCCGTTGCTTTTGACCTTATCCTCCCCAGCAAGTGTGTGGAATTATTGTTGTCATTTAGTCGCACCTCAATGAAAACCACACAGCTCGGGGAAGAGGGTTAGGGTTTGAAAATTGGATGGGAATGGGGGTTTTTGGGAAAGTTTTGTGGAGAGACAAAAAAAACACAGCATGGACAAAAAACAAATGAAGAAAAACAAATCTTTGGATATGAAGATATCCATAAATCTTTTAAGGGACATAAAGGAAGTGCATGCATGAAGTTGTTTGCTAAATGGATGGTCAGGTTACTGAAAAGTAGTACTTACTACAACTTACTAACTATGAATAAACAATTTCACAGTACAGGGCTGCAGTATTTACGCAATTTCACTTGGCTATCTGCCCTCAGAGAGAACTCATAGAAGTTCACAACAATAACATTATTTAAAAGATAAGGAGAAGTGAAGAGGATACTGTAACTGTATGTTGTAGTTGTCCTGTTCAATTTGGGAAGTTGAATGCATTCAGCCATTCCACTTATTAGCGGTACTCCTCCATTCCATCTGACGCTCTGTCGATCAATCTTGGTGACCCCACTGTCCCACTGCCTGCCTGGCGGATGCGGAATTGCGGATTGCTTTGGTAAGCCTGAGTTAATGTTTTTCCCATCGCACAGGGTAAAAACTAGCCTGTAATTGTCGATGTAAAAACAGGAATGGATATTAAAACACCCCGGAGGAAAAATATAAGGTACGGTGTGTAGTGCAAAAATAACACTTTCACTTTCTGAGGCGACAGTATTACATACAAGCATGATTTCTAAAGTGCATTCTCTGAGTCTCCTTTTCAAGGATAATAATTAGCACACATCAGGCCAGGGCCATGTAGATGGTCAAGACAGGCACCATTGAGTGAACCAACCTCCATGTAGCATACCTCTTTGACACAGAGAGACAAAGCAGATCTAATTTTATGCAGCAAGCCACATTTTACATGAACTGCTGTCTGGACTCTGGCATAACAACACTACACTGGCGCTACCACTCCATACCACGACTAGACAGACATGTAGTTCTGCTGTGGTTGTTGTGGACTTGTTTACCTGTTTGCCACTCATGAAATGGCCATAGTTCTTCCGTAAACTGACGATGATGATCCATCCATCCCAGTGAGTGACTGTAAGGATATTATGTAACTTTGATCATCAAGACTCATCATCATCATCATGGTACTGTGGCAAACTCAATGTTGTTCATGCAGTCACAGTCTACACACAGTGAGTCCATGGACAGTTTCCATATTAAAAAATGCAATGTAGTGGCCCCTGCAGTAGAAGTACAATTTGCATTAAACAGGGAAAAAACAGAGTAGACTTGAGTTACATTTAGTATGTAAAAGATTAAATAATAACAGAAAACATAGGATTCATTTCATGCACAACAAACAAACAGCAATTGCTTTCATTAGAGCCAGACAGCCAGTGTTGTCCACTGCATGCCATCCCATCATTCATTACCTGTTCCACTTTTTCTCAGCATCTTATTCTTAAGTGAAGGGCCACAGGGCAGCCTCTCGTGTCAATTTCAGAAGTAACAGTCAGCATAGCGACAGTTTCTTGATTCTGCGTAATACGGCCATCTGCCGTGGAGGAAACAAATGGATAGGGGGAGTATGGAGGAGGAGGATAGAGGATCATGACTGAGTTCTGAACTTCAGGAATGCAGACAGCGTCACCTTCAATATGGAAATAAGACGAAGACAGTGCTGCTGATGGATTTGTTGTGATTAGAGTTTTGTTGTGCTAAAAGTTACAAAACAAAGAAAGACACACAGAAATAAAAGTGAATAAGGATGAAAAAACAAAGTAAGTATTTCAAGCCTAGGTGTCAGGGAAGTAGAGCTCGTCCTCAAACTCTGTGAATTGAACCTGGAGTAGGTCAGCTAACAGAGAAGAACTTCCATCATCTAAGTCAATGTCCTCTTCTTCTTGCATAGATTCACGTATTTTGTAATCTGGTGGTATGAAGTGCTGCTTCATCTTGATCAGTGTTAACCTCTCCACATTTTTGGGCGAGAGGCGGGTCCGTTTTAAAGTTACAATGGCACCAGCAGCACTGAAAACACAAGACAGGCTTGCGAGTGGGCAAGACAAATAATTTATAGCCAGCTTAGTGATCAGTGGCCATTGAGCCCTTTTCCCATACCAATAGGCCAATGGGTTCTGATCAAAGAAGACCTCTGTTGGGTCATCCAGATAGGCCTGCACCATCCTCTCAAGGTCCTCCATGGGTGCCCCACTTTGCGTACCATCTGTGGCCTTTGCATCATCACTGGAACGAGCAAACCCATGGTGAGTTATCGAATCCGCTTCCGACAATATTATGACTGGGCCTGGTGCGGGTAATGATTATAATACGGTTGCTGCTGTCGGTAACGGCTGTGAGGGAAAGTGACTGCCTTCGGCCACAGAAGTGGACCTTAATGCTGGATAGCCTGCTGCTTCAGTAGTACTTGTGGTGGTTCCTTCAATTTCCTGCCGCTCTTTTTTCAAACCGAGTGGCTGACTGAGCTAGTCAATGTTTGTACTTGGAAACATCTGCTTCATGAAAAGGAATTAATGTATTGTTGGCTAGTGCCTTTTTGTACCGTGGATCTAGAATATTGGCACAAATGTATGTTGTCCTGAATGTATTGCTTTCAGCCTTTCATTATCAACTAGGCGGCTTAATAAGCTCTCCACCTACTGATATGCCACTTGTTTTTCAGTATCAACTCGGAACGTTGAAGGCACCGCCTTCAGTTGGTGCTCCAGCATGTGCCGCAATGACTTGAACTTGAACTTGAACTTGATAGCTTTGCCCAAAGTACAATCCTCCCTGCTGACTTCACGCGTTAACACCTCAAAAGGACGAAGCATGTCTGTCAGGCTTTTAACTAGGTCCCATTCATCCACCTTTAGCCTCATGTCTTCCAAAAGAAATACTCATTGATTACCAATTACTGCTCAAACAGACGCTCAAGCATGTAGAAGTTTGAGTTCCAACGTGTTGCCACCTCCTGGATGAGTCCTCTGACTGCCACTCTACGGTCACGTTGAATGATCCTCAGCTGCTTCCGGGCCTTAAAAGAATGGCTGAAATGTGTGCAGCTTCTTCGGCAGGTGGTCAGTAACTTGCTGTCTGTGTTTTATTTTTTCAGGAAATCTTGAACAACAATGTTAACACTGTGCGCCAAACACGGCACTCTGAAATAGCCACCATCAGACATGGCCTTAACTATATTACTGCCATTATCCGTGGAAACATAACCAATCATGCGATTTCTTGGATGCAGCCATTCAAAGACCTTACTGTTAAACTCCTCCAAAATGTTTACTGCAGTATGAGATTTCTCCATGGCAAACGTGGCTACTGTTGCATGTTTCTGAGTAGCTTGAAAAATTGTGACACTGTCAACACCTGCAGATATCTTCTCTCTAACCCCCGCAAAAGAGACCCAGTGTGCAGTGATGCACATGCAATCTAAGTATGGGCGAAATTTGTGAATTTGCGGTACCCTAATTCATGCGAAAGCGAATTCGCGGTCCGCAAAATTCACGAATTTGTGCGAATTTGCATATTTTTTAATTTGTGCGTGTTCGCAGGGCGCTTTGAGTGTTCGCGGGTTTTTTTCAGCGCGCCGACCGCAAAGTTACCCATGCGGTCATACATGGGCGCGGCCATCTTGTTTTCAGTGTTCGCGTTGCGTATTTCCTTTTCCGGGCGCTAGTTGTATGCTCGCTTTGGGCATTTCCTACGTGTGGGGCGCAATTATGTCATTGCGTCCGTTTTTGCATGCTCGCGGGGAAAATATCTGGCAAACTTACCCACTTGGTCGCAATGGACACAGCCTTCTTGTTTTTCATTCATTGCTATGGTTCTGGGCATGCTTTTTCAATCCTTACTTAATCTTTGAAATCCTTTGTTTCTTTGAACTTTGTTTTAGTTTTTTTTACTCATTATCTATCTCTTTATTTTTCTACATCTATATTTTGTGTTTTGTTCTACTTTTAGTTACATTAAACTACTTTTTTTAACTCTTTTCTTTTATTTACCTTTTCCCTATTCTTTCTTTCCTATTTTATTTTACTTTCCTGTCCAGGACCATGGCAAAGGGAGCCGGGAAGAACACCAAGGGGAAGGGTCCCGCACCCCATACCCGGCTCCCTTGCGGGCGATTAGGGGGATAGCAAGTAGTAGCCCGGGATATCTTCAGTGCGGTGGAGGTGGCCGCACTGATTTTCTATGTCCAGCGCCACCTCCCCAAGACCGTCGCGGCAGGCCCAGTGCCGGGTACGGGCTCCGGGAGCATCGCCAGCTATGGGGGAAGGTGTGCCGGGCCATGTATCGGGACTTGGGAGTCTGGGGTCTGGCGCACCTACAACCAGGTGACGCACCGGTGGTCTGACATCCTGGATGGGGAGAAAGACCTGCTTGACCTACTTGGAGTCGAAATCCCGGGCCCTGGTGACCAGTAGTAGCTAGTATTTAATCACTACTTTGTTTTCTCCTGCTCTGTGTTATGATATTGCAATTTGTTTTTTCCGAAGAGCAAGAATGCTGCTGATTACATTGCAGGTAAATTATGTTTCAAAAGCTTCTGTGATTGCAGGTGCTCGCCTGCTCACTGGCGGTGCTACTATGCTTACATGTTTTCAATTTTGTGCTCATTTGGCCTGGGTGATTATGTATGAGTGTACTTTACAGTACTGCGTAATGGTAGAGAGACTAGAGACTCAAGTCTAGTCCTTCCTTTGTACTCCTGCTGCCACTAAGAAGAGATAGCGGTGGATTGATAGGTTGAGTATATTATGACTTGTTATTTAGTAGTAGGAAATTTTTAAGTGGTCTGCAATCATGATGACAGACTGTGTCTGTCATGTCGCGTGCTGCTGAGAGCTGGCAGTCGTAGTAGAACCTTTTTGTTGTTGGTTTAGTTATTGATTTACAACATAACTTTCCAAGTAGATGGTCTGCCATTCCAGCAAAACTGTACTATCCTCCTAGTTGGCTAGATCAGATAGGTCAATACATGTAGTGCAATTGTTGGTAATTTGTTTCCCCAAGATAATTGTTGATTGTGGTCAAAGAAATCAAATATTTCAAAAAAACAATCATCCATGTTTGCGTTTATTTCATGATCATCAGCAGCACCTCCCAGGGGCAAGACAACAGAGACGACGATGGAACAAGGTGGGCAGGATCGGTCCTCAGAGGTCTCTTCTGCTGGCCCCAGTAAGTTGTTCTGTTGTTAATATTAATAATTATACTTCCCTATCTTTTACAGCACCTATTCATTCCAAACTGTTTCCTAATTCTATTTTTTACAAAATAGTCTTTGATCTTCTTGTAGACTGTTTCTACATCATTCTGCCTCTACTATCACTCTCTGTGCTACTACTATTTACTATTAATATGAGTTGGTCTGTGTAGGTAGGTAGGTAGCTAAGCTTGGCCAGTCGGCAAACAGTGTTAAACAAAACACTGATCCAGCAATAGCTCTAGGCACTGAGTGCAGTGCTCTGGGTTGCCCCTGTTGTCTCTTCCAGTCTTCTTATTGTTAGTGCTTTGACAATTCCCAACAACAAAATGTCAATGTCCACCAAGAATAAGCTAGAGTTGGCTTTTTGATTTGATAGGAGCACATAACATACCACAAGTGTTTCAGGGACTATTCTGCACATACAGAAGTATGGACAAGAGAAATAGGACATTGTTGATAGGTGCAGTTCGACTTTCCACATACCTCAGTCAGAACAGAAGTTGAACCCCCAATCCCCTGACCGACTATCTAGTGAGTCTGACCAATGATTATACGACCCAGAAGAACAGAAGAAGACTACAGAGTCCTAAGCTATCAGTGTCATGGAAGCATGCTTGCAAAGTGCAGTAGTGCAACTGCAAACCCTTCCGCTCACTCACTGGTGAACAAAAACCACACAGTGTTTTTTAGTTTTAAAGTTTTATTTTCAAATAACAAAAAAAAACAATTTCTTTATTTTTAATAGCACTGTATTTCCAGCGAGCAATGGTGATAGATGACGTTAAAGTTTAAACACCCTTCCCTAGAATATACTTCAACTTAACACATCTAATTATTGTAATAACTGTGCGGGAGCCCTCACCTTGTTTGAACTTCAGGTACTGGCACTGGTGATGAGGAGTAGGTGGTGAAAATTGAAAAGCTCTTGTTGATAGAAGGGCAATGGAATCTTCTCTCTGTAGTTAGAAAAATGGTGCACGTTAAAAAGCAAGCATTCATCAGTTAAGCCAAAAAGTGTTGCATGTTATGGCTAAGCATATAAAAAGTTAACACCCTCCCCAAAACCGTCACTTTTTTTCAGTCCCAATATTTAAAAATTGTTTCTGTATTAACATTTTCTTCCATTACGAGACGAAATAGGGGGTGGTGTATGGCATCTAAAAATATGACATGTTTTTTCTAGGCTTTACAACATCAGATGCAGCACCTAACACCACCAGTGCCGGGGCCACCAGCGCGGAGGCATCCACTCCAGGCGGGGCTGATGCGGCGGCACCACAAGTGCCACCAGGAGGAGCTGCTGTGGGGGATGGCTCAGCAGCGGCGGACGGTGGTAAGTTATTATACTCCTTACTTATTGACATTTTAGAGTAGGCTCGCAAAGGGGTGTTTGATGTACTGTAGAGTAGACAGTACACTAGTACAAGTACACTGTACTGTTAAAAACAGTTACTAATTTAGAACTACATTTTTGCCAATCACGGAGAAGACAGTCACCCTTGACTTAACAATAGCATTGGCGGTGGTAGTTCTCGAGTAAGCAATGGCCCCCTCTATGTGACTTCAACTCAGCTGTGAAACTTTTATCGTGAAACCAAGTCAGATCAGATGAACTTGAGGGATGTGATGAACTAAAAGGGAAAGAAGGGTGTAAGGAAGAACAAGCGAGTCGTAACATTTATGACTGTAAAGAATGATATACATGTTTTTGAATGCATACAGAGGTGGCTCATAGGAAGTAATCAGATGCATAGCTGCTTGAAGCAAGGATGGTTGGAGGAGAAAGGAAAGATGACTGTCTGTGTGGGTGAATCAGAAAATGCATGTGCAGTGTGCATTGCAATATATCATTTGGGTGGAACTCAAATGCAAATCAAGACGTGGTTTACCAAATAAAATAAAAAAGGTGTTAGTTGGTTGTTGAGAAAAAGTCAAGTTGGTGTAGTTGAGACATTAAGAAGAATGATAGACCTTTACTTTGAAAGCCTGGCTGGTATCTTCTTCCTCATAGCAGAGGTGTATGTAGAGCAGAAGCTCAGTGGATGAAGACTGTTACTTTGAACAGCATAACCGTGCCAGAGTACCAAAGCAGAGGAAATCCAAATACTAGAAGTTGTGATTGTTCAGAAATACTCCCTTGACTAACAGTACAGTAGTTTACTTTGCAAGCACAGCATATATTGTGTATGTATTGTATAGTTCACATTTATATCAAGTCAAGTCCCTTCCTCCGGCAATTATGGGTACCACACTCGCTCCCTAAGGTAATAATTTTCTTTCAGCTGTGTCAATCATGGGTGGCCTATCACTGTTGTTCACTCAATCTATCAAAACAAAGCACCTAAAGTCATCCATCATATAAGCAAAGATCATGTGATCGCTGGATATATGATCAGAAATTAATAATCTTCATTTTCCTTTTGTAGGAGTCAAGTAATTTTTTTCACAAAACAAGAGAAAAAAACAAGAAGACTGGTGTACTCTCTGTCTCTCTGACTATGTAGTGAGTCCATAGTGCTGCTAGTAGAATTCCTGAAACTCCTACTAATGTTACAGGCCTACAAAGATGGCGGAAAGATACATGCCAAAATGTTATACTGTGCTTGCAAGTTGCTAGTGTTACTGTGAGACAACTTTCTGTTGAATTATTTTGTGTTAATGTTAAAGAGTATTGGTTACAGTATTTGTCTTTCTTTCTTCATATAGATGCTCCATGAAAACTCACCCGAAAGAAGATGTCTGTCTGGGTCAGGGCCCGGAAGCTGGAGGCCATTTGTGCCAAATATCGGCGGCTGGTGGCTCGGGAGCAGGAGGAGGAGGAGGCAGTAACAGCTGCATCCTCCTCTAGTGCCCCTGGGTCCACCAGCCTGCAGCCTCCAGTGGTACAGGCCGTGGTCCGACAGCCCCCTGCCGCCTCTGCGGAGCAGCAAAAACAACAGCTGCCCCCCCAAAGACTGGATGGCACGTCAGCGCTGTCTCCGCCGGAGAGTTGAATACCTGGAGCGCGCGGTTGAGAAGCTGAAGCACCAGCTCCAGGACCTCCACAAAGAGATGCAGGACCACCTGTCCAAAGGACACCACCGGAAGTGACTGTCCCTTGCCCCTTTTTTAAAGACTGTTGGGGGGGGGGGTGGGAATTGGGCATTGGGGATTCAGAGGAACTTTTTGAGGTACATTCTTATGGACATTGGTTGGGGTTAGGGAGGGGGGGTGGGTTGGGTCTTTTGAATAGTTTATTGTTGTTAGGGTAAACATAACTATTTATTTTACATACTTCAACATAGTGCACTCTTTCATATTATTTTGTGGGTGGTGGGCGGGGGTTACTGTACGTTTGGTTTCCTCAAACTTACCAGCATGAATTATCTAAAATTTCCAAAAATGTACAAAAGTGCCACTAACAGAGTTAGTGAATTCTATTGCCCTACTAGTACTTTACTATTACTACTCTCAGTCTCGCCTCTCCTCCGAGTCCTAGCCAATTATTCTACCTCCCCAGAATGTGATTCGTGTTAGAGAATAGAGCTAGGCACAGTGCTGGCTGCATGGCCAATGGCGTTTAAGTATTTTTTTTGCTCAGTTTTATATAGCGCGAACTTGACCTGAAACGAATCGGGTATCAGAGCGCTTTACATAGCACCAGTTACGTTACATGAGGATACACATTCATTTTACCTTACATGAGGATACACATTAATTTTTTTTGTTAGGCACGGGGAGATTAAGCGATTTGCCCAGAATCACAGGATGTTTGGCGTTGTTACCGAGACTCGAAACCAGATACATCCAGGACAGAAATTCCATTGCTGTGGTGGTAGTAGGAGTGGTACCACACTAGCAGTAGCAGCATATGACAAAAAAAAAGGAAATGAGACATTGAGTGGCCTGAGAGGAGTATTAGAAGGAACTGTATATATTTGTAGCCTAAGCAATGCTGAAGATAAGTAAGAGAAAAAACATTTGCATGGATGATTATGACAAGAAAAATGACACAGCAGTGTATCCTTTCTTCACGTGCAAGAGGATGCTGTTGACGATGGATCCAATCGATGGTGGGCATGAAATACAGAATGGATTTGAAAAACTCATTGGTGTTTTTTTAAGCAGAATTACAATATCCTAGTATTAATGTAGCTGCCTTAAAATTGATTTGAGGAGGTTGCTTGCACCTTATCCTCCCCAGCAAGTGTGTGGAATTATTGTTGTCATTTAGTCACACCTCAATGAAAACCACACAGCCCGGGGGAAGAGGGTTAGGGTTTGAAAATTGGATGCGAATGGGGGTTTTTGGGAAGGTTTTGTGGAGAGAGGAAAAAAAACACAGCATGGAGAAACAACAAATGAAGAATAACAAATCTTTGGATACGAAGATATCCATAAATCTTTTAAGGGACATAAAGGAAGTGCATGCACTACTGCATGCATGAAGTTGTTTGCTAAATGGATGGTTAGGATACTGAAAAGTAGTACTTACTACAACTTACTAACTATGAAGAAACAATGTGACAGTACAGGGCTGCAGTAATTACGCAATTTCACTTGCCTATCTGCCCTCAGAGAGAATAAACACTTATTAGTACATTAAATTAGTTTTAAAAATAGCAAAGAAACTTATCAAATAGCTGGGGGAAAGAATTTGAAGCAGAGAGCAAACAAACACACAGAGTCACACTCATGGAAGTTCACAACAATAACATTATTTACAAGATAAGGAGAAGTGAAGAGGTTACTGTCTCTGTATGTTGTAGTTGTCCTGTTCAATTTGGGAAGTTGCATGAATCCAGACATTCCTCTTATTCGCGGTACTCCTCCATTCCCATGATGCTCCATCGATCAATCTTGGTGACCGGACACACTGTCCACTGCCTGCCTGGAGGATGCGGAATTGCGGAACGCTAATGGTAAGTCTGAGTTATCGTTTTTACCATCACACAGGGTAAAAGCCGGCCTGTAATCGTTGATGGAAAAACAGGAAGTGATATTAAAACACCACGGAGAAAAAATATAAGGTACGGTGTGTAGTGCAAAAATAACACTTTCAGTTTCAGAGGCGACAGTATTACAACATGCAAACATCATTTCTAAAGTGCGTACTCTGTGTCTCCTTTTCAAGGATAGTAATTAGCACACAACAGGCCAGGGCCATGCAGACGGTCAAGGCAGGCACCACTGAGTGAATGAAGCAACCTGATGTAGCATACCTCTTTGAAACAGACAGACATAGCATATCTAATTTTATGCAGCAAGCCAAATAGCCACAATTTTACATGAACTGCTGTCTGGACTCTGGCATAACAACACTACACTGGCTTGACCACTCAATACCATGACTAGACAGACATGTAGCTCTGCTGTAGTTGTTGACTGGTTTACCTGTTTGCCACTCACGAAATGGCCATAGTTCTTCTGTAAACCGACGATGGTGATCCATCCATCCCAGTGAGTGACTGTAAAGAAAAAAGATATTATGTAACTTTGATCATCAAGAATTATCATCATCATCATGGTATATTGGCAAACTCAATCTTGTTCATGTAGTCGCATTCTACACACACAGTGAGTCCAAGGACATTTTGCATATTAAAAAATGCAACGTAGTGGTCCCTGCAGTAGAAGTAGAATTTGAATTAAACAAGGTAAAAAAACAATAGACTTGAGTTACATTTAATGTGCAAAAGATTAAATAATAACAGAAGACATATGATGATCCATTTCATGCACAACAAACAAACAGCAATTGCTTTTATCAGAGCCAGACAGCCAGTGCTGTCCACTGCATGCCATCTCATTATTGTTCTATTCCACTTTTTGTCCGCATCTTTGTTGGTCTTAAAGTGGAGGCCCACAGGACAGACTCTTGTGTCAATTTCAGATGTAACTGTCAGCCATCAGCATATAGTCAGTAATTCCAGTCTTACTACTTTGGAGGGGACTCGTCTACGAAGCGACCGTTTCTTCATTCTGCGTAAACCAGCCATCTGCCTTGAGGGAAATGGATAGGGGGAGTCTGGAGAAGGAGGATAGAGGAGCATGACTGAGTTGTGAACTTAAGTTGTGAACTTCAGGATTGTAGACAGCGGCACCTTCAATAAGGAAATAAGACAAAGACAGTGCTGCAGTTGGATTTGTTGTGATTAGAGTTTTGTTGTGGTAAAAGTTGCAAAACAAAGAAAGACACACAGGAGTAAAAAAAGTGAATAAGGAGTCAGGACGAAAAAAAAGGAAGTCAGTTTCAGGCCTAGGTGTCAGGGAAGTAGAGCTCGTCCTCAAACTCTGTGAATTGAGACGGGAGTAGGTGAGCTAACAGAGAAGAACTTCCGTCACCTAAGTCGGTGTCCTCTTCTTCCTGCCTGGATTCACATATTTTGTAATCTGGTGGAATGAAGTGCTGATTCATCTTGATCATTGTTAACCTCTCCACATTTTTGGGTGAGAGGCGGGTCCTTTTCGAAGTTACAATGGCACCAGCAGCACTGAAAACACGTTCAGAAGACACACTTGCGAGTGGGCAAGACAAATAATTTATAGTCAGCCTGGCAATCAGTGGCCAGTGAGGCCTTTTCCCAATCCAATACACCAATGGGTTGTGATCAATGTAGACCTCTGTTGGGTCATCCAGATAGGCCTGCACCATCCACTCTAGGTCATCTAGGGCTGCTCCACTTTGTGTACCATCTGTGGCCTTTGCATCAGCATTGAAACAAGCAAACCCTTGATGAGTTTCCAATCCGCTTCCGACAATAATATGGCTGGGCCTGGTGCAGGTGAGGATGATGATACGGTTGCTGGTGTAGGTAACGGTTGTGAGGAAAAGTGACTGCCTTCGGCCACAGAAGTGGACCTTGACACCTGATGGCCTGCTAATGCAGTAGTACTTGTGGTGGTTCCTTCAACTTCCTGCTGCTCTTTTTCGAACCGAGTGGCAGACAGAGCTAGCCAATGTTTGTACTTTGAAACCTCTGCTTCAGTAAAAGGAATGAATGCTTTGCTGGCCACTGCCTTTTGTACCGTGGATCCGGAACAGTGGCACAAATGAAATGTTGTTCTGTATGTATTTTTTAAGCCTTTCATTGTCAACTAGGCAGGTTAATAAGTTCTCTGCCAACAGATATGCGTCTTGCTTCTCAGTATCATCTTTGAACGTTGAAGACACCGCTTTCAGTTGGTGCACTAGCATGCACAACAATGGGATAGCTTTGCCCAAAATACAGTTCTCCCTGCTGACTTCATGCATGAAGACTTCAAAAGGACAAAGCATGTCTGTCAGGCTTTTAACTAGGTCCCATTCCTCCAAATCTAGCCTCATTTCTTTCATAGTAGAACCCCGTTGAAAGACATACTCATTGATTACCATGCACTGCTCAGACAGACGCTCAAGCATGTAGAAGGTTGAGTTCCAACGTGTTACCACCTCCTGGATGAGTCCTCTGACTGGCACTCTACGTTCAGGTTGAATGTTCCATAGCTGCTTCGGATCCTTAAAATAATGGCTGAAATGTGTGCAGATTCTTTGGCAGGTGGTCAGTAACTTGCAGACTGTGTTATCTTTTTTCAAGAAATCTTGAACAACAATGTTAATACTGTGCGACAAACACAGCAATCTGAAAAAGCCACCATCATGCATGGCCCTAACTATATTACTGCCATTATCCGTGGGAACATAACCAATCATGTGCTTTCTTGGATGCAGCCATTCAAAGACCTTAGTCTTAAACTCATCCAAAAGGTTTACTGCGGTATGAGGTTTCCCCATGGCAAACACGGCTACCTTTGCATGTTTACGAGCAGCTTGAAAACTGTCCGTGTCAGCACCTGCATATAACTTGTCTCTAACCCCTGCAAAAGAGATCCAGTGTGCAGTGATGCACATGTAATCAAGGGCTTGGCAACTGGTCCACATGTCTGTTGTCTGGTGGATAGTGTGAACAGCACTCTTTTGAAAAGCTGCCCCAATCACGTCCAGCACATCGTGATGTGGTGCTGGAACCGCAACTCTGGAAAAATAGGACCGGCTAGAAACCTTCCATTTAGGGCAGACTGTTGCCACAAATTCTAGAAACCCCACCCCTTCCACAAAAGAAAAATGGGGAAGGTCCAGCGCTAACATTTTAGCCAGCATTGCATTATGAAGACGTGCCGTTGGGTGGTTGCGTTCAAATGGGGCCTCCGACCAAAACATGCTTTTAATGGTGGTCTGGACCGTTTTCATACGTGATGATGCAGACTTTTTCAACCCAGTTAGGCTCATTGATGTGCTTTTTCGCATTGGTGTCTCTCCCAGACTATTAGTGTATGTATGTATAATGTATAAATCATTTTGTAACGCGCTCTGTTACTTGGGAGTATCCTGGCACGATCGGAAATAGCAAAGGAGAACAAACAAGAATCAACTTGTGTCACACTCCTAAACAGATGGGTTTTGAGATTTTTCTTGAACTGGGCTACACATTGACTGGAACGCAGAAGAAAGGGAAGGGCATTCCAGGCTTGGGCTGCTACTACTGCTATGGACTGGCCTCCTAGTCTGGTTCGCTTAATCTGGGGGAGGGTCATTTTAAACAAAGAGGACGATCTAAGAACTCTTGTAGGGGCATAGAGAGTAAATCTCTTCTTCAGATTGGCAGGTCCTTGGTCATGAGTGGCTCTGAATGAGAGCACTAGGGATTTGAAAAGAATACGTTGTGGTACTGGTAGCCAGTGAAGGCTAGACATATAAGACCGAACGCTCTTCCATCTCGGAACATTAAAAAGGAGACGGACAGCGGCATTCTGAATGACCAGCAGACGCTTAACCAAGTAAGCAGGAATGCCGCTAAACAGGGCGTTCGCGTAGTCCAGCCTTGCTAAGATGAGTGCTCGGGCAACAGTCTCCCTAGCCTCTCTAGGAAGCAGTGGAAAGAATTTTCTGAGCATTCTTAAAGTAGCAAAGCATGTCCCGGATAATTTCTTTATGTGGTCCTCAAATCTTAGATCCTCCCCAAACCAAATCCCAAGATTTTTCGCAGGGCCACCCATCACCTTGGGGCAGGGAATATTCGGGGGCCACAGCAAGTTCTTGAAACTGAGGGGGAAAGAACCATAGAAGAGGACCTCCGATTTATCCTCATTACATTTTAACTGAGCCAAGGTTAGCCAACGAAAAACTGAAGACAGGCAGAGCTGGACCGTTGCAGTGTCCAGATGATTGTCTGGCCAAGTAAAGAGTAGCTGCGTATCATCAGCATACCCTATAATCTTAGCCCCGTACTGTTCCGCTAGATAAACCAGGGGGGTGATGTAGATATTGAACAGTAGGGGACTAAGGGTAGATCCCTGTGGAACCCCAGTAAGAAGTGGTTTAGGCTCAGAGGCATAGGGTGGCATCCAGACCTGTTGTGTCCTGCCAGAACGAAATGAGGACAGCCAGGCCAGGACATTGCCGCCAATGCCAATTGTGGATAGCCTGGCGATGAGGAGCGCGTGGGGGACAGTATCGAAGGCAACAGAGAGATCCAACAAAATCAGGACCGCTCTACAGCCCCCGTCCAGACACTCCTGAATCGACTCCGTCATCTCTACCAGCGCCGTCTCCGTACTATAGGCCGCCCTGAAGCCTGACTGGGCTGGGTGCAGAGCATTAGAGGTCTCTACAAAACTCTCCAATTGGCGAAAGACTACTTTCTAGCATATTTTAGCCAATGCAGGCAAAAGGGAAATGGGACGATAGTTTCCTGGAACAGTAGCATCAAGGCCTGGTTTCTTCAGAAGCGGCTGGAGCTTTGCCTGCTTCCATTTAACAGGGACCTCTGCTAAAGAGAGAGCAAGATTCACTATCTGGGTGACATCCCTGCAGACAATACTGGCCACTTCCGAAAATACCCGGGCAGGGCAGGGATCGGAGGGAGAGCCCGATTTAGGGGACTGAAGAAGAGGCAGGACATCACACTCTGCAACCAGCGAAAAGTTGATGAGCTGCTGAGTTTCACAACGGCATGGCCGGATAGAGGGGCCATCCCCTAAACTATCAGCCGGTAACGCAGAGAGCAAGTCCTGCTGAATCTTTGCTATTTTATTTATAAAGAAGTTAGACAAATCCTCGCACCATTGCGCAGAGGACGGGAGTATGGTAGTTTCAGCAACCGGAAATACGAAACTTTTAACAATAGAGAAAATTTCTCTGCTGTTATTTTCCGCTTTAGCGATTCTCCCCCATAGTAATTCCCTTTGGCAATTTTGATAGCGGCATTGTAGTTTTTTTGGGCTGAGTGCAGGGCGGCCTTTGCGTCAGAGCTATACCCACGCCTCCAAACTCGCTCTAGCTTTTTACAACCCAATTTTAACTCCCTCAGCTCAGGCGAGAACCAAGCTTGAGAAGGGCTGTGCCGGAACCTAGGTACAGTAGCATGTTTAGTGGACGCATTCGCCGCCTGCAGCACCCTCCCATTAAAATCATCAACCGCCTTGTCCATCTCAGGGGTGAGCTTCAGGCAAGTTTTTAATAGCTCTGGCCAAACACAGCCAGGTTGATCTTCTGGGAGTGGCTAACATGCAGTGCAAGGGCTGATCTGCCTACGTTTTCCACCTCCCACGAGAATCTGACGAGAGCATGATCCAACCAAGTTACCTTTTCTACGCGTAGCACCTTGATGGGAAAATTGGAGCACACCAGGTCTAAGAGATGGCCTCCAACATGAGTCGGAGAAATCACCCATTGTTTGAGCTGTGCCAAATCAAAAACTTCCCCCAGTCGGCGCGTTTCCGAAGAATCAGTATCATCCACGTGAATGTTGAAATCACCGACCAGAAGAAATTTTGGAAAACTCAGGGCCCGTGGCACTATACATTCCTCCAAAGTCTCTATAAAGTGGCTGGCATAGCCCGGAGGCCTGTTGATCAAAGACCCCCCCAAAGTGAAGTGGGGCTAATAGTGAGGGAAAAATGGAGAACTTCACCATCCACCCCTGCCGCTGATTGCTCAGAGACGAAGTGCCACCCTTCCTTAAAAATTACCGCTAGACCCCCCCTCTACCTAATGGTCTATCAACTCTAACAATCTTGAAACCCCTAGGGACAGCAAGTTCAATAGTCGGAGCACACGAATCAGTGAGCCACGTCTCTGTGATAAAAAGGAGCTCAAGCTGGCCATCCGCCAGTACATCAAAAATGTCAGCTGCGTGTTTCACCACAGATCTGGCATTGATTAGCCCGACCCTAAATGTTGTGTGGCCTATACCAACAACTGAGCGTGGGGGTAAGGAGGGCTGGGGGAGAAAACCACAATTTGGACACACCGCCATAGCGCACTCCCGTACCGACCGCAAGCAGCCACCTTCTGCAGCGGGGGAAACAACTCCAAAGATCCCCACGAGAGTAAGTGATCCTGTAGGGCCCGGATCGACCATGGGAAAGAAGGGCAGAGTGACTGGCCCTGGGCCCGTCCGTTGCACGGACGGGCACAGACGGGCCCTCCTTTGGCGCTCCTTCTGCGCGACGACGGCGCGCCCGCTGCGCGAGACCGCTGCGCGTTCTAGGTGGCATCGCTATTTGAGGCCCAAGCCCCTCCCCGAGCTGGACCGCTAACTTGTGTCCAGTAGGGGCCCGGGACTCCAAAGATGTGCCTCATACATGTTGCTGGGGTAGAGGGTGTGGGCGCTACCACTGCAGTTCTGCTGCCAGGGGTATTGGGTGTACCAAAAAAAATGTCTGTCGCTTCTTCACCTCCCCCCTGCGCGATCACCCCCTCGTCATCATCAGATGCCATATCAATGGATATATTTGGATTTGTTGTACTTTTGGCTTCCCGGATCTTCTTTAGGTGCGCCTCCCAAGGGATAGTGTGGTGTTTTTAGAGATGACCTCTCTGGCCTCCGGTACCATAGTTGGTACCAGGCTTACCCTGACTAAATACAGTTTTACAAATCAAACAAACGACTAGGTTTTCCGCCTTTTTGCTAACACTAAAGAAGTCGCAAACTGGGGACTGGAGATTTCTGCTGGTGGTGGAGGTGCTACTTTCAATGCCAGATGAAGTGGAGGATGGGCGTGGCTGAATTTGACTCTGTTGTGCACTTACAGCACCACTACTTGAGGTAATGGAGGTCGAGCTGGATGGAGGTCCCTGCCGGCCCTTCTGATGAGAAAATATGGAAGCTGTAGGTCGTGTTGGTGTAGTAGTTACCTGTGTTGGTGGTGGTACCAGTGCGACGCTGCCCACATCCCGCTCACCAGCAATTCGGGATAGGGTCAAAATGTCTCTCTGCTGCATGCCCAATGGGGCTGGAGTGATGACTGTGATGACTGGGTTGTCATCGTCAGACTGTTCATCAGCAGCACAATACACCACTTGTTCATCATCGTCACCCATAAGTGAAAGCCTTGCGGGAACCTTCCTTTTAGGCTTAGCTGCCTTTGTCGGCTCATGGCATGCCTCCCTCTCAGGCTGCATTGGTGGGTTCCAATCAATATCTAAATCATCAGAAGGAAGGGGGCTTGAAGAAGATTTTGTACTAGCCCCTGTTGACCTTTTTCTTGCTGAGGATCTGGAAGACAATGGATCATCAGGAGGAGTGGCTTGCTCGGATGATACCTCCGCTTGAATCTCGATTTCCTGATGTGCCCCTACTTCTGGAGGAACAAGCATTGTGGGCAGTTGTGCCTCTCCATGCGCGTCTCCATGCGCCTCTCCATGCCCCTCTCCATGTGCCTCTACTTGCGCCTCTCCATGCGCCTCTCCATGCTCCTCTCCGTGCGCCTCTCTGTTTGCCTCTCCATGCACCTCTCCTTGCGCCTCTCCTTGCGCCTCTCCTTGTAGTACCTGTGGTTGTCGTTGCAGCTGTGGTTGAACACTCGTCAGATGAGTTACACCCTGCGTTGATTGGATGCTACTTTGCGATGAGTCAACGCCAACATCAATGGTCGATGGTGAAAGAGCAATTAAAGTGACTGCCTCTGCGGTACTCATGGGCTTGGGTCGAACTTGGCGTGGTGGCACTGAGACCATTGAAGTGGAGATGCTGCTCCCAGCTTGGTCCCCGGCGGACACCGCTGCTGCAGGCGTAGGTTTTTTTTCCCCAAAAAAGTGTCTGTCAGCACACCAGTCTCCTTGGTAAGTGGTGCCACTGCTTCTTTTGCTCCTTCTTACTGGCAGTGGCACTGGCAACTTTTTTAGTAGAGGAGCTACAGCCACCTTGCTTTGGGACCATCTTCTTCAGATGTCAGAACAGCAGGATACAGTTGCATGAGTTGCAGAGTTGTCTGTCGCCACACGTGATGTCACGTGACGTTGTGCACACATCGCAGCAGGAATTCTTCCTGGCACTACAACAAGTGATGATGATGAGGATGATTCCTGGTTCTCAGTCTTTGTACACCTAAAAGAAAAGGAAGCCAGAGGAACATCAGTTAAATAAATGTTGCATATGTCGTGCTTCAATTAATATTTGCAACTAGGCATTTATTAATATTAACACAACACACCCAAAAACGTAAAGACCCAAAATAAAAATTGCAATTTTAATCCAAAATGAATGTTTAAATTAATAGAAGAAAGACAACACAGAGAGAGTTCTTTCATGCACCACTGAGTACCCCTGGGCATAATGGATGAAAGCAAGGCAGACTGGGTGCAGGCCAAATCACACTGCCTGGCTTCAAAATGGCCCCTAGACCCCCACCCACATGGCCAGGTCCTGGACCAGGCTTCAAAATGGCCCCCACCCACATGGCCATGCCGTCGACCAGGATGTTTGGAAGAAAGGGGCCCCTGCCTTATGAGATAAACCCTAGCAAGGAGACAATACTTAGGAAAAAGAGAGCACAATTGCACCGGGTTATGTGCCTAGTTAAAGGAGTGAGAAACGACGTTGCACTAATAAGTCAATTAACACTAAATGCGTTCATGATATATTAATATATTTTAGGTATGATTATTTCATCTTTTTAGTAGGACATTTGTAGCTAATGTGACATATATACAAACAAAGTGATTATACATGTAGCATACATACAATGATTTGATATCAAAAAAAGTCAGAACAATTCATAGAATACAGTAACACATTCCCATTCAACGCGTTTCGGCGTAAGCCTTCTTCAGGAAGTCTGTATTTCTTAAACAATAGCGTTTACTTTTAATATAGATGAATATATTCTGGCAGTATTTATCGGTGATGAATTTCACCAGGATTGTCAAGACGGTCGCATGATAACTTGAAGGAAATAAATTTTACCACGGTGTCTGTGTGATACCAGCAGGGAAAACAAGGGTATGTTGATGTCAGGAATTAATATCGTCTGTTCTTAACCAGAGTGCAGAGTAGCACGGATGACCTTTGTTCAATGAACGATCACCCCAGAATGAGAGGAGCTGCTTCTACTGGCACCATATGTGTGCCATCTTTACTTCAAGGTTCGAGAATTTTGGGAAAATAAGAACGGGTGCCTGGAGCGGAAGATTTCAACGGATCCCTGCTGGACCAGGCCCCAACAACACCCCAAAAATCGAAATACACACAAAAATCACCCCAATCCAATGCCATCCATGCCCTAAATGATGTTTACATTCAAGAGACCCCACAGAAAGGCATGGCCCATGCACCACAGAGTAGCCCTCGGCATAATGGATGAATGCAAGGCAGACTGGGTGCAGGCCTATGGCACAAAGCACACTGCTTGGCTTCAAAATGGCCCAAAGACCCCACCCACATGGCCAGGCCCAGGACCAGGCATCAAAATAGCCCCCACCCACATGGCCAGGCCCTGGACCAGGCCCCAACAACACCCAAAAAATCAAAATACACACAAAAATCACCCCAATCCAATGCCATCCATGCCCTAAATGATGTTTAAATTCAAGATACCCCACAGAAAGACTTGCCCCATGCACCATTGACTACCCCTGAGCCTACTGGCTAGTGTGGCTTTAACACGCATTCCAAAATTACAAAAAAACTTCCACATAGATATAACAGTGAGCTATTCAATTTCATGCCATCCATGCTGTAAATTATATTTAAGTTCAACAAAACTCACAGAAACAGTTGTATCATGCACCCATGACTAACCCTGGGCCTACTGGATACTGTGGCTACCCAAAATATATATTTTTTAACAGTTTATAAATTGTAGTTGCAGCAACTGCAATGCCCCAAACAAACAACACCAACTAACTTGTAAAATCTCAACTCCAAAAGTGATCCAAACAAAAAGTCCTCAAATACAAATACCCAGCAGCAGCCACAAAGAGTAATCCTTCCAGCTCCAAATCCAAATGAAAAGTGACCAGGACGTGGACAAAGCACTGGGAGGAGCCTGCTGGACAGTAACGGGAAGTTGGAGACTATGGGGCACTTCTTTCATCCCAACCCCCCAAAAATGCACTCCTTGCACAAAAAAGTGCAGCCAAATGTCAATCTGAGGAGTTATTCTCATCCAAATCATCAATTTGAGAAGGTTTATGTGCCAGCGATAGATTTCTTGTGCAGAATTCCAATTTTTGCGATTTCGGGAAAGCGAGATTGTAGTTTAGTACCTATTTTCCCAATAGGCTCTGCGCATTGGAATAACATAAACAGCAGTGTAGACGTAGGACTGTGGTCATCTAGGTGTCTACTGACTATCTTAAACTTAATTAGGTTTGGGCCAGCTAGCTCAGAGGTCACTGGAAACTTTCTTGAATAAATAGGGAGGGATAAGCTCCCCTGGCTCAGACAAGAAGGGATTCAGTTTCCGACAACCGCATAAACATGACAACTTTGCTCCCTCAGAATAAGAGTATCTCTCTAGTCGTGTGAAAACAATAGACAGCTATTTCACTCAGTCAGCAGTGCATACTTAGTTTCACCAGAATGCAGAGAAATAGAGAGACTGGCGTTTTCAATAAAAGGTGTTGTTTATTGAGCAGTCTTCTTTCTCATGCAAGAGAAATGAATTGCCACAATTGTAATACTTAAAGTAAAGTAAAGTGCGCACAGTAAACGTAGTATTAGGAAATAATACTGTAAAAGCATTGATATGGTTTATTAGCCATATGATACTTTAAAATGGATAAAATATATACATACATAAATAGATTGACTAACGTACTCAACTGGTGCTTCTAACTAAGCCTACCCCGGTGTACCTGACCTAAGCCTAATACTTGGGAAGAGATGAGTAAGTAGCAGTTTAAGTTAAGTTGGTTAAGATTATTTTACCAAGAATCTGCATCAAGAATTCTCTTAAGGGTTTAGTCAGCTCCGTACCTCTGGTATCTCTTTCGTCAGGACTCGATATCCCAACAACACGCAAGGGTAGACTGGAAACACCGGAGCTGGATTTTCTCAGCTGGAGAAAAAGACAGCCTCTCTCTAGTGCGTCAAATGGGAGGGGCGGCTTCCGTGGGCTCTCGCATCAGCTGGGCTCTCGGGCAAGTAGATGGCCGCTCTGCTCCAAACCACCGTGTGTTTGCTTAAGGCAACTGTTGGTATTTTATACCTGGAAGGTGCCGGGTTTGATGTAAGGTTGGACATAAGACGTCACTAAGAACTAACAGTTCTTTCTGGACTTCAGGAGTTCTTGTTCAAATCAAAACAAAAGCAGGGGGGATTTCCCGGGCTGCTGGAGGCTTGGTTTATTTAAAGAACGCGTTGTGCTTTCTAGGAGTCGATGGGAGTAGCCATGCTGTGCTTTGGACTGCATGGGCTATTACTGAATATGGATCTGATTCTTATGCCTTTATCAGGATATAATTGATTATAACCCCACAAGGGCATAAATCGGGAATATCGAATTAGGGTCCTAGATATAAACACAACAAGATGTTCAAATCTCCTGCCGGATGTCAGCTGTGTGGCGCATCTACGTATTCGCTATTGTTTACTCTCGCAATACGTGATCGCGGGCCCTTATGACGTATTCGCATTCTGAAAGTCTGGCATTGCAAGATGGCGGGACTGCATGACGTACTCGCGGTCGAATAGTCTTGCGCGATCACGTTATGACGTACTCTCGCTCGAAAAGTCTCGCGCGATCACGCAGCAAGATCGAAAATAGTGCAGTGCACGCAAACCGGCAGGAAAACAACTCGGCAAGCTCAGAATCACGGTAAGTCAAAGCCGCGTGCGCAAGATTGTATTTTTGAAGCGCGACCAAGCAAAAATAATCCGCCAACTCGCGAATTGCGAATTCTTTGACAATTTCGCGCGATACACGGACCGCAAAATTGCCAAAAATTTGCAAATGCGAGTGGAACGGATTTTCAGCCCATATTTACTTAATGGTACATTATACAGTACACCCTTGCAGTGAGTGTAATGCCAATAAGTAAGGATTCGGAATCTAACTTACCACCGCCTGCCACTGCTGCTGGTTCACCCCTGCAGCTCCTCCTGCAACTTCTGCATCCTCTCCTTCATCACCAGCCACGTCACCTTTGCCGCTGGCCCCGGCACTGGTGGTCGGTAGTGCGCTTAGAAAAAAACATTACACATTTTTAAGGTGTGATATACACCTCCTCCTATTTTTCACTAGCAAGATTGAAAAATGAGTTAATACTAATACATACATATACAACATACATCACTAGTACAAATCAGGTAGTAGTAGAGTAGACACTAGTAGTTATATTGTCCCTAGGGTCATTTTAGTCTTTGCTTAGTTAGCTCGAGCCATGCAACCATTTTACCTTTGTTTCTATTATTTTTTTATTTTTGCAAGCGTTACCTCACAACTTGCTGTATAAAGACGCCTTTGAGCCCACATGAGCACATACTGCTACTGTCTAAGTGCTGCGTACAAGGTCAAACAAAACAAATCACTTTGTTATGGAGTTCTGGTGTTAGTCCATATTGCTTAGCCATAAAAATGCTACACTTTTTGTCATGACTGAGAAATGCTTGCAATATACTAACGCGCACCATTTTTCGCATAACAGAAGGAAGATTCCCTTCTATCAGAGCTTTGCAGAGCTTATGATATAACCAGTACTAGGTTCTTCTAAGGTGAGGGGCCCCTAGAATTTGCTCAGAGATCTTCATTTATAATTTTATAGAAACGATATTCCTACCAAGGGGATGGTGGTGCTTCCACAACTGTTCAATTATCATGATTTCACATTTTTTTCTTCGTTCAATGGGCATGTAGTTGTTGTAAGTGTAACTAAGTGTAACAATGTTTATTGGTTTATCTTATGCATTTTGCTGTTGGTCCTGCATTATAGAACAACGTAAAGAGCTTGTCAGTTGCAAATTAAACTTTCGAACTTACATAGACTCTGTGGTATTTGGTGTGGATGGACTTACACGAGTGAGCAAGCAAAAAGGAAGGGTGTGCATGTGCATTGCTTCCCCGACTGAGAGGTCGGAAGTGTTATGTTCTGGGCGGTCTACTCACTGGGTATCTTGGGGGGTTTCGGAGAGCTAATAGTTATGAGACGCTAGTATAACTAGTCGGACAGGGGTTTGTAGTGGGTTCTGATTAAGGTGTGAGAAAGGTCCAACCTCCCATCACCAACAACCTATTTTCTTGTGCAAAGTTCTGAATATGTAAAATCCCTACAACAGTAGTAGTATGTCCTATCCTATCAAAATAGTAAAATCTGGTTGGGCATTTTGTTGGGGGGAATTGTCAAAAAGCCTCAAGATTAAGAAGACTAGAAGGAGTACAAGAGGACAACCCAAAGGACTGGACTCAATGGTAGTAGTACAGAGAGTCATAGCAGAGGCATTTATTGGCAGGGATAACAAGAATTTAGAAACAGATAGTCTAGATCGAAGGATAATTGTTGGTAAAAAATATGGTGCAGTAAAAGTCAGTGAATAAGAATTATTAATATTAAAAACAGAAAGACTTAGTGGGGCACGCAGAAGAGCCCTCATCCTGGTCCTCCTGTCCCTGGTGTTCAACTGCTCCCGCTGACTCTGACCCCGTCTTCTTGCCCCTGGGTGCTGATCATGAAAGATAAAAGAAAGAAAGAGACAAATATTGATGATTGGTGTGAAACAAAAAAAATATTTTTAAAAGACAGTCAAAAAAACATTTATGTAAACAACAATTGCAATAAAATTGACCTATCTAATCTCGTCGACAAGTAGTTTCGGGGAATTCGCGGACCGACTAGTTATTATTTATCAACACTAATCCAGTATTCCTTTCTAATTCCAGAATAATAACTAAGCCTAAGTGGTACGTACCACCTGACCTAGCCCACCTATTCCAGGCGTGCCGATTGTACATTAAGTAAGCATTTCCGCTTCTTTTAGTCCTCAAAAATGCATAACCGGAGGACACATGCCTTCATTTTTGCATACACCAAATTGTTGGTTGGTTGATGCTGATAATCTGCTAGTGCTAAGCCTATTACCACTCAATGAACAAACCACAAAAGATTCTACTAAGGACTGTGGTAAGCCCTAGCAGCACTCAGCAGCACGTGACATAACAGAGAGGGTGTCACTCAGACCACTAAAAAATTACAAACTCATAATACCTAACGAAACCTAATTATCAATCCACCCCTAGAGTCAATCTGGCATTGCCTAACTTAGGTTCTCTAAAATAAACTCTTACATAATCACGCAAAATGAGCGCAAATGCAAAGTTGCAAATAAGTAAGATTAGTAACGCAGAGAACCTGTTTTCAAAACAATCACAGAAGACTTTTAAAAGTAAATTACCTATAATGTAAGCAGGAGCACTCTAGCTGGTTTGGAAAAAATATATTCGTAATATATAACACAGAGCAGAAGAACAGATGCAAATTAGTAATAATTAAATAGCTACTCACCAAGACCCGGGACCTCCACTCCTAGCAAGTTCAGCAGGTCCTGCTACCGGTCCAAAATATCAGACCACCAGTGCGTCAATTGGTTCTGGGTGCACTGGACACCAGAGCAGCAAAGTTTTTCCCCACGCTGCCGACGCTCCCGGAGCCCGTACCCAGACCAAGGCCTGCCACCTGCTGCCAGGGCTAGGGGAGGTGGTACAAAAGGGGATGGTGATGGACAGAGCATCTGAATCAATCAAACACTCACACCCAGTCAAAAGATCTGGTTTAATCCATCACCGTTCTTTAGCCCACTCTGCCACCCCAGTTCAGACATGGCTATAAGCAAATCAGTCTGACCCTGTGCCTCATGGGAACAGTCCAGCCCGAACTGCCAAGCCATGTCTTTCCTGGACCGGAATCAAGCATCCTAGGACCGGTTTCTGACTATCAGCCGTCTTCAGCCAGGATAGCTTGACTCCAGTGGTGTGGAGAGCATGGGACTCACGTCTGAGCATACCCATCCCACTCGGAGCGACAAATGCAAAAACAACAGTTGATGGACAGAATGCAGAAGAATGTCATACATTCACCCCAGTTAGGGGGGTGGCACTGCACAAAAAAAACTGAGGCCAACGCCACCTCCCCAAATAAGGTCTGTTCATCCACCCCTTGTGGGTGCCGCCTTCTGCAAGGAAGGCGGTCGTGGCTCTAGCTGCGATGAGCCCTTTGGCCCTTTGCCATAGTTCCGGGGTAGGCAGGGGGCAGAAAAGAAAAGGTAAAAATTTTAAAAGTAAGTAAAAGAAATTAAAAAAGCAGGCAATAGAAAAAGAGTGAAAAAGTAGTAAAAAACACACAAAAATAGACAAAAATAAAAAAAAATACAATCAGTAAAAATAGAGAGAGAGATAATAAATAGAACAGATCAAAAAAAAGTTTCCAGAAACTAAGGATTGAAAAGATAGAGAGAGGATTGAAAAGCAGGCCCCGGAACCATAGCAATAGAGTGAAAAACAAGATGGCCGTGCCCATTGCGAACGCATGGGCAAGTTTGTGCAATATTTTCCCCCGAGCAAGCAGAAAGCGTCATAGATATGTACTATGCTTTCCCAGACAGGAAGTACTTATCGCAATTGGGTGCGAGCATGCATTGTGTTACCCGGAATAGGAAATAGCATCGCGAGCGGGCTGGACATGTGTAAACAAGATGGCCTCGCCCATTAGCGACCGCATGGGCAAGTTGTCGATACATTTCCAACGCCATCACGCAAAAAACATTGAAAACAGGTGGGACAAGCACTTCCGCCTCTTCATGATATTTCCGAGTGTCTGCAGAGATTTTGGACTTTTCCGCGAAGATTCAGTAACACAATTAAACAAATTCCACCCACCCCTAACCCCAATATGCTACCTAGCATGCCTCTATTAATTTAGCACAATAAGAACACTTCTACTCCATAGTGCATAGTGCCTTATTAATGGGAGGTAATTTATTTTTTATTTTTCCACACAAAGTGTCTCTTTAATGTTTTACTGGGAAATCTGTTAAATGAAAAAAAAAAATTTAATTTGGGGTGCTGCCATTCTTCCTAATTCCTTGCTTTTACATGAGGCATCTGTGGGTAAAAAATGGCCATAAAATGGATCATAATCACATCAAATTCCAATGGCTCTAGGGGCATAGCAATGTACTGCTACTGTGCCACCATAATTTTAAACAAGTGTTTGAACAGAGCACTGTTTACAATAAGTCTTTTTGTTCTTGGTATAGCTGCTCCTGCTGGTCCACCTACATGCCAGGAGATAGCAGCTCTGCTGCTGCCGCAGAGGTTGGTAGCCATCCGGGTAGAATATAAACAGTTGATGGCTCTGGAGGAGGCCCCAGTTTCTTCAACCAGTATCCAGTGCCTCCAGTGCCTCCAGCTTCCCATCAACAACATCACCAGTGTCACTGGCAGCTGCCCATCCAACCACCACTGCTTCCCCCACACTGCCCTCACTTATCAGACTGCCATTTTCAGTGCCACGTACTGTAGTATCTGGTGTGTTTGAACCACAGAATGGCATGCATGAGAGAAACCTTGATGAGCTCCAGACCCACATGGAGAACACCTTCTTCTAGCACTTTTTTTATTTTTTGTTTTGGTGGGAGAGACATTTGTTGTGGGTGGAGAGGTGGGAATGGGGAAGAGCGCTGGGAGTTACTTTGGACTTTGGACATGTTTCAGTTGGAAATTGGTTGGGGATGGAGTTATGTGGGGGGAGGGGTGGGCCTGTTGTGGGTAAGAGGGTGTTTTTTATTGTTAAAACAAGTAAAGGAAAAATTATTATAATTTATTGTCGTTTTTTGTGTTTTACTTTTACTTTTTACTGCTGTTATTTTTTAATCTGCTTGCTTGTCATAGTGTATGAATACCAAGTAGGTATAGTTAGTTATAACCATGTCATATTACCCTCTGTAACTATATTGATGACTATTATGGGGGTACTATTAGATCAGAGACTCAATAAGCTGAGTTGATACTTCTCAACTTAGAATGACCACTCATTCAGTCCACACCAAATGTTGTTGTGTAGCTGTTTAATTTCTACTTACAAAATTACTTTAAGATGCTTTTTAATTTTTTTTTATATATGTATGTATCAACTAAAGAAAACAAGTAGAAAGTGAGTCAAAAGGCCTATACACAAAAAGGAGTTATCAATATGTACAATTCAGTGAAAAAAGGAAGATGTGTGGGTGATGCAGGGAAAATCGACAAACAACATAAATGTCAGATTCAACTTACTCAAACTCGCAACCCTGACATTCGTACTACAATCATTCCACATGAAAATACTGCACATACAACAGGTGGGGAAGTGTAAAAGTGTGAGAGAAACTATTTACAAGGAGAGAAAATTCCTATCTAATATATACAACTAGGATAAGCAAAAAAAGCTCAATTCTTAATGAGAGAACACAAATAATACATTCAATATGAAAAAGTGAACGAACTTAGATTTCTCGAATCAAATGCACTATAAGCAACCATTTAGTTAAATATCAATCACTCCGATGACACATGGTCATCGTGGGGAGAAATTAACAATTATTCAATCTAGAGGGGTCGACGCGTTTCGAATCCCATTACTCCTTGGGATTCTCCTCAGGACCAAAGACAGATAAAATCTGAAAAACATAAAGTCGACAAAAGAAAAAAACTCAGTCAGATATCAGCACACAAGAGAGACACTCAACTTCACATTCGGCACACCATTCACACATGTAGTACCTGTCGGGTTTTCTTGGCGGGTTCTTTAATGAAAGCTGGGGAAAAGGAAAAATCCATCAGATGTCTGTTCGATGGAATTGCGGAGCCTCAAAGAAAAACGCCAATTGCTGAACTACTTACTGAGATGTGTTGTGTAATCCTCTGTAAAGTTAGACGTGTTTGATTCAGTCTCAATAAATGGAGGGAAAAGCTTCCGTTATGATTCCGTCTGTTAAAAAAATACCAAGAAATAGAATTCAGCTGTGGGTTTCTTGTTCAGAACTCATAAACGGGTTTGTAAAACAAGACACTGTCTATCCCTTTTATTATAGAACTTGTGAAATCAACACTTTCAGCAATTAGAGTTCTGAGTTTTCGATGAGCTCTTACCGTTGATAGTCTATTTCCATGAGCCTCGTTTGGCAATGAATTCCGGCGCCGTGTTGACACGTCACGAGTTGGGCGCTTATAACTGTGATCCTCAGGGCCCCTAGGGGTGCTGGGAACTGTAGTTTATTGAACGTGTAATATTTGAACATGGCCCACTTGATGGCAGTAAAGTTTTTCTTAAAAAAGAAAAGAAGGGAATGAGGCTCCTGATTTATTTATTGAGGAACCGCCGATGGTCCTATGTAGATATATTACGGCATTGCCTATAAATGATACAGTTCTGACATTTCATTAAGTCCTTTAGTTGTAGTGTTAAATTTGAGTATAAGCATTGCCTCCCTTTGTCTTAGTTTTGCTTCCAGGTCGCCACCTCTTTTGTCAGGGTCAATTTTAGAAATGACCGTCCACTTCAGGTCGGAGTCGATATGTCCATTTTCTAGCCAATGTTGGACTAATGGCGCTGTAAGGACTTTCATCTTGATTCTTGATTTATGTTGTGAGATCCTTTGTCTTATCTCTTGGTTTGTTTTACCGATGTATAACTTGCCGCAAGGGCATACAATGCCATACACAGCATTGCGGGTTTTACAGTTGGTGAAACTGTTGTGTTTCCAAAAGATTCCGTCATGTTCGAACAATGATCCTTCCGTTGTTAAAGGGCAATTGACACATGTCCCACATTTATGATGGCCTTTTATAGGTGGCAAGCCTACATATTCTCTCATTGTGGGGCTTGGTGCTTTTGGTACCATTGCTCGTACTATCTGATTGGCAATGCTCTTATCTTTTTTGAAAGCAAAGAGCGGTTTATTGTTAAGTTGAGGGTCTAGTTCTTTTATTAAATGCCAATTTTGATGGATGGTCTTTTTTAGACAGTTAGATGATGGACAGTAGGTAGAGACACAAACAATTCTAGACTGTCTTTCGCGTTCTCTTCTTTTGAGCAATTCTTCCCGTGGTGTCCACCACGCTCTTTTTTGGGCTTGTTTTAAGAGTTTCGAAGGATAACCTCTCTGAAGGAGTCTCTCTCTCAGTACGTTGGCGTGCTCTGTATATTCTTCTTTAAATGTACAGTTCCTCCTTATTCGGAGGAATTGGCCTACCGGTAGATTTTGTTTTAGGCTTTGCGGATGGTTACTTGAGAAGTCGAGTGCCTTATTTCTATCCGATTTTTTCCGGTACAAAGTTGTTTCCAATTCGCCATTTGTGCAGTAAACTTCAACGTCTAAGAAGGTGAGTCTAGTTTTCGAGAATTGAATGCTAAATTGAATGTCTCTAGTACGATTATTCAACCATCCATGGAAATTCATGAGTTCATCTTCATTCCCTGTCCATGTTAGAAAGATCTGAGGAAAGCACTAGCACTGTACAGTGCCAGTGTCACAAAGGGCACTGATTTTTAATGTGCTGGATTGACCAGCGAGTTTTAGTCAATAAAGTTTTCAAATACTTAAAGTTGCTGTTCACTGAAGTATTTTATTCATACTTATGCAGGTATATTCATGAAGGTATTCAATAGTTAAACTTTATATGCAATTCCTTTTACAACAATCCATATGTTCCAATGCATTTCGGCCCACTGGCCTTCATCTGGGAAATCTATGAAACAAGGAGTGGTATCTGTCACTGATAATTATTCAATACAAACAATGTTTAAATCACTAAATCTCTGTCACATGTTATCTGTCATCAATAAATAAGTTAGAAGTTGAATAAATACCCTTTACATTTGCGCGCTTTAAATAGCTATCAGATTTGTAAACCATTTACGCTCATGCGTTATCCTGTGTTAAATGCAGCATGGTGACATTGCTCGTTCATCTCACAGTCGGGTTAGCTAGCGTGGCGCATTAGTAAACAAACGTTCTCTTGCGCTTTAAAAAATGCTTGTGTTTCAAGTACTGAGCGGGTTCGGGCTGCCTCGAAGATGTTGTAAACGGTAAATGTAGCTCATTCTTACCAGATATGCAGGGAATTGGGTTCTATCAGCGCTGTAAGCGGGACGCTCTCGGCGCGATGCAAGTTGGCGTGTGACGCGTGTGGGCTGTACTACGGTGTTTTGAAGGCGCGCGCTTATCAATTAAAGGGCCAGTGTTCAAATCTGTAATCTAATGCAATGCAATAGTAAAGCTTCGTGGCAAAGATAATTGTTACAATATATCGTACCATGGTAACTGTGTATCCTAGTGTGCAAATAACTGAATCATGAATAACAGAATTATAAATAACAACTAAATTCAGTTCTTTCATTTATCCCCTGAGGGCGCAGAGTTTGTAAGTAGAATATCCAATGATTTTCACGTTTCAGCAAAGTCTTTCTGTTATCTCTTTCTTCATTTTTTTCCACAATCTCCAATATGCATGCTCTAATCTGGTTGGTCTGATGGTTTTGTTCAATAAAGTGGTTGGCAACCGCTGATTTGGGCACTTTTGTTCTTATATTACTTTTGTGTTCAGTCAATCTTGTTTTAAGTTTACGTTCTGTTTGTCCCACGTAAGCTTTTCCGCATGGGCATTTTAACATGTAAATGATGTTTTTTGTATCACAGGTACCGTTAACTTGTAGCTTGATTTTGTTACCCTGCATGGGGTGGGTGATGGTGTTACCCTCCATGATGTTGTTGCAATTACTGCAGTTTCTACATGGGATGGTGCCTTTGAAAGTTGTTTGAGGTTTTGTGAGTGCAGGTTTCTTTATGATTTCACCTAGGTTTTCGGCTCTAGTAAATGCGAACATGGGTTCATCCTGAAAGATGTTGTTAAAATCCAGTTCTGTTTTGAGCATGCACCAATGTCTTTTGATGATTTTCTTGAATTGAGGAGTGATTGTAGAATATTTACTCACACATGTAATTTTAGTAGTTTTTTACCTTTTTGGGAAGAAAGTAAGGTCTTCCTGTTCTTTGCTGTAGCTCTTTTGTGGGCATCTTGTAACACCTCATCTGGGTATCCTCGTTTCTTAAATTTGTTAATCATGATTTGTGTTTGTGTCTTGGATTCCTTCGGGTCTGAGACGATCCTTTGTACACGGAGTAATTGTGAATATGGTAAGTGTTGTTTGAGCGGGGTAGGGTGGAAACTTCGGTAGGCAAGCAGATTATTTCGATCAGTCGTCTCAGTGTATAGGGTGGTTTCAAACTTATCGTCTGTTTTAAGGATGGTTACGTCCAGGTAGTTAATTTGATTCTCATGTACTACATGGGTGAATTGTATCCTTGGATCAATCAGGTTTAATTGTTGGATGTTGTTGAACAATTGGTCTTCAGTATCTTTCTACAAGATTCTCGGCTTGTTTTATTATAATGTTACCGTCATTTTTTAGGGTGGATAATGCCTCTTTTTGAGCTTTAGAAAGGTTGGGTTTGATGTAATTCCGCTTCTTTTAGTCGACTAACCACTTTTTTCTCGGGACAAGAAATAACGCCAAGTTCAGAAACAAAAGGACTAAGGAAAAAATCAAATTTTTGCCCACCTGCCTATAAGGTTCCAAAGGAGGTAATAACTTTCGAAAAAACAGTACTCTCGGCCATTTCATTCGAAGAAAAAAAGAAGCGGAATTACATCAAACCCAACCTTTCTAAAGCTCAAAAAGAGGCATTATCCACCCTAAAAAATGACGGTAACATTATAATAAAACAAGCCGATAAGGGCGGATCGATCGTTGTTTGGGGTACGAATGAATATATCACAGAGGCTACTCGCCAATTGACAGATCAGGAATGTTATCGCAAAATTGACTATGACCCCACTAAAGAACTGCAAAAGGAATTATTTTCTATCCTTAACAAAGGATTTTTCAGAGGGTTTTCTTGGAAAAAATGAGTTTGAGTATTTACAAAACCGACATCCCCGAATACCACTATTCTATGTGCTTTCCAAAGTACATAAGGATGAAAAAGCGCCACCAGGGAGACCGATCATTTCTGGCTCTGAATCACTTTTCGAGCCCATTTCAAAATTCATCGATTTTTTCTTGAAACCATTCATGCCACAAGTAAAGTCATACTTACAAGACACTACTGATTTCATCAATAAGTTGAACACCTTACCATTTACTGAGAACCAAGATCTTCTCGTAAGTATGGATATAGTGTCGCTGTACACACAAATCCCCCAAGATCAAGCCCTAGAGGTTTTGGAACTATACCTAGATCGGAGGGATAGAACAACTTAGATTCCCACGAATTTCATCTTGGAACTTGCAAAAATGGCCCTTACTAGGAACTATTTTAAGTTCAAAGATGACTTCCTCTTCCAAATTAAGGGAGTAGCGATGGGCTGCCCCCTTGCCCTGGAGCTAGCTGTACTTTTCATGAGCCAGTACGAAGAGTCTTTCGTGTATAATAGCAACCCGTACACAGATCGGATAGGAGGATGGTTACGATTCATCGATGACATCTTTCTAACATGGACAGGGAATGAAGATGAACTCATGAATTTCCATGGATGGTTGAATAATCGTACTAGAGACATTCAATTTAGCATTCAATTCTCGAAAACTAGACTCACCTTCTTAGACGTTAAAGTTTACTGCACAAATGGCGAATTGGTAACAACTTTGTACCGGAAAAAATCGGATAGAAATAAGGCACTCGACTTCTCAAGTAACCATCCGCGAAGCCTAAAACAAAATCTACCGGTAGGCCAATTCCTCCGAATAAGGAGGAACTGTACATTTAAAGAAGAATATACAGAGCACGCCAACGTACTGAGAGAGAGACTCCTTCAGAGAGGTTATCCTTCGAAACTCTTAAAACAAGCCCAAAAAAGAGCGTGGTGGACACCACGGGAAGAATTACTCAAAAGAAGAGAATGTGAAAGACAGTCTAGAATTGTTTGTGTCTCTACCTACTGTCCATCATCTAACTGGCTAAAAAAGACCATCCATCAAAATTGGCATTTAATAAAAGAACTAGACCCTCACCTTAACAATAAACCGCTCTTTGCTTTCAATAAAGATAAGAGCATTGCCAATCAGATAGTACGAGCAATGGTACCAAAAGCACCAAGCCCCACAATGAGAGAATATGTAGGCTTGCCACCTATAAAAGGCCATCATAAATGTGTGACATGTGTCAATTGCCCTTTAACAACGGAAGGATCATTGTTCGAACATGACGGAATCTTTTGGAAACACGACAGTTTCACCAACTATAAAACCTGCAATGTTGTGTATGGCATTGTATGCCCTTGCGGCAAGTTATACATCGGTAAAACAAACCAAGAGATAAGACAAAGGATCTCACAACATAAATCAAGAATCAAGATGAAAGTCCTTACAGCGCCATTAGTCCAACATTGGCTAGAAAATGGACATATCAACACCTACCTGAAGTGGACGGTCATTTCTAAAATTGACCCTGACAAAAGAGGTGGCGACCTGGAAGCAAAGCTAAGACAAAGGGAGGCAATGCTTATACTCAAATTTAACACTACAACTAAAGGACTTAATGAAATGTCAGAACTGTGTCATTTATAGGCAATGCCGTAATATATCTACATAGGACCATCCGCGGTTCCTCAATAAATAAATCAGGAGCCTCATTCCCTTCTTTTCTTTTTTAAGAAAAACTTTACTGCCATCAAGTGCGCCATGTTCAAATATTACACGTTCAATAAACTACAGTTTCCAGCACCCCTAGGGGCCCTGAGGATCACAGTTATAAGCGCCCAACTCGTGACGTGTCAACACGGCGCCGGAATTCATTGCCAAACGAGGTTCACGGAAAAAGACTATCGACGGTAAGAGCTCATCGAAAACTCAGAACTCTAATTGCTGAAAGCGTTGATTTCACAAGTTCTATAATAAAAGGGATAGACAGTGTCTTGTTTTACAAACCCGTTTATGAGTTCTGAACAAGAAACCCACCGCTGAATTCTATTTCTTGGTATTTTTTTAACAGACGGAATCATAACGGAAGCTTTTCCCTCCATTTATTGAGACTGAATCAAACACGTCTAACTTTACAGAGGATTACACAACACATCTCAGTAAGTAGTTCAGCAATTGGCGTTTTTCTTTGAGGCTCCGCAATTCCATCGAACAGACATCTGATGGATTTTCCTTTTCCCCAGCTTTCATTAAAGAACCCGCCAAGAAAACCCGACAGGTACTACATGTGTGAATGGTGTGCCGAATGTTAAGTTGAGTGTCTCTCTTGTGTGCTGATATCTGACTGAGTTTTTTTCTTTTGTCGACTTTATGTTTTTCAGATTTTATCTGTCTTTGGTCCTGAGGAGAATCCCAAGGAGTAATGGGATTCGAAACGCGTCGACCCCTCTAGATTGAATAATTGTTCATTTCTCCTCACGATGACCATGTGTCATCGTAGTGATTGAGATTTAACTAAATGGTTGCATATAGTGCATTTGATTCGAGAAATCTAAGTTCGTTCACTTTTTCATATTGAATGTATTATTTGTGTTCTCTCATTAAGAATTGAGCTTTTTTTGCTTATCCTAGTTGTATATATTAGATAGGAATTTTCTCTCCTTGTAAATAGTTTCTCTCACACTTTTACACTTCCCCACCTGTTGAATGTGCAGTGTTTTCATGTGGAATGATTGTAGTATGAATGTCAGGGTTGCGAGTTTGAGTAAGTTGAATCTGACATTTATGTTGTTTGTTGATTTTCCCTGCATCACCCACACATCTTCCTTTTTTCACTGAATTGTACATATTGATAACTCCTTTTTGTGTATAGGCCTTTTGACTCACTTTCTACTTGTTTTCTTTAGTTGATACATACATATATAAAAAAAAATAAAAAGCATCTTAAAGTAATTTTGTAAGTAGAAATTAAACATCTACACAACAACATTTGGTGTGGACTGAATGAGTGGTCATTCTAAGTTGAGAAGTATCAACTCAGCTTATTGAGTCTCTGATCAAATAGCTCGAGCAGTACTGGCAGTTGTTTTGTTACATATAGTTGTAGGCGTAGCCTTACTGCGCTCAAGCCAAACCCTTCTTTGCTTCAAGGTATTATGGGGGTACGGCATGCTGCCATTGCCTGGATTGCCTACAATAACCTAGAAAAACAAGAAAGGAACATCAAATCAGCAATAGTAGTTAGTGGTTTACTAACTAAACTTGTTAACTTCACTCGATAATTCTCTTACCTGAATAGATTGCTGCTGTCTGTCTTCATCTTCCAAATCTCACTGCAGGGTTCCCATTGTGGTGGTAGTTATAGCAGGCTAGTAAGCAAACAGGGAAGTATCACAACAAGTGAGGTCCCCTACCTGGATGAGCTAAACAGTAGGATTAATTAAAAGGAATTTTTCATCACAGGTAACTAATTTGAAAGTAAAACGCAGAGTTAGTGGGTTATATATTCATATCATAGCTTTACAAAGACTGAGACCAGACTACTACTATCATGACACAGCAAAAGAATAGAATACTTGATATTATAACAAGAACTAGCAATAGCAGCTTTTTGTGAGCAACCGGGAGATATTTAATTAAATAAAAGTTCGAGTCAGGAGTAGTGGACTCAGAATCAGGAGTGTAATTGACAAAGTTAAGAGTTTATGCAAAACAAGGCCTGAATGATGATATTGACGAATGATGTTCTATATAAAAAAATATAATGCGTGGGTGGGTACGTGGGACTGGTGTGGTCTATTGATCAGTAATAGAAGATCCTGGAGTGAGGTGGTGTCACTTCCACCACATCCGCCCTAGTAAGTGGGTGATCCATTTATGATATAAATTAGGTCACCTCAATTCATCACACAACCCGGGGAAAGAGATTTGGGGTTTGATAAATGGATCGGCAAAGGGATTTGGGAAAGGTGTGACAAAGACAAACACTACACAACAACAATATCTATCAGGGCTAAGATGAACAGCACGAATGTCTGACAAAATATCGATATCACAAATATCGATATACAAAAATATCGGAACAAAAATATCGAAGTCAAAAATATCGGAATCCTATCCCTAACAAGGTAAGTACAAATATATCGAAAAAAAAATATAGAATGACAAAAATATATATTTTTGTAAAATATCGTTTTTTTTATTAAATAAAAATCTAATATTAACAAAATAATACTTATAAATGTAATAAACATATTTAAAAATGTACTATAATATTTAAAATTAATACATAATGTAATACAAATTAATATTAATAAATATATAATACATAATATATTTTTTATTAAAAATAACTAAATTAATTATTTTCATAACTTATAAACAAATAAAAATATAATAAATTACTAATACATTTATATACATAAAATAATCACATAAATAACAATTAATAACAGCATAATACTAATAAAAAAGCTAAATACATTTTAGATAGCGTATGAGTAAAAATTACTATTCCCACTCCAGAGAGTGCGACAGTAGGGAAAGTGTTGGATAGCGTAGCGGTAACAATTACTATTCCCACTCCAGAGAGTGCAACAGTAGGGAAAGTGTTGGATAGCGTAGGGTTAAAAATTACTATTCCAACTCCAGAGAGTGCAACAGTAGGGAAAGTGTTGGATAGCGTAGGGGTAACAATTACTATTCCAACTCCAGAGAGTGCAACAGTAGGGAAAGTGTTGGATAGCGTAGAGGTAAAAATTACTATTCCCACTCCAGAGAGTACAACAGTAGGGAAAGTGTTGGATAGCGTAGGGGTAACAATTATTATTCCCACTCCAGAGAGTGCAACAGTAGGGAAAGTGTTGGATAGCATAGGGGTAAAAATTACTATTTCAACTCCAGAGAGTGCAACAGTAGGGAAAGTGTTGGATAGCGTAGGGGTAAAAATTACTATTCCCACTCCAGAGAGTGCAACAGTAGGGAAAGTGTTGGATAGCGTAGGGGTAACAATTACTATTCTAACTCCAGAGAGTGCAACAGTAGGGAAAGTGTTGGATAGCATAGGGGTAAAAATTACTATTCCCACTCCAGAGAGTGCAACAGTAGGGAAAGTGTTGGATAGTTTATAATATTTCATTACCAATTAATAAATAATTAACAATTATAAAATTAACTTAACAATGATTTTTAATTCATTATTACTTAATTACATTAAAATTAGTTCCCACCATATTCCCCTATAAACACACAACCCGCAACAGAACACATTTATCAATTAATAAATTATTTAAAATTAATTACCAATTAATTAAAATTATTTACCAATTAATTAAAATTAATGTATGCTTCCTACTAATTAATCATTAATTCTACATAATGAAATTACTTCCCACCCTATTCCCGTATAAACCCATAACCAGCTACAGAACATATTTATCAATTAATCAATTAATTCAAATTAATTAAAATTATTTCTCAATTAATTAATTAAAAATTCCTACTAATTAATAATTAATTTAACATGATTAAATTACTTCCCACCCTTTTCCCCTATAAACCCATAACCCGCTACAGAACATATTTATCAATTAATCAATTAATTAAAATAATTAAAATTATTTCTCAATTAATTAATTAATAATTCCTACTAATTAATAATTAATTTAACATAATTAAATTACTTCCCACCCTATTCCCCTATAAACCCACAACCCGCTACAGTACTAAAAGACAACATTTAATTAAATTACATTATAAATACATTATAAAACATAATAAATACAATGTAATATACACAAAATGTATTTAAAAATCAATATTAGTAACATCGAAATTATTTACTTCGATATTACTGACATCGATATTTAAAACTTCGATATTACTAATATCGATATTAAGAGTGTCGATATTACTTACCTTCTATATTATGTCCCTTCGATATTTAAACTTCAATATAATTGTATATCGAAATTTAAAACTCGATATTTTGTCTGTGTACCGAACAGGCACATCAACTTAAAACTGGAATGGAAGAAATGAGTATGACACAGTTCATTCAAATCCATTGCAAACAGTCCTTTAGCAGCAGAGACCCAAGTTATGTATCTAAATGTTCTATCATCTAGGTTTGAAAAATACAAATTATAGAGAAGTGTAAATAAGTGTAGTCTGGGTGTGCTGAGAGGGTTCTATGGATTGGCAAGTGCCTGGATACCCGAGCAATGTGCATCCGACGACCTCTTGAGACTGAACAGTGACAGAAGCCCCTGACTTACTGAGAGAATGCAAATAGAGGGCAAATAGGAAGGGTGTTTTGTTTGTGGTCACTCAAAGGCTTGCAAATGGGTTGTGCACTACCAAAGTTGGGGTATCAGAAGGGAACATTTGAGGGGCAATGAAATGGGGGTAATCAGAAGTAAAAAAAAAGTCAGAGGTATGAAGATCCTGTTCTCACAGTAAGGGGGGTCAAAAAACGTTGCTTAATTTTACTGTACAACCCTGACCATACTTTGTGCATCCTGACTCCCTCAGTAATCAGTAAAGCCACACAGTCTTAAAAAATATGATTGTTAAAAGAAAATTGGTACTGTAATGCCAAATTGGGTAGTGCATCTACATTCTTCTCAGAATATCTATCTTTGGTGCCTAGCTGAACCGGTCTAGTAGGTTAAGCGGGAATGTAATTGAGCATTCACCTTTCATACAGGATAAGAAGAGGCCTGCATATTCTGAAACAGACACAATATTCTCGAGTCAAGGAGAAGAACAAAAGGTAAGCTTCATGAGGAGTAAACCAACTACCAAGATTTAGAGGCAGAGCAAGAGCATAGGCTGCTGCAACCATTCATTTGATCCGTCATGGCAGATAAATTAACTGAGAAATGAAAGAGCAATTTACACCCAATTACAGACAATTAGCTCCATGTACCACTCGAAACAATCTCACAACTGTCATAAGAACATTTAGCAAGTGATTGATTGATGTTGTGATAGTGATGATAATGATGTGGCATCACACGTCTGTCTCCAGGTACAAGCAACAGGCCCCCTCAACCACAGCCACACAAAAGGAGTTTCAGATTTGAGCCAACATTTCCCAAATCAATTAACCTCTGTCCAGTCCACAGAGCTGAGTAGACCTCAGAGTCATCATCATGTTGGTTTCCCTTTGAAGATGACATACTCAATACCTTCCTTCTTCTTGCACTTGACTTAAGCCCACCCTGAGTCCTTTCATCCTCCTCCTGACTCCGAGGAATGAATTAGCCCAATGCCAACACGAGACCTATAGTGCACTGCTGTTGAAGAACAAGAAGAGAAACAGAATTTGAGTATTTTGTGTAGGTTTGTGTTTGTTAACTAAAGTGACTGTTCTGGCCCCTGAAGAACCAGAAGAAAGGAGTGGCCCCTGCAAGTAAATCATGCTAAGTCCTAAAGGGCCAATCACCTTCAGGAAAAATCATCAACCATCAGGCCGCAAGCATTACAAATTATTGAAGTCAAGTTTGCAAATTATTATTTTAACCACATCCCTCACAGTCACTCAATAATATATCACTTGGAGGGTGGCCAGTAAGATGGTGGAGTAACAGTGTCCGGCTAGGTTCAATGTAATCCTATGGTAATCCTGGAGCCCTGATACCCTTTGGCCCTATATATGTCCTGTGAGCAGTCCTTTGCCACAAGACACTACTTTGAGCTGCGCTTTTGTGGTCACTGAACCGCCTGATGCAGTGGAAAAGGCAGGAAAGAGGAGCAGCGGCTCCTTGCAAAATTGCAGCCGCCCCCGCTTGCGACTGAGGTGTCCGTCCCAGCTGCCCCAGTCCGGGGTGCAGATCGGCACCCACGAAGGATGGTAGACCGAGCAAGGGGGTGGAAAAGAGGGCACTCGTAAGATGGCCCCCATTGCATGGACCAACAATAGAGTGATGGGCATCAGTGGACGGCCGGTATCATGTGGGGTGAGGAGAGCATAGCTCTCGGCTGCTGGTGCTGTACACAGAGGCTGGGCCCACATAAGTAAGACTGAGACCAAGGCCCTCCATGTGATCAGAGATGTCCTGCCTTGAGAGATATTCAGTGTAAATGAGGCAGTGATACCAAATGAGCTACACTGGCATAGAGCCCAGTGTAGAGATGAGGCAGCGGACCATTGTCCCTCACAATGGTGGTAAGTCCTGGGCTCGATGCAGGGGTGAATGTGTGGAACTGGGTCTTAGGCAGAGGGGGAGCCAGTGGTGTGGCTCTACTGGAGGATCCAAGACCATTCTTTCATTATACATGTGACCATACCCACCCTTTTTCCTCATACTCCCTGTGGACTGATAGCAGGAGGGGTTGGTGAACGCACAGGGGAACTATGGTCTCGCCTGCATGAGACTTGCCAGGATGGGATGTGGCCAGTCAGCTGGGCCCGGCATTTGAAAGGCAGCTGGGTCCCCTTTGAGGAATTGGGGAGTACCCAGGGGCACCTTCGCAGTGGTGACCTTAATTCTGAGGCCCCCTCCTTCCCCGTGTGTGGTGTTGGCCACTGCAATGGCCCTGTCTGATTGTGGGGAGAGTCCCCCTCTGGTAGCTCTTGGGTGGCTTGGACTGAACATATGGCCTGAGACCTGTCAAAGGATAAAAGGATACTCACTGGGGATCACAACACCATCCCCTCCTCCCTCCTCTACTGAATATGGACTTACTGTGCCCTTTCAGAGGCAATCAAAGAGGACAGTGATCCTTGGTGGATCTCACCCCCTTCTGCCTGGGGAATGTAATTCTTCTTTATGAAAACATCCCAGACGTGGATGAGGGGGCACAGCACCGGATTTGACACATGGGCGAAAGCTGTATGAGCAGCCTGCAATACAAGACTAGTCTTCATCATATTTCTACCCACTTATACTGTAGGAAGGATGAGGTAATCTCCCTGACCTGGGAGCTAGCATACATGAAGCCGATGGAGACTATGGCACTGCAAGTGTGATCTCAAACTGTACCTCCTCTGGAATAGGGAAGAGAGCCATTTTTGATGTATACATCAGCCTGAACTAGGCAGTCCCTGCAGAGCAGGTAAGGATAGTTAACCTGGATTCCTGCCTCTACCCTGACAGTTTAGAGACCAAAGGGCAAGATGAGTTATTGAAGCAGGTACCAGATGCTCACCTTAGACCTGTATATTCAAGTACCTCTTGGTCACCCTCCCCTTGTGCGATGGCAAAAGATAAAGACTCAAAGCAGACCCACCAGGGAATGATATACAGATATACCAGGCAGGTGGAAATCCTCCCAGGAGATGCAGATGCAGCACCCCCAGATAATGCCAAATAATGCTGCACTCATGGTGGCGATTCATCAGTCCATGTTGACGTTGGAAACTAAAACAGTGAGTTGGGCACAGAGGTTTCACTGTTAAGACAGTATTTCCAGAAGGTCACAGACATAGTCACAGTGCCAGAAGAAAGAATATCTGAGCTGTAAGATGCCACACACAGTAGAGGAAAGCCAATATCGAAGCACTCACTAAAGACTTATTGTAGAGATTCGATGATGCCAAAAATTGCACTAGGCATAATAATCTCCTATTTGTGGTCTTCCCAAAAGGAGTGGAATGTACCAATGCACTCCATTTCTGGAACAACGGCTTTATAATATCTTTACCTCCAATACATTCTCTACCTGTATGCCATCATGGGGGCACATAGGGTGCTTGCTGCTAGGTCCATACTGGGTGGGCAACCATTGAAACCTATTGCAAGCATTCAAAACTTTCATGATCAGGACATAATACTTAGTGAGGTGCAGCAAACTGGTGCCCTTAAGTATCACTCCTCCACTTTCATGCTGTTCCATTATTGCTCCAGAGAGGTGCAAAATCAGAGACGTTCCTTTGACGCAGTCAAGGCAAAACTCAGATCAATGATCTTCCAATCTATGCTGCTCTTTACTTCCAAATTGAAAGTGATCTTTCAGGACAAAATACACTTCTTTGAAAATCCAGAAGAGACCTGGAAATAGATGAAAAAGAGGCCTCCTCTCTACCTCTCACATGAACTCTTGCGGGGACCCTCACCCATGCGATCAAAAGGACTCAATTTCAAAAGCATACTTTCCAGCATTATCTTTATCGGGGTATGCAAATGGGCAACTTTCTACCAGCAACCGAGGTGGCAATTGAGATATGGTTCAAAAAGAGCAGGTATATAGTGTGGGCCTGTAAAATTACCCAGAGATTGTGTTATGGATGGAGCTACTTTCCAGGACCTGGAACAACTTTGGGGTTTTGAAACTTGGGACCTCAATTCTATTTCTAAAATGGGAGATCTCATTCAGAGAGACTTATGTCCTTCGGATTCCTTCAGAAGGGAATTCCAAGTCCAGGACACAATACTGGAAATAATGACCACTTAGGGAAAACAAGCGCCACAATTCAGAGGCATACACACAGGAGAGGAGTGTGCAGAGCCATCGGGCATAGCCGTGAGGTAAAACGGCAGTGTTGGGGAACTCGCTGACCACCACTGAACTCCAGCCCCCAGCAGCACCAGGGGCGACGCGCTCGTGACGCGGAGGGAGCGCCAGGAGGCACTGATAGGGAGACGCCCCGCGAGTCGCACGCGGGAAGCGCCCGGGAGAAGCCCGGGACAAAGGCGGGACAGTCTTAGACAGTCCTAGACTGGCCGGGGCTGGACTGGGCCACCCCCTTCTACCTTCAACGCAAGCAAGTAAGAAAATATTTCAGTTTTACCTATTCCTCTGTGTTCTGCAAAGCGGAGTGGCTCACCTTTTGTGTATAACTCAAATCCTTCAACATCTGTGACTTAGCAAAGTGCTAAGTGGTTAGTGTTAAAAACTATTTTGAAATTTGCATTCTCCTGATCCCAGTTCCCTCAGCAGGACTGTGAAGCAGGTGCGTATGTGTATCATTCTCTCCTATACTGGGAAAATTAACAACGTAGCCCTTTACATGTCAAAAAAAATGTCAAGAAAACAGCCACCTCCTAATACAAAGACTATAGAAAACTATATGGTCCAAGTAGTTGCTAAAATTAACAACGAAAGAAGACAATCATTGGGTTTAAGTCAGTCCCCCAATCTACAGCTATTAAGCCCAACCCAAAGCCCCCAACAGTCACTTTCTTTAGCACCTGATGTTTCTACTGACCTGATAGACATTACGGTCCATTCAAACCAAAACCTAGATGACCAAAACAGCCTTATACTGGACAATGTAGCAAATACAGTGCCACTAGATCTAGAAATTAACACCGACCTCGAGCATGACATTTTGGCTCACAAATCTGATGAACTTTCATCTCCTGAGCAGGAAACCCGACCTGTGAGAAAACATAGAAAAACTCAGCAAAAACGGACGGGTCTACGCTCAGGAAACAGGAGAAAAAAAGCAACACCCATAGGGAAAAATAAGGCAAAAACCACTGATGATGGTGATAATAATGCCCTTGAAAAAAGCTACCAGGATAAAAGCTATAATGAGGATGATCTGCTCCTGAAGATAGCAGACATCATTGACTCCAAAATTAAAACCATCATTAAGCCTTTAGTTGCCAAGATCGACAAATTGAATGCGGAGGTAAAAAGAATGAGTGGTCTTCAATCCAAGGCTGTGGATGGGGTTGATAAAGTAACTACTCTGGTGACACAATTGGGAAAGTCAGCTGAGACTAAGACAAGGAGTTCCAAGGAAAAAGAGAGTGGTTCGACGCTCCCTGTAAGTCCAGCCCGAAATGAAACAAACCCTACCAACGGGCCCCCGACTACTGATGGTGCACCAGTGACAACAGGCATTCCGCGAGTAAAATGCCAGGAAACAGACCCCCTCCAATTCATCGAAGAAGCTTCCCCAGTGGTACAGGTGTTGGCTAATGTTCCCCCGCCAACGGATGCACAAACGGAATCGCCAGCATCCTTGTCTAGTAAGGCATTGCATTGGTTAACAAGCAACATGCAAATGGCACCGGGAGGTAAACATCAGCTTGCATGTGAAATCAAGTCAGTGAAAAGGGTTGCTTGGATTGGAAACCGACCAAAAAGGTTCAAGGGAGACTGTGTTATAGTGACTTTTTGCCACGCGGCTGTCCTGCCCAATGTCCTAAACCATATCTTCCCTCCACAAAGAAGAGCTGGGTCTGTTGTTCCCCTTACCTTAAAATTTTTCTATGGGAACAACAGAATGTAACATTTCCAAAGACTCCGGGACCTTTGTGGAACATTGTGAGAAACAACAGAGGACCAAGGGCTCCTCTTAATGAATGGGGCATGGTCCTAGGTAATAGATATGAAGCTCTATCAGGGCTAAATGATTGCGATTGACTGGTTGAAGCCACTATGATTTTTCAACTCTCACGGGTGAACAAGCAGGGGGGGAACTGGAAACTCAGTCAAATACTGTAATACCTGATGTATTGATAAATGCAAGTAATATGCAGGGCGACCTTGGCGGTATGAACAATGATTACCATCTTATTGGACGATTTGATTATGCTGATGAAAACGATTTAAATGAAAATTTATCCCCAAAACTGGCTGCAATTGGGAATAACATAAGAGAATATGACTTCCCCCAACAACAAAGGGATAGTCAATCTAGCAGTATCAAATCTACCAATGACAATGCCGTTGCTCAATATATCTTAGTGTCCTGGAATATTGCAGGCTTGAAAAGTAAGATACCATCACAGGACTGGCTAACTTTTCTGGATTCAAAGGATATAATCCTTTTCCAGGAGACTTGGCAGCTAGACCCAGATCCGGTTCAAGGATATTTACATTTCTACGTTCCAGCCACTCCGAGTTTAAGGGGAAGGCCTAAAGGTGGCCTGGTGACATGGGTTAAACAGAACAGTGACCATTCAGTTCTTCAACTGGTCACCAATAGCCCCGATATATTGTTGGTTAAGCTACAGCGACCATCTTGTAAGGACCTTTTCATTTTTAACATCTACTCAAGGGGATTACCAGGTGGTAAATCCACTGAGGCGGTTGACAAGTTAGATTCCCTATTAAAACAACATTGCCTAAATGCTAACGTTATTATCGGCGGCGGTTTTAATTGTTGTTTTGAACCATTAGATAACCAAGATGAAGATCTCACGATAGAAGAGGACTATATCTGGGATATCCCTCAGCTTTCCTTGACACCCATTAAAAAATGGTCTGAGGCTGCTCTACAGTTAAAAGTCTTATGTGTCGAGTTTGGGTTGCGGGCCACTAACGGAAGAACGGGCTCAGATAAACAGGGTGCCCCCACCTTCTCTAATGGCACTTCACATAGTCGCATCGATTATATCTTGACCAACAAAGAGAATTGGGCCAATATTGTTGACATGTGGATTGAGCCAAGGGTGGAAAGTGACCATGATCCATTAATCCTGACTTTCAAATTGTTTGATCTAGTGACAAAAGATGAACAGAGGGAAAATGTCCAAATAAATCTCTCAAATGATCACAGACACATCAGATGGTCAACTTGTGCAGCCAATGAGGAAAGCATAATAGCTATGAGGGACTTAACAACCCAGGCCATTAGAGAAGTAAGGAGTATAACCCTTATGGATACTCCGATATCTGAAATCAGTAGGATCCATGATGAATTTTTTAATAGGTTAAAACCTTTTTTTGTCAAAACAGTTACTAAGAAGCAGCGTAGGCAACAAGGAAGGAGGATCAGTGGTATGACAAACCCTGCAGGGTTGCCTATAGGGCCCTGTCAGATGCTGTAAAGACTAAAGATAAAAACAAGATAAGGGATGCCCGTGTAATGTATAAAAAAGTGCAAACAAGTGCAAAAAGGGACTGGGAGGAAGGCTACTGGAGGGATCTCCTCATAGCTAGTAAGCAAAGATCTATGACGCCCTTTTGGAACATTGTTAAATGGGGAAGGGGGGGCCATAAGAGGAGAACCCATGAATCATGTGTCACCAGAAGCATGGGTATCCCATTATGCAACTCAGTTTGCTGTTGAGGATGGAGATGAAGAGGAGTGTGTGGCCCCAGCAGATATTTCAACAAGCCACCTACTCTTCACCAAAGCCGATGTCCTAAAAACTCTGAATAACATACCTAAAGCCAGAGCCCCGGGCCTAGATTCTGTCCCTGCAGACTTGTTCATGCATGACAAGGACCTATGGGCCACCTATATTCAGTTGTTAGCCAATGGCATTGCAAAGGGCTCACCTATCCCTGAGACTTGGAAGGGTGCCGAGATTATCCCCATCTATAAAAAGGGGGCATGTTTGGATCCAGGTAACTATAGGCCTATTAGCCTGATCGCATGTATACAGAAAGTATTGGCAAGACTTTTATTGCAGCGAATCCATGGGTGGATAGACTACCAGGACATATTGTCACCCCTGCAGGCAGGCTTTCGTAGCCATACCAGTACCATTGACCAAGTTTTTAGATTTGTTTTAATATATTGGTGTGTAGTTTTATTAGGGGGGGATGCTTTTTGCAGCTTTCGTTGATTTAAAATCAGCTTTTGATTTAGTTCCCTGCCATAAGTTGTGGAATATTCTACAAGATCAGGGTATCCCAAATGAAATTTTGTCCTTATTAATCAGAATGCATGAAAATAATTTTGCACAAGTTCGGTGGAACCAGCAGGGTAGTGTCACTGAGAAATTCCCTATCGCGAGGGGAGTACGCCAAGGATGCGTGCTTGCCCCAACGCTCTTTTCGCTATACATTAACAGGGTGATCAGGTACTTCGAATATCAGCCCACAGATGCCCCAAAGTTGGCAGGAAGACTGATCCCCCTGTTGATGTTCGCGGATGATACCCTGCTGATATCCAAGACCCAGCAGGGACTTCAGAGGGCTATTGGGGTTTTTGAATCATTTTGCACAGACCATGGCCTTGTTATTAATACAAGTAAAACAAAATGTATGGTTTTGCACAAACAGAGACACATTAGAGGGAAGGTCATTATGGACGGGGTCCAGCTTGAACAGACTCAGGTCTTCAAGTACCTCGGAATCAACTTGTCCTATAATTTAGACTGGAAGCAACATACTAATGAGCTAGCCACAAAACACGCTCAATTGACAGGAGCCCTTACTAAGGAGCTATTCTCATCACACACCAAACGAATTATACCTGTCCTAAAAATCTACAACGCAAAGGTTGGAGCGGAAGTTCTTTATGGAGCTGAACTCTGGGGGCCCAGTAATCTTACTAAGTTGACAGTAGCACAGAATAAATTCCTCCGCAACATTACTGGATTACCCATGTCAACCCCCTTGATATCTTTAAACTATGATCTAGGATTCTATAGCTTTGTGGATATGGCCAGGTATAGATCAGTGGCCTACTGGAGAAGGCTATGGGTAACCCCAGAACTCTCCCAGTATGCCCAAGGCTTTTTAGAGGTGAGAACCCTGGATACAAGTTGTAAAATAGTCTGGATGAGAGAGGTATATTTTTTATATAGGGCGATGGGCTTATCTCAACTGTGGGATGATCCCGTAAATAATGCATTTCCACCCAAAAGGACACTTCGAGATCTATATTGGAGCATGTTAGAGATTAAGTGTTTTAGAAATCATATTGATCGATCCTTTACTTATGATTACCTAGAACTCAAGCATGCACCGGCCCTAGAATCTTATTGGGACTGGATCACCGTTCCAGGGGACCGGAAGAGGTACCATCAGTTGAGGGTGGGGACACTACCTTTAAACGCCCTAACTGCGAAATGGCATAAGAGACAAACTTCAAGGTGCCCCTTTTGTCCGGATCATAATGAAAACATTGGTCATGTGCTGATTGCTTGTCCCGAATATAGTGTCCCTAGACGATCATGGCTAAAACCAATCTGCATTCAGCTAGGCTTAAGAACTGCAAATGAGGCTGTTAGGATTTTAAGAACTGACACCTCTCAGCCTGTTGTTATAGCCATGGCAAAATTTCTCCACTGGATGTGGATAATTCGGGCACGCAAAATAAGTCTGGAGTAATTGTAGGATAGCTATTGTCTGCTGCTATTGTCTGCTGCTATTTAAATTTGCACACTGTATTAATAAGTGATTAACTACGTACATTGCATTAGTAACTGTTATTTTTGTATTTTTGTACTAATGAATTTAGCTTTTATAACTGTTTTTAAAAATTGCTTTTAACAGTTTTTTAAGAATATGTAAAAATGTAAATAGGATGAGTTAGGGAGATACTTAATCTTTTTCTTCTTTTTATTGTAATAATTCACTGTGGATCCTGTACCTTTGCGGGGTGGGGGGTGGGATCAAAAACAACAATTTTTAATTGTAAAATGTCTTTTATGATTGAAAAATATCGAATAAAGACTATTTTGAATTGAATTGACCACTTAGGCATGCATGGAAATTGGAAGGTATAGATATGGTCCTCCGTGAATAAGCGCCTCTAATAAGCAGGCTGTTAATGGCTGAAAAAGTGGTTTCCTTAGTCTATGAAACTTTTAATATTAACAACAGACACCCTGAAGAAGTTGAGGGCCAAATAAGAAGCTGAAGTAGTGGAGTTTGATGATTTGGATTGGGAAGCAGCCTTGATGAACCCACAAGAGGTGGCAATTAAATCCAGACTGAAACTCATCCAATTGAAAATCCTTCTTCGGGTTGATTTTGATTGAGTGCTCTTACACAGAATTGGGAGAACGATGTCCCTTCAATGTCTGAGGAGAGACTTCTTTCATACTTTATGGACCTGCTCGACAAAACATACATAGTGGCAAAAGGTAATACATGAACTGGGTAAAGTAGAAGGGGCAACACTCCCCAATGACTCTAAACACGCTCTTCTTGGTATACCTAATGATGTGAATGCCCAACAGGTGAAGCTCCTCTTCTGTAGCTTGGGATTTATGTTTATGCGTTTATGTTTATGTTTGTTGATTTCTAGAGCTCATGGCTGCCCGTGAGGATCCCAGCGCTAGCAATAGAGCCTGTGAGGCCAAGAGAGGGGGATTAGGGGAAAAGCCAGGTCTTCAGAAGTTTACGAAAAGAAAGAAGATTAGGCTGAGCACGGATGTCCAGTGGAAGAGAATTCCACTGTTTAGAGGCATTAGACATAAAAAGGCGGCCTCCTGATCGAGCCCTCTTGATCCTGGGTGTCAAAGGCAGATGAAGATGGGTAGACCGCAGGGTTCTGTTGGTTTTAAAGGGAACAATAAGATCTTTTAGAATAGGGGGGCCTTGCCATGAAGGATTTTGTGAGTCGTGCAAAGGGCCTTAAAATTAACTCTTTCCAAAATGGGTAGCCAATGAAGTGACCTGAGAGCCAGTTTTGCTGAGCTTCGGTTGTTGGCGCCAGTAAGGAGCCGGGCAGCGGTGTTTTGTACAAACTGAAGTTTAGCCGTCACTTTCTTTGGAACGCCTAGGTATAGGGCATTCCCATAGTCCAATCTGGACAATATGAGGTCCTGGATCAGAAGCTTTCTGGACTGAGTGGGGAGCAGAGGTAGAATTTTGCGGGAAGTACGAAGAAGGCCGTAACAAGTTCCAGAAGTTTTCCTAGCTTGGGTGTTAAGCATAAGGCCTTGGTCCAACCAGACCCCCAGGCTTTTAATATCAGACTTCGGGGTCGGGGGCGGACCCATGCATGGGGGTCACGATGTCTCAGGGCGAAAATGTGACTGGTTACCTATGACTAAGCATGAGCGGATTTTGCGGATTGGCAATCCGCGAATTTTGCGGATTTGCGGATTCGCAATCCGCAAAATCCGCGAATTCCCGCGAATTTGCGGATTTTTTTTTTTTTTGTGTTCGCCCGTGTTTCTGCCAGTTCGCGAGGGTTTTTACAATTTCGCAATTTGCGAACTTACCTGTCGGGTCGCAAGTTTTGCGAACTTGTTGTTTCTACGTGTCCAGCCTGTTTGGGACACTCTTCTTCATCACTGCCACTCTCTGTCACCACTGCCACTCTCTGACTACTCATGCCACCCTCTGGCCCACCCATGCCACCCTCTGTTTCATCACTACACCCTCTGGTTGTCCAGTGTACATTATTTTCGGCAAAGCAAAGCACACCTTCCCTGCCTCAAGTGACCTGAATTAATTTGGGGCTGATTAATGTGTCACAGAATATTTTTTTAGCTGGCACCTGCTTCCTTAGTGCGCCCTGATTAGTGATCTTTTGCACTTGCTAAGTGCTTTCATTGTTGCAAAATTAGTTACAACACCTGCCCTGCCCCAACTGACAATAATGAATTAGGGGCTGATTAATGGATTTTAACTTCCAGCCTGGCTCCTGCTTGTCTCCCTTAGCTGTAATTCAGGACCTTTGTGGCATATGTGTAACTATTCTGAGGTTCAGAGCAGGGTCACATAATAGTTTCAACTGGCAACTGAACTCTGGAGGGGCCCCTCAGGAAGCCCTACAGGAAATGGCTACTAATGATGTGCCTGAACTTTTGAACCTGGTAAGTAGTTACTTTCAGTTTTGCCAAGATCGTATTTCTGCAATTTCGCACTTATTCGCGGGGCGCGAACTCACGCTAACAGTGCGAGCAGCGCGAGCAAAATCCGCTGCTCGCGGATTTGCGGATTTTGCGGGAAATTCGCAAATCTCGCGGATTGCGGATTTCCCGAAAATCCGCAAAATCCGCGAGCGGAACGGATTTTCCGCCCACACCTACCTATGACCAGGATCTCCGTCTTGTCACCGTTAAGCATAAGGTGGGACCTGTCCATCCAGCTGGCTATATCCCCAAGACAGGAGTAGAGATCGATGGAAGGGTGGTCCTGCTGACTTCGGGATACAACGAGCTGGGTGTCATCAGCATAAGTCAAGAGTTTAATGCCATATGAAGTGACGATTTTTTCAAGGGGAGACATGTACACATTAAAAAGCGCAGGGCTCAAGGATGAGCCCTGCGGGACACCACAGTGTACCGGGGTGATATTGGAGATGAAATTGCCCTCGGCCACCTGAAATGAGCGGCAGTGTAGAACGGATGTCAGCCAAGAGAGGGGCAGTCCAGAAATGACCAGGTCTCTGAGCCGGTTGACCAGTGTGCCATGGTTCACGGTGTCAAAGGCTGCACTCAGATCCAGGAGGATCACTGCCACTGATCCCCCTGAATCTATGATCTTTCTCGCCGATTCGACTACCGCAATCATGGCGGTCTCTGTACCCTGGCCCGGGCGAAAACCCATCTGTGAAGGTTTGAGAAGGTCCCTTGATTCAAGGTAGTCAGATAGCTGGCGGTTGATACATTTTTCTGCCACCTTGCTAATACCTGGAAGAAGGGAGATGGGCCGAAAGTTGTTCAGTTCCAAAGGGTCAAGATTGGGTTTTTTAAGTAGAGCTTTGACTATGGCCTTCTTCCAGTTCGGGGGAAGGACGACTGTGATAGGGATGTGTTGATCAGATTCGCCATAGGGTTAAGGATAGTGGGTTCGACTAGTTTTAAGATGTTCAGAGGGGCTGAATCTAATGGGGATCCACTCTTGATTAAGGGTGGGCGTAAAATCCGTTTCGCGGGCGAATTTGTCGGATTTTCCGCGATTTCGCGATCCGCGATTCTCGCAAAATCGTGGTAAAATCCGCGAATCAGCGGGGACGAATTTTCAGCCATGCAAGGGTTACAGCAGCAGGTGCAAAAGTTGAACCTAATTTCTTTGTAACCTTTTACAAAAGGGTTACAAACAAATTAACTTCAACTTGGACACCTGCTGCTAATTGCTTCCTGGCGCCTCGTTGCCTACTTGCAACTATTCTCTGACCCTGCTCTGACCCTTGAAGCAGGGTCAGAGAATAGTTACAAGTAGGCAACGAGGCACCTGTCCAAGGAATTAAACCTCATCAGGAAGCACTTACAGATATAATAAATAGGAAGAAGGAAGAGGATGGCAAAACACCCATTCTGAGTTGTCAGGAGGGGTTAAACTAAAAGAGACCTTTACAGCACAATTTTCATATGCATTTTGCTAAAAATTAAAAACTGTATGTTCTGTAGGGGCAACTCAGGAATCTGGCCCTTCAGAGATCCGGCCTCTCTTTCTTTATCTCGTTCTCTCTCTCCCTCTCTCTTTCCCTCTCTTTCTCTATCTATCTATCTATCTATCTATCTATCTATCTATCTATCTATCTATCTATCTATCTATCTATCTATCTATCTATCTCTCCCTCTCCCATAAACGACTGCATGGGTAACTTCGCTATGCAAGTGGCTCGCGAAGACGCAAAAAGCCCTGCAAACACGCGAAAAACCCCGCCAACACGCAAAAAAAAAATCCGTAAATTCGCACAAATTCGCGAATTTTGCGGATTGCAAATTCGCAAATCCGTAAATTCGCGGATCGCAAATTCGCAAAATTTGCCCATGCTTACTCTTGATTGATTGAAAGATGGGGGAAAGAGTGTCCATTGTAATGGGAGCAAATGTGTCCAATCTGGGCCCTACTTGCTTAGGTACTGGAAGGGGCGGTTCTAGTGGATTGTTAATGGACTGCAGGGGGAGGTTCTTCAGAATTTTTTGAATCTTCTGGAAAAAAAAACTCAGCTAGCTCATTGCAGCGGCTATCGGAGGGATCCACGGGACAATTTGAAAAGTTTCTCTTGATGAATTAGAAGCCGATTTTATTTTTTCTTCAAAGAAAGCGGCTTGTGCGGATGTAAGTGCTTTCTTATAGTTTATAATCGTAAGTTTATAATTCTGCTTTCTACTAGGGTCAAAATTCTTCCTCCAAGCCCTTTCGGATCTTTTACGAAGTTTTTTTAAGAGTCGGACCTCCTTAGTAAACCAGGGCAAGGTGGTTCTGCCCCGAGGTTTAAGAGCAAGTTTTTTCGGAAGGACTATGTCCAAAGAGTTTTCAATCCACGTAGAGAACATTGTGTCTGCCAATACAGGATCCATCTCACAAGATGGAGGGGAGAGCTCCAGAATGTGTTTCCATTTTTCCGGATCTAGTTTTGACCAGGGGCGTGCCAGCCTACTGGGGGCTGCTCTAGGACGGTGAATGGCCGGAATCCACCAGCTATACGGGATGAGGAGATGGTCTGACCACGGTACCGGGATAGGTGCCGACACTTTAAGATCAGTGATGTTGGAAAAGATGGGGTCCAAAAGATGCCCCAGTACATGAGTGGGTTGCAGATTTCCCAGGTGAAGCTGATATGTCGCTAAGTCCTGTGACAGTTGAACCGTTAACTTATCTCCGCTATTGTCAAAATGGATGTTTAGATCCCCTAAGATCATAAAGTTGGGAAGTGTGCTGGCCAGGGACATTGAGGCTTCCAAAAGGGAGCTGCAGAATTGTCCAATGACACCTGGAGGGCGGTAGATAAGGATTCCGGGAAGAGATTTACACGGGGAAACTTGGATAGCAAAATGGGCATTTTAACAGTCTGATATGGGGATTCCGTGAAGCCGACAGGAAAGATGATCTTTATATATTATAGCTATCCACCCTCCCTTTCCCTTCGATCAGTCAAGATGATGAATGAGAAAGCCCGAGGGCAGAGCCAGAACGATGTCCGGGTCAGAGTCTGGGGAAAGCCATGTTTCTGTTAAACAGCACATCAAGCTGGTGGTCTTCTAGGAGTATAGAGATTTCCAGTGCGTGTTTAGGCAGGGATCTACAATTTAACAGGGCCATGTTGAGTGTGTTGTGAGAAGGAAGACACGGCTCACCAGAGGATAAGGTAAATGGGCAATGGAGACAATGATTGTGAGGGCCATCAGGTGTAATTGATCGGGTGCAGAGCTGCCGGGAAAGCTGTCTCAATTCAAGCATGGAGTCCCTAGAATACTCTAGGTGTTTTGGGGGTTAGAGGGTAAAGTACTGGGCCCTTGGCCCGGTCTGGCGTGGACGGGCGCAGACGGGCTTACCTCTGGTGCACCTCCGACGCGCCATCGGCGTGCCCGCTGCGCTCGTCTGCTGCGTGTACGAGTTATGAGGGGCATTTTGTAGTGTGTGTGCCAAATCGCCCTCAGCACTAGTCCGCCGACCTCAATTTCACCCAAGATGGAGCCTGTGCCTATGCGCTCGAGTGCCTGGTCCACGCCCCAAGTGACCCAAATCGGACGCCTGAGAACGAGTAGACCGTCGGGGAGAGTGAATGTAAAGGTAAGAGAGCGTACAGTGATTTAAAAAGATGCACAAAGATCACAGCAATCTGCAAATTAAAAGACTAACACAAGTCCAAATGTTCTTACAATTAAAAAAGGTAACGTCCCTGACTCCCGGCTTTCCACCTCAAGAGTCTCAACCTCTATCAATGAGCGTTAGTGTGGTTTGGCTTTATATATAGTGTGTGGGCCAAATCACCCTCAGCACTAGTCCGCCGACCTCAATTTCACCCAAGATGGCGTCTGTGCCGATGCGCTCGAGTGCCTGGTCCGCGTCCCAAGTGACCCAAATCGACCACCTGAGAACACTTAGACCGTCGGGGAGAGTGAATGTGAAGGTAAGGGAGCATACGGTGATTAAAAAAGATGCACAAATATCACAGCGATCTGCAAATTAAAAGAGTAACACAAGTCTAAATATTCTTACAATTAAAAAAGGTAACGTCCCTGACTCCCGGCTTTCCGCCTCAAGAGTCTCAACCTCTATTTTTGGTAGCAAAGACAGATGTGGCACAACTCTGGGGAACATCTACAATGCCATCTATGTCAGAATGAAGGGCAGGGATGGACCTATACATGATAGCAGAAAAAGTCACATATAAAAATAGAGGGGGCCCACGTAAATTTCATGAATTCAGGGATGGGTGGATTAAATACCATAAAGGCCTAATGACGCATTTAACTTCTTTGATTGCAACAATGATTATTGTGCAGCGAAATGCTCTCAGCTCACTACTGATGATGTGTGTGATGATTACTGTTGCATCTGTGCCCACCTGCACTGTTTATCTGTTTGCCATGGGTACATGTTTGTGCCCTTTAACACTGTTTGCTGAAAACTGAATAAAAATATTTATAATAATAATAATAATATATCACTCATTGGTGCACTAGTTAGTTACCTGTTCCAATCTCCTCTTTGATGCAAGCAAAACATTTGAATTTAGCAGTCCTGTAAATCAAATGATCTTTACTAGGGCAGCCCTACTAGGGGATGTAAATAGAAGGATAGGCATGAGAGGAAGGCAGGTATTGTCTCCAATGTCCTTCATGGGAATGGGGAAGATTCTTCGCTGCACACTGGTTCAACTCCAATCAAGCCATACATGTGCCTAAAAATGGTGGGGCTGCATAAATAATACACAAACATTATGTTGCACTAGCTATATCTTTTTTTGGTAAAACAGTTCAACGATAATTATAATATTCTTTGGTAGCATACTCTCATTCAAAGTAGTATAGTCCATCCTCAGACTCACGTGGTTCACCTAGAAGTTGGTTATCTTGATCTAACACACTTGAGTCTGACCAATCACCTTCATCCTCCTCATGTGGTATTTCAGGAGCAATGTAATTGTGTGGTATAGCGGACTGATTTATTGTGATCATGGCCAACCTTTCCACAAAATGATGCAAGCAACTGATCCATCTCACTGTGACAAGTGCATAAGCTGCACTGAACACACTCTCAGTAGACACACTAGCTACTGGACAAGCCAGATATTTTATTGTAAGCCTGCTGAGCTCTGGTCATGGGCACATCTTCCCATACCAATACACCAATGGGTTTTAATCCACATAGACATCTCTTGGGTCATCCAGATAGTTCTGGAACATCCTCTGAATGGTCATTGGTGCTGCCACTTGCTTGACCTCTTTGCCTTTGCCTCTGTCCTGGACTTAAGTTCTGCAAATTAAAACCAACTAAATGCAGGCGTTCTGTCTGATTGTTGAATTCCTGTTGTTGGTGTGTCACTGGTGTTATTGTTGCTGGTGTTGGCTGCTGTAAGATAATAGGACTGCCCTCTCTGGAAGTTGAAGGCAGCTCCCCAGAACTTGTGCTCAGCGGTTGGAACTCTACTTTCCAACCATTCTTCTTCCAGATCTCTGGCTGACCGAACAATCCCTGTCTTGTATTCTGAAACATCCCCTACTGAAAAAGGAATTAAAGTGGGCAGTATTTTTATGTACCATTGATCAAGTATTGTGAAACAGGTGTACTCTTTGTATGACGTGATGTCTCTTTGTAGCCTTGTATTAGCTGTGTGAAGGATTACGCTCTAAACCAAATGATGCATATCTTTGTTTACACCTGAAAAGCTTTCAGTCACCATTTCTAACTGGGTCTGTTGCAGATGCAACAATGGGATAGCTTGGCTTATTGTGTTGTCCTCCTTGATGACTTCACATGTGAAAACCTCAAAAGGAAGTAGCATCTCTATCAGGCGTTTGACAGGGCTTGATTTATCAATCACAATAGACATGTTTTCACAGTTCCATTCCCTCCTCTTAGAATGACATACTCATTGATTTATTTGTACTTCTCAAGCATGCGTTGCAACATGTAATAGATCAAGTTCCAAGGTGCTGGCACCCCCTGTATAAGGGCTTTAACTGGTACTCGATTTTCACACTGAATGATTCTCAACTTCATCATCGCTTTAAAAGAATGGCTGAAATGAGTGCAGATTATTCTGTAGGTGTTCAGAAACTGGCTACAAAAACAACAGGTGATGGACAGAATGCAGATCAATGTCATACATTCACCCCAGTACAGAGATCTGGACCTAAATCCATAGTTTTTTTGCTCACCATGCCATTACAGTTTGAATCCAGCCATATGCAAATCAGTCTTGACCCTGTGCCCCATTGGAACAGCCCAGCTTGAACTGCCAAGCCTGGTCCTCCCTGGACTGGAAACAAGCATCCAAGGACTGGTTATGGGCTTTCAGCCCTCATCAGCCTGGATAGCTTGATTCCAGTGGCATGGAGAGCACGGGACTCACGTCTGAGCATACCCGTCCCACTCGGGGTGACAAATGCAAAAACAACAGGTGATGGACAGACTGCAGAACAATGACATACATTCACCCCAGTACAGATTTTTGGACCTAAATCCATAGTTTTTTTGCTCACCATTCCAGTTTGAACCCAGCCATACACAAATCAGTCTTGACCCCGTGCCCCATGAGAACAGTCCAGCCCGTACTGCCAGCAAGGTCCTCCCTGGACTGGAAACAAGCATCCAAGGACCGGTTTCGGGCTTTCAGACCTCATCAGCCTAGATAGCTTGATTCCAGTGGCATTGAGAGCACGGGACTCATGTCTGAGAATACCTGTCCCACAAAAACAACAGGTGATGGACAGAATGCAGAACAATGTCATACATTCACCCCAGTACGGAGATCTGGGCCTAAATCCATCATTTTTTTTGCTACCATGCCATTCCAGCTTGAACCCAACCATATTTAAATCAGTCTTGACCCTGTGCCCCATGGGAACAGCTCAGCCCGAACTGCCAAGCCAGGTCCTCTGTGGACTGGAAACAGGCATCCAAGGACCGGTTTTGGGCTTTCAGGGCTTTCAGCCCTCATCAGCCTGGATAACTGGATTTAAGTGGCATGGAGAGCAACTGCTAACTATGTCTATTTTTTTAGAAAGTCCTGCACAATGGGGTTGATGCAATGTGGCAAACACAGGACCCTGAAATATTTACCATTTGCCATGGCATTAACTATATTTCTGCCAAGGTACGTGGAAATAAATTTTATTCTGAGACCCCTGGGTCACAGTCATTCAAACACCTTGCGGTTAAAGTCTTCCAAAATGTTTGCAGCAGTATGTAATAACTCCATGGCAAACATGGCGACAGTTGCATGATGCTGAACACCCTTAAAACTTACTTCAGTGTTGAGACTGATAAATACCTGTTGCCTAATCCCCAGAAAAGATATCCAGTCTGCAGTGATACACATGTAATCAGTGGCTTGGCAACTGATCCACATGTCTGTTAGGTGTGAACAACACTCTGCTGCAAAGCTTGTCAAACGAATTGTAGCACATCATGATGGTACACACGAACAGCAACTCTGGCAAAATAGGGCCAGCTGGGAACCTTCCATTTCAGACAGATGACCATCACAAATTTTAAAAAACCCACTCCTTCTACAAAAGAAAAATGGAGCACTAACATTTCAGCCAGCTTCCTGTCATTCAAACGTGCAGTTGGGTGGTTGCGTCCCTCCTGCCTAAGCATGCCAGGAAAAGTAGCCTGAATTTTTTTCTTTTGTGGTGCAACTGACACAGATGACTTCTGGAGAGAAATAGGAGACTCAATGTGCATCCTTGGGTAGTCATTGTATGCTGTTATTTTGGTGCCTCCATCTGACTGTTGTGCCTTTGCAAGGCTGCAGTGGTGGGCGATACTAGTTAAGTGCTGGGGACAGGGCTAATTTGCATAAAGAGCATTTCACCCTCTTCATCCTCATCACCTTCACATCCTGAAGTGATTGAAGTAGATGCCCTTTTCTCATCACAACCACCACCTGAAGCTATTTTTTGAGGTGTAACTCCTACCGTTTGCATGGTGTTTATTCATTTGAGTCATTTGGCCTCCAATACCATAGTGTGGACACTCACATGGAAAATAGAGCATATTGCAATGTTATCCTCCTGAAAGGTAATCGTTAAACAGTCCCAAACTGGGGAGCTGGATTTTTTGAGTAGGCCACTGGTGCCACTTTCAATACCTGAAGAACTGGAGGTAGGCAAGTATGTCCACGATTGGCTTTCTGCAGTGTGTATTTCTACTAAGATATTTGTGGATGCAGGCATCCACATGGGCCTTACAAATATAGGAGCTATTTAATTATTTATTTCAAAAGTTTTATATAGTGCAAAAAAAACACCATGAAGGTATCAGAGTGCTTTACAGTTGACCGATAGAGAGGAGACCAAAAAATCAGACCACACTGTGGTCAAAAGTACAACGGGAGAAAACGCTGTGCCAGCATAACAGGCATAATTATAAACAGTCTAAGCAAATACTACGGTGAGAGACATGAGTCTGAGCAGGCCTGAAGAATAAAGGAACGAGATACAAAAAAGCAGATTTCAATGTCATAGAGGAGGAGCTGGGAGGATCTAATAACAAAGTGAGTACGAAAAGTAAATGCAGAGGTACCTCTATGAAAAACCCCAATCAAATGCAATAGAAAAAGTGAGATAAAAAAGGAGAGGGAGACAAGTCTTTGAATGCTTATTGGATTAGGGCGTTTGAGGGCAAGAATGTGCTCATCAAAAGGCTTTAAATAATGCTGGGCAAAGCACTACGCTACGCTCGCATAGTTTGCGGAGTCTGCGCAACTTCGCACTACGCGAGCTGCACGTAGCACAGTGCGAAGACGCATAGTACAGCGTAGCATAGTGCAGCGGTAATTTTTTGCTTGCTCGCGGTCCTCAACGTCATGTTCGCGACCGCGAGCAACAAAATGACATCCCGGCGAGATTCTCAACGCGGGGAGGTCAGGTTTCTCATTGCGAGTGGTCGCGCATGCTCGCGACCGCTCTCGATGAGAAACTACCAGTCCGCGTTGAGAAAGCTGCTGCTCGAGTAAAAATCTACTCGAGCAGCAGAAAACTACAGCTCGCACTGTGCAAGATGCCGTTTTCAATGATTGCACAGTGCCGGATGCTTGTCCGCACTGTGCAATCATTGAAAATGGCATCTTGCACAGTGCGAACATGCTACTACGCAGATCACGTAGTGCTACGTGAAGTTTGCGTAGTGCGAAGTGCACTTCGCGTAGCTTCGCGTAGCGCTACTTCGTGAACTACGTCCACCCTTAGCTTTAACTTCCTATTTGAAAGTTATCGTTAAGGGGATCGTCTTGATTTCTAAAGGCAGGGAGTTCCAAATTCTCAGGACAATACCTGAGAAAGCCCAATCGTAAGTTATCTTTTTATGAAATGTCTGAGGTTTCGTCAGGAGGGTGCTGGTAATTCTGGAGGATATTGAGCCACCAGATAACACAAGTTTTTGTGCGAGGTACATCAGGCATTATGGGTCATGCAAGCAATTTTTTGTTGTATCCTTGCTTCATGTTGGATCCATTTTAGGGATTTCTGGTCTCGGGATATATATGGCAGTATCTTTATGAGCCAGTGATAAGTCTTGCAGCACAGTTAAGAGAGGCCCTTAGTTGAGCCATCTTTTATCTCGGGAGGCCACAAAGGGTTGCGCTTCCATAGTCCAACTTGGAAATCACTAGAGATTGTACCACCGATTTGGAAGTCGTTGGGGAGAGAAAATGTTTTATTTTCCTTAGGATGCTCATTTGGAAGTTTGTTCCCTTGGTGAGGGCAGTAATGTGCTTCTGCATGTTCAGGTCTAGGATTATGCCCAATAAACTCATGGAGTCAATGATGTGTGGTATGCAGTTAAGAGCTTTTAGCCTATTCATCCATTCACTGATGACAGATGATTGTTTAGGCTGGGTGATTAAAAGGAATTAAGTTTTCAAAGCATTCAGTATAAGATGATTTAAAGTCAGGCAGTTTTGGGCTTTCAGTAGAGTGATGTTGAAGGACCTGACAGCATCTGGGGAGAAGACTTTCAGGTACAGTTGAGTGTCATCAGCATACATATAATAATGGAAATTGGATAGTTTCAAGATTTCAGTTAGAGGCTCCATTAACACGTTGAAGAGAGTTGGGGAGAGTGTGGACCCTTGTGGAACACCCAGATTAACTGAGGAGGGATTAGAAAGATACTGATTAATCTTGAATCCTTGAGTTATATTGTGGAGAAAAGATTCAAACCAATTTAGGACGGGCCCTGAGTAAGCAGACAGTTTAACTGTATTGAAAGTTGACGATAGGTTGAGGAGGATCAGAAGGCAAGAATCGTTATGATCCAGCATTTTGAGCTTATCATCAACAATGTGAGTGAGAGCAGATTCTGTACTAAGACAGTTGCGGAAACTAGATTGGAATTGGTCAAGTAGTTGGAATCATTCTATGTGATTACAAAGCTGAGCGTGGAAACATTTTCCATGAGCATGGCCAGGGTCAGAATGGTGGAGATTGGGCAGAAGTTGTTTAGGCTGGTGTGATCTGCCATAGGTTGTTTAAGAATCATGTTGACCGGTCTAGTCTTAAGACAGTCTGGGATGAAGCCTTGAAGCAGTGAGGCATTGACAATTTTGGCTGATAGTAGGAGTAGAGATCATTTGATCTCCTAGAATAATTCAATAGTAGAGGGTCACTGAAGTGGTTGGATGGTTTCAGTGCTGTGAGAGTTTTAGAATGGTGTTATCACCATCTTAGGTGAGGAGCAGGCGAGTGGCACAGTGCTCGGCCCCTCCCACCTCTACGTCCACAAATGAACCCCCATCCCAGGAAGTGCAGCGGACGAGCGCAGCGGGCGCGTCGACGGCGCGCCGAAGACGCGCCAAAGACAAGCCCGTCTGCTCCCGTCCGCGACCAGACGGGACTAGGGGCAGACAATGCCGCCCGTCCTATCCACTATTCCACAGAAGATCTTATGGAATACAATAATAATGATAAGTGCCACTTACCGATGGAGATACTCAGTCGGCTCTGCAAGTATGGCATCCTGCGCCAGGGATGTCATCTGACAACCCCTGCAAACAATCAGGTACATTCTGAGCCACTTCCCCCCTCGCTTACTATTCTTTATCTAAATACCCGCTCCCTAGTAAAACACCAGATGGACATCTTCCTTCTGCTAGATATGGAGAAACTGGACATTCTCCTACTTACGGAAACATGGTTAACTCCTGATTCCGCCCCCGATAATTGCGGCTCTTCCACCTAACTATTATATTATCCATGCAGACCATGTCACGGGGAAAGGGGCTAGAGGAGTTGCGGCTATTATCCGCTCAAATCTGGATGTCACCACTTTGACTTGCCTCACGTCACTAAACACAGACAATCTAGTGTTAAAAATTGCCACTTCCCACACGACGATAGCATGTGTCCTCCTGTATGGACCTCCCAACCAGACGCCATCGTTCTCTATGGCCCTGAGCGATCAAGTCGCTAACTTAGCAATCGACCATGCCAGTATCTTCCTAGTAGGTGACCTAAACTATTGTTTTAATGATCCATTGGAGGGCCCTCAATCGGCCGAATTGACTGACCTCTTGTCCAACTTAAACTTTACTCAATTAGTGCTCTCCCCTACCCACTGCACACCTAGACCAGGTGTGGACCAACACCTCCTGTGTAACAACCCCGACAATCCTGCCATGTCTCTGGTCAGACCACCTAATCCTCAAATTCAAATTATGTTTCATCCCAGCTAGGACTACCGCGCCAGCCGCCGGCGGGCTAGCTAGGAATTGGAATGCAATGGAAAAAACTGCATTTCTACAATCACTAGCCAACACCACTCCCCTCCTTCATAGTGATATCAACTCTTCAGTATCCACCCTCACAAGCTGGCTACAAGCGGCTAGCGATCTTCACACCCCATACAAAAAAGTCAGATTGGCACGGCAGGCTGATGCCAATAGATGGTTCTCCTCTGATTTAAAATCCAGGAAATTGGATCTGCGGCAGTTAGAACGCCAATGGCGCCGTGAATACGACCCTGAGCTAAAAATCAAATACACAAGGGCCAGAAAGGAGTACATGAATGCCATCTCCACTGCAAAGGCGGCTTACTTCTCTTCCCAAATCCTAGAATCTTCAAATAGATCTAAGGATATCTTTTCTATACATAATGAATTGACGAACCTGGACAATGTCCGCCACAAGATAACTCCCACCCAGTCTCTCTGTGACTCACTTAACACCTACTTTAGCGACAAAATAGCAGATATTAAAGCTAGCAATCCCCAATCTGCGATCCCAATCACTACCGGTATGGCAATCAAGGCCAGCCCTGGCACCCTTAGTAGGGTCTCGCCCATAACCCAGGACCAGTTTCTGGAACTACTGACAAGAGTTAAATCCGGTGCCCCCTCGGACAGCTGACCCCCCCACATCCTGAAAGATTGTTTTTTCACCCATCCGGTCCCTGCCCTTACACTCTTGAACGACTCCCTGACCTCCGGCATAGTTCCCTCAGCATTTAAAAAAGCTACGGTCATACAGCTCCAGAAAAAACCCGGGGCTGACTATCGGCCCATTTCTTTACTGCCCTATTTGGCAAAAGTCCTGGAGGCCCACGTGGCTAAATGCCTCTCTAATTTCCTTGAGGAGTCTTCCTGCTTTGACCCCCACCAGGCTGGATTCCAGCTGGCACACTCAACAGAGGCAGTAGTAACCACAGTCCTGGACACGCTGCGGGACTGCGCTGACAGACGCTCCCCCAGGCTTTGGTGCTCCTGGACCTGTCGGCCGCGTTCAACACGGTCGATCACAACTAAGGGTGGGCGTAAAATCCGTTTTGAGGGCGAATTTGCGGATATTCCGCAATTTCGCGATCCGCGAATCTCGCGGTAAAATCCGCGAATCAGCGAGGACGAATTGACAGCCAAGCAAGGGTTACAGCAGCAGGTGCAAAAGTTGAACCTAATTTCTTTGTAACCTTTTACAAAAGGGTTACAAATATTTAACTTCAACTTGGACACCTGCTGCTAATTGCTTCCTGGCGCCTCGTTGCCTACTTGCAAATTTTCTCTGACCCTGCTCCAACCCTTGAAGCAGGGTCAGAGAATAGTTACAAGTAGGCAACGAGGCACCTGTCCAAGGAATTAAACCTCATCAGGAAGCACTTACAGATATAAAAAACAGGAAGAAGGGAGAGGATGTCAAATACACCCATTTTGAGTTGTCAGGAGAGGTTAAACTAAAAGAGACCTTTACAGCACAATTTTCATATGCATTTTGCTAAAAATAAAAAGCTGTATGTTCTGTAGGGGCAACTCGGGAATCTGGCCCTTCAGAGATCCGGCCTCTCTTTCTTTCTCTCGTTCTCTCTCTCCCTCTCTCTTTCCCTCTCTTTCTCTCTTTTTCTATCTATCTCTCTATCTATCTATCTATCTATCTATCTATCTATCTATATATCTATCTATCTATCTATCTCTCTCTCCCTCTCCCATAAACGACTGCATGGGTAACTTCGCTATGCAAGCGGCTCGCGAAGACGCAAAAAGCCCCGCGAACATGCAAAAAACCCTGCGAACACGCAAAAAAACTAAAATCCGCAAATTCGCACAAATTTGCGAATTTTGCGGATTGCGAATTCGCAAATCCGCAAATTTGCGGATCGCGAATTCGCAAAATTCGCCCATGCTTAATCACAACATCTTGGTCGATCGTGTCGAACAGGCCGGCATACGGGACACGGCGGCTTGCTGGCTGAGGTCCTTCTTGGAGAACCGCACTCAAGCAGTGCGCCTTGGAGACCTAGCTGGCGCCAAACAGTCCATTGCATGTGGAGTGCCACAGGGCTCCTCCCTGTCACCCCACCTATTCAATCTGTACATACTTCCTCTGATTCAGACCCTTAGAGACGAATAGGTGAGGGTTTTCAACTATGCTGATGATTTACAGCTACTCTTCACTATCGACAATACTGAAAACTCCATCGTGCATTTCCAATCAACCATGAAGTTTATTAAATCCTGGATGGACCAAAACGAGTTGAAACTGAACCCAGGAAAAACCGAGCTGGTCCTTACTGGGGACAGCGCCAAGCACTGGGGTCCCGACTATTGGCCATCGGATCTAGGTCAAGCCCCATCACCTTCACCATCGGCTAAAACACTTGGGGTCACCGTGGACTGTGATCTCTCATTAAAAGCACAAGTGGGCCAGGTGGTCTCCAAATGTTTTTTCCAGTTAAAAAAAATCCGGAAGTTGTGATCGCCACTGTTCTGTCCCATCTGGACAACGCAAATTCCATTTATCTAGGTCTCCCCAACTATCTATCTAAACGCCTCCAGAGGGTACAGAACTATGCCGCGAGGTTGATTTTGAATCAACCGAGGTGGCACGCAGCTACTCCCCTACTCAGGAAACTGCACTGGCTCCCTGTCATCCAACGCTGTGCCTTTAAAACAGGATGTATGATCTTTAAATCCTTGTACTGCAAAAGCCCCAAATTCATTAACCAACTAATCACCAGGTACGTACCATCTCGCAACCTCCGCTCACTCCACCAGGGCCTCCTCCAGATGCCCCTTTCAAACTCAAGCGCTCTGGAGGACGTAGGTTTGCAACACTTGCCCCCTCCTTGTGGAACACCTTCCCTCTTGAGATCCAGAACTACTAAGACCTCCTTTCTTTCTGGAAAGCCTTGAAGACCTGGCTCTACAGACAAGCATTTCAATAACTCTCCACCTCTCATCCATGTTTATGTTACTGTTGACCTCAGCGCCAAGAAACTAATCGGTGATAGTGCGCTTAACAAATGCCTTAATAACATAACATAACATAACATAACATAACATAACATAACATAACATAACATAGCATAACATATCATCCAAGATTTGAATGAGCTCCAATATCCGTTGTTCTAGGGGGTATAACCTGGAGTGAGTGACAGTGCTGAAGATTAAGGAGGGTGATAGGTGGTAAGATTGGCAGGAGTTCCAATGAAGTCCGTAGATTATATTCCATTTTAGTTTTTTTTCCATGAAGAAAGTGAAAAAATCTTCACAGTTCGGCAATTGCCATGGTTGGATAGGAGGGAGATTGAGTTTGCTATTTGATTGAAGCTTAACAATTTCAAACAGTTTTTTGGTCAATTTTTAGCTTGGTTCGGTTAATTTGTGAAAACGTTAGCTCTGCAGATTCTTGTGTATTTTTTATAGATATTCCTTAATTATCTCAGATGTTTGAGATAAGTGAGGGACGGCGAGGACATCCACAATCTTTCCCCTTGTCCCAGGTTCCTTCTTCCAGCGTTTAGACTACCTTTGTATCAGGGTTTGTAGATTTTGGAAGATATTATTTTTAACTGCAAAAGAGCAAACGTGTTGAAAATGCTTGTCATGGACCTTGAGCTAGCACTGGTGGTGATTCCACATCATTTGCAGAATGTTGAATAGGTGGGGGAATGTCAGTCTCATCTGGGCCAGCTTCCGTTACAATGACTGCCTCGTCATCATCATCCCCTTCCATAGTTCTAAGGCTTTCAGGAGTTTTACTTTTCCTGAGCCTCTCCTGGCATGTCTAGAGCTCAACTGGGGTCCAAATACATGTCTAGTGCATCAGAAGGGAGGCTTGGTTAAGATGGTGGAGTGCCCTTCCTTTTTTTTGGAGATCTGGAAGCCAATCGTTCTAAAAGAGGAGGTTGAGGTTCTTGCTCAGCAGGAAGCTCAAAATCCTGTTCTGCTTCTACTTCAGGAAGATCTACTAAAGCTGGCAGTGTGCTCAATTTCCTGCAACGATTGGGCACTACTTGCAGAAGAGGCATTTCCAATTCAAAGTCACTGCTCGTTGGTGTCACCATAATTGTAGTGACTGCCTCTGTGAGAGACAAGAACCAAAACAGGTGGTTTGCCCTAATAATCCACCTGCATTTGTATTTGTATTTGTAATTACACGTATAATGCGCTCAGCTACCCACATGGGGTCTCCCGGCGCCACTTGAGGTAGCAATAAAATGAGTCCGACAGTTATCATTGAGGGAAGAGCCAGGTTTTAAGGTCTTTACGAAATTTCATCAAGGATGGTTCAAGTTTCAGTGCAGCTGGGAGAGAGTTCCACAGTTTAGGTGCCAGACAGGAGAAGGAGCGTCCACCCATTCTTGTCAATTTAAAACGTGGAATCAGAAAGAGAGGAGGATCTGAGAAGACGAGATGGAGAGTATAGTTGGACAAGAGACTGGAGGTAGGCTGGAGCTAACCCCTGCTTGACCCTATGCATAAAGAAAAGGGCCTTACATTTGATTCGGCTTTCGATGCGGAGCCAGAGTATATCTTTAAGATAGGGGGAGATAGAGGATCTCCAAGGGACTTTGCATAGGAGACTGGCGGCCGAGTTCTGAACAAGTGGAGTTTCCTCTGGGACTCCTCGGTAGCTCCAAGGTAAAGCACATTGCCGTAGTCCAGGCGCGAGTTGACCAAAGCCTGGACTACAGTGCGCCTTGTCGAGTCCGGGAGCATCCAGAGGATTTTGCGAAGCCACCCTAAGATGGAAAAACAGGTGGCTGCCACTCTGACTACTTGGTGCCGCATAGAGAGTCATCCAGAACAAAGCCAAAGTTCCGTACCTGCGCAACAGGGAGGGGTAGCGGGCCCATTTCTGGTGGACAATGTTGTAGGCCCAAAGATGTTTATGCTTGCCCAGAATGACCACCTCCGTCTTATCTCCATTCATTTTCAGGAGGTTAGTCTGCATCCACTCCGCCACTCGGCTGAGTCCCAGTTTGAGAGCAGACGGGCACACGACTCAGCCGAGGAGAGGGAAAAGATGATTTGAGTGTCTTCTGCGTATGAGTAAAGGGAAAGACCAGCGTCTTCCACGATGGTTGCCAGGGGCCTCACATAGATGTTAAAGAGCATAGGGCTCAGTGAGGACCCCTGGGGCACCCCATACGCAGACGAGCGAACAGAGGAGGAGGAGTTGGAAGAAACGACCTGGAATGAACGGCCGCTCAGAAAAGAGGACAGCCAAGCCAATGCAGGACCAGCCACCCCGGCCGCCTTCAATGCTTTCAGAAGGACAGGGTGCGAAACCGTATCAAATGCGGCGCTTAAGTCTAAAAGAATAAGCGCGAGGTTTAGCCCTGGTCGAGGCGAGAACGCAAAATCTCAGTAACCCCCAAGAGGGTGGTTTCGGTGGAAAAATGGGTGCGGAACCCAGATTGGGACGGGTGTAAGAAGCCTGCAATCTCCACATGGGTGGTAAGATGTGTATTGATGTGCCTCTCCAAGATCTTTGAGAACATAGGCAGCAAGGAGATGGGGTGGTAGTTAGAAAGTGTCTTGGGATCCGCGCCAGGTTTTTTCAAGAGTGGAACCACCATGGCTCTTTTCCATTGATATGTGATTTATTTTCAACCCCTTCTTTTTGATATAAGTAATGTTGCTTTAATATGGAATTGTCCCTGATGGTAGAGTTTTAACGATTAATAGATTCTAGATATTATGCTAATCAGTATACAAATGAAATCAAGCATAAAATATCTACACGCTAAACTGTGAACCTATATATGTTGGTGCATATCTTTATATGCTTTTAAATGTTTTTATATGTTTTTTACATGTATATTTTGTGGGTCATAAAATATGTTCCCCTCTTGAGAAAGATACATTTCTGTACTTGAGGACTGTTATGTGTACTGTTCGTATTTTTGGAATAACACTTTTTTCTACTGCATTAGGTGTGTTATGTGAATTGTTTGTACTTTTTTATATAATTTGGTCTATATGATTTCGGAGTCACTCATCATTTATTGTTATAATCTTTGGTTATGTAGAGTTTTGGGCCGTCTAATACTTATCGTGTGATATAGATGTGTTTTCATTTTGTCAACGTTAAGTTATGTTGTATTGATGTTGTGTCTTGTCCATAATGTTACAGCACTGACGAAGTTCCAACTGGCACAGTTTCAGGAACAAAACGTGTTGGCTGAGTGCTAGTTTTAAGAAAATTATTGAATAAAAGGACTAATTTATGGAATAATTCATTACACTGCTTCATTGACTCCAAGAAAGAGTGCACCTTCCAATTTCCATTTTCAATTTGGCATTCATTATGACACTCCTGGACGGTGGGTGTTGGGAAGAGATTGCACCACCACCAAAATTGGTAGTATTTATGGACTGGATGGGCTTGGCCTTGGTCTGCCGTTTGTTCTTTTTCTAACAAATAATCTAATGAATCTCAGTTTCATCATTATCAGGGACTTATATTAACAAACCGCTAATCCATGTCATATTCAAGAACTATATAAAACAATACTTTATCTTATACGTGGTAGCGCTGCCGTAGCTGTTTCTAATACACTTTTACTGGGCGTTTGGTAAAGGCCACTAAAAAAACGCTGTACTGCCAGAGGATAAAAATTCACTGGGTAACTTACACAAAAAGGAGAGGCAGGGTTGTCTGGGCCGTCAATATGAGGTAAATAAACGCTCGGAAGGTCGCGGTGAATAATCATAGGTACACGGTCTACAAAGAAGAAAGCCTGCATGAGTGTCCTCTTCTGAAATAGAAAATCGGTCTAAAGTATTGAAGGCAAACTCTCTACGCACCTCGGGGAGCTTACCTCTAAGTCAGCTTAGTCCTGTGCTGTATCGCTATCACTGCGAGTTCAGAACACCACGCCACTAATTCTGAGCGTTACTACGTAATAAGCTCCCAACCCACAGTAGACACTAAGAACAGACTATGGTGACTTTCCCTGTTGTCTCCATTATACCTCAACTATCGATATTTTGCAGTGATGAAGGGTAGCGAAAAAATAAATCTTAAGTTGTTAAAGCAACTGAAAAGACAATCCAGTGCTTACTATAATAGGGGAAAATTAAACAAATATTTGAAAGTTAAAAAAGGAAGAAAACCATCACCAGGAGAGAAATTATAATTTTAAAAAGAGTCCATGTGAATACACCTCTCAATGTGACCGCTCTCTGTTGTCCTGCACAATATAAAATAAGCACTGCACTAAGGCTGTATCGTTAACAAAGAGTATTACATCAGTCAAAGGAAATTGCAAAGAGGCCAACAAATAAAGTTGTATACAGCATGAAAGCGCATTACATTGTGTATTACAGAAGAATACATGAAGTCATCACCTATTCTTCACGCACCTCCATTATGGTTGTGAAGCATGTTCAGTTTGAACCTGGTCAGAGTAGAAAGAAGTAGAAATGTATGCCTCTCTCCAATTGTTAATACTGTTTTAATATTTGATCACGGCCCAAATCTTATCTCATGTCATTAGAGATTTCAATTACTGGCCACATGAACCATTTGAGAGTCCCCGCTCCAAAAGATTCACGGACTTACTCACTGGGCTCAACTTCTCAGAACAGATCAAAGTGGCCAACCACATTAATGGCATATTTTGGACCAGGGCTGGAGTCTAAACCTGGACATTCTTGACCTCCGAGCCTCCCCCTGTGCCTGGCCCGACCACTATTTTGTTTCCCTCTCTATCAGTCTGCCGATCGCCACTGTAACACACACAGCTGCTCCCACTATGGACAGAATTTGGAAACATGTAGACATCCCCTCCCTCTGCACGAGCCTCACCTCCACCCTCCCCGCCATTCCTGACCTCACGGATCCTCAATGCTCATCCCATGCACAGGCTGAAGCCCTCGCCACTTGGCTGGCCCAGGCGAGAGACAATTTTGCCCCCTTGAAGGCCCTTAAAATGAAGAGACCCCACAACGCCCAACTTTGGTTCACAAAAGACCTTCGGGACAGGAAGCTCGCTTTGCGCCAACTGGAGCATATGTGGAGGCTTCATTACTGCCCCCTCAAAAAAACTTTGTTCTTAACGGCCCTACAGAACTACAAAGTAGCCATCGTTGCGGCTAAACCCACACACTTTTCTACGAAAATACTTAGCTCCAGCTGTAAAACGAAAACCATCTTTTCCATCGTGGATGAGCTGGTAAAACAGTGATTGTGTCACCGCTAAATCCCCTCCATCACAACCCCTTTGTGACTCCCTTAATAGCTATTTTATTGAAAAAACCATCACAACAACTAGTATCCCCACTGCTGGTCCCACATCGCATTACACAGTGCCGATCCCCCCCAACCCCGTCCACTATCTCACGTTCTCCACGCTCATCGAAGAAACCTTCTTTTCTCTTCTCTGGAAAATTAAGTCTGACTCTCCCCAGGATAGCTGCCCCCCTCACATTAGTCGTGAGATTTACCACAATATTCCCATGCCCCCTCTCTCTCTTTTAAATAACTCCCTCTCTTCAGGGGTGGTCCCCCTCTCTATCAAAACAGCTGTGGTCTATCGACTATGCGAACTCCCTATATGTGGGCATACCAGCATATCAATCACAACGCCTCCAACTCATCTAGAATCAGGCAGCCAGATTGATCCATGGCCAGCCAAGATCCAGCCACATCATGGCACTGCTTTAGAACTTTCATTGGCTTCCAGTTGCCCAGCGCAGCCTCTTCATATTTGGCTGCTGATTCACTAAGTCCTTTACTCTCAGCGGCCCTCTTTCATTTCCTCCCTCTTGCACCGATATGTTCCCCAACGTGCTCTTCGCTCCTCCAACTCCAATCTTCTTACCCCCTGCTCCTTTAGGCGTAAGAAACATGGAGGCCTGAGATTCCCCACCCAGGCTCCCCTCTTCTGGTACTCCCTCCCCCCTGCACTCCGCCTTCTCCCTTCCTACACTCACTTCAGAAAATCACTTAAAACCTGGCTCTTCTCTTTAGCTCACAACTAGTTCGCCCCTATGTACCGCACAGCCCTCCCACTTCAGCGACAAGAAACCGCAGGTGAACGACGGACATCAGCCTCCTTCGTGATGACCATCGCAAATTGGCTGAAAAGGTGTCAGAGAATGAAAAAAACGGTTTCCTTCATGCAGCCCAAAGTGTAGATACACCCAGAATCACTACAAACTTTGGCTGCGTGTCCACAATGGAGGAGCGCATTGACGACTTGGAGGGACGGTTGCAACGCTGTAACATACACGTCCTTGGCCTGCCCGAAGGAATTGAAGGAACCGACATGGTAGGATACGTGCAGACCTGGACCAAATCTTTCACCCCTGATGTGGAGCGGACAAAGTTTTTCTCCATTGAAAGGGCCCACCGCCATCCGACGCGGCGACCCTTGCCAGGAGCTCTGCTGCGTCCAATGCTGGGGAAATTTCTCCACTTTCTAGACCGGAATGCAGTCCTGAGAGTGCCCCATTGGGCTGGCCCGATCCACATTGAGAAGAAAATTATTATGCTCTTCCCAGGCTACTCTCGAGCCGTCCAAAACCAAAAATCATTCTTCCTGGCGGTGAATCGACGTCTGCGAACAAACAACATCCAGTACTCCTTGTTATTCCCTGCCCGCCTCAAAGTCATGCATGAAGGCAATACTCACTTCTTTACTTCTGCAGAGGAGGCGCACTATTGGGCAGACCAGAACTGTTCTGCAGGCCACAAGGCTGAGAGCACCCAGGACCAACACTCAAAAGCATCGGGCCCCGGGAGAAGCCGTTCACAGCGTCGCAACAGACAGGGAGGTGCCAAGTCACTCATGCGCACTCTGGGATCACCTGACCTGGAACAAATTGTTCAAGAGCAATGCAAAGACCTGAAGGCAACGGCGAACCTCCGGCCCACCTCCCCCGTGACGGACATTGAAAAAGCTCCACACCTGTTTACTTCAGAGGAGAAGGAGGACAGTGAGGAGACGCAATCTGGTGCAGACTCAGTGGCTCTTCCAGCGGTCACCCCATGATCTGCTGATGATCTGATCTAACTGAACTTAGGGCATACTCTGGAGGTAACGGGTGAGAGATTTTCTCTCTCCTATGGCAGAACACGTGATATATTGTACACTAAAGCCGGTGCGCAATACTAACACTCAGGGTTTTAAGTGGGGGGGCTGTGGGGGGCTGAGCCGCCCCAGTTTTTTGGGGGGCCTCGAAAGGGGGCTCTAGGGGGCTCTATTTTCGGGCCTCAAAGGTCAAAGGTAGGGTGAGCAGACGTCCCGGTTTTTGTTTGGTGTTTCTAGTGCCGGTAACATGTCTTGATAGTGAAATACTGCCAATTTTGTTTTTTACTATTGAAAGTCTATCTTGCCCATAGGATAGAATAGGGAATGCTGTGTGACATGTTTACCTGTATATCTTCCCATAACGGCAAGATAGACATATGGAACCTTGTAATCCCTGAACTCAGAATTTAATAACACATCCTTTAGTGAAGATGGTTTTTAAATTCTAAGTTTGGAAATAGTACTTTTAGAAAGTGGCTATTTTCCTGTTCAACCTTTCTGTGTGCCTCAGCCTGGTTGTGCATTGACTGTCTGGTTTGTGAGTGAAAGGGGCTGGAGGCGGCTCCAGGAGGCTGCCTGAGTCAGCACAAGGCTTAATAGACCCATCCGCATGTAGAATGGTGGGAGAAGTAGCGCCTGGGTCTCAATAGGACTATGCCTGCCTGCCACAATGCTGGCTCCACCTCCTGTGGCGCGTCGGATGGTGCTGGCCCACACTCACAAAGGAAGAAGAGGTGCACTGGCAGAGTGCACCCAGAGCTGGTTTAGATTGGGTCCAGGACTCCTCACACAAGAAGAACAAATACTTTGGGGGTATAAAAGTAGGACTGGAGCCCCAGTAAAAACAGATTAGGAAACTTTGTGATCAAGAAGGAATCCGTCCTGAGTGTCTGGGAGCTGACCTTCAGTTGCTGTGATTGCTGAGGAAGGGACTATGTGCTGTGTCCCCCTAACTTGAAGAGGAGCAGTGCAGTGTGCTTTGCCCCTCTGAATCCTGCCTGTCTCCAAGGGCCTAAGAAGAGCTGGGAACTCAGGGATACAAAAGTTCTCCAGCACCCACCAGCTGCTGTGTGGGTCTCTGCGCTGTGCCTACGTGAAGCTGAACTCCTGTGAAATCTGTCTTGATGTGCTCATCAGCACACAGCTGGGACAAAAGGTCGTGAGTGGCAGGTTCCAGGCGGGTAGTGCCTGCCGAATCAGGAGGAACTATAACTCCCATGATGCCTTGGGGGGAGGGGCTTTAAATCCGGCATGCACGGCGTCATTCTGTTGTTTCTTGTTGGCGTTTCTCTTGCGGCTGCGAGAGTAGCGCTTTTGCAGACGGAAGTCCACTGTGGAGTCTTTCCTTCGTTCCGCGCTGTAGAGCATCTTCCGTGATCCTTGATTTCCCCGGACCTTGCCGTAGTTCCTGCTTGGTGGGTGAGGACTGGGAGGTTTGTTTGGAGTTGTGTAGCTGTGGTGAGGACTGCCACGCATTACCGTTTCTATTTCTTCATTTGTTTCTGGAGCGGTGAGCTCTGCTGCTGCAGAGCAAGGGCGCCTTTTGGCTTAGAGCGGAACGCTGTGGTGAGAATAACCACGCATTACTGTTTCTATTGGATTACTGTTGGAACTAATAGCATCATTTTACATAGAGCGGAATGCTGTGGTGAGGATTACCACGCATTACCGTTTCTATTGTTATATGTAGAGCGGAAGTCATTGTGTTTTTCTTTTTACTCTTTATATTATCCTTTGAACTGCATTCTGGATCATTGGTGAATGTAGAGACTATTTCTTATGCACTGCATTCCATTGGTAAAGACCTACAGGAGTCTTTCTAAGATATTGTCAATTGAGAATTATCAAGAAACCTATATCCTAATACCAGATTTATATGTTTGACATTACTCTATTGAGTTTCCTATGAACATCCTTGTTGAGATTGTGTGCATTGTTTGAACCTATTATGTATGGGGTTGATTGACTACACACATTAAGGGAAAGGCAGGGAGGCCCTCCGACTAATGTCTGTATTTATATTTTGTATACTATATACACGGAGTGGAATCTTTTTCATATAGTGATGATGTAGGTGGAAGTCCTGTCTGACACCAAGGTATATACAAGGTTTACCGAGAATATACGACAAAAGGATATTCTTGGTTGTTATTTCATTGTGTTCATATTTTGTCTTACAGGATCCCTTTCCCTGCTGTTCCCTTCCTCTCCTTCCCTTGCCTGATCACCCTAATACTCTGTAATTATTAATCAGAGTTGGGGATGTCAAAATTGCTTCAACTGGATCTTGAGGAGTTGATCTCAGAGAAAGAGATCCCTGACAGTGAGGCCTGCTCTGCCTCAAATGTGATCTGCCCCACGATAGAGTCCCTCGTGCTCTGTGTTTGCAAATTAACGCACCGCTGAGGAACTCTGGAGCGCTGCTTTGCACATGAGTGCTGTGTGCGCATTGACTCCACCGCCGCCCCTCGAGCTGTGTTGTGTGCCCGAGGCTGGGTTTGTGCCGCTCCGAGAAGGAGCCTTGATCCCCTGCCAGTATTCACCACCACTGGCCCGGGATCGTAATTTCCGACCCGTGCTCGGATTGGTCACAGCAATGAGGATTTCCCCCCAGCAATGCAGAGGTTCGTCAGGCGGAGCTACCTTGTGTCTGTAGAGGCGCAAGGCGTCCCCTAGCAACCGAGGTACCCTCGCGCTCGTCATTGAGGAAAGAAGCTACCTGGACCTGAGGCCGAGGCGTGTCCCACCGACGAAAGCAGCTTCACCAGAAATCAGCGCGGACCTTCACATCCTAAGATAACCGGTAACCGGAGTTTGCACAATGGGGGGGAGATTATGATCACACACGCTAACGGAGGGCCTGCCTTCTCTGTACAGGTCGCCCTGTTGCTACTTACGTGTCAGTGGCGTAACAAAACTTAAGGGGGTCCCCACCCCCTGCAAAGTACCTGGAGGGGGCCCCCTATGACCACACTCAGGAGCTTGGGGAGCCCCGCATCATGGGGGCTACGGGGGGCCTTTGTTACACCACTGGGGGAGATCCATATTCAAGACTTCTTTTGGACTTTAGCCCAATAGCTGCCCTGGCTTTCCAGTTTATAAATCAGTTCACATCTGGTTGGCAGCCCTTGCAGTTTCTCATTGTCGCCGTCTCTATTTCTTGGGTCAGTGTTAGCACCTTTCCTGCCATGCCCCTTTGTAGGGCTGCTTATTGCCTACTTTGTTTGGTGGGTCTTACAAGTGTGTTTGCAGCAGTGTGCCGGGTCCTTCAGTCAGATTCCTGGCACGCCCCCGGGTCACTGTTGTACCACTCACTGCTGAAGCCAGATGGCTTGTTTCATAAGGATAGCATTTCTCAAATCAGAATTTCCAAATCTTCTACTGGCATGGCACTGTTTGTCTCACAGACTAGAACTTGCTGTGTCAGATACAGTTGATGAGGTTGCAGGGGTCAATCACTTCAAGATTTTCATGGAGTCATTGTATGCCACATAGAGCATGTTACCAAAAAACCAGAGAGAGCTAAATCTGGCCACCAGCGAGCTATGTGTACAGCTTCAGAAGATAGAGAAAATGCTTGATACTAGATGGGTAGCATCCAGTTACAGATCTATGAAAGCTGTTTGGAACTGGTTCCCTGCCTTGTGCAAACATTTTGAGAAAGCTTCTAAAGACCCATTCAGACCCATAAGAGACAGGAGTAAGTATAAAGGTCTCTTGAAGAAGATTACATCCTATTCTTTTATCAGAGATTTTGGGGTACATGTGATGCACTTCAAGAGCTCAAAGACTTATCACTCTCCTTGCAGAGGAGGGACATTACAATTGTTAATGCCCACAGACTTTTGGTTAGTCAAGTATGTATACTTACAGCAATGAAGGACTCACCAGGGGAGTTTGCTTCTGTGGCTCAGAGAGCAGTTGACGAGGGCAAATTCAAGAATGTTCCTCTTTTCCATGGTAGAAGTAACTCTGTTGCCCTTAATCCAAATCAGTTTTACCAAAGTCTGTCTGTAAATATCAATAAATGATGTTCCTGGAATCTGAGAAAGACCTTATAGTCAGCTTCAGTGTGCTAGATGCAGGCAACTTACCTTCTGGTGAAGAACGCATTTTTTATGGTGAAATAGACATCCAGAAACTGTGTTCAGAGTTTCAGCTGCCAGCAAGAGATACTATCCGAGCTTTTAGACTTTTCAAAGATTTCGGTGAAAAGAAAACCCCTGAAGAATTAAAAAAGTTAGTAGTTTGCATGGAAACCCTGCCAACAAGTAATGCGGATTGCGAGAGAGGTTTCAGCGCAATGAACTTAATTGCTAGTCCAACAAGGACCTCTCTTCTTGTAGAGACCATTTCTTCATGCTGTTGGGTAAAACTCAACGGTACTCCATTTGAAACATTTGACGCAAAGCTGTATGTAAAGAGTTGGCTGGCAAAAGGTAGAAGGTCTGCTGAAGAAAATTGTTGTGAGAAACCCCAGCAAAATAGACACAGTGAATATCTTCAAGGGTTTTGGGAAGTCCTGCAATAGATTTCTAAGTAATGTAAATCATTTTTACATTTTTTTTAAGTGTTTGGTATTTTATGGTTTATACTTAATAAGTGTGGGTTGAAAATCCGTTCCGCTCGCGGAATTTGTGGATTTTTGGCATATTCATGCTTCGCAAATCGCGCGAATTTGCCAAAATTCCGCAATTCGCAAGCTTGGTCGCGCTTCAAAAATAAAATCTTGCGCAGACGCTTTGAGTTACCGTGATTCTGAGCTCGCTGAGTTGTTTTTCCTCCTGGTTTGTGTGCGCTGCACCATTTTGGATCTAGCTGTGTGATTGCGCAAGACTTTTCGACCGGGAGTACGTCATCAATCAATCAATCAATAGCATTTGAATAGAACGCTACTCACCCGGAAGGGTCTCAATGCGCTGGGGGAGAGGGGTACGTTACTGCGTGAACAGCCAGGTCTTGAGCTGCTACCTGAAGAAAAGATGGTCCTGGGTCATCCGCAGGTGGATGGGGAGGGAGTTCCAGGTCTTGGATGCCAAGTAGGAGAAGGATCTACCTCTGGCCATGGCTCTGCGGATGCCTGGACGGCGGCGAGGGCAAGGTTGGTCGATCGTAGCTGGCGGGTGGGAGTGTAGAAGGTCAGGCGTTTGTTGAGGTACCTGGCGCCCAGGTCATGGAGGGCCTTGTGTGCGTGGGTGAGGAGTTGTAACGTGATTCTCTTGCTGACGGGGAGCCAGTGCAGATCTCTCAGGTGTCCGGAGATGTGGCTGTGTCGGGGATGTCCGGGATTAGTTGTGCGGAGGCGTTCTGGATGCGTTGGAGTCTTTTCTGTAGTTTGGCTGTGGTTCCGGTGTAGAGGGTGTTCCTGTAATCCAGTCGGCTGGTGACGAGTGCCTGGGTGACGGTCTTCCTGGTCTCGGTGGGGATCCAGCGGATGATCTTACGGAGCATGCGCAGGGTGTTGAAGCACGATGAGGAGACGGCTTTGACTTGTCTAGTTATCGAGAGGGAAGAGTCCAGGATGAAGCCCAGGTTGCGTGCGTGGTCCGTTGGCTTGGGAGTTGTGCCCAGGGCCGGGGGCCACCAGGAGTCGTCCGAGGCGGAGGGCGATGATCCCAGGATGAGGACTTCCGTTTTGTCTGAGTACAGTTTCAGGCGGCTGTTCTTCATCCACTCGGCGACGTCTTTCATCCCTTCGTGTAGGCTGGTTCTGGCGGTGGCGGGGTCATTGGTGAGGGAGAGGATCAGCTGGGTATTGTCGGCGTAGGAGATGATGTTGAGGTTGTGTTGGCGTGTGATGGCTGCCAGGGGGCTCATGTAGACGTTGAAGAGGCTCGGGCTGAGTGATGATCTTTGTGGTACGCCGCAAATGCCTTCGGTTGCCTCGGATGTGAACGGGGGGAGGCAGACTCGCTGGGTTCTTCTGGTGAGGAACGAGATGATCCACTTTAGTGCTTTCCCTTGGATTCCGATGTTGCTGAGGCGCTGTACTAGGGTGCGGTAGCAGACAGTGTCGAACGCTGTGGAGAGGTCCAGGAGGATGAGGGCTGCTGTTTCCCCGTTGTCGAGCAGGGATCTGATGTCATCGGTGGCTGCGATCAGGGCGGTCTCGGTGCTGTGGTTGGCTCGGAAACCAAACTGCGAGGGGTCGAGGGATCCGTTCGTCTTGAGGAAGGCAGCGAGCTGTCTGTTAATGGTCTTCTCGATGACTTTGGCAGGAAAAGGGAGGAGCGAGATGGGGCGTAAGTTCTTGAGGTCGGTGGGGTCCGCTGTTGGATTCTTCAGGAGGGCGCTGAGCTCGGCGTGCTTCCAGCTCTCCGGGAAGGTGTCGGTGTGGAAGGAGGTGTTGATGATGTCCCGCAGTTGGGGTGCGATGATGGAGTGGGCCTTGATGAAGACGTGGTGGGGGCAGGGGTCGGTAGGTGATCCGGAGTGGATGGTGTTCATCATGCGGGTTGTGTCTTTGGTGCTGACTGGGGTCCAGTTGCAGAGGGTGGTGGTAGGGGGCGTTGGTTCGGTGGTTGGGTGCGTGGTTGGTGCGCCAAAGCTGTTGTGTATGTCGGCAATCTTGCGGTGGAAGAACGAGGCGAGGGAATCGCAGAGGTCTTGCGAGGGTGTGATGTCGTTGTTTCCGGCGCTGGGGTTGGAGAGCTCTTTGACGATGTTGAAGAGTTCCTTGCTGTTGTGGGCGTTGTTGTCCTGTCGTTCTTTGAATGCTGTCTTCTCGGTGGTGCGGATCAGCTGGTGGTGCTTGCAGGTGGCGTGCTTGAGGGCAGTCATGTTGTCTGAGGTCTGTTTGTGGTGCCTGGCATTCTCGAGGGTGCGGCAGTTCTTCTTGGAGTCCTTGAGTACATTGGTGAACCAGGGGGCTTTCTTGCTTCTGGGCTTGCTGGGGGGGTGCTTTAGTGGTGTGAGGTTACCGGCGCAGTTGGTGATCCACTGTGTGAGGTTGCTGGCTGCTACGTTGGGGTCCGGTGTGCTGGCGGAAGGGTTCTGGTGGAGGGAGGTGGTGAGCTGCTTGGCGGGGATTTTGCTCCAGCTCCGGTGAGGAATCTGTTGTGGGTGGTGGTGGGTCGTGTTTTTCCTGAAGCTGAAGTGGACGCTGCTGTGATCAGTCCAGTGAAGTCCGGTGGAGTGGCTGAAGGAGATGTGCTTGCTGAAGGAGAAGACGGGGTCAAGCGTGTGGCCGGCATAGTGGGTGGGGGTGTTCACCAGTTGCTTGAGTCCGAGGTTGTCGAGGTTGTCCAGCAGGGTGGCGGTTGTCATTGTTGTTCTCCAGGTGGAAGTTGAGGTCCCCTAGGAGGATGTAGTCAGAGGAGGCGAGGGTGTGTGGGTTGATGAGGTCTGCAATGTCTTCACTGAATTGTGTGCGTGGTCCCGGGGGTCCGTAGATGAGGGTGCCTCTGAGGGTCGTCTTGGGGTTTGTGTGTATCTGGAAGTGGAGGTGTTCGGCGCCGTTGAAGGTGTCGTTGGAGTAGGTTGAGATGCGGATGGTGTTTTTGTGTATCATGGCGATGCCTCCTCCAGTCTGGTTGACGCGGTCCCTCCGGGTGATCTTGTATCCGTCCGGGATGGCTATGATGATGTCGGGTGCTGAGGAGGCGTTCATCCAGGTTTCCGTGAGGAAGGCGATGTCTGGTGATGTTGTGTCGAGCAGGTTCCAGAGTTCCACGGCGTGTCTGTGGACAGAGCGGGTGTTGAGCAGGATGCACTTGAGGTGGTTGCTGTTCGTGCTTGGCTTGGCGGGAGCGGTGCAGGTCTGGAGGCAGGTGAACTTGCAGGCTTTGCAGGTGAAGGGTCCGTGGGTGCATTTCGGGGTGGCTCGGTAGCAGGCAGAGTACCGTCCGGCATTGAGTGCGTGGAGGGTTGTGGCGTCGTAAGTCCGTTTAGTGGGATGGCATCCTAGGGGGACAGGGGTCCTGGCGCTGGGCGCGGTCCAGGCACGGACGGGCGCAGACGGGCTTGCCTTTGGCGTGCCTTCAGCGCACAATCAGCGCGCCCGCTGCGCGTGCTCGCTGCGCGTGCCCGCGTTGACTCTGCCATAAATGGTGAAGTGGGAGGGAGGAGAAGCTGGGAGGCGGGAGCAGGGTGGCGAATGGGGGTAGAGGAATAAAAAGGGCCGGGCCGCAGGGGAGCAGCGGCGGGGAGCGGGGGGAGAGGAGAATGGGAAAAATGGGCGAGGAGGCGGGTACGGAGGACAAGGGAACGGGCAGCACACGAGCACAGAGGCAGGCAGAACAAAAAACAGGAACAGAATACAATTTACAATACAGTAAATAAATATCAGGGGCGGGACAAAGCACAGGCGGAGACCTCTGAGGAAACCAAAAGGCACAGCTGCAAGGCAGCGGCGTGCTCGAGGCAGCAGCGGGGAGCCTGGCACACTCACGGGGAGTCACGCGTTGTGTCGAGCGACCGGCCCAGAAGGGTCAAGGGTCATAGCGGCACGCCATCTTGAACTGCCAGAGTTTGAGAACACGAACACGTCATAAGGGCCCGCAATCACGCTTCGCGGGAGTAAACAATTGCGAATACGTAGATGCGACACGCAGCTGACTTCCGGCGGGAGATTTGAACAGCTCGCTTTCCTGAACTTGCAAAAATTGCAATTCTGCACAAGAAATCTACCACAGGCAGCATAAACCTTCTGAAAATGATGATTTGGATCAGAATAACTCCTTAGATTGACATTTGGCTGCACTTTTTGTGCAGGGAGTCCATTTTTTGGGGGGGGGGGGGTTGGGAGGAGGAAGTGCCCCAGAGTCTCCAACTTCCTGTTCCTGTCCAACAGGCTCCTCCTAGTGCTTTGTCCATGTCCTGGTCACTTTTCATTTGGATCTGGAGCTGGAAGGATTACTTTTTGTGGCTGCTGCTGGATATTTGTTTTTGAGGACTTTCTGTTTGGATCACTTTTGGATTTGAGATTTTACAAGTAAGGTGGTGTTGTTTGTTTGGGTCATTGCAGTTGCTGCAACTTCAATTTTTAAACGTTTTCACTACTTTAAAAAATATATATTATGGGTAAGCACAGTATCCAGTAGGCCCAGGGTTAGTCATGAGTGCATGATACAACTGTTTCTGTGAGTTTTGTTGAACTTAAATATCATTTATGTCATGGAATTGAATAGCTCACTGTTATATGTGGATTTGTTTTTTAATTTTGGAGTGCGTGAAAAAGCCACACAACCCAGTAGGCCCAGGGGTACTCAGTGGTGCATGGACCAAGGCTTTCTGTGGGTGGCATTGGATTGTGGTGTTTTTTGTATGTTTTTTTTATTTTTGGGGGTAGTGTTGCGGCCTGGCCATGTGTGTGGGGGCCATTTTGACGCCTGCTCTAGGCAGGGCCTGGCCATGTGGGTGCGGGTTAAGGGCTCATTTTGAAGCCAGGGAGTGTGCTTTGTGACATAGGCCAGCACCCAGTCTGCCCTGCTTTCATCCATCATGCCCACTGGTACTCAATGGTGAATGGACTAAGTCTTTATGTGGGGTCTCTTGAATTTAAACATCATTTAGGGCATGGATGGCATTGGTTTAATGTGTTTTTTGTGTGTTTTGTATTTTCTGGGGTGGTGTTGGGGCCTGGCCATGTGGGTGGGGGCCATTTTGAAGCCTGGTCCAGGCAGGGCCTGGCCATGTGGGTGGGGGTCAAGGGGTCATTTTGAAGCCAGGAAGTGTGCTTTGTGCCATAGGCCTGCACCCAGTCTGCCCTGCTATCATCCATTATGCCCAGGAGTGCTCAGTGGTGCATGGACCAAGGCTTTCTGTGGGAGGTCTCTTGAATATTTTAAATGCCATTTAGGGCATGGATGGCATTGGACTGTGGTGTTTTTGTGTGTTGTTTGATATTTTGGGGTGGTGTTGGGGCCTGGCCATGTGGGTGGGGCCATTTGAGGCCTGGTCCAGGCAGGGCCATGTGGGTGGGGGTCAAGGGGCCATTTTGAAGCCAGGGAGTGTGATTTGTGCCATTGGCCTGCACACAGCCTGCCCTGCTTTCATCCATTATGCCCAGGGGTGCTCAGTGGTGCATGGACCAAGTCTTTCTGTGGGGTCTCTTGAATTTAAACATCATTTAGGGCATGGATGGCATTGGATTGTGGTGTCTTTTGTGTGTTTTTTGATTATTTGTTGGGGTGGTGTTGGGGCCTGGCCATGTGGGTGGGGGCCATTTTGAGGCCTGGCCACATGGGTGGGGGTCAAGGGGCCATTTTGAAGCCAGGCAGTGTGCTTTGTGCCATAGACCTGCACCCAGTCTGCCCTGCTTTCATCCATTTTGCCCAGGGGTACTCAGTGGTGCATGAAACAACTCTCTCTGTATGGTCTCTCTTCAATCAATGTAAACATCCATTTTTGATTAAAAATAATTGCAATTTTTATTTTTGGACTTTCCATTTTTGGGTGTGTTATAATAATAATAAATGCCTAGTTGCAAATATTAATTGAAGCACGACATATGCAACATTTATTTAACTGATGTTCCTCTGGCTTCCTTTGCTTTTAGGTGGACAAAGAGAACCATGAATCATCCTCATCGTTCATCATCAGTGCCAGAAAGAAGTCCTGCTGCGATGTGTGCAGCACAACGTCACGTGATGTCACGTGTGGCCACAGACAACTCTGCAACGCGGCCTGCTGTTCTGACATCTAAAGAAGATGGGCCCAAAGAAAGGTGTCTGTAGCTCCTCTACCAAGAAAGTTGCCAGTGCCAATGCCAGTAAGAAGGAGCAGAAGAAGCAAGTGGCGCCACTTACCAAGGAGACTGGTGTGCCCACAGACACTTTTTTGGGGAGAAAAAAAACTATGCCTGCAGCAGCGGTGTCCACCAGGGACCAAGCTGGGATCAGCATCTCAGCTTCATTGGTCTCAGTGCCACCACACCAAGTTAGGCCCAAGGCCATGAGTGCCGCAGAGGCAGCCACTTTAATTGCTCAATCATCATCGACCAGTGATGGTGGCGTTGACTCATTGCAAGAAAGTAGCATCTAATCAACGCAGGGTGTAACTCATCTGACGAGTGTTAAACCACAGCCGCAATGACAACCACAGGTGCAACAAGGAGAGGCGCAAGGAGAGGCACAAGGAGTGGTGCAAAGAGTGTCACAAGTAGAGGCACAGGTAGAGGCGCAAGGAGTGGCGCAAGTTGAGGCACAAGTAGAGGTGCAAGTAGAGGTGCATGGAGAGGCACATGTAGAGGCGCATGGAGAGGCACAACTGCCCAAAATGATTGGTCCTCCAGAACTAGGGGCACATCAGGAAGCAGAGGTATCATCAGAGCAAGCCACTCCTCCTGATGATCCATTGTCTTCCAGATCCCCAGCAAGAAAAAGGTCAAGGAGGGCTAGTACAAGTTTTTCTTCAAGCCCCCTTCCTTCTGATGATCTTGATCTTGATTGGAACCCACTAATGCAGTCTGAGAGAGAGGTACGCCATGAGCCGACAAAGGTAGCTAAGCCTAAAAGGAAGGTTCCCGCAAGGCTTTCACTTATGGGTGATGACGACGAACAAGAAGTAGAAGTGGTGGATTCTGCTGCTGATGAACAGTCTGACGATGACTACCCAGTCATCGCAGTCATCACTCCAGCCCCAGCGGGCATGCAGCAGACAGACATTTTTACCCTATCCTGAATTGCTGCTGAGCGGGATGTGGGCTACGTGGCACTGGTACCACCACCAACACAGGTAACTACTACACCAACACGACCTACAGCTTCTATATTTTCTCATCAAAAGGGCCTGCAGGGACCTCCATCCAGCTTGACCTCCATTACCTCAAGTAGTGGTGCTGTAAGTGCACAACAGAGTCACATTCAGCCACGCCCTTCCTCCACTTCATCCACCACCACTAGAAATCTCCAGTCACCCAGTTTTGGATTACTTTAGTATTAGCAAAAAGGAGGGGAACCTAGTTGTTTGTTCGATTTGTAAACAAGTAGTTAGTCGGGGTAGGCTTGGTACCAACTATGGTACCAGAGGCCAGAGAGGTCATCTAAAAAAACACCACATTATCCAGTGGGAAGCGCACCTCAGTAACATCCGGAAAGCCAAAAGTACAAATCCACATGTAGACATTGATATTGCATCTGATGACGAAGATGAGCTGCTCATGGGGGGGTGGAGGTGAACAACAGAGAGACATTTTTTCTGGTATAAACAGAAACCCTGGCAGCAGCACTGCAGTGGTAGCGCCCACACCCTCCTCTACCCCAACAACATCGAGGAGACACAGTAGTCTGGTAGGGACACCATTGCGAAAAAGTACATCAATGAGTCTAACTGGGTTGAAGAGGTCTGCATCCTCATCACATATGAAAATGGTCCAGACCACCATTAAAAGCATGTTTTGGTCAGAGGCGCCATTGGAACGCAACCACCCAACGGCACGTCTTTATAATGCAATGCTCGCTAAAATGTTAGCGCTGGACCTTATCCCTTTTTCTTTTGTGGAAGGGGTGGGTTTTTGACAATTTGTGGCAACAGTCTGCACTAAATGGAAGGTTCCTAGCCGGTCCTATTTTGCTGGAGTTGCTTTTCTATCACTACATCAAGATGTGCTGTAGGTGATTGGGGCAGCTTTGCAGAAGAGTGCTGTTCACACTATCCACCTGACAACAGACATGTGGACCAGTTGCCAAGTCCTTGATTACATGTACATCACTTCACACTTGGTCTCTTTTGCAGGGGTTAGAGAAAAGATGTCTGCAGGTGTTGACAGTGCCACAATTTTTCAAGCTAGTTGGAAACATGCAACAGTAGCCATGTTTGCCATGGAGAAATCTCATACTGCAGTAAACTTTTTGGAGGAGTTTAACAGTAAGGTCTTTGAATTGCTGCATCCAAGAAAGTGCATGATTGGTTATGTTTCCACGGATAATGGCAGTAATATAGTTAGGGCCATGAATGATGGTGGCTATTTCAGAGCGCTGTGTTTGGCGCACAGTATTCACATTGTTGTTCAAGATTTCTTGAAAAAAGAAAACACAGTAAGCAAGTTACTGACCACGTGCCGAACTTTCTGCACACATTTCAGCCATTCTTTTAAAGAAGCAGCTGAGGAGACTTCAATATGACCGTAGAGTGCCAGTCAGAGGACTCATCCAGGAGGTGGTAACACGTTGGAACTCAACCTTCTACATGCTTGAGCGTCTGTCTGAGCAGTGCTTGGTAATCAATGAGTATGTCTTTGCCTTGGGTTCTTCTATGAATTACATGAGGCTAGAGGTGGAGGAATAGGACCTAGTTAAAAGCCTGACAGACATGCTTCTTCCTTTTGAGGTTTTCACGCGTGAAGTCAGCAGGGAGGAGTGTACTTTGGGCAAAGCTATCCCATTGTTGCGTATACTAGAGCACCAACTAAAGGCGGTGTCTTCAACGTTCAAAGATGATACTGATAAGCAAGACGCATATCCGTTGGGGGAAAGCGTATTAACCCGCCTAGTTGACAATGAAAGGCTTAAAAAAATACATACAGAATAACATTCAAATTTGTGCCACTTTTCGGGATCCAAGGTACAAAAAGGCACTGGCCAGCAAAGCATTCATTCCTTTTACTGAAGCAAATGTTTCAAATTACAAACATTGGCTAGCTCTGTCAGCCACTCGGTTCGAAAAAGAGCAGCAGGAAATTAAAGGAACCACCACAAGTACTACTGAAGCAGAAGGCCATTCGGCGTCAAGGTCTACTTCTGTGGCTGAAGGCAGTCACTTTCCCTCACAGCCGTTACCTACACCAGCAACCGTGGCATCATCCTCACCTGCAACAGGCCCAGCCATAATATTGTCGGAAGCGGATTGGAAAACTCATCAAGGGTTTGCTCGTTCCAGTGCTGATGCAAAGGCCACAGAAGGTACGAAAGTAGAGAAGCCCTGGATGACCTTGTGTGGATGGTGCAGGCCTATCTGGATCACCCAACAGATGTCTACATTGATCACTGCCCATTGCTGTATTGGTTTGGGAAAAGGGGTCAATGGCCACTGATCACCAAGCTGGCTCTAAATTATTTGTCTTACCCACTTGCAAGCGTGTCTTCTGAACGTGTTTTCAGTGCTGCTCTTGCCATTGTAACTTCAAAAAGGACCTGCCTCTCACCCAAAAATGTGGAGAGGTTAACAATGATCAAGATGAATAAGCACTTCATACCACCAGATTAAAAAATATGTGAATCCATGCAGGAAGAACAGGACACCGACTTAGGTGTACAAAGTTCTTCTCTGTTAAATGACCTACTGCTGTCTCAATTCACAGAGTTTGAGGACGAGCTCTACTTCCCTGACACCTAGTCCTAAAACTAACTTCCTTTTTTTTCGTCCTGACTCCTTATTCGCTTTTACGCTTGTGTGTCTTTCTTTGTTTTGCAACTTTTACCACAACAAAACTCTAATCACAACAAATCCATCAGCAGCACTGTCTTCGTCTTATTTCCTTATTGAAGGTGCCGCTGTCTGCAATCCTGAAGTTCACAACTCCGTCATGCTCCTCTATCCTTCTCCTCCAGACTCCCCCTATCCATTTCCCTCAAGGCAGATGGCTGGATTACGCAGAATGAAGAAACTGTTGCTTCGTAGACGAGTCGCCTCAAAAATAGTGGGACTGAAATTACTGGCTATATGCTGATTGCTGACAGTTACTTCTGAAATTGACACGAGAGCCTACCCTGTGGGCCTTCACTTTAAGAACAAGATGCGGACATAAAGTTAAACAGGTAATGAATAATGAGATGGTATGCAGTGGACAGCACTGGCTGTCTGGCTCTGATGAAAGCAATTGCTGTTTGTTTGTTGTGCATGAAATGAATCATCATATGTCTTCTGCCATTATTTAATCCTTTACACACTAAATGCAACTCAAGTCTACTCTGATTTTTTTACCATGTTTAATTCAAATTGTACTTCTACTGCAGGGGCCACAACGTTGCATTTTTTAATATGCAAAAGTCCTTGGACTCACTGTGTGTGTAGACTGCGACTGCATGAACAACATTGAGTTTGCCAATGTACCATGATGATGATGAGTCTTGATGATCAAAGTTGCATAATATCTTTTTTCTTTACAGTCACTCACTGGGATGGATGGATCATCATCGTCGGTTTACGTAAGAACTATGGCCATTTCATGAGTGGCAAACAAGCAAACCAGTCAACAACAACTACAGCAGAACTACATGTCTGTCTAGTCGTGGGATGGAGTGGTTGAGCCAGTGCAGTGTTGTTATGCCAGAGTCCAGACAGCACTTCAGGTAAAATTACAGCTATGGCTATCTGGCTTGCTGCATACAAGTAGATATGCTTTGTCTTTCTGTGTCCAAGAGGTATGCTACATCAGGTTGCTTTACTCAGTGGTGCCTGCCTTGACCGTCTGCATGGCCCTGACCTGCTGTGTTGTGTGCTAATTACTATCCTTGAAAAGGAGAATCAGAGTACGCACTTTAGAAATTATGCTTGTATGTAATACTACTGTCGCCTCTGAAACTGAAAGTTTTATTTTTGCACTACACACCGTACCTTATAATTTTTTCTCCGTGGTGTTTTTTAATATCACTTCCTGTTTTTTCATCAACAATTACAGGCCGGCTTTTACCCTGTGCGATGGGAAAAACAATTAATTTAGGCTTACCATTAGCGATCCGCAATTCCGCATCCGCCAGGCAGGCAGTGGACAGTGTGTCTGTCTGGTCACCAAGATAGATCGACAGAGCGTCAGATGGAATGGCTGGATGCATGCAACTTCCCAAATTGAACAGGACAACTACAAACTACAGTTACAGTATCCTCTTTTCACTTCTCCTTATCTTTTAAGTAATGTTATTGTTGTGAATTTCTATGAGTGTGACTCTGTGCATTTGTTTGCTTTCTGCTTCAAATTCATCCCTCCAGCTATTTGATATGTTTATTTGCTATTTCTAAAGCTAATTTAATGTACTAATACGTGTTTATTCTCTCTGAGGGCAGCTAGTTAAGTGAAATTGCAGCCCTGTACTGTCGAATAATGTTTCTTCATAGTTAGTAAGTTGTAGTAAGTATTACGTTTCAGTAACCTAACCATCCATTTAGCAAACAACTTCATGCATGCAGTAGTGCACTTCCTTTATGTCCCTTAAAAGATTCATGGATATCTTCATATCCAAAGATTGTTTTTCTTCATTTGTTGTATGTCCATGCTGTGTTTTTTTTACCCTCTCCACAAAACTTTCCCAAAACCCCCAATTCCCATCCAATTTTAAAACCCTAACCTTCTTCCCCAGGGCTGTGTGGTTTTAATTGAGGTTTGAATAAATGACAACAACAATTCCACACACTTTCTGGGGAGGATAAGGTCAAAGCAAGAGAAAATCAATTTCAAGGATGGTGAAAGAATCCGAGGATATATTCTTACTGTGTATTGTACTATCTATCGTACTGTTTTAATGCTACGCTCACGCCACTCAATGTTTAATTTTTTTCATATGCTGCTACTGCCAGTGTGTACCACTACTACTACCACCACCACAACAATGACATTTCATCTGTCCAGCATTCCATAGCCAACCTTAATAGCCATTTGCCATGCACCCAGCCCTGTGCCTAGCCCTATTCTCTAACACGAATCGCAGGTAAGATAAGCATTTTGGGGAGGAAGAATAATGGTGTAGGAGGAAAGGAGAGATTGACGGTAGTACTAGTAAAGTAGTAGGACAATTGAATTCACTTTTGTACAAATTTGGGTGATTAGACAATGTGAATCAACCAGCCAGTTAAGGATCAGGGAAACAAACGTACAGTTAACCCCCCCGCCTCCCCAACAAAACAGTAAAAAAAATGTGTATTCTATGTTTAAGTAGAGAAATAAATATTTATTGGAGCCCTAACAAAAATAAACTTTCCCACAACAAGACCCAATCCAACCCACCCCCTCCCTAATCCCAACCAATGTCCATGAATCAAATCAGTCCCCAAAAGTCCAAAAACCCCAACGCCCAATTCCCACCCCCCAAAAGTCTTTAAAAAAGGGGCAAGGGACAGTCTCTCCTCTACTTCCGCCGACAGTGTCCTTTGGCCAGGTGGTCACGATGCTCTCTGCGGAGGTCCTTGAGCAGGGTTTTCAGCTTTGCCACCTCCTGCTCAAGGTTGGACACGCGGTGCAGACGAGCCTTGCCCCTGTTGTGGGGGGCAGCTGATTTTTTTGCTGCTTGGCGGTGGCGGGTGGCTGTGGGACCACGGCTACGTACCGCTGAAGGCTTGTGCTGACTGGATGACCCAGGGTGGGTGGAGGAGGATGCAACTGTCATGGATGGTGATGTCGACTGCGACTGCATGTCCTCCTCTTCCTGGGCCACCAGCCACGGATATTCGGCGACAATTGCCTCCAGCTTCCGTTGCCGGGCCCGACTAGCCAACTCCTTCCTTGTTAGTTTGGAAGGAGCATCTATATGAAGAAAGAAAAATATACTATATCCAATGCTCTTTAAGAATAACACAAAATAATTCAGCAGAAAATTGTGTCACAGAAGCACTAGCAACTTGCAAGCACGGTACATAACATTTGTGGCACGTATCTATCTAATCTCCCACTTTGTCACCCTCTGCTCTAACATTAGTGGGAGTTTCAGGATTTCTACTAGCACTATATGGACTCACTACATTATCTTATGTTATGGTATAATGCTTTTGTAGCGCGCACTGTTACTCGAGAGTGTCCTGGCGCGGAGGAGAGCACAGATGAGGGCAGGGATCGGATTGAATTAGTAAATCATGTGGAACATGTGTGTTTTCAGCTGCTTCTTGAAAGACAGAGGTTATGAAATGGGCTGTACAGCAGTCTTCTTCTTCTCTCTTGTTTAGCGAAATTAGTATGTAAACTTGTGGAAGCCGGCATAATGCCAGCGCAGTCAACTTGCACCCGAAAAAAAACAGACGCGAGCCATGATGACACAGACTTGAGTTACTGTTACCAGTCCAGTACATGCAGGTGGTGAAGCTCTTACTTTACTATTACTGGTGGCACTGGCCATACTCTGTTACAAGGGCTACTGCTTAATTAATTTAACTTTCACCCTGCCCTGCCCCTGACTACTACAAAAGGAAAATGAAGTAGATAAATATTATGATCATCTATCCCTTCACAGGATATTTGCTTACACATGGGATGACATTTAGGTGCTTTGTTTTTTTTTTTTATTTCAAAATATTCTTTATTGAGAGTGCATTTTGCATACAAAAAACAAGGGCAAAACATTCGTAACACTTGCGGCCTGGTGGGGCCATTAGAGAGAAAGAAAAAGGGGAGAGGAGGAGAGGGAAGAAGAGAAAGAAGAGGGGGGGGGGATGCTGGTCACTGTTCTAGATATGCGTCGAGAGCTTCCCACATGTTATCTTTAGCGGTGTGGTTCGCCGCCTTGTGTTTGGCAGTGATGTTGTCAGCCCCCCGGAGGAACGTGACCCAGTTGAACCAGCGTTTGGAGGTGGCTTTGCTGGTGTCTTTCCAGTTACCCAGGATAGTTTTAACCGCAGCTGTCAGAAGTACATCGACCAGGTCTCGTGCTTCTTTGGACTGGAGTTCTACTGACAGGAAGGCGGTGGCTATCCCCGCTAGTCCTCTTTGTGTCTTGCTACCTGTGACTGTGTCTATTAGGTTGTAGACCTTGTTCCAGAAGGCTTTGATTTTGGGGCAGTCGTATAGCATGTGGGATAGGTCTCCTGTTGCCCTCTGGCAGTTCCAGCATGTGCTACTCTCGCTCGCTCCTACTTTCCCTAGTTTCGCTGGTGTCCAATGTAGCCTATGAAGTAACCAGTATTTGGTCTGTGCTAGTTGTGGCGTGATTTTGTTTTTGGACGCTGCCGTCCATAGCCTGGCTCTTTCTTCCTCGTTTAGGGGTCTTTGTATGGTCTGCTCCCAAAAGGCTAGTGTCTTGTTGTTCAGAGATGTGGTGCGCGGAGTGATTAGTTTGTAAATTTGCGATGTTTGGTGGCCTGTCTTGTTTAGGTTTTGTGTGTGTTGTATGATGGTGGGTGTCTGTTTCGAGAGGCCCGCTTTGGTGACAGCCGCTTTGATTTTGAGGAATTCGTAGAACTCCTTGTTCGGTAGTGATGTTGTCTGCTGTATTGCCTTGTATGTGAGCGGGTTGTTCCCTGCTTCTAGTTGTGATGGCGTTGTGATTCCTCTGCCGTACCATTCCTTGCTGTTAAGTGTTTTCCCCTTGTAGGTTATTTTTGTGTTGTGCCACAGTGACTCCCATTTGGTGCCCTTGATACTCACTGCCATTTCTCTGTCTACTCTCAGCAGCGCTGTCTTTGTGTTGTGTATTATCGCGTTCTTGGCCTCTGGGTGCTTGTGCGCCGTAAGAGCCATGATCGGATTTGCGCCCCCTAGAATGCCTCTTTCTAGGTCCAGCCATACCGGCGTGTACTCTGGTGTAGGGGTTATCCAGTGTATCCCCTGTTTGGCAAGGCATGCAGTCTGGAAAGCCTTGTAGTTTGTGAGATTTAGACCTCCCTGTTCTTTCCTGAGTCTGAGTTTAGCCAGGCTTATTCTTGGTTTTTTTCCTTCCCATAGGAAATTGTTGATGCTCTTGTCTAAGTGTTTGTGGAAATCGGTTGTGAGCGTAAGGGGCAGCATGGAGAGCATGTAGTTTAGCATGGGGGTGATCATCATCTTTATCGTCTCAATTCTTCCCCACCAGCTTATGAATTTGGGGCTCCACGTGTCTAGACTGGACTTTATTTTTTTTAGCATCGCCTCCTCGTTGTGGTCTAGTGTTGTTCTTAGGTCTCTTCCGAAGAGTAGGCCTAGGTATTTCAGTGGTTTTTTCTGCCACGTTAGGCCTGACGAGCCCAGTACCGACCTGGTGGTGTGGATGTTCATAGGCTTACATTCGGATTTCTCCCTATTCAGCTTGTAGCCTGAGACATGCGCATATTCCTCTATTGTTTGTACGAGTGCTTCAATCGACTCTTGTGGGTTGTTTGTGGTGATCAGAATGTCATCGACATATGCAGCTAGCTTGAAGGCTTGCCCCTCTATTTGCACCCCCGAGATCCGGGGGTTTGTTCTGATCATGTGGAGGAGTGGTTCTAGGGCTAGCAGAAACAGCCCTGGTGAGAGGGGGCATCCCTGCCTTGTTCCCCTGCCTAGTGTGAATGAGTCCGAAGTGGCTGCATTCACCACCACTCGAGCCCGAGGGTTTTTATAGAGGGCCATGATCATTCCCCTATATTTCTCGCCCAGTCCAAACTTGAGCATGCATTGGTTCAAGAAGGGCCATGAGACTCTGTCAAAGGCTTTTTCTGCATCTAACACGATCATGACGGCCTTCTCCGCACTGCTAGCCGTGCGATTGATTAGGTGGCATAGCAGTCTGGTGTTGTCTTGCGAGAGTCTGTTTTTCAGGTAGCCCACCTGGTTTTTGTGGATGAGTGTGGGGAGGTATGTGTTTAGTCTCGCTGCCATGATCTTTGCGTAGATTTTGCAGTCCACGTTGATTAGGGAGATTGGTCTATAGTTACGTGGGAACTGGGGGTCTTTCCCCTCCTTGGGGATGACAATGATGTTTGCCTCTGCCATTGAGTCAGTCATATTGCCTATATCCGCGCAAGCCTGGAAGGTTCTGACTAGGGTGTCATTGAGTTGCGGTTGGAATTGTTTATAGAAAGCAGCTGTGAAACCGTCCGGCCCTGGGGCTTTGTTCGGTTTTAGTGCGTCTATGGCCATTCTTACTTCTGCTTTTGTTATGCTTTGGTCTAAGGCCTCTCTCTGTTCTTCGCTTAGCTGCGGTAGCACGAGCTTCTCTAGCAGTTTAGCTCCGCCGTCTGCCTCCAGTGAGGTATCAGCTGTGTATAGGTCCTTGTAAAACTTCCTGAAAGTCTCGAGGATTTGTTTGCTGGTTGTGTGTGTCTTGTCATCGGCGTCAGTGATTGCTGCTACTACGTGTTGTCTTTGCTTGGCTTTTAGGTACCCAGCCAGGGCTTTCCCTGCTTTGTTGGCCGAGCACAAGTTAATGGATTTGTACTTGTTGATCCATGTGGAGGCTCTTTCACTCAAGATTCTGTTTAGCTCATACTTCTTTTTTGTTAGTGCTGTGAGTGTGTTTCTGTCTCTTAGATTGGCTGTGTGGTTCCTCTCTAGGTCCTTGATCTGCTCCTCAAGTTCTTTGATTTTTTTGTTCCTGCCTCTGTTCATGCGTGCCTTAATGTTGATGAGATTCCCCCTTATTGTTGCTTTGAGCGCGTCCCACAGTGTTGCTGCGCCTATGTCCTCTGTGTCATTGTGCAAGAGGTATTCTTTGATCGCTGCCTCTATTTCGGTAATGTTGGTGGGGTTCTCTAGTATGTCGCTGTTGAGGCGCCACCTCCTGCTTGGTGTTTCGTTGTGCTTACCACTCAGTGAGAGAGATATGTGCGCATGGTCTGAGATTGTTATGGGACCTATTTCCGTTGTGTCAGTCAGGTGTGAGTGTGTGTCGGACATGAGTATGTAGTCTATCCTGCTGTATGAGTTGTGGGGGTGCGAGTAGAAGGTGTATTCTCTGGCGCTAGGGTTTTGTAACCTCCACGGGTCGGTTAGTGCGAGTTTGGTGCATAGGTTCTTTAGTGTGTTCTGTTCTTGTGACGTGTGGCTGGGTCTGTGTGGGTGTCTGTCTGTGGCATTGTCCATTGCTAGGTTCATGTCCCCTGCCACGATTGTTAGTTCGCCCAGTGGGACTTTGTTTAATTCGCTCTCTAGGTCTTCCCAGAATTCTTTGTCCGCAGTGTTGGGGCCGTATATGTTTGCTATGTGTGCTATTTCGTCCCCTCTCTTAATAGATGTGATCAGCCTTCTCCCCTTGGTGTCTGCGTTATTGTCGTGCACCCGAAACTTCCCTTTCTTGCTAATTATGGTAATGACTCCTCCCTTTTTGTTAACTGCCGGTGAGCACAGCACCTCGCTAATCCAGTTGGCCTTGAGCCTGCTGGCGTCTTCCTCGGACACTCTAGTTTCTTGGAGGACGTATATGTCCGCCTTCAGTCTGTTTAGGTATTCTAGTGTTTTCCGTCGCTTGACGGGGTGGTTGAGGCCCTTGACGTTAAGAGACACTATTTTCATGTCCGAGGCTATCTGTGCCCGGCCACTAGTGTCAGATGACGTCATGGTCTGTTCTTGTTGTCGCTTTGCCTTAGGTAGGGATCTTCTTTTCTGCTCTGCGGTCCATGTTTGTTTGCCTGCTGCCTCGTGGCCTTTGCGCCCCCCTGGGGTGTGGGATGGGATGGTGGGTTATGCGTGGAAATAAGAAAATAGAAAAAGAAAGAGTAGTGCCTCCACCAGGCTAAGATTGTCCGTGCTACATGGTCTCCCCCCCTGCCCTCACCCCCTCCCCCCCCCTACCGCCCCCCTCCCCCCTGTTAACGTACTGTAAGCGTGCGACAGCAACGGTTCCCGCCCTCCGCTCCCCCGGGTTCATATGAAGCAGTTTGAACCCCTCATAGCCCCCCTCTCCGTGCTCCGCTGTTTTGTGTAAAGGATATAGCCTTCTCCATGTCCATAGTCCATAGTTCTTGGTCTTGTGTGAGGTAGACTTGTTCCCTGAGTGCAGTGGCACTTGGCAAAAGTTCCTGTGCCCTCTGCAGGCCCCATCCTCTTGGTGAGGCGACTCCTCCTTCCGATGAGGTGGTCTCTCTGTATTCACCTTCGTATGTTGTGGATATAGTCTTGCAGAAGAGACCAGATTTTGTGTGCGGTAGTCTATGTTCCCTGAGTACGATGATAACCTACATGGCATAGTAGGCTTGTGTTGCTTGCTTCGACTGCCTGGCCTAGTTTCTTTGGTGAGGTAGATCCTTCTTCTGATTGGGTGGTCCTTGTTCTCTTCTAGTTGACTGTTACTTCCTGAGTTGTGGTATTATCTACCACCCGCTGCCCCTTTTTCTTCCGCCTCTGAGCTGTCTGAGGAGGCTCTTCTCTTTGCCGTGCCTGGGCTTGTCTGTTCCATCTCTTCCTGTTCTGGCTTCCTGAGGTATTTGCGTAGTTCTGCTGGGTCATCGAAAATACGTATGTCCTGGCCATCTGTTATCTTCATCCTTGCCGGACCCACAAAGCTGAAGGTTATTCTTGCTCTTTTCATGGCGTCTCTTAGTGGAGAAGATTATCTTCCTGCCTTTCCATGAAGGGGGTTGGCCTCGACGTGCAAAGGCAAAGATTGCATCGGTGTGGCTGGTTCTTAGTGGTTTGCATATGATCGTTCTTGGGCCTTTCATGTGCGCTTGTTTCATGGCCGGGATTCTGTAGGCCTTATCGATCTCCAGGGCTCTATCGAATTTTATGCCGGTCAGCTTAGGTATCAGTGTCTCAAGCATTGCCGCAGAGGAGCCCGCTCCCTCCTCCTCGTCCTCTGGTATGCCCAGGATCCTGATGTTCCCCCTCCGATTTTTGTCCTCTTGCTCCGCGAGCCTTCTTTGTACTTCGCTGGAGGCTTTGGAGATGTAGCAAATGTCCTTTTCCATGATGGTTGATTTATCTTCTATGTCGCTAATCCTTTTCTCTGTCTCCGCTACTCTAGTAGCTATCTTGTTTTGATCTGCTCGTATAGCTGTGAGCTCTAGCTGGACGTTGTCCATGGAAATCTTTGTGGCTTTGGCTAGGTCGTTTGCCTCCGTTATTTTCTTGACTAGCAGGTCCATTGCAGATTCTGTGTTTTTCAGGTCTTTCATTTTGATCGGGGACTCCAGGTCTTTCCTTATCTTCTTTTTGTCGCCGTTCATCACCTCCCTGCCTCTACTCTCTTGGTATGTGGGCAGTGTCTTTTTCAGGGTGGGTTGTACCTCCTTTGGTGTAGCGATCTTAATGTACGTGGCTATGCCTGTCCTTGCTGTGTTGCCAAAATTGAACCTGCTCGGCCACTTTATTGACCTTGTTCTTGTTTTCCCGGACGCCAGGGCTGCCTACCAGAGCTCCTCTTCCCTGTGTGCCTTGGGCCCGCTGTCTTCTCTCCTAGTGAGCGTCGTACCTCAGCTTGTATGTGGGTTGCTTGCGCTGCCTTACTTGCTGTGTACTGGTAGTTTGCCCCTGTGGCCTTACGTGGTCAGAAAAGTAATGACTCTCCTAAGATGGCCGCCTCTTTTGTCCACCTCTTTCCTGGCCGCTTCACAATGGGCTGCAGTGGTTAGCAGACCCTCCGGCTAGCGTTGCTCTCCGCGCTCGTGCTCATACTGGCTGCTGGGTCTGCCCCTTCTAAGATGGCCGCCGCATTTGTCGCTTCCCCTGCTGTGGCTGATCGCCTGCTGAGAGGCCCTTAGTGCCGTGTGCTACTTGCGCCCCTTGTCTTCCACTGACTCGCTTGTTTGGCATGCCGCCGCGGCTGTCTCATCGGCGTTCTTCGTCCTTCCCAAGATGGCCGCCGCCTTTTGTTTACCGTTCATCTGTGCGTCTGTGCATCTCCTCGGTTTCTTTGTTGCCGCCGGACGCTGCCTGGGCTGCGCTCCGCTTGGTGCTGGTGCTTGGAGGGCAGCGCCCCCGGAGCTGCCTCGTGTGCCTTGATTTCACTGCACTGTGGCCTGATGTCGTTTGGGGCGGCTAGACTCTAGGTGCTTTGTTTTTGATTGAGTGAACACCGATAGGCCACACATGAATGACAGAGTTGTAAAAAAACTATTAACTGAGGTAGTGATTGAGTGGTCACCGTAATCGCCGGATATATGCTGTGCTTGCAAACTACTGTTACTAGTCATGGTTGTATTCTGAAAAATCACAACTTCTACTTTCCTCGGCAGTGCTACTCTGGCACAGACGTGCAGTGTTACATGCTCTTCAAAGTAACATCCGGTGACCGTTTACACTGTCTACACATGCCTATGCTAACTATGAGGAAGATACCATCCAGGCAGGCAGGCATCCATCCATTCAAAGTAAATGTCAATCATTCTTCTTAATGTCAGACTCTCAACTGGACAAACCTTACTTTTTCTCACCAAAAAACAACCTTTTGCTTTTGTTTTGTAAAAGGCCAGCCATGCATCCATGCTTGACTTGCATTTGAATTTGAACCAAAGGATATATTGCGCACACATGCAGTTTCCGTTTCACCCACCCAGGCAGCCCTCTTTTCTTTCTCCTTCCACCCATCCTTGCTTCAGCCTTCAACCGGCCATGCATCAGACCATGCATCAGATTCCCAGCCACCTGGGGCAACATTCAAAAACAAGTATCATTCTTTGCCAGTCATTAATTTTTACTCGCTCGTCCTTCCTTACACCATTCTTTCCGTTTTCGTTCATACCATCCATCAAGTTCATCTCTGATCTGACTTGGCTTCTCGATAAAACTTTCACAGCTGAGTTGAAGTCAAATTTAGAGGGAGCCATTGGTTACTCGTCAACTCCCGCCCCTATTGCTAATGAGAAGTCATGGGTGACTGTCTTCTACCTGGTTGACAAAAAAAAGTTCTAAATTTGTAAGTCTTCTTAACAGTAAAGTGTACTTGTACTAAACAACATATACACCCCTGCAAAGAGCCGACTCTGCAATCTCAATAAGTAAGGAATATAATAGCCTACCAATGCCTGCCACTACCGTGGCATCCCCCACAGCAGTTCCTGCTGGCTGTGGCACCGCATCAGACCCTGGAGTGCCCATCTCCGCGCTGGCCCCGGCACTGGTGGTTGGCTGTGCCGATGGTGTTCTGCCTAGAAAAAACATTTAATATTTTTAGATGCCATAAACACCACTCCCTATTTTCTCTAGGAATTAAAAAAGTTACTAGTACTACATAAACAAACTTAATAATTTGTGACCCTCTAGTCTAAACTAAAAAATTCCCTTTCTTCAGGGAAGGGTGTTTTTTATTCATGCTTAGCCATAACATGTGATCATACACTTTTTGACACAAATGATGAATGCTTGCTTTTTAACATGCACCATTTTTCTCATAACAGACAGAATCTTCCCTTCTACGAACAAGAGCAAGATCATCATCATTTCTTAGTCAGAGTCATCAATGATTCATCCCCACCAAGACTTTAAGTTCCAACCAGGTGAGGGCTCTCTCACAATTAATGTGTGAAATCAGCCACTTCTCGGTCGTTCTCCGTTTGTTATATGACATTGATTTTAATAAATGTTTTTATATAATGCACAATTTAAATTTTTACTGAGTACACACAGAGCTACTTGTTTTACTTTTAATAAAGCTTTAAAACTTACATAGACTCTGTAGTTTTTGGTCATGAGTGAGTGAGCAAAAGGGTTTGCAATTTGCAAGCATGAGTCTGTGACTCTGAGAGGTCGGGACTCTGACTCCATAGTCTTATGTTCTCTGGGTTGTATAATCATTGGGGATCATCGCTGCATTCGGGAGCAAAATAATTACTCTTTGACACACTACCTAGTCAGTAAGGAGATTGGGGGTTCAACTTCTGGTATGACTGAGGTATGTGGAAAGTTAACTGCGCCTATTATAATTTATAACCAATGCCCTATTTCTTGTCCATAGTTTTGCATGTGCAGAATAGTCGCTGAAACAGTTGTAGTATGTCCTCCTATCCAATCAAAAAGTAAACTAGTTTCTTATTCTTGGTGGCCATTGACATTTTATTGTTGGAAATTGTCAAAGAATAAACATTTAGAAGACTTCAATAGACATTATGGACAACCCAGAGTACTGCACTCAGTGCCAACAGCTATTGCTGAATAGAATAGGAGTTTTGCTTACCACCTTTTGCCAACTGTGCAAGCTTAGCTAGCTACACAGACAGACTAATAATAATCTAGTATTACCACAGAGAGTCATAGTAGAAGCAGGATAAGAATTTAGAAACAGTCTACAAGAAGATCAAAGATGATTTAGGGAAAAATAGAATTATGAGGAACGTTTAGAATAAATAGGTGCTGTAAAAGATAGGGAAGTAAAATTCTTAATATTAAAAGGAAAACCTACTGGGGCCAGCAGAGGAGCCCTCGGCGTACCTATCCTGGCCTTCCTGCTCCGCCGGCGCTGCTACCTCCACCTCTGTCCCCTTGCCCCTGGGGGGATCTGATGTACATGAAAGAAAGACACAAACTTTGATGATTGTTGTCAACCAAATCAAACATTTCAAAAAAACAATAACAAATTATTTCGGGGAAATAGACAACAATTGCAATAAATGTATTGACCTATTTGCTGTGGTCTACTAGGATATTAGTATTGCTGGATTCACGGACCATCTACTTGGAAAGGTTTGTAACTCCCTAAACCAACTACAAAAAGGTTCTACTAGGACTGGCAGGCAGCACTCTGCAGCACGCGAAGTGACAGACACAGTCTGTCATGATTGCAGACCACTAAAAAGTCATAATATACTCAAACTATCAATCCACAACCACTGTCTCTTGTCAGAGTACAGAGGAAGGACTGAACTTGAGTCTCTAGTGTCTAGCATTACGCCGGTCTGTAAAGTACTCACTCATACCTAATCACTCAAGCCAAATGAGCACAAAATTGAAAACAAGTAGGCATAATAGCACCGCCAGTGAGTAGGCAAGCACCTGCAATCACAGAAGCTTTTGAAGCATAATTTACCTGCAATGTAATCAGCAGCATTCTTGCTCTTCGGAAAAAACAAATTGCAATATCATAACACAGACCAGGAGAAAAAAAAGTAGTGATTGAATACTAGCTACGACTTCTCACCAATGCCCAAGCAGGTCGAGCAGGTCTTGCTCCCGGTGCAGGATGTCGGACCACCGGTGCGCCGCCTAGTTGTAGGTGCGCCGGGCACCATACTTCCGATACATGGCCCGGCACACTTTCCCCCATAGCTGGCGACGCTCCCAGAGCCCGTACCCAGCACCGGGCCTGCCGCCTGCCACGACGGTCTTTTGGAGGTGGCGCTGGATGAATAAAACCAGTGTGGCCACCTCAACCGTGCTGAAGATCTCCCAGGCTACTACTGCCTCCCCCCTTAAGCGCCCGCAAGGGAGCTGGGTACGGGGTGCGGGACCCTTCCCCTTCATGTTCTTCCCGGCTCCCTTTGCCATGGTCCTGGACAGGAAAGGACAATAAAATAGGAAAGAAAGAATAGGGAAAAAGTAAATAAAAGAAAAGAGTTAAAAAAAAGTCATTTTAAGAAACCAAAAGTAGAGAAAAGCACAAAATATAGATGTAGAATGATAAAGAGATAGATAATGAGTAAAAAAAATTAAAACAAAGTTCAAAGAAACAAAGGATTGCAAAGATTAATGGAGGATTGAAAAAAGCATGCCCAGAACCATAGCAATGAATGAAAAACAAGATGGCCGCGCCCATTGTGACCGCGTGGATACGTTTACGCGATATTTCCCCCGCGAGCACGCAAAAACGTATGAGAACTCGTAATTGCTGCCCGCACGTAGGAAATGCACAACGCGAGCATGAAACTGGCGCCCGGAAACGGAAACACGCAACGCAAACACTGAAATCAAGATGGTCGCGCCCATGTAACTTCGCGGTCGCGCGATGAAAAAAAACCGCGCAAACACGCAGAGCTCCCCGCGAACATGCAAAATAAAAATCCGCAAATTCGCACAAATTCGCAGATTTTGCGGACCGCAAAATCGCTTTTGCACGAATTCCTGTACCGCAAATTCGCAAATTTTGCCCATACCTAATACTTAATATATATACTTTTTTGTCTATTTTATTATCCTTTGCTGGATGTGACTTGTTGATTTCTTAAGCACACAAGGCTAGTTATCTTGATTTAGACCACGCCCCTACTCGGATAGGCCACACCACGTTAAGAAATTTGACGTGCCCCTTTTAAAGCACCCCCAGTTTTTTTCCCCCACTTAATGCCCTGCTAACACTAACTATACCCTTCCAGGCTCACTTACGATAACAGGCAATGATAAATTGCAAACATAGCCACACGCTACCGATACCTCGCGGGCACGTACTGCCACCCCCACAAAATGTTCATACTCTCAAATCAAACAAGAGCTTGTTTGGATGTATCGCTGTTGTCGATAGGTCCCCAGCAGTGGTGCTGTTTTTTCCATACCCTAGTTTTCCCTTCCCACCGCACTCGCCCACACTACACTGGGTTCTCGTTACTACACTGCCAAATGGTCGCACAGGGGTTCACACTGCACGGGCACTCGGGGGGCACATCATGGATTTGAGGCTCGCAAGGCAGCCAGAGCACCCCCTTTATCCCCACTTGCCCCATATACACATCAATTGCACATAAAGGCACTACTACCATCCTTACACTGAATGTGGGAGGCATGCATACCGCGCACAAGCGATACGCGGTATATGCCTTTATCAAGCGACACCGTGCACAGATCGCATTTCTGCAAGAAACACACCTCACCTCAGGGGAAGTAACAAAGCTGTGCAAGCGCTGGTGAGGAATCCTATGCGCCACTACATAATTAGCTTTTGCCCGAGACACCCTTATATGGATACGGCCTGGCGTCCCATTCCTAGAACAATCCCGCACCGTCGACCCCGATGGGCGCTACGCCCTTCTACAGGGGCTTCTAGATGGTCAGTCAGTGCTGTCGGGGAGTATATATGGACCCAGCGCGGATCATGGCAAATTCTGGGACATGCTTTCCCTCCCTTTAAGTACATATTCCCATGCCTTCTGGATTCTGGGAGGGGACTATAATTGCGTACAAAACATAGCACTGGAAAGATCCTATCCTTCCCACACATCATCCCCTATTGCAGAGCAGGTGAAGCGATTTGTGACATGGGCAGCGCACTGGTCCCTAACAGATGTCTGCCACTTGCAGAACCCCACCACCATAATTTACTTGTTTCACTCGGTGCCCCATGACCTCAAGGTATGCTTGGACAGTTTCCTCTGCTCTCCTACTCTTCTGCCCATTATTTCTGACTCCGACTACCTAGGTAGGACCCTGTTGGCCCATGATGTTCACACAATCACACTCCAGTGGCGCCCTCCCCACCACCCTGTACCCTCCTGGCGCCTATCCAAGGACAGTCTAGACGATCTGGTTTTTACCCAAACTCAGGCGGAATACATACGTAGCTACTTTCAAGAGAACACTGGTATGACCACCACATGTGCAAGGGAGTGGGACGCCTTTAAAGTCATCATACGGGCCAAATGCATTCAGCACATCTCAGGGGTTCGCCAGGTCATAGAACGTGACATCCACAACACCAAGCTAACTTTGGCTGCACTTACGAGACAGCCAGACCCAGCTAAGGCCAGGCCGGCTAAAATTGCTGATGCCAAGACTGCATATGAGGAGGCGTTGGTGAGCTTGCGTCAGTATAACTTCACGGCATATGCTGCCCGGGTACAAAAAGAAGGAGACAGGGCAGGCGCGCTATTACCTTGTCAAATAAGACTCAACCCTCCCACCAATCAAAACCATCTGCAGTGGCCCAGATACATTTCCCCTCTCACAAGCCTCCATTTTAGAGGCCTTCCAAGGGCATTATGCACTGCTATATGCAAGCCTCCCCCGATACAGGCCGAAGTCCTTACCCAATTCCTGAGGCGGCACCAGCTAACTTGCATAGATTGCAACGACCGGCTGGAACTAGAGGAGCCCATTGGTGCGACTGACATTAGGTATGTGATGAGGGTGTTAGCCTCCTGTGAGGCCCCCGGTCTAGACAGCCTTCCACTTCAGTTTTATCGCACCTTTGCGTCCCAGATAGTACCCCAACTAGTGCCTCAATTTCAAGTGGCCCTGGATACCAGCGCATTACCCCAGTCCATGTGGGAGTCAGTTATAGTGTCTCTACTTAAGCCAGACAGAGACCCCTACCAAATGTGCTCCTATCGGTCCATAGCTCTGTTGCCCGTGAACTATAAATTCTACGGGAAGATTCTGGCAGACAGATATGCCACGGTCCGCCAGAATCTGATACACCCAGATCAGAATGGGGTTGTGCCGGGTAGGAATACCTCTTATAATATACGTGACTGTTCCATGTGCAGGACGAGATACGAGATCGCTTCCCTTGAGCGGCGTGTCTGGTTTTGGACCTGGAAAAAGCATTTGATACCCTTTCATGGCCATACTTGTTTGAGGTCCTGCAATAAATGGGGGTAGCGCCTCATCTCCTGGCGTACACCAAGCTGATATATTTTGCGCCCACCTCCAGAGAGTGGTTGGGACCCCTTATCTCTGCCTCATTCCTGGTTCGGCGGGGCACTCTGCAGGGATGCCCACTCTCCCCATACTCTTCACCATAGAGATGAAACCTCTGGTGATCCACTTCCCCGCCACGGGTGAAGGGTGGGGAATCCCAATTTGTGACTCCATTCACGTGGTGTCCATGTACGCGGCCGACATGCTCATATATGTTCGAGATATTGCAGCAGACCCCTCCCCTATATTGCACATATTGCTGGATTTTGAAGAAGTGGCAGGGCACAAAGTCAACTGGTCCAAATCCCCCATGTATCCCCTGGCACAGGCCATGCCTCAGTGCCCTTTGAGGCTAGGCAACGTTAACATCCCCTGGAGCTCACAAGCGGTCCAATACCTGGAGGTCCGGTTATATCACACACCTCAGGACATCTATGAGGGTAACTACCGCAGAGTGATGGCTGGTATTCAATCCTCCATATACTTTTGGAAAGATCTCCCATTGGCAGTTACAGGGAAAATAGCAGTTGCCAAGATGATCCTCGGTCCCCCCACACTCCTTCTTGAGGGAACTGGACACCCTGCTTGGGACCCTCATTTGGGGATCCGGGCGCAGGCACATAGCCCTTACCAAGCTGCATCTACTACTTGATCAGGGGGGACTGGCTGCTGCATCCTTTGAGGATTACTTTCTGGCTGCCCAGCTGCAATTGGTGTCATGCTGGACAGCGGGCCGGGCTCAAGGGGAATTGCTCACAGCAGCTGGGCGAATTCAAACTCCAACCATCCACCGCATGCTAATACCGGGGGCAGTGCCGCCTCAGACCAAGCCACTTCAGGTGATGACAGCACATGCCTGTCTGTCACGCTTCCATAGAATGGACCGCGAGACAACCCCATACTCTCCCTTCCTGCTGCTGGTGGGGTCTCCCAAGGGTCAAGCACACTACACGAAACGGATGATGCACGTCTGGTCTGATTGTTCTCTAACTGACATAGGTTTCCTTTACCTTGACGAACAACTGCAAACCTTTGAGACGCTCATGGAAGACTTCGGCCTCCCATGGGGGACAGTTTCTCCTAGACAGGCAGCTCATGGAAGACTGTCATAAATTATGGCAAACAATAGATGCAGAACCCCCGACGCACCCAGTGATTCATGTAGTACTGCAGATGGGCCCAGGGCGCCACTTAGTTACATGGAAATATAAAGCCAGACGGACCCTTAAGCAACCCACCCTTAAACCCCTTCGGGAGCAGTGGGAGACGGATTTACGTAGGCCATTACATGATAGGGAGTGGACACAGGCATTGGAATTCACTAAAGAAGTGTCCCGGAACTATGGCTTCAAAAACATACATCTGCATATATTGCACTGAGCGTATCTTACCCCTGAAAAGTTACAGAAGTACATCCCTAGCAATTCCTTCACCTGCCCCAGATGCCCGGAGCCTAATACCTCCTTTCAGCACATGCTATGGGATTGCCAGACGCTCCACAGCTACTGGGACTAAGTTCACACCACACTTAGGACGGTCACAGGACTCCCAGACCTATATACATGGGAGGCTAGTGCCCTTGGAATCTAGAAACGCCGTAAAAACATGGTGCTCCTGGCAAAACGGTGTATAACAATGCATTGGAAAGTATCGGAAGGTCCCCCCCTCGCGGCATGGGTGTCTGCAGTTAAGAAATGGGGCAAAGCTGAAGAGATAATACTCCGGACGGAAGAGGTTAACAAAAATTGTAAACATCCTATTTCTATGCTTTGGGCCATACTACTCCATTCCTTCACAAAAAAACACTACTGACACCTTCGGCACTATCCCTCCCCCCCAAGCGCAGGCCTGCCTGACTGCCTGCCGCAGTGAACCAATCAGGCGATCACCCCCCATCTGCAGCAGTGTGTGACACAGTGTACCCCAGTTCTACACCCCGAGTTTGTTTAAGTTTATATTGAGACTGCCATATCACCATCCCTACGATATAGTGCTAACATAGAGAGCACGCCTAACATCCCAGTGTACACCGAGGGCTACCGCATGTGAGTGCTTACACCACTCCACTGCACACTCCTTAGACCCATCATCGACTCTGAGGCTATAGGAGAGATTATAGACCACAATGTTATCTACTCTCATGACAAACTGTATACTGAATGTGAGATTTTTTCGTGTCTACCAATGCCATTATTACTACTGTGATGTACTTGAATGCAGAAAATGGCAATAAAAATATTAAAAAATCAATAAAAAAAATCAGGGCAATGGAGTAAATACTCCATCACCCTGAGTCCCCACTTGCAAAATGTCAAGATATCTGCTGGCTCAGCATACTTCTTTAGCATTGGCAGGGACTGCTATTTTTGGCGGTTCCTATCAATGCACTACAAATTTGACAGACTGGTCTGTAACATAACAGAGCCACACAGTAAACTTACAATTATCTTTACTTTCCAAAGAAAAAACCCAACGTGGGATTTTGTTTCGGAAGCTAAAAAGAAAAGCAATACCCAGTTAACCATGGTAGTTTTCTCCCATGATGAGGGGGGCATTTTGAAGTTTTCACTGCCCCTTTCTGACAGATTTTCCCTGGTCGTAATGAACAGTGAAATATGACCATGTGTTCACCCTCTCCACGTCAGATGAGTGGCCCCTTGTCAATCCTCCGATGGCACTTACTCTGTCTGGCCATTAAACGTTTATGTTGGCTGCAGCATAACGAAGGTCCTTTCTACTCTTTATGAATTTAGCTGAACTTCAGTTTCCAACAGAGTAGGCTGTCTGCCAAACTCCAAATCGGGTCATTAGTCCTTTTTTCAGAGCTCAGAATCCTCCAGATGGGAAAGGCTGCAGACAGTATCCGATTACTGCTCCACAGCGCTGGATACCTTTTCACTGAGGACTGACTTGGTAGGTTTGATCCAGTCCTATGGAGTTCTTTAATGCCAAAATGTTGCTAAATCCCAGGTTTTCAGGATGTTAGGAGGAATACACCTTCACACAACCTAAGGTCCCAGGAACTTGGGACTCACACCTTTCTCCAGTAGAAGCCACCAGCAGGGCCAAGGCCAAGTCCTGTTGTTATTGAACATCTGGAATTTCAAGAAAAATGCAGTTTGCAGCTTTTTGTGTCTAGAATGTCAGCCAACTGACCCTTGGAGCCCCCTTCTTTGTCCTGGGTACAAAAGGAGGAAGGGCCACCCCTTCAGGTCTCCTCCCAGGTCTCAATCAACATGCGCAGTTCTTCTGTTCTTCCACAGGTCCAGAGTGTTTTGAGAAGTTATCTTAGGGAGCCACATTCATGCCTGGCACTAACATGGGGTGGTTCGTACACTCTCCATAACCAATAGGGTGCATGATCTCAGTGGTAGCCCTGGAAAATTCTACAGCAGATGCTTAGTACCCTACTACTATCCCGCAGTCGCTTTCACTCACTGAATTCAAGATAGAGAAGCCCTTCTCCCTTGCGAAGAGCCTGGGTACACATTCTGAGGTGTGTTTAGGGTAACAAAATCCTCTCATCTGTGGTCATTCCAAACCAGATCTAGAGGCAGATTACCTCCCCTGTGTTTGTAGAGCCCTGACTAGAATATCAAAGAAAGGGCCCTGTTGAGGTAACATATGCTTGTGACAGGGGAGGCCCCTTCGAAGTAAATCAAATTTCCGGTCACAGACCGACTGATCTTCCTGCCAGGGCAATAAAAATACCTCCCCAAACTCATTGTGTCTGCTCAAGGAGCAGTTTTTTTACACTTTTACACATCATCACGGCTATTCATCAGCTGGGTGATAGTTAAATGACTAATGCAAATTATCCTCCAGGAGCATTGTTCAGGAAGAAGGTAACTTTCTAAAAGCCCCCATTTTAAATATTTATCAAAAATCCTGCACGACCATTATGTTGGGCACTAATAAATATCAAAAATACACATGTAATCATTTTTCTAGCTGGCCCCTAGTCTGAGATGCAAAAACCACAGTTGATGGACAGAATGCAGAACAATGTCATACATTCACCCCAGTACAGAGATCTGGGCCTAAATCTATCATTTTTTTGCACTTCACACCACCCAAGTTCAGACATGGCCATATGCAAATCAGCCTTGACCCTGTGCCTCATGGGAACAGTCCAGCCCGAACTGCCAAACCATGTCTTTCCTGGACCAGAATCAAGCATCCTAGGACCAGTTTCTGGCTATCAGCCGTCTTCAGCCAGGATAGCTTGACTCCAGTGGTGTGGAGAGCATGGGACTCACGTCTGCGCATACCCATCCCACTCGGGGTGACAATTGCAAAAACCACAGTTGATGGACAGAATGCAGAACAATGTCATACATTCACCCCAGTACAGAGATCTGGGTCTAAATCCATTGTTTTGTTTGCACTCCACACCACCCCAGTTCAGACATGGCCATATGCAAATCAGCCTTGACCCTGTGCCTCATGGGGACAGTCCAGCCCGAACTGCCAAACCATGTCTTTCCTGGACCGGAATCAAGCATCCTAGGACCGGTTTCGGACTTTCAGCCCTCATCAGCCTGGATAGCTTGATTCCATGGAAGGTGATTTGTCAGGATGGTTATCATGCCCTAATAAGAGTGGCATACATTATTGGTCTGAGACCCAAGAAACATATAGTTAGTTCAGTATGGTTGGTAGGGGTAGTAACCCAACATTCTGATAGCCGGGTTAAAGATATCAGTTCCTATCTAATTGCATTTGATGTTGTGCCTGACAGCCACAAAAAGCTTCACTTAAATATCGACATCTCTTTCTTAAGCCAAAAATATCACATTCTGGGCAATCTTTGGAGCACAGTGTCATTGAATCAATACCTGCTCAGGAACTAAACTTTCTCCTTCAACATAATTCGATGTGTCAGGAGCCAACCTTTTCTCCAACATAATTTTCATGGTCAGACAGAATTATATTGATCAGATCATGTAAATGTATTTCAACTACACAGATCAGCAACCATGCTGACATATGCTTCTTCCAAACACTAATCTCAGCAGTCTATTTGTGAATCAGCTCTGTGCCTCAATACCACAGAAGAGCTAAAAAGAAACACACTAAACCAGAACTTTGTGCAGGAGAGTATCTAGAACACTTGCACAAGCTATGGGAGTTGGCTGCCGCTTTCTTTATTTTAATAATTGATAAAGTCCTTTAAAGATTGGGCACAACATATTTAAATACAATTTACATTAAAAGACTTAAATAGACTCACGTGAGCCCTGCACAAGATGGCCCCTGGACCCTGAAGTTCCCGGTTGGCTCAGGTGCACATTAGAGATCCTGTCACACAATTACCATGCACTTTCACTCTGAGGGCGGAGTTTAATGTCAGAAGGTTGATGCCTTCATTTAGGGCTCCCTGTAGAGTTTTTTCTAGCATGCTGGCATGTTTTCCTTGATACCCGACTCTGCCTGTCAAGACCTGCCGCTATTTAGAAGTGCTCCTTGACTCCTGTGAAGAGTTTCTATGCTGCCTCATAGCCAAAGGGGCTGCAGTTCCATATTTCTCAACTATATTGCAGAATATATATGTCCTTTCTGCATGCCTACATCTGCTGGGCTCAAGGTATAATGTGCTTTTTATACCCTTTAGGGGTGATTTTTAAATGTGCCTAAGGCTGGGCTCTTGGTTACGGAACTGTAACTTTCTCCGTGTCACATAGCTCATCCTGTATTGCTGGTGCAAGCTGACAGGAGTCCTCCTTCTATTCTATGTTGGGCTGTTCCAGGATGTCTATTTTGCTGAGTTGGGTCATTTTATCATCATAATTTAACCAGGGTCTTGCCTGAAAAATGCTTTCTGAGTATGCCCTCCTGATATTTGAACTCAACTGTCCAAATCGATTCTAACTGGTCCCATTCAGAGCAGTAACATTGTATTGCTTTACACCCTCATCATATTAGAAGAACTCTTTGCTATTTATCCTGCCTATATGGATAGGACTATGACACAGAAGGATACATCACCACCCCTTATATCTTTAACCAAGCTTATTACCCTCTCTAAATCTTGCTGAGTTTTTGCTCCTAAGTCTTTCACAGCAATTATGGATAGTTCTAGTGACTTCAGTTTGGTGTGCTCCAGTTCTGTTTCCAGAGCTCTGACCAAGAAAACCTCCTCCTCAGTGAAAATACCAAAGAAGGACTCAGACTCACCATCTAAAACACAATCTCCTCTCACATTTGATGACATAATGGAGAAAATCAGTGCCCTGAAACCCTTTGCAGTTGATACTAAAGCCACTCTGATCAACATTGAGGAGAAATGGTCTACATATGATCAGAGCATCACAGGTATTGAACAGAGGATTAGCAATGTGGAGAACTTGATTCTGGTGTTATATCAGCTAACAAAGGAAATAGAATTGCTTAAAAGGTCCACTGAAGACTTGGAAAATAGAAGCAGGAAAAACAACGTATGTCTCCACAGGATTCAGAAAAATTCTGAAGAGTCCAACATTATCTTCTTCTCCAAAAGATCATCTTTACTATTGTGCATCTACCTGATCATTGCCTACTCAATATTCAAAGAGCCCATGGCTTATATCTAAATCATCTGAAAGTCTTCTCATCATAGACCTGGAGGTAACATTATTCTCCTTCTACAACACACTGACTTAATGCATATTTGGCCTCTGCTATACAAACAGAACCTCTTCATTGGTCTGATAACAAGGTTTATTTTTCCTAAAGATGTCTCTAATGCAACAGCTGCAAGAAGAAAACACTTTTTAGAACTGTGCCCACAACCAAAAAAATATAACTATTAGATATGGAATGGTTTACCCATGTTTTTTCAAAATAACTTGTAAGGAGACTTCTTATACTTTTGAAGATCCAGCTAAACTGCAGGGATTTCTTCTTTAATATCGTCTTGAAGATATGGAAATTGCTGCTGCTGGAAATATTTGATTGTTATATGTGTCTTCTCTATTAAACTTTCTATACTATTTAATGTCTTCTAGGAATTGTTCATTCCGGGTTCTTTTACTCTGTCTAAGTCATATTTTTCTAAATGTTTTTCAGCCAAAGTGTATTTTTGGGTTTGTTTGTCCTGCTCCATTTCATTTTGTCCCCTTCACTATGTGTATCGTTCCCACAGCATTTCACCTACTGTTCTCCATGATAAGTTTATTGTTACACTTTTTTATCTTTGTTTATATATCTTCTTATACATTGTTTGATGTTATTTTGTTTCTACATGTCTTTGTCCTTCTATATGATGGAGATTGCTGATTTATATGGTGCTTGTTGTGTTTCTTTTCATGTTTGCCAGAGCCGAGTCTGGCTCCATCTTCTTTAGGTGCTTGTCACTCTACTCATCCGTCTGCATGATTTTTTCACACGTAAAGTGTTTTTGCAACTTGAGTTTTTTTCTTCCTGTGTTGCCATTTCCTTCTTTTGCCTTTGTGGAGGTTGCTGGCCCCCCATCTGATTTATACCTTTTCTTTCCTCTTATTTAATTATCTCATTCTTTCTTTGTATAATCTACTGAATCCTCCTATCCACTATAAACTCATGCATCTATTTGCCCCCAATGTTCAGTTATGAATCTACCTTGTATGCCACTTAGAGTCACAACTTTGGATTTTAAAGGTTTGAAAAATCCCATTAAGCACCAGAGAGTTTTGCCCCATCTATCTAGATCGTGCTGCCGGCTCGCGTTACTTCAAGAAACACATCTTACCAAAGCTGACATAATCAAAATAAAAAAATGAGCTTTTCTTTTCCCCTTCTCTGCAACATAAGAATGGAATAGCCACTCTATGCCATTAAAGTTTAAATGCATCCCTTTTTTCTAAGGGAAATTAAAGGAAGGTAGGTGGGCTTTGGTACGGCGAAATATTGAAAGGTAAAAGACACACAATTGATGGACATATAACAGAACAAATCAAAATATTCACCCTCAGTCAAGAGATCTGGGTTAAATCCATCATTCTTTCGCTAGCCATACCACCCTAGTTTAGACCTGTCTATATGCAAATCAGTCTTGACCCTGTGCCACGTGGGAACAGTCCAGCCCAAACTGCCCAACTATGTCCTAACTGGGACGGAAACAAGCATTCTAGGACATGTCTCAAGGTTTCTACCCTCATCATCCGGGATAGCTTGAATCCATTGGCAGAGTGAGCCCGGGACCCATGTCTGGGCATACCAAGCGCACTTAGAGCTAGGAAGCAAAATGACACACAATTGATGGACAGAATGCAGAATAAATCAAAACATTCACCCCCAATCAAGAGAGCTAGGTTAAATCCATCAGAACAATGGATTTAGGCCCAGGTCTTTGTACTGGGGTGAATGTATGACATTGTTCTGCAGTCTGTCCATCAACAGTTCCTTTTGCATTTGTCACCCCGAGTGGGATGGGTATGCCCAGACTTGGGTCCCCTGCTCTCCATGCCACTGGAGTCAAGCTATCCTGGCTGATGAGGGGTGAAACCCCAAAACTGGTCCTAGGATGTTTGTTTCCAGTCCAGGGAGAACCTGGCCTGGCAGTTTGGGCTGGACTTTTCCCATTGGGCACAGGGTCAAGACTGATTTGCATATGGCTCGGCTCAAACTGGAATGGCATGGTGAGCAAAAACACACTAGATTTAGGCCCATATCTTTGTACTGGGGTGAATGTATGACACTGTTCTGCATTCTGTCCATAAATTGTTCTTTTTATAAATAGTGAAAGGTGTCACCTTCAAAATTCTCAATGTACATGTCCCTACCGACACTGACTCCATGTTTTGAAGACATATTATGTAATTGTTTACTAAAAATGATACTGACAATTTTAATTAGGGGGTGATTGCAGATAAATAATGGACCCTTTTCTTGATTGTCAGTGAACTATGATATTTCTCCCTCATAGAGCTCACAAAGCTTTTACACATGCTGTTTAACATAATTCTCTTTCGGACTCCTTGAGATTAGCTCACCCTTCCCTTCAAAAATCTTCCTTTCACTTAGCTCCTCATCAAACGCAGACTAAGATAGATTATATCTTTCTGAGCAAGAATTGTATTCAACACTTAGTTAACTCTGAGAAAAGTTAAATTTTATTTTTGAATCATGCTCTTATGTCTACTGATTTGGATGTTCTACGCAATCCTATACATAGATTTTGTTGGAGATTCAATAATGAAATGCTATCTGATAAGGTTTTTATTTCTTCCTATGAGGTGTTTGTGAAGGAATATTTCAAGAGTAATGATTAAGGGTGGGCGTAGTTCGCGAAGTATCTCTGCGCGAAGCTACGCGAAGTGCACTTCGCACTACGCGAACTTCATGTAGCACTATGCGAGCTGCTTAGTAGCATGTTCGCACTTTGCAAGATGCCGTTTTCAATGATTGCACAGTGCGGACAAGCATCCCGCACTGTGCAATCATTGAAAACGGCATCTTGCACAGTGCAAGCTGTAGTTTTCTGCTGCTCGAGTAGATTTTTACTCGAGCAGCAGCTTTCTCATTGCGGACTGGTAGTTTCTCATTGCGAGCATGCGCAACCACTGGCAATGAGAAACCTGACCTCCCAGCGCTGAGAATCTCACCGGGATGTCATTTCGCTTGCTGGTGGTCACGAACATGACGTTGAGGACCGCGAGCAGGCAAAAAATGACCACTGCAATACACTACGCTAGAATACGCGTGTTCGCACTGTGCTATGTGCAGCTCGCGTAGTGCGAAGTTGCCCAAACTTCGCAAACTACGCGAGCGTATTGTAGTGCTTCGTCAAGGGATAGTAATGATACGGGTGACTTTTCTATTAATTTTGTTTGGGATGCGTTTAAGGCTACATTTAGAGGTTTTCGTATTAGTTATTTTTGCATCAGATGGAAAACAATGGAGAGATAACTGGCACATATTCTTTGCAAAACTGAGAGATTAGAGCATAAATAGTTTATGTCTAAGAATAATAAAACTGACCTTAATGCACATGTGGCAGTCAAGACTCAATTTAATACAATTACTATGGAAAAGGCATGTGAAACTCTTCTCAACATTAACATCACATACTCTGGGGATGCAATAAAACTGGGATTTTGCTAGCAAACTATCTTAAAAGCAGGACAGAACAATCCTCTATTGCCTCTATTTGCAATCAGTCAAGAACTAAATTCAGCAGTGACTCGGACATTGCTATCTGTTTTGTTAACTATTACCAAACACCTTATATCCCTGAAGCCATGCCATCTGAGGATTCACTTTCCTTATTCTTTTCTCATTCTTACATGCACAAGCCCTCACTAGTCGAATTGACTACTCTTGAGGACCCACTACGAGAGGAAGAATTGTTTTTCAGAATTAAACGCCTTTTACTTGGTAAGGTGCCTGGAGCAGGTAGGTTAATGGTCGAATTTTGCCTTAAATTTTCAAAATTACTTTTCCCTGAATTATTTAAGTTAATTACTCATTTCCTCTCACTGAATAAATCAATGGGTTCTTTTAAGGAGGCTATGATTTTTCTTATTCACTAAAAGATAGAGATCCCTCTCCACGCAAGAATTATCATTCCTCATCACTAATAAACACTGACTGTAAAATGTTTGTTAAAGCACTTGCCTTATGCTTTAATAATTTTGTGCCGGAGCTAATCAATGCAGTGCAGTCCAGTTTTGTTCAAAATAGAAATATCACAGATAATTTGCGTTTTTTTAAAACATTCTAAGTAAAGCAGCTGAACTCAATCACTCCCTGTCAGCGGTTGCCTTAGATGCTAAAAAGTGCACACAAACGGAGATAGGTCCTTAACGGGGTTGAGGGAGGGCTGGACCCTATATAAATGTAGCACCAAGAAAATTGCCCCCTTTCTCAATAATTTTAAGTGTAGACCAAATAAGCAAATTAATTAAATCTGGTCTGGTATATTTATTTATACCTTTTACTTTTTTCTTTATACAAAACAACTGTCCAAAAAATGGCAGAAAAAGGATACACAATACAAAAGACAATTAACAATCTTATTCAATAATACTTGACACAAAAATACTTTGCAAAAATATTCTAAAAGAAACATCAACATTACATCCAACAAACTATCCACATCACAATTTAACAATATCTGTGATACATTAATTCATTTCACAATCAAAATTATTGTCATGAAAAGAGCCAATTCATTACAAGAGCGAAAAACGCATATATCGATTTTATTCTAGAACCAACTGGATGTTGTGATTAGCTCTTGCAGGGGTTGCCGACGCGTTTTAAGTTCGGACCATTAATGTCCAAACCATCATCAGGGCTCAGTTATTTGTCTAATGGGATGTAGAAAAACAAAGTTTTAACACAACCAGTTGCCTCATTGTTGTTTGTTTGTAACTATACCGTTTGGATAAAAATGATGGAAGTACCTGTATCTTCCTACGTGGTTGAGCTTACTTGGCTTCTAACAATGGACCCAAATCTTGTCTGCGGGTCTCATCTGGGAACGCTTTTGCACAAAAACAATCTAGGGATTGAGTGAAAAGGTATTCATGTTTACTAATCATAGTTCTAAAATTTAACAAGATCTTACGGAAATTCTTCCGTAGCTTTAAGAACAGCCCATCCCTTAATTTAAGCGGTCTTGCGATGCAAAAAGGAGGGGGCGGAGGGATATCTTTTTCTTTGTCTTTTGCACCTATTTAAACAACACAATACTTGCTATTAATACCCCATTGTGTCAAAATTAAAAAAGGGTGTACTGATCTAGATCATATGCCTTTCCTACCTGAACTACTGGTTGCCGGGAACTCGCTTCCTCTTCTGCATTGATGGCATCTACCTGTTTGGACAATGTGCGTGTAAGTACTTGCTTTATTAAGAAAATTTTCACTCGATGCATCTACCATTAAGTCCAGGACGCAGTGGCGCTCGTACCTGTCAAGACGCAAATCGAGGCGCCGCCTCTCGCCCCCTGTCCACCGCCCCACAATGAGGCAACTGGTTGTATTAAAACTTTGTTTTTCTACATCCCATTAGACAAATAACTGAGCCCTGATGATGGTTTGGACATTAATGGTCCGAACTTGAAACGCGTCGGCAACCCCTGCAAGAGCTAATCACAACATCCAGTTGGTTCTAGAATAAAATCGATATATGCGTTTTCGCTCTTGTAATGAATTGGCTCTTTTCATGACAATAATTTTGATTGTGAAATGAATTAATGTATCACAGATATTGTTAAATTGTGATGTGGATCGTTTGTTGGATGTAATGTTGATGTTTCTTTTCAAATATTTTTGCAAAGTTTTTTGTGTCAAGTATTATTGAATAAGATTGTTAATTGTCTTTTGTATTGTGTATCCTTTTTCTGCCATTTTTTGGAAAGTTGTTTTGTATAAAGAAAAAAGTAAAAGGTATAAATAAATATACCGGACCAGATTTAATTAATTTGTTTATTTGGTCTACACTTAAAATTATTGAGAAAGGAGGCAATTTTCTTGGTGCTACATTTAGATGCTGAAAAGGCATTTGACTGAACGGATTTGAATTATTTAATGTACGCTCTTCGTTGACACTGGTTTGGGCTTCAATTTTGTCAATTAATTTCCATACTATATTGTACCCAATGCTCTTCTGTTCAATGGTATCCAATCATCTTACTTTCCCCTCCATAGGGGCACATGGCAGGGATGCCCTTTATTGCCCATGCTTTTTTTTACTTGCACCTGAGCCTTTTCTTTATAAGTTGAAACACTCTGATGCATTTTCTGGGTTTTAACTGAATACGTTTTACATTCAATTTGCAGCTTACGTGGACGACATCCTTCTTTATATCTCTAACTGGAAACATGACTCCCTCACTTTTCAAAGTACTTAGTGAATACTCAGAAGTCTGAGGTTACAAACTTTACTTAAAAGAAATCTGAAGTGATGCCTTTGAATATGTTTTGCTTCAAAGCATCTTTTGCTGGAATTGGTCTTTCCTGAAAATCTTATAAAATCAAGTACCTAGGCATTATTTACCATAAAACCCTTGAAGATACCCTGCACTGTAATATTGAATATCTACTGGGAAAAATATCTACTTTAACACAGAGTTGGTCCTCTTGATTAATGTCTTGGCTGGGTGTTTTGACACTGTTACAAGGTTCCTTCTTCCAATTATTATTTTGTATCCTCTGATGCTACCTATCAAAATCCCGACAAAATATTTTACAACTATAGATAGACCCTCATCTGAAGTTTTATGGAATTAGAAACCTTGTTATACCCCCTCCATTGCCTTAAATCACTAAAATCAGTTGTTGGGGTTAATCTTCCCAATTTCTCTTGTTATCATAAAGCTTTTGTTATTAAACAATGTCAAAATGGTTTTCTTGATCTTTCAGACTATTCACCCAAACTATGGTTTACATTTAATTTAACCCTTATTTTCCCCTGTTCTCATACCCACATTATTTACATGTCACAACTCCCTAAATAGTGGGTACCTGCAGTTATATCTCATTCTTGTACTCTCTTCAAGCCTTACTTGGTAGCTCCTCCCTGTTTAGCTGCCAAATTCTTCCATAGTCATATTTGGAATAATAACACCCTACTCATAACTTGTAAACCGCTATTTTGGCGGTTACATAAAGGTATATTTACTGTTTCTCAATTGGTTTAAAATAATAATTCTATCTTTTGATTTTCAACTCTTTCTTCTTTTAATCTCTCTCCGAAGTTTGCACATACATTGCAGGCATTCACAACCCCTTCCGCTCAGGGATCTCCTCCGCCATCCCCACCCAGTTAAATGCTTTAAATCTCCAAGGCCTCAATAATATGCAGAACTCTGTTATCCCCTCCTCTAGATAGCCTAAAATCTATATTAGAGTTTTTATGGGAATCAGACATAGACTCTAGTTGGCCTACACAGCCTGGGCGAAGATATGGGAGAAAATTCAATTCAATTTACAGCACGTCTGTCAACTGTACCCAAAAACCTTATTTCTTCAATAATAGGTTATAATGTACACCTGAACATTTGCTCAAATTCAAACTCCTTAAAAGTGACGCTTGATGCTGGTGAAAATCAAATCCTGGTACACATGTCCTTCCCATGTCCTAATATGTCATTATTCTGTGAGCAGTTGTGGACAAGTAAAGGACATATCACCTAAGTTCACTTTCCATTTTCTATTGATGTTTCTCTTCCCAGCTTCTACAAACTTCAACATACAACAAAATCAACAAAATAAACTTCAACAACTAAAAATAATAAGTATTTTTTCTCTCAACTAAATAAAAACAGAAAATATATAAACAAAATAATCAAATTAAATGTAACACTTTAATAAAAATCACGTTATGCTTTTAATCCAACAGACCACTGATAAAATACCCAACATGAAAATGAAAGCAAGGTAAATGTACGTTTATTTTTAAAAATAATAATTATACAAACACATTTACTATTCAAAACCTTATAATTAATAAATATATACACATATATATTCACAGATAGTCATAAAAATGGCAGAAGGAGAAAAACTCATCACATCACAAAAGGGAAAACTACTTCTGTGCTACAAGGGCTAAACTAATACGCAGGAAAAATAACTGCAATCAAAACCCATTGGAAATGTAGTAAATACTAATCCAATTCTTGCTATGGGAGAGCCACAAATGTAGAAACAAATGTAGTTAATGTCAGGGAACACAACCAACCCCCAATGTGACAGAAACCGAGGTCAAAGATGCTCTAGAAACAATCAGAGAAGCAGGCACCAGCTCCCAACAGACCAGTACAGAAACAACAACAAACGTATTAACTAGGGTCCCTGAGCATGTCACAGGACAACTTCCAACCATACCCACTCTAAAAAGATAAATTGCCAGAACTAAAAGACCTACTCCTCAAACACCACCTACCCCCCAAATCATTGCAGGAATAGAAATCTTATCAGAAAACACTGTCAATCACAAAGATGAGAAATGTATTTTTCATCACAATTACAGTCATGCAAAACTAATTATCATCTTTGCCACCAACAACAACATACAGAAGCTAAAAAACTGTGAAACATGGATGATGGATGGCATATTCAAAGTTTGCCCCATGCCTTTTTACCAACTATATACCATCCATGGCTAATATGAACACACTAACATCTACTTCATATACACACTACTCCCTAATAGGCAAAATACCACCTACATAGAGCTCAGTACAATAATAAAACAGCAAACAGACAACTACTTTCCACAAAAAATAATCATTGACTTTGAATTTAAATTTAAAAAATATACCCACACACTGCAATACAAGGTTGCTATTATCACTTCAACTAAGGTATCTGGAGACACCTACAAAAATCTACCTTAAGTATAGATTACTCCACCGATAGCAACTTTGCCTATCAAATAATAAAAAAAATAGCCCTGGCCTAGGTACCAACAACTGAAGTAGCCAACCACTACAAATAAATACTTGAAAGCCCTTTCTACCAAGCAAACAAAACAAAACTAACTCCCTTCTTAGACTACTTTGAAGATACTTGGGTAGGAATGTAATGTATAGGCATTTATATAGCGCACTACTTACCCGGAGGGTCCCAAGGCGCTTCGACCGCTGCGAAACCCTTCCTGGCTTCCCTGAGAGATGGTCCCTTAATGGGTATCTCCAGGGTGAGACCAGGCATCCCCGGCGGTCTGGTGGGGCCGTTAGTGAAGATGAGGCAAGCTAATGCCCAGAGTTGCCGAGTGTGAACGCTGATCAGAGTGGGCACCGAGGCGAGAGAATTATCGAGTCCGCTGACCCTGGTCCAGAAACCTGCCGCGCCGGGAATCGAACCCTGGTCCCGGGCCGTCCTCTGCTCTCGGGTCTGCCGCCTCTAACCAGTGAGCCACACTACTTCACTAAAGCTAAATAGGTCAGTGTACCGTGGCAACCAATGTTCCAAATCCCCTGGTGGAACGGCTAGGAAAGCACCCTAGCTCAAAAAGCTAAAACTAATAACGCGGTGGAAGGATTTTATAATGCCTTCCAAGCCACAATAAGAAGAGGATAACCAACATTTTGCAAACTAATAGAAGCCACAAAAAAAAGAACAGAGCTATCAAGAGCTAAGACTAGAGCAATACCTAACTAAAATCAGCCCTAAACTTAGTAAACAAACAAAAACGATGTATGAATACCTACAACATAAAACTCAACTATTTCCAAACACCAAAGGACTAGAATACCTAGACATGATTACAAAATCGATACAATAAAGAAAAAAAATCCTAAACATCATAAGCAATTTAAACTACACGATTCCACTCTTTTGTGATTAATAATTATATTTGTCATTTAAAAATTAAAAACATGCATATAAAATATGACATAATATAATTATTAAAATAAAAGAATCATACAAACCAAATGTAACCCAAAAACATTTCCCACCCATAATATTAAAAAATAACTTACAGTTATGTTGCAGTAGATGGTCCTCAAAAACAAACAAACCAGTAGTAGATACATCGAAAGGCAAGTCCATTCGAAAAGAAAGCCCAAATAAAAAATGCAAAAATATAACTGTAAAAAAAAGGCTCCAATGACGCAAACCTCTCAATATCGAAACCCTCAAAACCCCGAAAATTAGCTAAAAGAAAATGAAAATATAGAACGGTAGAAAAAAAACCTCAAAAGACGCAATCCTCTCAATAACGAAGTCCTCAAATACCCAAAAATTAGTTTTTAAAAAAAGTTCCAACAAACCTAAACGATAAAAGGAAATGTAAAAAATTAACTTCTTTCAAAGAAACAAAATGCTTTTTCCTTATTTTTTTAAAATAAACGCTTCGTCAGAGCCATCCCTTCATGAAACGGAAAACCTGTAACGAAAAAAAAAAGAGCACCCCCCACACAACAACATGTACAAACCCACAAGCATAAATATCAACATTAAATACAACATTACATAATTAAACAACACATAACTAACACTACATAACACTCTATTTCTACCCAACACTACGTCAAACACATAAAACACTAAACTACCAAAACAACACCTAGCTACACCAAAAACTAACAATTAACATCCTAACAAATATAACTACACTACTATTACCTCGCCCCTAGACTAAAACTACCTTAAAAGTAAATTAAATCAAACTTATCTTAACTGACTAAACAGAGTTCCCAACTGCGAGGTTCCGTCTTGAAAATGACCAAAAACAAAACAGAAAGATAGAAAAGTGAAAAAAATCAAAATAAATGCCTGCGTACTAAAAATGAAAAAAAGAGCGGACTGCCCATACACAACAATGGATAAATAATAAAAAAATCCAATGAGGTAAATTAATATTTCTATTTATTGTAATCTTTTTTTACAAATGTTCAAAAAACGTATAAAACATTGTAAAATATACATTAAATATTATATTATCAAAAAACTAAAAATATAATATTTAATATATATTTAAATGTATGTTTGTTTCATGTACTCACCTTCAAATATCAAATTATAATAAAACTATTGTAAATGTGAAACCAATATAACAATGTTTTGTAAAAAAAACAATATGATACAAAAATATATTTGAAAATAAATGGGTAAATTATTTAATATGTAAAATATTTTCTTCTTAATAATAATAATATTTAATATACTAAATAATAAAAAATAATTACAACATTGTAAATTACTATTCCAACTTAAAACCAACTAAACTCAGGGATAGTGCTGGATATTAAACCACAATAAATTACTATTCCAACTACAAAACCAACTAAATTCAAAAAGAATTGCAGGATAATAAACTACTATTCCAATCCAAAGCCGACTAAACTTAGGGAAAGTGCTGGATATTTAATAATAATAAATGACTCTTCCAATTCCAAAACCAACAAAAATCAGGGAAACTGCTGGTTAATAAACCAAAATAAATTACTCTTCCAACTCCAAAATAAAGTAAACTGAGGGAAAGTTCTGTAGAATAAACAGAAAAATCTTACTAGTCCAACTCCAAAACAAACTAAACTCAGGGAAAGTGCTGGATGATAAAACAAACAAATTATGATTCCAACTCCAAAACCAACTAAACTAAGTGAAAGTGCTAGATAATAAACCATATGAACTATTCTTAACTCCAAAACTAAAAAAGCTAAAGGAAAATGCTAAATATTTTAATAATTACAAATATATAAAAATACAAAATATTTCAGAACTACACAAAAACCAAACATTAAAGAGAACCAAACATTAAAGAGAAGCTAAAAATTTTTTAGCAAAATAAAAAAATGAGCACATTTACTTTTTTAATTTGTCCCTAAAAAATAGAATACAAAATGTCAAAACAATAAATGAATAAAAATACAATTATTATAACAATTAATATAAAAAATGTAAGACACCCCTCCTCACAAAAATAAAAAATGGAAATATTACATTTTAAATCACATTTAAAATTTTAAAAAATTCACATTCAAAATTACATTTTTTTATTGAAACCAAAACATATAAAAAATGATAAAAATTATGCAAATAATTAGCGCTAATAAACCAATCAAATATTTATCTAATTATTTTTGAAACACAAAACAAATTATAAAATATTTTACACAATTTACATAAAATATTAACACCCCAAAAAAACTCTAAGTTGTTCTATTTTGTCTAAAATATTCATCTCTTTAAATAATTTGTATTTATTATTTTTAACTAACAATCTGAAATTACTCCCGATTCTTATCAGCTATAAACCCAACATCCCACTCCTAACTTTTTACATGAAATTTTAAAAAAATTAAACATTTTAAATAAATATTTTTAAATTACTCCCCACCCTATCCTCTATAAACCCATCACCCCACTCTTGAAATTGTACAAATATTTTATAATTTAAAATTTTAAACAAATATTTTTAAATTACTCCTCACCCTATCCTCTATAAACTCAACATCCCACTCTTAAAATTGTACAAATATTTTATAATTAAAAATTTTTAACAAATAATTCTAAATTACTCCCAACCCTTAATCCCCATAAACCCATTATCCTGCTCCGAAACATAAATTAAAATACAATAAAAATAATTATTTTCACACCAGAAAAATTTAAATATTTAAAATAACCACTACGAAATTAATTTAAAAAAAATTTAACAAAAACATAAGAAATACAAACAGTCTATATTATTTAAAACAATATGTTGCCATCGATATTTACAAAACTAATATTTCTACACTACACAAAAATCGATATTTCAAACAATGAAAAATCTTACCTTGATATTTTCCACCATCGATATTCTTGACTCGATATTCATGCAACTCGATATTTCAACGTCCATATTCTGTCCCTGCACCATTAATTGTCTGGAGACAGAGGTTTTGTTGGATACAGAAACACGGTTTCCATAGCCTTCCTTCCACCTGCTCATGAAGATTTTTATTTCCTAAAGAGACACTCTTTATCCCATATGGAAGATTACAGGACACATTAGCCTCACAAACTTCACAATCAAATAAGATAAGACAGGTTACGTATTTCTTGTATGTCCATTTCAATTAATTTGCAAGTAAAAAACAATGAAAAAAGGAGGAAAAGATCTACTGTAACTTATCTAAATAGGAGATAATTAATTCACCTATTTCTATGCCATTTAGTGCACTTAGGAAGAATCCAATTTATACCACCCCATCACTCATACACAGGGACTAGATTACACATTTTTTATTGTTTTTTGTAATCAATAAACTCATATCTCTTTGTTCTTTTTTTCTTTGTAACAAACATCAACAAATAATTTTATACACAAGCTTTTTGTACAACATATACCATCATATACATCACTATATACACACCTATGTACAACACATTCACAATAAATTGACCAATAAACGAAATCATAACACAAAAACACAAAGACTTGTATGATTTACACCCTACAAAATATTTCAGCAAAGGCTGAGTGCCCTCCCATTCACTCTAGGAGGTGCACTTGGAGGTAGTATGGCACAGATGGTTCGAAAACCCAAATTACCGAACCTCAATCGAAAACTGTGTCACACAGGCTACTAGTTCCCAAATTAATTTTAAACATAAACACTCCTCCAGTATGAATCAATTAATTGCCTCTTAATTAGCGCAAAAAACAATATTCTTTACTACGTGCTTACTGAGCTAGGGGTTCTTTTTAACGCTCTGAACGTTTCTGACTTTCCAACAATTGAAAATACGAGAAATTAGGAACAGGTTAAGATTATGGACTACGACTGACATTAGACAGCAAACATAATGTCTAAACTAAAGTTTGAGTACAAAAATATTTGTTCTTTATTAAATCATAGTAGGTTTAAAAAGGGAAAAGTGACATGTGAAGGACTTTCTACATGTATTAAATACTGTAAATTACAATTTGTCGGTTTTTAAAGTGCATTACAGTACATATTAAAACATGGCTATAGGTTACAGTGTACTACGCGCGTTTCGGCTGTGAGCCTTCATCAGTTAGCCATGACTCTTTCCAGTTACCCTATATGGGGAAATACATAAAATAAAAAAATCCAAAAATGTATATCAGTATCATTCTATAAAGATCATAATGTCAGTCTATTGTCCTATACAGTTAAAATATGTGAAGGACGAAACCTTAACGATGTCTATCTATAAACAATATTTACAAGTGTCTTATATATATCTTTCTACCTATCTACAGCTATACATTTCTAAACATACAATGCACTAGATTACAGTCATGCAAAAGTAAGACACAGTATTGCTTCACTTTATTACATACATATTTACAAATTTACAACTATACATGTGCATAGGGGGTGCAGGTACACTAGCTTTGCCTGGTTACACATTTGGATAAGCTCAAGTGGGGGGTATGAGAAAGAGAAAGGAGGGAGAGAGGGTGGGGGAAGAACCAGTAGGGAGGGGGGAGAGAGAGAAGGGGGGAGAGAGAGGGGGCAGAAAAGAAAGCATGCGACAGTATATATGCGTGGGCATACCTTGCAAGTAGATGGGAATCTGCCTAGGCCGTTTTATGAGACTTGATGTTTAATTTAATACTGGAGAGGGAATAGAACAAGGTAGGAAGGGAGAAAAAAATTACAAGATTGGACGAATGAGGTAGTCCCTTAAATTTCTCTCTAAAAATTGGTGTGGTATAAAAGTTGGTACCTGCCCATAAGGTGAATGGTATGATCCAATATTGGTGTCCAGTAGAGACGTAAGTACGGTTAGGGAATGCAGACACACGGAGGGGTTTAAAGTTATGTCTGCAAACAGATGAAAAATGTAAGTCAGAGGTCAATATGGTATATTCTCCAGACGGAAATAGACACTCAAACATGGTGACATGCTGGAAGTCAAAGGGAAAGGTGACTAGAAAAAATATACTTTAATGGTACCTGAGGTATCACTGTTAGGTGTTTCTCTGTTGGTCACTCAGTTTTCAAAGAGTGTATGCAGCCCCGTGTTGAAGGTCCGCTATATTAGTTCTGAGTATGAACAGGAGAATGTCGCATTAGATCTGCAAAAACTATACAATGCGTTTAGGGCGAAGTAAGACGGGGGTGTACACTGGTGAATTCCTGATTGGATGGTACACAAAGTGATCCAATGATGGGTTCTATGTGATGTTCACCGGAGAAGTCCCCGGAGTCAGAGGGATGAAATAGCCTCAGTATCTGGTCCGTACCGGTGGATGCTGGGGAGACAGACAGCAGCATTGCGTTATGCATGGTATAACGCCATATGGCGCCCAGAGTAACAGGGGAGGGGTAGCAGACCGGGAAGGGAGGGAAGGGAACGGATGGCACGGGCTGTCAGGGTAGCTGATAAATACCTCTACAGGCGGTTCCACGGGCGATCCGATGGTGGGTTCTGTGTGGCGTCTCCGGTGGAAGTTCCGGTGAGACGAATGCACTGAGAAAGGGCGTATTTAAGTTTGTAATTGGCGCGTTAGGGTGATAGGGGGCGGGTGTTCCTAGCGCGAGTGAAGGAAAGGGAGAAAGGGCAAATGCCCTAAGAATCGAATGTGAAACCGTATTCTATCGGACATCTAGAGCAGCAGAAAGGAAAGAAGGGCAAGTGCTCCAGAGTAAAGCCGTTTTCTGTCGGACATCTTGGGTAGGGAAAAACTAGTCAGTTGGACATGCATACGTATTCATAAGCATCGCTAATGATGGAAATAAGCATGTTTGTATTTAAATCTGAGGATAGACTGTCTAGATGAAAAAATCGCCAAGGTTCGGTCTAGGGGGAGGGGCTAAGGGTCAGCAGAGAGGGGAGGGGGAAAGAGAGGGCCAGTGATGAAAACTGAGTTCAGCCATAGTTGTACTTAAGGACCTGGTCCCAGGGGATCTCATTATTCAGTCCTTTGGCATATGTATCCAAGGTAAAAATCCAGAACACTTCTCTACACTTACGCACTTGTGTGCTTAAGGTTCCAGATGATTTGCGTATCTTTTCAAGAATGAACCAACGTATTTGATTTGGGTCATGTTTTTCTTCGATATAGTGTTTGACTAAAGGTGCTTGCAATTTGCCTGTACGTATGGCTGATTTATGTTCAGATAGACGCGTTGACATCATGCGGGATGTTTCGCCTACGTATCCCATGCCACACGGGCATACCAATAGATATACTACATTTTTAGTTTTGCAGTTGGTTAGTGTTTGGGATCGTAGCGATTTTTTGTTGAACATCCATTCCTTAGTCTCAATGGCAGAGTCACAGGCAGAGCAGGAGAGGCATTTGAAATTGCCTACTACTGGGGTCATCCCAGTGAGGGAACGCTGGATTGGAGAATTGATTTTGAGTTCCATTCTTGATCGAACAACTAGGTCTTTGAGGTTTTTGTTTTTTCTATACGCAAAAACTGGTTTGGGCAGCTGATTTTCTCTGGCTTTCGTGGCATTCAAATTGTGCCAGTTACTGAAAATTATTTGTTGGAGTTTGGCGTTCATTGTGGAATGTCTTGTCACAAAGACTAATTTGGGATTGGGTTCTTTAGTACTTGGTGTCAGTAGATGTTGTCTATCAAAGAACCTGGCTCTTTTGTATGCATCACGGATTAATCTTTTGGGATATCCTCTAGATATAAATTTCTTTTGCATTTCAGATGCTCTTTTGTCAAAATCCGTGAGTGAGGAGCAATTCCTTCGAACTCGAAGGAATTGGCCAAAGGGGATGCTGGATTTTTGGGATTTAGGGTGGTAACTAGTGTAGTGCAGAAGTGTATTGCGAGCGGTAGGCTTCAAAAAAAAATCTACACTCAAGCGGTTGTTAGTGCTGATTATATTAATGTCCAGAAATTCTACCCGCGTTTGGCTGGATGTAGCTGTGAGGTGTATATTTTCATCGCATAAGTTTAGCCAGGATACAAAACTAGAGAGGGGCGTAGTTTCTGAGGTCCAAATGAAGAAGATGTCATCTATATAGCGAGCCCAAGATATGACGGACTCGCTGAAGGGGGCAACTTCATTGTATATGAATGAAGATTCATATTTGGCCATATATATATATTGGCTATAGTGGGCGCACATGATGCCCCCATGCTTACCCCTTTCGTTTGCTGGAAGAGGGACCCATTGAAATCAAAAGTGTTCTCTGATAGAACTATTGCCAAACAGTCAAGAATGAAGATTTTGAGGCAGTCTATTGAATAAGTGTCAATGAACCCGGAGACAGCAGAGATCGCTCCCGATTGAGGGAGATTTTAATAGAGGGCCTCTATTTCCATTGTGACCATCCATTGTGTGTCTGGGTTAAAGGATAATGATTCTGCAGTGTTTATGATGTCTCTGGTGTCTTTGATGTGTGAAGGGATTTTAGAAATGTGCGGTCTGAGAATGGTGTCAATGTACTTGGATAATGGCTCAGTTATGGACCCAATGGTGGTAACTATGGGTCTGTATGGTGGATCCTCACTGTTCTTATGGATCTTAGGGACCCCGTTTCTGACTTTCCACCAAAACCTTAATGTCTTAGGAAAATTAGTGAGGGTAACTATAAGTTATGCTATTACGCCAACTAGTTCATATTTCCACCTTGGGATCAGGCTTTGTAGTCTGTTTAAGCCATATTTTGCCAAACATGAACATAAAAGTCAATACAAATAAGCAGGAAAGTCTATACAATCTATACAATTATGAGCAAGATTGTACAAATTTTTTTGTGCATTTTATTTAGCACTACCTAACCAGAAGGAATTAGATTCAGGGCATTTCTTATAAAGAACTATCTAAGAGCCTTTTAAAGTGTACTTTGAACGTACCAATGTAAAACCAGATGGTACAGATAACAATTGTTAGAGATGTGATGTGGAGAGGAGAGGAGATAGTGGGGGTGGGGTGTAGTGAAGGAGAAGTAGAGTGGTGAGTAAAAAGGAGAAAAATAAATAAATGTGAGGGAGGAGAAACTTTTAGGAAGGAACAATGGACATGAAGTAAAATAGGAGACGAGCAACAAGGAAAAGAGCACATTCGCAGGTGCATAGATAGTGCTTAATTTGCAAAAATATTGAGTGTTGGTGCCCAAAGCACTGTTTAGAAGCCGGGTTTGCGCGATTAAATGTCAGGGTGTCGAATGCTACATAGGCTTAAGTCCCCCTCAGGCCGCTTAAGTTCACTGCTAGACATTCCCTACTCCTCTATCTCACTCTTGCAAGTCCCAGCTGCCTCTTTTGTGATTGTTTTTCCTCTTTCTCTTCCCCCGTTCTTTGCCATTTGTGAGTTTTTGCCTCTCTTCCTATGAGGAAATGTCTGATTAGGAGGAAATAAGTGACGGCCCTCAAAAATGAGTGCATTGAAACGACTGGAAACCACCGGCTCAAATTGAGCACTGATAGCAATCCTGAACATTAATAATTTTATTTCTAAATGTTCGACTTCCAAAGTTTGATAAACACCCAGGCGATGCTTGCAAGATGTATTTCCCTTCAAAACAAGTAACTTTCTTTAAAACATATATATTTTTAATTTCGAGCGCATGCCTTTGTATACCCATTTTCAATTAAGGTTTTTTTTTAACGTACGTTTCAAACAGAAGCGTGAAAAAATGTACTTGGAAGCCACATTTTAATGCATTGTTGCCAATTAAGACACCGAATAAATCATGCACTAAATCACACAAGAGTTTATAAAGTAATTTTAAAGAGTATGCGCATACTAATTGTTTTAATAAGTGTTATTCTTTCGCGGACAAAGTTTAAAAATGCAATACACTTGAAACATGTTGATTTTGTCCCTTGGCAGTGAATTACAAAAATCAAGGTGACATTAATGGTTCACAGCCTACTCGTTTTAAACTCTGTTATCTGCAAGTGACAGAAAAGATATTAAACAGGAGCATTCATCTGTGCAAAACCAATGCATGGACAACTCTAATACCTCGGATTTGACAACTGTGTAAAAAAGCACCTGCTCAGTATGAGCAACTGTTTCTCAATCAATAATTAAGTAACTTTATGGCTACGATCAATACACAGCTATTGATATTTGTTCTGAAATTGAATCAATATAAACAGGGCAGATTATTCGAGTAAGCCTGTTTAATGGACGTGAGAAGTGAATGGATTGATTATATGAATGGCAGATATTGGCCCGTCAAAGTAAATTCTTTCTCGCATTTGCAGCTCGTCGGAGAATTGTTTTTCACTTGCCGTTGCCGCCCAAGATGGACGTCAGCTTGTTTGTGGGGGTCGTGCCACTTCTCATGTGTAAATTACTGCATAAAGGGTTCGCTTTAGTATTGGTGTAGAAAAGTTTTACAGTTCTGACTATGACCTTGGAAAATGCAATCATTGATGTAGACTAAAGTAACGGATGTAGGAAAATAAATTTTCTATTAAGTCATGGCCTAGGCTTTGATGTAAAAACAAAAGCAAGCCCCAATGACATTTTCTTTTTCCTGGTTTGTCACGTAATTAGCGTTATTTAGCATAATGAAAGTCATGCGTAAGGCCTGATATTCCCTGTTATGCCACATTCCTTTAACAACATTTATTTCAGGGATAAAACCTATCCTGGGGAAAAAGGAACAGAAGAAGGCTTTAGGAAATATGAGTGGCTGCTTATTTTAATTTTGGACACTGATCATCAATTCAACATTTTTTTACCTGAGTGAACCATTCGCAACATTCGTTTAAACTTGTTTTCTTTTTCAAAAATGGACTTTTTTTCCAGAAAATGATTTATTTATTTAATTTGCAGAAGAAGAGCCATAGAGATTGAGGCTACTGTATACCCTGTATTAACACACTTGTCCTGAAATGTTCACCTTGTTCTTCGTTGATCCCTCGGTAATTTTGGATTTGAATTCTAGAGGGAATCATCCTTTGTCTGCTATCTGTGCTGCGTTATCAGCCATTGGAGCTTTCTGTATTGTTTTGGAAAATCAAGTAGGTACAGTTCAATACTTTGCAAAATATTTGTTTGAGGGTGGGTAGGCACCATCATATTTTGTCATTTGGCATTTTTATAATTTTATTTGTTTGTTGCTGGATGACCTAGATATTGGACTAGAGGATGCAGGATGTAGATTAAGAGAAAGTAAGATAAATGGGTATTTTGGGATGGTGGAGACCTGGAGATATATCTTCTCCTTGTCTTTGTTTTTAGGCGCAGATTTATGATTTGATTGTACAGTGGTGTTTCACTGCTGGAGGTCCCGTTTACGGTAAGTCATTGATATTTTTTCCTCAATCATTTTAATCCATTTTCTATGGTCTCACTTCTGGTGTGCAATAAATATTTTATATGCATGTGTGTGGCCTTAAATTATTGCTAAATAAAGATTACTTTTTGTTTCTATGTCTTCTCCAGGCACATGTAGTCAGACCTTTTGCTTTGTTCTCAGCCACCTTCTTCGCAATGATATTGACCACTATTTGGCTCATGTGCATATTCAGTAACGTTGTCTTGCTAATTCTTCACTCAAAATACAAGAAAGCTAAACATGGTAAGTGCCCGAGACGAGTAGTGCAGATGTGTAAAACTGTGACCAAGGTATTGGCAAATCAAAGCATTTTTGGCCCGCCCCTTTTATCTTTGACCTACCCTTCTCAGATTTACATTAAAATATAAGGTTCTTGCACTGGGCTTTACACAGTAGCTGCCGGGTGGTGACGTGGGGAGGGGCAGGGGCAAGGTGGGGGTAGTAATCTATGGATTATGGAGGATTACAGGTAAGTAAATATAAATAAATAAAACGAATTTTGTTGCGTGCACTGCATCGCATTTGGGGATGCCGTGCATGCGACAAAATTTGTTTTATTTATTTATATGTTTACTTTACCTGTAATCCTCTATAATCCATGTATTACTACCACTCACCCTGCCCCTTCCCCTCCCCACATCACCGCGCAGCAGCTACTCCCACCACCGACTCATGCTAAATATAAGCCAAATGTCGTGGATTCGTCAAATGCTGCCATATGTATTATCAAACACATTTGTGTCATCCACTTTAAAAAATGCTATCCAATGAATATGCACAAATATTAAAACACAAAGGGTGAGTAAACATATTCCAAATTTCATGCAAATATAAACAAGTTAAAATACAGAATTTCACTGTAAAGAAACATTTAAAATGTAACCTCTTCATGTCCAACCCGTGCACCTATTTAAACACTAATTCCTCCAAAACTACTGAGCAGGTGTCTACTAACCAACACAAGCACAGGCCTTGAGTAAGGTTCTAACTTCATGCCAAATTTCTTTATCAAAGTGCAAATTTTCCTATGGAAATTAAAATGGGAAATTTCACTTTTGGGACTCACCCTCTTTTTCTTGGCTGCTGCTTGTCAGTTTTAAACAAAGCTTTCCATGAAGGACATAAAGAGGATGGAATATTTTTGGAACGTTTCGAGCAGATCCTTCAGTAGGCCCCAACATTGTTAAGAAAAACAAAAAATATCCTTCCTATGGAAACTCTGGCTCAACCATAACTACAATGGCATTTTGCCATCACCACTGTGTAGTTATGGATTAGCGGAACTTTTCAATGAAATACATTTTTTGATTTTCCTCGAACAATGGCCCCTCTTCCATGGGCCGTTTTTCAGCCCTGGGGAGCCCATCGCCCGGGGCAATGCCTTTTTTCAATTGGGTGGTGGGCCCTGAAGCTGGGGTTCTACAATGGATTGCCTTCATTATATTATTTGAGCCCCGGAGAGGTGGTGATCCGTGGGGCTGCGTGGGGTCGCACAGGCCCACGTATTTCTATGTTTCTTGCTTTGGGAAGTGGCAGTCCTTGGGGCTGAAGGGGGTCTGCATGGCCCCCCACATTTATTTTGGCTAAATCCCCAGGGTCAGAGTCTGCACTGCTCCCCTCATTATTCAACCTTAAAGCCCTGGGAAGGTAGCTGACCCCAGAGCTGTGGAGGGGTCCACATGCCTTGCGCTTTACTCAAACATAAAGCCCGGGGAGGTGGCTGTCCCCAGGGCTGTGGGGAATGCCATGCGGGCCTCCTCTACATTAATTTAATAAATAACTCCAGGGAGGTGGCAGTCCCAAGGGCTGTGAGGGATAGCAAGGCCACGTGGGTCCCCTGCATTAGTTTATTATTGTTTGCCCCATGGAGGTGGTAGTCCCCGGGGTGCAGGTGTGTCGCTTGGGCACCCCCCACATAATTATAAAACACTGACCCTGGGAGTTGGCCCACCTGGGGTCTTCCTATAAAAGATGCTTGGGATCTTTTTTCAATATTTCCCCTATGGGACCGCTCCACCATGTATGAGGAGTTAGGGTACTTCTACTCTGCCACCTTTTCTTTATTTTTGACAATATTTGTGGGACTCACCTGGTTAAATTGTTAAATTTCAGGAGGATGTGTGAGTCCAAATCAAGGACTTGTGTCCCCAGATATCTGTATGTTTTAAACTTAACTTTCTCTGAAACTACAACATGGATTTACATCAAATCGAAAAAAGAACTTTTTCTGGTCCAACATCTAGCTATCTGCCAAATTTAGTGTAATTCCTTTCAGTGATTTGGGCTATGGTCATATTCAAAAAATGAAAAATACCCATAGACATAACACATGTAATAACATACCTGTTTTGGAATCCCCCCTTTTTTCTTGGCCCCCACTTGATGGGTCACCCCGAAATTTTCAACACCACAGATGAACCAAAAATGGGAAGTCTTTTTTGAAAATTTTGTTTAGATTCATCAAACAGTGTCAAAGTAATTGGCAAAACAAAAAGCACATTTACTATGGAAACTTTAGTCCTGACTATAACATTTATATCTCCACTGAAATCTTTGAATCCTCATGTCACTTATAGGCTTGGTGAGGGGTTCACATCCCTTCTCCCCTTTATTTTTGACATCGTCCAGACAGATAGGTTCCCCAAATTCATGTTTAGTGTTGTGTATGAGGTCCTGGGACCACTTTGCAGCTTGGTGAGAGGGCCACAGCCCTAAATAAAAATGTAAAAATATAAAAAATGCATCCAGGGCTCTGACAAACCTCAGGTTTTTCTGAAATGTGCCTATCATGCCAATTCATGGATTCTCTGTAAATCTGAGGCGCAATTTAAAAAAGGATTTCATTCCCAGGTGGGGTCCCTCTGGGACACCACCATCAGACCTAGGAGTTTCAGTGTTTCCCTACTCTGCTCCCTTATGTCTTTTTTTTTTCTTAGGACTCTAGATTTAGTCCTAAGATGACTGCTGCCACATCGTTGTTGATGTGGTGGCAGCCAATCAGATCTCAGCATGAGATCTGTTGGTTCCATGGTACCTCTGTGGGCTGATATTTAGAAAGTGTTTGAGCCTTAAAAAGTACTAACAGATGTACACCAAATCACAAAAAGCACTCTTTCTGAATCCAGATCTAGCTTCCTGCCAAATTTGGCATTTGAAGGAGATGTGTAAAATATAAATTGAAGTTTTCCTAATAATGATTATGTTTAAATCTTTTTTTTTCATTGAATTTCAATGGTTTTTATAGTTTAATAAAAAAGTGTTTCAAATTGTAGAGTGTACTGTTGTTGAGTGAAGTGTTGTTAAGTGGAAGGTTACAGAGTAAAGAGGTGGACAGTGTTGTACAGTATTGTGTAATACAGTAGAGTGCTGCAACGTGGAGTAGGTTGGAGTGGCGTGTAATGGAGTGGCTTAAAGTAGAAGAGTATAGAGCAGAGTGGCATAGAGTGGTGTAGAGGTAAGTGGTGTACAGTGCGATAGCTTAGAGTGGAGTGGTGTGAATTCAGTAGAGTTGTAATCAGTGGAGTTGTGTACAGTGCAGTTCCTAAAACCTAAGTTTCATAGAGTGGAATAGCATAGAGTGGTGTGACGTAGACTGGAGTGGCATAAAGCTGAGCGGTGTGGAGTTGAGTGGCATACAGTGGGGTGGTAAGGCATAACAGGAGTGGTATAGAGTGTAATGGAATTGAGTAGATTGGCATAGAGAAATGTGCAAGCTTGGGCGCGCATGCGCAGTTTTCTAAAGCATTGCCGTTATGGTGGGAGGGGAGGAGGGAAGCCCGAGGACACTGCAGTAAAGAGGTAAATCGTTTTAAGTTTCTTTTTAATTCCTGTAAACTTACTTCTTAATAGGGGGTGGAGGTGGGGACTTGCCAACTCTGCTCCGCGGAGGAGTGTGTGGAGAGTTCCCTTCTCTGCATTCTCCATGGAACTCGAAGGCAAATCTACGCACACTCCACTGGCGGAGCGGAGGTCTCCACCCAGGGTTAGAGAGATGTAGGGTAGACTAGCATAGGGTTCTGTGTCATAGAGTAGAATTGTGTGAAGTGGAATAGTGTGGAGTGGAGGGTATACAATGGAGTAGCATACAGTGGATTGGCATGTAATGAGTGGTGTACAGTAGATTGATGTATGTTGAGGAGAGTAAAGTGGAGTGGTATATAATGGAATGAAATAGAGTGGAGCAGCGTACACTGGAGTGGAATAGAGTGACATAGAGTTGACTGGCATAGAGTGGAATGGTGTAGAGTGGATCTGGGTAGAGTGGCAAGTCAAACAGTTTGGTGGTATGCAATAGTGTGGTGCAAACTGGAGTGGCATAGGTTACATTATCATAGGGAGAAGCGGCACAGAGTGGAGTTGCATACAGTGGATTGGTGTATAGTAGAATGGTATACAGTGGAGTGGTGGAGGGTTTCATAGGGTGGAGTGGCTTACAGTGTTTTAGAATAGATTAAAGTGGTGTAGAGTGAAGATGTGCAGAATAAAAAGCATAGACTGGAGTGAGGTAAAGTGGAGTGGCGTAGAGCTGAATAGCATAGATGCAATTGGCATATAGTGGATAGGCATAGATTGGAGTAGCATAGAGTTGAGTGGCATAGATTGGAGTGGCATGAAAGTGGAGTGGCGTAGAGCAGAATAGCATAATGTGGAGTGGCATTGAGTTCAGTGGCGTCAGTAGAGTGGTGTAGAGTGGAATGGTGTACAGTACAATAGCGCAGAGTGGAGCGATATACAGTGGAGTGGCGTCTAGTGTAGAGTGGAGTGGCATAGAGTGGCGTGACATACTGTAGAATAGCGTAGACTGGAGTAGTGTAGAGAGGAGTGGAATAGAGTGCAGTGGCATAGGGTGTAGTGGCATACATTAGAGTTGTGTGGAGTGAAATGGAGTGGCGTAGAGTGGAATAGCATATAGTGAATTGACATAGAGTGGAGTGGCATAGAGTTCTGCGGTGCAGAGTGGAGTGGCTTGCAGTGGAGAACCATGGAGAACAAAAGAATAGAGTGTAGTGGTGTAGAGTCAAATAGCGTAGATGCTCATTTCTTTGTGCCTCTTTGCTCCCTATTCCTACCTGCTGCTGCTGCTGCCACTGTGGCTCCTACACCCACCCATGTGTCCTTTCCCGCTCCTAGCTGACCACCCTCCCCCCAACCACTACCTAATGGTGGCTGCTGTGTGGCAAGAAGAGCAAGATTACTGACTTGGTCAGTGTGACTGATCTCCCCAAAGCAGCTCTAACAGCAAGTTCCGACCTCTGCCCTCTTAGCCCCCTGAGCTCTCCGTTTGGCAGGTGTTCTGGACCCTACTCATACTGCAGGCTCCTGCCAGCCCCTCATCCCTGGTGGTCCAGTGGGAAAACACTCTGCTCTTTTGCTGTTCCGCCTCTCTTGTCTCTTTTCCCTGCCCTCCATTTTCTTTTTGCTCTCTCCCCTCTCTCTACTCTGTTTTCTCTCTTGCTCTCTTTTTTGCTTTTTGCTCTTTTCTTTCCGCCGTCTTCTCTTGCCTCACTTCCTTGTGGTCCTCGCTTCTGCTGCCCCCACAGCCCCTCCCACTCAATGCATCCTTTACAGCTCCCGCCTCACAGAAGATCGCTCACCCGACCCCTACCTAATGGTGGCCACAGCAGGGCAAGAAAAGCAAAACCCTGTACCTAGTCAGTGAGACAGCTCTCCCCCAAACAGCTCCGCCAGTAAGTGCTGTCCTCTACCCTCTGAGCCCCATAAACTCTCTATTTTCTGGGTGTTTGAGGCCCTCCACCACCCGCAGGCTCCTTCCTACACATCATCCCAGGTGGTTCAGTGGGGAAGCACTCTTTTCTTCTGCTGTTCCGCTTCTCTTGGCTCTTTTCTGAGCCCACCTCTCTCTTTTTGCTCTCTCTGCTCTGTTTTCTCTTTTGCGCTCTTTTCTTTTTGCCCTCTTTTCTCTCTTTACTCCCTCGTCCTTCATCATCCCTCCAGTGTGTCCTTTCCCACATCCAAACTGATTGTCCTCCTCTGACCCTACTTAAGGGTGAGTGCATATCTTGCATGCCAAAGGTGCGCCAAAGACAACCCCGTCTGTGATGCGACCAACGCCAGAGAACCTGGTCCTTTGACTCACCTCTGCTATGACTCCAGCACCCTCCATGCTCTCAACCTCAGAAGCTGCAACAACTGCCAGCTTTTGATACGAAGCAACACCCAATGGCCGATTTCCTGTCTACACTGCAGCTACACCTTCACCCATCACTGGACCCCAGCAGCAGCCCCCAGCCTACCAGACATTACCGCTTACAAACCACTCAACTGCGTCCTCCTCAATGTGCGCTCCCTACACAAGCATGCCATGGAAATATAGGACCTCCTCAACACTCATGCACCTGATGCCACCTTCATCACAAAAAATCTGGACCAATGCCAACTTCACGCCAGACATTGCCACCATTATCCCCGACAGATACAATATCGTACAGAAAGGCCTCCTCACCCGCCCAGGAGGAGGCCTCCCTACTGTCCACAATAGTACCCTTCGCATTACAATCACCTGCCCGAACGACAATACTACCCCCATGAAGCATCTCTACTTCCAGATCCAGACCAACCCTAAAACAAATCTAATCTACAGGCTGCCTGGTTCCTGCCCCCCTTTCACCGACACCATGAACCACCTCCTCGCACCCCACGCTCTTGTCTCCACTAACTACATCCTACTAGTAGACCTACACTTCCACCTGGACAACCATTACAACCCTAACACCACTGCCCTCCTGGAGAACCTCGCCAACATAGAACTTAAGCAACTTGTCACCGCTCCCACGCACACAGTGGGACACACACTCAACCCCATCTTTGCAGAAAGAAACAGACTCTCCTACAGCCACACCATAGAATTCCTCTGGACAGACCACCACTGCATCCACCTCTTCTTCAGAAAAACCACCTTACACAAGCAAACCCACTACCTCCCCTTAGAAGCTGGAACAAAGTCATAGAAGACCAGCTCACCTCTGCCCTCATCAGCACCCCACCACAGATGATGCATGATGCCAATACCGCAGCACGCAACCTCCACAGCTGAATGACTAACTGTGCCAACACACACACCCCCCTCAAGAGCCACAGACAACACATCAAGAAAGCCAGGTGGTTTACCCCTGCATCCAAGAATCCAAGTGCTCCTGCCAACGACTCGAAAAAACTTGGAGGAACAACAAAATCCCAGAAATATGCACTGCCTACAGAGCAGCCACCACAACACACCACCAAATCCAGAAAGAAGAATTTCCTCCAAGACACAATCTGAACCAATACCCAGAGCTTCAAAGAACTCTGCTCCATCATGAAGGAATTTAATAAACTGGGCAGCAAAAACAACAGACGTTCCTCCCACCCAAAATCTGGGCAACAAACTCAGCACCTTCTTTCACCTCAAGATTAAGATGATCTACGACTACTTCGACAACTAAGACCTCAACACCATCTCAGCTCTCACCCACAGCAATGCAACCCAACAGACCCTCCTCACTTGGACCCCACTCATGACCAAAGACACCATAAAGACCATGAAGAGCAACCACTCGGGAGCAGCCTCTGACCCCTGCCAACCCCACATCTTCCACAGAAATGCCACTGCTATCACACCTGAACTATGCCAGACAAAAACTGCTCCTTCGAAACTGCCACTTTCCCCGATGACTGGAAACATGCCAAAGTCAATCCCCCTGAAGAACCCCACTGCAGACCCTATAGACCTCAAGAACTTCAAGCCCATCTCCCTGCTTACTTTCACAGCCAAGGTCATAGAAAAGGTAATCAACACCCAGATAACAAATTCATTGAAGCCAACAATGTCCTGGACATCTCCCAATCCAAAATCCGCAGCAACAGCCAGACACGACCCTCCTCGCCACCACCAGAGACATTCGCTTCCTCCTTGACCAGGGCCCAACTGCAGCCCTCATCCTCCTGGACCCCTTGGCCCCCTTCAACACTGTCTCCCACTGCACACTAGCCATCAGACTTAACGACTTCGGCATCTGCCAAGAGACTCTCAGCTGGATATGCTCATTACTCACAGCCAGAACTCAGCCTGTCAGACTCCCGCCATACCACTCGGAATCAACAGAGAACAGATGTGGAGTACCCCAAGGATCCTCCCTCAGCCCACCCTCCTCAACATCTACAGGGCCCTACTCTCAACCATTGTCAGAAACCACAGGCTCAACATCGTCTCCTACGCTGACGACATCCAGGCCATCCTCTCCCTCACCAAAGAAATTAACATCACCAGGTACAACTTCAAAGAAGGGATAAAAGCCGTCATCACTTAAATGAAGAAGAGCTGCCTGAAAATCAACTCAGATAAAATGGGAGTTCTTATCCTTGCTCCACCCCCTCCACATGGAACCACACCTGATGGCCATCTTCCCGCAGAAACCCCTTAGTCCCATGGACCATGCACAAAATCTCAGCATCATTATAGACTCATTACTCATAATGAACCTCCAGATCAACGCTGTGTCCTCTGCCTTCTTCAACACCCTCTACATACTCCAAAAGACCTTCAAATGGATCCCAACCAAATTCAGAAAAACAGTCATGCATGTTCCCATCAGTAGCAGACTGCCCTACCGCAATGTTCTCTATGCCAGATTCAACAAGAAATTAATTAGAAGACACAGTCAAACTGATCCTGGACATCCCCATCACTACCACATTACCCAAAACCTCTGCAATCTCCTCTGGCTCCTCATTGAAAGAGGAATAACCTTCAAGCTCCTCACTCAAGCATACCGGGCCCTCCACAACATTGGATAAGCATACCTAAACAACAACCTCTCCATCCACGCACCCAATAGGCAACTCCAGTCAGCTGACCTCTCTCTGGCCACTGTCTCATGAATCTGTAAAACCAGAACAGGAGGAAAATCCATCTTCTACCTTACATCAAAAGCCTGGAATGACCTCTACCTCCTGCAAGTTACCACACTGCTCCAGTTCAGGAAGGACCTCTAGACCTGGCTCTCCGGATAACCCCAGCATTCAAAGGAGCCGCTACCCCACCCTCAGCACCTTGAGACCCTTTCTGGTGAGTAGCTGTACTTTATCAACTTCTGATTGATTGATAGAGTGTAGTGCCAAAGAGTGGTGTAGAGTAGAATAGCATCGAGTGGAGTGGCATAGGGTAGAATAGTATAGAGTTCTGGAGAATAGAGTGGATAGAGGCAAGTGTTGTAGAATGCAAGAGTATAGAGTGGAGTGGCAGAGGTTGGACTTGCTTACACTGGAGTGGCATACAGTATAGTAGCATAGAGTGGATTGGTGTAGAGTGGAATAGCGTGGAATGGAATGCCATGCAGTGGAGTTGTGTAGAGTTTATTGGTGTAGAGTAGCGTGCCATACAGTTTACTGGTGTAGAGTGAAATTGAGTACAATGGAGTGACGTACAGTGGATTGGTGTACAGTACAGTGGCGTAAAGTGGAGTAGTGTAGAGTGTAGTGATGTAGACTGGCATAGAGTTGAGTCGCATACAGTGGAATAGTGTAGAGTTGAGTGGCATATAGAGGAGTTGCAAAGAGTACAGTTGTGTACAACAGAGCGGCATACAGTGAAGTGGCTTTGAGTGAAATACCATACAGTAGAGTGGTGTAGCGTGTAATGGCATAGAGTCGGGTGGCGTACAGTGGCATAAAGTTGAGTGTCCAATAGTAGAATTATGTAGAGTAGAGAGGCATAGAATGCAGTGGTATACAGTAGAGTTGTACACAGTACAGTAGTGTAGAGTGGATTAGCATTTAGTGTAATAGTCTAGAGAGGAGAAGTGTAGAGTGGAATAGAATAGCATGGAGTTCCTAGAATTGTGTGGCACCCACTGGAGCGGCGTTTAGGGAAATAGCATAGTGTGGACTGGCATAGAGTGGTGTAGCGTAGAGTGGAGTGGTGCAGATTGGAGTGCCGCAGATTAGAGTGGCATAGAGTGTTGAGTACAGTGGAGTTAAGATTAATAGTAGACAGTGATACAGCGTAGCGTGTAGTGGCGTAAAATAGAGTGGCATAGAGTAGAGTGGTGTAGAGTGGAATAGCGGAGAATTGAAGGGCAAACAGTAGAGTGGTGCAGAGTGTATTGGTGTAGAGTGGCATACAGGTTACTGCCATAAAGTGAAATAGAGTAGAATGGAGTGGCGTACTTTAGGTTGGTGTAGAGTAGAGTAGCTTAGACTGGAGTAGATTACAGAATATTGGCATACAAAGCCCTACACAGCCAAGGCCCAGGATACCTCAACAGCCGCCTCAACTTCTACGCTTCCAAACGCCAGCTTCGATCGACCAGCCACGCCCTCGCTGCCATCCCCCGCATCCATAGAGCCACCACAGGGGGACGGTCCTTCTCCTACCTCACCGCCAAGACATGGAACTCCCACCCCACCCACCTCCGCCTGACCCAGGACCACCTCGCCTTCAGGAAGCAACTCAAGACCTGGTTGTTCAAGCAGTAGCAGATCCCCCTCCCCCAGCGCCTTGAGACCCTCTGGGTAAGTAGTGCGCTATATAAATGCGATGATTGATTGATTGATTGATGGAGTGGCATACAGTGGAGAGTGTAATAGAGTTGAGTGGAATAGCATAGAGAGGAGTCACGTAGAGTCGAATAGCATAGAATGGAATGCCATAGAAAGTAGTGTAGCTATTTGGAAGTCCCTAGAGACCTGAGGATCCTGATCGCTTCCAGGTTTAAAAATAACAACCCAGAGGTGTTAAAGGAATTGGTGGAGAGTAATATCAAAGCATCAAAGAGGTTATTGCAAATCCTAGTAGAATATGCATAAATGGATAGACAATCAATTAAGAAAGAGATAGATGAAATTACAACAGAATTCGAGAAAGAAAACAATCAGGAGGCAATGAAACATTTTTTAAATGCTAAAAGAAAAGTTAAGCAAGCAGGAACAACTGATATAGCACAAAGTCGCAAAATCTTAGGAAGGATCGACATGACTATGAGAGAGGGCAAATGTATGCTTTTGCAAAGAAATTTGATACTCTGAGATAGCAAGAATTACCAGATAAGAAGAAGCACCAGCAGGAAACATAGCAATGGTACAAAAGCAGGCTCAACTCAAGAAAGAACAAGTTCAGGAGGCAATAAAAACGTTTTTCAAGGATCTAAAAGAAAAGTTAAGCAAGTAGGAAGAAGTGATATTGCAAAGGAAGTCACAAATCTTCAGGAGGGATAAACTTGACTATGAGAAGGGCAAATGTATTCCTTTTGTAAAGAAATTTGATTCTCTGAGATGGTAAAGATTAACAGATAAGAACAGGAGCCAACAGGAAATGCAGCAACTGGACAAAAGGAGTGGCTTTAGCTCAGAGATTGATACCAATAGAAAACAAGTTGTTGCGGGTAGAAGTAAGGAATCTGTTCCAACAGTGGTGTACGAGCTTCATTTCTTAAGATTAGCAACAGACTAAATCTGAGGCCAAGGGTCTAGAAATAATAAAACAGGAGGAGTCACTGAAGAAGGAGACACAGAAAAAAAAGACAGGGCAATGGGAAACAGACCAAGTGGAGAACGAAGTAGAGACTAATTGGAAAACGATTGTAAAGCTAACAAATGTAGTAATTACAAAGGAAGGATAAAATATTTCATCACTGTGGTTTTTGTCCTGCCCATCTGAATCTCTGGATTATTGTTAAACTAGAATCAACATTTTCAAATTCATTAGAAATTTGAAGCTGTTGACATTTTATTCGATCCAACTACCAAAGAGCCAAGTCAAGACAGAAACAGTAATGAAATTAACTGAAATAAACTGGTGGCTGACAGGAATTAATGATAGAATTGCAGGAACTTGAAAATTACATTTTGGGAATGCCAGTCTATTATTGATAACTTGGGCCTAGATGTTTTTGGAGATATTGACCAAATTTAATCCAAAATCAAAATTTCCATCATCAAAGAAGAGAGATGCAAAATACATATATTCGGAATTGGTGCTAGGACATTATTTACAAATAGATGTAAAATAAGGCAACACATATCAAGAGCAAAAAAAGATTTCAATGCACTGAGAAGTTAATCAAGAACAGAACAGATTGTGTCATAAGGAACTCAGACAAAGGTGGAAATGCTATAATGTTGCCTTTAGAAATCTATAAAGCAGACTCTCATAGACAATTAGAAGATGAAGCTTGCTACATAAAAATTTCAACGCATGATATTAGTAAAATGAAAAGAGAATAAAATGGTGAACTATTGGATTAGTGGAATGAGGGATTGTTCACTCAAGATGAACAGCTATTTTAAAGAAAAGAAAAGCCAAAAAACCCTGTGTTGTATTTGATCCTGAAGATACATAAAAATTAGACAAATCCTCCAGGGCTTTCCAGAGTTTCAGCTATGGATAGCTTTTTGAAAAAATTTCGCATTATGTACATCACTTCTTAAGAGGTTTTGTGGAGTGCTTGCCATCATACTTGAAGAAAACGGGTGATTTTCTTAGAAAGATATTTGATATCTCATGGGAGAATGATTTTGTATTGATGACTTTGGATGTAGTTTGGCTTTATGTCAGGATTATTGCTACGGAATACATAAAGGCCATTGAACAACCTCTGAGTGCTAGACCATTGAGACTATGTAAATACATTCAGATGTTGTTGTCAATGATTCATCGATGTCTGCATAATAGTCTGTTCCTCTTAGACAACCAGCATTACCAACAAAACAGTGGTACAGTAAAGGACATATTCTTTGACACAGCTATGCAAATATGACTATGAATTCATGGGAGGAACAGGTGCTTGTGGAGCAACACGTGGAGAGTTAGATGTAGCATGTTAGGGTATGGTCCCTTTACATAGATGATCTGTGTATCATATGGTGAGTTAAAATTGACATTACTGAGAAGTTTGTGGAACAGATTAACTGAAATCCATTAACTTTCCAATTTGATAGTGCTCTCAACAAAAGTGAGTTACACCTTTTGGATGTTACAATATATGTGAAAAATAACGGACTACAATCAAAAATGTACAGAAAGCCAATGACTGGTAACAAAATTCTACATACTAGTAGTTTTAACCCCATTACGGGTAGTGGGACGCTGTAGTAAACAAGATCAAGTCAAAATAGCACAGGGCAAGCTGGTGGAAAGGTTTCAAGAAAGAGAGTATCCAGCTGAAGAAATTGTTCAAGCTAGGATGAAAGCTAATCAGGATAAATGGGAAAATGTATTATTTTAAGATAACAGGAATAAACAGAAGAACAGATTGTAGAGTTCAAACTTGTGACCACCTTTTCTAAAGAAGAAGGATCCATCAGGAAGATTATGTAGATGTAATAGCACCTCATAACTGAAGATTCAGTGCTACAAGGCCTTGTTCCCTGGAATCTAGAGGATAGCTTTAGGCAAGCTAGCTTGATAAGTTGGCAACGAGCAATCTGGAAATGTAAGAAAGGGTATAGATGGCATACAAAGTGCACTTGCCCCCAATCACCATTCTCCACCCTCTCATAGAGACACCTGAGTCAGATCTGGTCTTCACAGTGTGTACTTTTATTAGATTACATTTCTGGCCAATTGCTCCATTGGCCTCTCCTATTTATTGTAAAAATCTTTAAAATTACTTTGCTTATAAACACCACAGCATTCAAATAAACCTCAAAATTATACATTGTTATTATATTTACAACCCGCTCTCCAAGGGGCCTTTTTGCTTGACCTTCGGGCTGTGCCAGCAGGCCACAACCAAAATAGCCTGCTCTCCTTAAGTTGGCCGCCCTCCGGTCAACAGAGCCACAGGTAAATAATCTGCCACCACTTGTGACAACCAACAGCTTCCAGGGTAGAGCTAGAGAATCCAGGGCCACCAGCAGGTCAGCCCCAAATCTCTTGCCAGCCCGGCGCCCCTTTTGATTTCCAAGACCTGTTCTGGGGTCAAAAAATGGCACCGACCAAAGGAGTCCCTGTCATTCCTCTTGCCCAGGACCCCGCCTAACCTAGAACCTTATCCTCAGGGATGGGTGGGTGGGTAACTTCTGATGCGACTTCCGACCCCGGGCAGGAGAGTGGACAAAAGAGGGCGCGTTTACTGGCTCACTGCATTTTCAATCCTCGCGCCAGCCTTAATTGCTTCCGGGGTCAGCCTCCCTTCTTCCTGACGCACTTCCGGCTTGAAGGTTGGTATCCCCTTCCGGGTCATGCGACCCGGAAGGGATCCCTACACTGTCCGGCCCTTTGTTGCCACTAACGGCACCACGCCCCTTAGGTGGGGTGGCGCCCTTCAATGTAGTTACAAAATTGTGCAGGTTTTAAGAAATGTAGCAAATGCAAAGCTTGCAAATATGGAATCAACAAAAGTGATCGTTCCATGCTATTTGGAGAAAAAAAGCCAAGAAAGATCAGTCGTTTTTTCATTGCAAGAGTGATGTTGTTGTTCATGTACTAACACGCCCTTGTGGGCTATTCTATGTAGGTAGCACCATCTTACAAGTGCATCAAAGGGTGCTGTAACATGTAAGAGTTATAAAAAGAGAGAGAAAACATATCTTGTAGCCCAATATTTCCAAGAAATATGTGATAGCAAAGATAAACATCTAAGACATTTTACGATGAATGTGTTCCTAAAGCATTTGGGGAGGAGACAGGGAAACTGGCTAAAAAAACTTAAATCCTGTTACATAATTGACCTAAACACCAAAATTGTATGTGACCTCAATACACAGGAAAGGCTGTAAAATCTTCTGAAAAATAACCAGGTAGTACTGCCAGATTATTAGGAGCACTGGGAATAAGGTATTATAGGTTACATTTATGAAGAAATTTGCATCAACTGCCAGGGTGAATATTAAGATGTGCCCTGAAGACAAAACATTTTTAGAAGTAGGGAGACTTGTCCAAAATTGTTAATAATCCCAGAATGTGATAATGGTTACATTTGGAATGATATATAATTGTTGGTGAATTGTATAGACAATGTGTCAATGAACACAGTGTTTGGTATAATATATGCAATTGACTATTGAAAGTGGCATTGGAGTATGACTTCAAAGCTTTCAGCATATGATTGCTATTTAGTGGCATTTTTGAATTTTTTTTTTGAGAATAGCATAAATTGTAGCAATGTATGCAAAAGAGTATTGAACGTGGCATAGGAGCATGAGTTGAAGGCCTTCTTAATCTGATTGCAATTCATTGACCTATTTGATGTTTCTCTGTGACAACAGCATAATTTGTATTAAGGTATTGAATGTTGTAACATCAGCAAAAAAAATATGTTTAATCAAATGCTTTAAGTGTACAAATTGTGCAGTAGAGGTTAGCTGCTGATTATGGTATGTTTTCTATGTTTTTGAATTGTTATACATAAATGTACACTTTAAAAGTTACATTCAAGATGGCACTCCTTTGTGTAATCAAGGAAGAGGATACAGCTGAAATGCATCATGCCAGACTTTCTGAAATAAAAAAAACATAGTCTTGCAACCTGTGGTGTTTGCATCCTTTCTGTGAGGCGTCCAGAGGATTTTTTTATATCTGTATAGTGGAGTGGAGAAAAGCAGGACTATTAAATCAGGACAAATATCTGTTTTTGAAAAGCAACTAACCAAAAACACCAATCTTTTACATGATACAGAAAAACACATAAAAAATCAGCTCCAACTACTCTGAAGACCATTATTTTGACAAAAGATAGCATTTTTGATAATACGTCCAGATATATTTTTTTCCTCCAAGAATACCTATGTACTATCATACATTGAAGACAGTGCTGACTTTCTTTAAAGGATATATGATATTCCATGGAGCGAAGACTACCTATTAATAACACTTGTTGTAACTTCGCTATATACAAGTATTCAGCACAGTGATGGATTGTAGGTGTTTGAGCATTACTTAAGAGAGAGTCCTCACAAAATGCACTAACATATCAAAACTTTGTTGTATATGATCAAGTGGTGCCTTAAGAACAATGTATTTCTATTTAATAGGGAGATTTCTTGACAGAGAAGCGGTGCGGCAATGTGCACCTGCTTCGCCCCCAGTTGTGCCAGTTTACATATGGTCTGGAGGTAGGAACAGGTGCTCATCAATGACAATGACATCGCTTGCGGTGGACATGTTTTTTGTTGGATGCATTTCATTGAAGATTTATTTGTTATATGGAAGAGGTCACAGGAAACAGCTAAAACATTTGTGGAAGCAATCAACATCGATACCCTAAACTTGCATTTCACAGATAACATTAACAAAACCCAAGTTATATTTTAGGATTTGCAAGGGTTTATCCAGGATAACAAATTTGAGACAAGATTATATAGAAAGGAAATGGCAGACAATATCACCATGTATGCACACAGTTTTCACACTAGCCACCTGAAAGCCAACATCCCTTATGGGAAGATGCTGAAATTAAAGAGACATAGGGGCCTATTAGGATGGCGGACGGACCTGCATCTGTCCACCACTCCGGAGGTGGAGGGACTGTCGCTGGGGCAGCGCGGTCCCTTTGGTGCAATTAGGATGTGACCGCCACCCCCCGCGGATCAGCGGCGGACAGACCTGGCATCCGCTGCTGGTCCAACCGCAATCCCAGTGCCATCCTAATCTAGCGGTGGGTGTTTTCTGTGGCCGCGCCGGTGAATCCGCATCCTCCAGGCCGGCGGTGGCTTCCGCCGGCCCTGAGGATGCGGATTCACCGCCATCCTAATCGCCCCCATAGTTGCCACACTGAGGATTTACAGAGATGCCAGAATGAGTCAATACCTATATATATATATTTACTGGTGTTACCCAAAAGAGTCCCTAGAAAAAATGGTGGCTAGAGTGAATCAGAAAAGTAGAGAGTATTTACTTTTCACAAGTTCACACTTGAAGAAAAAAAAGAAATTGAGCTCAGTTATCAGATTTAATAACTATATATAGTAAACAGAAGGGGGAATTATGAGTCATTACTCATAAACACTGGCATTTAATCTGTGTGGACCCAATCATAGGTCTGATTATCCCCAGAACTCCTTCATTCACCTATAGGAGAGCACAGTTCATGGAAGATGCCCTAGTAAGGACCAGTCCAGTGATTGTAGAACAGAAATGCTAGCTGCAACAACTTGAAGGTTTTTGCAAATGCAATAAGTGCAAGGTTTATGGTTTGGGGATTATTACATTGGATTACATGACTCCTTTCCATGATAAACTATTGAAGATCTCAGACTCATACAATTGCAAGATAGAGTTTTCTGTGTAAAATGAGATAAATCAGTAGTACAAACTTGCAACCCCAAAAAATAATTTTACAGCACTCAAGGGCTATTAGTAATAGAGATCACTCCTACCCAGTGGCTAAGCATTTCAATGGGTACCATAGACAATTATGTGACATTTTTACAGTATTATGTCATTGATGCAGTTGAACATCATCAAAGAGCTGGCATCCCTGAGTGAGCACTTAAGCAATTAAAAATGAGATAAATTTCTACCCCAGATTCCAAGTCACTGAAGGCTTACATTTTGAAGAAGAATTATATACATTTTATTAATTTAGGCTGCATACTACTCCCTTACCTTGATGAGTAGATGGTGCTTGTTAAAGTTGTGAAGAGAGGATAAGAGAAGGGTGTGATTTTTTTATTTGGTTATTTCTTGTTATCTTTTTCTTTTAAAATTTTAATTCTGAATTAAAAAATTGTTTGCCCACTTGGGCTCAATTGTGTTCCGTGAACAGGTGTATACTACAAACAGCATAATGACTGAAATCTGGTTTCAAGTAGAATAAAATCTGTTTTTTTAATTTTTTTTTTTAATATTTTGAAATATGCCCAATGTTTCAATGACATCCAAATCAACAGAGATGAATGATGAATTATGAGCATAAATTTAAGCGGAAGTATGAAATTATATTTATCTAATTTTGCAATAATTTAAGGCTATGAGGAATATAGTATTTTTTGTATGTTTTTAATCACAAATGCAGTATTCAAAGAGACTAAAATTGTGTTGCGCATATGTAAACAAGGTTAGGGGGCTGATTACAATGAGGCCCGGAAATGCTCCGACTGTCAGTCAAAGCCTTTCTGGGACGCATCTCGGTTTAATTTCTGACCGCTGCACTTCAATACTGGCGGTCAGAAATCAAACCAGACAGTCAGTCTGGCTGGCTTCTGATGGGCTTAAGAATCCCGTCCGCCAGTGGGATTCCAGCCCGTAATTCAAAAGTGTAGCTGTTCCACCCTTGGGATTACGAAACTCGGTCTCCGGCAGACTTTCCATGTCTAGCTTTCTGACATGGAAAGCCTGTCAGGGAGCGAGTATGGAGGGCACTAGCAGGACCCACTTGCCTCTGCTGCATTTGGTAGGGTGTCTATTGTGCCCCTCTGTTCATTCCTGCACTCTTTGGCATGCACTCTAAGGTACCTGCCACACGGTGCAGGGATCCACCAAGACTACCATTCCTCTATGGGAGCTTGTGTTATGACTAAGCATGGGCGGAAAATCTGTTACGCTCGCGGATTTTGCGGATTTTCAGTAAATTCGCAATCCGCGAGATTCGCGAATTTCCCGCAAAATCCGCAAATTCCCAAGCAGCTGATTTTTTTTCTTTGCGGTGTAAGTTCGCAATTGTGAACATGTACGTGCGGCGGGCAGCAACAATCTCGCACTCGCGAAATTACAAAAATTGCAATTCCGCACAAGAAATCTACTAGCAAGCAGCATAGACCTTCTGAAAATGATTATTTTTATCAGAATAACTCCTCAGGTTGACATTTGCCTGCACTTTTTTAGATTTGAGGCCTTTTGATTTTCTTTGGATAACTTTTGGATTAGAAATCAACTTTCTCATATAAGCTTGGTGGGGCATTAAAGTTGCTGTAATGCTGCTCTGCAGAAAAACGAGTTTTGCAAAAGTGAAAGCAGGTTCAAAAGTTCAAACTCATCATTAGTAACCGTTCCCTGTAGTGCTTCCTGACAAGGGCCCCTCCAGAGTTCAGAATAGCTACAAGTAGGCCACAAAGGTCCTGGAAAAAAAATTGCACTGCAACTGAAAGCAAATTACAGATAAGGATGCAGGTGCCAGACTGGAATTTTAAAACAGTGACACATTAATAAATCAACCCCAAATGAATTCATGTCAGTTGAAGCAGGCAGGTGTGCTTGCTTTTTCCCCCCATAATCTACAGTGATGATGAACCAGAGGGTGGCATAAGGCATTGATGTACCAGAGGGTGGCATGGGTAAAACAGAGGGTGGCAGGGGTGAAACAGAGGGTGCTGGGAACCTATGATGATGAACCAGACGTAGAAACAACATAATCGTGACCGTTGCGAGCCGACATGTAAGTTCACGATTGCAAACTGTTACAAAACCCTCGCGAACTGTCAGAAATCCTTGCGAACTGGCAGAAATCCTTGCGAACACAAAAAAAAAATCTGCAAATTCACGAGAATTCGCGGATTTTGCGGATTGCGAGTTTGCAAATTCGCAAAATTCGCGAACGCCAGATTCGCAAAATTCGCCCATGCTTAGTTATGACCGGTTTACTGCCATAACATGAGCACTCATACAGGAATGAGAGTATTTAACCAAACTTATTTCAGTCACATCACGATAAAGCTGTTTTGACAGCCGGTCGGAGAACGGTGGGTCCCATTTCTGAGACAGTGCCTGCCCGACATCGCAATAGGCCCCTACGTGGTTTGGTTATAAACAAATATATATTCCTGTGGAACCCGTCTGCTATATAAATCTTCCTAGCAGGTTTCAGCCTCAACAGTCCTTGATCACAGGAAATCGGTCAGCTTTCCTTAGTATGTATTTAAATCATGCAGCGCAGTCGTTATGTTACTCCATCTCATGATTCCCAACCTGCTGGGTAATGTAGTTCTAAATAACATTTATGAAAAGTGCTATTTGTTTACAGGCCTCCTGCCTCTTGTTGTCGTGACTTGTGAGTGAGCATGTGGCTGGTGGCCATGTTGTCTAGGCAGCCAATGTGCTTCTGCCATAGACCTGCATGTGTTCTGTGCTCAAGGCCTCCAGTTTCTTAATATGACCATGTGGCTGACGGCCATTTTATGTATCCAGCCAGTGAGCTTTTGCCCTATACCTGCATGCATTCTTTGTTCTAGGCCTCCAACTTTTGACCATGTGAATGGCGACCATTTTGTGTAGGAAGCCAGTGTGCATTCTCCAAAGGCCTGCATGTATTCTTTCTTCTAGGTCTCTAGCTTCTTGTTGTGACCATGTGGCTGGTAGACATTTTGTGTAGGCAGCCACTTTGCTTTGCTTTTGCCATAGGCCTGCATGCATCCTTTATTCCATGCCTCTAGCTTTTTGTTGAGATTGACCAAGTGGCTGGCTGCCATTTTGTGTATCCAGCCAATGTGCTTTTGCCAGCTTCTTGTTGTGATCATGTGACTGGTGGGCATTTTGTGTAGGCACTAGGCAGCCAGTGTGCTTTGTTTTCCCTATGCACCTGCATGTTTTCTATTTGTTCCCAATGAATACCTTCCTGCTCAATGTTGTTGTTGATGACAATGTGGCACTGGCTGGCAGCCATTTTGGGCGTCGAACCAAAATTGTCCCTTTGACATAGGCTGCATGGATGGTTGAGCAATGAGATGGCAGTTTAATATTCACTGATTATTATCTCTTTGAGGATATCTTCACATGTTTAAATTTTAAAATTTCACTTTTTCTATTTTTTTAATTAATCGGTCAACTATATTTTATAAATTTTTCATTTTTTTGTATAATTAAAATAATATTTTTTTTGCTCATACCATTTGCTACTGCATATGGCATAAACTCCATGTTTGCTATAGGTGCACAACACCATTAATTTTCTAGGGATAATTTTTTCCACTGCCATTTGTCAGCTGCACCTCTCTGAGTACCACATCACACGTAAATGATGTCAAATGATGCCCATAAAGTGGACAGATTCATCTGTATGTTGTTGTTTTTTTCTTCTCTCGTATTCTTCATGAGTGATCACTATGTTGGTTTGGTTTTCCGATTTACGAATCGATATACACTGTCTTGTTAATTAAGGGAGGAACAGCAGTGACCACACTAAATTATATTGTCGCGAATTTGCGGATTTTTTTTGTGTTCGTAAGGGTTTCTGCCAGTTCGCGAGGGTTTTGTACCAGTTCGCAATTGCGAACTTACTTGTCGGCTCGCAATGGTCGCGACTATGTTGTTTCTACATCTGGTTCATATGGCCGGGGGACCCGTCACCTCCTCCCAACACAAATCCCCAAGGATGGGAAGACGGACACAGCTTTTGAACTTTTGGAAGGCGGGAGGGAGTTACCCTCCTGGCCGTATTTATTAAAATATGAAACAAAATTAAAACATTAAAATAACAGTTTCATATTATGTACAATTTTCATTTATACATTACGATGTTTATTGGCTAACCTTAACAAATCTCTAATACAAAGGTTCTCCTAGCCGAGTCTAAACATCCTGCAAATGCATACTCTCTAAATAAAATTGTACATCCTAACATTACGGGCCAACGGCAAGGTCGTAACCGGTGTCAGATCCCTAATACCAGAACTCCCCCCTCACTTGTGAGGGGCGGGCGCACAGAGGACTGTACCTCTGTGCCAACTTCCAATTTCCCTTGTCTTAACGGGGGCCCCTTATTAACTCGACGCCATCTTGGTGGTCGTCCGAGGACTCGTGTGAGGTGTCTAGAAGGTAGCGTAGACCCCCCTCCCACCCCACACTTCTTACCACATCCGCCGTCGCGGATGTCCTGGCCCCGGGAAATTCATAGGAGGGGCCGTAGCCGCCTCCTCCCCTGGGAGGGGCCTATGACCGCCTTCCCTTTCGGCGACCCCCTACTCAGAAGGGTGCCGCCTCCCCGTGTGAGGGGCCAACGGTCGCGACTATGTTGTTTCTACATCTGGTTCATTATCACAGGTTCACAGCACCCTCTGTTTCAACACTGCCACCCTATTTCACCCATGCTACCCTCTGGTACATCAATGCCACCCTCTGGTTCATCACTGTAGATTATGGGGGGAAAAGCAAGCACACCTGCCCTGCTTCAACTGACATGAATTAATTTGGGGTTGATTTATTAATGTGTCACAGTTTTAAAATTGCAGTCTGGCACCTGCTTCCTTATCTGTAATTTGCTGTCTGTTGCAGTGCAATTATTTTTCCCAGGACCATTGTGGCCTACTTGTAACTATTCTATGAGCCTGCTGTGAGGGTCAGAGCAGGGTCATACAATTGTTGCAACTAGCAACTGAACTCTGGAGGTGCCCCAGTCAGGAAGCACTACAGGGAATGAGTACTAATGATGAGTTTGAACTTTTGCACCTGCTGAGTGCTTTCAGTTTGCAAAACTCGTTTTTCTGCAATTTCGCGGGATTCGCAGGGCGCAAACTTGCGTGATATCGAATTCGGAAGCCGCAAATTCGTGCGAATATGGGATTTGTTTTTGTGCGGCGTGTTAGTTCGCAAGGTTTTGTGCGTTTTAGCGAGCCGCTTGTAGCGCAACGGCGCAAAGTTACGGTCGTTCACGAGTGCGGCCATCTTGTTTGCATGACGTATTTCCGTTTCCGGGCGCGATGTGTAATCTCGCAAAGTGTGCGGCTCGCTAGTACAATTTCACGTGTGTTCGCTAGGAAAATCTCGCACAAACTTACCCACGCGGTCGTGAATGGGCGCGGCCATCTTGTTTCTCATTTATTGCTATGGTTCTGGGCATGCTTTTTGTATCCTCTCTGAATCTCTGCCATCCTTTGCTTGTTTGAAGTTTTTTTTAATCTATTTTACTTATTATCTATCCCTCTATTTTTCTTGCTCTATATTTTTGTGTTTTCTGCCACTTTTGGTTAATTTTAAACAACTTTTTAAAACTTTTTTCTTTTCTTCTTCCCTAATCTATTTCTTCTTTATTATTTAGATTCCTTTCTGCCCAGACCATGGTAAAGGGAGCCGGGAAGCATCCCAAGAAGGGGAAGGGTCCTGCACCCCGTGCCCGGCTCACGTGCGGGCGTTTGAGGGGGGAGCAGGCCGCACCCCGGGAGATCTTCAGCCCGGAGGAGGTGGCTGCACTCATTTTTTATGTTCAGTGCTGCCTCCCCAGGACCATTATGGCAGGCGGCAAGATCGCTCGCGGGTACGGGATCCAGGAGCGCCGGAAGCGGTGGGAGAAGGTGTGTCGGGCCAACACTCTCGGGTACCCGGGCTTGGTGAGTAGTAGTAGCTGTTTCTTTTCTCCTGCTCTGTGTGTTATTATATTGCAAATTTTTGTTTTTTACCAAGAGCATTAATGCTGCTGATTACTTGTAGGTAAATTATATTTCAAAATGTTCTGTGCATTTCAGGTGCACTGCTCTCCTTCTCAGTAGCGTTGCTACTATGCTTATTTGTTTTCGATTTTGTGTTCATTTCATTGGCCAGTGAAATTATGTATGAGTGTAGTTTAAAGAACTGCGTAATGCTAGACACTAAGGGTCAGATTTTTAATTATCAGCGCATCCCTGCAAAGTAGCAGGAATGCGCCAGTAATTGTGCGCCACGCCACCACCACCCATGGTGCGCTGTATCTACAATGCGGCGCACCATGGGCCCAAAATGTCACCAAAGCATTATGCATCTGTGCCGTAAAGGCGGCACATTGCTGGAGTTGCATCACAATGATGGCGCAGCTCCAGCAATGCTCTGGGGTGCCCTATCTCCCCAATGCTGCGTCAAGCCGTACGTCTGCTTCAAGCATGCTTGAGTCACGCATCATTGTCCTCAAAGTGACTGATTGAAATCTTGTAGATTTCCCTCAGCCACTTTTAGGATGCGTTCCTGCGCAGGAACGCCCTCCCTTGCGCCGGAACCCCCCCTGATGGCGCAGGGCTTTACAACGTGATGCATCTCCCATATGCGTCACATTGTTAATATACGCCGCACCATGGCGCCTCTTTTGTTCTGCCGCTGCGTCACAAAAGTCACGCAACAATGGAGCAAAAGAGCCACAAGGGGCTTCTAAATCAGACCCTATAGACTCAAGTCCAGTCCTTCCTTTGTACACATGGCGATAAGAAGAAATAGTGGTGGTGGATTGATAGTTTGAGTATTTTAATGACTGGTTAATGTAGTAGGAAACTTTTTAGTGTTGTGGCTGATCTGCAATCACGATGGACTTTGTCTGTCACTTCCCGTGCTGCGGACTGCTGCCTGCCAGTCCTAGGCGAAACTTTTTAGTAGTTTGTTTAGTGAGTTACATAAGAACTTTCCAAGTCGACGGTCAGCAAATCAAGCAATACTAATAACCTAGTAGACCACATGAGATCGGCCAATATATCCCGTGGAATAGTTGTCTATTTGCTATTTCGCCAAAATCTTGTGTTATTCTTCTTTTGAAATGTTTGATTTGGTTGACAAATATCATCCATGTTTTCTGGTCTTTCTTTCTTTCATGTTGTACATCAGCTCCCCCCAGGGGCAAGAGGACACAGGAGGAGGAGGCTGCTGTTCAACACGATGCAGGCCAGGATCGGGCAGGCGAGGGTTCCTTTGCTGGCCCCGGTAAGTTTAATATAGAGTACATATTTTTTCCTAGCGTTCCTCATTCGATTTTTTCTAAATCGTCTTTGATCTTCTTGTAGACTGTATCTAAATTCTTATCCTGCCTCGACTATGACTCCCTGTGGTATTACTAGATTATTCTTATTAGTCTGTCTGTGTAGCTAACTAAGATTGCACATTTGGCAATTCCATTGGACTCCCATTCTAGTCAGCAATAGCTCTATGCACTGAGTGCAGTCCTCTGGGATTGTCCATTATGTCTTTTCAAGTCTTCTAAATGTTTATGCTTTGACAATTGCCAACAATAAAAAGGTGAATGACCACCAAGAAAGAATAAGATACTACTTTACTTTTGGTATGGATAGGAGGACAATCCATTCTACTACTGTTGCAGGGACAAATCTGCACAAACAGAACTATGGACACTAAATATTGCATTGCTTAGCTTATCAATTATAATAGGCGCTGTTAGACTTTCCACATACCTCAGTGATAACAGACTTTGTAGTTGAACCACCAATCTCCTTACTAACTAGATAGTGTGGCAGAGTCATTTAGCTCCCAAAGTCACCGATGATTGATCCCCAATAATACACAACAGTGAAAGGGTATTAAGTGTACGGGAAATATTGGCGCTCAGACGATATTAACGTGCATATAAAATGAAATACAACAGTAACTGGTGCTAGCAGGGAGGGGGGACCCCAAGAACCCCTCAATTTAAATGTGAGAATTCACATCTAAGAATTAAGAAACAAAGTCCCGCGCACACAGATTCAGTACAAACAAGTAGAGTGCTACTATATGTAATTCACAGAGACAAATGTCCAACGTTGGTTCCTTGAGCTTTGATGTATATCTCCTTTTATTAGATCGTCACACCAACGGTAATTTACAGCCCGCCGACACGTGTTTCGTTATAGGTCTGTACAATCACAGATGCTATAACTGTTCAGGGCTGGAAAAATACAGAAAACGAATGACCTGTAATACGTCTGCTACACAAGTAGTTTGTAATCAATGTGCCAAAGTGCAAGATAGATGTGACATTCTCCTCATTCCAAAGATTCACCCAGTCATAAGGAACCCATTGGTGATTTTAAAAGAATACTTTAAAAGAAAATGTTCCTATTTCGTCATGCCTGGATCAATGTATAGTAAATTTTGACAGCACTATTGATTGTAATAGTCGAAATAATCAGAAGAAGTGGAAAGACACCTGTGATAACTTCGAAATAAAGGCAAATTATTCATAGTGACTAAGCAACAATATCAACAGAATTTTCAACAGTAATTATTAATACATGAGCAAGGTCCGAATGTATTGAGACTTTCACTAAGGAATGTTATATGTGAACAATGGCGTGATAAATCAACCGCAAGCAACCCCATCAGTGCAGTGCGTAATACAAATTATATTCCAGGGCTACCTCAATGGCTGGATCTTTACCTGTTAGGGCTGATTGTACAAAGGAAAGTAAGAAGGGGAAAGAGAAAAAACAGAGAGAGCAAAGATTAAGTTGGTAACGGTGTATAGAAGTGAGGGTAACCCCAAACAAGGGGGGGCAGAGTATCATATAAAAGGAATCTTAACCCTAGTCCGGTGATAATTCCAAACCGGCAGGGTGACCTATTAGTAAGAAGATGACGATATATTGGTTCTGTAAAAATAATTGAGTACTCCATATTAGGAATTGAATAAATTCAACCCAGCTGGTATAAGTGAACAAGTCATCTAGAAGCTAAAACCTGATCAATTGCACGTACAATGCGAAAAAGGCCCAATTCTGTATAATCTAGGAAGTATTAAGAAGACCATAATGGCTCACGACCAATAGATTCATAGAGAACTTAACGCTCATATACCACCTATTGTGAGTATAACAACAAATTGTATCTAACCTGAAATAGCCTTATGATTTACTACAAAAAATAAGTCCTATTCAATCCAACCCTCACCCATGATAGTAGTCTCTTACCCGTTATTTTCGAATCACAATGTAGGTAAAAGACGCCAGAGTTCAGCACCTCTGTGCCATCAGTATTTAATGATCCAAATCTTAAAGATAAGAAAAATCCTTCACAGATCACCACATGGGTACGTGTGGTGTCGAGGCTCTAAAACAGGAAATAACGGGATCTATTAATAGAAGTGTCCCCAGTTACGATAAGTAACGAATTTTATTCTATCAGTTACAGCAGGTTTAAAATTAAGCTATCCGAAATTCAACACACGCAATATTTACCTGGGTCGAATCACCCTCGCTACAACTTGATCCCAATGATGATTATCCAACGCAGGGCAAGAGTACGGAGTCAGAGTCAAGAAGTGTCAGAGGCACGGACTCATGCTTGCAAAAATTGCAAAACCTTTAGCTCAGCCACTCTAGTCTGGAGGACCAAAAACCACAGAGTCCATTTAAGTTTAAAAGCTTTATTAAAAGTAAACACATTTATTAAAATCAAGTTTGTCATAAAACTAAACGTTTAACTGAAAATGGAAAAGTGTTTAGTGCTGACGATTAATTGAACACATTTCTTGTGGTCAAGCAGAGCTCTCACCTGGTTTGAACTTGATCTTGCTCGTGTTCTTAGAAGTCAAGCTTCTGTCTGTTAGGAGAAAAAGTGGTGCGTGTTAAAAATAAAAAGAAAGCATTCATCAGTTGTGCCAAAAAGTGCAGCAAGACAACAGCCTTCCCGGGAAAAAGGGACATTTTTACTTTAGAGTAGACAGTCACAAATTATTACATTGTTTTCTGTTTTTTTCACATTTCTTTATTCCTAGACCAAATATTATATTGTAGTGAGTGGTGTATTCTAACATTCTTAAATGTACTTTGTAGGTGGAACATTTGGTGGCGGGGCCAGCGCGGAGGTGGTGGTGCTGGATGAGGAGAACACTTCTGGGGAGGAGGCGGCGATGCAAGTGCCGGACGACACAAATGTGCCTGTGAGGGTTCACACGGTGGTGGCGGGCAGAGGTAAGCTATATATTCCTTACTTATTGAGATTGAAGACTGCAGAGTGTGCTTTCTGCACGGGTGTATTATAAATCAACCAGGTAGTAGCCTCTTCTAAATGTACTTCGACTTATCTGTGAAATTTTTGGCGAGAAGAATCCCAATCAGATCTGAGATGAACTTGATGGATGGGATGAACGAAAAGCGAAAGAAGGGTGTAAGTAAGTGTGGATGGATGAGAAATTTAATCATGACTGGAAAAGAAGAATGATATGTGTTTGCTTGGTCCCCGGGGTGGCTGGGAGGGAAAGAATATGGTCTGGTGCATGGCTGGGTAAATGATGAAGCAAGGATGGGTGGAAGGAGAACAGCCTGGGAGGGTGAAACAGAAACTGTATGTGTGCATATACTTTGAATGGATGGATGCCTGGATCATGGTACTATCTGACTCTTAGATAGCATATGTGTATCTAGAGAGAGTAGGCGGTCACTGGATGAACTAAGTGTTACTTTGAAGAGCATGTAACACCGCACCCGCACGTCCATTCCAGTGTAGGAAAGGCAAGGAAAAGAAGTTGTAATTTTGTCCAAATACTACCATGAATAGTAGCAGTAGTTTGTATTGCAACTGCAAGCACAGCATATATCCGTTTATTACGGTGGACACTCCCTACCTCTCTTAATAACTTTAGTTTAGTAGTAGTACGCCATTCATGTGTGGGTGTATCACTGTTCACTCAATAAAAAGCAAAGCACCTAAAGTCATCCCATATGTAATCAAATACATCCCATGTGAAGTGATAGATAATCAGATTATTTAGCTTCTTCATTTTCCATTTCTAGTACTCATTTGCACTGTAGGGTGAAAGTTAAACTAATTAAGCAGTAGCCCTTTTAACAGAGTATTCTCAGTGCCACCCGTAATAGAAGAGTAAGAGCTTCAGCACCTGCATGTACTGGACCGGTACAGTAACGCAAGTCTGTCTCACTCATCATGGTGTGCGTCTGTTTTTCTTGGGTGCAAGTTTACTGTGCTGGCATTATGCCGGCTTGCATAAGATAACGTTCCAATTTTCCTAAACAAGAGAGAAGAAGAAGAATAAGACTGGTGTACTGTCATAGTCGACTGTAATGGAAATCCATAGTGCTCGTAGAATTTGTTCCTTAAACTCCCATTAATGTTAGAGCAAGGATGAAGAAGTGGGAGGTTAGATAGATACTTGCCTCAATAGTTATGTACTGTGCTTTCAAGTTGCTAGTTGTACTGTGACACAACTTTCTGCTCAATTATTTTGTGTTAATCTTAAGGAGCATTGGTTACAGACTATGTCTTTCTTTCTTCATATAGTTGCTCCTTCCAAACCAACAAAACCAACAAGGAAGGAGCTAGCTCGAATGGCCCGGCAACGGAGGCTGGATGCCACTGTCGCCGAATATCGGCGGCTGGTGGCCCTGGAGGAGGAGGACACGCAGTCTACTTGTATATCCACTGGGACAGCTGCATCCTCCTCCGTGCCCCCGCGGGCTGCCAGCCAGCGCAGTGCTCCAGCGGTACGGAGCTGGGCTACCAAAGCCAACCGCCAACGCCGAGCAGCAAAGACAGCAGCTGCCCCCCACAGGAGTTGCAAGGCACGCCAGCACCGCTTATGTCTCAGAGTGTCCTACCTGGAGCAGGAGGTCCTAACATATAAGATCTTGGTGGAGGGCCTCCGCTCCGACCATGCCACCCTCCGCAAGGAATATGATGCCCTGGCCGCTAAAGTGAACAGCATCCTGCCGTAGTGTCCCTTGCCCCTTTTGTAGATACTTTTGGGGGGTGGGAATTGGGAGTTGGGTTGTTTTTGGGACTTTGGAAGGGCAATCGTTGGGGTTAGGGAAGGTCTTGCGGGAGATTCTTTTGTTAGGGCTACACAAATATACTTTTTGAAACTTTATCTGAGCATACCTGTTTTTTACTGCTTTTGAGTCTGGTGGGTGGGGGTTTAACAGAAAGTTTGTTTTCCTGAAACTTAAGGTTGTGTCATTTTCTTCCTTTAAGTGTAAATGGCTAAATGTTTTCAACACTAAGTGCCTCTCACAGAGTAAGGGAATTCAAGAGTCCTAGGACTTTAGTAGTACTACCGTCAATCTCTCGTCTCTCCTAATACTCCATTATACTACCTCCCACCAAACGCTTATCTTACCTGTAATTTGTGTTTGAAAATAGGTATAGGCCCAGGGCTGGCTCCACGGGGAATGGCGATTAAGGTTGGCAATCCTGGACGGATGAAATGTCCTCAATGCGGTGGTAGTAGTGGTGTGACACAGTGGCAGTTGCATGCCTATGGAAAAAAAGAAAATGAAACCTGCTTTGTCCTTACTGGAGCATTACAACTGTACGATAGAGAATATAGCAGGTGACAGTACACTAGAACAGTGCCACAATGTAGCCTAACAAATGGTAAAGTATTGAAAGTATAACTAGAACTTGCATTGAATTTCTTTGACATTGGCTATTACTACAAGAAATAGTACTGAAGCTGAGTAAGTCTAGAATATATCCTCGGATTCCTTCACCAGCCTGTTGCTATGACCTTATCCTCCCCAGCAAGTGTGTGGAATTATTGCTGTCATTTAGTCACACATCAATCAAAACCATACAGCCCGGGGTAAGAGGGTTAGGGTTTGGAAAATGGATGGGAATGGGGGTTTCAATTTGGGTAAGTTTTGTTGAGAGAAGAAAAAAAAAGCACAGCATGGACAAACAATAATTGAAGATAAAGAAATGTTTGGGTACAAAGCTAACCATAAATCTTTTAAGTGACATAAAGGAAGTGCATGCACTACTGCATGCATTGTTACTGGAAAGTAAGTAGTACTTTCAACAACCGTGAATGACAGAATGCGACAGTACAGGGCTGCAGCGTTTTCACTTGCCTATCTCTGCACTCAGAGAAACACTTCTTACATTAAATTAGGTTTAAAAATAGCCAAAGTAAAACCTATAGGATGGCTGTAGGGATCAATTTAGAAGCAGAGAGAGATCCAAGAAATGCAGAGTCACACTCATAGAAGTTCACAGCAATAACATTAGTTAAAAAAACATTAGAAAAGAATGGATACTGTATCTGTATGTTGTTGTAGTTGTCCTGTTGAATTTGGTAAGTAAGTTGCACACATCAAACCATTCTTCTTATTAGCGGCACTCCTTCATTCCAGCTGACTCTCCGTCCATCAATGTTGGTGACCAGAAGACACCCTGTCCACTGCCTGCCTGGCGGATGCTGAATTGCGGCTCGCTAATGTGAAGCCATTGCACAGACTGAAACCCAGCCTGTAATTATTGATGGAAAAACAGGAAGTGATATTAGAACACCACTGACAAATAAATATAAGGTATGTACGCTGTGTAGCGCAAAAAGTCACTCTTTGAGTTTCCTAATAGACAGTACAATATTTTTGAAAGTGCGTACTCTGTCTGAGTCTCCTTTTAAAGGATAAATAAGTATGGGCAAATTAATTTAGCGGATCGTTCCCCTCAAGCTAGGTGTACTGTAAACTGTGTTTTAGAACAAAATTAGACCTTCCCAGCAGTGCTTCCATCCAGACCCTTACTAAAGCCAGTCACAAAAATGTAGAAGACCCCCAATCAGATCTCAATAAACGAGGCCTAGTAGAAAACTGGTGACAAAACGTACTTTGAAAGTAAAAGTAGGCCCAAATACCCCCTTACCCACCGTGGATTGTATTCAAACCACTTGCAAGCAAGCAAAAGTATCCATACCCAGCATCGCTCCAAGACTTGCAAATCCCCCACAAACAGCCCCCCACCCAAACACATGCAATACAAATACTGCTAACCCTAACGAGCCCTAAGTTAAGAATAGTGGCAAAAGCATTCTTTAACTATGCCAAATCCCCCCTTTCCCACCATGGATTTTCTTCAAATCACTTGCAACCAAAATTACACATTTCCACAAGTGCTCTAAGACTCCAGAACTCAGTTGCAAAAATCTAGAACACCCCGAAACACATTCAATCCTGCTGCTAGGGCTAACCCTAACGAACCCTAAGTTACAAAAAGTCCCAAAAGGCTTTTCCGCACGGATTTTCTCCAAACTAGTTCTATCCGGTATAAGACCTTCCCAGCAATGCCCCAGGACCCGCCAACCCACCCGCAAAAAAGCACAACACCCCCAAACAGCCAAAAAGGAAAATCTCATACTGCCTTCGGTCCAAACGCGCTGTGCAGCTAGGTCATAACGCCCGTTTTCCACCACGGATTTCTTAAAAAGCCAATGCAATCAAAATTAGACTGTCCCAGCAGTGCTCCCAGACCCCAAACCCCACCCACAAACACCCGGAAACCCCCCAAAGAGCACCTCAAAGGCCAACAAGTCAGCAAAAACACAAAAAAAATTCGCGTCCGATTTGGTCCAAACCACTTTTATCCGGTATTAGAGCTTCCCAGCAATGCCCCAAGACCCGCCAACTCACCCGCAAAGAAGTAGAACACCCCCACAAGTGCAGAGTCTTTCTTCATTGGGCGTAATCCAGCCCTCTGCGTTGAGGGAAATAGGAGTCTGGACGAGGAGGATAGAGGAGCATGTTCTTGTGAACTTGTGAACCTGAGGAATGCAGACTGAGGCACCTTCAAATCAATAAGCAAACAAGTGAAGACAGTTCTGCTGATGGGCTTGTTTTTGGTATTAGGTGATTAAAGTTTTAATTATATTAACTGTGCAAAACAAAGAAAGACAGACACACAGGAATAAAAGTGAATAAGGACGAAAAAGAAATTTATTGATTCATTGTCTTATTTTCAGGGCTCGGTGTCAGGGAATAAGAATAAGAGTTTGTCCTCATACTCTGCGAATTCAGGCAGGAGCAGGTCAGTGTCACCTAACGGAGAAGAAATTCCCTCATCTACGTTGCTGTCCTCCTCGTCTTCATCCGGCGTGGGTTCTCGTACTTTGCAATCTTGTGGTGTGAGGTGCTGATTCATCTTGATCATTGTTAACCTCTCCACATTTTTGGGCGAGAGGCGGCTCCGTTTGGAAGTTACAATGCCACCAGCAGCACTGAAAACACGTTCAGAAGACACACTTGCGAGTGGGCAGGACAAGTAGTTTATAGCCAGGTTGGAGAGCTGTGCCCACAATTCTTTTTTCCCATGCCAATACGCCAATGAGTCAGCATTAACATAGACCTCTGTTGAGTCTTTCAGATAGTCCTGCACCATCGACTCAAGGTTCTCCAAGGTTCCCTCACTTTGCTTACTTTTTGCTGGGACCTTTTGAGAACCAAACCCAAGCCAAGTTAGCCAATCCTCTTCTTCACCCAATGTTACTGTTGTGTCTGGTGCAGATGATCCGGTTGCCGGTGTCTTTAACGGCTGAGAGGTCACTTGTGCCACAGCCAGCGCCTTTTTGTAGCGTGGATCCAGAATAGTAGCTCAAATGTAATGCTGTTCTGAGTGAATCATTTTCAGACGTTCATCGCCAAGTAGGCGCTCTAATAATTTCTCCGCCAAAACAAAAGCGTCTTTCTTTTCTTCATCTTTTTGAAACATAGAAGACACCGCCTTCAGTTGGTGCTCCAGCATGCGCAACAATGGGATAGCTTTCCCCAAATTACAGTCCTCCCTGCTGACTGCATGCGTGAAGACCTCAAAAGGACGAAGCATGTCTGTCAGGCTTTTAACTAGATTAGATTGCGCCGCATCTAGCCTCAGGTCCTTCTGAGCTGTACCCAGTGTTAAGAAATAGTGATCGAGTACCGTATACTGCTCATACAGACGCTCAAGCATGTAGAAGGTTGAGTTCCAACGTGTTGGCACCTCCTGGATGAGTGCTTTCACTGGCATTCGACGTTCATGTAGCAGGCTCCTCAGATGCTTCCGGGCCTTAAAAGAATGGCTGAAATGGTTGCACATTCTTCGGCAGGTGGCCACTAACTCGCACGCTGGACTGTCTTCACTCAAGAATTTTTTAACAACCAGGTTTATACAGTGCGCCATACACAGCACTCTGAAATAGGGACCCAGATCCATGGCCTTAACTACATTGGCACCATTATCCGTGGAAACATAACCAATCTGGTGTTTTTTTGGGGACAGCCAGTGAAAGACCTTTGTGTTAAACTCATTCAAAATGTTTTCTGCTGTTTGACGTTTCTCCAAGCCAAACATGGCTAGTGTTGCATGTTTCCGAGCAGCTTTAAAAACTTGGTCCGGGTCACCACCTGCGTTTAGCTTTGCTTTAACCCCTGAAAAAGAGACCGAGTGTGCAGTGATGCACATGTAATCAGCACCTGCGGCACTGGTCCACATGTCTGTTGTCAGATGTATAGTGTGAACAGCACTCTTCTGCAAAGCTGCCCCAATCACCTCCAGCACATCTTCATGTAGTGCTGGAACCGCAACTCTGGCAAAATAGAACCGGCTAGGAACCTTCCATTTAGGGCAGAGTGTTGCCACTAATTCTAGAAAACCAACCCCTTCTACAAAAGAAAAAGGGAGAAGGTCCAGAGCTAGCATTTTAGCCAGCTTAGTGTTATACAGACGCGTCAGTGGCTGGCTGCGATCATATGGTGCGTCTGAAAACAACATGGTTCTAATGTTGGCCTGGACCATGCATTTACGGGATGATGATGATGATGACTTCTTCGACCCAGTTACGCTCGCTGATGAACTTTTTCGCATTGGTGTCTCACTCTCTCCGACACTCTTAGTATGGTTCACATGGGGTGTGCTGCTGACAGGGGTACTGGGTGTAAGTGAAGTGTTTGACACGTCTTCTTCCTCCTCGTCATCATCAGATGAAACATCAACATTTTCTTGACTTGAAATTCGGGCTTCCTTGATCTCTTTTAGGTGCGCAAACCATTGGACAGCATGCTGTCCCTTAAGATGACCTCTCTGGCCTCCGGTACCATAGTTGGTACCAAACTTACCACGACTAACTGCAAGCTTACAAAGGCTACAAATGGCGAAGTTTTCCTTTTTTGGGCAAACACTAAAGAAGTCCAAAACTGCGGACTTGAAATGTCTGTGGGGGCTGGAGGAGGCGGCGATACTGGTGGTGGTGGTCATGCTTCTAATGCCAGATGCAGTGGAGGATGTGGATTGCCGAACTTTACTACGTTGTGCACTTTCACCACCACTAATTGAGGTCGAGGTGGATGGAGGTCCCTTCTGGCGAGGAAGAAATATGGAAGCGGTAGGTGTTGGTGTACTAGTTAACTCCAATGATTGTGGTATTTCCATTGCCTCCTCATCGACAACATCATCACGCTCAGCAGCTTCTCGGGCTAGGGTCAAAATGTCTGTTTGCTGCATGCCCGCTGGGGCTTTAGTGACCTTTATGATGACTGCGTCGTCGTCGTGAGAGTCTTCATCAGCAGGAGTATGCGCCACTTCTTGTTGAGCCTCATCACACTCCATAACTATGAGACTTTGGACGAGCTTCCTTTTACGCTTAACTACCTTTGTCAGATCATGGTGTGCCTCACTTTCAGACGGCAGTGGTGCTGGTTCCCAATTTGATCCGTATCATCAGAAGGAGGTGTGCTTGAAGAAGATGTAGACACCACCCTTGATCTCTTCCTTGCTAGGGATGTGGAAGACAATGAATGATCATCAGGAGGAGTGGCTTCCTCAAATGATACCTTGGCTTGATTGTCGATTTCCTGATATGCCCCTACTTCGGGAGGAACAACTATTGTGGGCACTTGTGACCCTCCATGCACCTCTGCTTGCGCATCTCCTTGCGCTGCCTCTCCTTCCACTTGTACTTGGGCTTGTACTTGCACATGTGGTTGTTGTTGTGGCTGTGGTTGTTCAACACTCGTCAGATGAGTTACAACAACCTGTGTTGATTGAGGGACATTGCTGCTACTTTCTTGCGATCAGCCAACATCACTGGTCGATGGTGATTGAACAACTAGACTAAGTGCCTCTGCAGCACTCAAGGGCTTGGACTTAAGTTGGTGTGGTGGTGGTGGCACTGGGCCCAATGGAGCGGGGGTGCTTCTCCCAGCTTAGTTCCCGGCAGACCCCGCTGCTGCTGCAGGTGTACTTTTTTTTTACTCCCAAAAAATGTGGCGGGCGGCACACCAGTCTCCTTGGTAACTTGCTTCTTCTGCTCCTTACTGGCAACTTTCTTGCTAGAGGAGCTACGGGGAACTTTTTTTGGGGCCATCTTCTTCAGAGGTCAGAACAGCAGGCCGCAGTTGCACGAGTTGCAAAGTTGTCTGTGGCCAGACGTGACGTCACGTGACGTTATGCTGCACACACACACCGCTGCAGGACTTCTTCCTGGCACTGGTGGTTCTCTAGAGTCTTGTGCACCTAAAAGCAATGGAAGACAGAGGAACATCAGTTCAGTTATACACCCCAAAAACTCGAAAACCATACAAAAATCAGCACAATCCCATGCCCTCAAAGATGTTTAAATTCAAGACACCCCACAGAAAGACTAGGTCCATGCACCACTCAGTACCCCTGGTCGAAAGGCCACAACAACAGCCCAAAAATCGAAAAACACAGAAAAATCAGCACAATCCCATGCCATCCATGATGTTTAAATTCAAGACACCCCACAGAAAGACTAGGCCCATGCACCACTCACTACCCCCGGGCATAATGGTTGAAAACTAGGCAAAATGGTTGCAAACCTAAGAACACAGCCTGCATTAAAAATGGCCACTTGCCTCCCAGCACATGGCCAGGGCCTGCCTGTAGCAGCACTCAAAATGGCCCCCACCCACATGGCCTGTCCCCATGAACACCCCAAATAATCGAAAAACACAGAAAAATCAGCACAATACCATGCCATCCATGCCCTCCATGATGTTTAAATTCAAGACACCCCACAGAAAGACTAGGCCCATGCACCACTCAGAACCCCTGGTCAAAAGGCCACAACAACAGCCCAAAGAATCGAAAAAAACTGAAAAATCAGCACAATCCCATGCCATCCATGATGTTTAAATTCAAGACACCCCACAGAAAGATTAGGCCCATGCACCACTCACTACCCCTGGGCATAATGGTTGAAAGCTAGGCAAAATGGTTGCAGGCCTAAGAACACTGCCTGCATTCAAAATGGCCACTTGCCTCACAGCACATGGCCAGGGCCTGCCTGTACCAGCACTCAAAATGGCCCCACCCACATGGCCTGTACCCATGAACACCCCAAATAATCGAAAAACACAGAAAAATCAGCACAATCCCATGCCATCCATGCCTTCCATGATGTTTAAATTAAAGACATCCCACAGAAAGACTAGGCCCATGCACCACTCACTACCCCTGGTCAAAAGGCCACAACAACAGCCTAAAAATCGAAAAACACAGAAAAATCAGCACAATCCCATGCCATCCATGCCCTCCATGATGTTTAAATTCAAGACACCCCACAGAAAGACTAGGCCCATGCACCACTCACTACCCCTGGGCATAATGGTTGAAAACTAGGCAAAATGGTTGCAGGCCTAAGAACACTGCCTGCATTCAAAATGGCCACTTCTCTCCCAGCACATGGCCAGGGCCTGCCTGCACCAGCACTCAAAATTGCCCCCACCCACATGGCCTGTCCCCATGAACACCCCAAAAAAACGAAAAACACAGAAAAATCAGCACAATCCCATGCCATCCATGCCCACCATGATGTTTAAATTCAAGACACCCTACAGAAAGACTAGGCCCATGCACCACTCAGTACCCCTGGTCAAAAGGCCACAACAACAACCCAAAAATCGAAAAACACAGAAAAATCAGCACAATCCCATGCCATCCATGCCCTCCATGATGTTTAAATTCAAGGCACCCCACAGAAAGACTAGGCCCATGCACCACTCACTACCCCTGGGCTTAATGGTTGAAAACTAGGCAAAATGGTTGCAGGCCTAAGAACACTGCCTGCATTCAAAATGGCCACTTGCCTCCCAGCACATGGCCAGGGCCTGCCTGTACCAGCACTCACAATGGCCCCCACCCACATGGCCTGTCCCCATGAACACTCCAAAAAATCGAAAAACACAGACAAATCAGCACAATCCCATGCCATCTATGCCCTCCATGATGTTTAAATTCAAGACACCCCACAGAAAGACTAGGCCCATGTACCACTCAGTACCCCTGGTCAAAAGGCCACAACAACAGCCCAAAAATCGAAAAACACAGAAAAATCAGCACAATCCCATGCCATCCATGCCCTCCATGATGTTTAAATTCAAGACACCCCACAGAAATACTAGGCCCATGCACCACTCACTACCCCTGGGCATAATGGCTGAAAACTATGCAACATGGTTGCAGGCCTAAGAACACTGCCTGCATTCAAAATGGCCACTTACCTCCCAGCACATGGCCAGGGCCTGCCTGTACCAGCACTCAAAATGCCCCCCCCCCCCATGGCCTGTCCCCAAGAACACCCCAAAAAATTGAAAAACACAGAATAATCAGCACAATCCCATGCCATCTATGCCATCCATGATGTTTAAATTCAAGACACCCCACAGAAAGACTAGGCCCATGCACCACTCAGTACCTCTGGTCAAAAGGCCACAACAACAGCCCAAAAATTGAAAAACACAGAAAAATCAGCACAATCCCATGCCATCCATGCCCTCCATGATGTTTAAATTCAAGACACCCCACTGAAAGACTAGGCCCATGCACCACTCACTACACCTGGTCAAAAGGCCACAACAACAGCCCAAAAAATCGAAAAACACAGAAAAATCAGCACAATCCCATGCCATCCATGCCCTCCATGATGTTTAAATTCAAGACACCCCACAGAAAGACTAGGCCCATGCACCACTCACTACCCCTGGTCAAAAGGCCACAACAACAGCCCAAAAATCGAAAAACACAGAAAAATCAAAACAATCCCATGCCATCCATGCCCTCCATGATGTTTAAATTCAAGACACCCCACAGAAAGACTAGGCCCATGCACCACTCACTACCCCTGGTCAAAAGGCCAGAACAACAGCCCAAAAATCGAGAAACACAGAAAAATCAGCACAATCCCATGCCATCCATGCCCTCCATGATGTTTAAATTCAAGACACCCCACAGAAAGACTAGGCCCATGCACCACTCACTACCCCTGCTCAAAAGGCCCCAACGACAGCCCAAAAATAGAAAATTCCAAAATTGTAGTTGCAGAAACTGTAATGCCCCAAACAAACTTACTTGTGAAATTTCTAATCCAAAAGTGATCCAAAGAAAGTCAAAAAGGCCTCAAATCCAAATATCCAGCAGCACCCACAAAAAGTAATCCTTCCAGGTCAAGATGCGAATGAAAGTGACTAGCACATGAAGAAAGCACTGGGAGGACTCTGCTGGACAGGAACAGGAAGTTGGAGACTGTGGGGCACTTCCTTCCACCCACCCCCCCCATGGACTCTTCGCAAAAAAAAGTGCAGACAAATGTCAACCTGAGGAGTTATTCTGATAAAAATCATCATTTTCAGAAGGTTTATGCTCCTTGCTGGTGGATTTCTTGTGCAGAATTGCTAATTTTGTAATTACGCGAGTGCGAGATTGTTGCTGCCCGCCACATGTACGTGTCCGCAATTGCGAACTCCCGCGAGACGTGATCACGGCGTACTCGCGTTGTCAAACTCTCGCTGTGCCAGGTGGCAAGCCGCGATGACATAATCGCGGTTGCCAAACTCCCGTGGGATCCCGCAGCAAGATCAAAAATGGCGCAGCACTCGCAAAATATCAAGAAAAACAACTCGGCAAACACTGAATGACGGTAAGTGAACGCCGCATGCCGCAATATTGTATCACCAAGAAAAAAAATCCGCTGCGTGCGAATTTGCGGATTTTCGGTAAATTCGCGGATTGGGAATTTACAGAAAATCCACAAAATCTGCGAGCGGAACGGATTTTCTGCCCATGCTTAGAATATATACCATTGAAAGAGCCCTGATGAGAATCTGTAACTTAACTCCAGATTCGAAACGCGTTGGCAGGCACGAAAAAAAAGTTAACAAGTTAACAAGAATTTATTGTTGATCACTTTGATTTTGTTTTCAAAGTTGTTTCTTGATCTTTCTTAAAGTAATTTGTTGCCGTTTTTGCAGCTATTTCACTTTGTGGTTATTTTAGTGGAGAAGAAATTTAGCAAAGATTAATTATTTGTGAAAAACTGCTACGTTTGAAAAGAAGACTGTATATAAACTGTTCATATTTGTATATATTTGTTTGTTATGTAGTAGTTTTGTATATATGTATAAACGTTGTATATAAGTATCTTTCTCACTCATGAAAACATACAAAAAAAATTGAAAAATTTCAAAAGGGTTTAAATAAAATAACCCCTACAAACAAAAGATATTTTCTTTGTTTGTGTGTTCTTAAATCTAGAGACAAGCAATTAGAGTGGGGGTTAGCAATTCTTTTTTGTTCACTAGAATATATACAAAACATCAGCAACCCAAATGTACAACCCCATATTTAAAAAGACAAACATAGTCAAAAATAGTTGCAAAGATGTCAAGCTTTGACCAACAAGCAATAATCACCATATTCCTTGAATGCCACGTTTCACTGAGGTCATTCTTGCTTCTTTTCTTTTAGGTGCACGACAAGACAAACAGAGACAGTACATCACCCACAGTGCTGTCAGAAAGAAGGCCTGTGCATGGCGTGACACGTGAATGACCCACACCTCAGACATCTCTTCAACTTGTGAAGCTAAATGCCACTGCAAACTGACAGCTTCAAGATGACCCCAAAGAAAGGTGCTTAAACTGCTACCAAGAAAGCGATCAGTGACAAGAAGAAGGAGCTCACCACAAGCACCACTGGTATATCACCTCAGAGATTTTTTGGAAAACAAAAACATGTGCATGCCACACCGGCCTCTAGGGAGCAAGTTGGTAGCAGCACTGACAAATCAGTGGACCCATCCCAAACTAGGCCCAAGCCTGTGTCTATCACAGAGGCAGCCAGTCTAATCACTGCAACGTCGACAAGCAGTGATGTTGACATTGACTTATCTCAATCGCAGAGTAGTAACCAATTGTTGCAGGAAACTCGGAGAAGTGGACAACAAAAAGAACAACAGTCACAACTGCCAATAGTAGTTCCTCCCCAAGTAGGAGCAGTTCAACAGATTGAGCTTCATGTGGAGGAAGTAGAACAATCTGCTTCAGAAGATCCATTGTCTTCAAGTTCTCCAGCCAGAAAAGGAGGGTTAATGGTGCATCATCTTGTTCTTCAAGCCGCCCTTCTGATGCACCACTTGGATATCACCTCAGTCTGAGAGAGAGACACAGCAAAAGATGACTAAGTTGAGACTAGGGAAAAAGGAAGGTTCTAGAAAGCCGCAGAGTTATGGAGGCAGAAGTAGAAGAGGAGGATCACAATGAGATAGTCATCATGGATGTTAGCCCAGCTCCAGTGGAGACTGATGTTACCCCATTTCAACTTCCCAGGGGGAGTGGCAGTAGCACCACAGATCTAACCACTGCCAGCTGCCATATTTGCAAAGTCCCAGCAGTGACATACATCCACACCCCCTCAGTACACATAGGTACTGTAGAGAGTCAAACGTCAAAACACCCACCAACCATCACTTCATCCGACATTGGCAGTGGCACCAGAATCAGAAAGTTGAGCTGCTCAGTTTGAGACTTCTTTTCGTTTAGCCAGAAGGAGGCGAACATTACTATATGCTCCGTTTGAAAAGCAAGTGTTAGACGGGGTAAGCTTAGTACAAGGTATAGTACCTTGTCACAAACAACTCATTTTCGAAAGCATACAATCCGTTGGGAGTTGCACATTAGAAGCCAGAAAACTGGAAGTGTTGTTTGTGAAGGGGGTAAAATCCGGCTGAACAGAGAATTGGAATCTGAATGGATCATGTTGGAAGGTGAAGAAGAAGAAGACAACTTCCTAGCAGTGCAGTAGTGTTGCCACATTGGGACCATCACAATGGCACAAGACTCAGGTCGATACACCAGGACAGTGGCTGCCCCACTGAAAAGCACATTAAGCCTACCACCGTCCTGCTCCCAAGAAGTCACCTGCATCAGTGCCAACAGGAAAGAAGAACATTCAGGCTACTATTCCAGCCATGTTTAGGCCAGAGGGGCAGTATGAAGGCAACAACCCAATGGCATATTTGTACAACGCAAAGTTGGCTAAAATGTTAGCTCTGGACCTCCTTCCTTTTTCTTTTGTTGAAGGGGTGTTTTTTTTTTAATTTGTGGTAGCCACCTACCCACAATGGAAAGTTCTCAGCAGTCCTATTTTGCCAAAATTGCTGTTCAACACTACATAACAATGTACTTGATTTGCTTTGACCAGCTTTGCAGCATACCGCTGTTCGCAGTATCTATCTGACAACAGAAATATGGACCAGTTGCAAAGCGACTGATTACATGTGCATCACTACACACTTGATGTCTTATGTGCTGGCTAGAGAAAAAATATCTGTAGGTGTTGACACTGCTGTGATTTTTAATGCTTCTCAGAAGCATGCAATGGTAGCGATGTTAGCAATGGAGAAATACAATACAGCAGCAAACATTTTGAATGTTTTTACCAACAAGGTAATTTAATGGCTGCAATCTAGAGGGCTTAGTGGACTAGGACTATCTGGATGCCACAACAGAGGACTACCTTGATCAAAACCCAATGAGCTATTGGTTTGGGAAGAGGCACCAATACCAAGTGCTCAGGAGTCCATCAATAAACTATTTGGCTTGCCCTGTAGCCAGTGTCTCTGCTGAGCATGTATTCAGTGCTGCTGGTGCCATTGTCACAGTGAGAAGAATCAGTCTCTCACCCTAAAACATAGAGACATTGATCATGATCAAAATCAATCAGCACTTTATACCACCAGATTACTCCATACCTTAAGTACCTCAGGAGGGAGATGACAGAGACTCAGGTCATGAAAGTAGTGTGTTTGATGACCGACTTCTGGGTGAAGCACCAGAGTTTGAAGATGAGCTCTACTTCCCTGACTACTAGGTTTTCTTTTGTTGAAACTCAAAAAAAAGTTATAGCTAGGGAACATTATTTACTTTATTTGCCGGTGTCTGTTTGAACAAGTAATCCCAACTTTTTACTCTTAGATGCATTTTATTGCCGGATTGGTGTTGCAACTGTGGAGAAGTGAAGAATTCCTGACTCGTTCTTCAAAGCCATTTCCCACAAACCAGATATTGGATGGAGAATACAGACAAATGTGTGCCTGCTTCCAAACCTGGGCCTTTACTATCTATCATTTCCTACCCTAGGGGCACTGCCCCACTTGGGACATTATTATACTTCTGTTTACACTGGCCATTTTCGCTTTGAGAACAAATGGAGGATTTGCATTATGCAATGTCCCACAAATCAATCACGGTGAGTACTCTGGAAGAACAGGTAAATCCGGCTTGCTTTGCATGCTGAGTGATTGTTGTTTGTTCTGATTAGGGGTGGGCGGAATTAGCCTAGTCATGCTATGCAAAGCTCCGCGACACAGTAAAAAATCTCTGCGAGCACGCAAAAAGTCCTGCGAACACATGGAATTGCTTGTTCTGCCTGTTCGCGATGCTTTTTTCCTGTGTTCACGAACACTGTTTGCGTGCTTGGGGAGAAATATCTTATGAACATGCATTTTGAAAGCGCGAACAAGCAAAAAATTCTGCTAAGCCATGGATTGAGAAATTTTTGGCAGTTTACGTTCTCTGCAGACCACAAAATTACCCAAATTCTCTGAGCGGAACAGAATTTACCGCCCATGCCTAGTTCTGATATGAACTTGTGATATGTCATCATCATGTGTGTTGAGATTTAGAAGAGATGATTCATGTGGTGGCAGGCAGTGTAAGAATGGGTCTTTGTTTGTTATGTTATGGTGTTATATAAAAACCAGAGTACCTAAGCACTCACAAGGTAGTCAATAAGAATCGCGCACAATGTTAATGATAATTCATATCATAATACTGTTGATTGTAAATTAAAGACGAGAGCCATATGGTCGTAGACCATAAACATATACTAGAACCAGGAAAAGCAGCCGACACATGTTTCCTCAGAAAACAACTTCTTCTAGGCTTTAAATATGTATATACAAATGTTGTCCATTACAAAATGTTTTAAAAACATATATTATATGTCATCTCCTATACCTTTGATTTTTAGTGTCAAATTACAAGAAAGGAAGATTCTATTGATTGTGCGTGTGTGTGGTAAATACAAAATCATTTGAATCATGATTTAAAAATCAAGCTGATCCCAGTCGGAGTGTAAACATATACTGTGCCCTGAAGACTTAAATCTAACTCCCCACCAGTGTCTTTGGGCTTCGGATATGTACGTGCCTTCAAAAAGTAAGATTGTAGAGAAAAAATAAAAAGAATTTTAGATAACCTAAGAAAAAGTTTCACCAAACACATTGTGTAAGAGAAAGAAATGGGGCACAATTTTGACCCTTCATCTATAAGGCCAGAGTAAGAGGAGGAAAAATAAATAAAACGTAGGATTTCATTTTTAATGACCCAAATCCACGGCCGATTGGTCAAAAGTTGTCTTGAGAGATACCGCGTACAATTGAAGCTAAAAGGGGAAAGTAGCGTAATCAGCCACATGAAGTCTATAGTGTACATCGAACCTAGAGAAACATTTGTTTCCTATAACTCAAGAATTGGCTTACAATTCTTATTTTGAAGAGTGTTCCACATTCTTAATGTTCTGGTTGGTTTGACTTTGTCCAACCCAGTCATACTACAATTTAAGATCAATGACCTCTCGTCCTGTAACAGGCCATGAACGTTCTACCATAGAAAAATAAAATGTTATTTAGTCTCTTCTATAACGTGAATATAAAAAACACTTGATGGGGCAACAGATGAATATATATTTGAATACCCCTTGACACTGGCACTACTAAACGACACGCACATACAAAAACATCATGGCAGCAATAAATAGGCTGACATTTACAGAGGAGGAAGTAGAAACGATTATATCCTCTATGATTTCCCTTGTAGATACACCAAAAAGGGACAACAATGAAGCAGCCCAATGTTTGGATGAGTTGACAGAACTCAAAAGAAATAAGGTAACAACGATCGTCCATGGAGTCTTGATGACCCGGTATCTGAGGATAAATGCAGCCCCAAGGGGACTAATTGCGCGTAATTAGCCATTTGCTTTCCAGCAAGACAAGGCTTTCAAAAGAGACTGGTCACTAATCTCTTGGCATTGCACAAGATATTGGCTAGTACTCGTTATTAAAACCGCAACACGTCTTTCACAAGAAATGAAGGAAGAAATACACACCCTAGAGGTTGAACTTAAAACTTTCCAGACACCAGCAAATTGAAAAAGCGTTTAGATGAGTTAAACAAGACCATGACTGAATTTGGAATGACACTCAAAGAGACCAAATACCAAAAGTTAAACAAAGATGGAAAAAACTTCAGCCACGAGAAAGCCTACCCTTACAGCAGGGATGACTATCCCCTGTCGGGGAGGAATCCGGGATACAACACGGACACAGATGGGTCATACACTAGCTCAAATGGTTCAGATAGTAGTTCTGGACAAAGAAACAACTCAAGAGGCCGCCGCAATTTTAGAGGAAGGATGAGAAACAGAGGACGTGAGGTAGGCTACGGACGGCCCCCTTACCAACCACCTCCATTCCCAGCCCCACTGTTCTTCACCGAAACGCCACAATACCAACCACAACCATATTCCTACTGGGAGTCAGACCCCCAAGTAGAATATTCACCAGATCCTTTTTTAGGACAAGGTAGAGGGGGGAAAAGAGGCAAGACAAAAAGAGGACAACAGGTACAATGGGCACAACCACTGGAGTCAGCATGGATTCACATGCTGCAAATGGGCGCTGACAGAGAACTACTTCCGTTTTGAGGAATCCCTTTTTCAACAGCAACATGGTGACAACATGGGTAGTACTTTCGCGCCGAGTGTGGCTGGATTATACATCCTTCATCTAGAGGAACAAAAGATCCTATCAGGCAAAAATCCACATCACCAGAAGATTGTGGAATGGAAGAGATACATTGATGACATCCTGGTAATATGGAGGGGAGACGAAACAGAATCCAACATCTTCCTGGAGTGGCTCAAACAACAGTACCTCTTTCTAAAGTTCACCCACACAATGAGTAGGTCTGAGTTAGTTTTTCTTGACCTTAACATCTATGCAGTAGATGGTACACTCAAACCACAACACACTTTCCACCAACCGCGAAAAACTGGCTCTTACTTAACAACAGCTTTTATCCATGATATCTTAAAGTTAATCTCCCCTTTGGGCAGTTCCTTAGACTTAGGAGAAACTGCTCAGAAACATAGGATTATGATAAGCAGGCAAAAGACCTAGCAGAAAAATTTTAAAAAACGAAAATACCCTTCCAAATTCATTGCAAAGGCAAGGAAAAGGGCACAAAATAATCACAGGGACGCCGTTCTGGAAACATATTATAAACAAGAGAATAAAAAAGACAAAAGACCCTTCTGTATTACTACCTTCAGTATAGCATCAGACAAAGGGGCAGATGTATCAAGCCTTTTGCGACTCGCAAAGGCCGAAATTCTGCGAATTTCGGCCTTTGCGAATCGCAAAAGGTCTTTTTGCATGTTTTGGCATGCATCAACAATTCGCAAAATAAGAAATAGCAAAAATTTGCGATTCCTTATTTTGCCATAGCATTTAAGGAATCGCAATTTTGCGATTCCTTAAATGCTATGTATGTAGCATTTTTTAATTGCGATGTTTGTTTAAGAATTCGCAAATTACCACCAAGTTGTAGTTGATGGTAATTTGCGAAGTCTTTAAAAAATGCACAATTTAGCATTTTTGGTGGTGGCATGTGACGCACACACGTGCCCATAGGGCATGTATGTGCGCCATATGCACACACATGTACATTTCAGGGGTGCAGCAGGGTGTCTTTGAGACACCCCTGCACCCTTGAAATAATTCTCAAATTGCGATTAGCAAATTGCGAATTCTCAATTTGAGAATTACTTCACAATCATTCCTACTGGCCTTCTGGCCCATAGGAATGCATGGGAAATTATTCCTTATTTGCGAATTCGCAAAATGCGAATTCGCAAATAAGGAAGATTAAGGAATCGGGAAAAAATAGCGAGGGCTCCTCGTTGAGCCCGACCTTGTTAAACCTCTACGTGAAACCACTAGCTGCGATCGTCAAACAGTGGGGTTTGACGATGACCTCATATGCAGACGACACACAGCTGGCGGTGACACTGAGTGGAGACCCTGAAGTGGATGCCCCCAGATTCTGAGCAGGACTTGTGGCAGTAGCTAATTGGTTAAGAACCAATTGCTTACAACTGAATGCCAAAAAAACCAAAGTCATGGTTTTGGGGAAACATGCGGAGCTTTGGGGAGATCAGTGGTGGCCTCCAGAATTGGGCATCACTCCCATCCCAGCTTCCGAAGTAAAGAACTTAGGGGTCCGGCTGGATCCGGCGCTTACCTTTACGGGCCATACGAAGAAGGTTGCAGCCACCTGCTACGGCATCTTGCGAGGCTTAAGACCGATCCTCAAGTTTTTTGATCCCTCCACCCGGCAGCTCGTGGTTCAAGCTTCGGTTTCATCTCGGCTGGACTACGGTAGCGCGCTGCTGCTGGGAATAAACCAGGCTGAGGCATCTAGGCTACAAAGGGTACAGAATGCTGCGGCGCGGGCCATTGTTGGTCTTCCCAGGCATTGCTCTGTTTCCAGCACTATTTCCGCCCTTCACTGGCTGCCGATCAGACAAAGAATTAAGTTTAAGTCGCTTTGTTTGGCCTTTAAAATCATGAAGCTCTCCTCGCCGCCTGCACTTGCTAACTTGCTCATCCCCTATGTTCCTTCGAGGTCCTTGAGATCCGAGGCTCTTCATCTCGCGGTCTGCCCCGTTTTAAACTCAGCAGGATGGGTGGCCGCTCCTACCGAGTGCTTGCCGCTGGTTTGTGGAACTCACTCCCGGTGCACATTCGAGCTCTGGATAATCTGTCCGCCTTTAGGCGTGCTATCAAAACTTTCCTGTTTTCTGTACTTGGTTAGCCGTCTTTTTTCCTCTTTCTGCGTGTTATGTTTCAGTACCTGTTCAAGCGCCAGGACGCCCTTTGCTGGGGCAGCTGTGCGCTGTATAAATAATATTAACATAACAACATAACATAACATTCCATTTTGCGAATTCTAAATAGCGATTCCTAAAAAATCGTTATTTAGCAATCGCAAAATGGAATCTTGATACATCTGCCCCAAAGTCTCCAAGCTGGTAAAAAAACATTGGCGGATTCTAAACAATGATAACTTGAACATACTAACACCAATGTTCTCACATTTGAGTGGACAAAAATCTGAAGGATATATTGTTACACACACGCCCAAATCCACAAAATAAAAGTAACCAACAGATAATCAGTACTTTACCAATAGGCCACCACCATTGTGGTAACTGTAATGTATGCCATCTCACCACAACTACCAAGAGGGTCACTTCTAAGCATGGGCGGAAAATCCGTTACGCTCGCGGATTTTGCGGATTTTCGGTAAATTCGCAATGTGCGAGAACCGGGAATTTCCCGCAAAATCTGCAAATTCGCACGCAGCGGATTTTTTTTTCTTGGTGATACAATTTTGCTGCGTGCGGTGTAAGTTCGCAATTGCGAACTGGTACAAAACCCTCGCGAACTGGCAGAAATCCTTGCGAACTGGCAGAAATGCTTGCGAACACAAAAAAAGCATTCAGCAGGTTCAAAAGTTCAAACTCATCATTAGTAACCATTCCCTGTAGTGCTTCCTGACAAGATCCCCTCCAGAGTTCAGTTGCTAGTTGCAACAATTATATGACCCTGCTCTGACCCTCACAGCAGGCTCATAGAATAGCTACAAGTAGGCCACAAAGGTCCTGGAAAAAAAAATTGCACTGCAACAGAAAGCAAATTACAGATAAGGAAGCAGGTGCCAGACTGGAATTTTAAAACAGTGACACATTAATAAATCAACCCCAAATTAATTCATGTCAGTTGAAGCAGGCAGGTGTGCTTGCTTTTCTCCCCCATAATCTACAGTGATGATGAACCAGAGGGTGGCATTGATGGACCAGAGGATGGCATGGGTGAAACAGAGGGTGGCAGGGGTGAAACAGAGGGTTCTGGGAACCTGTGATGATGAACCAGACGTAGAAACAACATAATCGTGACCGTTGCGAGCCGACATGTAAGTTTGCAATTGCGAACTGGTACAAAACCCTCGCAAACTGGCAGAAATCCTTGCGAACTGGCAGAAATCCTTGCGAACACAAAAAAAAATCCGCAAATTCGCGAGAATTCTCGGATTTTGCGGATTGCGAGTTCGCAAATTCGCAAAATTCGCGAACGCCAGATTCGCAAAATTCGCCCATGCTTAGTCACTTCCAATACAGGGACATCATGGAAGTTGTGAAAATGTACCACTTTCAACACTATAGGAGTTGTATATATGGTATCTGGTATGACCACCAGGAAAGTGAGCACATGAATTTGCAAACGTCAGAGCAACATCTGATGCCATAGGGCTAGAACCAGAACAACGTCACATTTCAATGAGATGCAACACACACAAAATGGCATGTGGTGGGTAGTGTTGCAATACATTAAACCCTGTGATAACTTGGAACAGATGATCCTAGTGAAGGAGCAAAGATGCGTTATCAAGTTACACACCAACATCACTGGCTTGAACAAGAGTATACCATGGGGTCAATTCACTATATAAATGAACCCCAATACCTCAGACAGATGGAAATCTCAAATTTCAGATGAAACATCATCAATTAACAAAACTTTCACCCAGCAAGCGTACAACCGTAGGACAATTGCACAATGTAACACCTATCTTAAGAAAAACAGTTGTATTTTTGAAAGTAGGTCATTTTCTATTAACCAAAAGTATGTGTGAGAAACATCCCCAGGCTGTCTAATGATGTACAACCACCCTAAAGCAACCAGTGTTTTTGAGAACCAAATTTGTTTTCCTCTCATGAAAAAAAACCCTACCTGGCATGTTCCTCAATCTCAGACATGTGTCTGTAAAACGAGGACCGATCTACAAGAACCAAAAAATAAATAACTTTGATATTTACACCTAATTCTTTTTAAACTGGAAGCTGTATGAGGAACAGCCTCTTGCTATTTATGGCCAGTCCCATATGGCTGCCATTGTAGAGCCCCACAGTGTCCCTAAGACCAGGGTTCAATACCAACCCCCCATTTTTTCATAATGTAACTTGGAGTCTCTCTATAATTCGAAGGAGGGACTCCTGTACATATTTGAATAATTTATACATTCAGAGGCGACTCAGTTTTTGCAGTAAGACAAGAAGCGACACAAAAATACTAGCAACATGGCGGACCATTTCCAAACAAAACGAAAACATGCACTAGTCTTTAACCCCTCCCTGCTGGTGACGAACCCCAGCCGTCATGCCCTGCGGTGGGCGTGTGCCGATGATGGCTGGGGTTCGTCACGGCACGCCCTGTTCTTTTGTTTACCGCACAGTGGTAAAATCGCTGCCGCAGTGAAGGGGTTAACAGCATGAGGACATGACTCGGTTGTTTTGAAAGACTATTTCTACCGGTAGCGACGCCCAGACACGCTAAGATGTGGTCCACCCTGGGAACGAGTAGTTGTACTGATGGAGGGTTGCTGATCACAGTAAGACTTTTTCTCCCTACAGAAAATCCAGAAACTCTTGTCCCGTATTCTCTCTGCATTTCTTACCATTTTTTGTAGGATCAGTGCAAGGGATGCTTTAAAGATAGGATTGGTGTGATACAAAATCCCTATAATTGCCCTTCTTTGTGTTTTCTTCCTATTACAAAATAGGGTTCTACAGGACCCTCCACCCAGACAGACCATGAGGCGCAATTTGGCCATAAAATAAATACGTTGCAAAAAGAAATTGTTATCATGTTTCATGTTGTGTGCATCCTGTTTTGTCCATGATCACAAGTGTTTTAACATATTTTCTAACCTTGATTTCTCACACTAGTGATATCAAGTGTTGTATATTAATACACACAGAATCTAAGCACTAATTACTGTTAATTTCAAGGGCACTTACACCATTTTATGAAGTACATTCATTTGCGTGCAGTGGAATGCCATAACCTGCCCACATGAGTGGTGGGCAGGCAGTATATATTAACTTACATTTTGCTTTTGGTTCTCCATGACAGATACTACGTGTTCAGAATCAACCTTATGTATTTTTTGAAATGCTTACACAATAGGTTTGCATTCATTATCTTTATTTTCACTTAACTATAGGTCCTGCATGGAGTGGTACACAAGGGGCAGGTCCCTTTGTTCTCCTGAAGAAGAGGTTTAGGGGATTCCTCAAAACATGTTGATACAATACTAGGGATTATAATTACACAACAGTTATTTTTCCCTTTTGTTAACCCCTTTTTATTCTTGCCAACTGAGAGCAGGAATACAACTTTGGCTCACTAGTTAAGTACATTTTTAAATATCACATACATCACCCCCCTACAGTGCACTACACATATCCTCACAAAATAAGTGCTCCTACTTAACTCCACAAGTTGCAGCACGCCCCAAGCAGTAGATGCTTGTGATGGCACTAATGATGAAGCATGTCACCTAGGGGCAACCTTTGGATGAGTGTGGGGACTCAAGGAAATACATTTTTCTTTTCGGCTAACAGAAGTTGATTTCCACCCAATTGGTGAACCACCCATATGTCCTTGGCTAGGTTCTTTTGATCCATCATCCACGGATCCTTTTTGCTACACTATATATTTGAATGCCCACCTGATAAGTTTAGATGTGTCATCTGTACTATTGACCGCTCCTGACCAGTCCGCGTGAAGAAACCTAAATAAGTTACTGCATGTGGTTAAAGTCATATAGAAAAAGATATACTTGTGAGTATAATATTTGTTATTTCTAAATTACCATGTATGGTAAAAAGAAAACAGATCTGTATTCCAATTGGAATGAAAGGCCCTAAAAACTCATGCTTGTAGTGGCTAGCACATTTGACATTATATATTTCTAACCGAAAAACACAGATGTCTCCATATTTGACATTGTTCTCAGTAATTAGAATGATGACAGGAGATAGAAATTGGTACCAATAGCAAGTATATGAGCCATATGAAGAAATAATTCGAACCACATATCTGTGTATTGTCCTACGCAATGCGTTGCCCCGCGCCCCGCGTCCCCTACCTATTAAGCGTGTGCTTCTTTATGTATAGTCTCAGCAACCTGGAAGTGCATTGCAGATTCCCTGTGAGTTCTCAGAATTTTACATCCTCAAGCATAGAAACCAACCAGGGACCAGAAATAGTATAGACATTTGCTCAACAGCGGTCGCCGTATTTGCCTCTACCACAATACGTACATTTTATCATCGTCATCTGTGACATAAAAGAAAGAATCTTCTCATACAATTATGAATTAAACTACTAGTTGTTACCTGTAGCTAAACTAGAAGGTAGACATGATGCGAAGTGTGCCTTTTACTGTCCTGGAGCTGAGAAACACCCAACAGACCAGTTAAAGTGTGTACATTATCTCTAAAGCGTCCACATTGATTGCCTGTCATGTGAGTGTCCGTACCAGGAAAAGATCATACTGAAAGGCTTTATGTGCGGGTATTGGTTGCCATTCATTAATAGCCAAGAGTGAACAAATAGTTTTATGGAATAGAACATACGTGAAAAGAAAGTTCCCAAGCTATCACCTGATATTAGTACAGAAATAGCATCATTATTAGTGTACAGAGCATTTCAGAAAACATGTATTTGCCGGCATGTTATTACAGATAATCTCAGTGATATTTGAGACTTTTTACTGTTCACAGATATTAATACCATATTACACATATCTATATACATAAGTCGTGTAGATTGTTTTAAAAGCGGTGTGTGATTACTGTTCCCCATCATGTGATGGAACGAGTTCCCCATAGTCATGTGAACTATTCAATCTCTTAAAAACACATGTGGCCCCCAGTTATTACACACCATATTACACATATACTCGTACATTGATCGTGTGGGTTGTTTTGAAAGCTATTTGTGATCATTGTTTCCCATTATAAAACCTTGTTCTGCTGCCCTTAATCTAGTTATCCATTTAGTTTCTTCTTTTCTTAATGTTAAGGTTCTGTCATCCCCTCTCGTATCACACCTGATATGGCCTAGGGCATGGAATCTGGCATTTATCATTTCGGATTCTGAATGTAAGGTGTTACATTGTGATGCTAAAGGGTAATTTGTATTGTTATTCCTAATTGCCCTTATGTGTTCTTGAATGTGCTCTTTAAGAGGTCTGATAGTGCTTCCCACATATATCTCTGGCATGAGCAAATTATACAACATATCACAAATTTGGGGTTACAGATAATACACTGATGTATGTGTTTGTATTTGGTGTTGTATTGAAAGCAGGTCCGTTTATCAATAGCATATTTACACGCATTACACTTTGTGCACCTGAAGAAACCATTGGGTTTATCCGGTAAGCAAAAACACATGTTCTACGGAAAGTCCTATGTTGTGTAACTAGGGCATAGGATGTTCTGAAGTTTGAAGCCCATGCTATTTGTTATTCTAGTTCTCCACTGTATATATTCTTTCATGGTGGGGTCCAGTCCAAGTGTATGCCAATGTTTATTAAGAATTGTATACACATTTTGGCTTTGTGAACAGTACTTTGTGACCAAAGCCAAGTGTTGGGCAAATGTATTCTTTCTAGACTTGTATTTCAGAAGGGAATCATGTTGTGTTTCAATGATTCTGCTACATGCCTTAGCTGAGATATTTTTTGAGTAGCCCTTGTTTTTGAAAAAAAAAGTTCCAATTCATCTAGTTCTTTCATAAAGTTGTGAACAACACTCCAGTTTCTCCGCAGATGTGTCATTTATCCTTGAGGAATAGCATTTATCTGGGCAGCTGGATGTTCACTGTTAGCATGTAAGACTGAATTAAAAGCTGTGGGCTTTCTGACCAGGTTATAGGAAATCCTGGTCCCCTTTGTATATGGAATAAAATCCAAAAATTCAATTTCTATGGAATTTACATTATGTGCGAATGTCAAATTGCATGCATTATTGTTAAGATGTTCAAAAAGTAGGCTTAGAATTGTAAGGTTACCTGTCCAAATAACAAAGAAGTCATCCATATACCTGCCCCAATATAATATTTGCTCTAGAAATTCCAAGGGGCAGTAGGACCACAAATGTACCCTTTTCAAATTCCCCCATATACAGATTGGCATACGATGGAGAGAATGTTGTTCCCATAGCTAAACCCTGTACTTATTTGTACTAGTTTTTTTTATGTAAAAAAAACATTATTTTCCAAAACCAGTCTCGTTAGATCCAGAATAATTTCCGTATGTTTATACAATGTTGCATCTCTAACTGAAAGAGTATAGGCAAAGGCTGTAAACCTTATTCAAGGGGAAAAATAAATATCCAGTATATTGTTCTCTCTTCGGGGGGTATTCAACTCCATGCCAAGGCGGTTTAATTAAAAACTTTGTTAATGATGTCATGGATTTGTCTGAAGGGTTTGGAATATATTATGTCAATTGTGCTAGCCACTACAAGTATGAGTTCTATGGTAACACGTTGGTTTGTATGGCCATTCACTCTGATAGGAATACAGATTTCTTTTATTTTTACCATACCTGGTAATTTAGAAATAAAAGATACAATACTCAAATGTTTAACTTTTAATATATGACTTTAATCACATGCAGGAAACTTATCAAGGTTTCTTCACTTGGACTGATCAGGAGTGGCCTATAGTAGGTGACACACATAATCTTATCACGTGGGCATTCAAATAAATATTTATCTGTTGCCCCATCAAGTGTTTTTTCTTAGTCACGTTATAGAAGAAACTAAATACCATTATAGTTTACTATGGTTGAACGTTCATGGCCTGCTATAGGATGGGAGGTCACTGATCTTAAATTGTAGAACGACTAGGTTGGACATAGTTGAACCAACCAGAACATGAAGAACATGGAACACTCTTCAAAAGAAGGATTGCAAGCTAATTTTTGAGTTATAGGAAAATAAATGTTCCTTTACGTTCGATGTACGTTATAGACTTCATGTTGCTGAATACGCTACTTTCTCCTTTTAGCTTCCACTGTATGCAGTATTTCTCAAGACAACTTTTGCAATTCTTTGAGCAATCGACTGTGACTTTAGGTCAGTAAAAGTTACATCCTATGTTTGATTCATTTGTCCTCCTCTTCCATTTGTGTCTCTTTTCTTTCTCTTACACAACAGGTTTGGTAATAATTTTTTTAGGTTTTCCAAAAATTATTTTTCTCTACAATCTTTTTTTTTTAGGGGCACGTACATATCCGAAGCCCCGGGACACTGGTGTGGTGTTAGGTTTTCCCTTCGGGGCACATTATATATTTACACTACAACTTGGATCATCTTGATTTTTAAATCATGATTGGAATGATTTTGTATTTACCACACAAGAGCACAATCAATGGTATCTTCCTTCCTAGTAATTTGACACTAAAATGTAAAGTTATAAGAGATGTTCATGATAACAAGTAATATATGTTTTTGAAACATGTTGTACTGGACTATATTTGCATATTAGCTCCCACTCAGGATTTTTCTTGCATTTATGGTAATGCACGGTCTCTTCCTAAATATTCTATAGAGTTATGGGATATGTTACAGGAGATCAAACCAGATTTTTCTTTTATCACTGAGACTTGGCTTGGTGAGCATAATACCCCTGATATTGCTGCAGCACTACCCGTTGGGTATAAAATTGTAAATTTGAATCGATCAATCAAAAGGGGAGGTGGGGTGGCCATGATATTTAGAGACACCTTTACTTGTTGTCAAGAAACAGCTACGCAACTAGGTAAGCATGAAGTCTTGATCTTCTCTATTTCTATAAACACTCAGGCGATGCTGGGTGGTGCAATCATTTACAACCCTCCAGGTAGTACGACTGATTTTAGCACCCAACTCTTGGAACAAATTCTTCCCGTCTGTCTCAAACATAAAAACATCATTGTCCTAGGAGACTTCAATGTCCATTTTGATCTCCATGATAATCCCTTAACTAAACGTCTGGCTGCTGATATGGAAATCATGCAACTCACACAGAAAATAGCATACCCCACACATAGAGCGGGGCATATGCTAGATCTTATCTTTACTAATATAACAAATATCCCTATAACAAACATAAAACCTTTGACTTGGACTGATCATTATAGGATTGAATTTAATTTCACCTTATCTATAAAGAATATAAGACCATTTGTTCAGTCCACGAATTTTACAAGATGCTGGAAAAAAATTTCTATGGAAAAATTTAAAGATAATTTTGATCATAATTTTATCCCTGGAACCTCCAGTGAGCAAGAAATTATTCAGCTGCTTGGTAACATTGAGAAAGTGTTGGATCATTGTTCACTGTCCCGTGTAAAAGATCGACCCAAACGAAAAATTTCAGAGAAATGGTATGGTCCAGACCTAAAGGTTGCTAAAAGAAAATGTACCACACTGGAACATAAATGGAGATTAAGTAAAATGCCCGAAGACAGAGCTACTTTTAAAAACCAGCTGAAAGTATACAACTCAGCTATACGGAAAGCAAAGAAAGAATTTTTTTCGCAAAAGATACTAGACAATAGAAACTCCTCCAAGGAGCTTTTCAAAATAGTAAAAGAACTTTGTACACCCCCTAGCCTCACCTCAAATTTGACTCCCTCACAGGAGAACTGCTCTAAAATTAGTAACTTTTTTAGTGAAAAAATAGATAAAATCTATGCTTCCTTTGTAAACAATAGCCAGGATCATGTAGAGTATTACGTTGATCCCACCCTGCAGGCTAGCTGTGCTACTTTCGGCCCTTTTTCTAAGGAAGAAGTTAGCAAGGCTATGTTAGAAATCAAGTCAGGATCCCCATGGGATGTTTGTTCACACCATATTTTCTCTCAACTTACACCCGTCATTTGTCCAGCAGTAACGAAAGCTCTCAATTTGTCCCTAGATCAAGCTGAATTCCCAGAAGTATGGAAAAATGCAGCTGTAATACCACTATTAAAAAAAGCAAGTGCGGATAAAAACGATCCGGCAAACTATCGCCCCATCTCACAGCTACCATATCTATCAAAGGTTTTGGAAAGATTGGTAACTAAACAGTTGTCAAATTTTTGGGAAACTAACAACTTGCTGGACGTTTCTCAGACTGGTTTCGGATCTAATAACAGTACTGAGACAACGCTTCTTGCTGTGATGGACGATATTCGAATGCAGATTGATAAAGGAAAAACGGTCACCCTGATAATACTAGATTTATCAGCAGCGTTTGATACAGTATCCCACAATCTGTTAATAAATATGCTGGCTGCTAAAGGAATACAAGACAAATCTCTAAATTGGCTGAAATCTTTTCTTTCGAATAGATCCCAGTCTATCTGTTTAGGAAATTTTACCTCCACTCCTTGGAAGATCAAATATGGGGTGCCACAGGGAGCAACCTTAAGCCCGACATTATTTAATGTTTATGTATCCTCTCTGGCGTCTATTAGCAAAAAATGGGGTATCAATATTTGCTCATAAGCTGACGATACACAACTGATGGTAACCCTTAATGGAGAAGAGGACGCCAAAAATAGGCTGCATAATTGTTTGTCAGAGCTATCTAATTGGATGCATGGTCACTACTTGAAATTTAATGCCGACAAGTCAGAAATTCTTTTATTTGGCGGATCCAAACAGCTCTAGGACAATTCTTGTTGGCCAAATACTTTAGGCACTCCACCTAACCCAACCCTGACTGCTAGAAACCTGGGAATCTATATGGACACTACTTTATCTATGAATCACCATGTCACCACAATATGTGGCAAAGGATTTGCCATATTAAAAATGCTGAAACGCGTTTTTCCTTGGATTCCGATTGAATGCAGACAGATTTTAGTCCAGTCATTACTGATTAGTAGGCTGGACTACGGCAACTCGCTGTTTGTCGGTATGGCGGACTATTTTCAAAACTACAGCTTGTCCAGAATGCGGCAGCCAAAGCTGTCTGCAACAAGAAAAAGTATGATTCTGCTACAAACTGCTTGAGAGCGTTACACGGGCTGCCCATGAGGCAAAGAGCATCTTTTAAAATGCTATGCATTGCTCACAAAACTTTGCATAATACTGGTCCTAACATTCTGCGGAATAGAATCAAGTTTTATGCACCAGCTCGGAACTTACGTTCACAAGCCACAGCCAAAGCAGTCACTACACAAGTAAAACAATCTAGGATGGGTGGACGTGCCTTTTCGCACCTAGCCGCCAATTGTTGGAATGATCTGCCTATAGATCTACGGTGTATGGATTGTTACCCCACTTTCAGGAAAAAATTTAAAACTGCACTATTCCCTAAAATAGAATAAATATTAGCCTCTGGTAATTGCTCATAGTTTGCTGCTCAATCTTAGCGCCGTGATATCCTGCTCGGATGAATGTTGCGCTTTAGAAGCACAAATAACATAACATAACATATATACAGACTTGAAGAAGTCACTTTATGACAAAACACATGTCTGCTGTTTTTCCTGGTTCTAATATACGTATATGGTCTTCAACCGTTTGGCTCATTTCATCAATTTAGAATCAACAGTAATGTGATATGATTTATTTTGAATGTTTATAAGGACTTATTCACTACTTTGTGAGTGCTTAGGTACTATGGATTCTTATGTTCAAACAAAAGTACTTGTACTAATGTGTTTCAAGCATCCTTGGTAGTAGGGTACTTTTGTACCAATACAGCACTAGCCAGAGATAAGTTGTCATTTTCTTGCAATTTTTGCACTTAACATAAGATGTATGGTCGACAAAACAACTACTACCTGTTCTAATGATTTGTTTAATGTATTAGTGATGATTGAGATTTGAGATTTACAATGTTAGTGGCCTGATCAATAATTTTCCCCAGAAGGTTATTATGCTCATTCCCCTATGTGAGATAGGCTTCCAAGAATATTTTACTGGGGCCACTTAACGCAGCCCACACTGCTTTTTAAAAAATTGCTTTAAGCTTTATATTCCTCAAAGACTCAGACCAAACTAGTCCTTTAGATAATGCAATCTTTGCAAACACATAACTAGTCTTCCCAAAAATTGTCTCAATATTTTTCTTCTCGTTGTGCAATAACAAATTTGTATTAATACAGGCTGATCAATTGCATTTTGAGTCGGGACTCAGGACACTGTTAGTATGGAGTTGGAAATCATACTCGGAGTCAGTCTCTGGAGGATCAGAGTTGATGGAATGACTCAGGGCTTCACAACTTCGAGAACTACCACCAGAAGAAGACGGACGTTTCAAATCACTGAAACCAACTGACTTGAATGATGATCACTTTAAAGTGGCTTAAAGGTAAACAACACCAAACCTACACAAGTCAGTGTTGTGGTGAGAGGTGTGACTGACAGCGGTGCATTGATTTTTTACTTAATTGGGACAATGCTATGTTGCTGTAGGTGTGTGTGCTGCTCAGTGCTGTCTGGCTCAAATATGAAGCAACGTGTTGGTTGGGTGAGGGCCTGTTGTTGAAGGTAACAGGAGAGAGACATTTAGGGCCTGATTACAATGGTGTGGAGACAGCCACCGGGAGGCTTTTGGTGGTAGTCCCCCGTCACCAGAACAGGGATCTCCATCTGCCATATTACAATGGCTTCTTGACAGGTGGAGATCGGAAACTCCAAGTTCCACGGTCCAGACAGGCAGTCTGTATCCAACCGTCTACCAGACCTTCCTCTATTCCCTTACTGGTGGCAGTGGCTGACGGGCACCACCGTAGGGATTACATTATTCCTTTCCACCAGTCGGTCTGTGGCAGTCAACCCACACAGAAATGGACATGGACCTAGGGATGACAGGGACATAGGCCCTGGGGGTATCTATGGAGCCCCTCTACATATCCCTACACTATGTGGTAGGCACTGCAAGGATGCCTGCCATGTAGTGCAGGGATATGTGTAGGGGGGTCTATTTTGTCATGCGGCTGGTGCTGCGGAGCACGGCACCTGCCGCAATACAAAACATGACCAATGCAACAGCCACTGTGGTGGTCGCATCGTAACTTGCCTTGTGGGACTGCTGCCTTGTAGGGGACGGTCCCACATACGATACGATGGCTGACAATGTGAAGTCCATTCATCATCGTAATGGCCCTTTTAGTTATGAATGATAATCACATTATGCATTTGCTGCTGTTAGGCTACATATTTGTTATATATTATGTGAATTTTAAATGATGCTCAAGACAGTTTGATCAGACTGATACCGATAGTTACATTACATGCAGCAATTTTTTGTGGGATTTTTGGTTGTTGTAAGATATGCCTCACCAATTTGTTCACACACCAGGCATAAAATTAATTAATGCAAAAATGACTATTCTTTTCTCCTCTTGCTCTTCCTCTGAGTCCTCACTGTGCATTCCCAGTCCTTAGTTTAATTTCTTTCTCCTTGATTCAATCTACAGGCCCTCCAATCAGTTGCCAAACTGGAAAACCAATGCTTACCTTACCATACCACATCTTCTTGTACGGTCAAGATTCCTCTTGACCGTACAAGAGGAATCAATGCAGATGCAACTCCCAATTTGGCAATAAAGTACATTTTTTTCTTTTAGTAATCATAAGAAATGTATGTGTTTGTGATGTTTACTTGAATCCTATAGAAAATTATAATTGTAATACATCTATCTCACAACAATCTCATCCCTGGTATTCTGTGGCATTGGCTGATCAGAAAAAGCAATGTAAGTTACTAGAGCGTACTTGGAGGTGATCTTATGATCCCTTGGCAAAAGCCAACTTCAGATCAGCTACTAAAGCCTATCATAAACTTATAAAAAAAGTTAGGGCTAACTACTATACTGAACTAATCAGTTCTAGTACTAACCGTTCTAAGACCATTTTCTCTTTGGTAAAGGACATGAATAAGTCACCGGGGGGATGTAACTGTACAATAACATCTGACCTACAATGTGAAAAGATTGCTGGTTTTTTTGGTAGTAAAGTTCAAGGGATCTATAATTCTTTTACATCTGATGAGTTTGTTTTGATTCCAGATCAAATTTTAGATTCACTTGAACTCTCTTACTCCCTTCCTACCATCCCTCCTATTTCCCAGACCAATATGGAATTTTTGGCTGTAAAAGTCAAGTCTGGGTCCCCGGAGGACCCTGTTAAACCTGAAATGTTCAATCTATTTCAAAATTCCATTCTGGCGGAGGGTCGGGAGCTGATTAACAAATCCCTTCAGTCTTCTACCATCCCTAAATTGTGGAAACTTGCTAAGGTTGTTCCTTTATTAAAAAAGTCCACCTTAGATCCCTCTAGGCCAGAAAGCTTTAGACCCATCTCTCTGCTCCCTTACTTGGCCAAGCTGGCAGAAGCGCACGTGAATGACATCTTGACCAATTATTTGGAGAGCAATAAGATTCTAGATGAGTCACAAAACGGGTTCCGGCCTAACCACAGCACGGAATCTGCCCTGCTGGCCATTTCTGAACAACTGAGGCTGACACAAGACCTGGGTGGCACGTCGGCTCTTGTCCTGCTGGAATTCAGTCCGGCGTTCGACACGGTGTCCCATAGGATTCTACTTAGAAGAATATGGGAGATCGGAGTTCGAGATGGAGCCCTGGGTTGGTTCGCGTCATTTCTATCAGACCGTTCCTTTCAGGTCCATGCCCCACCGTTCTCATCCAGCAGGTTTCCATTGGTCTGCGGTGTTCCACAGGGGTCAGCCCTCAGTCCCACGTTGTTTAACGTATACGTCCGACCTCTGGCAGTGCTGGCCAGAGAACGTAATATCAAATTACCTTCATATGCGGACGATACGCAGCTTATCTTTGCCTTTTCTAATGACATCAAAACAGACCAAATCATATTTCAAGATGATACTCTGGCTATCTCTAATCGGATGAACACGAACTGCCTGCAGTTGAATTCATCAAAAACGGAGGTACTCCTGATCGGCAAAGAAACACACAAGTGGGATGATCATTGGTGGCCTTCCATCTTGGGTTCTTCCCCCGTCCCTAAGATGGAAGTAAAAAACCTGGGCATGACTATGGACAACTCCCTCACTCTAGAGTCACATGCAAAAAGAGTGGCTGGCGTGTGCTATGGTCGCCTTCGGTCGCTTAAACCCATTCTGGCTTTCTTTGACCCCTCTGAACGTCAAACAATAGTCCAAGCCCTTGTTCTATCACATATAGACTATTGTAACGTACTAATGTTGGGTTCCAATCAGACAGCAATCAACAGACTTCAAAGGGCCCAAAATGCAGCTGCTAGCATTTTGTTTGCTCTGCCTAAACATTGTCATGTGTCTCACATTTTGCGGCGCCTACACTGGCTCCCGGTGACACAGCGCATTTAATTCAAAGCCCTCTGTGTTCTTCATAAAATCCTTCATTTCTCTGGCCCCCCAATCTTGCAGGGTCTATGTTCCTCCTATGTTCCCACACGTGCTCTCTGTTCAGCGGATCTCCACCTTGCCTGTACCATCAAAATCAGAAGGAGCAGAGCTGGCGGCCGTTCCTTCAGGTATTTGGCTCCAAAACTGTGGAATTCAATCCCCCGGAGATGCGAGCCAGTAACAACTACCTGTCATTTAGAAAGCAAATTAAAACATGGCTGTTCCCGCTTACTTAAGGTCCCGAAGTATTATCACACGCTCTCTCCTGGGGCCAAGTTGTCTTTGTTTCAAACTGTTCGCAAGCGCTGGGACGCCCTGTTGCTGGGGTAGCCATGCGCTATATAAGCGTTTTTAACATTAACATTAACATCTAATATCTCTCAAAGCTCTGTAAGATAGATTCAATTAATGTAACTTGGTCTCTCTGGGAGGCAGATGGACTATTTGGTTTGCTTTACCTGTATTCATTCCTTCATTTCCTTTTTCTCCAATAACAGATTTATGACGTTCGACTGCTTATTGCTAAGATAAATGTTGTCCTTGTGTAGGGTTTGTCTCTGTCTAACCTTTCACCACATCCCCATTCCCATCCATTCTTCAAACCCCTAACCCGCTTCCCCCGGGCTGTGTGATTTATTGAGGTGTGACTTAACAATTTACATCCTTAATTGATCACGCACTTGGTGGGACGGATATGGTGAAAGCAACACCAATGCAGTGCAGGGTGAGGTCTCTTATTTTTCAGCTTGAACAGCCCACACTGGCAATATTAAATCAGGCAGCCACGCACAGTGTACAATATTTTTTTCAGAGGAACATCTCATTGCCAGCATCATCATTTAGGCACTGTATTGCATCTAATGTTAAACTTGTCCGGTTCATAGGTTGAGTAAATTTTATTTTGTAACTTTTACAAGCGCACCATTGTTCTGATTAATTACATTTTTCCACTGCTTAAAAAATTTCTATTGTTTCTCTTCTTGTGTCTGTTCTAGTAGTCTAGTTTCTGGTGACTGACATTTTTTTCAAAGCTTGCCTATAATAACATTAACATTATTGTTTCAATTTGTTAAGTTCCCTGCAATGAATAGTCTCCTTATCCTGCAGTTTGAGTTCGCCTAGGAGGGAGTGAGAACCCGCTTCAGTTCTGATGACTTTGCCTTCCATGTTAAAATGCTAACAATGCATGCTGCTACTACTACTCCCACCATGGCACCTTGAGAAACCATTCAGCCCTTGCTTCATCCAATCAGGTTAGAGAAGTGAGCTGTGGTTGATTGATTCATTGTTGAAAAGCAATCATTCTACATACAATGGAAATTCACCCCCCTCTGAGTCCTTAGGGGTTAATATATTATAGCAGACTGCAGGATCTGGTAGAAGAGAGTAGCAGGACAAGGGAGGGTACTGCATAACTATTTTGTTGTTACACTATCAGCTGATTTTAAATACTGGCTGCGACTAAGGCAGCAGTGCAAAGTAAAACAATAACCCCCATATTTTTGTTTAAATCATTCATAATGTAAAACTTTAAAAAAATGTATTCCTTTAACAAATTTAAACTAACAATCCCACAACTGTCCCACCCCTCTCCCTAACCCCAACCAATGTCCAAGTAGTGTCCAAGAGTCCAAAAATGAAATTGTCCATAAATAAAGAAAAACCCAACAATGCCACAACTCGCTTCCCACCCTCTCCCACAACAAGTCCCACCCACCCAAAAAAGGATTGGGCTGAAGAGGCCACTAACTGTGGGCTAGGAGTTTCTTAAGGTGCCCGTCTATCCGTTTCTGCTGGCTTCAATATCTGTCAGCATCAGCATGATGCAGCCTCAAATCTGCGGAAATAAGGGAGAGCAGCAGTGATGGTGGAATAGCAGAGGGCACCTGGCATTGGACAGTGGTGACAGTCTGTTGTTGTGGCCTGGCTGGGGCTCGAGGCAGTGGTACTTGACCCTGATGGCCTCCAATTTTGGCTGCCGGGTCTGGGCTGCAATCTCCTGCCTGCTAGGTGATTTCGGATCAGCAGGAGCAGCTACATGTCAAGAAAGAAAAAAAAACGTATTGTAAACAATGCTGTTAGCAAAGCACATACAATTATGCCATGGATAGGGAGGTGAGGGATGATGGGTGGGTAGGAAGGATACATAATATGTTGCGCTTGCAAATTACTGTGACTCAAGTGAGGAGTCTAAAATGCCATCTCAACCCTTTGAATAAAAAAACCTCAATAAAACCATTCTAAGCAAGTAAAGGTGAGAAGAACATAACTACAGATGAGCACCCTAGTCCCTTTTTTATTCTCCTTCCCAAGAAGAAGATGCCTAACACAAATACTGTCAGCATAGTAGGTAGTCCATAAGTCATAAAAGAAGGTGTCATTGTACAAGACAGGGTAGCCTAACGCCTTCCTGTTCTACAGAAACAAAGTGATTATATATTAAAAAACCTCTGGGTGTTTGCTTCAGACCATGTACCTTAGCATGCACAGATGAAAGTTTTTTTATATCAAAATATATCACATGCATCATTACCATTTGGATACATTACAGACAGTATCGTCTATCATAAATATCAGGTTGGGAAATGTGTTGGTGGTAATTTTTAAAAAGCCTTGAGGCAAACTATTAAGGAGTAGCTAGAGCTATTGATGAATCTGATATTTAAAAGAAACAGTACATAAGTGGACAACTGGACATATGGTATTGGTTGGCAAATGCAATTGGGCCATCCTTCTTGTACTTCCTCTCAGCCATGAGGCACGTCCATCAGTTCACCAATTGGTGCTACTAATATAAGGTCTAGTTATGAAGACACAACTTTGGCTTGTCCAACATGACCATGGCCACTCTCTTGTTTTAGTGATTAAGTCTCCTCATCTCAAAAAACATGCGTAAAGTACCTTACCTGGGCAATGGACATGCAATCTGCATGCAGAGTAGTAGTAGTAGTAGTAGTATGTGACCAATGGGCTCTCTGAGTCTTAGAGTACCACCACTAGGCAGTCCACAACATAAGGGGAGATGGAAAGTTGACTGACAAATCATAGAAAGCTACAGACAGACTAGTACATACAGGAGACAGTTTGAAGTAAAGTGCAGAAACTTGAAATAATGAAATTAAGTAAATATAAAACGGATAGACATAATTCAAAATAAGGAGCAGTAAAACTTAGGAGAATAAATATATTAATGTTAACACAAGGAGGACTTACTGGGGCCACCAGAGCCATTGACTTAGAAACCATCAGAGATACCTCCAGCTCCCTCACCCGCCTCAACCCTTTTCTTGCTCCTGGATGCTGATGTAAAACATAAGGACAAAAAAGATTGGTGGTAAATAAATAATCTCCCCAAATGTTTTGACAGGAAAAGGCACTCACAATAACATTGAACTTTCCTAAATCATATTGACTAGTTGATGTGTTGTGGACCATCCAAATTTCCTACACCTACCTACCTAGCCCTATTCCAAATTTAGTAAACTACATTTTGGAATTACTAATAATAAATTGTAACAAATAATGTTTGCTTCTTCTCATCTCATTCGCAATCTCTCAACTCCATGTGGACGGGCCAATTCACTGAGGGCCTTATTATTATGATGAATTCGCGCGAACTCAGTTGTGGTTCTGGAACCGGCTGACTTTAGGTCGGCTATTACAATTGACTGCCCATAGGCCATGGGGCGGTCCCAAACCTTCATTTATCAATGGAAGGTTGTGCGGCGGTTGTACAAAGCCCACAGAACAAGCTTCCATTGACAAATGGATGTTTTTCACAATCATTGCTGCAGTGTCCATGTGACAGGCACCATGCTGTTATAATTGCAAATAACTAATTGTAGTTCTTACGTATTCAGCCCAAGCGAGCGCCATCAAGTACAATTAGTTAGGTAGCTCCGAGCACCTATCTAGAATAACAATCACAAAATATTTTAAAAAGCTTAACTTACCTGCATGTGAGCATCATGCTTGCTATTTGGGAAAAAATATTAGCAATAGTACAGAACACACAAGTCATAATAAATTAATAGTTTTAATAATCAGCTACGCGCCTAGCCCTGTGACCTCAAGCCCTAGTAGGTCCAGCAGGTCCTGCTCTGGGTCCAGAATGTCAGACCACTTGTGCTTCAGCTGGTGATGGGTACACCAGACACCAGAGCAGCTGCACACTGCCCGGTGCACCATCGCCCAATGATGATGGCGCTCCTGTATCCAGTACCCAGACCCAGGCCTGCCGTCTGCTGCCAGGGTGGAGGAGAGGTAGCGCTAGATATAAAAAAGCAGTGCAGCCACTTCCACCATGGAAAATAGGGCACGGGCTACACGCCTGCCTGCACCACCATCCGCAAGGAAGGCGACTGCTACTTAAGCGCCTTGGTGCACCCTTATCTGCGATGGCACTAGGGAGAAAGAGAAAAAAATAAATGGAAAAAAGGAAGTAGTAAAGCTTAAAAATTAAAAAGTACAAAACAAATGCAAACACACACAAACAAATTCAAAATACACACTTAGGAAGATAGAAGGTAAGATAATAAATAAAAAAGATCAAAAAAAGTGTTCTAAATCAAGTATTGAAAAGATTAAAGAGAGATCAAAAGATAGGCCCCAGCACCATAAAAAGAGTAAGAAACAAGATGATTGCGCCCATGCTCAATTGGATAGTGCAGTTTGTATGATATTTCTGCCCAAACATGAAATCTGTGTTGATGTATGGTCAAAGGGTGGGACAAGCTCTTCCGCCCGACCGCTTGTGGAACTCCATGTAGTGCAGCTGAGTTTTTTTACGACTAGCAGAGTTCCACATAGGATGGCTACATGAACTACACCCAGGCTTACTTGAAGCACTTCCTTCAGGTTGTCCAGGTGATCCTCTGTGGTGAACAGTAAACAGCAATGCCATCCAAGTAAACTGCATTGAACTGTTCCAGCCGAGCCATGGCCCTGTTCACCATCCTTTGGAAGGTGACAAGGCCATTCTTTAGACCAAAGGGAATCACTTTGAATTGAAAGTGATCCTCTGTTTCGGAAAATTCTGACCTTTCCTTTGCTCCTTCACTGGGTAGAAGTCCAGTAGCCTGAAGGCAAGTCAAATATACTCAGGTAGGTTTTAGCCCCTAACCTATCAATAAGCGCATCAATTCTAGGTATAAGGTGAGCATCAGTCTTAGAGACTGAATTCAAGCTTCTAAAGTCCATACAGAACCTTAACTCTTCTCCCCCTTGGGGGTTGGGTTTGGGTACTAGCACCACTGGGCTGGCACATGGACTATCAGAGGGCTCAATTAAACCCAAATCCAGCACCTTAACTACTTCAGCTTTGATGCGGCACTGACCTGGTCTGACAACCTGTACAACTTATTTTTGCCAGGTAAGCTATCTCCAGTGTCAACATCATGTATAGACCAGTTTGTGATATCTGTGGTAAAGAAAAACAGATCAGCAAACTTCATCAGCACCTGCTTGCAGACTCTATGCTGCCAGTCTGTTACTTTTGAGAGAGCACAGCCTTCTTCACTCACCCATCTTGCAAATTGTTAGAGAGGAGGTCTGGAAGTAGGTCAGTCTCCTCTCCTCCTTCATGAGTAACCATCAGCATTCTCATGTCTGCCCTATCTTAGTGGGGTTTCAATGTATTGACATGCAGGACCATGTGGGGATTCCTGGGGGTGTTAAATGTAGGGAACTAGAGATTTAAATTTGCAAAGAATAAATACCTTCTGTGCCTAAAAGCCAAAAGTGCCAACTTGGGACATCGGGTCATGCTTGACCTGGACAAAGTCAAAGTTTCAGGCTGACTGCAATGGAGGGCAGATCAGACATAGTGAGCGTTAGAGCCTGGTCAAGTTTGTACGTTCTGATGTAGCCACTTTTTTTGAGCTTTTACTCGTAAGTCCTGGAAGCAGGGCCGGCGCTAGGCATGGGCAGTATGGGCAGCCGCCCAGGGCCTCACGCTCAGGTGAGAGGCAGGGGGCCCCCCTGCTCCACCAGGGCCCCCTCCCCACACATTACAATACACATCAGAGATGTCTGGTGTCCGACCCCTGGTGGCATTCCTGGGGGTGCAGGGGTGGGGGGGAGGGACAAACAGAGTGGGGAAGTCACAGCGGCAGGGCCATCAATTAGGGCTCAGAGTGTCAGGGGCGAGGCAACACCTTTCTTAAGTACCAGCCATTCCTGTCTGCATTTTGTTGCTAGGTGACAGAAGGCCCCTTTGTTTCCAGGACCAGCCTGACACAGGTTAGGAGCAGTGGGTGAGGGGAGGAGGGAGCAGCCGGAGAAACTGGTGCTGGGGCAGTGTTTTAAGAAAGGCCTTGTTACTGCTTCAGGCCAGGGGGAGGGGGCCCCCTTTCCCTGGGCCTCGAAGCACTAGAGCAAGCTGCAAGGTCCAGGTGTGGGGCCCCCTGGGCCTCTAAGCACTATAGAAATCTGCAAGGTCAGGGTGTGGGGGCCCCCTTCCCAGCGCCTTGTAGCCACTACTCCCTCTTTCTTTTCCTTTCCTTTATTTGTTCCCCTGTGAAATGAATCCAAAAAAGAAAAACTTTTTTGCTGGAAAGGTCATCTTTTTTGTGACATTTCTAACTTCCAAAGTGCAGCCTTGGGGAAGAGAGAAATAAAAAATTCAAACTGTAAAAAATAACTAAAGCAAGACAGAGTGGGTCGAAAAGGGGCCAGATAGATTTTATTCACACCTAAATCACATTAGTGCCACTACACAGAGTTTACCAGTGAAGCGCTACTTTTGTTTTCTTGTCTTTCTGTAAACAGCATTGTTTTTCCCCAGGTTGGGATGTGCACCATTTCTGGATGTACTGCAATACCTCCTTGATGGGCGGACTGGAAAATAAAGTGCACACCACTGCTCTGTATTCACAAATGTGGTCTTTTTAAACCATATTGCTTTTGTTTTGTAAGGATATATTCAATGGGCATTGAAGCAGGTCCGTTCCATCCCTGTAGTCATGGCCTTAACTTTTTATGCAAAAGCACTCATTCATTTCTGAATAAGTGCTAAAGCGTTAAGGTAACCATGTTGTTCCTGCTTATATTTCACATGCTTTAATTAATCTTACATTCCTTATGAGTGTTTGCTTTTTCCAGAATGATGTCACTTTTTTTTTTAGTCAGCATATTGCTCTTGCTAGTGCGTAATTTGAAATGAGTCGCCTCTAGGTGTTAGTAGCGGGGCACAATTGGGTTGTAGTTGAAGGCAGTGCGAGTTTCTCTCAGTGGGGTAGTATGGTGTTCAGTGGAGAGAGGATGTGGCACTATGGTCAGAGCTGCCGAATTTGGAACTGCAGAGACAGGTTCAGCCTTCATGACCAGTCCACCAGACCAATCTCCCTGATGGAGCAAATTTCCATGCTAGACCTTGGAAGGACCCGCACAACCTTAGAAGCCCTGGTGTCTTAGCACCAGCAGGTGAACCCTAGCAGTGGCAAGTGTGGGTTAACCTTGAAGGCCTGTCTACCACAATCCCTATTGAAGCCCACCGCAAGTCTTTTGGGCAGGCCTACGAAGCAGCACACCCTAGAGCAACAGTGACTCAGTCATTGAGGTCACAGGACCCTTGAGCAGGGAGGCTCTAGGGCTGTGCAAACGGTGAGATCGCATTGAGCGCTGACTTTGGATCATGTTTGCGAATGTATTATGTTTCTAAAAGCACTTGCTGCCTCTTTCCTGGTCTCCAGGAATTTTCGGCAACAACAAAAATGTCATGAAACTCCGGTGATCAATAATATACATCTTTGTGAGACCTGCACCTAGCTTTTCCATCTAATGAGACAAATGTAATCCATTTAACAGTTTTAAAATATATGGACTTATTTCATTTGTATATTTAGCTTTTTGTCCATGTTACTGATATCCATGTTAGGTCTCTTCAGGAATGCCAAATAAGATCAATAGTCCTGCGATGTCACTTTCTATGATGTCACTTCTTGTGATGTTACCAAGGGCGGCTCCTTCACTAGGGCGGAGGAGCAACGCCCCACTACTTTCTCGCAAAAGCAGAAACACAAAATGCTAAAACGTCTATTTTATGTTTCTGCTTCTAGCACTGTGAGAAAGCAGAAGCGTTTCGTTGGGGGCGGGCGGGTCTGTTTTAGGGCAGGAGAGGATTGCCTTGCCAACTGCTAAGATCGCTGACTGTTCAGCCAATCCAGTCATGCGCACTCTGGCCTTTCTCTATGTAGGCTGCAATGCAGCCTACATGGGGAAAAGGGCCTCCCCATAGGCGCCTGGCTGGTCGGCCTCCTGATCAATCACAACACTGCCATTGCAGCATTATGATTGGCTTAGGGGAGGGGAGGGAGGCTGCCTGCTTCCTGTTCTCCACCCCTCCCTTCCGAACTCCCGCGAGATCCTCCACCCGCGAGTCATGCCGGCTGCGACTGGAAGATATATGCAAATTAGAGGGGCCTCACATCTTCTCTTTCGCCCGGGGCCCCAGGAGTTCTAGGACCGGCCCTACCTGGAAGCTCATCGAAGATGGAAAGCTCTGGAGCTTCAGTTGCGCAAATCTGGATCCCAGGCTGAGCCGCAGTTTAACTACACCAGTTTGACTCTTGACTGCCGGATCAGTCAACATTTGGAGCTTTTTGACAAAAAAATCTCCAAATGATCCTTTGACTTGCTTCTTGGGAAGTTGGGCCAAATCCTTAAAAGTCCACTGAATGCTGTCCAGCTGGGTTCTTCTTGGTGGAGATGCTGCATATGGAGCTCTTTTAACCTGTTGATTTCAGGCAGTCCCCGCCTCAAACTTTTAAAGTCAGGCAAAGTCCTTCTTTTGCTGAAGTACCAAAGTGTGCACTAGGTGCAGTGCTTTTGAGTGCATTGTAAGCTTCTCACCTGTGTACCTTTCTGCAGGAGTGACTGGAAGCTCACTTTCAACCTTACCCTTGCAGATTGCTCCATGGTGCAATTGTCTAATCAGGGCTGGACTGGTTTTCCATATGAAAGGGAAAAGAAAAATGAGTGCCAGGCAAGTGTCTTGTGTAAAAAGAAATGCATCAAGTAAAGTTTGTGATTTACTACCCTAATTCCCCCTTCTCGTACCTGTTGGTAGTTAAGTAAGCAGGTTTATTGGTATTTGCATATGTTGGACTAGAAAGTAGAAAATATATGTATGAGTGAAAGAATGTGATGCCTATCTCTTAAATTATTTCCTTTTATAATTCATCACCTTACCTGGAATTTATTAGTGAAGCAACCAAGTAGGTCCCAAAGGCTTATAACTAGTAATGATTCAAAGAAAGACACTTATTTCCTTCATGTTGTCTTATAAATCAGAACTGAAAATCAAAACTAAAATACAGGACCTTCCTATAATCAGAGAATGTAATTTGAGTTAAATGATTTAGTCCCAACTCATTAACCAATCGTCTGTTCTTTTACTCTCATACATTTGACATGCTCACAACAGATATAGCAGCCCTTGTATCAACAGAGAGAGTGACATCATTACTTAAGTCTCTCAAGCTTTATAACTGTTTTGAAGTGCATGGCGCGTTACTCAAAACTTGAAAATTCATGATGCTTTAAATGGCTTCTTTTGTCTTTAACACAGGTTTCTCCATCCAGGAATTATAGAAAGCAACAAGAGTGGGCAAGAAATGAAAAGGACAGCCAATGCTGGAAAAGCCAAATGAATACCTGGAAGCATAAAATAAGTGGTTTAGATGGCAGGGAGATGCAGGTATGAAACTGCTAGAATGCCAAGAAGCTTCCTGCCATCTCTGCCCTTCTTTGGTGTGTGCTTGATCCACCCCTGTCTAAGCATGGGCGGATTTCGTGGATTCACGATCCGCGATTTTGCGGATTTGCGTATTCAGGGATCCGCAAAATCCGCGAATTTGCGGATTCGCGGATTTTGTGGATTTTTTAAATTGGGGTGTTCTTCTGTGCGAGTTCAAGTGCCTCTTGTGTGTATAAATGGTCAGAGACCGATCAGAGCAGCAGATGAAGAGAAAGAAGCTCCTGGTCACAGGAACAGCACGAGGATTGCGCTCGTGAAAGTCGAGGATACAAAGGCCTCTATCCAGCATCACAGCTGATTTTTGACTGTAGATTTGGGAAGAAGGCACACCTGCCCAGCCTCGACGACACTCACGATTGTTTTTGGGCTGATGAATGAGTCACTGAATTTGAGCTTCAACTAGTTCCAGCGGCCATGTGTGTTTTACTATGCAATTGCACCGATGTGCGCAGGGGTCCCTTGAGTGAGCTGTCCATCATCCTGTACCTCATCAGGAAGCACTAATAGATAAAATAAAGCAGGTGCTCGAGCCCCTGCTTTATTTTATCTATTAGTGCTTCCTGTTGAAGCTAACTTAGTAACTATTTTAGGATGGCGCTGGCTGCTTGCCGGCGCCATCCTAAAATAGTTAGAACAACTTCAAGCTTGAAGGCTTGAACTTTTGCCCCCCGGATCCGCTGCTCACGGATTTGCGGATTTTGGGTAAACCCGAGCGAGTGGAACGGATTTTGCACTCACACCTACCCCTGTCGCATCCACTAGTCGGAGCACAGCAGGCATGACATGCTGTCTTCTTTGAGCAGGCCATTGGTTCAGTAGGGAAGTCATTCTTCTTCTTGTTTCTTCCTGGTAGAGATCTGAGTTACCGGGCAGCTCTGCCATATTTATCCAGGCTTCTGGGCTGGCAATCAAAAGGGTATATCTGACCAGTTGGGTACAGGGATCCAGCCTCAATTATGACCTCAATTATGACCACTTCCCCTGAAGTGTGGCAAGCTCTTGTCCCAGAAAGCACTGTTCCATCTTCCATTTTCTCCTGGGGCTTCAGGTCTGACTAACCCAACCTATCGGTGTGGCTAACTTTCCCCAACACTCATCTTCCAACCCTTCTGCTAATTAAATGTCAGTTCTCCCATTTGGCTTGGGTTGTGGCTTCCATCTGGCTTGGGGTGTAGGAAGCAGGGGTGGGCCTGGGTGTTTCCTGCTATATGGCTGTATTAGGCTTGGGATAAAACATTGCCATTTTACATGCACACATTTCTTAAGTTGCCTTCTTTTCTACATGATTACCTTTGACACACATTTACCTTCGTGACAGTATAGGATTAGTTTCTCTGCACCCATTTTGCTTACCTTTCCACTGTATAAGCACAATATCACAATACCTAGAACATTCAGTACAAGGCCTAAATATACATCGTTCAAATGTTGTTATTTGTATTCATCCTTAAGGCAACGTAGCTATCACAAGAGAATAAAGAATGACAGCCTGGCTTAGGCCTTAGCATGGAAGCATGAACATTTTTAACATAAATACAAATGCATTTCCATGTTCAAATAAAAGAAGCACTTTGCTTTCACTATGAGGTCGCTGTTGTCAGAGTCTCAACCCAACTGATTTCTGTTTTCCCTCTGCGAGGAGAGATGCCCAAATTGTGACCCAGATGGGGACCTGTATATATTTACCTTCAGGTAATGGGGATTTAGATCACCCATAGGGGAATTTGGCATATCACCAGCCCTAGGCATTTAGGTTAGGGAGAGCAATAGTAGGAGTATGCTATGCACAGAATGTATATGCCAGCATATATACACCGCCTTAGCACAATGGTGGACTTGTTTATACTTTTCACTGTTCTCATATTTCTGCTAACTTCCATCTGCTTTTGTCTATTAATCATTGCAGTGCATATATTATACACAAGAATCACAATGGTGCAATAAATACAAAAAAGCATCATTGTGTATTTCTTGTGCTCCTCTCTGGGTGTGCACGAGTGACTGAGCAAAAAGGTTCTAGATCTGCTACTATGATTCCTTGGGGAGTCAGGGTTGTCATGTTCTGAGGTTGCCAAATCAATGTGTTACCCTAAAAGGGTTAAGGGGTACTTATGGTGGCAAAGTGCTCTAGCAGGACTACAGGCCATTGTATCTTGAGAGGGTGCACAGAATCGGTCTGGCACCATCCTAACATTTATGTTGTCCAACTAATGCAAAATTCATACTGGGAGGTAAAAGCCATGCAACATGGCGCCACCAACATTAGTAGATAGGGCTCCTATTTAATGGATCGCCTGAGTAGTTCTCTTTTGCATACCCAAAGACCCCTACTCAGCTTTTGACAAGAGACGTCCATTATGGTAGAGACTATCCTGCTTAGCTGATTAGGTGACCCTATGTATTCGCCGTGGGTTGTTCTAGCTTGAACAATTTAAAGGAAGTTCCCACTGTGTTACCCTTTCTGAATTCCATTTTTTGTTGTTGTCAGAAACAGATGAACTTAACATTGCTGAAAACTAAAGACATGCAGTTACTCAGAAATTGTGACAACATGGTCTCACACTTACGGGTGAAGATGTGATAGAGGACTACAAAGCATATATGTATGTATTCTCCTCATGGGTTGCATCCCCAGCAGAAGAACCGAGAAGGCTGTTTCACAAATACACACCGGCTGACGTTCCAAACAACTACCCACCACATTAAGAAATGGAAATACCATTAACATATTAAGTAAATAGAAATTGGTTTGAAGGTGCCCTGCCACACACAAAAGAAAACATTAGACTAAGTCCCCTTAGTAATGAGGGTGCAACATGGCCAGTCTTAGCTGGATGCACCCACATCTGGATGTCAATAATTTGACAACAGTGCAAGTGCATAGATAATATAAAAATTCAGTAACAATTCCCATATGTTTTACACAGCTGTTTATGTGAACATTGGCATTAAATCCTGCGAGTATTGCTCAATCTGCAAAATCACAAATGGCTACGCTGGGTATCAGCCCACAAACACTAAATCCAGTCATGGGGAAGGTTCCCATCAAATGGGTGGAGATTCTGTTCTAGATCGCACAAAAAGAAGTGTGCTTGAAGCAGTGTTTCCCAATATGGGATCCCAGGAAAAATACAGGATTTTTAACGATTTCTTGGCCAATAGGGATGGCACCCCCTTTGGAAGACTGCACCACTTGGGGTACAGTTTTTGATGAAGTATGTACCAGAACATATGGTACCCTTTCATTAGCTGTTTTGCCAGATGTGCTTAAACACATCTAGAATGTGTAGGGGGCAATATCTGCCCTGGATTTAGTTATGAAACTGATGGGCAACTTTGCAGCAGTATTCGCTATTATGTTAAGTAACATTCAACAGGAGGCATCAGTGTTGGGTATAGACCAGCATTTAAGGGATTTAGGTCCGGGACAACAGGAGCACAAATTACCTAAAATGATTGAGGAGATCTAGGCAGCACTAGGTACGGATGATTTGAGAGCCAAACCTGGTAAACCACAAATAAAGAGTAATTCTGAAAAGGATAACTCAAAACAAGCACCCAAGTCTTCTACAAAGAATTATTGGGAAAGTAAGAACAATAAAGACAAGACTAAATCGCCGGGTGGGTCTCCTCACCAGGAAGCACCTAGGCATAAATGTGACAATATTACACCGCTTGACAGGTATCAGAATACTGATACAGTTCGCCTTGTTCCTTTCAAGCGTCATCCCAAAACGTTCAGAAAGAGGTGGGCGGCAAGAGTGCATATTGGAGGAGTACGTGAAACAGAAGTAGGAATCACAACACTCATCAGACTACATAATTAAACAGGAAGACAAACCTAAAACATACAAACCTCAATTCAAAGAGAAGACAGTAGATTTAAGATTCTCTGTTTTTGAATGGGGAGTGGGCTCTGACTATGCTGTACAGCGCTGCTGAGGTCACAACAGTACACTGGAATTTAATGATTGTCTGACGAATTAGTGCTGAATGATTATATCCAGGTGGAGACACCAGATACATGGATAAGTGTTTTGCATCGCCTGTGGGAGATGCAACTCTATATGGAGGAGGACATACAAAGACCCTATAACGTTCTCCTACACAAGAACCTGTCATTCAGTTATGACATGTTCCTGGCCACAAAAGATTGGCTACCAAAATTTGTAATGGATTGCCCAAACAGACAAATTGTAATTTATCCTGACTTCTCTGACCTGATTCTAGAACATGTAAATATTCATAAGTTAAAGAGTGGGTGTTGGCACAAGCTCTGGCATTATACCGCAATCATAAAGGGTGGAATGATGGTACTCCTTATCATGAAATACCACTGAGGTCGACCCCACAACCTCAAAGACGATACCCCATTAAAAAAGAAGATAAAAACAAGTTAGAGGAAATTCTCCAGCAACTTGAATACCAGGGTGTAATAGATATTTCCCCTTCAATGAATAATCCCTTGCTTACTGTAATGAAACTGGACCACTCATACTGTCTAGTATTAGATTACAGACAATTGAACACAGTTATTCACACATTTGCAGTACAAAACGCACCTAGCACAGCACTAATGAACAACATAGTGAATAAAAAATACAAAACCGCTCTAGATATATCAAATAGATTTGTTTGCCAAAATATATTGCCTGAAAGCAGGTAGAGGACCAGATTTTCCACCCTGGGTCTGAGGGGCAATTATGTTGATATCCTCAGGGTTATATGAATAGCCCTGGTCTCTTTCCAGCTCGAGTAACAGAACTTTAAAAAAAATGATGACCAGGCATTGTCCTATGTCTACGACATATATTCGATGGATGATGAACTTTTAGTACACTTGACGAGAGTAGATTGCATAATTCTGGGATTTGTTCACATGTAAGCATGGGAGAATTTTGCGAATCTGGCGTTCGCGAATTTTGCGAATTTGCGAACTCGCAATCCGCAAAATCCGCGAATTCTCGCGAATTTGCAGATTTTTTTTGTGTTCGCAAGGATTTGTGACAGTTCGCAAGGATTTCTAACAGTTCGCGAGGGTTTTGTAACAGTTCGCAATTGCGAACTTACATGTCGGCTCGCAACGGTCACGATTATGTGTTTCTACGTCTGGTTCATCATCATAGGTTCCCAGCACCCTCTGTTTCACCCCTGCCACCCTCTGTTTTACCCATGCCACCCTCTGGTACATCAATGCCTTATGCCACCCTCTGGTTCATCATCACTGTAGATTATGGGGGGAAAAAGCAAGCACACCTGCCTGCTTCAACTGACATGAATTAATTTGGGGTTAATTTATTAATGTGTCACTGTTTTAAAATTCCAGTCTGGCACCTGCTTCCTTATCTGTAATTTGCTTTCTGTTGCAGTGCAATTTTTTTTCCAGGACCTTTGTGGCCTACTTGTAGCTATTCTATGAGCCTGCTGTGAGGGTCAGAGCAGGGTCATACAATTGTTGCAACTAGCAACTGAACTGGGAATTCGCAGATTTTTTTTTTGGGTGTTCGCAAGGATTTCTGCCAGTTCGCAAGGATTTCTGCCAGTTCGCGAGGGTTTTGTAACAGTTCGCAATTGCGAACTTACATGTCGGCTCGCAACGGTCACGATTATGTGTTTCTACGTCTGGTTCATCATCATAGGTTCCCAGCACCCTCTGTTTCACCCCTGCCACCCTCTGTTTTACCCATGCCACCCTCTGGTACATCAATGCCTTATGCCACCCTCTGGTTCATCATCACTGTAGATTATGGGGGGAAAAAGCAAGCACACCTGCCTGCTTCAACTGACATGAATTAATTTGGGGTTGATTTATTAATGTGTCACTATTTTAAAATTCCAGTCTGGCACCTGCTTCCTTATCTGTAATTTGCTTTCTGTTGCAGTGCAATTTTTTTTCCAGGACCTTTGTGGCCTACTTGTAGCTATTCTATGAGCCTGCTGTGAGGGTCAGAGCAGGGTCATACAATTGTTGCAACTAGCAACTGAACTGGGAATTCGCAAATTTTTTTTTTGGGTGTTCGCAAGGATTTCTGCCAGTTCGCAAGGATTTCCGCCAGTTCGCGAGGGTTTTGTAACAGTTCGCAATTGCGAACTTACATGTCGGCCCGCAACGGTCACGATTATGTTGTTTCTACGTCTGGTTCATCATCACAGGTTCCCAGCACCCTCTGTTTCACCCCTGCCTCCTCTGTTTCACCCATGCCACCCTCTGGTACATCAATGCCTTAGGCCACCCTCTGGTTCATCATCACTGTAGATTATGGGGGGAAAAAGCAAGCACACCTGCCTGATTCAACTGACATGAATTAATTTGGGGTTGATTTATTAATGTGTCACTGTTTTAAAATTCCAGTCTGGCACCTGCTTCCTTATCTGTAATTTGCTTTCTGTTGCAGTGCAATTTTTTTTTCCAGGACCTTTGTGGCCTACTTGTAGCTATTCTATGAACCTGCTGTGAGGGTCAGAGCAGGGTCATATAATTGTTGCAACTAGCAACTGAATTCTGGAGGGGCCCTTGTCAGGAAGCACTACAGGGTACGGTTACTAATGATGAGTTTAAACTTTTGAACCTGCTTTCACTTTTGCAAAACTCGTTTTTCTGCAGAGCAGCATTACAGCAACTTTAATGCCTCACCAAGCTTATATGAGAAAGTTGATTTCTAATCCAAAAGTTATCCAAAGAAAATCAAAAGGCCTCAAATCTAAAAAAGTGCAGGCAAATGTCAACCTGAGGCGTTATTCTGATAAAAATAATCATTTTCAGAAGGTCTATGCTGCTTGCTAGTAGATTTCTTGTGCAGAATTGCAATTTTTGTAATTTCGCGAGTGCAAGATTGTTGCTGCCCGCCGCACCTACATGTTCGCAATTGCGAACTTACACCGCAAAGAAAAAAAATCCGCTGCGTGCGAATTTGCGGATTTTGCGGGAAATTCACGAATCTCGCGGATTGCGAATTTACCGAAAATCCGCAAAATCCGCGAGTGTAACGGATTTTCCGCCCATGCTTATTCACATGGGCTACAAATGAGTTGTCAAGTGACACATTTATTAAAAAAGTGTGCGCTTCTACAACTTCCAACAACATTGTAGAGGTTATAACCCATATTTGAATTCCTAAATTTTGGCAGGACTTAGATTCCATATTACGCAAACCAGTTTCAACTGCTCTATGACCTGATTCGTCCAGATCACCCAAGCACACACTTGACCACTGAACACACACACATACTGCATTCAGTACAACCTGACATACTAGCTTCAAAACCTTTACCCACAAGTGTAAACACTGGCCCAGATGATTAGATTGGATGAGTCAATCTATCCATTTAAATCAGAACATTATAGCTCAAAAATAGCTCTGTATGCCAACGATCAGGTTCTGTATACAAGTGACCCGGATACAGCTATCATAAGGGTGGAAGAGCGTATGTGCGAGTTTGGAGTAATTTCTGGGTTTCTTGTAAATAGAACCAAGACGGAGGTGATGTGTTGGAATTTGGAGTGGACAGGGACAGAAAGTGAAGAGATGAGATACTTGGGGATTTACGTAGTGAAGGAAATTGAAAAGATCCCTGAGCTAAATCTAAAGAGGGTGGTAAAGGAAATTGACAGCTTATTCAGTAGATGGAGAAATCTACCTTTGACTATATACGGAAAAATCAATTTAGTAAAGATGGTCATCCTTCCTAAACTGTCATATCTCCTTTCTTCAGTTCCTTTGACATTTGCAGGTAAAAGTCTGAGTAAAGTACAGAGTAAGATCAACAGTTTCATTTGGGGCAACAAAGGGGTTCGACTAGCATGGAAAAAACTTAGACGCAGACTAAAAAAAGGAGGGTTGGCGCTCCCAGATGTAACACTATATGCAGAAGCGTTCCAGTTTAAAAGCATACGGATGTTGTTAGTTAAGCCAGGGGAATCAGCTTGGGGGAAGTTGTTAGGCGAAATGGTGCGGGTAGAAGGGGGAGGCAATGGTGAAGCATTTCTGTATAAATTTGGATCACCTAGGTTCTTCAAGAGGGTCCGTCTGAAGGTCCTAAGGACAGCTCTGGAGATTTGGTGTAGGCTCAGGCATAGCTGGGGCTCTGATTACGCCCCTATATGGGATACCCCAGGGACCCCGGGTTGCTTGCAGGATGGCTTGGCACTGCCGATAAAGAGGGCTGGTGTCAAAATCTGGTCTGAACTGTTGGACAGTGGGGGGATACTTCCCTGGGATTACTTGAGGGCTAAGATTGGCACCGGGTTCTCAAGATTTAAATACATACAGTTAACATCATGGTATGTGGCAGAAAAGCGGGAGATAAGTGGAAATAGGGAGATTGAAGACTTGCTGCAAGAGACACACCCACTGAACAAGGAAATATCTGTGTGGTACAATGGCCTGCTGGAGACCGAAGAACATAAGACTCCTGCCTCCGTTGCCGTGTGGACGGGATCTCCACTCGGGCCACCAGCAGACCTTTTATATGAATCCTCACTGAAGACCCTGTACAGATCAGTTAAACCTGCCTGCCTAAAAAAAAATCATTTTTTCTGTCATTAATAGACTCTATTACACCCCGGCAAAAATTGCAAAGTTTGCCCCTTACCCTGTTCCTAAATGCCCCAGATGTACAGTACCCTTGGCAAATGACTTACATATTTTCTATGAGTGCCCAGCACTCACAAGATTCTGGGCTGAGGTAGGCGACAACCTATTGGGAATATTTAACACCAATATCGAGATCAATACACAATTGGTATTTTTTGGAGATGATGGTCGCCTCAGCCAGAACCTATCGTGGAAAGATAGGGGTCTAATATTGAATTTGATACTGCTGGCAAGAAGGGAAGTGTGTAAGAGGTGGAAGGATGCCCTACCCCCGCAAAGGGAGGATTGGCTTAAAGCTGCATTCTCTATGGCACGACTGGAGTATGATGGAGTGGAAGATAAGCCATTGAATATCTGGCACCCCCTGGTGAGCTGGGGCAAGGATTTGTTGATTCTGAATAGTAGGCAGCATGGGTTCCTGGGTAGTTACCTGCCTCCTCTCACTACCATAAAGGATGTTCCAATGGAAGTATCCATTCTACCTGTTTCTACAACAACTACTATACAATCAACCTGTACAGAAACACAGATTTCAATTCAGAACACTGACACAAATGCTGTTTGCGTCAATGTTCCACAGCTCGAGTATTCTCCCAGTTCTATACCAATGGCAGAGCTTGCAAAATCGATCAGACTGCTTATGGCTACTTCATTGACTTTGATGCCTTTTCCTTGAATTCATCTGCTCCACCAGCACCTCCACCTCTACCGTTTCAGATGAGACTGCATGTTTTCTATCTTTGGCTGAAAAAGACATAGGGCCTGATTCACAAAGGTAAACTTAGACCAAAAGTATAACATTACTACTACTAAAGTTAGACTTTTGGTTTAAGTTTCGACCAAATGTCTAACTTAGGCCACAAGATTACCTTTACTACTAATAAAGTTAGACTTTTGGTTTAAGTTAGACTTTTGTTCTGAACTTATACCAAAAGTCTAGCTTTAGTAGTAGCAAAGTTAGGCTTTAGGTCTAAACTTAGACTTCAGGTCTAAACTTACACTTTTGGACAAAGTTTACCTTTGTGAATCAGGCCCGATCTTCGTTCCTCAGTTGCTACACCATGGGATTTCTATTGTGTTACTTTTCGTGGTCCTTTGGATTTGTTTTGTGAAAGTCTTTTTCTTGCTCCTGAATGGACACTAGCTCCCATAATGCTCTGCTGTACAACTCGTAAACTTGGCTCTAACACCACATTCTTCAGCACATAAAGCAGACATTTCAGCTGTTCCAGTTCCTGATGGGATTGTTTGGGAAGGGTATCATATGTTGTGTATGATCCTATAGAATTCTAGCAAATACCATATGTATACTGTATTTCTCTTAATATTATCATCACCCCTAGTTCTGTCTCTGATGATTGTGATATTGATACTGTGCATTAAAATTCTAGAAGATATTTAGCATTCTATTGTTTTTTTTTTCTTCTGATGAACTGTACAATGGTACATCTAACTATTAAGAAATGTTTTGTTTTCAACATTTTGGTCATAATGTTCTGCATAAAGAGGTACTCCACATGCTGTCTTTAATTACACAAAATGGGAGCATTCCCCTACACCACCACGGGTTAGTTCAAAAGCATTTGCACAGAAGTTTGCTTACTTTTCTGGTTAATATACATTAAACCCAGTGTTTTATTACTATAAGCTTGTAACATCTCCTGCAAAGAAAAATATGTTGACAGACATCAGACTGATATACTCTGCTTCTAAGCCATCCACACAAGGGTTTGACTTTTGGAGTGACACTATTGATGTAAAATCATTTTTGGGGGCAAGGGATAGGCAGGTTCAAGGGAATGAGGCTTTGTTTAGAGTATTCCTTATACCACAACAAATATTTTTCCTGTACAAAACTGTGCAAACATCATCTATTTGCACAGCTAAAATCAAGGATTTGAACACACCAGGGATTCCCACATGTGAACATTTTGAAAGCTTGCAGGAGTTTGCAAAACACATGGAGGAAACACTGGACAGCACTTACAATTCATCAGTACCAATTGGATGTGATCGTTAGTGTGGCTGTTATATGCTAACAGATTCCAGGCATTCTTTGCTTCACACGGTTTGTAACACATTTGTGGCAAGACATGGCTTTGCAGTTCGGGCTGGACTGTTCCCATGAGGCACAGGGTCAGACTGATTTGCATATCGCCATGCCTGTCATGAAAAACATGCACAACACTCGCACCTCTTCAAATGTCACTCCAGCCCTGTTTCATTTAGGCTATGTTCTGTTTCCTTAGCATCCTGGTAAGACATTCTGCCCAGTAAAATCCTACCTCCAAGTCGTATACATCAAGCAGATCACACTCCCACCCCATCAGTGTCCTCCTGCTGCTAAAACTGGCACCATGCATTTTTCGTCCAATTATCACATCGTTCTGTCAACAGCCCACTAACAGAAACAATTGCACAAGGAAAATCTAAGCAGACGCCAGATCATTCCTATAAGAAATGCATATTTTCTGATGCAAGTTAGAGTTATTAGTTGACTTTGCGTTTTCATATTTAAAACAAATCAAATAAAGAAACTTTATCAGTAAGAGTTATTCTTCTGTGCTTCAAAATAAAGGCTTATTAGTGTTACTCAACTTGAACCTGCTAGTACATTATAAACATGGGTTCATTTGAACTTTATTGCATTGAAATCAAGTTATGTTGCTAGAGTCAAATATCTATTCCTTCATCCTTAGACTGTGAAATGATCAGTTATTGCAAGAATTCCAATTAAAATCTAACAAGTGCACGACCAATGTAATTTTGTAAATGAGCATCAATTATAACGCATGAATATTGGGCATTGCATAACATTAGAACATTGGAAGGTACATGTATCCTTCCAAAGAAGTGACAATCACTAGTAGAGACCACCTTTTTAGTGTTTAATAATTTTTATTGGAATTTAAATAACCAAAGTACAGCACAAAAATGCATGTGACTTGCATCAAAAAAGATTTAATCATAGTACAAAATAATGTGCTGTATTACAGCACATAGAATAAAATCTGTGTAATATGAAATCATCTTACCAAAGGACATTACAATGTGCAAAACATGTAAGACAGACATATGCGGCACAGAAATATAAATAAAGAAATACTGTAAAAGAATAAGGTATAGGGCTGTGTGCCTTTAATAATTCCTTATAATGGAGCTAATTGAAGTAAGTCAAAAGAAAATCTGAGAACATGTTTCAGGATGGCAAGGAATGTAGCAAGGTGTGGCACCCGACCTTGTCACTCAAACAAATAATATAATGAAAGGGAAATAGGGGGTGGAGAGGAGAGGGGGAGAAGTGTACAGCAAAGTCCCAAATGTAGAGTAAAGATAAAGGCAAGTGTATGGACTATAATGTTTACATTCTACTTGTAATGAAGCAAATTCATCTAGGGAGTGCCAGATAGCAGGGGATATCTGAGGGAAGTGTGAATTATGGGCAATTCTTAAAAATAAGACCCACGCCCACCAAGTACGAAATGAAATGGGGATGAATGATTTCCATGCCGATAAAATAACCATCACAGCAACGGAGAGGAGTAGGTTTAGAAGAGCCATATCATTACAGCTTAACGTAGTCAAAGATTTGGATGCTCCAGTCCTAATATTACTGTAGAGTAATCTAAAACTATAGAGAAGTGGAAAAATGTCGACTATTGGAACTCAACTTAGTCCCAGTAGGATCTAAGAAGTCAGCACTGAAAAACATATGTTGGTGGGAAACAGTCTTGTCTACGCAATTCCAACCTTTTCCATCCTCAAGAGTCTTCAGTTTCTGAAGCATAGCAGCTATCCAGTGTAGAAGGTGCATTGCAAAGTACTTAGGGGGTCATTATGATCGCGGTTTTCCCGCATCCTCCGGGCCGGCGGAAGCCACCGCCGGCCCGGAGGATGCGGGAAAACTGCTGTGGACCCACCAAAGACCCACCGCCACAATAGGATGGCTGGTGGGTCTTGGTTTCAGTTTGCCGCTTTTCCGCCGCGGTCAGCTTACAACCGCGGCGGAAAAGCTCTAATATGGTGGCGGTGTCTCTCAGACACCGCCAGACATATTAGGATGGCTTCTAAAACATGCATTTCCGTGGCGGATTCTCCGCCGTGGAAAAGCAAACCGATCTTCACTTCGGGGGCCCATTGTGGGCCCCCTAGGTGAAGGTTGGGTGGGGGGTGCACATGGGGGGTACCTATGGTACCCCCCTGCATTTACATGCAGAAAGCGGCAGGTACCCCATGGTGCCTTCCACTTTCTGCATGTAAATGCAATGCATGCCTTTTTAACATTGTGGCGAGTGCAGCTTGAAGCTGCACCCGCTGCAATGTTAAATATAGAGGATGTGACCGCCAGGGTGGCGGTCACATCCTAATTGCACAAGAGGAAACGCCGCAGCACATGCGGACGTTCCCTCCTACTCAGGGCTCGCGGATGGACGCAAGTCCGTCCGCGATCGTAATGAGCCCCTTAGGCTGGAAAATAGATGGGGCAATTTTACCCCTTAAGGCCATTTTGTTAATGATCTGCCATCCTGCGTCTGAGATGTGTCCAGTTGTTTCTTTGTCAAAATGATTGACCCATTTAATGGCAGGACATTTCTAAAATTATCCTCTATAATTTAGAAGCGATGTGACCATACTTAAGCAAACTTAATAGGCAACATGGTAAGGAAGGAGGGTTTAATTTGCTAAATTTGGATAGTTTGCCTTTTAACTATAAAACACTGTAGAGATCACCTTTTTGAAAACCTCAGTGCCAATCCAACTGACCATGAGGAAAAAGAGCTAGAGATTTGCAGGCTTCATGGAAAGACACGGGCTAGAGGCATGTGAAAGTTTCCTCTCTCCTGCATAAAGACAGTCAATCTTTCCCTTTACTTTATGAAATTTTTAAATCTTTATTCACGGATCACAGGAAGGTTATGACTATGAAGTTTGGCAGGAAAGTGGCAAGGTCAATGTGATGGCGAGAGCAAAGAGGCGTTCTATTCTTCCACCTGCAACATAAACGTGTTACTTATTTATCTGACCCCCTTCGAGGAACACAGGGCAGGCAGGGTTCCTAGAAAACAACTATAGTAATTGACGTAAATTGCCCTTGGAGGCTTGGATACAGCCTTAATATGGCTCTGAAAACCCAAGGCCAAGTCAAAGCGTTCTGCACTTGACTCTCAATAAAGTGAGAGTGAGGCTTTTCAGGGAGGTAGCATGGATGCAGACACTTAGATTCAAGTCAACCAAGAGACACAATAACATAATGTGATGCCTCGTGCATATCTTAGAAAAGAAAAGTACTTTAATAACAGAGCAAAACAAGACACTACACAGAATAATGATGTCCTTCTTCTCTGGGGCAGTTTCTGCCCTGCTAAAATGGCCTAGCACTGTGGCTCCAGCTTTCACCTTACTACAAAGTGCTATTAAGGCAAGTTAACTTAGGGCAAGAATTGGCTCAGGTGGAAGCTCACGAGTTGGTTTATCACTAACTGCCGGGATTTTTTTTTTTGTTTAAGAATTTTGTATTGAATTTTCAGGAGAAAAAACAAAAAAAAGAACACAATTCATACATAGAATATATGAACATATTTCAGTATTAAAAAGAAAAGTGATTGATATGTAATATATATAATATTTGAACAGCATGAAAGAAAGAAAAAAGAGAGAAAAGAAAAAGAACAGAAAGCGAGATATAGGAGAAAGAAAAGAATAAAGAAAAATAGCAGAGAAGAAAGTTCAAAAATAAGTGTAACAGAAAAAGGGTGATTAGCGAGAAGTAGCATGTGAAGACAGATATGATGTAAAGGGTAGCCAAAGAAGATCAACTTTAATTTTTTGAGCGAGAGAAATAGAGGAAACACTTGCAATTCTATGTTCATCACAAAAAAAATTCCACCAAGTTAATGAAGATAATTTGGAACTGTCTTTCCAAGACGATAAGATAACTTTTGAATGATAATGCAATAAACAAATCAAATAACATGGAAATAGAGAGGAATCTTCAACAGCAGGTGAGGAAGAACCTAGAAATACATTTTGTATTGATAATGGAAAATCACATTTGAAAATTTTCATGCAAATATTCGAAACAGATTTCTAAAAAAATTCACACATTTTAACAATCATAAAGTTGATGTCTCAATGTGACAGTATCCTCAGAACAAGACCAGCATAATGGAGACGAGGATGGGGAAAACTTGGAAATACCAGCAGGACAACCCTATTATAAATAAAATATAAAGATTGGGTTATGCGAGCAGCAGGAGAGACTTTAAATATTTTAGACCATAACTTATCCCAAGTCGTGATAGAAAGGGAAACAGACAAGTCAGCTTCCCAAGCACTTTCAATAGGGGATTTAGGTCTCTCTACCACACTTGACATCAAATAATTTGTAGACAAGAGCCGCTTTAGGTCTGTGAGTTTGAAACAGACTATATAATGGGGTGATTGGTGTAAGAGATGGTGTATTAGATGAAAGATCATAAGTGGCTAATTGAGATTGTTAGCATTTGAGATTACAATATATTCATTAAGACAAGAGTTGGGTAACTGAAATTGTATTTGTAAATCAGGAAAGGGAATAACGGAGTTTTGATGAATCAAGTGGTATACACAAATTATTCCCTTCTCCTTCCAGTATTTGTAGTAAAATGATTTACCTTTCTATTTGAGATATTTATTATGCCATGTCGTGGAGGATAAAAAACATTGAAATGGTGTTAGTCCAGAGGAGAATGTGTTGTACAATAAGCTCTGGGAGTATTTTAAAATAGAGTTTGTGGATATGAAGGTACTATAAGACATATATAGTATGTTTTGAAAGGAGAAATCCTTTAATAACGAGCGTTCAAAAACAACCCATTTGTGAAGAGGAATATCTGCAAAGTCAGAAGATAGAGCAAAGAATTGTTTAATCAAAAAAGCTGAGTGGTAAGCTTTGAAGTTAGGAAAACGGACTCCCCCCTCAGATTTAAGGCGAATGAGTTTTGTAGAAGCAATTCGTGGATGTTTTTTATTCCATAAAAATTTGAACAGATGGAGTTAATTTGAGAAAAATATGAAATGGTGATCCGAGTAGGTAGCATGGAAACTGTGTATAAGACATACAGGTCAATCATCATTTTAATAGTATTCAGTCGACCCCACCAAGAGAGATAAAGGGGAGACCAATTAAGAAGGAGTGATTGAATTTTAGTAATCAATGCATTAAACGTATGTTTAATTGTAGTATTTAAAGAGGCAGAAAATCAAATACCCAAGTATTTAATTTTCGTGGGACACCATGCGAAATTTGTGTCGATGAATATAACTTGATAACATATGGGGTTCAGGGGTAAAACCTCTGTCTTAGAGAGGTTCAACTTATACCCAGAGTACAACTGAACCTCATCCATGAATGGGGGATAGAGGTAAGGGGATTTGACATATAAATTAATATATCATCTGCATATGCTGATAATTTGGTTTCAACGGAATTATATGTGAATCCAGTTATATGAGTATTGACACAAATGCGTTCAAGGAAGGGTTCAAGGCATAAAACAAATAACAGGGGAGAAAGGGGACAACCTTGGCGAGTACCTCTAGATAAGGAGAAAAATTTAGAAAATTGATTATTAACAAAAATACTGGCCCTTGGACAAGAATATAACAACTTAACATATGAACATATGAAATAAAAGCCGGACCAAGCCAAACCTTTGAAGGGTCCTAAACATGAACTGCCAATTAACACGATCAAACGCCTTTTCGGCATCCAAAGACAGTGCTGCAAGAGGATATTTAGATTTTGTACCATAAGAAATAATATTTGCAAACATTCGAGCATTATCCGATGCTAACCTGCCCTTCACAAATCCAACTTGGCCAGTTTTAACTAACAAAGGAACAATAATTTCAAGTTGTGATGCAAGAATTTTGGCAAATATTTTGCAGTCATATTTTTTTAAGGAAATAGGAGGAACATTTTTACAGAGGGAATGATCTTTATCAGGTTTAGGGATGATAATTATTAAGGCGTCCATAAATGAACCGGAAACTTTAGCATCAACAATAAAAAAATTAAATAATGCCAAAAGCTTAGGGACAGGTAGAATTAAATTCAACAGTAAGACCATCCGGTCCAGGTGCTTTGGACTTTTTTAAAGATTTAATAGCATTTGTTATTTCTTTAGCAGTAACCTCTTTCTCCAATGAGGTAAATTCATCGGATAAAGAAGGTGGGGATGGGAGGCCCGAAAAAAAGGTATCGAAATTCTGAATAGAGGGATGTGTGTCATCTGAATAAAGTAATTGATAATATTCATGAAAAACATTAGCAATATCCTCATCAGACGATACCAATTTGTTAGTTGATTCATTTAAAATAGAACCAATGAGTTTGCGTTCAGATTTTATTTTCAAATAGTTATCTAACATCTTACCCGCTTTGTTTTGGCCACCATGGTATTTGGACTTAACTTTAAGGAGAATATTACATGCTCAGTTGTGGCAAGTTTATTAAGTTCAGCCTTGGCCTTAATCAATTCATGCAGATTAGAAGATGATTTGGAAGTAAAATAAGTATGTTCTAAGAGTTTAAGGTGATGTAACTGGTCAGTATATTTTATCCGAGTTGTTTTCTTTTTTTCAAAACATATGAAATAGTGAAGGCACGGAATGAGGCCACGAATGCATCCCAAGTATTAGAAACAGCGGTATCTAATGGATTGTTAATTTCAAAGAATTCAGTAATAAACAAATTAGCCTCGTTAATGAAACCCTTATTAGATAATAAAGAATTATTAAGTTTCCATTGGCTGAATTGCGTAGAGCAATATGAGAGGTCTAAAACAGTATGTACAGGAGCATGGTCAGAAATAAAAATAGCATCAATGTCTGAGGATTGAATGGAAGGGAGCATTGACTTACTAACCAAAATATAATCAATTCGGGAACATGTTTGGTGAACATTAGAAAAAAAAAAGTATATTCAAGTGAATCAGGGTTACAAATCTTCCAAACTTCATACAAAGACTGGGAGGTAATGGCTGATTTAAAGGCTTTTTGGGATTTATCAGGGTTAAATTTACATTTAGATAATCTGTCTGATAAAGGGTCAATCCATTGATTAAAATCACCGGCAATAATAATATTGCGACAGTCAATGGAAGACAATAAAATCTTAATATCATTCCAGAATTTAGGGTCTGGTTTAACGGGGCCATAAATATTTAGTAATACCACAGTTTTGTTTTGTATAACAACCTTTGCCATCACCCATCGTCCATCTTCATCATTTTGTGTAGAAAGAATCTGTGCAGACAGTAACTTGTGAAATAGTATGGCAACACCCCCTCTTTTGCCAGAGGCAGGAGAATAAATAACTTGACCCACCCATTGTCTTTTCAATTTAAGAGATTCTGCTTCACTACAATGCGTTTCTTGAAGAAAAGCAACCTGAGAGTTCAATTTTGACAAATTAGATTGTACCTTTTGGTGTTTGATGGGATGTCCAAGACCACGAACGTTCCACGAAACAAACTTACACATGAAGGAGGGATGGGAAAGTCATACACGCATAAAGATGGTACACATCAGGGATACGGCTAAAAATGCGAGACATAGCAAAAATACGCTACCAAAAACAAATAACAAGAATAAGCACATGCCACAAGTTAAGCAACAACAAGTGAGGAAGACATATGGAAAGAGACCAAGAAGAAGAGAAAATAGAGAAAGAGAATACAAAAGAAGATAGATCAGGGAATAAAGTCCAGAACTATGAAGAAAGAAAGGATAGATCAAGGAAAGAAATCCAGATCTATGCAGAAATAAAAGCAAAAAGTGCGTGGGATGCAGCTGCAACGACAAGAGATCGAACGACAGAGGAAAAAGATACAAGTGCTAGAAGAATACACAGCCATAATGAATAAGATCAGCAGCTAAAGCAACAGGAACATTAGGGATGAAAAGAAAAACTAGTGTTGGTATTTGGAGAAATACTTTGGAGAAACTACCACAATTTAAGAGGATCAACAAATGAACGTGTGGAACCATTGTTAGTAATTTTACATAGGCAAGGGTGCAGGATACCATATCTAATATTCAATTGTCTCATCTTAGGACGTAGAGCCAAAAATCCCTTTGTACGAGCATTAGTGCCATTGGATAAATCTTGGGAAATTAAAATGGTATGGCCAGACCATTTAAGATGATGCTTTGCTTTGGCGGCTGGGGGGAGACACATTAAGTCAGTAAAGTCCAAAAACAGCATAATAATTCCTCTAGGTTTTGAAGCATGAGGTTGTAATCTGCCAAGTCAATGAGCCCGCTGGATATTTAATAAAGGTTCGAATGGAAGGTCCAAAAGTTCTGACAGAAATGACTTCAGGAAAAGAAGCATATCAGTCCCCTCAAGATTTTCTGGTAGACCATAAAGGCGTAAATTACTGCGTCTATTGCGGTTTTCAAGGTCCTCTGTATGAAGCTTTAAGCGTTGAATTTCCTGCTCCAAAAAAATGAATTTTAGTAGACATGTCATGCAAGTCACTGATACAATGCTCCATATCAAGGACCTTTGCCTCCATACTAATCCATCTGTCTTCTATTTGTTGGAGCTTCTCGTTGGTCATGGTCATAAAAGATTTAAGACCTCTAACTTCTTCCAAGATAAAATCAAGTACTGCGTTTTGAGATGATAGAATTGGAGAAGATGGACATTTTTGACTCTTTTGGGCTTGGTACCTTTTGAGGAGGCTCTTGCCGAGTGTGAGGTTTCACTAGCCATCTTAAAATAGTGAGGAGAGCGAGACGTAATCTTCATTAAAGATTTAAATCTGCCCATAAGCCCAATAAGAAATGCAATAAGAAACGCATTCAGAAATAGTTCCTGAGAAAAAAGTTGTGCATGAAGAACAATGTCACCCACCTGTCAGCACATGTGTATTCTCTAGGTAAAGGATATACTGTGACCAAATGTAGAACAAAAATGCCATAGGAGTATTAAAAAAAAAGAGAAAAAAAATTGATAGGCTGAAGAAAGAATTAAGCATGAGGGCAGATGAGGAGCAAAAAGTACTGATGGCAAATAAAATAAAAAGCTGCACTTTTGACTGAATACGCTGACTGTAACATTGTTGCGGCAATAAGTTCACTATTTAGTAATGTGAGGCAGTTATTGGAAGAAAAAACGTAAAGAAAAGGCAAAAGTTACATGTTGCCGTGCGTTTAAGAAAGAAACGCCGGTTACCTCAGATGAAAAGAAGCCGATCGTCCACCGCAAGATGGCGGCCACCACTTACATCTGTTGTGGAGAGATTGCTTTAAACGGCGTTTTGGTCTCCGGAGGTAGTCGAAAGTTAGGAAGTGGCGCAAATGCTTCCCTGAATCTTCATACAACTGCGCCCGGTCTGAGAACAAACCGTTGCGGCCGATGGATGGCTGAAATCCGCTGAGGAGCACCGCTGCCGTACGGAGCTCATGGGAAAGGCGCCATCATCCTGCGGCGTGAGACCACACCCACAACTGCCGGGATTTATAGGTCAGTTGAATTACTATCTTGCAATACAGTTTGTACCAGCACCCATTACTCCTTTCAACATGCAGTTCTAGGGTATGACACTGCTATTCAGATTGTCTTCACTGTCTCCTGGGTTTACATGTGTGGACACTGCTCAGCACTCTGGTGGTTGTGGGGTGTCCTTTGCAGTCATGTGAGTGCTTCAGCAACCCAGTTTCTCGTATCACATGATTGAAAAAAATAGAAGTGAAAACCTGAATCTACAGTCATCTCCCTTCAGCAGTTGCATCTTGCAGGCCGTCTGCATATCCCTCCACTGTAGCTGTGATGACATATTTTTCGACAGTAAGTCAACAGTGGCAGAACAAGGTCTTTCAGGTATTGGTGGAAATGCTGAATGGCACATTGGTACTTAGGGAGTTTCTGGCACTTAAACAAATTAATCACATGAACTACTGAGAGAGGCCGAGTGACTCTTCATTTGGGCCTCTGCCAGACATACATCCAAATAAACGTTAGTTCCTTCGGGGCATTCAACATACCTGGATCATGGCTGGACATCTACTCCTGGACAATAGGCTTTCCTGCAAGGCCAGGTACTTTACTTCACTCTATGTGCAAACCGGCAGGCTCTAGATAAACCCACAGCTTGTCTAGCAAATTGTGAAGACTTCAAGTGATGTCTCCTTCTCTCTAGGAGATAGTTTGTCATGAAGCAACACCATGGATCATAGCATGTCTTTTAGTACTCTGCTTAGAGCTTAGAACTGAAACATACTGGGATAATTTTAACAACACCTTTAGACTCATACTCCAGACAGGGGACGTTGAACCACTGCTTAAAGTCCTGAATCTGGTTTGAGGTGGTAACATTTCCAAAGTAATTTTCTGGTTGCAGTGCACATTTGTGCAATGTGATGGCTCTCACAACAAGTACTGATGTTGCTGTTTTCAAGCAGAAACATCTTAAAACATAGTTGTTAGAAATGGGGGTCCCTAGTTGGCAATGGTTTGTACCTTTGTCGAAATAGGGACCCTTCTTCCTAGTCAGGGTTAGGGGGATACACTTCTAAAATAACCCCAGCTCACCCCCATGGTAGCTTGGCAAGAGCAGACAGGCTTATCTAAGAGGCAGTGTGTAAAGCATTTGTGTGCACATACAGTAATAGAGTAAAAACATTACAAATGGATGCCACAACAGTTTAGAAAAGTAATTACTCTTTATCTAAACCAAACAAGACCAATAGAGAAAAATCCACAATATAGTAATAGAAATATGACTTTCAAAAGGTAAAAAAACTATCCAGTCCGTAGCAAACGTCTGATGCGACACTTTCAACACAAAGTACCTTGGATGTGTCAAAATCATAAACAGAAACAGCTGCAGGGAAGGTGATGTATTGCTTCCTTATGTGCAGGGAAGGTGATGCGTCGGTTCCTTACTGAAGGGGTTGTGATGCATTAGTTTCTTACTGTGCGGGGAGTTGATGCGTCGGTTTCTTACTGCGGCCTCATCATTGATGTCAAAGCAGGGCCCAGATGCGATGCATGAGGATTAAGGATGCATTGATTCTCGATACGGCGGCGGCAATGACACTGTATTGTTCTCTCCAGCTGCTGTCCCAGGATGCATTGATTCTTATAGCTGCACAGCAGGGCTTGCGTCGGAATCAGTGCAGTGATCTCAGACTTCGTAGATCGGTGTACTCAATGCAGTGTGCAGTGATTTCTCCAGCCGCAGATGATGCATCAGTTTCTTCAGCGATACGTCGGAAACAGTAACAGTTGGTCATGCTTCTCTTCGTCATGTTACTTTTCCAGCTTCCAACAATAGGAACAACCTCCAGAGGTCAGAACATCAACAGGCAACTCTTAGCAGGGCAGAACTCTCAGCAAGGGCGTTCATGGAAGACTTCAAAACAGGAGGCAAGCTCTACTTCAAGCCCTTGGAGAACTTCCAGAAGCAGGGGACACAGCAAAGTCCTTGTCCTTTCCATCGCAGAAACAGCCACTGGAGACCAGCCCCAGACAGCACACAGCAAAGGGACAGTACATCTCCTCAGTTTCTCCAGCTCTACTCCTTGGCAAAGGTTACTCTTGATTCCCAGAAGTAAGCTTCGATTTTTTTTTCTATTTTCTGTCCCTGAGTCTTCCAACAGCTCTACTTCAAGCCCTGGAGAAAACTCTAACAGCAGGATGATGAAACTACAGTCCAGTATTTTCCCTACCCAAGACAGAAGCAACCACTGCAGGCTAACCCCAACAGCACACAGCACAGGGGCAGTACTCCTCCTCCAACTTTCCCGGTTCTTCTTCCTGGCAGGTTCCTTAGATCAGCAGTAATATAAATGTCTGGGCGCCACTCTTGATAGCACAAAATCCTTTGTTCTCTGGTGGCAGATAAGCTCTTTGCCCAATCAAAATCAGGTCTGTCCTCTCTGGTGCAGCGGCCAGACCTAGAGGTGGAGACAGCATTGTCCAAGGTAGACCAGGCCCATTCAGGTGAGAAAAAAATCTCGCCCCTACTCTGAATGCAGCCCATGTCTATACAGCCCAGCCCTGACTCATCCAGGTAAAGCAGTTTACACATCAACACTTCCTCTTCCCCCCGGTGGTCATCTGAGAGAATATACATCCCCAGTCCATGTCATTCAAAAGCCAGACAGTCAATCCACAAACCAGCAGAGGCACACAGGATGACTAAGCAAGAAAATACCCACTTTCTAAAAGTGGCATTTCCAAACATCCGATATAAAAATCATCTTTACTAAAAGATATTTTTTATATTCTAAGTTCAGGCATATTAAACTCCATCTTTCTATCTTGTCCCAATGGGAAATTATATTTATGATATTTTATAAATAAACTTCTATTCTATCATATGGGACAGATAGCCGTTCAATAGGTAAGTCAATAGTCAATAGTGAAAAAAGGAAATGGGCAGTATTTCACTATCAGGACAAGCCACACACAGTAGGGCATGCCCTACATTTCACATACACCGTACCCTGCCCACAGGGGTACCTTGGGACTACAGTTGGGGTGCCTCACATATAAGAAAAGGGAACACCAGGGCCAGGCAAGTGGGTGCACCTGTCAAGTTGACATGTCAGTACCAAACTGTGCACAGACACTGCAATGGCAGGTCTGAGTTACAATTACAGGCTGCTATTGTGGGTGGCACAATCAGTGCTGCAGGCCCACCAGCAGCATTTGATTTAAAGGCCCCAGGCCCACACAATGCACTCTACTAGGGACCTACCAGTAAATCAGACATGCTAATCAAGGAATCATCAGTCCATCATAACAATTTACAGGGAGAGGATATGTACTTTAACACTAATCAGCAGTGGTAAAGTGCCCAGAGTCTTAAAACCAACAAAATAGGTCAGAAACAGAAGGCCAAACAGCAAAAAGTCTGGGGATAAACCGGCTGGACAAGCCAGGTCGAATAATAGTACAATGAAGTGTGAAGAATCCGAACCTAGATGTCATCAGCCTTCCTGAAGTAGCAATAAGGGAAAGATAAATATTCTGGCCCTGCCTAAAAAGTTCCTAATCCTTAACAAATTATTCTAATGACTCATCCCCTCTTCCCTATCATCTACTGTATGGCAGTGTTCAGGAAGGACTAATGAGAAACCCTCTACTGAAAGATCATTATTAAATATCTAAGATTAGCCCTATCTCAATCCTCCTTCACTCCAGAGCCTGAGACACCTTTCAGCTCCACAACAATAGGCAATACATGTCTATAGTCTGGGGGAGCCCTATCCCATTCTCTATCTTGTTCTATGTAGAACCATGGTCTATCCAACATGGATCCCACTGGTCTCAGCAATCAGTCTTTCACTGTAAGACATGCAACCTGTCTGCCAAGTACACCATACAGACAGGGCATTTAACACCCACACAGGACCTCAGGGTGTTATAGTTAAGTGGTGGGTGGGTCGCACTTGCCATGAAAAAGAAAAAAGGTATGCTTACTGCAATCAATCCATTACAATATTGGTATGCTGCCATCACCACTTGAAGTTAACGACCTAAGGAAGCGATTGTTGTTCCATGTCAATAAAGAGGACATGCATAGTGCAATCAATCAATCAAACAGCATTTACATAGTGCAGCACTATCACCCATAAGCGTATCCGGGAACCTAGGGTGTCATGTCTCCTTTGAAGAGTCAGGTCTTGAACTTATTTCTAAAGTCTGCCAGGGAGGGTGCTGCTAAAAGGTAGAGTGGCAGGTGAACCAGGTCTTTGCAGCAATGTAGCAGAAGGAGTGGCCCCTGCTGAAGCTGCCACAGATGTGGGAGGTGTGCTCAAGGAAACAGAGGAGGGGGCCAGGTGTTTTGTGGGTACATGGAAGCTAGTCTATGGATGATGTAGGATGGTCCTTCATCATGTACGGCTTTGTAGGTGTGCATGAGGATCTTGAACTGGCATCCTTCCTGGATGTGGAGCCAGTGGAGGTTTCTGGGGGGGGGGGGAGTGATTTGGGTCAGTTTGGGGAGGTCCATCATGAGTCTGGCTGCAGCATTCTGAGTGGTCTGGAGTTGTCTCAGGAGCTTGGTGGAGATGCTGGTGTAGAGAGCATTACTGTAGTTGAGGCTGCTGGTGACAAGGGCCTATGTGACGGTCTTTATGGTGTTGATTGGGATCCATCTCAAATTCTGTGGACCATATGGAGGGTGTGGAAGCAGAAGGCGGCAACTACGTTGACTAGTTTCATTGTCAGTTCGCTGTTGAGGATGAAACCTAGGTTGCATGTATTGTCTGTTGGCGTGAGTGTTGATTTTAGTTCTCCTGGCCACCAGCTCTGTTACCAAACTGAGTCGTTCTTTCTGATGATCAGTACTTCTGTCTTAGAGTTGAGTTTGAGGCAGTTGTTTCTCTTCCACTTGGCCACATTGGTCATGGTGTCATAGAAGTTGGTTTTGACCTTGGAGGGTTCCTCGGTGAGTGAGAGGATACGTTGAGTATCATCTGCATAAGAGATTGTGTTTAGACTGTGGGATTGGATGGTGTCTGCTTGTGGGTCATGTAAGTGTTGAACAAGGTGGGGCTGAGGGATGATCCATGGAGTACACCGCATATGATTTCCTTGGGTTCAGAGGTGAAGGGAGTAAGCCGGATGTTCTGTATGTACCCAGTGAGGAAAGCGGGGATCCACTTGACAGCGATTTGTTACATAACAATGTTGCAGAGTCTATCAATGAGGGTGTGGTGGGAGACTGTGTTTAATATAGCAGAGAGGTCGAAGAGGATTAGGGCCACCGTCTCCCCATGGTTGAGGAGGATTCTGATGTTATCTGTGGTTGGCACAGAATCCTGATTTCAAAGCATGAAGAAGGTGGTTCTGTTCCAGGAAATCGGGGATCTGTACATTCATGGCTTTCTCAAGTACTTTGACCTGGTAGGGAAGCAGGGAGATTAGTCGATATTTTGTAGTTCATTGAGATTGGCGGAGAGTCTTTTTAGGAGTGGTTTGACCTCTGTGTGTTTCCATTTGACAGGGAAGGCTGTAGTGAAGATGTAGGTGTTGATGATGCTGGTGAGTTCCGTGATGATAGAGTTGGTTCCGAGGTTGAACAGATGGTAGGAGCAGGAGTCGGTGGACACCCTGGAGTGTATTGAAGACATGATGGCTGGGTGGTGTGCTTGTTCAGTGAAGAATAGATGGTGAGTGTCCATCCAAGGTCCGTTGGGTGGTTGAGGTTTTTGAGGTTGAGAACAGTGGGTTGGAGCTCGAAATTGTTGTAGAGGCTGGCGATGTTTCTGTGGAAGTGGTCTGAGAGGGTGTTGGAGAGTTCCTGGAAGGCGTGGATGGTGTGCTCTGTGGCTCTCCGGTTGAAGAATTCCTTCACTATTTCAAAGAGTGTGGTTGGCTGCAGTGTCGATATGGGATGTGATGGTTGCTTTCTTGGCTTCTTTGATGTATGGGTGGTAGTTGTGGTCTGCTTTGTGACTGACTCTGTCGGAGGGGTTCTTTGTGGTGTGACATAATTTCCTGAGTCAGTAGCAGTTGGGATTTGTGATATTGAGCTCTGGTGTGAATCAGATTTTTTCATTTACGCAACACGGTCAGCATACTTGATGATCCATGTGGCAACATTCTGGATGGCCTGGTCACGGTCTGATGAGGCTTCCAGTAGAGTGGTGCTGATGGCCTGTGTCCACTGTCTCTGTAACCCCACCAAGTTATTGGTTCAGAGCCTTGAAATCAACATGTGCAGACCTAGGCCTCAGCATGCTCACTATATTAACATGTAAGCTGGGCCGTCAAAAATCAAGATACCAATTTATCAAACAGTCGGGTCACTCAAGGCAAAGATACATGCATGTACACTGTGCAGGGACGTTTCCATCCTTACTGGCTGTTGTCAATAAAATGTTTTCCACTTGGGAATGCAGTTCACCAGTCCTGCATGAGTAAGCAAATGCTAGGGGCCACAAATTGCACTCTGCCTAATTATTATTAATTAGGCATTTTATTTTGCATACCCTCATCACATTTTACCTTACAGAGAGATACAATGTGAGGGAGAAGGAATATGCATAGCCTCTCTTGGTGAAGTAATATGAAGCGGGTTACCTTTGGGAGGTGACTGAGCGGATTGTGAGGAAGTTGTCAAATAAAAGGCTTCAGCTGTAATGGATGGTGGTAGGTCAGTAGTGATTGTGGTGTTTGGATCTGCCATAGTTAACATCTCAGCTGCCACAAAACATATATCTAGTAAACTCAATCATAGCAGCATTGGTGCAGTGGGACTCAGCAACTCATAAGGTTACATTAATGTCATGACATCCTCTTCAAATATGACATAACATTTAGGCACTCTTCTTCTTCTTCTTAGGAATGTAACTTTAAATTCTGGTGACAGGGGAATGGAAGACCCTTGCAGGTGTGCTTAAGCAAGGACAGGAGAAAATGTTTGAGGAAAGTAAGATGGAGTTTAGAACAAAAGAATCAATCAGTCTACTATATTCTCATCTAAGGCACTTGGTGTTGTTACACTTACTGGCCAAGGTAGCAGCTACTAGGTAAGCTGGCCAGGACATATAAACATCAGGGGTGTGATATCAGGCATTTACATGTGAGAATCCATTCTGTGCTTAATGGGCTTCCAAACTAAACTTGTCCAAGCCCTAAGTTGGGAAATAACTGATGAAGAGTGGTAAACATTGGGGTGTGACATTCCTGATACATACAGGTACACCCCTTATAGAAAACCTCTATATATAATACTGGGCCACTGGTATATGACTGGATTGCCTAAAAACCAAACATACCAGGTACACGCATAAATGCTGGTGATGTGAGAACTCTAAGAGTACCTTGATACATATCTCTTCTCTATAGGGACACATTGAGCCACATCTAAGGGGTCTTTGGCTAGCACCCTTTGAGATCTCTGGGGGTTTCCAACAGGTCTGCTAGGTTTGATGGAATTGATCTTAGATTACATGTGCATAACCGACAGGGCATTGGTTGAACAATTCACAGGAGCTAAAAAGATGCTAACTGCTATTACTAATTGCCCCAGACCCAGTGCACTGGTATTGTAAACTGAGACAACTATTAGCAGATAAGAAAATACCTAATAATCCAAGGCACAGTGAATGGAAGTTCTCCAAGACGTCAGCCCTTTTAATTAGATATATATTTCTCATACATAATGATCACCTCATAAATCTAAAAACTTACTATTGTTTGAGTGAAATTTAGTCCCCTTAGGGACTGTTCCACACAAAGGTCTGGAAAGGAAATGTATTAACAAAAGTTGAGCAAATAATTATACTTCAAATGACCTTAGAGTTTCCAACACATATCAAAACTAAGCCTCATTTCCTTCGGTAACAGATTTAAGAAATAGCACTGATTCGGACAGAAGCCTGCACCTGTCCTTTACATGTGTCCCAACTAAATCCTCCCTTTTCTCTCTACTAAAATGTTTATGTCTTCAATACTAATCCTGTGAAAGATGAACGGTGCAGTCTATTTCAGCAGTCATCGAGCAGTGTCATCAATAGTATAAGGGATCTGAGGGCAGTGCCTGGTGACGTCGTTCACATTAAATGAGACAAACCACACTGCTGGGCCTGCATGAGTTTGATACTATGTTTAAAGAGAAATATACTCCCAACCAGGAACCTATGGTAATATTAGAAAACTACATGAGCTTTTATTGATGTCTTTGACTGCTTATTCTAATTTGTAGACTTATTTGTGCTCTGAATACAAGGCACACATTGGGAATGTGATCTCCTGGCACTGCCCTCTCTGAGAAGCTCTCCAGTCAACCCCAACAGCCAAAAAGCTAGTGTTCCACCTTTGCTTCCAGATTAATAGGCTGTGCTCCCTTTCTGCAGCAAAGGGAATGTAGGGGTGCATTTGCTCCACTAATCAATCTTTCATTTTCTGTCCACATGATGGTATGCTTGTGTAAAATTTCCTATTCTTATTATTATTCTGCGGCAGCTCCCAGATACTAGCCATATGAACCATCTACATTCTCATCAAACAGGCAATGTATATAACTTACACTGCTTGGCTTGAGCTTCATATTGTGACATCAAGACTGTCATAGAATGAAAGTATAATAGGACAATGTGCTGATATATGAAAATATTCAGCCTATTAGTGGCAGTTTCTAAAAACTGCCTAAAATCATAAGCATTTCCCATCTATATGCCCTTACATGTTTTACCTTAAAGATTTTACTCTGAATGCGCTACATAAGATGTGTCCAATGTTAGAATTTATGCCACATTTAAAATTAGGAGATCGTGCAAAATTAATGTCTAGGATTTGTGTTACTTACTTCAAAAAATTATACTAAGCTCGAGGCTTCAAGGGGAGTAATTTAGGCCTGAGGCTATAATGTCAACTCTGTTAAAAATGTCTGTTAACATATTTCAAGGCTCATTTCCCTAAACATCTACACAAAAATAAAAGTTCACTAAGTCAACTCTATTTTTGGTCTTCACTTCGTGCATTACCTCTAAAGTCTCTGCTTCTTCACTCCAGTAAAATGTGTTTTTCACATGTACAACTTTAGATGTATTACTTCAATTATACTTTAATAAATTGATCTTCTCATGATAAAATGGGTGGCAGAAGTAATAATAAATATTATTAATATTATTATTAATATTATTGTTATTATTATTATTTGTCAAGAACCAATCTACTAGGGTTGGGAATAATGGTCCACACTTCCCTGTGTCATGCCATTGATTGGACCTGGCACTCTCTGCAGGGTCACCCCCAAACCTATTGCCTTCCTTGTTCATTGTTTTTATTGGCCTTAAGACTGTGTGCATTTTACCACTGCTAGACAGTGCTATAGTGTTGTTCTCCACCCTCTAAACATGGTTACATTAGTTTATACCCAATTTGTATCTTTCATTTACTTATAACTCCTTAGTGAAGTGGCAGTAAAAGTGCCTAGAACCTGTAAATTAAATGCTACTAGTGGGCCTGCAGCATTGATTGTGCCACCCACTTAGGTTGCTCTTTAAACATGTCTCAAGCATGCTATTGCAGAGCCTGTGTGCAGTTTTAAACTGCAATTTTGACCTAATATGAACAAGTTTTATAAGAGTGCAACAAATGTCCTTAAACATTAAGGTGCTAAAGTCCTGCAATGTCACTCTGCAATATGCTGTATCCAAAAGATGACAAAGGAACTGGGTCTCATCACAAGGTGAAAAGCAAGGTCTTTAAGGCTTTCCTGAAGGAAGCCTCAGACATGTGAGGTGACGAGAAAGGCCATTCCAGAACCTTGCTCCCACGACAGAGAAAACTCTGTTTTCCCATTTGCCAGGCCCAAACATTCCCTTTTTTATACATTTAAGTCATCCAAAGGGTAGGCCCTGAATAGTCAAGTGGGAAGGGTGCAATGTATTTAAAGAGTAGGAAATGTACGTATAAGTTTTACATGTCCTGGTAGTGAAAAACTTTTAAATTCGTTTTTCACTACTGTGAGGTCTATCTCTGCCATACGATCACATAGGAGTTGGAGTTCAAAATTTAAATTCTGAAAATGCCACTTTTAGAAAGTTTATAGCAAAGAAAATACCTCTCAGACCATAGATCAATATTTGTTTTCCACTTAAGAATAGGGCGTAGAAGATCTCACGTAAGGAACAATTGGCCAGGCAATAGGATAAATAAACATCTGATATATGCAATGTCTAAAATATGCATGTAATGTCTAGTGAGTGTTACCTCTAGAATGTAATATTTCTTTTCTCATGTGTGTTGTTTTTTTAAAACAGTAGATCAATTTTTTGATTTACACTCTAGTTTGTCTTTAAAGTGTTTACGTTTTACCATGTAAATATGTTAATGTGTTACGGTGTTGTTCCTTTTTAATGACATAATGCTTCCAATAGCCAATTGATATGGCAAATAAGTAAAGTTTTGGTAGAAGCCACACTAGGTGTCTATCTTAAATTTGAAAAAAGGGATAAACGCTATGTAAGATGATATGATAATAATAAAAAAGAGTAAGGTTCATTAATTGTGGGGATCTCCGTTGTGGAAAACACTTATTGATCTATGGTATGAGAGGTATTTTATTTGTTATAATCTGTTCCTGATTCCACTCTTGGAACCACGTATTGTAAAATAAACAACAAATCAATTGACCTTTGTCAACACATTTAACACCAGATCGAACCAAGTACAGAAGAACGTATTGAAACTGTGGTCAATCCTGAATACTGGAGGAGATCAAATACCACAACCTCTATTTGCTTTTAAAAGAGGCTCCAACTTGAGGGACAAGCTAGTCCATACGCGACCAAAACATAGGATCTCTCGGTCAGTCAGGACCCTTTGGGATCTACCTGCAGTGGAAGGATATCACCCATGCGGGACATGTGCAGCGTGCCTGCAGACGTCCAAATCCTTGAGTGTGGATATTGGTACCAACAGAGCCTGGCAGCAGCGTAGATTTCCAAATTGTAATAGTCTAAATCTAATCTACTTGATCACCTGTCCATGCCAACTACGTTATGTTGGCAAGACAACCAGAAAAATAAAGCTACGGATTTCGGATCACAAAAGCACCATCCGGTGCCAAAAGCAAGCAATGCGGTTGACGGCCCACTTTTTGGAGGTTGGTCATTATCCCACGGACTTTCAATGGACGGTTCTGGAAGAACTGTACATACCCGAACATGTTGCAGACATTGCTAAATATCTATTTAAAATGGAACAAAAATGGGTCTATAAATTGAACAGTGATAAAGTTGGCCTAAATGAAGACATACCATGGATGTCCCTTTAAGTACATCACTTTTAATCTTCTAAGAGATTAATATGTATAGGATTGTGCATCAAGTCATTTAGGTCCAGCATCCTGACTCAAACCAATCATATGACGTGTAACTGTTCACTTTCAGCGGATAGATGGGTCTGTAATCAATATTGTAGTAGACACTACCTCCGCGTAATTTTTTGAGTATTAATTCACAGTGAAATCCATTATATTGACACGCCTTTGAGTGTATGTACCCATTTCTCTATAACCTCATATCTATCTCAAATAGGCGTGCCATAATTGGGTATTTTTAATTAGCATAAGAGTTTCCATCTTAAACTAAATGCATTAACAGCGGTTCTGTCACTATAAAAAGAGGTCTGATCTCTACATACAAGAGATAAAAAATTATGTATGCCAACATTATTGTAATGCTGCCAGTCTTTTGAATAATCTAATATGACTGCACACTACAAGATCTAGCAATCACCAGTTCGGTTTACATCGGCAGTGGGTGAGTTTCGAAACCTGAATATAGGGTTTTTAACTAAAGGAACTACAACTCCCTAGAAAACACGGGAGTGGTGTAGTCCTGGGCGAACGCAATTTCCTTCACGTGTTTATTACTCAAAAGACTACAACTCCCATGACAATACAGGAGTTTTGTAGTCCGTTGGTCACATGCTGACTTTATGGGATCTCATGATCTAAACAAATATGGCGAGTATAAGTACACCGGGGTCCGCCCCAGATTGCTCAGAGGGATGCCCGGTGTACCGACAGAAAGATTAGTGGATATACTGCCCCGCTGTGGCTCTCTTAAGCTTGTAATTACCATTAGTTTAATCGCCACAAACAGTGATTGGATGTCGCATTGGGGTGACGACAGGCTTTTATTAATACTATTGCCTGTATGCTGAGGCGTTTTTGATGGCAGCTAAGTAGCTGGGTTCGCTCATTTAATCATTTAATCACTGACAGCCCGATTAGCATGTCCTTAATAATGTTTCGTCTTGTTCTCAGAGTAGTGAAGGCTCTCTGTGAAAAGGGTTAAGTTTTTCGTCTGCCCTGACTATCGGCAGACGTGTGTTCTTCTCATCAGGCTGATTACAGTGAGTCGTGCTGATAAATCATGCAATGACTGAAATAATTGGATTGCGCAACGTAATAGGCGCCAAAAGACATAATAGCTCTAGAGATCGTTTGTTAACACTACGGTTTCAATACTAATATACCTGGCAAATTTGTGAATGTGAGTGAGTTTGTTTGTCTTGTTTTGTCTTTTCACCAGAGCGTTGCTCCATACACCTGAGCCGGAGCCAGGTGGGGTGATGCTTTTCTCTCCTACCAAATAGGTAAGCAAGTTCTAATTGGGGTAATGGAACAAATTACCATGCTCTGTTGATACATTTTGCTAATGGCATTACATGGTTGAACAATACAGTAATGTTTAAACCCTTTCTTCTTTTTCTTTTGGTTCTCTGTGTTTTTTGTTTGGGTACAACGTTTTTCCAAAGTGCATTGGAGGAGACTGAGTAAGACCTGAAACTATGCAGGTGATACCTTTTTATTATCATTGCAGTAGCTATTACACCATGGTCCTGAAGAAAGCGGTGGCGTACTTCTAACCACGTATGCTGAAACATGTCGACCCTACCTGCATACAGATATTTTGTTAAATCTGTTAGTTTATTATATTGTTTTTAATGTTGGGAGAATTGAGAGAAACCATTAAAATTGTCTTCTTCTACTCAACTCTATCCAATTTTATAAAATTTCACAACTTTTTCACTATACACTTATGCACTGCAATTCAGTTACCCCGGTGTACTGATTTTCTTCGATACCACCCATTAGAAATACATAAAAAATATTTTCTCGTCCGTCACAACAACATCTAGTGACTGACTGCACTCTCTCCTGGGTTACGGAGAGCCCAAATGATGACTAGGGCGGTACCGAGTGGGAACTGAGGGGTACTTTTTCCTAACTTAAGGAATTTAGTGCTTTTTGTTGCACATTTGCACCAGTAGTTTCTCTTGGTTTCCTTTAGTTGTGTGACATATAAGTAGACACAGATGAACCTTTATTACTTTTGACCCACAGACATCTCTTTGTTGTGAATAGGGGTTTCCAAGTAACCTGAAAGTCTGCATATGGTCTTATGGACAGCAGCCAAATACATACAACCAATGCAACAGCTCTTGTCACCGCCACTCTAGTACCTGAAATATTGTGATTTTTTTTCTAAAGTTTTTTTGTCCTTTTGTTCTTGGGTATCTTCTTGACGATGTTGCGCTCCCCGTGGACATGTCACAAAAACAAAAGCAGACATTCAATGGCCACCAACACACCCAAAAATAATATGTAAAAAAAAATCAATTTTGAAGATTGGCCTACACACATTCCTATATACACACTTCTTGAAAAGCATGTTTAAAGTCATATTTTTGTACTAAATTTCTTTAAAAAATATCTTTCAGACCTATTTCCCATGTTCACAATTATTCGTGGTGTTGTGGAGACGTCGTTCACTGCGACGATTGCGCCTTTCTTTGAAGTTAAAACACATACATGCACTCACATTACAGTATTCTACACACTAGAGATGTATTCCTGTACACTTAAAACTCATGTTTTTCTACTGTATGTCTAGATATGTTGCGAAAGCGGAAATCAAAAGCAGGTTTTCAATAGCCACCTCCACATTAAAAAAACATATCTATATAATTAATTCTAACCATCACAGTAGATAACTGACTCTATAAATAACTTCATAAAAACATTAATCAGAATCTTAATAATTATATAAGAATGCGCATTAATGATTCACCAACATTTAAGACGACGTTGTTAGTCACGATGTCCCAGCGATGGTACACGGGGCATGACGGCGGTCGCGTTGTCATCGCAAATTAAACAACCGATGATTTATTTTATTTTGGACACATAACTTGTGTCACTAACACCTCCATTTCTCTTCCATGGCATTAGAGTATCTCTACCCTTATGCAGGCTTTCACACAGATTTTAAGCCCTGGGAACCATTCCCGATAGATAAAATGAAGGCCACAACTTTCTATTCAGGCTGTGTCCAGGCAATCTGAGCTTTCCTGCTGTTGCGTGCATTCATGGTTCAATGCGAAACCTTTGTAAAATATCCACGGCCAGAGAAAATACTATAAATTATAAATTAATAGCACTTCCTTGAACGAACGTCTACCTCCCACCCAAATTTGGATTAAGGCTTTTCAGCGGCTCATGCTGTAGAGGTGGCTAAAGGTTCCTATTGGAATTAACATTACAAATTCAACCTTATTTTGCACCCAAAATTCTCGGTCCCCACTGCACAGATCTCCCCCAAAATGTCACCCCTCAACAATATCCACTGTGAGACATGAGGCAAAATTTCATGCAGATTGGTCAAACGACCCCAAAATTATAGCCAAGTCAAAAAATGATTTGCCTATGGAAACTAGATTCTAACTACAACTATGTACTGGCAACCACCAGTAGGTAGTGGAGCTTTGAGGTTGGGGACCACAGGGGGGCCTTGAGTCCAACACCAAGCATGCCACCAATAACCAAAATGAACATAAATCCCTAATGTGTGTTTAGATAAAAGATCAATGGTGCAATGCCAACATGCCAAAATATGTAAGCAGCACATCCTGGCCAATTCACTACAGTTATGAGCTTGGGAAGTAGCAGTCCTTTACAGACTCTTGTATAGATTTGTTAATTGACCCCGTATGATCCTACATTCTATTAGTTAGAGGGTTCAGGGCTTTACATTTTTATTAACTGTGTATATTATTCGAACATTATTTCTGTAAGAAAGTGGGTTATTATTTGGGGTGAATCTGAGTTCACCACAACAAATAATTCCACAAACCTCTCTGGGTAAAACATAGTTTCGATAGTTTATAGTAATTGGTGTATTTTCTCTTAACATAATTTACACATAATTATAGGCATTATGCCATTAATCTGCACCCCATAGCGAGACTCCCTTTGGGCAAAAATCAAATTGCGAGATATAGAGGAACATGTCGACACAAATACAAGAAGCATCATCTCAACGCAAGCAGCAGTTCCTTAATGAAGGTGGTCAACATTTCAGGCACATTGTTTACCTGAGCGGCCAGTTGAAGTAAATTTGAGCATGCAACTACAAATTAACCCTGGGTGTAGTTTGCGTATAGCGCTACGCGTCGCTATCCGAAGGGCACTACGCAAGCTATGCGAACTGCATAGTGCACTGTGCAAAATGCTGTACACACTGATTGCACAGTGCCGACAAGCATCCGGCACTGTGCAATCAGTGCAAACCGCATCTTGTACAGTGCTAGTGGTCATTTTCTGCCGCTCGAGTAGATTTCTACTCGAGCAGTAGCTTTCTCAATGAGAGGTCGCGAGCATACGCGACCACTCGCAATGAGAAAGCTGACCTCCTCTCATTGAGAATCTCACCCGGAGGTTTATTTTCCATGCTAGCGATCCCGAATTAGGAAAAAGACTCGCCTGGATGTCATTTTGCTCACTCGCAGTAGCCAACTTAACGTTGAGGACTGCGAGCAAGCAAAAAATGACCGCTACTCTTGTTTGTACTATGCTACGTGCAATTCGCGTAGTGCGAAGTAGCTCAAACTTTGCAAACTACGCAAGCTTAGCTTAGTACTTGGCCCAGATTGACTACAAATACAAATGTAAACACCAGTATTTCGAACAGGAGTGACAGTTCCTTTAAAGTGGGCAGTCACAAACATATCAGGTAGATTTTTTACCCAAGTGGACCACTTAGGTACATTTGTAACACAAAATTACAAATCTGAACTCGATCTGCAGTATTTTTAACACAAGCAACTGCAAAATCAACTCAAAATGACACTATAAAGGTGAATGGTTAACCAAATAGAACGTTAAAGTGATTTTTGGAGAGTAAAATCCAGTTTCATTTTTTTTCACCTGGAAGACAGGGCCATAGAGACTGGGAGGCTATGGAACATACAGTAGGACCTTTCTCTTCCTGTACTGAGACTTCTCCCTCTGCTTTGTCCAGTCCTGGTCAATTTGTGCTAAATGTGCTTCCACCAACATGGCAGGGGCAGATTTAGGCAAGAAAGAAATTGACAGTCATTCTGCAGTGAGTGTTTGCCATTGGGAAATATGAATGCAATGTCTATATTTCGTGGGGAGTTTTCTCAAAGAGCAAGGGATATATCTGAAGATGGATCATGACATGAGCCACCATGGTGTTCGTTCTATCACAGGCATTAAAAGAATCTGATAAGAATTATCTATGAAGGACCACCCTAAATAGAGGCGATCCTCCAATTCTATTCTGACTGGAGGATAAGTGAATTGGAGGGATATTCTGACAGCAGAAACCTCTAGTTTTCCAACCTATAACTGAGGCCTTAGAACAAAAACCTGGGTGGGAAGAAAGGATGTTCCATTACAGTCAAACCTTAAATGAGTCTCTAAGCCATTTCAGCACTTTAAAAATGCAAGAAAAACCTTCTTGTATATACTGACATTCCCTATAATTACTAGAGTTGGTTTCAGGTGTGACTACATACTTTCTTTTGCAGCTATCAATCAGAGTTGTTCGGTACATCCAGACTACATAAATGAGGTGAAAATGAAACACAAGTAAAGTGGAGGAGCTGGACATTGTATGATTATTGGCTACCCATTTCTTTGCGCTAACATGAGTGATGACCTGATTTCACATTTCCCATCTTGAAAGTACATTGTGTATTACCATAGCGTGGTGTTTTCCTTCTATTGTCTAGCAAATTTTAGTTAAGTTAAATTAAGGGAAAAATACATGTAGCTTCTTTGCCAAGATATATCAACTCATTTTAAGTATGCCATGTGTTTGTCAAGAAAAAATAACATTAGTGTTAATTAGGGAACCCTACAGCATAACACAAGTTGGCATATCATACATTATAGCAGGCATCTTTGTTCTGCTGCCATGGAACTAGACTCTGTTCGAACTTTACAATCCCAGGTGGGGGCTTCTTCTATTTTTTATCACCAAACTGTGATTGAAGTTGCTCCTTTTGCCCTTAATAATTTAATAAAGCCTATCTTTGTCTTCTTGTTAACAGCATCCAAAAAGTATACATACTAGCAGACCAGAATATAGTTTATTGTAGCCCTGACTATCCTTGGTTCAAGTTTGAAACAAAGAAACCATGCTTCAGTGTTTCTGCCTTCAGCAAGTATTGTATAAGAACAAGTGTGCCTAGTGACTCATGCAAAACAGTCTTGATTGAAGAGTCAATTAGTAATGCCGGAGCTAACGACCTGCAAAATAGGCCTTCCCTCCATTAAATGCCGCTCTGCAATTGTCAATATTCTTAAAAAGTCTAATGATTTCTTATCAGTGCTTGACTGAACCGTAAAACCACCTTTTGCAATATTGACATTTCCACAATTGTGAACACATGGCGATTTCATCTTCATACCCAAGCTGACGGGTCACTGTTTTTAAGAGTCTTTACTTCTTTTAGTGAAGATGGTGTGATTCGATCTTTTCTAAAAGTTGCAGGAGTGTTTCTTTTCGCTAATAAGGATTTAATTAGGATTTAAAGGAGGTAATTTGGAGCCTCCAATATGCACCTAGCAGCTATTTAAAAGGCATTGCCAGTGAAACCAAGGTCATATTTCACTTGCATCGTTATTTGCTGAATGCAAATCACACATGATTGATCACTCCGGGATGATAGGAGGTTCTTTTAAGTTTAGAAACATATGTTGACTATTCGCTAATTACAATGTGCATGTTCCTATTTGATATACATCTTCAAGAACATTCTCATTGATATCTTCAAAGTCATAAGAGGGTTTTATTTTCATATATCGTCATACTTTAGGGTAATTCAGTGGTAAAGACTGGTGCAAATACTTGCTTGTGTGCCGAATACCAAGGCTAGGTAGTCCTAAAACCACCTCATTCCTCTTTAATCTACTACCAGGCACTCCCTTCCCGTTTATCTGACGTGTGCATGTTCCTTCTTTCCCTCCTTTGTGATGGTTTTCCTGTGCTCATCCGCTTTGTGTGTTTTTCCCTGTCTTGCTCTTGGTAAACTTCTGATGTAGGAAAAAAAAGGTGATGTTCCCTAAGAATGAGTGCTGGTGGTAACACACTGGCAACCACTGGCTCCGATTAAGCACTCTAGATATCTTTTTTTTGGGTGTCTTTGGAATGGTAAGCACATTGTGTGATCAACTAGGACTTTTCAGGTGTAAATCAACAACTTGTCAAGGGAATGCTGCATTGTCTGGTGAATCATTTTAATTCATAGCGCAGTCTTTTATTCAATTTTTATGGGATTTGTAAATTGCATTCCTAGCTTCATTAGGGGACAGAGTATGGCCCATGAGTGAGGGAATACAGTGTATGGGTTATATGGGGTTAGGGTGGTGTAGGTGGTTATATATGAATGATTATTTCTCAAGAAATCTGGTATCTTAAGTTACAGGCACCCACTACAGCTGCAGCTACAAGCATCTGACTGCCATAACCACAGGAATGGAACCTCCTGACATGTAGTTAGCAGTTCAGCCCGCCAAATTACGATGCGATCGCCGTGAAAGTCACTGTGCCACTGGATCCAAGCTAGCCTAGCTGATGAGGGGTGACATACCCCGAAAAAGGTCCTAGGATGCTTGTTTCTGGTCCATGGAGGAAATGGCTTGGCAGTTCGGTCTGGACTGTTCCCATGTGGCACAGGCTCTAGACTGATTTCCACATGGCTGGGTCCAAACTGGGGTGGCGTAGTGTGCAAAAGAACAATGGATTTAACCCACATCTATGGACTGGAGGAGAAAGTTTTAATTTTTCAGCATTCCATACATCATTTGCTGCGGTTACGCTATTTGCCCTAAGATGGATGGGTATGCCCAGACATGGGTCCCTTGCTCACTGTGCCACTGGATTCAAGATAGGCTGGCTGATGGAGGGTGACATACCCTGAAACAGGTCCAAGGATGCGTGTTTCCGTTTCAGAGAGGACCTGACTTAGCAGTATGGTTTGGACTGTTCCCATGAGGCACAGGGTCAAGACTGATTTACATGTGTCTGGGTTCAAACTGGGGTGGGGTAGTGGGCAAAAGAACAATGGATTTAACCCAGATCTCTTGACTGTGGTAGAATGTGTAAAGCATGTAGTATTCCGTTCATCATTGGTTGCAGTTACACTTTTCGCCCTAAGTGGGATGGTCCAAAACCTTGAGCCATAGCTTCTCGTCAGAAACCCAAAGGCATCATCAATTTTTTTTGCAGCACACTGATTTAATGCATATTCTTTTAGCAGCTAAGCAAGCTGGACCTCTACAATGGTCTGGTCACAGAATCTTTTTTCTCTCGGGATGTCTATAAGGCAACAGCCGCAAGGAGGAAACATTTTCTTAAATGTCTCACACAAATATATTTTAGGAACATTAGATATGGTCTGGTACAGCCTTGCTTTTTTTAAATCTCTCATAAAAACTTCTTATTCCTTTGAGGACCTGGCCAAATTGCAGGACTTTCTTCATCAACATCACATTAGGGACATGGAGACTGGCACATGACTGTTATTTTGCCTTGTTGTTTGCTTCTCTTGATTAGCATATTGTTCTCTTTTACCAAGGCAATGTGTTTTGTTGGTTTCTGTGCTATGTATATTCATTTTTTTGTTCCCTTGTCTTCCAGCCCAGTGCATTTATGGCTTCTGTCTGCAGTCCTAATGCGTTAACCCATCAATGTGTGTCCTACTTGTTCAATACCATGCCTTTCGTATTTCATGGTAAGTTTATTTGTTTGTTCTTGATCCTCCTGTATTCAACCTTCCTATAAACTGATTAATGCTAAACATCTAGCTTGTTTGTGTTTTTATCCTATTGATTTTTTTTAATATGGTTTCTGAATGTCCGCTGTGCTCCTTTCCGAGTTTGCTGGAGCCGGGTTTGGCTCCATCTTCTCTTTAGGTGCTCCGAAACCTCCTCATCCCTCTGGATTTATTTATTTAAAAGGTTTTATATAGCACTGGCTCTACCCGGGGGTATCAGAGCGCTTAACATTGGAATGATAATAGTACATGGAATACAAAACGATGGTATCCAAATGAAGCATTCAGACATGGTGGACTTAGAGAACACATAGAGTAAAATAGCTTGAATCAATAAAAAATGTAAAGAATTAGCAATCTACGAAACAACACGTGAATAGAGTAATTACAAATTATTAAACAGTATAAAGGAATCTACCTATTATCTGTTTTCATACAATCTTTTTACTGCAACTAAGGTTTTACATTCCTGTTTTATCTTTATGTTTTTCTTATTTTTGAGGTGCATTTCCCCCCTCTTTCTCTCCTTTTCTCTTTTTATTATGTCCTTCTCTTACCTCACGTTTCTCTTTTGCTGAAACTCCCTTGGTGCATTATTACTGAGTTCATGTTTTTTTTCATTGTTTATAATGACTCGTTCCCAAATGTCAATTAGAATTACAACTTGAAATGTTAAAGGGTTGAATAACTCTATCAAACGCCAATGTGTATTGTCTCATCTATCTCAATTACGATTACAAATAGCACAACTTCAAGAAATGCTTCTTACCAAAACGGACAATCTTAAAAAACAATGGGTGGTCAATTTATATTTCTCTACCTCATTGCAAGATAAGAACGGGGTGGGTATACTATTTCATATAGTCTATGTATCTCACTTGTAACTCAGGAACATGATGAAGAGGGCAGATCTGTTTTGGTACAACTTAAAATCAATTATATCCTTTTTACGATTCTTAATGTTTAAGGTCCAATTAAACCTGATCCCACTTTTTGGAAGAATAATTCCAAGAATGTCACTGAAGATTATATGGAAATCTTTATCCTGGGAGTTGTCTCTAATCAGATCCTTGATACTTTCCTGGAGCACCATTTTTCCTCGAGGTCTGTTCCTCATAAAGCTCACAAAGCATTCAAACATGCTATCAAGCGTAATGCTCTTTCGGATTCATGAAGACTAGCACATCCCTCTCTTCAAGAATTCTCTTTCTATATTCGTCTCACCACAGAACCCAGAGTAGAATTGACTACACATTCCTTACCAAAACCCTCACCCAACATCTATTAAAATTGGGGATAGGCTCTATTGCTTTAGGATCACGCCCCGCCCAGTACTGATTTTGACATTCTCATAGATACTGTAGGAAGATCAGGCTGGAGATTAAATAATTTTCTTCTCTCCATTAAAAAGTTTATTAATTTGCATGAAGTGTTTGTTCATGAATATTTTACATTTAACGATATAGGAGGGACCTTGTTTTATTTTGTTTGGTATGCATTTAAAGCAGCTTACAGAGGTTTTGTTAATAGCTACAGTTCTAACAAGTGGAAAGTTCTGAAGAAAGAATCTGTTTCCATTCCAAATTAAATTAGGTGACTAGAACACAAGTATTGTACATCTAAGAATAATAAAGATGACTTAGATGCTTTGATGGCAGCCATGATTCAATACAATAAATCAACGACAGAAAACGCATGTGGCACTCTCCTTAAGATTATAGCCAGATATTATGGATGAAGAAATTAAACCAGCTTCTGCTATCCAATTACCTCAAATGTACAAAAGCAAAATCCTCCATTAAGACTATTACAGATCAATGTGGCACTACTCTCTTTCGCACCTTGGATATTGCTGATTGTTTTGGGACTTATTATCAAACCGTTTATACTCCTGAATCTATGCCGTCTGAGGAATCCATCAAGCCCTTTTTAGCGAATTTTTCAATGTGTAAGTCCTCACCGATTGATCTTGATTCTCTAGAGAACCCATTACAAGAGGAGAAACTGTTTTCAGCAGTTAAACTTCTACCACTAGGGAAAGTACCCAGATGGAAAAGGTTCATGGTCTAATTTTTCCTCAAGTTCTCTAAATTGCATTTCCCTAAATTGTTTAAATTAATTACTCATTTCCTTTCACACAATGAATCCTGAAGCTCTTTTACAGAAGCTATGATTTGCCTTATTCTGAATAAACTCAGGGATCTTTCTCAATGCAAAAATTACCGTCCCATATCACTAATAAGTACAGATTGCAAAATCTTTACTTAAGCATTGGCCCTTTGATGTAACAAATTTATGTCTGATCTGGTTGATGTTGAAAATTCAGGTTTCTTTTAATATAGGAATAGTGTGGATAATTTGCGGGTTCTTTTGGACATTCTCAGTAAAGCGCCTAAACCTAAACATTCTCCTGAGGCGGTAGCTTTGGATGCTGAGAAGGCTTTCGTTTGGGTGGAATGGCAATTTCTTAAGCACGCTCTCCACTGACGGGGATTTCGGCCACAATTTATCTAACTTATTATATTCCTGTCCCTGCTCCTCCGTCTCGATTAATTGACTTCAATCTACATATTTTCACCTTAAAAAAGGCACAAAACAGGGATATCCTTTATCGCATTTACTGTTTATTCTAGCCTTGGAGCCTTTACTTTATCGTTTGAAACATACCAGTGCATTTTCTGGCTTCCAGTTTAATAACACAAATAATAAATGTACAGTGTATGTGGATGGCATCCTTTTTTATATCACCAAACCAAAATGCTCTTGTCCTAATTTCTTTCAAGAATGAGATACATATTCTAAGGTGTCTGGTTACAAACTTTATATAGATAAAACACAAGGAGATGATAGATGGAGTGCTGAAACTTTTCAGACACTCACCCCAGTGAAATAACTGGGTTGAATCCACCATTGTTCTTTAGCTCACTTTGCCACCCCAGTTCAGACCCGGTATATGCAAATCAATCTTGACCCTGTGCCTTATGGGAACAGTCCAGCCATAAATGCCAAGCCAGGTCTTCCATGGTAACACCCCTCATTATCCAGGCTAGCTTGAATCAAGTGGCAAAGTGAGCTAAGGACCCACATCTGGGCATATCCTGGCAAATTAGTTCAGACAAAGCAAACACCAGGAGATGATGGATGAGACACTGACACTTTGGAGACACTCACCCCCAGTCACAGATCAAAGTTGAATCCATCATTCTTATTTAGCTCACTTTGCCACCCCAGTTCAGACCCAGCCATATGCAAATTATTCTTTACCCTGGGCCTCCTGGGGACAGTCAACCCCGAACTGCCAAGCCAGGACTTCCCTGGACTGGAAAGAAGCATCCTGTGACCGGTTTCAGGGTATTTCACCCTCAACAGCCAGGCTAGCTTGAATCCAGTGGCACAGTGAGGAAGGGACCCACGTCTGGCATTGAATATTATTATGTCTGTGGTCTGGTAATTGTGCAGTAGTAGAAATGAGATCATAGTGGGGGCTTCTGAATTCTCCAGAATACCATACAGGCCGAAGTGTTTCTATGGTTCCTGTTCTCCAGGCCTTCTGTGGTCCTCTTCAGAAGCTCTATTTCCTGTGTCATCTGAGAAATATTAGGGAGCAGGTTGTTCACACCACTAAACCTCTGCTCAACAGCTGAAATATGTTTGTCATGGGAAGACCATTTCTCCTCAGTGCACAATAGGGAGGCATTAGTTTCCACAACGAAGAGTTTTAAAGCTCTTAATTCTTCCATTACATCACCCAAAGTAAACAGAGGGGGTGATTTAGGGGAAAATTTTGAGTCCTTCCTAAGACACTTAACCGGTGCAAAGCACCAGATGCAATATTAGAACCACCCATCCCAAGGCCCTTGGATTTCTCCATAAGAACTGACATGGACTTAGAAGCAAAGTCTATTTGGGGACCTTTAGGATGTGTGAGTATTGACTCTGTCCTCCTGCTTCAGGCACCTACCCATAAATTAGTAGGTCAGGATCTCAGTGGGACGAGTCCAATCATTTAATGAAAGCTAATGGCCCAATAAAATGGCAGCTTACCCTGCCATAAAAAAATGAGTCCTAAAAAGAAGAAAACTTGGTATCCTAATTAATTATATAGTATTTTTACAACAACCACACTATGTTCTTTTGGTGATTGGGGTATTTATTCACCCTATTTTTATCAACTCTTTTTTGAAAGGACGTTATATCCTTAGCACTTTACATCAACACTTTTGCTAACTTGATGGCAATTGCTATTAAGTTAGCAAAAGTGGATAAAATATCAAAGGAAATAGAATTGATTCAGGAATAAGTTTGGACTGAATTATAAGAAAGCTTAATGATATTCAATTGAGCCATTGTTTGATTATATATGGTGCATTGGTCTTTTGTGATGTAGTTATGTTGATGTAAAGTATTGTGTTTGTCTAAAAGTGTTGGTCTTGTATATTGTTGCAAGTATCATGTAAATTGTCATGTATGTAAATATGTAAATATGTATATGGTATTCACCGCCCAGGTCAGTGAGGAATGCTGGGTATCACACTTTACAAGCATATTCGATCCTGAGGAGGAGGGTGTCTCGGCGCTGCAGGCGTCCAATCATTGGCCAATTGTTCTATTGAACATCACTGTTCCTGAGGTAGAGCATGCCATCAAACTTAGCAAGGGTGGGAAAGCACCGGGCCCCGACTGGGTACCCATCGACCTGTATAAGGCCGACATAAAATTATGGGGCCCCGTCCTGACTACGGTATTCAATGCGGCGATTATGGAGAGCACCCCACCTACTTGGGGGGAATCAATAATTATACCAATATATAAAAAGGGAGTTAGGTCAGAGGCGAAGAACTACCGACCTATCTCCCTTTTAGACTCATCACTTAAAACTATAAGTCAAGTAATGTTGGTTAGGCTAGAGGTATGGGTTGAAGGTTGTGGCATCCTTGCGCAATCCCAATTTGGGTTCCGTAAAGGTTTAGGAACAATAGAACAGTGCATAGATCTAGATCTTCTAATAGGGAAGTATACATGCGCAAAGCAGGGATCACTTTTTCTCTGCTTTGCGGATCTTAGCAGTGCGTTTGATCTTGTCGACCACGCGCTGCTATGGTCAACCCTATTGGAACAAGGCGCTCCGGTTGGGATTATTTATTTCCTGGCAAGATTATATATAAAGTTATCTGCCCGTATAAGATATGGACAAGAGGGAGAATGTATGGATAGCATTAAGGTAAACCTGGGTATTAGACAAGGATGCGTTCTCCCCCCTCTCCTTTTCTCTCTCTTTATTAATGCTATTGATACTGAACTTAAGGAGGCTAACTCTGATGCCCCACAAGTAGATGGCTTGGCTACCCCCGTCTTGTTTTACGCCGATGATTCAGTACTTATATCCAGAACTCCCCTCGGTCTGCAGAGGCTAATGAACAAATTTGCGGGATTTATTAAGGGCTGGAAGTTGAAAATTAACACTACAAAAACTTTTATTATGTAGTGTCGGAAGAAAATGAGGAAGATGAAACCCTTTTATATAGATGATAAGAAAATTGAAATTGTGAAAAATTTCTGCTATTTGGGTATAACGTTTAGCTGTAACGGAATGTGTTCCCAAGAGGTAACTAATGTTAAAGCTAAAATGTCTAGGAGTATCCATGGTGTTTTTAAATTTGCAACTAAACTTGGGGACCGTCGTATCCTTGATATGCTGCATATTTACAGGTGCAGATGTGTTTCAATTGCATTATATGGATCTGGTGTTTGGGGGTACTGTCGCCATGTGGACCTACAGGTAGAAGAGAATTGTTTTATAAAAAAATTGTTATGCCTACCAAAATCGGCCTCAACTGAGATAACGCACATGGAATTGGGGCTGGAGTATTTATCTGACCTGATAAGTTTAAGACCTTTGTTGGTGTGGAGAGCAATGTGGTCAAAAGAAGAAACTGGCTTCACTAGGAGCATTATCAGCGATTGTCTCCGCCTTGATAAATGTTCAATGATACCATGGATTGACTATGTAATGACAACTGCTAAGGATGTATTTAATTTAGATGGCAGACCCCGAATGTTTATCTGACTTCCCTAAGAAAGAGTTCAAGAGTCGTTACATGGGTAAGAAAGCACAAGTGCGGAAAAATGGTAATATGTTGTTAGCTACCTCACAATTTTATTACTCTAACATATCTATATCTGGTTTCCAAAATTATCTAAGAATAGTTACCAGACCATCCCATCGGTTCGTCCTAACCAGATTACGACTGGGAATTGTCCACAATCTGGTGGCCTTTCTTCGTATGAAATATCACCCCTCCGCACCCTACCCTTGTGATAGGGTTACCAAACAGAGTACTACACATTTTTTATTGATCTGTGACCTTTTTTACCCTTTCGCATTGCATACTTGAAACCCTTATTTAAAAAAAAGGCTGTTATAACGATCAAATTAGTTTGTTATTCTCCTTAGAGGACCCTGATATTTGCTTTTTTACAGCCACATTTATCTTAAAATCTATGGCCTCTAGGAAAAGTATGGTCTTCTAATTAATTAATTAAGCGGTTTTTTAACCAACATGAGCGGCACCTGTTTTTAGTATCTGTTTTTAGCATTTGTTTTACTCATTGTTTTTAAACCCAAAATTGGTAGTAAATTTGTATCAGAACATATTGAGAGGAATGTATATTGTGTATATTTTGTATGCTTTTATGATTATTGTGAAACAATCGAATAAAGTTCTGAAACAAAATGTATATGGTATTCATGTGTTTGCATGCGAAGGATATAATGTACTTTCACAAAAGAGTTAATAAAAACAGGGTGAATAAATAACCCAATCACCAAAAGAATATATCGTGGTTGTTGTCAAAATACTATATAATTAATTAGGATACCAGGTTTTCTTCTTTTTAGTATTTATAAGGCCCTACCTGGGTCCTGCCTATTGGGCCTAACCCCTTTGTGCATTCAAATAAAAAAATGATTCAGCATTCTGAAACATCAGTTGTGACACAGGTAACAGCAGTAGCAGGTAACCTCTGTACAATACAGTACATAAAAGAAAGCAGGATCGGCCATTAAAGAAGAACACACCTAGAGCCACTGTAACATAGCCCAAATCCAGTCAGAAGCATAATATGAGACAGTCAGCACTATAACCTGACCACACACCAAAGGACTGAATGAGACAACAAAGCACCAGTTGTGGAATAATAATATTTCTCCTACTGTAGTGAGGACTCCGTCATTTTGATGTGGAGGGAAGCAAAACCAAATGTCTCATGCTGGTGAGGTACATCATGGGAATCTTCTAGGGGTGGTAAAATGGTGGGCGCTTTCTGAGATGTACTGCACTGAAGGGGAAGTTGAACACCGATATAGAGCGCTGGAGGTCAGAGAAAGGATGTAGAGAAGGGTTCACCTTCCGCAAGTGAATTTTGATGCTCCAAGACAAAACCATCACGTAGTGCTGTCATGATTCTGAACCATTGCTGGAGCCAAACGGGTATTCTACGTTATGCCTGCTTGTGTAATGAAGAGTGATTTGGGAAAAAATAATCATGCAGCGAGAGCATATTTCGTGACTATGATCTGGAACTCAATATTTATGTAGGTCTTTATTTAGCTCTATTTCTTAATGCAAAATGCATCTTTGGGTCCATTTAGAATGTGTGAGTGCATTTTGGCACTAAGAAAATAGTGCTATATACTGGGAGTAAGTTAGGGAAAAATTTTACAACTACAGTGCATTTAGAGCTATTTCTTAGTGCAAAATGCCTTTTCGAGCCCATTTTGGATGCAAATGGGGCATTTTGCAATGAGAAAATAGCACTAATTGCAGTGGGGCTAAGGTCAGTGAAAAGCCTACCACAAGAGCACATTAAGCAACCGCTTGGTATTTGTGTTCTGTTGCATATAGCACTATTTCATAAAAATGCGTTCTCAGGCCCATTTGGCTGCTAGGGGCCTTTTGCAGTAAGAAATACTGCTCAATGCAGATTTATTCTTCTTGCATAATTATACATAATCTTGCCAAAATTGGGGGTAATTCTACATGATTATGCTAAACTGAATTACGCAAGTTATGTCCATCACTACTCAGGACGTGTTTTGTAGGTGATTTGTTACTGACCCAGGGTTATGGGAAAGTTGCAGTGAGGAACAAGTTAAGATGCTCCTAATGGTAATCTGGAACTTTCTAAAATTGCCTTTCACTGAGATTGAATGCCACATTGTCATATTCAGAAGCTAACAATGTATGTACGGGGCGGAGCTAGCCAGCGAACGAGATGACTGCCTGAGGGACCTGGCTCTCCCTTCCTTGCCTCCCGCTGTGGGGCACTAACAGTAAAATTCGGCTGGGGCCACCACCACAGTACTTTCCAGTCCCCCAATAGTTGCACGCTACAGAGGCCCTGAAGCTGTGTCACCAGATTGTGTGTACTCCTCCATGAGGCCGGACTGTCCTTCCTCTCACCACAGTCCTGGAGAACTGGCGAAGCCCATATCAGACCTTTGTTGGTCTCTGCATCTGTGGCTGCGGGGAACCTGGGAGCCTGGGAGGCGATCTGATGCACGTGGACTGCGCCTGCGATTGTGTGTATGGGTGCGGCGCGGGCCTACTTCTTCTGACTCGGGGGACACGCACTAGAAAAGACACCATACATAAGCGGAGTGGGAAGTGGAGGGGGGCGGTTCTGCTACCCTTGAGCCCCACTCCTCACTGTGGACATATCGCCAAAGGCAGATCTACGCAAACAGGGAACAGCACCTACAGCACGCGAGGGGCTACAGATAGGCTTGCGCCCCGGGTCTGAGGACATTGACACCACAGCTCGGAGATCCTGTTCCGGGCTCCCGGCGAACACTGCTCTCACCCTTGCTATACTGTTCGCGGTGTCTCTACGCGCCATACACACTCTGTTTTTGCACTAATGGCCCGAAGACTCACTGGATCGACGATTTAGGCTGCGGAGTGAACCGATTGCACCACCATGGGTCGCCCGGATCGCTCACAGCCCAAACTGTCATTTGATTCCAACAAGAAGCCCAAAACTACTGATCCCACGCCACGAACGAAGGAGCTGAAAATGCGTCAGAAGGAGAAACAACGGACTCGGACATTTGATGTATATTATTAGCAATGGAAAAGAACCTGCAGGGCGGCATCACCTCCTTAGGTACCAAAATGGACGCCCTCACATATCGCATGGATCGGATGGCGGAACGACTAGATAAACACGCCGAACGCCTGGACATGTCGGAGCACTGAATAGGGGAGGTGGAAGAGGCGCAGACAACCCTAGACTCTGACCACAAGCAGTTGGGTAAGGTGATTCAACTCTTGCAAGACAAGGCAGAAGATTTGGAGGCGCGGTCGCACCGATGCAATATACACATCACGGGCCTGCCTGAAAATACACAGACGGGGAACATGGAACTTTTTGTTGAATCCCTCTTGAAGAAACTGCTGGGAGAGAATGCCTTTTCGGAGATGTTCGTTATTGAAAGAGCGCACCGCATCCTGGGCCCGAGACCTAAGCCGGGGGCCCCTCCACGCCCCATCGTAGCCAAGCTTCTTAATTACAGGGACCGGGACACTGCGTTGAAACTGGCCCGGGAGAAGCAGCCACTGACATACGAGGGCAGCACCCTCTCTCTGTTCCTTGATTTCACAGCCAGAGTCCAGGAAGCGAGACAACAGTTTGTCCCGATGAAGCGACAACTACGAGAACTTGGTGTTGATTACACCATGTTATATCCTGCTAAATTGAGGGTCAACAGGCAGGGGAGGTTGACGATCTTCACAGACCCTAGAGCACTGCAGAAAGCAATGAAGAACTGGCGTAAAGACACTCCGCATGAAATGGATGAAGTAGGACTGGACGAGGCTTCTGGAGGCTCCATGGAGGATCAGGACTGAGGGTATGATCGGCACTTGGGTGAGGTACTCGTCTTCTAGATAATTGCAACACTGGGAAACTCACAGCATGGTTCCTGACACCGCCAACTTGGGCGGGGGATGATGCCTATGTAGAGACTTTGACACACTATGCTCTGCTGTGATATCACGAGGATGTAGTGAATTATGTTATGTGATGGATGGGAGAATTTTCTCCTGCTGTGGCTACCCTTCTTCTGATATATTCTTAGTCCCTTATCCACTGCGAAGTTGTCCCCAAGGCGACTAGACATTTGCTGCCATTATGCGGGGAGGCGACTCAGATAGGTGAAACGTGAAGATATTAGTCTTCTATGACTAAGGTGATCTATACAACATGGCTGGAGATGAGGAAGGGGAATAGTAAGATTGGAAGTTGAGAATCAATGTCCTCCGCTGTCATGGTAGACTATTCACGCTTAGGAGGACACTGGTTATTATTTGATCTTTTTCTTTCAGAGGCCGAGGAGCAGGACAGTAAGGTGGGAATATTGCTCGAACATTATAACTGACTTATTGTGAGCAAGCTACCTACGTTCCTGTGTGTATAACACCCTTTTTTCTGTCTAAATCCCGCTATCGGGAGTCACATTCTTAATTTGGTTTGTTTGATTGCTTGTATTGATATTGGGGTTGAGAATGGCGGGAGGGTGGAGGGGGCTGAAGGGAGGGTGCAGGATTTTCAGGGAGGGTGCGATAATTTGTGTGTTTTCGGTTCTGCTTTTCCTTTTGGGAAGGGGGGAGGTGGGTTGGGACTGGGTAGGGAATCCCGAGTTCTGGAAGGGGATGTAGTAATGTTCAGATTGGGTGAGGAACTGAGACGCGGCAGAGTTGGGGTTGGGCAGGCGTGGGAGGAGTTGTGGGTAGTTTTGCATTTTTCTCCTAATAGATTGACGATGGGTAGGAAGAAATGTTTGTTTGTAGTATGTAAAATAGGGGCTTTTATTGGCACACGCATCACACAGTGGACGCACCGTACACAGCACAGACCTGTCGCAATGGACCAATTATCTGCACCTTGGTACCCGGCATGACACAGCAGACACACAATGTTGAAACTAGTACATTTCTGACTTGGAATGTCCGAGGATTGAATGATCACAAAAAGGTTCGACGTGTACTCCAGTACCTCACAAGGCATGCCATAGACGTTGCACTCCTTCAGGAGACACACCTGTGCCCAGACAGCCCAACACTGTACTACAGAGGGTTGCAAAATAACATACATGCAGCAGGATTTAACTCTCATGCCAGAGGCATATTGACATGGGTTAAGCCCACAGCCTCTCTGACTCTAACTCCACTTGCTACGGATAGCGAAGGCCGATATGTCATTACAGAATGTAAGGGGAAAGGGATGTCTTTCCACATTGTCAATTCTTATGGACCTAATTATGACTGCCCCCCCTTTTACATTACACTAGCTGGGAAGGAAGGAAGCTGGGAACTACCATCCAAGCCAAACACCCCGCCGCCATCACCGGCGAGCCCGCTGGCCACGCCCCTCTTCGAGGCCACGCCCCACCTAGCTGTCCTCCTGCACATATAAAAATGTGTATCTTCAGGACGCGCAGCAGACGAGCGCAGCGAGCACGCCGTTTGCGCGCCGAAGGCACGCCTGAGGCAAGCCCGTCTGCGACAGGCCGGGACCAGGGGCCATGCCCCCTGACATTTCATCTCCTGATTCTTCTATCACCTACTCCAGAGATGCCCTTCTTAGCTTCAGACCAGCACACTGTTTACACAGTCTGCCCCTGAACTGTCATCTGGCCCCCATCACCTGCTCTATTTGCAACCTTTCCCTTTCCTCCCTCCCCTCTCTAACAAATATAGCACCCTGTAATTTCCCTTCCACTCAACTTCGGTCTCCACACACTAAGCCCCCACAAGTTTTTTTGTTTATTAGTCTAAATTGTAGGTCTCTAGGGAAACACAAGAGAGACATCTTTGTTCTTCTTATCTCTACCCAACCAACGGCTCTATTTCTTACTGAAACATGGCTTAAAGATCACTCTGGCCCTGACATTGCATCCGCCCTCCTCGACAACTACACGTACATAGGAAAAAATAGAGTGGGGAAAGAGGGTGGCGGCATCACCATAATTTTCAACAGACTATATTCTTGTAAATGGGAGAACTTTGACATACCGAACAGTGAAGCAGGATATTTTAAACTTCTGCTGTCCCCTAATTTTACCTATTCTGGGATGCTCATTTATCGCTTGCCTGGCTCCTCCAGCTCGTGGGCCACTGCCCTTCCCGAGCTTATTGCCCCTCTACTTCAGGACTCCACGAATTTCACGATTATCGGTGACCTAAACTTGCACGTTAATGACTCATCTTGCTCAATTACCTCCAATCTTCTTCAAGACCTAGCAGCTCTTAACATCATTTTACACAATTCTGGCCCCACCCACAAAGCTGGGAATCTTTTTGATCCCATCCTCTCCAATCTTGAATCTATTGTGTGCAGCCCATCTCTACCCATCTTATGGTCAGACCACTACTTGGTGACCTTTTCTGTCACTACTAGCTGTCCGTCCAACCTTCCCTCAACCCTCACTGAATCTAGACCTTTCAGAAAATGGAATAATCTGGACCCTATAAAACTTAACGCTTATCTTGAGAATACCAGACCCTTTACTGAAGTCACCAACATTAAAGCGGACTCCCTAGTTAACACCTGGTTAACTGAAGCTGTTAATGTATGTCTACTCCTGCAAAAGAAAAAGCACAACCAGCATCACCCCCCCACGCCCTGGTTCACGGATGCATTGAAAAAAGAAAAAACTTTATGTAAAAACCTTGAGCGCAAGTGGCGCACACACTAAGACACAGGCTCTAAGCAAATATACAAGACTGCCTTAAATAATTACCATATACTCTGCAGAACTGCCAAAAGAGAATACGTCAATATTACCATACTCGAGGCACAAAATCGCCCCAAGGCTCTTTTTAAGGCTGTACAAGAATTATCGGGAGCAGCATGCCAGCCCAAAGCGCCCTGCCTAGACGCCTCACAATGCAATTTCCTGGCTGAATTTTTTATTTCCAAAATTTACTCCATTTATGTTGATTTTGACAAGCCAATTTCCCCCTCCCCTTCCCCAAAACTACTTGATCCGGCCACCCTATGTGTCCCAGAGGCTTCTGCGGACAAGCTCACTACATCTCTGCAACTGAGTAGCCCCACCAACAGGTTGGTTTCTGTGATCTCTCCTGAACCCGAACACTTAGAGGAAATCCATATTCCACCTGCCAAGCAAATTAGTACTTGGAACCTTCTCAACAGCTCTGCACTCACCAACATAATCAACAACATTAAATCTGGTTTTCCACTGGATCCACTTCCCCCTCAAATGTTAAAAATTCTGGACACCCCCTCTCTTAATATTATTCTGGATCTACTTAATTCCTCCCTCAGAGAAGCCAAGGTCCCCTCCGCTTGGAAACATGCCATGATCAAGCCACTATTAACCCTTTCGATGCTCATGACGAGCTCAGCTGATGACGAGCTGAGCTCGTCATGAATAAAGGTGAATAGTGATTTTCAGCACAGGAGGGGGAAAACGCCTAGCAGCCAAGGTGTTTAAAAAGGCTAATGCTGACACCAACAACCTATCCAATTTCCGTCCCATTTCTCTCCTCCCTGTTTTCTCAAAAATACTAGAAAAACACATTATCACACAACTCACCCAGCATGTTAAATCCAATAAGATCCTCCATCCATCTCAGTCTGGTTTCAGATCCGGCTTCTCAACAGAATCTACCCTGTTGGGGGTCTCAGAAACTATTCGCTGCCGAGTGGATGAAGGGGAGACCGTGGCACTCATTCTACTCGACTTGAGTGCCGCTTTTGACACGGTCTCCCACCCCATCCTCATCAATACCCTTAGATCATCTGGCATCACCGGCCCAGCCCTCAACTGGCTCATTAGCTTTCTTTCAGACCGTACTTTCCAAGTCTTTTCCTCTTCCTCTGCTTCTGAAACCTATAAATCGGCGCATGGTGTTCCCCAGGGCTCCATCCTAAGCCCCTTACTTTTCAATCTGTATGTCAGCTCTCTGGCCTACATTGCAGAACAAGCAGGGTTAACCATCTACTCATACGCTGATGATACACAGATCATCTACTCTCTCTCAACCGGTTCCCATTCCACCCCTTCTTCCCTCTGTGTCGGCCTTAGTAACATCGCCTAGTGGATGCACGAAAACAAACTTAAGCTGAATGGGGGGAAAACAGTGCTTCTCTTATTTGACATGAATACTACTCTGTGGGGCCCCCAACATTGGCCCGCACAAATAGGTAAGCTCCGCGTACCATCTAAAACAGCTCGTAATCTGGGCAAACCAGAGGATAATCTCTTGACGGTGCTGCGAGCGGTGGTGCTGTTCAACTCGCTTACTGGGATACATGTGAACTGGAGCAAGACAATCATGTTCCCGCTTCCCCCAGCCACCAAGCGTGTAGACCTGGAGTATCCTATTCAGTGGACCACTGATTCGGTCCGATACCTAGGTATTCGTCTGCACACAGACCCTGAGGTGGTTGTAAGGGAAAATTACGGGGTAGCCCTTTCTAAGTTGGAAGACGATGTGAGCAAATGGATCAAGCTGCCTTTGTCCTTAATGGGCCGCATTTCCCTGTTGAAATTGATAGTGCTACCTCGCTTCCTGTTTCTCTTCACCAACATACCGATGGTACTGTCGGGGGCTTTCTTCCCACAACTCGACTCACTAGTTCTGAGACTTGCATGGGCTGGGAAGCAGCCCAGAGTGGCATGGGATATACTCATTCGGCCCTACGAGGAAGGCGGGCTGCACGCTCCGGATCTAGAATTGTATTATCGGGCCGTGCAGGGGGGCGCACGCATATGGGTGAATCCATGATCCGACTGATGCCCCACACTTGCGAATTGAAGTTATAGTGGCTACCCCAACTCCGCTACCGGCCTTGATGTGTCGACCTAGAGATAGACATACAGGTATTCTTGACTCATTGAACGTTGTGACGCATGCCTAGTATCACTTGAGGGACGCCCAAGCTTGCTCAATGTTGTACGCCCCAAATGCAAAACTAGCATGGTGCTCGTGGCTCGACCCCTGCATGGATAGAGGTGTGATAGCGTCACTACTTCAGCTGAAAATCGCTCGCAACTGGGAGGACGTAGTGCTGGAGGGTGAAGAGGGAGCTTCCCTCCTACCACTTTTCCAGTTTCACAGAATCCGGCATGCCTTAAGAAATCTCCTGGGCGAAGGGATGACTGAGCCCCAGGCAGTGACGGCATATGAGTATGTAGTGGCGGCGAAAATGCCGGATAAATTAATTACAAACTTGTATTGTACTACCCTCGCGGAGCGAACAATGGACTATACTAAACCTAGACTGGCGTGGCAGAATGACTTGAATGTAGACCTTACCAAGGAACATTGGAGATACTGTTGTGCCAACGTAAAGAAGGTATACATGAACGGGCGTCATCGGCTGGCACACTTCAAATTCCTGAATAGAGTCTATTATACCCCTGAACGTCTATGCCGCTATGGACTGCGTGAGACTTCGAGCTGTGAGAGATGCAGAAAACTAACGGCGGACTTTTTGCACCTAGCATGGTGGTGCCTGCAGATTGCGACCTTTTGGTGTGCAATTTATAGGGAGGTGAATGAAACCACCGGCTTGTCTCTGACTCCATCTCCATTGCTGGCCCTACTGGGGTACTCTAAGGATATAGTACCTGCTAAGCGGAGGCTGGTAGACATGGCCTTCTTAGTAGCAAAGAGGTGTGTTGCGTCCCACTGGATGCAGGGGCCGGCACCGACATTGACTAAGTGGTCGAACGATATGTTATTCTGCTGCACGCAAAGGGAACTATATAGCGGCCTACTCCCACCTAGGAATCGCCCTAAAAACTACTGAGCGTTGTACCTGGAGAGGAGATCGGCACAGTGTGTGGATGACTAGAACGATCCACAGACGGCTGCTGAGTTAGGGGACACACAAGAGGTTAGGACAGGACAAACCACTGAGATGACAGTCGACTAACAAACAACAACTAGAATTACTGATGAAGGGCCTAGAGCGGGAGAAGTGGGAACAGCTAACGCATGAACGAGGGGGAAAATTGTTTGTGCACATGTCAACATTGATGTCTGAACTGTAGAACTTTATTATGATCACTATTCACTGAGTACGTGCTGAAGCTTGTTTAAGTTATGATTGCAATCTGGGTGCTAATTCCTTGTCCCTTGTATGTGAGCTTTATTTGAAATGCCAATAAATTGAAATTTAAAAAAAACAATGTATGTATAGAAAGTATATGGTAACTGAAAGTATCCTCCATACAATACGTCTTGTAAAAAGGATACCATAAGAAGATATGAATAAAGGAAACAAACAGTTCATGTAATCAGGAATTACCTCACTGACAACTGGACACAAAGGCCCTGATTACAATGTCAGACACCGTACTGGTCTGATTTGAATGTGACCACCAATAGGGTAGCTGGAAGCATCCATTTTACAATGGAAGCTTGTACGGCAGGCAGAATAGGTCCACAGCACAAGAATCCATTTTAGAATGGATGTGTTTGAACATCCCTGCACCGTGTGGCAGATACCAAGTAGTTAGAAAACACAGAGTGCCCACAGGTCTAGAGTAAATAAACCTTGGTACGACATGAACCAACAAAATAAACACAAAGAAAGTGTAGTATATGGATCCTAAAGGTGTAGCTGATGAGATAGGGGTGCCCCTTAGTGAATAAGGATACCCATCAGTCACTGTCTGATATGGGTATAAGGGAGCCCAGATGATGACTAGGACGGTATCTGACAGTGACTGATGGTTATCCTTATTCACTAAGGGGCCCATTTAGGGTAATGGTCGTGCAGGGAGTTGTCTTTTAGGTTGTAGGGTTGTGTTTATGTAGTGTAGTGTAGTGTAGTGTATTTGGGTTTCGGGTAGTGGTCATGCAGGGGGTTGTCTTTTAGGTTGTAGGGTTGTGTTTATGTAGTGTTGAGTAGTGTATTTCGATTTAGGGTAGTCTCGTGATGTTTGCATAGTGGGTAGTGTAGTAGTGTAGGATAATATAGTGTATGAGGGTAAGGTTAAAAGAGTAAAAAATGCGTAGAAGTTGTATAGTTAGTAATATACTGCGAATTATATGCATATTTAGTACTTTGAAATGTATTTGCAAACTAAAAGCAAGCACAGTTAAATCTTGCATAATAATGATATTTGCGATATAAGAACATTGTAGTAAGAAATTGCAAAGTAATAGTCATATATTCCATTTTGTATTTGCAAGCAGCTGCATTTTGTGATTTGCATTGTTTGCAAATGCAAAGTAGTTTCATACATCTGGACCCTAATCCGCAAAATGAACCTCATAGGAGCATCGAACGTTCAGCGCCCAGTGCTGAACGTTTGAAGAACGAATGCTGGCCCGTCGGCCAACGGTTGTGCACAGCACTGGCTAGGTAGTGCTCGTGACGACCGTTGGCCGACGGCAGCACTTAAGGGGTTAAGAGAGAACCAAAGTGGGCCCGGACAGGAAATCACTACACTTCGTATGCCTATAGGGCAAAAGAGAAGCTATCAATCAAGTTATCAGGATCACTAATGTGAAGCAAAAGGAACTACTGCACTAATTGGAAAAAAGTCACTTATATTGGAAGATTTAATTTAGCTGACATTTTAAGTAAAACCCCAAAATTAGACACTATGTCCAAGTATGAACAAATTATGGCAGAAAAAGGAGAACAGCTGTAATGGCCCATCTAATGATTAGCTAGTAACAACACACCAAGAAAAATTGGCAATGCTAATAGGTTTAGCTTGAAAGAATTGTTGCATGGTAATATGAAAAAAAACAAGTAAATAGTATGGGAATTATTATGTATCTGTGTACAAGCAAAGAACTGTAGAACAATATTGCTGTATCTTAAAAGGTCAAGTGGCAGTTGCTCTGTCAAGCCACACCTAAATATTGATGTAAGTAAATGATTTCTGCTGCCAGAGAAAGGCAACATAAATTATCTAGTTAACTAAGACACTTTAATAGTAGTACAGTGTCATGTATGTGCCCTTGAAAGTGGAAGTTCAAGCAGCTGAATAAATAAACACAATGATCACAGTTGTGTGGAATGCAAGCACATTTTGTGGAAGCACACACCTTTAGCCCAACCAAAACACGTACTTTTGTCTACCAACATGTGGGCGGAGCCAAAGCCCTTCTCTAATAATCATCACATAATTGTCTGGTGACAGGTGCGCTGTCAAGCCAGACTATAAAAATGTGTGAGCCAACAAGTGGTGCAGTTCCGAGTGGACGATGCTATAACTGATTAAACAAAACCAATGGAAAGACAATAAAAAAAAGCATTAGACCCTTTCGTAAGTGTCCCAAATTAATGACAAATAAAAACACGGGCTAAAGAATTTCAAAATGAATATAATTATTGTGAATGGGAAGAAAATAATAAATGAAAAAAAGGTGCATATTCTCAAAAAAATTAAGAATGACACAAATGATTAGGAAAGTGGGCCTTAGACAATTCATTGTTTTTTTAAAATAGACAGTTTTATTGATTTACAACAAAACCAGTCATGTTCACAGTTCCTTTTGGCCAAGGAATCATCACAGATTCACACAACATGGGTAAAGAGCTAGCAATATTACAGTTTTTGGGCAGTTTAGCAGCGTAACTCGCCCCACCTTGGGCACAGTCATCCAACCCAAGCTCTCTTTTTCAATTCCACAGTAATCCATCCATTTTCTGTATACCTTGCTATGTTTCTATTTGCATTTAGGAGAAGCAGCTGACAGTGACTATTCTGGCCACAAAACTGAATCAGATCATTCTATCTCACCACTTTAAGGAGAGTCAGCCGGCCATAGATTTGTAGGAAATCTGGATTGCAAATGCGCAGTCAACATAGGTACCTATCTCTCTTCTAGCTGTCGAAGACCTCCTCCACTTGAAGACACTGGATTCAAGATCATCTCCATATGCAATGTTTGTGTGTCAATGAATGCAAAGATACTAGGGGCCTCATATGCAAAAATCTAGAATTGCGATTTCCTAATGGCGATTCTTACAGAATCGCAATCATGAAATTGCAGTTCCTGTTGTAAGAAAACAGACATCTTTCAAATAGCGATTTAGAGTGGGTCGCCAATTGATCCAGCTCATAAATATTAATGAGGTAGGTCGCAGTTTGCAAACCATTAGGACGTAACAGGGATGATGGCCTGCTGGTGTCAGTAGATCACCATGTCTATGATTGCTTTTTAATAAAGTAATCTTTTTTGCTCTCAATTTTTTTTTTCCATTCACAAAGGAGAATGGGTCCCATAGGAACCCCTTTTCATTTACGAATGGTTTATCACCTCCACCAAGGAGTTAGAAAAGTATTAATGTTTTGCAAACCAGAATTTGTAAGAAAACATAAATAATGTCCCATTCAAATTAGGTATTCAGAAGGGACACCCAAAAAGCACACCTTCCAAATACCGAATCGCATACACAATTTGAAATTCGCTAACATGTAATGTGCAATTTGTAATGTGTAGTTTGTGCTTTGAACATATGTAAAAGCATTATGCTTTGCACATATGGCCATCAGCAATCACTGCCCTCATAGTGTTCAGCCCTCACCATGCGGATGCTTTCCACAATCTCTTCGGTACTGGATCAATTCTTATTTTACCATAAACTATACTTTTCTTTAACGTTCCATGTGAGGACGTCCGTCAGAGAACACAAAAGCATCAGGGCAGCCGGTTTCCCTATTTACAAGTTTCTTCACTCTTTTCAGCACTTTAACAAAGAGCATTATGTATTGCTCACTGATAACCTATTGGTAATGATACTTATTTTACCCCACCTTCCTTCTTCTATCTTTCTCACAACTATATTGTGGTATTTTAGTTACAGATGAAAAATATCCTTAGAGAAGTGTCCACACACTATAGAAAGGTGTATACTATTTCATGCGATACATTGGAGCAATTTGAAGTCAATGCAACTAAATGTGATTATCCGGAACAGTAATTGTTATTATGTAGAGGAGCCATCTCGTATTGATCGATGAGTCTGTGTGAGTTTGCTCATAGGAATATTAATGTCTTATGCACAAGAGGAGTCATTAAAATCTGTAACAAAACCTTGACTTTAATCCTAAAGTGCACATCAGTCTGCTTATCTGAATTCTTTTGTCAGATATAAGCTAAAGATAATCTTGATCGAGGTAGGAAATTATTGAAGCAAGCGCCGCTGACTTTAGAGGCAATGCATCTAGCTTAAATTAGATATCTGATGCTTTGCGGTATAGTTAAAAAGAAATAAATTAATGGGTGGGTGGCGGGAAGTAGAATATCTAAGCTGGATCAATGAGTTGCTTTTCCAGACCCACAGCAGGGGTGACTGATGTTCGTGTAACCAATGAAGCAGTGATTCCCACATGCTAACATGCTCCTTTCCCTCATCGAGTGATGGAAATGCGCAACTAGGAAACAAAAGTTCTTTAAACTGCTGTTTTCGTGCCACCAGGAATCCTGATTTGCTACATAATTTCTGCCGTATTACATAAATAGTTTTTTTTCATGTGTCTGGCTATTGGTTCTTTTTTCTCTGCTGTACTGAACGTTATTTATTCACGCACTACTTCAGCAATGCTAAACACCTTGTGGTGCAGTAAGAAGGTAACTTTAGTGCTGACAAATAAAATTACAGATCCACAGATCTCACATACCTCTACGACTATTACCACAGACAAAGTCAAATCCCACCAACAAAAAACGGATTTTTCGATATGGTGTGTTATATCTCAGACAATTTGCATCTATGTACATAATTGGAAAGACGAGATGTACGTTAAATGTTACAGATGCATTTTTAAAAAGGTTTCTTAAAATATCCGAATGAAACGCTGTTTTTGGTTAGGGTTGCCACACTTTCACTTAATCATTAATTATAAACGCGGTACTACTCCCACTGGCGAATTCCACACACGCTCCTTTTCGACTCGTTATTGTAAAAAAGGGAGTGATATATGCTTAAGTATAGTTGTGAGTGAAGGAATATAAATGAAGCAAGTGGTATATGTCAGACCATCAGAATAGTTAAGAAATGATCAGCAGGGGTGAACATGTAAAACAAAATATTTTGTGGGTTAAAGTTCCCAAACAATTAATCAATCTATATTTATCTAATTTATATAGCTGACTAATCACTTGAGAGGGTCTCAAGGCACTGAGTGGGTCATGGGGGGCAGCTGATCTGTCTGGGCAAGAGCAGGGGCAGGAGCTTGGTCTTGAGCTCCTTCCTAAATCAGGTCAGCGACGGGGCTTGCCTGAGGTGGAGAGGCAGGGTGTGGCAGGTCTTGGCAGCGAGGTAGGAGAAGAACTTCCTCCAGTCCTGGTCTTGCGGATCCATGAGACAGTGGCCAGGGACAGTTGGGTTGTCTGAGTTAGCAGAGTTGTCTGATGGGTACTTGGAATAGAGAGGCGGTGGTTTAGATATGCAGACCCTGTGTTGTGGAGTGCTTTGTAGAGATGTGTGAGAAGCTTGAAAGTGAATCTTTTGTTGACTGGGAGCCAGTGGAGTTCACTGATGTGGCTGCAGCAAGGGATGTTGAGGACCAGTCTGGCAGAGGCACTTTGAACTTTCTGTAGTTTCTTGAGGAGTTTCTGGGTGATGCCGTCATAGAGTCCGTTACCGTAGTTGAGTCTGCTGCTGATGAGTGCATTGCTGACCTACTTTCTGGATTTTATGGGAATCCATCCAAAGGTCGTTCGAAACAAGCGAAGCGTATAAAATCATGTTAAGAGGACAGAGTTGATCTGGCAGTTCATTGAGAGTGAGGATTCCCGTATGATGCTGAAGTTTTGTGCGTGGTCTGTGGGGTGCTCCTAGCGCAGTGGGCCCCCAGGAGTCATCCTAAGTGGAGGGGGTGGGTCCAATGATGAGGACTTAGGTCTTGTCTGAGTTTAATTTGAGGCAGCTGTCTCTCATCCAGGTGGCAACGGCCTTCATCCTATTGTGGAAGTTGTTTCCAGCAGCAGTGGGTTCGTTGGGGGAGAGAATCAGCTGGGTGTTGTCGGTGTAGTCTGACTGTTAGTGGATTCTAAGAGGAACTGTGGTAGTCTGACTTGCTATGTTTAACCAGTGAAAAAGGAGCAGATCCAGTCCAGGGCTTTGTTGTGGATGCCGGCATTGTGGAGTTTTGCGCTTAGGCTGCAGTGGAAGATGATGTTGAAGGGGGCTGAGAGGTTCAGGAGGATGAGGGCTGCTGTTTCGCACTGGTCGAGGAGGGAGCCAAGGTCGTTTGTGGTGGTGAGGAGGGCAATCTCGGTGTTGTGATTGCTTTGGAAGCCAGATTGGCAGATGTCCAGGACATAGTTGGCTTTCATGAACTCAGAGAGTTGGGCGTTGTTAGATTTGGGGGTCTCTAGTTGGCAGAGATAGGTGCCTTTGACCAAATAGGTACCCTTGGGTCTAGTCAGGGTAAGGGGGTACACTCTTAAAATAACCCCTGCCCACCCACTTTGTAGCTTGGCACAAGCAGGCAGGCTTATCTTAGAGGCAGTGTGTATAGCATTTGTGATCACATACAGTAACCCAGTGACAACACTACAGATGGACAACACACAAGTTGTAGTATAAAAATAAGTATTTTTTATATAGACTTAACACAAGACCACAAGCAACAAAAACCCACAATACTGTACTTTAAAAATGGTAGAAATAGCTTAGTTCTCTTTAGATGTAAAATGCAACATTTTGAGTTCAATGTACCTTTGGATGCGTAACGCTATTCTTTGAAAGTGTTGCAGGGAAGGTGATGCGTTGGTTTCTTACAAGCAAGAATGGTGATGCGTCGATCCCTACTGCTGAGTAGGGGATGCGCTGGTTATTCTTCGGATGGGGAGGTAATGTATCAGTTTCGTACTGCACTTCTGTGGCGATGCAACCAGCAGCACCATGATACGTTGAAGAGCCGGTGCAATGAAACAAAATGGCATCTTCTTCTTGATGCGACAGGATGCGTGCACGCCCGACAACAGTGTGGTGACTCAACAATTCTTCTGAGCTGCAACCGGCCCTGCAACATGCTTCTCCGATGATATGACGGCATCTGCTGCAACAGCAATACTCTTCTCTAGTTATGCGATGACAGCGACTGTGGTGGTAACACGCTTCTTCGTCTTGAGTTGCACTTACAGCTCCCAGCAACACACAGTCTCTCAGAAGGCCCAGCTCAACAGCCGGCCCTTCAATTCCCAACAAGGAAAGGGAGGCAAGCTGGTTGGTGAAGTCTGTTGTCCATGAGACTTCAGCAGGAGGCAAGCTCTATCTCAAGCCCTTGGAGATCCTTTACAAGTTGATTTGAAAGTAGCACAAAGTCCTTTCTTTGGCAGTCAGGCAACCACTGCAGGCCAATCCCCTAAACAGCACTCAGCTTAGGGATAGTCTCCCCCTCAGTTTCTCTGGCTCCTCTCCTCAGCAAAGCTTCTTCTTGTTTCCCAAAAGTGATCTAAAGTTCTTGGGTCTTATTTATACTAGTAAATCATTTGTCCTTGGAAGGCAGAGGATCCTGTACCCAGTCCAAACTAGTTCTGTGCAGTCCTGTAGCACTTTGTTGACAAGACTCTTTATTTCCTTTGACAGTGTGGGCCAGGGACAACAGGCGCACCACAGGAGGTGTAGCCAGCATTGTGAAAGGCAGGCACAGCCCTAAGGTCCCAGGCGCACTCCTCCCACCCATCTACATGCAGATAGCTCTATTCAGCCCTGTGCTGACTCATCCTGCCTCCTGGAACCACCCAGCCCCTGTCAATCCAACTCCAGACAAGGAATACATGACCTAGCAGAGGCAGACTTCGACAGTTAGTCAAGAAAATACCTACTTTCTAAAAGTGGTATTTTCAAACACAGAATGTTAAAACCACCTTCACTAAAAGATGTATTTTATCATTCATACTAAACTCAAATTTCTATCTGGTTCCCGGAGTCAGTTAGGATCATAAGATGCTATACCCAAACTTCCCATTCGGTCCTATGGAGAACAGGTAGACTTGCAATAGTGAAAAACGAAAATGGCTGTAATTCACTATTAGGACTTGTCACACACACCAGGCCATGTCCTACCTTTTACCTACAATGCACCCTCCCTGCAGGCCTACCATAGGGGTGTCACTAAGAAAAGACTAATTCTCTACAGCCAATTTTGGGTAGAGTTGTACTATGTCTAAATTTAGGTGGAGTGAAAGTAATGGTAGGGGAATTCCTCCTATTGGAATAGATTCCCTCACACACCCATGCAGGTTTCGTGCTTCCTCATCGGGCAATGCTCCTTGTGGGGGTGCCTCCCCCCCGGGCCTCGCAAGAGGGCTCTTTATCGGAGATCTTTTTAGGAGGTGCCGCAGTTGTGCATGCGCATGTGTGGGCCCAGTGTTAATGTGTATAAGTGAGCAATAAAATTATCAAAACTGGATCCTCAAAGAGACTTTATTCCGGGGTTCAGAAGATAAATTAAAATATTAAGGACTGGAGTAAATCCTAACCAAGAAATACGTAGGGGGGTGAGTGAGTGTACTCCCGCTGCTCTCAGTCCGTGAAAGTGAAATGTACATAAAATGAGGTTAACACGTTTCACGCATTTAGTGCGCCCCTAATGGATCCTCTGTGTGCTTCCCCAGGACCTTGAGTAGTGTATTAATAAAGTGTAGAAAAGTGATATAAAACCATGGTAGTCAGGAGAAAGACAACCTGCACTGCCACCATACCTACATTAAGATGAACATGTGTCTAAGCACTGGAAAATACGTATTATTCGTATTTTCATATTCCACCCTGTAGTAGACATAGGAGTGAAAAAATGAAAATAAACAAATCAACTAAGGAAAATACATAATTTCAATAGCAGTACCATGACCGTCTCTAGACATTAATTTCCAATTTCATTAATGTATTTAATCACATGGAAACACACCTGCACACATAGAGAGAACAACTGATCACAGTAAAATTAGAGCATGCACTCTCTTTTGTACAAGGAGTGGTGAATATCGTGCAGACGGTGTCTTGGAGGCAATTGTTAAAATGCGATCGTCTCAATCAAATTGAGGAAGAGGTGTGGCGGTGTGGCGCTGCGGCCAGGGAGACTGACTCCAGAATCTGGGGATCCCAGTTCGATCCCCGGTGCCGGCGGCAGATTAGCCCAGCACCATGTGACTCTGGGCAATAGCTTCCATAATCTTCCCGACGGCCCCCAGCGCCTAGAGACCCTTACGGGTGATTGTTCGTGCTTTACAAATGTGGATTAGCATCTCAGTCATGCCACTTTGCCTGCACAAAAAGGAGTCTGGTACAATGGCCATTTTCATAACATTACACATACATGTTTATGGCAACATGTGCCATAAACACTTAGGACATACCAAGACACATAGAGGCCACAAATACCAAAAACACCTACCTTACTGCTGATAAGGGATGGCCACATCGGCAAGTGCTGCGAAAACACGTTGAGTATGGTGGCCATCTTTGAATGGGGTGTGAGTCCTCTGATTGAAAAAATAATATAGGTTTAAATGTGCACGCATCTGTCAGGTTTTTTAAAAAAAGAAATGGATGTGTAAAAACAGAAATACACTCTTTCTCAAAAAATGACCAATGATGTTTATAGTGCCTAGTCAACCCGGTATTGATTATACCCTGCTTGTTTCTGGATCTGCCCTTAAAAACCCAGACAAAACTGGTGATATAAACAGAGTCACTTATGAACGTTCATGAGTATGGTGGCCATCCTTGAATGGGGTGTGAATCATCAGATACGTTCACATACGCACACAGGTCTCTGGTCTAAAAGAAGAATGAACTAATAAAAACAAGAAGACACTTGATCTTTTCTTGATGATGACCCATAATATTTATAGTAGCTGGTTGAGTCATTCATGAATACTCCAAACAAGAAATGGCGATATCAATTGAGGTGTCATGTTTGTAGATGCCAAATGTGACAGCATGGGAGTAGACAGAGAACATATTCATGTTTGTAATCAAGACAGATATATAGTCTATCTTGATTGAAGGTATTATTCAAGTGTATATACTAAACAACCTAAACCTCTGCAAAAGGAACATGTGTCTAGATCAGGATGAATTAGGTGTTAAATATAACTAGTCATAAAAATAGGGCAGGTGTAGATCAGGTCTGGCCAGTGGGGCATCTAAGCTGGAAATCGGAGGGGTATCACAGTGACTATGGGTCTTGGTTATGCCTTTCAAGAGACACCAATACATGTATGCAATTAGTGCACTTAACCCAGTTCTACCCATGGGATTTATTAATTTAGCCCCACTTTATTGCTGTTCAGACGAAAAACCTATTGTTGTTCCTGCTTAAATAATGTTTGTACAGACCAACAAGGATTCAATTCAATTATGGTCCAGTGTAGGCTATCCGGGGGATAATTCTGATCAAGGCAATGGTTCTAAAGCCTTGTGTTTGTCTTCCTACATCGGATAGCACTCTTGTGTTCCCCAATGCGAATCTTAGCTGGGCGGGTAGTTGTGCCCACATACCTCTTAGAACAAGGACATGTAATCAGGTGTTTACAGTTTTAAGTATTTTAGTTGGTATGCCGTTTCTGAAGCCATGGTCTGTTCAGTCCAAGATCAAGCTGTTTAGAGGCCGTGGTTTGTGGGCACACTACACATGTCCCGCACGGGAAGTGTCCCGATACTGGGGAAAGAGACCATAATGTTGTTGGTCCTTGTATAGTGGGCTTCGGTCTGGTATGAACCAGAATATCTCTGAGGTTTTGTGTACCTTTGAAAGTAAACAATGGAGGAGAACCGGGATTGAAACTACCTGTCTCTAAAACCTTCCAATGTTTCTTAATGATTGTCGGAAGAAGGGTCGGAAGTGAAAGCTAGGGGGCTGTATTGGTTGAGCAATTGTGATAAAATATTTATTTTTACACTCAGTATAGGTAGGTGGATGGTGAGAAACATTTAGGGCACTGTTGGGGTCTTGAGTTCAAGGTAGAGTTCATCAAGATGATGGGATGGTTGGTTCGTCGAGAGTAGAGAACTTCCGCCTTTGGGTCTTGGACTCCTCCTCGCCAGTGGTGGCTCCCCAGAATACTCAGAGGGAAGACAAGAAATAAGTGGCGGTAAGTTCCCTGGTCTATAGCACTCTTCTCTTTTCTACGATACTCTTCACAGTTCCGGGTGCTGTTAGTGCTGTACAGTATGAACGACGGCATGACATGTGAGGGAGGGGCATGCAGGGATGAAGAGGGTCAACAAAAAAAGGGGGGAAGGGAAAGTAAAGAAGTCTGGTGTTTTTGTGGTCCTAGTAGGGAGGAGAGATGTAAGGGTAGTTCAGGTTCATAACGCAAGTGGGATACTTGGGTGGATAGCCTTTGCCGCTCCAATGCATTAAGAGAAACTCAAGGCATTATCAAAGAAAGAAAAAAAACAATCAGTCCGCAAAGGCCCAGAGACGTAAACGAAACACAGATTGCAAAATAAATCACACAGAACTGTTCTGTCACAGCTTACAAAGTAAATCATAGGGACTGTTCAGTTGATAACGGACGTTCGCCCCGGCCCAGACGTCTGCCCCTTCCTCCCACCTGGGTACCCTGGCTACTTCATACTCAGCGCCAATGTTGTACCTCTCCTGAGTTACGGCGGCAAACTTGTGTCTCCCGGGGGTATCCACTAGTCCTTGCTCCACGTCTCCTATTTTTCAGCGGCAGTCTTGGTGACGTGGTCGGTCCTTGGGGTTTTCTTTTCCAGCTCTGCAGGGCTTCTCGGTGTCCTAGAATCTTCCCGCTTTGCCTCCTTGGCATCCTCGGAGCATTCTTCTCTGTTCTCGATGACTTTCATGTTCGCCGCGTCCTCTCGTCAGAGGTCCCTTTTCCATGCTTCTCTCAGCCTTATTTGGTCGTCCCAACAGATGCTTTCGGCGTCATCCTGTAGAAGAGAGGGTATGAGGAATTTATTAACTCTGCAGTTGCTGGACCCTTTCTCTTCCACAGGCGAAGGTTGAGCCCCCAGGTATGCAGCACTCGGTCCCCATCGGGCTCTTCCTGACAATGATTTTTTTAATCTTATTAGAAGTAGGTGTAAATGGAGTGGCACATGTTAGTGTTTCTGACTGTGTCTTTTCTCTGACTTCCAAGAGGAATTTTACAAGCTAACCAATAAACAAATAGCTCAGACGTCAAAATACAAAATTGAAGCAGGTTACATATCAACCTACCTCAATACTGTGCATAAGGTAAGTAAAAAAATTTGCCCTACTGCAAGTGGCCACGATCAAAGGGATGGTGGAGTACTAGGATCAGCAGACTACAATGTCTGTGATTGCTTGAAAATTCAATAATAGTTTTTTTTAAAGTTTGTTTTCTCTAAAGGAAATAGGATGTGATAAAAAAATGAAAAGTTACACAAACCTTTTTTAGGGGTAGGCAGTGGTAATACTGATTTGGGAATCCTTTTCTGAATTACTAAATAGGTTTAGCTAACTTTTTATTTTGTCTATCTGCAATAAAGTATTTTAACCCATGATGATCTTTATTTGAATTGTACACTACTTTACAACAGTTTATAATATCTTTCAAGATCTGATGTTAGAACATTTATGGATATATATTTAAGGAAATTATGTCGGAACCATGGGTGTCAATAAACTAAAATCCTTGTGGTCACCTATACTTTGATCTTAATGGCATAACAGGTCGTGAAATCATATGACCCTTGACCCTAATTTTCCAAGAAGGCCTGTCACATGACCTTAGCATCACACTTTCACTCTTCTTACACTCCCTAAACTCACTCTTTTTTTGTGTGTGTCCTTATTAGCCTTTACGCCACCCATTTCTAACCAAACGATACCGCCCATGGGTTTTTTATCTCATATACCGGGACCGTTAACAACCACACTAGTGATGCCAGCCCACGACCACCTCTCTATATATGCCACCCTTTGTAAGAGGTTGGTACATAGGTGAACTCCACCGTCACGTTGAAAAACACCACCGGCGAGATAGGCCGAGACCTTAATCATTGGACTAAATCACTTACATATCCACCTATCCCCTTACCCTAGGAAAAACACTCTTCACCCAAAGTGTGCCAAAAATAATGTCCAAAATTTGCATTTAACTTTTGTTGGACCCAAAGTATCCATTTTAGCTGTGAATCTCATAGCTCGCAACCAGTCTGAAATCCCTGGAGATAGCGGGGACACCCAAAATTTACATATCTCTCTACGGGCTAAAAGTATCCCATAAAATACAAGTTTAGCTTTATCATCCATGCTTTTTGTCTGCAAATTTAACCTTCCAGTTATAATAAGTTCAGTGCTTACCTTAATAGTATGGTCAATAGCTTGGGATAAGCAGCTACTTACTTCCTCCCAAAACTCTTTAATATTTGGACACTCCACAAACATATGTATATCCTTCTCATTGGGACTTCTACACTTTGGGCATTCCACCAGCCCTCCAGGAAAACATGGCGGCCGGCTAACAGCGGGTCGCGGGTGTTTTGGAGAAGTGGCGGTGTGAGCAAGTGTAGGCGAGCACAGGTGGCGGTTCTTGGAGCGACTCTGCTCTTTCTTTTTTTTCTAGCTATGGGCGCTGAGACGTTGAGGCTCCGGAGGTTGGAGGTTTTTGAGTCGGTGGAGACGGCGTCCTACGCGGCAGCGTTTTTCACAGCAGAGAGGGAGAACGCGCTGCCACGGAACTGCGTGGCAGCAGGAGAGATTGCAGACAGCGGTTTCTCAACCAGGATCAGAGGCTCGATAAGCACAAGCGGCAGCTTCTGGAGTGTTTCCGCCCGTTCTCTTTAAGCGCCTGAGATTTCCAGGTTACGGGCGCCGAGGTTGTTTTCTTTTTTCCTCGATCGAGGTAAGGTGAACGACTTGCAGCGGAGTTGCATGGCGGCAGAGGGCTTAGATAGCCCTCAGTGTGAGGACAGACTGGGTGTGCTGGAAGAAGCAGTGGAAACGGAGGAGGAGCGTGGTGTGGGTTCAGTCGAGCCCACGAAGGTAGCTGGTTGTAGGGGGAGAGCAGCACATGAGCTTGGGAGGGGGCGCCGAGCAGCAGCAAGAGTAGGTTATAAAGGGAGAGGTGGTATTGGTAGAGGTATTGAATCAGGGACCTCTCTAGGCAAGTGTAATTCACTGACTAACAAACCTAACAAACCTAATAGAACCAGCAATGGAGGCTATTTAGAGTTCATTGAGGAGTGTGGGGATTTGGTAGAACATAAGCAAGCAGCAGACCCAGCGGTATTTGAGGTGTCTGGATATAAATTGAGGAGCGCGGCAAAAACTACTGCTGTTCCAGATACTGTTAGGGCGCAAGGGGAGGATAAGGCTCTCACCCCCATCAAGGGAAAAAATAAAAACTCACACGAGGTTAATTCTAAAAAAACCATAAAGAAAAAACAATTAATAAATACAATATCAAGAAAACTAGCATTTTGGAGAATAAAATCAAGACAACACCTTCACTCAACTCTTTTTTTAAAGTTATCCCTAAAACTGTAATACTGAAGCCCAACTTGGTAAATTCTGCTGAAAGTGCGACACCTGCATCAGGGGACGAGGGGGACAGTGCTTCACCGATAGAAACTACTGCTATAGACTGGTCTGGCATTTTAAGTCCTAACCAATATCAGCTTCTTATGGCCGATATGGAGGGGGAAGACCTGGTGGACATGAGTAAAGTGCCGGCAGTGCTAGGACCTGAGGAAGTAAATGAGATAATTTTGTCGGATTCGAATTCGGGGGCAGTGAATGAGCTGACTTCCTCAGATCTGAATATGGGGGAAAATTCTGATATGGCAATAATAGCCCTTTCGAAGAAACTGGACTTGGATATGCATAAAGGGTTTGAGGAGTATAAGGCGATTCAGGAGAATATATGTGATTCATGTACTAGCTTGGAGGTTAACTTTAGCGAATTGAGCTCACGTATGGTAGTTCTAGAGGTTGAGGCAAAGGAGCTCCGAGATTCTGTTGCAGACAACTGTAGAGAGATCGAAGAAATTAAGTTTAGAGAAAGGGCGCAGGAAGAGCGAATGGAGAGGCTTGAAAATATGCAGAGCTGAAACAACTTAAAGATACTGAAATTGCCAGAAGGAAAAGAAGGGGTTGATATTAAAAAATTTGTAGCCCATCTTTTAAAATCTGAGCTGGAACTGGAAGAGGACGAAGAGATGATTTGTGCAGATATACAGAGGGTCCACCGAGATCCTTTTAGATTAAATACTAACCGTTCCAAGCCAAGAAAAGTTTTGATAAATTTTCTGACATTTAGTTTAAAAGAAAAAATGTTGTCAGTCGCTTTGAAGAAAAAGAATGTCTTGGTGGACGGGGTAAAAATTGAGGTGAGGTCTGATCTGTCACCGGTCACAGCTAACAGGCAGTGGGAGCTAGGCAAATGCATAGAACCACTTAGGGCATTGGGGGCTACAGTTCAATTAAAATTTCCAGCCTTTTTAAAAGTAATGTGGCGGAACAAGATGCACAATTTCCGAGTAGTAGAGGAGGTTGATGCATTCATTGAGCTATGTCAAGAAATGACCAGGCAAGCTGCTGTATAAGATAAATATTTGACACAATGTTTACTATTAAGCCTGTGTTTATTGGTATAAGATGTTTAATATGAAGCACCGCCATGAAAAAGCACCCACATGGCCTTGGCCAAAGGGAGGATTGTAGGGTTTTCCATGGGAGGGGTGGGTAGGAGTAGTTGGGGGGTAGGGATGGTGGGGGGGAAGGGGTGGGAAAAGGGAGAAAAAAGTCCTTAGAAGCTTAGCGACCACCAAAATGTGTGTTATGCTTTTTAGAGATCAATATGTGTGGGGCTAGTACAGGTGATTTAAAATTTTTGTCATGGAATGTCAACGGACTACGTACAAAATCTAGAAGACGAGTAATATTAAAATATTTAGAGGATTCAAAGGCCCATATCATAATTTTGCAAGAGACGCATTTGACCTCAATAGAGTGTAGGGAGGTCATGCAGGGTCAAAGGTGGGTTGCCCATGGGTTTTGTACTTCACAGACCATAGTTACAAAGGGTGTTGCTGTTCTGGTTAGACATGGGGTTCATTTCTGCCTAGAATTTTTTTTAGCAGACCCAAAAGGTAGATGGCTTATTTTAAGTGCAAGAATTGATTCTGAGTTACTAACCATAGTTGGATATTATGGCCAAAATCTTGATGAGGTAGATTCTCTGGACACTTTGGCTAGGGAATTGCTAGGATCTGCCGGTAAAATTATAATGGCCGGGGATTTTAATGCAGTTCTGGATTATAAATTAGACCGATCTGTAAACTCACGTGGGCTCATGAATCCCAAAATGTCAAACAGAATAAGGTTGTTGATGACTCAATTTGGGCTGTGTGATATCTGGAGATTTAATCATGGACAACAGCTGGGGTTTACATATTATAACAAGAAATATAAGCATAAATCTCGGATTGATTATGTGTTGCTGGACTTAAGGTTAAAAGATTTAGTTACAGCAGTGGGGCATGTAGGCGTTCATATTTCTGACCACTCGGCCATTACACTTAATATAAAAATTAAAGCATATGTAGCAGAAACAACTTGGAGGCTGGATCGCCCAGTACTTTTAGATCAAGAGTGTTTGCAATTTATTAGTTCAGAGTTTGAGGTCTTTTTGGATGCAAATGTAGGCACTGCAAAGATAGAGACAGTATGGGAGAATGGTAAAGCCTTTTTGAGGGGCAGACTGGGTGCCCAGGGAGCAAAAAAACGAAGAACCTATTTTAATAAAATTACTGATTTGGAAAAGAATATTTGAGAATTAGAGGTCAGCATCAATTCTTGTGAAGGTATAATGGTAGAGCAGATGCTGAAAGATCTAGAGGTGTTAAAACTGGATCTAATAGCAGTTATTAACAACAGAATTAGAGAGAAATGGGATTCCAGCCAGTTGGCTCACTTCAGTTATAGTGAAGGGTGCGGAAAGCTACTGGCTTGGAAGGCCAAGAAAGATCTAGTACATAATTTTATTAAAGAATTAAATTTGCCAGGTATGAGTGAGGCTATTACTGAGAGCAAGGGTATTGCGGATGCATTCTTTGAATACTTTTCAGAGGTGTATAAGGACGATTTGAATCCTGATACTTTGGAAATAGCGAAATGGTTGAGGATGGTGGATCCGCTTCCAACTGAGCTAAAACAGGTTTTGAACGGGGAGATACTCATAACTGAGGTAGAAAAGGCTATAAGATCAGCTAAGAGAGGGAAGGCTCCTGGGCCTGATGGTCTACCAGTTGAGGTCTACAAAGTATTTATGGAAAGCACATTGCCTCTATTGGTTCAGTTATTTAATGATATTTTGCGAGGAAAGGCGGGGTTGCCGGACTCTTGGAATGAGGCAACTATTGTTCTAATTGCAAAAACAGGGAAACCACCAAGTGATCCTAATTCGTATAGGCCTATTTCACTGTTAAATTGCGATTATAAAGTATTTGCAAAGATAATGGCGGATAGACTTAGTCTGGTTATTCCTAAACTAATGCCGGAAGATCAGAAAGGCTTCATTAAAGGTAGGTTCCTTAAGGAACTCACTTTTTCTCTAATAGGTACAATAGATTTGGCCTCAATATATACACTCCCATTAGCAGTAATAGCACTGGACGCCGCTAAGGCGTTTGACCGAGTAAATTGGATCTTTTTAAAAGCACTTTTGATTCATCTAGACCTGGGTTCATATTTTACTAATGCACTTCTATCACTGTACAATTCTCCCACCTCCAGAGTATTGATTAATGGGATTCTAACTAAATCGATTAAAGTAATGCGGGGCACCAGGCAGGGATGTCCCTTATCCCCTTTATTGTTTGACCTTTATATAGAGCCTTTGGCCTGTAAGATTAGGGGTTCTGAGAAGATCCGCCCTTTCTCGGTAGAAGCTTGGTCCAAGAAAATAGGTCTATATGCTTATGATATTGTAATTTATACTTCTAATCTTCAGCAGTCATTGGAAAATATATCAGTAATAACTAAAGAATTAGGAGCTGTCTCAGGGTACAAAATTAACGAGGATAAAACGGAAATTATGAGTTTGCAATTTGGATCCTGGCCCTATAAAACGCAAATTAGAAATGAGATATTTGGGGGTTAGGATTACTCAGAACTTGGATGACCTAGCAAAAATTATTTTTTGTTAGAATTAAAAGAGAAATAGGAGGAATGCTTCGAGGATGGAGTCATTTGTGTCTTAATCTATATGGACGCACAAACTTGATAAAAATGATGGTTCTTCCAAAACTAACTTTTCTATTTGAGACAATCCCTCCTGCATTTAAAGGAGAATGGTTTAAGAAGCTTCAGAGCGAAGTTAGTACATTTATATGGGCTGCAAAAGGATCTCGTCTTTCATGGACTAAGATAAGGCGAAAATTGCTTAAAGGGAGGTTGTCAGCCCCGGATTTTCAGTTATATTGTTGGTCTTTTGAGTTAAAAAATCTTAGAATTCTTGTGAACACTCCACCGACCTCGTGTATTGGTGTATTGTTGGCAGCAATGCTAAAAAGTTGCCAATATAAGGAATCTGGTTTTCTTTGTAAATTCACGCATCCAAAGTATTTCAAAAAAGTGCGTCTTAAGGTACTGCGGGAAGCAGCGGAACTTTGGTACTGGATTAGGAGGTTACTAAAAATCCCATATTATGGGTATTATACTTCCATTTGGGACAGCCCAGGATCTCCTGCATGGACCAAAGACGCACTGGCTATTCCTCTAAGATCAGCAGGGGTAGAAGTATGGGGACATCTTTTTGCGAATGGAAAGCTGGTTGGGTGGAGTCAGGGAGCGGCCATTTGGGGGCAGGCTGTATCAAAATTTAAATATCTGTAAATTCATAGTTGGGCCGGTAAAGCTGAAATCATCGTGGAACTTCAGAATGAATTGGAAGAGAAGATCCACTCAAGCCAAGTGTATAAAAAGGAAGTAGGACTTTGGTACTGGTCAATTTTGGAGAAAACGGACGGCCAGTTCTTATTGCCAGAATCCCTGTGGATGGATTGCTTGCCGGACATCGCATCTGAAACTCAATTGCAAGTAACTATGGCTATGTTGTATAAAGTTGTCAAACCCGCAAATTTAAGGCGAAATCATCTTTTTACACTCCACAGAGCGTATTGGTCTCCATATAGACTTTCAAAGTTCAAGCCTAAACTCACTCTTATTCATTCTCATTCACTCATTTACAGTCACTCCTAATCTCACTCATACTCACTCATAATTACTGACACTCAGGCCTAGGTTTTGCTCCCTGTTTGAGTCGCTTCTGTGATGCAAACCCAGTGCCAAGCGTTAGGATGGAAATAACATCCAACTCAAATTTTGATTTGTTTTGGATAGTGTCTCAAAGTAATAAACTATTGTGTTATGCACTGCTTTGTGTTATTTTGAGTCATGAGGGTATTTTGTGAGTGTTGAAAAGGCATGCCCATGCAACCACCTTTGGGGTTTGACACAAATCCCCACTTACAAACATTGCTAGAGAGGAATCTGCAACAAATTTGTATGACTCTTCGATGCAGGTATAACTAGGATGAATGTTTTCATTTCTACTCATTATTGCAACTTTGTACAGTACACATAAAAGTGGTAAAAGCCTTAAAGTAAAGTCTTTGAACTGGAAGGTACCCTTTCCAGTATAAAATGTATGCTTCTGATGAGGCACACACCCATGCACTATGGTGTAAGGGTGTGTGCTTTGGCACATGGCTGCAAAAAGTGCACCAGCGCACAGGGAGAGAAACAATGCACCATATCTTAGTAGATATGGTTGCCTTTCCCCTCTCCATTTGATGGAATGAAGTACAGTATCTTTGGTGCACCTTTGCCTTGCATCAAAGAATAGTAAATCTGGGCTTCAATCTCACACAATCTTACTCACTACCTGCCACTGACTCTCACTCACTTTCACTTACAGACAAGTTTACACCTGCAGACACATGCACACATGTACATGCACTGTCTCCCACATAAACACACTTTCACCTGTAAGCATGAACACAACATACATTTGAAAATATTTGTACTTACCCCAGCATCACAAAAGGTCCAGTTCCAGTTAAGTATGCGCTGGTTTTTATTACAATAATAGTGAATAATACAATATTATTCAGTATTTGTATTAAGAAAAATTGGCCAAAAATAATGACTCCGGAGCATCCCTTGTGTTCTCTCTGTGTTCTCTGTGTGCACAGATTTTGCCACCTCTGAGGCCAGGGGTCACAAAGGGACAAGCTAGGGGTTGCAGCTGCTGTTATATTCCTGAGTTAGGCCCATCTAGCGAAGCAGCTTATTTCTTACATTGTCCTCACAAATAACATTTCCAACTGTGACCTTTTTCACACATTTGCATGCACTACAGTGTTGGATTAGTTTCTCTGAAATTAAACATGTTTTTCCATCGAACTTCGCACAACATTATCACAATGCCCTGAAATCATGAACGAGGGCTCATTTCGCACTACGTACAAATGTCATCACTATCTTCATCCACAGGGTGACAGGGCTATCTATATATCCATAACATCACTAATCTATATGCACATCTCAAGGCTGCTTTCTATTTTAAAAGATGAGCATCTCAATAGATTAGCAGAGGAGGTATTTCAGCTGACCCAGGGGTCCTTGCATGCTGAGAAATCACCACACAGAGGTCTGACATCTTGTGAGGGGTGTCGAGTTCATGACCAAGACAGGGTCCTTCACTCTATCCCATCGGGTAATGTGGTTGGATCATCTCTTGGGGGGATTCTTGGCTCCACACCTACAAACACTCTAGGTAGACTCAGAGTAGGGTTCGCATAGTAGGAGTACTCTAAAAAACTGCCTTGTTTATGTGCCTGCATATATACATTGTTTAGCACCATGGTAGAACTATAGCTACTATTTACGCTTTTGGTGTTTGTAATCACATTGGTTCAACAAATATTATTATATTTAACGTTGGTTCAATAAATAATGTTGGTTTAATAAATAATATTGTATCACTGTGTATTCTCTGTATATTTCTCTGAGAAAATTAAGCACAAGTTACTGAGTGACAGGTCCTTTGCTGTTTCCGCAATCCCAGAGGGGTAAGGGTTGTCATGTTCAGTGGTTGCCAGAAAACCATTTGCTGCCTGGTAGCTTAGTGGGGCTTACTGTGGCACTGTGAGCTAGCTGGTCTATAGGCCAACATATCCTGCGGGGGTGTCTGGAATCAGACTAGACACCAGGCACTTAGTTAATGTGTCCAAACAATGCACATGTCCTTTGGATTGGTAGGAACTACACAAGACTGCGACGTCCATGGTCAGAACTAACTTCAGAACTTATTGAAGCCCACTTTAGCATCATCATGACCCTGCTGCAGTGCTGCTCTAGAGCATGTATCCTTTTCCACTGGTTGTTCTTCTGCAGTGCACATCAATGAGCTAGTGTGCAGTAATATTTGAATGCTCAGCTATGCTCCTAGAACTGACAAAACTCATGCATAGAGGTGGGTGACATTTCTTCATGGTAAGCAAAGTGCAGAAAATTCACACTTTTTTCCATAGATAAGTGAAATTGTGCCTGACTCATTACTCTGTGGGTGGAAAACAAATACAAAAAGCATAGATGTTTTGGGAAGCAGTGTGGAGGGTGTGGCAATTTAGGTGTGTCTGTGTGTGAGGGAGAACATGTGGGTCAAAAGCCAGTGCTGCCAACTTTGGAGCTGGGAATCCAAATTAAATTCTTAGCATCAGCTCAGCATCCTTGATTCTGAGAGTTTTTCTGTGTAAGAGAGAGAGAGTGTGTTGGCATCTATTTGAATGTGCTGCACTTTCCCATTTACTTTCCAACTACAGAAACTCAGGCAATGAAAAATAATTGTTACATTCTATGTTTTATTGCCCAACCTTGCGCATTTTATAAAACACACCAGGGCCAGTACACACACCTTGAGGTCCAAAGGACCTTCTTCTGCTTTGTTTCTATGGAGTGATCTTCCTGTTCAAATTGTAAAGTTCTCCAGTCTTTCACAGTAAAGTTCACCAGCATATGCCACATTCTGTTCATATAGTTTTTGGGATAACAGAAGTGGTTTCAGGAGACTGTTTGTGTATTCTTTAAGAGTTGGCTACATTCTAAGAAGTATTTCACATCTTTCTATATCATGAATGTCCAAGCATTTTGCTGAATTTCAAATAAATATTTGACATGGTTCTTTCTAAAAAAAAAGATTCCAGTGTGAGTAAATTAGTACATTAGCACCTGGTTTATAATACTGTGACAACTGACATTTTCCAAAATTGATACCACTAGAGTTGGCCCTATTTTGAAGTTGATTGAAGGCAGTTTTCCCAATGGCAGAAGGATGGCATGACTCCTGCTTGCTATTAGTACATATAGAATGCTGGCGAATTATGTCTTTCAAATAAAATTGTCTAGAAAAATAAAAATTGACTAATTTGTAAACTGCTTTATTGTGAAGAAAAAACCCACTTTTAAACTAGAGCAAACAATATTTTTCCAAACATTTATAAAATATACTACAAGCCGTATCAACATGTCATACTGCACTTAGGTTGTACTTAAAATATATATTCATGTCTTTCCGTCACATATGTCTCCATTAGGTTTAGGGTTAGACGTGACCTTTGTTGGCGTGGTTTCCCCTAACTGTTTTGACTTCCAACCTCATGTGTTGGTCTTGTTTTGCTTGCTAAGAAGTTGAATGCATTTGGCACTGCTGTGCAGTGTCAAAGTGCTGGGTTCATCATGTACATACTGCAGAGCGGTGTATATATGATAGGCTTATTCGAGATAGCTGAGGTAAGACCTATATGAGGGGCATGTTTCTCAAATGTGAATCCGTGGACCTGTTGCACTGGTTATGTCAACCGCAGAGGTAGCTCATTATTTGCGCCACAGGTCTGCCTTTGTGGGACTGTGTTCTTGGGCTACTGTTACTCGGTTGGCATTTAGAAAGCTGCATGCCAAGGTTTTGCATGTCTCCTGCTTTATCAGAGTTCTCACTGGTGACAGGGTGCAGTGTTGGTAAGAGGTAAGTGTGGGCCGAAAATTCGTTCCGCTCGCGGAATTTGTGGAATTTCGGCAATTTCACAATCCGCGAATCTCGCGAAATTGCAGAAAAATCCACAAATCCGCGAGCGGGACGAATTTTCCATGAAGCAGCACTGACAGGGTTATAGCAGGTGCCCAAGTTGAAGCGAATTTCTTTACAAAAGGGTTACAAAGAAATTAGCTTCAACTTGGGCACCTGCTGTAACCGTGTAAGTGCTTCCAGAGCGGCGCCCCGTTGCCTGCTTACAACTATTCTCTGACCCTGCTATGACCCTTGAAGCAGGGTCAGAGAATAGTTACAATTAGGCAACTAGGCTCCTGTCACAAAAATTAAACAGGAAGCACTTACAGATATAAATAAAGCAGGTGCCCGAGTTGAAGCTCAAATTCAGTAACGCATTATAATCAGCCCAAGAATCTAGTGAGCACGGTCGATGCAAGGCAGGTGTGCTTTCTCCCCAAATCTACCGTCTACAAATAGCTGTAATCCGTGATGGAGGTTTAGGCATCCACGAGTTTCTCGAGCGCAATCCCCCTGTACTTCCATTGACCAGGAGGCTGCTTTCTCCTCATCTGCTGCTCTGATCGGTCTCTGACCCTTTATAAACAAGAGGCATGTGATCTCGCACAGAAACCCGGCCCCACACACACTAGGCTACGCAACCTCTTCCCGCCCTTTCCCCCACCGTGATGGACAGCTCACTCGAGGGACCTCGGCGCCTATGGGCGCGGTGGCAAAGTTACAGACACAAGTGGTGACTGGACAACTCTTCTGGGCCTTTACGCAGCTGTAGTGTAGGAAAAGCAAGATACATTTACCAAACGAGGTAGCACTTACTGATTAGCCAGTAGAAAGCACTCCAGTTGAGTATAATGCAATTGCAAAAAAATCCGCGATTTCGCAGGGAAATCTGCAAATTCGCAGATTTTCTTTGCGAATTCGCTAGAATTCGCGAACCACTAATTCGCAAAATGTGCCCATACTAAGTAAGAGGTGTATGTATGTGTAACCTGGAAGAGTTGTGAATGACACTGGATATTATGTTCGGGACAATGGGGCCTGCTTCTAGCACTGTATTAGCGTGAGGGGGATCATGGAAGGCTGTTGAGCTTTATTTCCTACAGGCAGAATAGTAACAGTATGGAGTAACAGTATAGTGTTTGGTATTGATGAGTTTGTAATGGTGAAACCTCTCAGGTAGTGGGTTCGACATTATTGTGATGAAAATATCACTTTGGGGAAGTGGGCATTTTGGTGTTTGTAGCTCTGGGTGCCTGGTGGCCTATCTCCTAATTCACAACAGAGTGCTAGGGGGATAGCCACATCTGTGCATTCCTGATAGAGGGCCATAAACTAGGGATTCACAAGAATCTGCAGACCTCTGACCCCGAAAGGCCTTTCTGGGATGGTTACATGGTGGAGGAATTGGTACCTGCATTCCAAGGGGCAGGGTCTTGGCTCCACTAAAGGGTATGATCAAATCTCCCAGAGTAGGATGGCAGACAGGACAACATTTAAATAGAACCTGTCCATTTCAAAGGTCACCTTTTGAACTGATCATATCTTCAAAGGCATTGGTGCTTCGTCCCCCAAACTTAGAGAATCTTTTGTATTTGTACCCATACAATGCTGGTTCGATACTGGGACAATGGGGCCTGCAATCATCAGGGCAGGATGGACTGCAATTTTACTATCCACAGACTTGTTGTGGCTTGGAGCTTGTCATGGTCCAAGAAGGGGATTATCACTTGGTGGATTTTGCCTGGACATTACAAGACTGCAGCTAGTCCCAACTGTCATGGCCTTAGTCTTGAAGTACTCTCTAGTGGCGGGTGAGCTGTCCTCATGTCCATGAGATTCCAGGGACACAATGGATCTCACTTTCTCTATGAGATCTTAAGAACCGCGCTGGGTGTGAGGGACACAGGTGGGAGTGATTGTGGTTGGGACAAGGACTTTCCTGACATACAGCATCATCTCACTGTGCAAGAGGAGTGTGTGCACAAAGATCAATAGCCATCTGAGGTTCCTGAAAGTGAGAAGTTTGTGAAGCACGGGTAAAGCTTGTAGAGTCTGAGGGACCTGTGCTTTTGTGTGCCCCAGATTGGATGGCATCTGAGGGGTGTTGTTGGAACCTAATCCCAGACCGGAGGCTGTTGTCGGGCTCCAGATCTGGAGGATGACAGTGCCTGACATCTCAATTTCTGTCTGAGGTCATTGTCTCCCTTTACCTGGACCCATGCCACATGGTGCTTTGTATTCCAAAACCTTGTGCCTGGTGGGCATCTGCAGCTGACTGTCAGGGTCTTTAACAGATCACACTTTCGCTTGGGATGGGGAAGTTTGCCAGCTTCTTGGGTGACAACCTTTTGTCTGTGGGCGGGATATCAATCCTGCATTTGTGCTGGTGCTATCAGGCACCTAGAGGTCTTATCTGGATGGCCGAATCTAAGTAACTGTTTCTTTCCATGTTAGGTGGTTCTGTGAATATCTAGTGTGCATATATAATTAAGTGAATCCACAAGGAAGGGAAGTGTTTAGAGCCTTCCTACTATTATGCTCAGCCACTGGATGCCTACTCAGTGGCATGTAATAGATAAAAATGATTTAGTTATTCCAGTATTAAACCAGTGGCGTGTCCGTTACTATAGTTACAGGTCACCGAAGAGTGCTCCATCATATTATAGGGGCAACGCATATAAAAATAAATAATACCTATGTTGGTTTCTGAATGCTCTCCAAAACAAGAGTTTGTTCATTTTGTTTTTCCTCTATGGGAAGAGCGTTTTTATCCGATTCCCCCTGCAGGAGTCGCATCTACGTAAAAGGCAAAATTAATTCATCATCTGTGAGTCATTGAATGTTCTTATGGGTAAGTATTTCATATCTATATGTGACAAATAAGTGTACATAGATTTACCCCCCTCTCAGGCTCGTGAGCCTTGTACTTATTCTTTAGGTAACCAGGGGTATTTCAAATCCCATGTTCCTAAAGAAGTAGGAATCCACCAATAAGTCAGTTAGCAGGACCCTGATAAGCCTGCTAAAAGGGAAATAAAAAGTCTCACTGTTACGAATATATGGGGATCAAAAAGAAAATTGTCCACATCTAGGGGAAAATAACATGAACAGTGAAAAAAAAAAACACCGCCTTACCAGTTCCACAGTAAACTGTCCCAAAGACGCCATCTACATGAGGGAGTCCCTATCTCTCTGCACTGTATGAAAGTGACAGTAAGAGTACATCAAATTGAACGAAGGACCAGTCCACAATCCTAGTTTGAATTATGGCTGCCATGTTAGCCTGGTCAGTTAATAGATAGCATTAACCATTGGTAAAACTAGTGGACCTAGCAAATGAGTGATCAAAACGTACAATAGTGCCATTGATAATTACACTATAACATAGTCTTCATTAGTGTGTAGATGGTAACTGAGGGGACACAAAATAATAATATAGTCAACTTACCTGGTGCTTGGTAAGCAAAAGCATAGCTCACATTACATCTGCCCATTGTGTCCCTATATAGAGAATATTATAACTATAACTCTGTATGGGTTCCCTGCCAAACTATTTCAATACGCATTATGGTCATGTCAATATATCACCAGTGTGAACATATATTCCCACCATATCGCGGTGATCCTATCGACAAGGACTCCGCTGATATTTTTGCCATTCATCTTGAGAGAGAACACCATGTTTAGACATAATTTTGTTACTGCATCCATTGTATAGGTGAACATTCAACCTGTATGTTGTGACCCTAATCAACAGTCGTTGAGCAGGTTAGAGTGTCAAGCCATTATTATGTATCTAGTAGTGTAAGACCTGATATTTCAAAGTGCAGCTTCATCGTCCTCGATTTCAGAGACTCATAATGTTTTATCGATATACTGTAAATGTGTCAAAGTTAGTATCCCATAGTCTTTTAGCAAAAGAGGCACAGATTATATGAGCATTGAAAGAGTGACATTACGGTATGTATAGCATATGTCTATGCATCTTAAAAAACACACAAAATGATATATTTTTCTAACGTTTATTCATGTCGCATAGCATTTTACTTAAAAACATCTGTAAGCTCAGAGAAACACATGCCGCTCCTTATCTATATCTAATCCATGTTCCACCGCTCTCAGTTTGATAATCCAATTGCATTTCATTAGTCTCAATCTGAGTGTTCTATCTCCACCTCTTGCTATGGGACCATCTACAAAAATGCTGTGAAAGATGATGTTCATCAATTCATTTGCTCTATGCATCGTGTTGAAATATGTAGCAATCGGATGGCGTGAAGTGTTGTTTCTAATTTCTCTCACATGTTCTTGTATTCTTTCCCTCAGTGGCCTTATCGTGCTTCCTATATATATCCATTCACAAATGCATTGAATGCAGTAATCCCCATACTTTGTATTACAGTTAACAAATTTGTGAACAGTATATGTTTGTGTGTGCTATATATAAATGTCATGGTTTTGTCTATGGCAAATTAGCCAATACAATATGAGCCACATTTATAAAAGCCTTTTGGCACAGATGGTAATCATGTGCCTCTTTTGTGTGGTGGTATGTAGCTTAGTCTCAATGTTTTCCCTCTTCCATGTGCCGTCATTGGTCTGGCCCGTTATTCTTTTTTAACACGTCATCGTGGGATAGTAATCGCCAATGTTTCAATAAAATTCTATATATAACTGTTCTGAGTGCTGAGTAAGGTGTAAGGAATGCTATCTTTCTCTTGTTTGTTTTCTTTTTCTTTGTTGTGGTGATCGATAGGCTCTCCCGTTTAACTTTACTGAATTTGTGTCATGCTGTCAATAGTCTATCCTTGGTGTATCCTGTAGCCTATTTAATTCCTGATTCAGTTTTCCTTCATTGCTGCAGTTTCTTTAAATTCTCAGCATTTTCCCATAGGGGATAGCTCTTGTTTGTAAAGGGGGTGGGAACTGGTGGTGTGCAGTCTTGCTTTCCACACTGTAGATTTCCGATATGGTCATTAATTTATTGCCCTGCACTTGGATACTAACATTAAGCAAGTGTATTTCAGATGTGATTTGTTCCTTTGTGAATGTGATGTTAAAGGTATTCAGATACATAACAAATCTCTTCAGAGCTTCATCTGTACCTGCCTAGAACAAAATGGCATCATCTATATAGTGTTTCCAGTATAATATATTATCCAAATATTCACCTGGATCCTTTCTCCAGAAGTGCGTAGATTCAAAAAGACCCATATACAGGTTTGCAAATGAGGGCACATATTTTGCCGCCATAGCCATGCCTTGAATTTGGTGAAACCAATTGCCATGTGTGCAAAAATATTTGTGTTGAGCACTAGCTCGATCAAACCCAGTAGCATGTTTGTGTGCTAATAAAGTGATGTTGATCATGTATCTAGAAAGTATTGTATAACCTTAATGCCTTGGTCCCTTGAGATGCATGTATACAATGAGCATGTGTCTTGTGTATCTAGTTTGTGTCCCTCTACTCATTTCACATCTGCAGTCTTACTCAATAAATCACAAGTATCTTTTAAGTAGGAAGGTAAGTTGTTTACCAGCAGCTGTAGATACAGGCTGAGATGAGAGGTCTACCGAGGGGAAGCCTTGCCCTAGTGGATTTTGGGCAAAATGTATATGCAAGGACATGTGGAATTGATGTTAAGTAGATATCTAAATTACAAATCAGTGATGAGACCATGGTCTCTCCAGTATTTAAGTTTGCCTTCCACTTTTTGATTGTTTTTCCTCAAGGGATTGCCTTTCAGTTTGAAGTAGGCTGTCTTATTGGAAAGCTGTCTGTCAATTTTGCCCAGATATTCACACTTGTTCATGAGCAAGAGAGTTCCGGGTAAACGTGTATCATTAGCTGGTAGAGTTGAAAGACTGAAGGGCTGGGTCATGAGGTGTAGTCAGAGACTGGTGACTTTTTGACCTTTTTGTAATCGGAAAGCCTGACAATTCCATGTAACTGTAAACTGTATATACAATGTGTTTTTCATTTTGTTTTCAATAGAGAAGTTTGTTAATTGTGTATAACTGTGGTGTGTATATACAATGTGTATCTCATTTTGTTTTCAGTGCATGTGTGTAAAACAAATACAAGTGCTTTTATAAGTACGATCTGAAGTCTTTTTTGTGACAAAGAGGAGGTGTTGTAGCAATGATTTACACTCGAGCCCTGAAGATAAGCCTCACTGCTCGGTGTCAAGCAACCAGAGGGTGAGCACAGGTTATCGGACAAGTGTATCATACTCATCCTATTTGGAACAGTGAATTCCTATTGGCTTCGATGCATCTTAGCCAGCCCCGAAATTGCTGGGTCTAACACTTTTGATGAGTGCAGTATGGTTCTCCTTACTGTAGGTTCTACTTAAGAGGACATCTCTTATGAGTCAGGGTCTTTTGACATCACCATCATTCATCCAGAATGTGACCTTTCTTCAACAGGTTTATTTTATCCCCATTCCGTGTTATCACCTTGCTTTTCCTGCCAACATCTCACTAACATTTTCCTTTTTAGCAAACTGATAGCATATATTAATACAACGTAGTCCATAACAAATTGACTATGGACTGCAAAAACACCAATGGAAATCACCAGTGTGGACATTGTAAGTTTACTTTTTCCACAAAATGCTATGATTTAAGTTCATTGCCAAGTGCCATTGCTGCACCTTTTTTTGTACACAATGTGTCTATTTCTGTATTCACAGTTGATGAAGGAAGGATATTTAGTTTTGGCCTTTAGTGTCTGAAATGCAGCCAAATATACCCTACATGGCATTGAATGTTCATAATTATGCAGATAACTTCACAAAACTATTTTTCACAGGATACTTTTCCACCTGTCCTTATGTCATTGATATTTTGGTCTGTTTTTCTATTTATTCAACATGTGATGGAGCAAACAGATTGTGTTACTGTCTCAATGACAGGACAGCAAAAATAGACAAAATGGACTGTGGATCTGTAAGAAAGTAGGATCTGCTTTCATGGTTACCCCCTCTTTATGCTTTGTGGCAATATTATCTTTTGACCTAATCTGAATGGGATCCTCCTAATCAGGAGCCCAGTCATTGTGTTTCCTCCCTTAATGACCCTGGTAAGTAATTTTGTACATCCACAATTGACTACTGGTGTACCCTTGTAAGACCCTAGTTTATGGTACTAAGATACCCAGGGCATAGGTACACCAGGGGTCTCCCATGGCCTGCCACATGTATTATGTCACCCATGGGAGTCCACTTAAAGTGTGACTATAGGCCTGCCATATCAGCCTTTGTGAGTTGGTGCTTGCACCTCTGACAATAGATCTAAGTTTTTTTATAAATGAGTAAGCATGGGCAGAAAATCCGCTCCGCTCGTGGATTTAGCGGATTTTCGGTAAATTCGCAATCCGCGAGATTCACGTATTTCCTGCAAAATCCGCGAGCGAAACGGATTGGGTCAAAAGTTCAAGCTGACTTTTGTGAATCTTTTAGAATGGCGCCGACAAACTGCCAGAGCCATTCTAAAATAGTTACAAAAGTCAGCTTCAACAGGAAGCTCTAATAGATAAAGTAAAGCAGGTGCTCGAGTTCAAGCTCAAATTCAGTTACACAATCATTTATCATCCCAAACTTGGGGTGATTAATGATTGTGTAACTTAAATTGACCTTCAACTCGAGCACCTGCTTTACTTTATCTATTAGAGCTTCCTGTTGAAGCTCTTTGTACCTATTTTAGAATGGCGCTGGCAGCTTGTCGGTGCGGTTCTAAGTGGGGCTGAGGGCAGACGGGCACAAAAGTGGGACAGAGGGCAGAAGGGGATAAAAAATTAGTGGGGCAGAGGGCAGAAGGGCACAGAAACGAGTGGTACAGAGGGCAGAAGGGCATAAAAACGAGAGGGTGGCAGTGATTAACCAGGCAAAAAAAACCCACGAACACGCAAAGCGCCCTGCCAACACGCAAAGTGCCCCGCGAACACGTAAAAATAAAAAAATCCACAAATTCGCACAAATTCCCGAATTTTGCAGGTTGCGAATTCGCAAATCCACAATTTCGCGGATTGCGAATTTGCAAAATTCGCCCAAGCTTTTTTATGATGTCACTTCACTTAAAACAAATATGTCACCCCTATGACAGGCTTTTCAGTTGTGTGGGCAAGGTGCTTGGTTATAAGTGTGAGGGTACCCCTACATGAGCAGAACAACCCTGCAAACCTGGGAGTTGATTCTCCAGGCTTTGTAAGTGCAATCAGCCTTTAAATACATATAGTGGACGTCAGTCAATACAAAATGTCTATTTCTATAGTGGCGGCACCAAAACTGGTCATGTTTGGTATCAAATATGTTGGAATAATACCCCAACAACGTTTCAAGTATTGAAAGTATGATCCCACATACTGCGGGGCTCCCTTGGGGTACAACCCTAAACTCCTGGTAAGAGCCTTTAAGGGTCTGGCAGCAAGCTAGTGCTGCTGCCAGCCACAGACACAATTCTGCACTCCTGCTGCTGAGCCAAGCTCCAGCAGGAGAAGGTAGAACAATAGGTTTCCTGTCGCAAGGAGGTGCATTTGGTGTCCTCCATGCATACTCTCGTTTGAGCCACTTCAGGGAGCACTTGGCGCCCGCTCTGGTGCAAAACTGGGCAAGGGACATGGGAATATCGTCCCCTCTGTCCAGTCCCTCCTCTCTGAGGGATCCCTGATTTGCTCTAACCCTTTCCCTAGGGTACTTAAGGGTGTACCTGTGGGTGATTCCTTAGAATTGTCATGGGACAAGACTCAAGCCTGAAGCCATGTCAGTCTTCGAATGTCTGGACACTTGGTTCTGCCTGAAATCAAGACTGCACCAAGGAAGACTCCTGCTGCTCCTGGTCTCACTGTTCTGCAGGTCTTCTTTGTTGTCTATGTTTCTGCTTCTTCCAGTATCTACAACAGATCAATGAGCGAAGGAGTCACTCCCTTGCATCTGTAGGCACTGCAACAAAGCTGACCGGTCTGCTGCTGCTGACATCCCACAAACTTCCTGAGGCTCAGCAACACAGGCAGTGGTTCTGCAACTCCCTCGAGACCTGACCTGTCCTCTTTGTAATTTGGAGGCCAGTATCCGGGTAGGAGATATACCAATGTGTTTGTGAGTGCTGTGTAATAAATAGGAGTATTTTTATATAAATACTGTGTGGTCCTTTTCGTTTAACCAACACTATCTCATTAAACTGGTAAACAAGCTGCTTAACACTCCTGCAAGATAACCCTTAAGGCTGGTCTTCACAGCTAGCACTTTTAGAGCTTTCTAGGACTATCAAAGACCTCTAAAATCAACATAAGAGTTGCCTTGATTAGTGCAAGGGGCATCACTTAAATAAGTGTGCACCATATACTAATCCAACATGCTACAAAAACTATATGTAATACATGTATTGCTCTGAAGCTGTTTTAACTGAGATGCATGCTGTGCACTAATTTGCCATCTCACTATTGGGCTTGGATTTTAATTAAACCAATTGAGCAATTACCATGGGCATAGTCTGTAGTACCCATGATGATGTTGACCTTTATACTACTGAATGTCAAGAACACAAATATCAGAGCGCAAAACTATTAACACAACAATATCCAGACTCAAAAATACCTAAAGGCTATGTAAAATGTCAAAATATCTAAAGACTAAATATTGTCACCAACAATATAAAATGCTTTTAAAGTCAACTATGCAAATATCATACAACACAATATCAAAAAATGTACACTTTTTATTATGCAACACATAAATATTGAAAGCCCTCAATATCAACATCAAAAAACATACTTATACATTAACATGTTCAAATTGTTCTAAATATATTTACAATACAAAATAAACCCATGCATTTCAATTACTAACATGTAAATGTGGTTGAAAATATTCAAACAAACCAATGAGAAAAATGCTAAACTAATTCAGCCAAGCACGTCACATAAACAATTAAAAAATACGATAAAAGGAGGAAAAAGTTTCATTAACTTTGCGCCTTCACCCATAGATGTTTAAGAAAAACAGCCATGGTGCTGAGAAGAAACATTTTAAAATCTCAGAGTGACAAAGTGGTAAAAAATGTAAGTTGTTGTAAATGATGACGTAGAAGGCACAACTGTACATAACCACCAACCAAATATTGTTGAAATTGAAGTGAGAGCATAGTACAAGACCTCATAGAGGCTCCCACAATCTCCACTGCTCCAAATGGAGCAGTACTAAAAGATAATGCCTATAAAAACTCAACGCATTGAACAGCACAAGTATCTACTGTGCCTTAAACATATCTCGAATTAGATGTGCTGACAAAGTAACATACTCAACCCCTAACACTATTCCTGAGAGACGCTTACATGAGAATTTACACCTTCCACACACAAAAGAGAATTTCATTGTATGCATTGAAACATGAATTTCAATAATTACAACTGAAGTAAATCAGCAAACACTAAAACAATATGCTACATGGTTAATAAGTGAAACCTTTAAACATATCCATCCCTTTCTACCAATTATATACTATCCATGGATAGTTACATAACAAAATCATACCATTTATACCATTTATATTAACATTACTACCCATAAGCACTCAAAAACGTAATCTGAAATATTAATATAATAAAAAAGAAATGTTGAGACTATGATCCCAATAAAATAATCATAGTCTTTGAATTTGCTATTATACTTGCAATATGCACAATCTACCCAAACACACAAATTGAGGGATGGTATTTTCCATTATAGTAAGTCATACAACATCACATAATCAAAAATATGCGTTAAGCTTATACTACACCGCAAATGGCATATTCCAATTTACATAAAGAAACTGTTGGCATTAGTATTTGTGCCACCCAAAGTAGTTACAAGATACTATGAAGTACTAATGGGTTGCACATTTTACAAAGAAAACAACAAAAGATTACTTTGAGGACATCTGAGTTGGTCCCTAACACCACTCTGGAAACAAATGCCAAGCCATGATCCATATTAACTGTGGAGCATATATCACAGATCCCTCAAAAAAGAGTCCAAAACAAATGATGGAACAAATGTTGGAGCAAAATATTTCAAGCCACAATTGACAGACACTTCCATCCATGGCACAATTCATTGAACTACTCTAAAACGAACACAGTTATTACATTTTAAGAATCCAACAATCCATATACAAAGAATACTAAAGCAAAGGCTCATCAAACAAACTCTATACATGCCTGATATTTTTGTAAAAAGGTAAACTTATACAAAGAACTACTACCCCTACTGTATTTGGCCTCAATATCATACACCTAATTGTAAAAAAGTAAAAGGCACTAAATAGCGATACTTTGTTAGTTTGGTGAATACATTACAATACCGCAAACAAAAAAAATAAGTACTTATAAAAAAAACCTACTCATCATACACATAAAAAGATAAAGTACATTTTATAACATATACATGTGAATACCATTTCCAAATAAACATATACAGATATAAACATTTCCCACCCACAAAATGTATTCATTTTAACCGCATGCGCGCTACGGGTTTTCCCGCTGTGCGCTGACATTTGAAAATCGCGCGGTTCGTGACAAAGCCAGCTCGTCATCCGCGCAGCGCAGGTAACGCCCATGACGAGCTGGCTTTGTCATCCGCAGCGAAGGGGTTAAACAATACTTACAATTCAGTGGCAGTACGGGGGTCTTGATAACTCCAAACTTCAAAATAAATGCACAAAGGGACCCTCTCCAAAAAAATGCTAAAGTAATTTTAACTTGGTTTAATAAGAATAACTGCATTAAAATATTACCAATATGCAGTTAAAAAAGCCAAAAATGGTGAACAATAAAGTAGAAGTCTAACCAAAAAGTATCCTAAATATATTGAAAAACAGGCTACTATGACATATTTCAAACCTCAAAGTTACAAAGTAGCATCCAAAATTTAAATCCATAAAGGAAATCATTTTCTCTCCTGTGAAAAAAATAGAGAACAAACTAATCCAACATACCGCACACAACATTAAATGAAACATTTTCATACCATACACATAATAAACATTTATAACACATGGCACATTTACTACATACATAGTATCTTTATTCAAAGCATAATAAACCTAAGCTCTTCATGGAAAACCCTGAAATGCTACAAAGCTAGTAACCAACCTACCACAACACTACCTGCACATAGTAAAGTGCAATATTTCAGTACTACTAAAACATTTCAAGTTACATGCACTTCCATCATAAGGGAAAATCCAAACAACAGCTATAGTGTAAAGAGTTAATTAAATAACTGATAACTTCATTCATGATAACACCCCTAAGGTGGGAGTGCAGAGTTTTTGGCAGTAGTGGGTTAGTGGTATTTCCCGACGGTAGCAGGGGAGGGGAAAACCCCGGAATTAATCATCAAGACACTCATACCCATGTCAAGATAACTTCTTTAGAGACTTTCCCTCCAATATATCTGGAGAACTCTGTTAGCTATAGGGATCTTTAAATCAGACTCACCATCTAATCCTTGCCCGGCCAACCTCCTCTCCTGGGTGCAAAGGCCATCAACCCTATAGCAAATCATCTACTCAATAGCTCCCTCTCATTGGCTACTGTTTCCAAAACGTGAAGGCAGGTTAAAATTGCACCGCTACTTAAAAAAACCTTAGGGTGATTCCACAATATAGACCCATCTCTCTACTCCCAGGCCTCTCATGGGTTCTGGAAAAACAAGTCAACTAGCAGCTATCTTTATATTTTGAAAGTAACAATCTGCTATAGACCAGCCAATATGGCTTCCACCCCAACAGCAGCAATGAGACTACACTGTGGGAGGTGGTAGATTTTATCAGACTTAGCCTCGATGCAGGAGGCAGGGCGCTGTTGGTCATGTTGGATCTATCACCATCATTTGATAGAGCCCTTATCCCAACCTTTATGGTACATCTCAAGTCTGATGGAATTCACGGACAGGCCTTGAACTGCCTAGCATCCTTTCTCAAAGATGGAGCACAAAAGGTGGGGTGTCCTCTCTTTTTGGCTGAACCCCATAAGCTGAAGATGGGAGTGCAACATGGTTTGCCCTCAGCCCTACACTGTTTAATGTGTATTTTACTCCTCTGGCAGGCTTGGCGGAAGCATTGGATGCCAAAGTTGTGTTGTATGCTGATGACATCCAATTCTCTTTTCTTGGAAGAAAACTAAACATTCATGGGCGTGATCCTTTTCCTTCCTAGGCCCCACTCTATGGTTTCAACTTTTCCTGGAACTTAGATGCATTAAAGGAACCCTTTTATTAAAAGCAATGTTTAAAACATTGCTTTTCCGAAAAACTGATATCGATCCCTATACCCCCTCTCTAGCTCAATTCTGCATTAGCGCCAGAACACTCCTCGGAGTAATAGTGTGCGCTCTAGAAATGCTTCCACATTGACTGTCATCAGTGGTGTCATTTGGGATATCATCAGTGATGTCACTGACAATATCATGAGTGATGTAATATGCAAAGTCATAAGCAGTGCTTTGCGGGGCATGAGTAATAGTTAGCTTAGGTAACCATACAGTTCAAAATCTGAAACAGCAAGCCTAAAATTCACACTTCGGTGTGTACGTGACGCACCTCCCCCAAAATATCAAATCCCCCAGAAATAGTCCAGAGAGTATTTCATTCTGACGGTGTGCACCTCCACCGCTCCTGCCGTTTGAAGAGAGCAGTCTCCAAGACCAATAATAGATTTGTCACAAATGTGCGATGCACCACCAATTTCAAATCATACAATAATTAGGTCAGTCAAACCTGTGTTACTATTCAGTCTCTTTTATTCTTTGTTCATAGTAAAGAACAGCCAAGCAGCCAATGCGTTTCGTCTAGCTTCAGTGGACTTCATCAGGGCTCCGCGTCACAAGCAAGAACACCTTTCCTCTTTGCTGAATGGCGACTCCAGACAAAAAGGCATCCAGCAAGGAGGATGCAAGCTATCCCCTAGACCACTGACATCACGAGATACTGAAATGTAGTTCCTATTTTCCCAATAGGCTCTGCGCATTGGAATAACATAAACAGCAGTGTAGACATAGGACTGAGGTCATCTAGGTCTCTACTGACTATGTTAAACTTAATTTAGGTTTGCGCCAGCTAGCTCAGAGGTCACTGGAAACTTTCTTGAATGAATAGGGAGGGATGAACTTCCCTGGCTCAGACAAGAAGGGATTCAGTTTCCGACAACCGCATAAACATGACAACTTTGCTCCCTCAGAATAAGAGTGTATCTCTAGAGTTGTGTGAAAACAATAGACAGCTATTTCGCTCAGTCAACCGTGCATACTTAGTTTCACCAGAGTGCAGAGAAATAGAGAGACAGGCGTTTTCAATAAAAGGTGTTATTTATTGAGCAGTCCTCTTTCTCATGCAAGAGAAATTAATTGCTACAATTGCAATACTTATCATAAAGTAAAGTGCGTACAGTAAAAGTAGTATTGTGAAATAATACTGTAAAAGCATTGATATGGTTTCTTAGCCATATGATACTTTAAAATGGATAAAATATATACATGCATGAATACATTGACTAACGTACTCAACTGGTGCTTCTAACTAAGCCTACCCCGGTGTACCTGACCTAAGCCTAATACTTGGGAAGGGATTAGTAAGTAGCAGTTTAAGTTAAGTGGTTTAAGATTAGTTTGCCAAGAATCTGCATCAAGAATTCTCTTAAGGGTTTAGTCAGCTCTGTACCTTAGTAATAGAATGTGGGAGGTCTGGTATCTCTTTCCTCAGGACTCGATCTCCCAGCAACCCGCAAGGGTAGGCTGGAAACACCGGAGCTGGATTTTATCGGCTGGAGAAAAAGACAGCATCTCTCTCAGTGCGTCAAACTGGAGGGGCGGCTTCCGTGGGCTTCTCGCATCAGCTGGGCTCTCGGGCAAGTAGATGGCCGCTCTGCTCCAAACCACTGTGTGTTTGCTTAAGGCAACTGTTGGTATTTTATACCTGGAAGGTGCCGGGTTTGACGTAAGGTTGGACATAAGACGTCACTAAGAACTATTAGTTCTTTCTGGACTTCAGGAGTTCTTGTTCAAATCAAAACAAAAGCAGGGGGGATTTCCTGGGCTGCTGGAGGCTTGGTTTGTTTAAAGAACGCGTTGTGCTTTCTCGGAGTAGACGGGAGTAGCCGTGCTGTGCTTTGGACTGCATGGGCTATTACTGAATATGGATTTGATTCTTATGCCTTTATCAGGATATTATTGATTGAAACCTCACAAGGGCATAAAACGGGAATATCGAATTAGGGTCCTAGATATAAACACGACACCCACTCCACGGATTGATGTCCATCATTACTAAAAAACTAAGCAATAGTAAACATTCGACGATGCATGTGTGTTTTCCGACCCACCCCAAAATACATATTTTGCATTTGAAATGGTATAAGGTAAATACACGAAAATGAGTGTTGGTACTGTACGCTTTTCAAGCAGTGTTATCATTCAGATAAATGCATATATATCAGCTGAATGAATTGCGAAAATGACACATGAAATGGCTCTAAATACAGAAAAGAAGGTTGAGACCATTCCATCACATATTTATACAAAAATGCAGTACATGTGCTAGGGGCTGAGGTAAAATATTGTCTCTAGTATCCTAAAAATAGAAGCTCTGTTCTCTAAGAATAGTTCTACTTTAAGCAGAGTATCATGTGCCAAAATAAAAAGGTAAATATTTTGGAAAATGGGCAAAAATAATTTCGCTTTCAGGGGAAAAAGAGTTCCAAATATTTTCTGTAGCTTTGTTTATCAAAAACTGAAGGCCGAATTCAGAGTTCAGGGAACGCTGTGTGCTCATTGTTTTTATTAAGAGTTATTCTCGTTGACTGGAGAGAACATTATTTCAGACAGACCCGCAAAAAATTGGTTTACAACATCAGGTGAAAGTTCAACCAAGTTTGAAAATACTGCAACTGTGCATTTCTCTGCGTGATTGCTATCATCGATGGTTGGATCAGCAATGCTCACAGAAGGCTGTACCTGTTTGCTGCTGCTTTCCTCTCGTACCTCACCGCCACCTATTCGTAGTGGTTAAGTCTCAACGAATGCCGTCATCAGAATCGGTAGCCGCTGGGGACAACATGATGCATGAGTCGTTCAGGACCTAGCAAAGTATCGATATTCATTGGTACTGCTGATTGTAGTGTAAGACAGACATCCAACACGCATTCTTCTCCGCATAGCAGACATCAAAGCACAGGTATGATGCAATCTTGCCAGATCGGTCTGAATGAAAGAAATCAGGTTGTACTCAGATCTCTTAGCCGGCCAATCTGAGGACCTTAGTGATACGGTCTCGGTATCGTATTGCTAGGATCGTTTCTTCCATCGTTGCTAGAGTCTTGTCTGTGGATTTGCTTGCCATATCAGTGCAGAAGGAGCAAAAATACAATTCCTGCTACGAGTCCCAAGATTAAGGGGAGGCCGCCAAAGACAGAATGGACAAAATTCGGGAAGAAGCCCAGAACTGTTTCAAAGGGTGCTAACAGTCCCGAAAAAATTGTCTTAAATACATGTGCAATGACACTGGTATCAGACATGTTTAAGATTTGGCTTAGTATTTCTACGAAATGCACGGGGCAATTTGTCGATGAAAGGGAATTTATCTCTGCCGATGTCCTTGCCATTTGCAGATCATACATTTCTTTTGATGACGTTAAAGGCACAGTTGTCTGTAAAAGAATAGACTTCATTCTGCTTAAAGTATCAATTTGAATAGAAGAGATATTCAACGAAGGCTATAACGCAGCCCCCATATCTGGATTGCTGTGTGGATACAATACTTGCATACAGCAAACGGCCCTGGAAGTTACAGTTGTCAGATAGGCTTTTCCTGGCAGCATGCCACAACAGCTGTGGTCACTTATTAAAACGTAACTGCCGTTAGAAAGTGGTCTAAAAAATGGCTCTATCCGTTTTGCAGGCGTGCCATGCTGGTGACATGAAAGGTTATTTGAAGACCCTTCGCAGGCTCCATGCAAATTAATACCTTGACACAGAAGTGTACCGCTTAGTGATTTTTTACAACTTTTTACCACTAAGAAATACCTCCTTGTTCCCTTCACTGTAACATCTGTGGGTATAAGGTAAATCCCAGGTTGATTTGATGTATTCTTTACCCAACCTTTCATACTGGCCTGCAGGTATATACTCTTGGCAGTATTTAAACTGGAAAGTTGTTATTGGAATTGTAATCGTTCCGTGTATTATCCATTCAATGACAGGTCTCTCTGACATTTTCAATGGTAATCTCTCAAGTTTTTCAATGTTCAGAATCGTAGAGTCTGCTCCTTTTTGTGCCAAACTGATTTGTTTATCAGTAAGGTTAAAGATACCGAATAATCACGTTGTGTTGATTAAACGCCATGGTACGTAGCTTGAATACAGATTTTGCAACGTCCAACAAAGTTGTACAATAGAACGTAATTGAGACTGACCATGTTGTAACATTAGTAAGTCCTGCTCTATTATATCAAAAGCAGATGATAGAATGCTGCCCAGTGAATATATTCTAGAGGACAGAGTCGTTAACCCATTGTCTACAACAGAAAGTGATTTTTCCAAATTTATACGATCAATTTCTCATATTTTTTCTGCTGTCTCAATTTGCATTACTTTCCAATCTTCGTTATACGCAGCATATATACCGGCCACTATGAAACGTTTTTGACGCTGTTTGCGTGGTCCCAATATGAAATCACGCAAGTCAGCACCGTCTTTAAGTAAAGTCAAGTGTTGCTTACTTTCAGCCAGTGTGGATTTCTCTAGCCACTCAAGGCATAGTTTCCCTGCACTGTATGTTGTAATTATCCCTTGATGTTGTCTCTGGGAGTATCTAGGGTCTGGTCTGGTCATTTTGAACCCCTGTGTTTTGTTCAGGAATCTATCTTGACAGTTATTCGTGTCTATTGGCCAGATCAACCACTTTTTCCAATCAGGATGTGTTCTGTTTTGGTGTAAAATATGGGATACGTCTATCTCCACATCTGTAGTGCTGTCACTATCAGTTATGGGTTTCGGAATAGACAGTGTATTTAAATCTTTTATCTTAGCTAGGCCAAGACAAGTAGTTTGTTGAATTGTGTCATTCAAGAATATCATTTGTACTGGGATCATACAGGCCCTAAATAATGCTTCTAGGCCTTTTACTTGCCAATCTTTGGAACCCCAGATCATTTTTGTTTCAATGGTGTTTTTCCAAAATTCAAAACCAAATGTAGACATTTTTTCATAACATTTTTCAGAATAAATCAGTTTAGTATTTGTCAACATTGTTTTCATTCCTGTCCTACTTAACATTTTAAAATAAAACGTTTCTGGATCACTGTTATTAAACCCTGAGAAGTACTGGAATTTCTCATTAAATGTTTTCGAACTGCCTTTTGGTGGAGTTGTACAGTGTTCCCACTGGTTATAAGATAAAACATTTCTAGGCTGAGCAGTTTTATGCAAATAGTGATCACCATAATGATTGTAACAGTATAACTCTTCATAATTCGATGAACCCTGTAAGTAATCATGTTCTGTGAATTTTGCTGACATTACTAAATCTGACATCATATTATTAATGTTTTCAAAGTCCCAATCATCTGAGAATGTACTTGGTGTCACAAAGTCACTTAATGAAACCTTGAACTGATGTGGATATTTCAAGAGCTCAACCGGGCCAAAGATGTCATAATCAGTTCTGTCCCATGCTACCCCACCGGGTATTGGATTGGCTAAGATGTTCACAGATGACAGTTCTCTTTTCTCGATGTGGGAGGATGTGTGAGGCTTTAGGACCAAGTTGATGTTCTGACTTGCTGTGTCCATTGTACTATATTTTCCATCAATGAATTTTCCCAAACATAGAACCATGATGAGCCAAAGCAGGAGGAAAAGTACACCTAACACAATCCAAATTTCAATCCATGGTGAAATCAGATATGTTTCTTTTAGTTGGTGAAAAAGTTCAATTACTTTGTCTTTGAAAGTGTTTGGTAGAGGCGTTTCTTCATGCTCGCTTGAATCTTCAGAGAAGTCGTTGAAATTGATGAAGTAGCCAGATGCAGTTCTGTCAATTGTTGGAATTTTTTACGGATTTTCATTTGCTTTTGCATTTTTCATTGTTTCATTAGCATAGTCAAAGGCTACATCATTGTAGATTGGTGTTTCTTGACAGACTGTTGCAATTTGGGTTTCAAGAGGCACTAGTTCCATGGCATTATTGCATAGTTCTTTGTTATTCACTGCAGGTTTATCAAATGTGATTAGTCTCTCAGTATGAGCCTCTTGGATTGTAGCAAATTTTGGTATTCTGCCATTTCTTGGGAGTCCACTTGGCCTACTACTTATTATTGGCCAAATGATTGTGGTTTTACTAGGTCGATGGATAAAACTCTGTTCTCCCTTTTACCAGCAAGGGGCGGTAGTACAACTGATCTTGTTCCGTTGATAGCTAAGACAGGTACTGCTTTTCAGTAAGAAGGCCCAAATTCCTTCTTTACCGCAATCTTTTCTCTGACCAGATCCCCAATCTTTGGAATCCAGACAGGTCTTGCTGGGACAGGTGGTTTTTCTTCAGTGGTTGTCAGCTGTTGTTTCAACTTTATGTTACTCAGGTTTTTTCTTGTTTCATTTAAGTCCTGTAAAACAGCCAAACGATCTTTGATATCAAAGGATTTTTCTTCTTCCTCTGAAGTGTGACAATCAAGGTCCTGAATTAGCATTCTAGTACCGAAAAATAGTTCGTATGGAGTGAGACCTTTTAGAGAGTTTCTTGGCAGATTATTAAGACTACGTTGGGCACTTGTTAAATGTTTGACCCACCCATCACCCGAACCTAATACCCTCGCTGTTATAGATTGCTTTATGTCCCGTTTTTTTCTTTCCACAACCGCATTTCCCTCAGGATGGAAGGGAGAAGAGTACCGCAATGCGATGCCCATGCTGTTCATGGCCTCTTTGTAAGCTCAAGAGCTAAACACAGGACCCTGATCAGAATGTAGCATGCCAATTGCGTATGTGCCGATAAAGACTCGCAAATCTTTTATAACAGTTCTGGCGTCAGCCGAGTGCTGGGGCGACATCTTTAACCCCTTCGATGCTTGTGACGGAACCATTCCGTCATCAGTCACGGTTGGGCTGTGCTGATGACAGAATGGTTCTGTCACGACCACACCCATTTCATAGAGGGACAGCACAGGAGGGGAATTCCATTAGCAGCGAAGGTGATAAGTGAATTAAGTCTTTATTAATTATGGGACGCATTTCTCCAACTGGATTTCTGCGCTATAGTTAGCCTGCTGCTATGTAATAGTGGTATCTGGCTACAGGCTGGTCCGGTTCACAACTGCGATCTCTGTTGCAGTCCTCATAATTTTTTGCAAATTTGTAGATATCTACGCTCATTCCCGGCCCCAGTACTCTGATTGTAGTTCCATCAGAGATTTCAGGATCTCTTGGTGCCTCAGACCCAACCCCATATGTGCTTCTTGTAACAAGAAGATTCTCTGGTTCGTGTTTGGAATTACTCTATCCCCCACTCCAGGGATTCGAACAAACGGAACGGAGTTTGCATCAATTATGTATGTATTACTGAGTGGATAGTTTAGAGGTAATGCTGCATAATCGCATTTCAATGAGGCTTTTACTGCCAGCATGGTTTCTCCATGGTTTCTGCACCAATCATTGGACAACACCCAATTCGGCTTTTGTAAGTACCATGGTACGGAGACTGCCCTAATCAAAGCGACTGAGGATATACGAGTGATCCGGGACCAGGGAGGAACAGCGGTACTGGTATTACTCGATTTATCCGCAGCCTTCGACACGGTCGACCACAAGAACTTGGTGGACCGTGTGGGAAAGATGGGCATTCGCCACCTGGCAAAGAACTTGCTTTGTTCCTTTTTGGCTGGGAGAACGCAGGTAAATCAATCAATCAAAGACATTTATAGAGCGCACTACTTACCCGGAGGGTCTCAAGGCACTTGGGGAGGGGGGGAGGGTGCTGCTACTGCTCGAACAGCCAGGTCTTGAGCTTCTTCCTGAAGGAGAGGTGGTCTTGGGTCAGGCGCAGGTCGGTCGGGAGGGAGTTCCAGGTCTTGGCGGCCAGGTAGGAGAAGGACCTTCCTCCTGTTGTCGTTCTTCGGATGCGGGGGACGGTGGCGAGGGCGTGACTGGCTGATCGGAGATGGCGATTGGGAGCGTAGAAGTGGATGCGGTTGTTGAGGTAGCTCGGGTCTTGATCGTGTAGGGCTTTGTGTGCGTGGGTGAGGAGACGGAAGGTGATTCTTTTGTTGACGGGGAGCCAATGCAGGTCTCTCAGATGTCCGGAGATGTGGCTGTGTCGTGGGATGTCGAGGATGAGTCTGGCTGAGGTGTTCTGGATCCGCTGGAGTCTCTTCTGGAGCTTGGCGGTGGTTCCGGCGTAGAGGGCGTTGCTGTAGTCCAGTCGGCTGGTGACGAGGGCCTGGGTGACCGTCTTCTTGGTCTCGGTGGGGATCCACCGGAAGATCTTTCGTAGCATGCGCAGGATGTTGAACCACGACGAGGAGACGGCGTTGACTTGTCTGGTCATGGAGAGGGAGGAGTCCAGGATGAAGCCCCAGGTGGTCACATTGGGGCATTTTCAATCAGACAAGCTGTCACTGCTGTGTGGGGTACCCCAAAGGCTCATCCCTAAGCCCGACACTATTTATTATCTATGTGTCGAACCTGGCATCTGTCATCAAGGCCCATGGGATGAGCCTTACCTCCTACACAGATGACACGCAGCTTGTGTTGGCCATTAATGGTGATGGAGAGAGGGTAGAAGAACACTTTCAAGGGGGCATGCGTGAGATTGGAGAGTGGATGGCCTTCAATTGCCTAAAACTAAATTCCGAAAAAACAGAGGTGGTCATTTTCAGACCTCTCTCACTCAGTTGGTCTACTACTTGGTGGCCGCCACGTATGGGACCCCCCGCCCTAAACCGGTCCCTACTGTCAGAAATCTCGGAGTGACTTTTTACGAGAACCTGAATTTTAAGACCCATGCAAACAAAACAGCAGCCACTGCCCACCATAAACTTAGGCTGATTAAGAAAAGTATGCCGTTCTTGCCAGCTGCAACAGGAAAGACACTGGTAAGTTCCTTGGTGTTGTCCTCCCTCGACTACTGCAATGGCTTATTTATCAATGCCCAGGCCAGAGTGACTAATAAACTGCAGACAATCCAGAATGCTGCAGCCCGTCTCCTGTCTCGAACCCCGAAGTTTATGCCAATCTCGGAGGCCATAAAAGATCTTCACTGGCTCAAGATCCGGAATAGAATTCAATTCAAAACCCTTTGTATAGTATACAAAGCACTGCATAATCACGGCCCGCATTTCCTGAAAGCCCATCTTAGGTTCCACTCATCCACAAGATCGCTTCGATCTAACAACCTCAATCTTCTGCTGGTACCGCGAACCAAAACAGTCACTTGGGGCGATAGGCGCTTCCTGGTGGCCGCTCCTAGACTGTGGAATTCTTTGCCAGTAGCCATCAGAGAAAGCTCGTCCCTGATGCAAAATAAAGACCTGGCTGTTTGGTCAAGAATAGCTGCTGATTCAGCCTCTGTGGGAACTTTACCCACTGTTTCTAGCGCCGAGACGCCTACGGGCATTTGTTCGCGCTCTATAAATTGTAAAAATAAATAAATACATTATAAATAAATTTGTTTTTCTGAACGCTTTTTAGTGGCTACGGAAGCCGGTTGAACCGCTTCCGCTATGTCTGTGTTAACCAATGAATTCCCTGCAACGTGAACGCCATCACATCTTTTGTAGTTCTTTCTTTAAAATAACTACTTGTTCCCAAAGCGTTTTATGCTTGATTGTGGCACCTCTGTCATCTTTGTAACCGTTTTTACTCCATGTCTGCATGTCACTGTTGTACGACTTGACGCAGAAATACGAATCACACACTAGTGTGGGGAATTCGCGATCGGCATTTTCAAGCACCATCTTTAAAGATCTTATTTCAGCTCGCTGAGCTGAACAGTTCCTGAGTGATTCAGTTTTGGTAATCATTCTGTTTGAATTTAACAGAGCGCCACCGACCTTTAACAATCACGCACGCTGCATTGTAGGATTTCTTCTCTACATCGTAGTGTTGTGCGAATCTGTCCATATAGATTGCGCAGGTGTATTGTTCTAGAGGCAGAATTTCAGCTGGCAGAGGATATTCTCGTTCATATTCTAGATCATCTAGTTTTTTCGGTTTCGGGTTAAAATAGTATTTCACGTCTACTGCAGCAAAAGAATTTTCTCATTCTATCCATTTTGGATCTAAGGCCACTTTTATTAGATTAAGTGGAGTTGTTAATGCCTCAATGGCTGATTCTGCTGTATAAACAGATATTCTCTTGCCTTGGGCTAGGGCTCTTTCTTTTGCTACAGCAGTTTAAACCGCTGTCAGAGCTGAATTTCATTTCAGATTGAGTGTACAAATGTGATTTGTAAGCTATAGGTACCGTTTCTCCCTCATTAGAGGTCAGGTATGTGAGTCCGCATCTTCCTGGTATGACTCGGATTACAAGATTGCGTATGTTTTCGCGAGTTTGTAATTTTGTTTTAGCTAACATGTCTGTTTGCAATGATCTCACAATCTCTGTGTGTTTCTGAGTCCAATTGATTTGTTTGAAATCTGGTCTTATCAATTCATAATGTACTCATTCGTGTCCACTGTCTCCAGAAGATTCATCAAGAACTTGCAAGCTATGGTCACTTCTGCTGCGCTGTCTAGCTTTGTCTGTGCCCACTCTCCATTTTTCAGTTGTGTCCTGAAATACTTGCTACCTTCTTTCTAGGAAATTGTAATTTTTTGCTTTGATGAGCAGGTTCCTTGTCTTTGGACTTGACGTGCTCTTCTCTGTGTTCAGACCGTCCTCTTCTTTCCTATTTCTGTGAGGAAGATCGAGAAAGATTGAGTGAGAAGTATTGAGAGGGACGTGTATCAACATCTTGATATCTGTCTGGTTTTCTTATTTTAACCCTATCTCTAAGGTTGTATCTTTTTTCAGAGGGCTCCCTTTGGGGAGACTTGTCTTCTCGGCCTGGAGATCTCTCCCTACGCTGAGGAGACCTTCCTCTGGACTGGAAATGTTTTTTTTCCTGGGAGTGGATTGTTTATTACCATCCCAACTCTTTTTTGGAGTTCTTAAATTATTTTTAATACATTTTTTTTCAGGATTTTCAGTTAGTTGAGGTTTTACCGGTTTCCCACCCAAACTATCTCTTCCTAGATCTTCATAGGATTTTTCTATGATTTTGGCAAGTTCAAATGGTTGGTCTGCTATATCTGTGTCCTTCAATTTTTGGAGGTTCTTTATATCGACCCTTGCCAATTGAACTAATTATCTGTATGCCTTTGTTAATTCTTTTAGTTTAACTAGGAGTTCTTCGCTTGACATTGTTTCGTAGTCTGGGTGTGTTGCATAGTTGCATAGGACCGGCCCCGTTGCTTCTGGTCTACCTAGTGGACCGAGCCTGGTGATGTGATTATTATGTTTTAGGATGCCATTAAACCAGAGCAGGTGCTCTTGGTAATTTAGTAGGATTTCAACGTCCTCGAAAGGAGTGTATTCATCCGGAGGTTCCTCTATTTTGTAATAGAGGAAGTCTTTTGTCACAGCATGTGCTGCTGGAAAATGTATCCATGAATAGAATACCTCTGTCTGACGATGTTCATTTGCCTCTACCACGAATATGACTGTACCACCTCGTGATGTCAGTCCATTTTCTATAAGTTTAAGAGTTATAGTTCTTACGTTGACCGGAATGAGTATAACACTCTGGTCATTTTCTTGGAGAGTTGTGTCTTCCTCTATTAGTTGAGCTGCTATTCTAGCTTTTTCGTCGTCGCTTTCGGACATTTTACTGCCTGAAAGTTTTCTGTTGCAGATCGAGTTTCAAGGAAACAAAGATTAGGTGCACAATATTTTGGAACACTGTATCCTTCAACGTTGATCAAACCAAAAACTAATGCATAGGAATCTCTTTCCGGCGGATATTAATCTTTCACCCACTCCAGACGTCTTTTGGAGTTTTTACTGGAAAAAGGGTTCTGTGTGAAAAAGCACGACTGAGTTACTCTAGTGTCTTGCGTTAGATTATCGCCTTACCAAACTTTGGGCGCCATGTAGTGTAGTTCCTATTTTCCCAATAGGCTCTGCGCATTGGAATAACATAAACAGCAATGTGGACATAGGACTGAGGTCATCTAGGTCTCTACTGACTATGTTAAACTTAATTTAAGTTTGTGCTAGCTAGCTCAGAGGTCACTGGAAACTTTCTTGAATGAATAGGGAGGGATGAACTTCCCTGGCTCAGACAAGAAAGGATTCAGTTTCTGACAACCGCATAAACGTGACAACTTTGCTCCCTCAGAATAAGAGTGTATCTCTAAAGTCATGTGAAAACAATAGACAGCTATTTCACTCAGTCAACTGTACATACTTAGTTTCACAAGAGTGCACAGAAATAGAGAGACGGGCATTTTCAATAAAAGGTGTTATTTATTGAGCAGTCTTCTTTCTCATGCAAGAGAAATGATTTGCCACAATTGCAATACTTATCATAAAATTAAAGTGTGTACAGTAAAAGTAGTATTATGAAATAATGCTGTAAAAGAATTGATATGGTTTCTTAGCCATATGATACTTTAAAATGGATAAAATATATACATACATAAATACATTGACTAACGTACTTAACTGGTGCTTCTAACTAAGCCTACCCCAGTGTACCTGACCTAAGCCTAATACTTGGGAAGGCATTAGTAAGTAGCAGTTTAAGGTAAGTGGTTTAAGATTATTTTGCCAAGAATCTGCATCAAGAATTCTCTTAAGGGTTTAGTCAGCTCCGTACCTTGGTAATAGAATGTGGGAGGTCTGGTATCTTTTTCCTCAGGACTCGATCTCCCAGCAACCTGGAGCTGGATTTTCTCGGCTGGAGAAAAAGACAGCGTCTCTCTCAGTGCGTCAAACGGGAGGGGCGGCTTCCGTGGGCTACTCGCAGCAGCTGGGCTCTTGGGCAAGTAGATGGCCGCTCTGCTCCAAACCACCGTGTGTTTGCTTAAGGCAACTGTTGGTATTTTATACCTGGAAGGTGCCGGGTTTGACGTAAGGTTGGACATAAGACGTCACTAAGAACTAACAGTTCTTTCTGGACTTCAGAAGTTCTTGTTCAAATCAAAACAATAGCAGGGGGGATTTCCCGGGCTGCTGGAGGCTTGGTTTGTTTAAAGAACGCCTTGTGCTTTCTAGGAGTCGATGGGAGTAGCCGTGCTGTGCTTAGGTCTGCAATGGGCTATTACTGAATATGGATCTGATTCTTTTGCCTTTATCAGGATATTATTGATTATAACCTCACAAGGGCATAAATCGGGAATATCGAATTAGGGTCCTAGATATAAACACGACAATACCAGTGGGACGCGGCTCTCGCAGGCACAGGAGCCAAGATATAGTTTACCTACCCTGGTTACAGGGTTACAGTTCAAAAGGAATGAGCTATTTGGAACGGCATTTTTCATTAACAACATAAGATTAAAAGCTGATAATAAGCCCTGATAAAGTCCACTGAAGCAGGATGAAATGCATTGGCTGCTTGGCTGTTTGGCAAGTTACGTTTTGTGGTTTCAGATGGGTATGGGTTTTTAGGTGACAAGGGAATTTTTCAGGTTTAGGGTAGGTGTGGGGTTTTGGGTGGTAAGGTATTTTTCAGGTTTAGGTTGGGTATGAGTTTTTGGGTGGCAAGAGCATTTTTATGGATGTAGGGTGGGTATGGGTTTTTGTATAGCAAGGGATTTTTTAAGGTTAGGGTGGGTATAGTTTTTAGATGGTAAAGAATTTGTTTGGGCTTACGGTGGGATTTTTAGGGTTTAGCATGGGTATGTTTTTTTGGGTAGAAAGGCCATTTTCAGGGTGTAGGGTAGGTATGAGTCTTTGGGTGGCAAGGAATTTGTTAGGGTTTAGGGTAGCAGGGGAATTTGTAGGGTTTAGGGCAGGTATGGGTTTTTGATTGGCATGGGAATCTTAAGGGATTAGGGTGGGTATGGGTTATTGGATGGCAAGGGAATTTTTTGAGTTTTTTGACTTGCCTATATCTTTTGCGCTGGTTGACACATCTTCACATAATTTCCCCCAAAAAGTGTGCCATGATTCTATGCATGGAAAGGGCATAGAGAAAGGCAGAGGTAAAAAAAAGTGTGTTTCCCATGTTCATTACCAAGAGTCTTCAGACACTTCTGTAGCCCGAACCGCTGGACAGAATTACACAAAATTTGTGGGAAAGGTAGAGCATGCTTTATCTTATTTGGTGTAAATCCATTCAAAAGTTATCAAGATTTTATAGGAATCCAAATATGTATATCTGGGCATATGTGGTACCTTTGTAGTACCTTAGTCTATAAGTTTAAAACTCATAAACTTTTAGACAGCACTAACAATCATTGGATGATGTTATCAGTGATGTATTTGAGATGTCAACAGTTATGTCATGACTAATGTCACGGAACATGTCATGAGTGATCTATTATGTGAGGTCATAAGCAGTGCATTGTGGGGCATAAATTATATTTAGCTCAGGTAATTATAACTGCTCAATTTCACTGTTTTTGTACGAGTGAAGTCTGAGCCTAACTACAACTTTCTTGTTACCTTTGTTTTTTCAGTCATTATCTAAAGTTTTATTTAACATTAAGTAAGATGGCCAACGCAATGCACAGTGGGGGGATAAACACAGGGCATGGCCTGGCATTGTGCTACCCGACCTAAGCTTGCAGATCTTGCCCCCTCCTCCTTGCCATCCATTGTCCAAGTCCATGGCCTAGCTCCCTCATTACAACCACTTGTAGCTATTGTTCTGCCACTGCCCTTCCTGCCCGCCCTAAACAGTTAGCTTCTTGCCCCATCTACCTCCTTCCTGCCCTCTGTTGTCCACGTCCATGCACAAGCCTCCTCCATCCTGTCCTGCATGGTCTGATGTGCTCCCACTGCCCTCCATTAGGCTTGATGTCCCTACCCATTTGTCCTGCCAAGCTTTATCCAATTCTATGCCTCATCATTGCCCTCCTGCTGTCCCTACTCTCCTTCCGCTTACCCCCTGGTGTCTGTTTGAATGCCACTGCTCTCGCCTTTCCGCTCATTATAGTCCATGGATCTACCACACTCCTTTCTACTCTGAGTATTCTGTTGAGCTGCCACCGCTCCTTCCACCTGCCTAGCATGGTCAGATTGGTACCTCCTGTCTCTGCCAACTCTACACTGCCTGTCCAGGTTCGGTGCCCAATCCGCTCTCTCCTGTCTTCCATGGTTTATTTTGCTGGCACTCCCTTCTGCCCTCCATGCTAGATTTTGCTAAAACTGCTCCTCCTGCCTGCCCTTCATGGTCTGTTGTGTAGCCCTTTCCTCTGCACACTTTTGTATGTGTCCAGCTCCTGCCCCTCCTTTCTGTCCATCATGGTCCTTTGTGCATGCCCCTGTCTCTTCCCTCCTGCCCACCATGGTCATTGTGCTATCATGAACCCTTCTAATTGCCATGCATGGTCGTCTGTGCTGCCACATCCTTTCACACCTGCCCTATGTAGTCAGTTTACTGCCACTGAACCCCCTTTCCTTAAATGTCTGTGTGTATGCCATTATAGTCTCAATGTTTTCCTCCATAGAATGTTGTGCTTCTGATACCCATCCCTCCTGCCCTGGTCAGCTTGCTGTTCCTGCCCTACCCCTTGCTCTTGCCTTGTGCTTTCCATGCTTAGACCCCTATCCCCTACCTCCTGCCTTACCTGGTCCTTTGTCTTGCCCCTGCCACCTCTCTCCTGCCCTTCATGGTCCGTTATGCTGCAACTGTCCCTCCTGGCTGTCCAATTTGGTCGGCTTGCTGCCCTTGCCTCTTTCCCCTCTGCTTTCATGTGCATGGCTCTGTCCCATCCCTATTGCTTTCCATGATCCATTGTGCTGCACTGCCATCTCACTTGCCCTGTGTGGGAGATTGTGCTGCTACAACCTCTGATGCCTGCTCTATAAGGATACGTTGGTGCCCTTGCCCATCTTCCTATTGTCCTCTATTATCTGAGTCCAAGTCCCAACCCCATTCCTCCTGTCCTCCATTATCCAATGTACTAAGTCTGGGCGGTGAATTCAGTTCTGCTTGCTGAGTTTGCAGAGTTTTCTCAACCCGGGTGGTCAGATTTCTCATTGCTAGTAGTCGCGTATGCTTGTGACCGCTTGTGTTGAGAAACCATTTGTTCGCATTTAGAAAGCTGCTCCTCGAGTAATAATCTACTCGAGCGGCAGAAAGGAAGCAGCGCCTGCTTGCGCCGTGCATCGTGCCGTTCACCATGATTGCACAGTGCAGACAAGCCCCTGGCACTGAAAATCGCTGCAAACTGTATTTATCTAATGCTCTCCGCTACTCACAGAGGTCTGCGTATCGCAGCAGAGGTTTTTTTGCATTTCGCCAAGATCCACATAGCGAAACTCTGCAAACCACACCAAGACTTACAATGTACCTTATTTGCCAACATCTTGAACTTGGTAAAAGGGAGATTTTGAAAAAGAAAACCTGGTGAATTGATTTTTCCCATTGATTCATATTGAAAAAGAGTAACTTTAGGCAGGAGACAGATAAAATAAAGCCCTTATGGGCTTAAAAACATTGGGAGTCTCCAGCCTCAATCGGGTCTCTTGGCATGTATGGTTATACTGCCATTGCCTCTTCCTTCTGCCCTCTATGGTCTTTCATGTGGCCACAGCCTCATTTGCCTTTACTGCATGGTTGATTTGCTGCCTTTGCCCCCCTTTCCTCTGCCCTTCACGGTCCGTTGTGCTGCCACTGGTCCTCCTGCCTGCCCAGAGTGGTCAACTTATTGCCTCTGCACTCTCCTCCATGAAAGGGTCTTATTCTCAAAAAATGTATATTTAGTGCTTTTAACAACTAAAATGAGGACATATTTTCTGAGATCTCAAATAGTGAAAAAGCCCTTTTAAATAATTTAGTATCTTTATGATTTTTTAAATAGTTGATCACTTGATTATTTGTTACACTTAAAAGAGAGAATGCAGCGTTATGGCCAGCACTGCAGACTTTGCAACTCGGGAACCAGGTTCTAATTTCAGAATCTGCTCAACATCCTGTGACTCTGGACAAATCACTCTGCAGTGTACTTCCTATATTCCCAATGGGGGCTGCACATTGGAATAATATATCCTATAGATTTGACGTAGGACTGAGGTCTACTAGGTCTCTACCGAATATAATAGACTTAATTGTGAGTGCCAGCTAGCTCAGAGATCACTAGAAACTCTCTTGAATACACAAGAAGGGATACATTTCTGATAACCACATAAACATGACAACTTTGTTTCCCAAGAATAAGAAATCTATCTCTAGAGTCGCGGAAACAATAGATAGTTATTTTACTCGGTCAATCGTGCATGCTTCGTTTCACCAGAGGTGCAGAGAAAATAGAGAGACGGGCGTTTTCAATAAAAGTATTTATTGAACAGTCTTCTTTCTTATGCAGAGGAAATGAACTGCTAGAATCGTAATACTGGTAGCAAAGTACAATCCGTACAGTACGAAGAGTATTATAAAATAATACTGTAAAAGCATGATATGGTTTCTAAGCCATAAAATAATAGAATACATACATTAATAAATAAAGACTAAAAGTACTCAACTGGTGCCTCTAAAATACGCCTACCCTGGTGTACCTAACCTAGGTCTAGTACAAGGGAAGAAGTAAGTGAGGTGTAGCTTAGTTTCAGTATTATTTGCCAAGAATCTTTCCAAGAATTCTCTACTGGTCTAATCAGCTCCGTACCTTGGTTTTAGAACGAAGGAGCTCTGGTATCTCTCTCGCAGGACTCGATTTCCCAACAACCCGCTAGGGTAGCTTGGAAACACTGGAGCTGGATTTCTCGGCAGGAAAAAAGACAGCGTCTCTCTCAGTGCATCTGCTGGAGGGTCGGCTTCCTTCGCCACTTGCTGCAGTGAGATGCGTCGGGCAAGTAGATAGTCGAACTGCTCCAAACCACCGTGTGTTTGCTTGGGCAATGTGGGCATATTTATACCTTGAAGGTGCCTGGTTTGATGTAAGGTTGGACATAATAACGTCATCAAAGACTTAGTTCTTTGAAAACTCAGTGAGTTCTTTGATAAATCAATATTCAAGCAAAGGGAATTCCCTGACTGCTGAAGACGGGTTTTTCCACAAAATCGTTGTGGATTTTCGGAAATAGTGGAAGTCGCCGTGCTGTATTTGGTCCGCATAGGCTAAGTCTAAATATGGTTATGAGTTCTATGCCTATATAAGGATAGGGTTATTTATATCTATATATGGGCATGAATCGGGAAAATTACACTTGGGTCCTAAATTCATATACAACACCCACTCCATTACTCTGTGCCAAAAAAAATTATTATTTTGTTTTTTTTTCAAGTTCTTTGGGAAAAAAATTAAAATTAGACGGGGAAAAATAGAGTTCCAAAGCTTTGGAAGGAATGTTATGAAAAGTGAAGCCAGAATTTCAGAGTTCATAGAACGCTAAGGGCAGATTTCAAAAGTTATTCTCAGTTTCGGGAGAAAACATCAAATCGTCTAAGCTGGCAAAGAAATCCTCTACCACAGTAGGTGAAAGTGGAACTACTTCATTAAGTAGATCAATTGTGCACAGATGAGAAGCATCGTCGTCAGCGTCAGGTGCAGCGTTAGCAATGTTCATAGCAGATGGTACCTGTGTGCCCGTTGTTCCTCGTACCTCACCTCCAGTTGGATTTGCTGGTGAGATCTCAATGAACGCCATCATCAGGATTGGTAGACATTGGGGAAGCACAACATGTGAGCTGTTACCGGGCTAAGTAATGCATCTACATCCGTTGGCGCAACCAATGGTAGTGTTAGACAAACATCTAACACGCATTCTTCTCCACAAAGCAGGCCTCGTGGAACAGGTAAGAAACGGTGCTAACAGTCCCGAAAAAACTGTCTTAAATACATGTACAATACCACTCGTATCAGGCATGTTTAAGATACGACCTAACATTTCTGCTAAATGTATTGGGCAGTTTGTTGATAACAAGGTATTTTTCTCTGCAGAAGCCCTTGCAACTTGCAGATCATACGTTTCTCTGGGCGAGGTCAATGGCACAGTCTTTTGTAAAAGAATGGCTTTCATTCTACTTAAAGTATCAATTGGTATAGAAGAGATATTCAGTGAAGGCCATAACGCCGACTCCCTGTCTGTCTTGCTTTATGGAAACAATACTTGCATACAACAAGTGACCTTGGCTGACACACTAACTAGATAGGCTTTTCCTGGCAACATGCCACAACAGCTGTGATCATTTAACATTATGTAGCTACCATTGGATAGCTGCCTAAAAAACTGGATCTATCACTGCTGCTGGTGAACCTTGCCGGTGGCAAGAAAGGTTATTTGAAGAACCCTCACAGGCTCCGTGTAAATTAATACCCTGACACAAAAGTGTACCGCTTAGTGACTTCTTACAATTTTTTCCACTAAGAAATACCTCCTTTCCCCCACTCCAACATTTGTGTGTGTATGGTAAATTCCAGGTTGACTTAATGCATTCTTTACCCAACATTTCATACAGGCCCACTGGTATGTGTTTTAAGCAATGCTGAAACTGTAAAATCGTCACTGGTATCGTGATGGTACCATGTATTATCCATCCCATGACTGGCTTCTCAGAAACAGTTAATGGTAATCTTCCCAGTCTTTCTATGTTCAGTCAGCACTGTATAGTCTTCTCCTCTTTGTGCCAAAGAGATTTGTTTATCTGTAAGGTTAAAGACAGTAAACAATGACGTGGTATTGATTAGACGCCATGGCACGTAGCCTGAACGGAGATTTTGTAACGTCCAGCATATCAGCATTATAGAACGTAATTGAGACTGGCCATGCTGTAACGTTAGCAAGTCCTGCTCTATTAAGTCAATGGCAGATGATACAATGCTGTCCAAAGAATAAATTCTGGAGGACTTCGCCGTTAACTAACCCATTGTCCACTACAGAGAGAGCTTTCTCTAAATGAATACGATCAATTTCTCATATTCTTTCTTCCGTTTTCATTTGCGTGACTTTCCATGCTTCATTGTAAGCAGAGTATATAATTTGATGAAAGAGTTCTGTTATTTTTTCTTTGAAAGATTTATTTGCTGGCGTAGTTTCAGGTTCACTAGGATCCTCAGAAAATGTATCAAAGTTGATGAAATAGCCAGAGTCAGTTCTGTCAATTGTTGGGGTTGCATCCGGATTTTTCGAAATCGCTGTAGCTGTTTCTTCCTTTGTCATATTAGTATAGTCAAAGGCTATATCATTGTAGACAGGTGTTTCTTGATGAACTGTTATTTGGGTCTCAAGAGGTACACGTTCCATTGCATTGTTGCGTAGTCCTTCTTTTCTTACTGCAGGCTTATCAAAGGTGATGAGACTTTCAGTTTCAACCTCTTGGATTGTAGCAAGATTTGGTCGTCTGCTACATCTTGGGAGTCCACTGGGCCTACTACCTATTATCGGCTACATGATGTGGTTTGACCAGGTCGATGGACATGATTCTGTTCTCCCTTTTTCCAGCAATGGGCGGTAGTAACACTGATCTTGCTCTGTGGATTGCTAAGACAGGTACTGCTTTTCTGTAAGAAGGCCCAAATTCCTTCTTCACCACAATCTTTTCCCTGACTAGATCCCCAATCTTTGGAATCCAGACAGGCCTTGCTGGGACAGGTGGCTTTTCTTCAGTGGTCGTTGGCTTTTGTGTTGTGTTACTCAGACTTCTTCTTGTTTCATTTAAGTCCTGTAAAACAGCCAAACGGTTTTTGATATCAAAGGGTTTATGTTCCACCACTGAAGTTTGACAATCAAGATCCTGGATGAGCATTCTAGTACCAAATAGTAATTCATATGGAGTGTTTCCCCCCAGAGAATTTCTTGGCAGATTGTTAAGACTACGTTAGACACTTATTAGATGTTCGACCTATCCGTCACCCGAACCTAATAACCTAGCTGTTATAGATTGCTTTACGTTGCGGTTTTTTCGTTCAACTACCGCATTTCCCTCAGGATGGAATGGATTTGAGTACCGCAATGCAACGCCAAAGCTGGCCATGGCCTCCTTGTAAGCTCGAGAGCTAAAGGCAGGATCCTTGTCAGAATGAAGCGTGTCGATTGTGTATGTGCCGATAAAGACTCGCAAATCTTTTATAACAATTCGGGTGTCAGCCGTGCGCTGAGGACACATCCAAATTAATCTTGTCCTAATAGTTGTGGGACCGCATCGGTCCATGGTGACGTCTGCGTGTAGAAAGTCTAATGCTGTCTAACAGTGGTGTCTGTACTGGGCTGGCTACACTGTAGTCTGGTACCTGGTGGCTTTCAAAGCTATGATCTCTGTAACAGGTATCACAGTTTGTTCCGAATTTGTAAACTTCAACGCTCATTCCCGGCCACCAGTACATCTCTTCTAATTCTATTAGCGATTTTAAGATCCTTTGATGTGTCAGACCCTCTCCCATATGTGCTTCATGAACCAAAGCACCTCTCTGGTTCCTGTTTGGAATTACTCTATCCCCCACTCCAGGGATTTGAGCAAAAGGAACGTAGTTTGCATCAATTATGTATGTATATCCAAGTGGATAATTTAGAGGTAACGTTGCATAGGTGCCTTTCATTGAGGCATTTACTGCTAGCATTGTTTCACCGTCTATTTTTGTTTTTGAACGAGTGATTGCAGCTACGGAAGCCGTTTGCACAGCTGCCTTCGCGGCTTCATCAGCCAATTAATTCCCTGCATCGTGAAAGCCATCACGTTGATACTAAGTGTATGAATCACGTGAGTCTCTTGTAGTTCTTTTTGCAAAAAAACTACTTGTTCCCAAAGCATTTTAAGCTTAATTGTGCCACCTTTGAAACCATTTTGAACCCAGTTCTGCAGATATTCATTGTAAGACTGGACGCAGTAATACAAATCGAACACTATGAGTGTGGGGATTTTGCGATCGGTATTTTCAAGTGCCATCTTGAAAGCCTGTGGTTCAGCTCGCTGAGCTGTACAGTCCCCGAGTGATTGAATTTTAGTGTCCATAGGTCGAAATGTACCTTTGTCCCAACGACCTATAACAATCGCGCACGCAGCACTATAGGCTTATTTACCCCCAATTGCGGGCTGTGCTGATCCGTCTATATAGATTATACATCTGTAATGTTCTAGAGGCAGAATCTCAATAGGCAGAGGACATTCCTGTTTGTATTGTAGAAATTCTTGTGTTTTCAAGTAGGGGTCAAAAACGTATTCAATGTCTGTTGCAGCAAGAGAATTAACCCATTGTATCCATCTCGGATGTAAAGCCTTAGCATTTGGAATGTTCACTTTTGTCACTGCCTCTGAAGTAGGTTACAGGTGTACCGATCATCATGCACTAGAGCTCTCTCTTTTGCTACTGCAGTTTGAACCGCTTTCAGAATCTTTTCTGAAAAAGTGAATTTCAATTCAGCTTGTGTGTACAAGTGTGATTTGTATGCTATTGGTACCTTTACACCTTCATTAAAGGTTAGGTATGTGAATCCGCATCTCCCTGGGATGATTCGGATTACAAGATTGCGCACGTTGTCGCGTGTCTGTAACTGTGTTTTTGCTAACATGTCTGTTTGCACTGAACGCAAAATTTCTGTTTGTTTTTAGTCCAATTAGTTGATTTGAAATCAGGTTTTATTAGTTCGTGGAGAGGTTTAACCCTTTCTGTGTAACTTAGAACTTAAGTTCTTCCAAAATTCAGGAAACCTAGAATTGGCTGTAAGTTTTTCAGTGTTTTTGGAGGTTGGAGCAGCGCACATTTCTATAGAAAGTTGGCTGCCAGGCTTTTGCCTTCACTTGATAATTTGTATCTTAAGAGTAGGACATTGAGGTGGGCAATTCGTGATTTCTTAAAATTGAATTTGTACCCTTCAGAAGCGAACCCAATTATTATACTATTTACTCTTTTCAAGTGCACGTCGAAATCATCGTCTGTGAGACAGATGTCATCGACATAAGATATGTTACGTTTGTAGTAACTCTGTTACTCTGGCTGAAAATAACCCGGGACTATTCTTGAATCCCTGGGGGAGATAGCACAATTGTTGCTGTGTCCCCATTATTGAGAAAGTGGTCAAGTACCTACTTTCTGGTGCAATGTTTTGACAGAAGAAACCGTTAGAAATATCTAATGTAGTTTTATATTTTTTCCACACAATGTTATTCATCAGTGCTGTACTGTGTGCATTTTGTACTGCAGAAGTTTTGCAACAAGAGTTTAAGTGTCTGTAGTCCAAAACTAGACAATATGTATTGTCTGGCTTAGAGACAGGAAACAAAGGATTGTTCATCGATGAGGTGCATGTTTCAATCACCCCTTGGTATTCAAGTTGATCTAAGATCTCCCTGACTTGTTTTTTAGCTTCTTGCTTAACCTGATACTGCCTTTGTGCAGTAGGTTGATTTTTTAACTTAATTTTATGATGAGGTGAGTCCTCATCCCATCCTACATGATTTTTGTATAATGCTGGAGCCGGGGCTACTGCCCATTTTCTGACATATGTGTATTTTTTATTAATTGGAATGTGATTTGAGAAGGCTGGAATAATTATCTCTTGGGCACTCCCTGACAAATTCAGGTGGCCAGTATTGTTCAGCTAAAAGTATGTCACAACCCTTAGATAGCTTCTCCCAAAAGAGTGCTTTTATTTTCCTAGTTATGTCCCCCTCCATTCGGAGTGTTACTTCATATAACTTGTGTGGTACACTAACCCTGGTGTCTGCAGTTTCAACTTGAATGCATTCATTAAAGTCCACTCTCTCCAGATGATCCTTCAGGATCTTGCGAGCTATGGTGACTTCTGCTGCACTGTATAACATTGTCTGGGCCCACTCCCCGTTCTTGAGTTGTGTCCTCAAGATCCTTGGCATGTCTGATCTTTAGACTTGCTACTCTCTTCTTGGTGAATTGAGTTTTCTTATTTGTTGGAATGTGCTGTTCGTCTTTGGACTTCACGCGTTCTTCCTTTTGTTCTGATCGTCCTCTTCTTTCGGATTTCTGCAAGGAAGTCTAAAGGTAGAAGAGGAACGGGTATCAGTATCTTGATATCTATCAGGTTTTCTCAAATTATCCCTGTATCTGAGGTTATACCTCTTTTCAGGGGGCTCCTGTTGAGGAGACCTTCCTCTGGACTGAGAACGCTTCTCTTTAGGAAGTGTCTGTTTGGTGTTTTCCCACTTCTTTTTAGGAGTAGTGAGATTATTTTTAATAAAAACTTTTTCAGGATTTTCAGTTAGTTGGGGTTTTACTGGTTTCCCACCCAAACTATGCCTACCTAGTTCTTCATAGGATTTTTCAATAATTCTGGCAAGTTCATATAGTTGCTCAGTAATATCTGTTTCTTTTATCTTTTTTCGGATTGCCACGGATGCTGCTTCACCTTTAACGTTGGCTAATAGTATAGCCGAGACCTGTTAGAAATCTTTCAGTAATTTCATACCAAGATTCAAAGCCGGTTCTGGACCATATTCATTTTGAATCTGTCTTAGAACGTCTGGTATTACGACCATAGATGGAACACCATGTGTTTTTGTGTAGATTGAAGCAAAGTCTGTACCCCAAGTGTCGCAGTCCTCTACGTGTGGTGCAATCCCCATCAGTAAACAGATTGTCAGAATCCTGTGTTTCTCGTGCGGTGTACTATCAGGGAATACTGCCTCTATTTAAGTAATTTTTTGAGCTAACCAAAACGGAATTTGTTCCCGTTTTGCGGGCACTTTACCAGTGACTGACTGAATAGTCTGTGGTGTTATTTTGTTTGTGTTCCCCTGATGAGGGGTGTGCTGGGGAATCTTTATAGTAGGTTGGACTGTTAAAGTCTGCATGACATATTGAACCAATTGTCTATGTATTTTAATCAGCTGTTTTAGCTGAGCTAATAGTTCTGGACCTGTCATTTGTTCAATGTTAGGATGTGGTGTATAGCTGGCTAGTACTGGCCATGTTGCTCCTGGTCTATCTAGTGGACCAAGCCTGGCAATGTGATTTTGATGTTGTAGGGCGACATTAAACTAGAGCTGATGCTCTTGGTAAGTTAGTGGAATTTCAACATCCTCAAAAGGAACGTATTCCGCTGGAGGTTCCCCTACTTTGTAGGAGTGGAACTTGTGTGTTACTGGATTTGCTGCCAGAAACAGAATCCATGAATAGAATATCTCTGTTTGCCGATATTCATGTGCCTCTATAACAAATATTACTATACCACCTCTCGATGATACATTTATTTTCTATAAGTTTTATAGTGATTCTTTTTCTTATATTTACCGGGATGAGTATAGCATCCAGGTTATTTTGTTGGAAACTTGTGTCATCTAGAGCTGCTTGAGCTGCTGCTGCAGGTCTCTTCCTTTCGTCGTCACTCATTTTGTTGACCGAAAGTTTGCATAGTAATTTTCAAGGAAACAAAGATTAGGTGTACAATATTTTGGAACACTGTATCCTTAAAAAAACTAAAATCTAATACATGGGATTTTCGTCCTACTCAGTTATAACGGATATTATATCCTTTAACCCACTCCAGACGTCTATTGGGGTATTTTATGGGGAAAAAGAGGTCTGTGTGAAAAGCATGACTGAGTTACTCTACTATCTAGCGGTAAATTATCGCCTTACCAAACGTTGAGCGCCATGTAGTGTAGTTCCTATATTCCCAATAGGCTCTGCGCATTGGAATAATATATCCTATAGATTTGACGTAGGACTGAGGTCTTCTACGTCTCTATCGAATGAACAAGACTTAATTGTGAGTGCCAGTATACAAATGGGTCACAATCCTGTTTGTGCATGCTAAATCTTTTCGTACATCTGTCCCAAAGTGTTTTGCACACTTCTGACACTGGGCTGTACTTTTGCTGCATTTGGGTGATATTTGTGCTATATACGGGCTCTTTTTTCTTTAGTGGCCATCTTGGGAGACTTATCTGCTATGTAGCTCCCAAATTTCCTATTACACTGCAGTATCCTCAGTAGAAAATGATTAGAGCTTTCTACTTCCATTCTATCAAGATGGCGTTCAGATGTACCACACATAGCATAAATTCAGAATGTTAGCACTCTAGTTGCTCATTGGAACACTATAGCAAAGCTACTGATCACCAGCGAGTTAACTGGCTGCTGGGGTTGAAAGTGCATGTTTCCGTCTGCATGTTCAAATATTTTAATGAAATAGAAGAGAAGATATTTGAGAACTCACTTCAAATGTGTCATAATTTTTCTTTCTACAGCACTAACCATAATTTCTACAAAAAACTGACACCCCGTATTGTGTTCCCTACTAAATTAAATGTTTTAAGTTCTACCAGTTTGACTCAATCAACAGGGCTTCTTGTCTGCCATAGTTTTGTCATAATTAAAACCGTTCTAGTTGTTCTTTAGGACACTCTGGGAGGCTGCAGTAGAACACAAGGGTATCAACTGACAGGCTGGTCTCGTTGGAAGTACATGACTTGCTGAGTATGTCAAACTTCATTTTCATATGGCTGATAAAGAAAGTGTGAATGTACAGAAAATATGATCTACATCTTAAAATTAGTAAGGTACCATCAGCAAATGATATATTTTGTAACTAAAATCTGTTCCACTGTTTTCCTTTTTCGTGACCCTTAAAACCTGCCATTCACTACAATGCATTTTAATAGGGTGCTATCATGTATATTGGTTTCAAGATGACTGCTAACACTTCCTGGCTGAAGTGTTGGCAGCCAATCAAATTTCATTAGCATTCCAGTAGGTTTTTGGGCTACTAGATATCTATATTTTTAAAGCTTGAATATTTCTGAAACTACTGAACGAATTTACACCAAATCACAAAAAGCGCACTTTCTGGAACAACATCTAAATTGGGTGTAATTCTGCTCAGCAGTTTGGGGTGTAGTTGTGTTCAAAAAATGAAAAATCCCCATTGAGTCAACATGGGGAAAATGTGTTATGGGACCTCCCTTTTTTTTGGGACCGCTAAGTAAAAAGTGCACTTTTTCTTCAAATTTTGAGAAGCTTCGTCAAGTGGCGCCAAAGTTATCAGCAAACCAAAACCCCTTTTCCTATGGAAACTTTGGTCCTAACTATAACTACTTACTGGTGACCGCCAATAGGTAATATATATATATATATTTTTTTTCACTGAAAAGAGGTTAGTTGTGATGCGTCAAGTGGGGACTGAGAAAAAGGGGAGTCCCAATATGCGTTTTCCCTTTGTTAATATCCACTGAGAGTTTATTCACACAACTATAGCCCAAACTGCTGAATGGAATTATATCATATTTGTCAGAAAGGTAGCTGTTGGTCCAAAAAATGTCCATTAGGTAAATGGGTATATATCTGTTCAATAATTTGTTATATATTAGGCGAAAAATCTTTTTATATCGCACCCTGATAAGTACTGGGATTAGCTGGCTCTAATCTGTTTAGACTTGTGCTGGCAATTTTATAAACCAGGATGACGTCAAAGATAACTGATAAAGGTTAAAACGTATAGAAGGGTCAGAGTAGGGGTACCCTGACCTAATAGGTGGATTGTAGGAGTTTGTGAAGCACTCCCTATGAGTTGGAGTACACCGTAACTGTTTTTTTCCAAACACAGGTAGTCGTGACCACATTGCAGCACTCAGCGCATCCCCCGTGTAAGGTAGCTGCAGGCAACATCTCTTTAAAAAGTCTCATATATTCAATTATACACTAATATACACACTCATGCACCCACTCAGGAACTAACACACCTACTCACAAACACACATAGACTGTAACAAACCCACTCACAGACCCACTTAGACACTCACACACCCACTCACAGATTCACTCAGACACTCTTTCAGGCACTTACAGACCCACTCAGATATTTATATACTCATTCACAGACCCACTCAGAGAATCACACACCTGCTCAAAGACTCACTCAGATACTTATGAACTCACTCATAAATATACTCAAAGACACATGCACCCACTCACAGACCTACTCAGACAGTCCTGCACCAACTCACAGACCCAGTCAGAGACTCAAGCACCCAAAAACTGACCCACTTAGACACTTATGCGCTCACTCACAAATCAACTAAGACACTTATTCCCCCACTCACAGACCTACTCAGAGACTCACACATTTACTCATATACCCACAAAGAGACTCACACACCCACTCACAGACTCACTCAGAGACTCGTGCTTCCACTCACAAACCCACTCAAATACTCATGCACTTACTCACAGATTCCTGTACAAATGTTTTAGACATTCAGGCATATAGTAATGTGTGTACTTAGAGACCCACACAGAGTCACAGAGCTCGTGAGAGACCCACTCAGAGACTTATGCCCTTACTAAGACACCTTTTTACATACTCAATTATCCACTAAGCCACCCATACAGACAGGCATATATCAACCCACAGACCTACTTAGTAAGGTATACAGTTACTCACGGACCCACACAGAGACTGATCCAGCCACTCACAGGCCACCTCAGAGACTTACGCATACACTCAGACACACACCCAGAGACTCATACACCCACTCACAGACCCACTCAGATAATTGTGCACCTACTGAGAGACTAATTCAAAGATGCACATACCCACTCAGAGACACACTGAGAGACTCATGCACTCATTTACAAACCAACGGAGACACTCATGCACATACTGACAGACCAACTCAGACCCTCATGCACCCATTCATACACCCAATAAGAGACTTGTGCACCCACTCACAGACCTACTCACATACTCATACAGCCTCTCACAAATCCACTCAGAAACTCATGTACCAACTTACAGACCCTCTCCCACTCACAGATTTACAAAGGGACTCATACACACACTCACAGATCCACTCAGTGTTTCATGCATCCACTCACCTGGTCACACATACACTGATGCAGCCAATCAGCGATCCACTGATACAATAATGCCCTCACTCACACATTCACACAACAACTGATATTTGTACTCATTTTTTAAAGCTATGCATCCACTTATATCCAAACTTAGACACTCGTGAAATTACTCACAAACTCTATGTAATATGTAGAGAATGCATATATTAATTAGAAATCTCAAATGTGTTGTAGTCCATTGAATTCATGCTTTTGTTTTGTGGATCTGCAATGGGGATGGAATGATTAAACAATGTCAAACATTCACCCCCTGTACAGTGATCTGGGCTTAAATGCATGTTTTTTTTAACACCACGCCATTCCATTTGGGATCCAGCCATATGCAAATCAGTCTTGACCCTCACTGTGCCACTGGATTCAAGCAAGCCTAGCTGGTGAGGGGTGATACCCTGAAACCAGTCCGAGATGCTTGTTCCTGATCCTGGTAGGACCTAGCTTGCAGTTCAGGTTGTACTGTTCCCATGAGGATTGTTCATAAAATGAAAGGCCTAAGTAAAGTTGTAGATAAGGAATCTCAGTGGGAGCTAGTGACACGTGAGAAGCTCCAAAGGTAGGACAAAAATAAACGAAGGTCCATGGAGTAGACAGAAGCATTGGCTGGATAGGAATGAAAGCTGATAGACCCAGGTAACAATTAAGGATTTTCTATTTGTTTTACCCCTTTTTGTTCCCTTGAAATGATCTTTAATTTTTTCTTCCTGGTGTGTTGCACCGCTGCCTGTCACTACACATGGTGCGGGACACATTTGTTCTCAACTTACAGAATCTTTATCTTGAACTTTTTTGTAACCTGATCCTTTGAACCTGTGAAAACCCACTCTCACGGGCGTCCCGCCTTCCTTGATGTTTTACCCTTTTCCCTTTTCTTTTTCCCTTTTTTTTGGACTATTACTTGCTTGTTTATAATCAGCCTTGAAAAAGCCTTGGCCAGCAGGCCTGTGGCGAAACACGTGCCGGCTGTGTCTTGTTCGTAGTCCTCATTCACACTATAGAGGATGAATAAAATATAGGAATTTAATAACCCTTGGTCTTGGTGTATATACTATTAACTGCAATTCTGGGATTGCATTACCCTGAGATTAGAGTGAATTCCGTAGCACCAAACCCTTTCATTTTATGAACAATTGTCTTTTTCTGGGGGCCTCTGGGTGAAAACCAACAATTAGGGTGTGCCTATTACAGTATTTGGGTCTTGTCAAGTTGTGCGTGAACCCTGGTGGCACCCACCTCTCCCTCATGTTCCAATGAGGAGCAGGGTCAAGACTGATTTGCATATGGCTGGGATGAACTGGGGTTGCATGGTGAGCAAAAGAAAGATAGTTTTAACCCAGATCTCTTTACTGGGGGTGAAGTTTTGATTTGTTCCTCATTCCATCCATCATTTGTGTGTCATTTGCTATCATTTTGTATTGGGCAGTAGGGTGGCTCTGAAGAGAGTCTATGTGTTTATTGTGAGTATGTGACAGCTGCACATAATACCGGATGCAGAATTTCAGGTTGCTGAGAAACAACCTGTTGCCTTAATCTGTAAAGTGAACTCCATCACTTCTATAAATTCCATACATATCAAAACACAGATTGCTGTTGTAGATAGAGCCCACGCTATGGTCTCTCAGGAATGCAGAAACAGCTTTATTAACATGTTTCGTGGCTTTGCTTATGTTTGAGTATACCAAGACAGTGCGAGGGATCAGTGGCATTAATTGGCCAAAGGTCTCCTTCAATGTGATTTACAAACAAACCCCAGTAAGAGTGCCTAGGTCATTGCCCCCAGAGTAAACAATTAAGAGGTATGGATGTTGGGAATCTGTAATACTCTCAACCAGACGCAGCAATTCCTGACACTTTAACCCTCTCTGGATAATCCATTTAATTTCCCCATTACCCAAACCCAAGTCCCTGTCAATTCCACTCTTTGTATCAGACTCTCCAGCCCAGTGGATATATCTGTGGCCAACAATCCACACACATTTTGAAGGAAGGAGCCGTAGCACACAGGAAAAGGCTTCAGCGACATTGTGACAGCTGGTAGAATGAAAGACAGTGACATTCGAGGAGTGGAGCTAAAGGACGTATTTGATTGGCAGTATATATAATGCGATAACTGAAAATAAGTTGTGATTTCATTATTATAGTAAGTTCATCTCCAATTGGCAGTGCATATTTGTACACTAGTTACTCTATTGTGAATATTCTTACATTTTCCAACAGCCAACCCCACCTGCTACATTTGGACTTGAAACTGATATGCTCTGGTTAAAAAGTGTATGAACTTTTGACTTACTTATATAGTAGAGTGATTAAAACCTGTTTTTTATGGCAACTGAGAGAAATAAGTTTGGGTGACGGGTTATAATTACAGTGTACTTTGAATCTGTTATAGTAGTTTAGACATTGAATATATTGAGAAATATAAATTGTCGGATTTAGTATTCTCATTGCATCTGAAATGTAGTTTAGAAAATATAACAATATCTTAGTATATGTTCTAATGGACCCCTCCTATGGAGTCATGATTTCAGCTTAGAGTTACACGTGGGGCAACACTGGGCACCATGTGGGGCTGTGTTCCATACACAGCTATTACAAAATTCGGCTTCTTATGAGACAACACAAAAGAGTAATTAAAATGACCAATGAAAACTGGAGTAAGAAATGTAAAAAATGAGGGAAACATTTTCATTTGGTAACTACATCAATATCACTGGAAAAAGAGAACGATAATATGTTTTTTTTTACGGAGAGTGGTACTAATCATTTTCCATGAGAAGACATTTCAAGTGAAAGAGTGCTAATATTTGAGGATCAACAAAGTAAATGAACAGGTATGTTAATAATGAGGAGATTGATGTTTATAGATAGTTATAAGTGACAGTTTTATGTAGTATAGTTAGAGAATTACTTATATAAGTAATGACATATGTACATAGTTTGAAATCTTTCTTTACAGGTAAAAGTAAATGGATATGGAACTACTCAGCTATTTGAAAAGCAATTTATATATAAATGTGAAGAGTATCATAGAAAGGCATTTGCATACTGAAATAGTCAGTATCCAAATACGTTATGCATTGAATAATCTATTTTGAATTAGATGACCAAAAACTTTAATGGTGGTTAATTGAATATTTTTATGTCCTACATACACTTTGGTACCTTATCTACAATTGGTATATTTAATTACTTTGTAAGATTATACTTTAGTGCTGTACTTGTGGTTTGATTTAGTACTGTAGAATATGTGTATGAGGTGTTACTGCTTGCTTGATTATAGATTTTAACAACAGTTCTAATTCTAATATATGTGAGTGAACTGTTACCTAGTGTGTGCGTAAAGAACAATAGTTGAAGTATGTGGATAAGATGTAATTTATGTACTTTCAAACATAAGGGTATTCTATGTGCACTTACAGACCTCTATTTGAGTTTTAGAACTCAGCCTATCATCCATCTGAGGTCGATGAAATGAGTACCATTGAATGGGTAACAATAAACATCTGTTATTCAGCGCCAAGATACCTACTGGTGAACGTGTGCTTTTCAAATTTACGTTATGTTATGTTAACACTTTCCAACTCATGAAGTATCCAATCCATGCAGCTCCTTCCATGATCACTTACAGATCTATAGACTGAGTAAGGAGGCTTTCTATATTAAAACATCATCCTAAACAGGGACTGACAGACTCATTCAGACATGTGGTGAGCAACTGACAGTAATAAGTCAGCCATACAAACCACTTCTCCTTTAAAAATATCTTGAGCCTGCTGCTAGACTGCCTGTGAATGAGTGTTACTGACAGGCAGAGTTCAAATTTCAAATATGTTCCCAAGTGTATAACGTTTTTTATACTTCTTATAATGTTATGTAATGTAAAGTAGGTTGTAAGTAGGCCATAGGCAGTGAGGTATGTCCTTAAACATAAGGCATATAGTTCATAGGTTTAGTGACTCTCATTTGCACTTACAGAGGATTAATGTCCAGTTAGATCCAAAAACAACAATTGATGAACAGAATGCAGAAGAATGTCATACATTCACCTCAGTACAGAGAGCTGGGCCTACTTACATCGGTTTTTTTTGCTCATCATGCCATTCCAGTTTGAACCCAGCCTTATGCAAATCAGTCTTGTCTTTGTACTTCCAATGGGAACAGTCCAGCCCGAACTGCCAGGCCAAGTCCTCCCTGGACTGGAAACAAGCATTCTATGACCGATTTGGGGGTTTTACCCCTCTTCAGCCAGGATAACTTGATTCAAGTGGCACAAAGAGCAAAAGAATGATGGATTTAACCCAGATCCTTGTGACTGGGGTTGAATGTTTGTATTGTCCAGCATTTAGTCCATCAATTGATTATTTTGCAGTTATATATCCAGCAGACACAACAAGATGATGGACGGAGTGCTTAAACTTTTCAACTACTCACCCCCAGTCACAGATCTGGGTTTAATCCATTGTCCTTTTGCTTCATATGCCACCCCGGTGTAGACCCAACCACATGCAGATCAGTCTTGACCCTGTTCCTCATGGGAACAGTCCAACCCAAACTGCCGGGCCAGGTCCTCCCTGGACCAGAAACAAGCACCCTGGCACCGGTTTTGGTGTTTCGCCCTTCATCAGTGAGGCTAGCTTGAATCCAGTGGCACAACGAGCAAAGGACCACCGTCTGGGCATACCCTTGGCAACTTAGGGCGAACACTAGCAAACACACCAAGATGATGAACGGAGTGCTGAAACTTTTCAATCACTCACCCCCAGTCACAGATCTGGGTTTAATCCATTGTTATTTTGCTCACTATTCACCCCAGTTTGTACCCAGCTATATGCAAATCAGTCTTGACCCTGTTGATCATAAGAAAAGTCCAGCTCAAGCTGTCAGGCCAGGTCCTCCCTGGACCAGAAACAAGCACCCTGGAACCAGTTTCGGGGTTACACCCCTCGTCAGCCAGTTTAGCTTGTATCCGGCAGCATAGTGAGCAAGGGACCCACGTCTGGGCATACCCTTGGCCACTTAGGGCGAACATATCAAACCCAACAAGATGATGGGTGGAGTGCAGTAGCGTGCAGAGTTCTGAAAAACTGTGTGGTTCAAAGTTTATTTTTTCCTTGCTTGTGCTCGCCAATTTTAAGTTGGCATGCATGAGCATGGAATTTCGTACTTGCAACCGCCTCCTATGAGATTTTTTAATGTAGGTGGTTGTGGATGGTTGCTACCTCTCTGTGAGAAAGTGCCCTCTTTCTGCATGGTTGCCACCACTTTTTGATGATTTGCTGATGTACTTTGACTGAGTGTGCCCTGGGCTCCTGCTAATCAGGTGTCCAAGGCCTATGTTCTTTCCCTAAAACTGCATGGAAGCCAAAACCCAATTTGTATCTCTAGCCACAGTTCAGCCCCTGGTAAATGGTACCACAGGTACACGGGGCACTGTGACCAGAGAAGGCCTCTAAGGGCTGGAGCACTTATTGTGCCACCCTTAGAGGTCCTGTACCCTGACACTCACAAACTGCCCTTGCAGGCTGCGTGTCTTGGTTCAGAACAAAGTGAAGAGTCAAAATGGCACACATCCCTGTGTGCCATGCCTACAACCCACTGCCGTTGATATCAAACTTCTCAGCACATTAAACCCACACTAACGCCAGTGAGGGATTTAATGAAAAATGCACACAGAGGGCATCTAAGAGATGGCCCCTGAAAACTAACCTACCACTAGTGTCCAGGCCGAGTTGCTGCATTCTGCTGCCACCACCAGACAAGTTTCTCGACCCCTGGGTTGAGAGCCTGCTGCACTCTGGGCCTGAAACGATGCACATCCTGGGACGAGGTACCAAGCCTCCTCCCCCAGGATGTGCAGGGTTCACGAAGGGAAAGCTTCAAAGGCTTGCTGGCCTTGTCAGCTTCCCCAGGCCCCACTGGTCTGACCCCCACTTTGGGCAGGAGAGAACAGGTGGGAAAAACAAGTGAGGAAGAGAGTTTTGCCACCTCTGCCAACTCTACCCCTCAGGTGGGGACGCAAGGTGAAGCACAACTCTCAGTCCAGGCCATCATGAAGATGGGGGGACTCATCCAACCAGGGACAGGCACATGCCCCCTCCCACCTGAGGGTGGCATAATAGGGGGTATTCCCACCCCAGGTAAGGGACCCATTGGTCCCTGCCTTTTACCTACCTGTAACGTCCCTAAATCTAGTATTTAGGGGCACCCCTGAAATTTGCTTCCACAGACAAGAAGAAGCTAGAAGAAGAAGAAGAAGAAGAAGAAGAAGAAGGAATGAACAGCCGTGCAGCAGCTAACAAGTTGAAGATGCCCACTGACTTGGCCCCAGCCCTTCGGCCTGTCTCCCCCTCCAACCTGCTCCTGCGAAATTCCGGTGTGTCCTGCAGCCAGCAACCCCAAAAACACCGGAAGACCTGCCTGCCTTCAACTACAAAGACTTTGTCTCCCGTGAGCCCTGGGTTTCTTCATCTGCATTCTCTGGCCTTATCTGGGAACCACTCTGCACCCGCGATCCACGGCCTGAGCTCAGGTGGGTAAACACCATGAAAAGGTCACCCCAGTGAACCTGACCCAAGATCTGGTGACCCCTGACCTGCCTCAAGCCTCCAGCTGACGCCTGTTGTCTAAATCCAGAAGGCCCCCTTAACCGCGACCAGAGGGTTTGTAAGGAGATTCGACCCCAAAAGGCATTCCTGCACCCAATGCACCACAGCCTTGTGTGCCCAAACTGATGGTGCCTAACCAATGCCTAACTTCCCAACTTACTTATTGAAGTAGTACTCACACCAAGAAGACCTTCGCCTCCCAGCCTGCAGTGCTTTGGCAAACCGGAGGCTCTCCTTTGAAAATAACAGGGCTTCCCACGTAAAAACAGCACCCTGCAAACGGCCGCCATAGTGCCGCTGATGGTGCGCCTTTGGTGCTACTTTGTTCCCCCATTTGCCCTGAGCTAAAGTCATTGAGTTTTGCTCCCACAACCCAGTGGCCTGCATGCAGGCAGCCACCAACCGAAGGCCCCCTGTACCCTATTGGATAACATTGGGCCTCAGCACTCTGCACCCGGCTACCCTACTGACGCTGAGGGTATAACTTGAGTGCATCTTCGACCCTGGGGGATGCCTGAGTCTACCCCCCAAAACCGTAAACCGTTGCGTAGTTGCACTACGCAAAGCTCTGCGAAACGGTAAAAAATCTCTGCGAGCACTCAAAAGTTCCACGAACACGCTGAATTGCTTTTTCTGCCCGTTCATGATGCTTTTTTTTCATGATCACAAATGCTGTTTGCATGCTCGGAGAAATATCTCACGAATAGGCATTTTGAAAGGGCAAACAAGCTAAAAATTCAGCGAAGCCGCGGATCACGGAATTTTTGGCCATTCCACGTTCTCCGCGGACTGCAAAATTACCTAAATTCCACAAATTCCGCGAGCGGAACGGAATTTACCGCCCAGGCCTACTCAACTCTCACTACCAAATATTTACCTCAAAACCAATAACACTATTTTCCTCCATAGGATAAGATTTACGTTTTTTTCTATGAAAAGTTTCTAAATGTGGAGTCTGAGGAACTAAAGAAATTCTTTAAAATTGCACAATCGCACAAAAATTATTTTACTAACCTGTTTTCAGGAAATGTCCCAGAGTAGTATGTAGGTATACTACTCTGTGTATGCCTAGTCATCTCAAAAGTTACTTACCTGCTATTTTACTAAAAAGCCTGGTTGTATAGCATTTTAGGAACCTAGTGTAATTTTCAGGATTCATGCCCTTATATAGGTATAAATCGCCATATCCTTATATAGACATAGATATCACAATCATATTTAGACATATCTCATGCAGTCCAAATACAGCATGGCTACTTCCACTAGTTCTAAAAATCCACAACGATTTCTTGGAATACTCGGCTTCAGCAGCTAGGAACTTCCCCTTCTTGAATACTGACTTGTCCAAGAACTCATGGAGTTTTCAAAGAACTGAGACTCTTTGATGACGTTCTTATGTCCACCTTTACGTCCATCTCGGCACCTTCAAGGTATAAATATACCCACACTTGCCATAGCAAACACACAGTGGTTAGAGAAGTTCAACTATCTACTTGCCCGACGCAGCTCGCTACAGCAAGTACCGAAGGAAGACCACCTTCCAGCAGACGCCCTGAGAGAGACGCTGTCTTTTCTCTTGCCGAGAAATCCAGCTCCAGTGTTTCTAAGCTACCCTTGCGGGTTGTTGGTAAATTGAGTCCGGAGACAGAGAGATACCAGACCTCCTTTATTCTAAACCAAGGTACGGAGCTGATTAGACCCTAAGAGAAATCTTGGATAGACTCTTGGCAAAAGAATACTAGATTTATGCTACATCTCACTTACTTCTCCCCTTTTACTAGACTTAGGTTAGGTACATCGGTGTAGGGGTATTTTTAGAAGTACCAGTTGAGTACTTTTTAGCCTTTGTTATTTATATATGTATTTTTTGGCATAAGAAACCATACCATGCTTTTACAGTATTATTTTATAATACTCTACTTGCTGTACGCATTACACTTTACAGCCAGTATTACAATTGTAGCAGTTAATTTCTTCTGCATGAGAAAGAAGACTGTTCAATAAATGCTTTTATTGAAAACGCCCGTTTCTCTATTTCTCTGCACCTCTGGTGAAACGAAACATGCACGATTGACTGAGTAAAATATCTAACTATTGTTTCCACGACTCTGAAGATCAGTTTTATCTTGGGGAAACAAAGTTGTCATGTTTATGCGGTTGTCAGAAACTAATCCCTTCTTGTGAATTCGAGAAAGTTTCTAGTGACCTCTGAGCTAGCTGACACTCACAATTAAGTCTAATATATTCAATAGAGACATAGTCGACCTAAGTCCTACATTACATCTATAGGATATATTATTCCAATGCGCAGAGCCTATTGGGAATATAGGAACTTCACTAAAGCCTATTCAAGTCTATGTACTGCATTTACTAAGTAATGCATTGCTCTGCATCCATACTGTAAACAAATCAAAGTGCATATACAAATATCATTCAAACTGTATTTCAATTGCATTACTACTGTAAAGTACTTATTGCTTAGTTGTGCCAGGCTTGCTTGGTTCTAGAAAATAAAATAACTAAAAGAATATTTTTATTCAAAAATAATTGGTCTGAAGTTCAGTCTTTGAGTGTGTGAATTCATTTGCTGAGTGAGTGTGTACAACAAATGCTTAACACTGTCCTCTGATACTGCTCGACCACACTACCACAAATAGAGAGTAATGTTCTATCTTACTTTACCTCTTCCTACCTTTGGGGTTCCACTGGACTCTGTGTACACTATACCTCACTTTGGTATAGAATATACAGAGCCAGCTTCCTACATTTGTGGATCAGCAATGGGATATACAACTTTGCATTTATTAGACTACTTGGTTACCACCTGATCACACAACAGAACACTTAAATTGTCTTTCGAATTCTGATTTTTCAAATTGACATTTGTTGCAAAATTACTAAAAGTCTTGTTAGGGTCTTGGTTAAGTCCCTTTAGAATTTTAGAAAAGAAAAAGTCCCTGTAGCTAGGGTTAGAGGGGTTAGAAGTTTTCTTTTAACAATGCCTCAAAATAAGAACCCAGCTGTTACTGAAAATAACCCTAATGACATAGAGAACCATGTTGAGGAGCTCATCCTCATGTCTTATCTTCACTTTTCTTTCAAGGAAAAAAGGTCCCTATGTAAATTTAAAAACATAGCCATGGGTCCCATCCCACCAAACAAAAGCTCCTGGAGCTGTTGGCTGGGTATGCCAAGGATCACCCATCTGAAAATGGTGAAGACCAGTCAGATGAGGAAGTAGAGGACGGGGATAACCAGGTAGATCAACCCCCTCCACTTCCTAGAGAGAAAAGGGTTCAAGTACCCTTGCCTCCAAGAATTAACCTCTCAGTACCTAGATCCCACACAGGTGGATCAGGTACTACTGCAGACATTGAGGACAGCCTTAATGAGGAGGACAGCCTTTTAGCAAGGCAGACCAAAAGACTGGATCTAGAGACCAGGTTGCTGGCACTAGAAAGATAGAGAACAGGGATGGGCCAAGCACCCATCAATGGTGTCAGCAATTTACTTAATAAGAATACAGTGCAATATTATGATCCTAAAATCCCCAAAAGGATTCTCCCTAAATATGAAGAGAGTGATGATGTCACAAAATAGTTCACAGCCTTTGAGAATGCTTGTGAAATGAGAAAACTGAAGAAGTTACACAGGGGCACACCTTTGGAAATTGTTCTCTGGTAACTGCAGAGACAGACTCCTGACCATTTCTGGGGCAAATGCTGGGTCTCATGACCTCATGAAGAAAACTCTAATTGAGGGATTTGGACTCACAACTGAGGAATATAGAATTAGATTCAGGGGGCTCACAAAACCCAAAACAAATCCTGGATTAACTTTGTAGAGCACTGAATTAAAATACTAGAAGGTTGGTCAACAGGACACAATGTGCATGATTTCAATAGACTTTACAATCTGTTTATGAAAACAACATATTTTAAGTAATTACACTACTGAAGTGTTACATCAACATTTGGTAAACCTAGGTCTAATTTCCCCCCAAGAATTGGGAAATAAGTAGGGGTGGGCGGAATTTGCGTAATCGCGGTACGCAAATCTCCGCGAAATGGTAAAAAATCTCAGTGAAAACACAGAAATTCCGCGAACATTCCACTTTGCACCATTCGACTTTTAACTTTAGCCCTACCTGCTCCTTGATCCCGCCCCAGTCCGCCGCGTCCATTGTGGGCGTTTGAGCAGAGGGCGAGGAATTCTACTACTTCTGGCATCTCCAACGCTAGGGGTTAGCGCTCTAGTTCCTACGTACTCTCCCCTATTTCAGGTAGATGGGACAGTGTCAGCGCAGCGCACGCGCCAAGTGCGCGCCGAAGGCGCGCACAAGGCAAGCCCGCCTGCGCCCGTCCGCGACCTGCCGAGGCCAGGGGTCTCTGCTCCCTTGGAACGGGTAAGTGCATTACGATATTCGAGGGAAGAGCTAGTTCTGCTCCGCCCTCTACTTAAAGCAGACTGTACATCGGGTTTGCTACCTGACTGTATACCCCTTATGTGTAGAGGCTGCCATACTCTCCCCATTAGTGATCTGGCGGGGAGGAAGGGGGTTGACCAACTCTCCATGTACTTACTGAATTGCCGCTCTTTCAAAAAACACTGTCTGAATATCTATGATTTTTTAATCGATTGCCATCCTGACGTATTATTTCAGACTGAAACGTGGCTTGATGCGGCCTCCGCCCCTGATATCCGGGAGGCCCTTCCACCATCATATGGTTTCATCAGAATTGATAGAGGTCTCCAAAAAGGTGGGGGCATAGCGATCGTGTATAAAATCAACCTCGATTGCTCCTTACAGCATGTATCGATTAGCTCTTGCGAGGCGGGCCTCTTCTCTATCAAAGTGTCCTCAGAGTGTACTATTATGGGCTATCCTATTTACCGCCCTCCAGGGGTGTCCTCACAATTTGCGGAGAGTCTCCTTGAAACGGTGATGCAGCCTGCCCTCAGGTATAATAGATTCCTCATAGTAGGGGATCTTAATTTACACTTGGAGGATCTTGGCAGCACTGAGGCACAATCTGTTATTAGCTCCTTAAAAGCTTTGAAGTTTAGGCTACTGGACGAAAGGCCTACCCACCAAGCGGGGCATTTGCTTGATCCCATTTTCGTGAACTGGGATGATATTAAAGTATCTACCCCAGTTAAGATAATATGGTCAGACCATTATCTCGTCCCGTTTAGTGTGCAGGGCCTATACAGAGGGGATAAACCTAAACGTTTACCTTTTCCCATACGTAGGAATTGGAGAAAATTTAACCAGGAGATATTTGGTGCTGCCCTTAATCAGGAAATACCTCCTTTGAATCAAACTCTCAGGGAAGCCTGGAAAGAGTTTGAGGATTGGATAACTAGGGCTCTAGACAAGGTTGCCCTCTGGACCCAAAAAGCTCCAGCACGTGGGTCCAGATCGGCCCCATGGTATAATGAGGGGTTATGTGCTGCTAAGGCCAGATGTAAAGCTCTTGAGCGCCAATGACGGGAAAACTACGCCTTGGTTGATAAAGAATCTTACAGAAGTGGCCTTAGGGCATACCATAAACTGATCAGAAAGGCGAAGAGGAATCATATTATAGAGCGGATTGAGAACTCGGGTAATCCATCCAGAGAGCTCTCTCTTATTTATTTTATTTTGAAAGTTTTATATAGCGCGAACAAGATCTTCGCAGATATCAGAGCGCTTTACAGAGGAGGGGAGCATGTATACACAGATACATCAATCGTGTTAAAAGTACAGTGAAGTGATATCAATAACAATCAAATAAGTCAATTTCAAAGTCAAATAAAAATACAAAGGAGCTTACTTCCCTCTCGGCGACTATGCCTGAAGACCCCCCTCCGCAGAGATATGTGAGAACATAGCAGATTAATTTGTATGCAAGGTGGAAAAGATCTATGAACCCTGTCAGCAGAATATACCAGCCGATATCCCAGTCATGGCCGTCTGGGAAGGACCCAGGGTGAGCTGCGCCCTGGAGGAATTCAGGGTTCCTCCGCAGGAGGAATTGTTGAAGACTATCTCAGACATTCAATCTGGATCTCCTATAGATGTGGCCCTGCCAAGATTCTTAGAAATCATCTTCAGCTCCTGTGTGACCATATTGGTAATCTGGCCACTCTATCATTTCGAGAAAGCCGGGTGCTTGAGGAATGGAAGTTGGCCCAGGTTGTTCCGATTACAAAGAAAACCTGTCTGAGCATGACTCACTTAGATAACCTTCACCCCATATCCCTTCTGCCTTTTTGTGCTAAGGTAGTTGAGAAATTGGTGAATAACCAACTGGTCAGCTTTATGGAGGATAATTTCCTTCTCCATCCCTCCCAATCAGGCTTTAGGGCTAAGTACTCCACGGAAACTGCTCTTCTCTTTTCCACCGAATTGCTCCGCCGTAAAGCTGATGATGGTCACACTGCAGCATTGATCTTATTGGACCTGAGTGCGGCTTTTGACACCGTGTCGCACTCGGGTCTTCTCGCACGCCTCAGTGAGATGGGAGTAGGGGGCCAAGCCCTCGACTGGATGAGCGCCTTTCTGGCGGACAGGAAATTTCAAGTTCACTGCCCCCCATACAAATCTAGACCAAGATCTCTTAGACAGGGGGTTCAGCAGGGCTCTATATTGAGCCATACGCTGGTCAATTTGTATCTGGAGCCCCTGACAAGATTAATGGAGTCTTATGGGGAGGATATTGTCTCGTATGCATATGATACCCAACTGGTGATTACGTTATCTCATAAACCAGTTAAGGCTGCAGAGAACTTCTCTTCCTGTCTTGTAGCACTCACTAGCTGGATGAAGGGTAATTGTTTGCGCCTGAATGGCAATAAGACGAAACTCCTTATCATAGGCCCGTCTCCCTCCGTCTGGACCTCAGCCTGATGGCCGGCAGACTTGGGGGCTGTGCCCTTTCCATCTGCCACGGTGAAAAATCTGGGGGTTACTCTTGACTCTAATCTCTCTTACTCCCAACATGTGAGGAATGTAGTCGGGAAATGTTATGGCACACTTAAGGTGATTCGTAAGATCTTGGATCTTCCTCCGTTTAAAGCTAGGAAATCCCTAGTGCATGCCCTGGTCACCCCACATCTCGATTATGGGAATTCCTTGCTCTGTGGTCTCAGCAGAAAGGACTTGAGCCAACTGCAATATGCCCAGAATGCTGCGGTCAGGCTAGTTTCAAAAATGCCTAGGAGGTCATCGGGTAAGCGGGCACTTCATATCTTGCACTGGCTTCTCATGCAAGAACTCATTCGGTTTAAAATCTTGTGTATCACCCACCGCATTGCCAATGGCCGTGGCCCCATCTACTTACAAAAGATGATGACCATATACCGTCCTAAACGGTTGCTGAGATCTATGGGGAGCATGCAATTGGTGGTCCCCCGCATCCGTCGTGTTCGGATGGGAGGGAGATCTTTTAGGTTTCTTGCCAGCAAACACTGGAACGAACTTCCATTGGAATTTTAGATGGAACCTTCAGAATCGCGTTTCAGGCTGAAACTGAAAACTTACTTATTCCCAAAGGTCTAGTCACCTTCTCCGTTGTTCCCTCCCCTGAGCTGTGGGACTTTGTTCTGGAGTTCTGTCGGTATGCATCCATAGCGCGGGGACGCACTGTCCTTCTGTGTAACCAGGCGCTTAATAAATGTTTTTATTATTATTATTATTAATTTCTTGTTCGTAATGCTTTTTACTGTTCGCAATCGCTGTTTGCGTGTGTGGGGAGAAATATCTCGCAAACATGCATTTGAGAACGGGAACAAGCAAAAACATGTGCCGAAGATGCGGAGCACACAATTTTGGGCAATTTCGCGGAGAAGTGTGGCTCAATGATTAGAGCGGCAGACCCTGATGCAGAGGTCTAGCCCGGGACCAGGGTTCAATTCCCCGCCTCGGCGGGTCTTGGGCTCAAAATTCCACGGACCTGATAGTTCTCGCCACAGTGCCTATTCCAATCATGGAGTCCCACTCTGCAACTCTGGGCAATAGCTTGCTTAATCTCCACACGGCCCCCACAATGCCAAGGATGCCTGGCCTCCACCTTGGGGGTGTCCAGGAGTGGACGCCTCACAGGGAAAGCCAGGATGGTTTCCACAGCGGTATTCGTACAAGCGCCTTGAGACCCTTGCGGGTGAGTAGTGCCCTATACAAGTATCAATTTACAGATTCCGCAAATTCTACGAACGGAACGGAATTTACCGCCCAGGCCTAGAAAGAAGGCAGATAACTGGGTCAAGACAATGGTGACTAAAACGACCACTGGGGGTGACCAAAAGAATGGGTTTACACAACCTCCCCAGGGGAAAGGTGGTGAGCATCCCCAAGATAAAAAGTCTGAGTCTTATAAAGGCCCCCAAAAACCTGCACAGGGGTGTGGGTCCCAAAACTCTTCCCAGTCCATTAATAGATTCAGGGCAAAGTACGTTGATCCTTTGAAGGCCTAGTGTAACAACTGTAAGAAGTTGGAACACTTAACTGGAGATGCTGCTTGCCCAAACAAGAAGGCCCCTAGTCGTACTACAGGTACTCCTGGGGTAGCACGTTTCCAGATGGGATCAACAGTGTGCCTAGAGCAAATCAGGTTGCACACTAAAGCTGTTCTAGTTTCAGAAGGGGAAGTTGAGTTTACCACTGTAGCTCTGTGGCCACCCAACTTAAAAAAGTACTTACAATACCCTTGGATTAATGGAACTAGGAAAGAACCTCTGAGGGATACAGGTGCCAGTGTCACTATGGTGAGAGATAAAATGGTTTCTCCTGAGTAATACTTGATTAGGAGAACTTACCCAGTCATCAATGCTGACAGTGTTACCACTAACCATGCAATGGCTATGGTGACAGCAGAATGGGGGATTTCTGGCCAGAAACAGGTAGTGGTCCCTCCAAAGCAACCAACTGCATGTCTGCTTGGCAATGATCTGGAAACCCATGCAGCAATGTTGAACATCCCTGAATTGGTGTGTGTAAAAACAAGAGCACAGAGCAAGAGACAGGGTGAAAAAGATATGTTGAAGCTTGAAAGTATGGCCCAACCGTCCAAGAGAAAATGGTCAGAAGACTGTCTATCTCTTGAAAGCCTGAGGCAGGAAGCTGCTGCACGGGAAAAAGGAGATGTCAGTGGTACCCATAGAGTTTATTGGGAAGATGGACTACTGTGCACTGAGGCCAGAGACCCCAAACCTGGAGCCACTCGGAGAAGGGTAATGCCTCAGAAGTACAGGGAGTTTTTCCTTACTTTAGCTCATGGCATCCCCCTAGCTGGACATCTGGGTCAAACCAAGATTTGAGAAAGGCTAGTTAGCCACTTTTACTCACCCCAGATACACCAAAAAGTAAAGGAGTTTTTCAGTTCCTGTGTCACCTGTCCGGCCAGTGGCAAGACAGGTGTCTCCTCAAAAGCCCCCCCTGATACCACTACCTGTGGTGGGGGTTCCCTTTGAAAGGTGTGGACATTGGGGTCCACTTGAATATACCACTGCATCAGGTAACACATTCCTTCTAGTGGTAGTGGATCATACCACCCTGAAGCAATTCCACATAGGACTACTACAGCCCCTGCAGTAGCCAAGGCCCTCATTGGTGTCTTCACCAGAGTAGGGTTTCCTGAGGAGGTGGTTTCAGACAGAGGTTTCAACTTCATGTCTGCTTACCTAAAACAAATGTGGAAAGAGTGTGAAGTGCAGTATAAGTTTACTACACCATATCACCAACAAACCAATTACATTGTTGAGAGATTCAACAAGACATTGAAAGGCATGATTATGGGGCTCCCTGAAAAACTCAAAAAGAGATCGGATGTCCTCGTACCATGCTTGCTTTTTGCCTACAGAGAGGTGCCTCAGAAGGGAGTAGGGTTTTCCCCCTTTGAACTTCTATTTGGCCATCCTGACAGGGGGTCACTCTGTCTTGTAAAAGAGCATTGGGAGAAGCTTCTCCAAGATCCAAAACCAAAACAGGACATTATGGACTATGTACTAGGCCTTAGTGCCAGAACATGGAAAAGGCATCCAAAAATCTTGAGGCCAGTCAGGAGCTTCAGAAGCACTGGTATGATCAAAAAGCTGCACTGTCAGGACACTAGAGGACCTCATCGCCCCACCAGAAGTGCGCCAAGAGGCACGTTTGCAGAGTGGTGGGAAAACGGGCGTGGCCTCGGACCACCTCTCTGCAATACAGCTCTGTGGACCTTACTGGAGGTACCTGGTGACTAGTTGGCCCACAGGGACCCTCAGTATTCAAGGGGATTTAATTCCCCAACAGGGCGTGTTTGCAGAGTGTTGCAGGGAGGAGGCAGGGCCTTCAGGAATATGTTGGCTTTTTAAAAAAAAAATTTTTAGCAGAAGGGGCTGGGGAGCCCATCCCCCAGGGCCTGACTCCTTTAAAAAAAAAAGTTTTAAAAAACACGAAGGCCCCCTCCTGTCACCAATTTTGACCCCCGGGGACATCATCCCCCAGGGCATGTCCTCCTTTTTTATTTTATCGATAGGGAAGGGCCCCCCTTCCCTGGGTCAATTTCGGCCCTGGAGACCCCACCCCCATGGCATGGCCTACTTTTTTTTAATGTATTCATATGGGAAGGGGCCACGGCCAATTCTGGCCCCAGGGACCCCTGGCCCTTCCCTTTGGGGACCATGGAGGAGCCCCAATGCCACCACAGTCCCTCCGGCTCTCCATCTCCTGTGGGACCCTGCATTGCTTTTGAGAAAGGGAAGCTGCTGACATGCTTCATTGAAGTAAGAGCAGATTTTTTCTGCTCTCGCTTCAAAAAGGCAAAGCAGAGTTTGCACCTGCCCTGTCATTGCAAACAGCAATGTCCTGGGGTGGGCACTCTGACACATTGCAGGACCCTGGGTGGTGGTGGCCCGTGGAGGTGGTTGTCCCTGGGGCTGCTGGGAGCACGGGAGCATGCTCCATCTTTTAAAATCTGGGGACAAATTCGCGCAACGCGTGAACATTTTAAAAATATATCTTTTTGGGGCCTGTGGGACCCCCTGAGCAGGCCTGGGGGGTCAGGATGTTTTTACCCTGCCCCCTTTTCTTGTTGTGAATACATCCCTCACCTTTTTCCTTCTCCCTCCGTACCGAGTCACAAGATGACGGCAAACACTTCCTGGTTTGTAGTATTGGCAGACAATCAGAGGCAAGCTTGTGCTTGGGAGGGCTCAGCCAATCAGATTGCACAATTTTCAAATATCAATATTTGTAAATCTTTAAATATCTCAAAAACTAATGAACGGATTTACGACATTTTGAAAAAACATGCTTTCTGGACCAAGAGCTATCTCTCTGCCAAATTTTGTGTAATTAAGTTCAGCAGTTCAGGCTGGTGCTGTGTCTGAAGTTTCCTATGGAAATTAACATTAAGAAAAGCACGTTTTGGGACCCCCCCTTATTTCTTGCCCCCCCTTGTTGAATCACCCCCAAATTTTCAAGACAGGAGCTGACTTGAGTAAAAAATTTGTTTTGAGAATTTCGTGAAGATTCATCAAAAGTCAAGGCACAGCAACAGGTAGGTTTTTAACAAAATTATTTATTTACACACCATGTGCAAAAGAACGTGCAACGATTAGGACGGCCTACGCGTTTCGGCTACTACAAGCCTTCCACTGGACCATAGAGTCCTTGATGTGTAGACCCTTTTTAAAGTGCTATGTGCTCTACAACAATTAAATTCCCTTTTCCATTTCTACTATAGTCTAGACTGTCAATCCTTGCTTTTACATAGTGGCACAATGGTGGTCGCCATTTTGTAAGTGATATAAACGTGCGTTGTGATAATACTTTGTACACTAATCATTACTGTGAAGTACTCATTGTGATCAATTTACATTATTTACACATTGCACTCAAATATTTACAATCTATATACAATATACAATATTCCACAGATAGGGGAGGATATTTTTTCTCAGCTCCAGGTTGTTGGTATCCAGTCAAGTACTGTAGCCTCCCCCATAGGTAGAATCCAATTGTCAAAACTTAGTGTAAAGTACACTTAAACATTATGTACAAGGTGGTTCAATCGTCTTCAAAACCAATCCCCTAATATATGCATTGCATTCTACCCTTTCTAGTAAATATCACAGTTCAACATTACACATGGTTTCTGCAATTTCGATCTGTAAAGTACATTTAAATTTAGATCTTGGTTAGGAACTGATTAGGTCTTGAATTTCAGCGAGTTGGAATTGTCCTCTATGTACAAGTTATTAGCTTTGTCCCAAAATCGTATGTAGATTGAACAGAATTAATCTCTATTATGGCGACTTATCTTCTCAAGTGTTTCGCAATATTTACAGATATGTAAGTCAAATTACAGAAGGATTCGTAGATAAGCAAGTAATTTTACGATTTCATAATGATTTCACAGATGTACATACAGTTCGGCATCCAAGTTGTGTCCAAAGGGATGTTCTGTGCCCATCGCTAAGATCATTTTCGATTCAAGTTTGCGTAACAGTAATGTTTGGTCGCCCCCCTCTCTCGGGTAGTTTGCTTAGTTTTATTGAGGCATATTTCAGCAAGTTTGGATTTGATTGATTGTATTTCGCCATAGGGTAACTCGTGTCCGCATTTTTGATCGCTCTTAGATGTTGCAGGATCCTTAGTTTGAGTTTATTTATTGTACTCCCTATGTAGAATGTTCCGCAAGGGCACGATAATCTGTATAGCACACACTTAGATTCACATGTTATGTGGTCCCTTATTTCTTCAATACGTCCGCTTTGGAGTCTGTACTCTGTGATATTCGTGCCATGTTCACAGGCCTTGCATTTGGAGCACTTCCAGAACCTGGTGTTGTAAGTCATGATGTTTTTTTGGGAATTTTCAGCTGCAAGTGACTTTGGGTTAGAATGTCACGTAGCGATGAAGTTTTTCTGTAGGTAATGCTGGGATAGGAGGTCAAGTTCTCTTTCAAGGTTTCATCAAGCATTAAGATGTTCCAATTTCTTTTCAAAGCCTTTTTTAGCTCATAACTCTGGTTGTTGTAGTCGACAATTAATCTAGTAGTCACATTCTCCTTTTTGCCTGGGTTGTGTATCCTATCGTCAATTTTACTCTCCCTTGGTGAAAGGAGATCTGCTCTTCTTTTCAGATTCATCCTCTCTTGTGCCACTACAATTACTTCATATACATATATATATATATATATATATATATTCACTGAAAAAACCATAGGTTATAGTCGATATATAGTTAGGAATTTGCATTTACAAAACCTTGAAAATTCAATGAAAAAACCATTGGTTTTAGGCCATATATAGTTAGGGATTTGCATTTACAAAACCTTATTTTACTCGCATAAAACCATTGAAATTCCATATATAGTTAGATGCGCTAACTATATATCGCGCACCCGCAATCCACTGCTGATGATGTCACATATTACATCATTCATGACATGGTCAGTGACATCACTGATGACATCACTGATGACAACTCAAATGACATCACTGATGACAACATCCAGTGACTGGAAGTTTCTGTAAAGTTAAAATATGTCTTACATATTGAAGAATGAGTGGATGTATAAATGTCTAGATGAAGGATTTAGTAGGTGCATGACTGACTGTATGAGGGAGTGATTAAATGTGTCTCACTGAGTGCATAGGTTAGTGATTAAACTGTATTAATTTGTGTATCATTATATCTGTTGTTCTGTAAACTGCTGCATGTGTTGATCAGTAGCTATATAAATAACTATATGGGTTATTGATTGGTTGCTCAAGTATTTGTATGGGAGACTGAGTATGTGTGTGGGTGGCTGGGAGGTGTGTGATTCTGTGCATAGATGTGTAAGCAGTTGATTCACTAGGTGTATGAGTTCAAGAGTGCATGTGGAAACAGCTATATGGGCGGTTGACTGTGTGCATGAGTGTATTGGTGAGTGAATGGATATCTCAGTGCTACATGTCAAAGTAAGTACATATGTAAAACACAGTACATGTGAGAGTTAACATATATAAATAACTGTGCATAACAGCCAGTGAATGTGTGAGTGGCTGTATGGATCATTGTGAACATGTATCAAGGATTGTATAAGAGAGTAAATATGTATTAGAATATGTTTCATTAAGTAAGGTGTGTATAACTGTATAGTTGAGGAATTGGAGGTGTGTTTGATTCTTTGCATGACTGTCTAGGTGTATGAGTAACTCCATGGATGAGTGACAGTCTGTGAGTGTCTGTTTTCACTGAGTGTATCTAAGGATATATCAGAGTCTGTAGAGGTTCATCGTATTAACACATGAATGATGTCATCTGTGATGTTGTCAGTGATGTCATTTGAGTTGTCATCAGTGATGTCATTTGAGATGTCATCAGTGATGTCATTTGAGTTGTCATCAGTGATGTCATCAGTGATGTCACTGACCATGTCATGAATGATGTAATATGTGACATCATCAGCAGTGGATTGCGGGTGCGCGATATATAGTTAGCGCATCTAACTATATATGGAATTTCAATGGTTTTATGCGAGTAAAATAAGGTTTTGTAAATGCAAATCCCTAACTATATATGGCCTAAAACCAATGGTTTTTTCATTGAATTTTCAAGGTTTTGTAAATGCAAATTCCTAACTATATATCGACTATAACCTATGGTTTTTTCAGTGAATTTCAATGGTTTTTTAATAGCAAATATGAAAAGCTTTAAAATGTCAAGTACGTGATAGATAAAAACATTTTCGAATTTATGCACGCTGATGTGCTTTGAACGCTGCACCCCCCCCTCCCCTCTTTTCTCTTATTAGTACTCTCTCTTTGCAGATAGTGAACGGTAGTTAACGCAGACCTTTACCCCCGTTGTAATCCGTCGTACCTGCTTGTCTCTCCATTTGATTGATTGTTATCCAAGCATTTACTGTTTTGCAATTGATTCTCTTTAGTTCATTCTCTATTTACAAACAAGCACAAACTCGCAATACTCTGTTTAGTCTTTGCAGATAGTGAAAAATCGTGTAAAAAAATAAAAGTAATCGAGCAAAATCAGTAGGCCACTAATTGGATCTCTTTTTGACCTCGCTAAAATAGAAATATTAGGAACAACCCTTCATGAGAAATACGAAAATAGTGAGATGAACTTAGCTCCACACCATGAGGGCTGCAAGACAGCTCGGCTCCGTCACCCATCCCGCCCAAAATAACGACAAACCCTATGCAAATATTAAAAACTATAGACAACACACCAGCAAAGAAACAGAGTAAAACATTTTATTAAATAACTATTTACATAACTATTTTATACTTTTTATTGCCCGATCCGGCTAGCTCAATCGATCGAGCATGAAACTCATGCACTCTGATAGCAAGCGTTGCTACTGATGCTATGCAGACCAAAACTGGTTTTCAGTTTGTACATTTTTCTAGATTTTTGAATCCAAGGTTGGTTGACTTTATAGAACGATGGCTTCAGATTTACAACATACGGTGTGGTGGCGCGGACTGGGAGGGGGCGCTTCGCTCCTGCCCCCTCCCCAAGTAAGATTTTCATACGTGAAAGTACGTTAATGGTTTTGGTCCCTGAGTTGCTTCAATGTCACTGCCATTCTCAAATGGCATAAGTTCTGGATGTTGGGTGCCATAGTTCAGAGTTCTGAGCAGTGCTTGTAACACTGTCTGAAGCTTATTTCCACCTACTGCAGCTTCACTATTCTCAAAGTAAGTGAGTGTCGTTTGTGGACCTGACTGCATTAGAAAACAATGTGATATGAAACCTTCCTAATCAGCTTGACGGAGGCCCCCGAGGGGCGGTGTGATGGCCATGGACTCGGAGAAGACACTTGGCTCCGACCCCCTCCCCAAGTCTTATAGCACCGGTGTAGCCTGAGATCGCCCCCGACATAGGCGGCCGGCTCTCGGGGTCCGACGGAACTTTTTGCCTTTTGATGACTCTTCTATTCTGGACCTTGTCCCACAATCCGTTTAACCTGAAGACACGCTGTAGTGGGGCGCCCCTTTACCGTTTCAGTTGCCATTCCGCCCGCTTTTGCTACACTGTGCCTCTTCCGCCATTCAGCTGTTTACCGCCCGCTCTTGCGACTACAGCGTCTCGCTCACCATGTAGTTGAGTTGCTCCCGCTCTTGCGGTGCAGCGATAGGCGGCTGCCACAGGACTCTCAAAATGGCGGCCAGCTCTTCGGATTTGGGCCTGGTCCACTAAAATGGCCCTGGGACTCCTTGGAACTCGGACGCTTCCCTGATAGGGCTTGGGTCCCATTCTCGAAAACGTCCCCTCAGCCGTGAAGATTCTACAAAAGTCTTGGGGGCCCCCGACTCCCGCAGGCTTCTGGTGGGGAGCGGCTGCCATGTCTGCTCGTGAAATGGCCACGACGGAGCTACGAGATGGTAGTGCTCTCATGCTGACGCCAGCTTTAGTCTGAAACATCCAGAAACACTGTAGACTACCAATTCGATCAGTTCCGGTAGCGCCCCAACATGACCCGGAAGAGAAGAACTTGCCCTCCCCTCTTTGACTGATGGTTCTTGTTGCCTGTCCCCTCTGTTGTCATTTAACAGAACTTTTTGGACTGCTGAAAGGGGTTGTGTTCCGAACGCTGGTTGGTAGAGACATTTTGACTATATTCTTGACCTACGTTGTCGCGTAATGCGTTATATGACACGCCGCTTTAGCGCACCCGGAAGTGATCTGAGGCGCGGCGCGCAGCGCGTAACGTAAGCATAACAGGTCATGTGACTTGTTAATAAAACTTTTCATTGGTTCATTTTACTTTTGTTATTTTAATGATGAAAAGCTTGGTCATATGACCTAAAAATTACGCTTTTTATTGTTTTCGAACATTATTTTTTTTTTAAACATATGTTATAATATTCCAGGCTAATGTACTTTCCCGGAAAATTTACAACTGTCCTGCAAGTAAAATATATTCCTTTTTCGAGAAAAAGGGCGTTTCTTCATTCCATGACGGAGCCGTTGAGTAAAAGAGATTCGGCCTGCTGTCTTAGTCGCCGATACGCCTGATTATCAGATTCTTATCGATCACTTTATGTTGCAGAAATGAAAAACACAACTGCCCTTGACCATTTATCTTTACTGCGTTCCTACATATTATACCTTTTATCCGTCATGTAATTGGACTGCTTTATTTCACTTGCCTTTTACTGATTCGAAAACAGTGACTAAAAGTAAAAACTTTACCAATGTAAATACTACTACCGTGTTTTGTTTTAAAAACCTTTATTGTGAAAATGTCAGTATACAAATACGGGCCTATAACCACGTGGGCCGGCCACGGAGCAAACTGAAATCGTATATGATGAGGAGACATTTACACTGTAGAGGAACGTAACGAGCGGGCCATTAGGTTGGAAGAACTAAGGTGTCTAACAGTTGCGGAATCGGTGGACGTACATTTTGTAATTAAAATAAGACAGGGCCACTTACAATAAAATTTTCTAGATATACATTTGCGGGCAAGGAGTTACGAGTCCCATTTATACCGGCGCCATTTTGGGCGAGGCCGGGCAGGTCCAAGATATAGTCAAAATGTCTCCACCAACCATCGGCCAGACCAGAACCCCTTTCGGCCCTTTATGCTACAAGATGGTGTCTTCCATTCAGAAAATATTGTTGGCAGCATTTTGAAAGGAAACAGAAACAGCCGTTCTCCTAGTGAGTTTCACATTGTTACATTTAGGAAGAATGTTGAAGAGTAGTATGTGGAAAATCTGAAGCCATTTTTCTACAAACTCTCAATCAGCCTTGGATGGAAAAAAAAATCCTGAAGAATGTACAAACTGAAAACCAATTTTTGTCTGTATTGCATCAACAGCAACGCTTGAGTCAGCTTTGTGTCAAGCCGCCATTTTCATTCAATCAATAGCGTCCCCCTGCACACATTCAGGGACCTGGTCGTGTCTTCAGATGAAACGGATTGTAGGAAAAGAAGCAGAAAGGAAAAGGAAAAAAGTTCCGCCGGACCTCGGGAGCCGGCCGCCTATGTCATGTGCGACCTTTGGCCACACCAGGGCAATAGTGAAGCTGCAGCAGGTGCAAATAAGCTTCAGACAGTCTTACAAGCACTGCTCAGAACTCTCAACTGAGGCACTCAACAACCAGAACTTGCCATTCGGATCTTGGCACCTTGTGCTGGTTCCGACCTGTTCACACATCGGTCCACTACTGACATCACCTCATAAGCCAACGGGGCACCCCACGCCGACTTTCGGCGCAGCATTGTAGGATGGCCACACCAGTGCGGCAACTTGCTGGACACCACCTCGGTGCCATCCGGATCTCGGCGCGTTCGAGTCACTGTACCGCAAAACTGACCGGAACTCAGCTGGACACGCCGTCTTTCGGCGCAGCATTGTAGGATGGCCATACCAGTGCGGCAATTTGCTGGACACCACCTCGGTGCCATCCGGATCTCGGCGCGTTCGATTCACTGTACCGCAAGAGTGACCGCAACTCAGCTGGACACGCCGTCTTTCGGCGCAGCATTGTAGGATGGCCACACCAGTGCGGCAATTTGCTGGACACCACCTCGGTGCCATCCGGATCTCGACGCGTTGTGCTGCCTTCGGCCTATTCGCACATCGGTCCGCTACTGACGCCGCCTCACGTGCCAACGGATTTTCTACGCTTTTTGTAGCCCTATGCCGCATAACAGGTCATGTGACTTGTTTATAAAACTTTTCATTGGTTCATTTTACTTTTGGTTTCCTAAAGATGGAAGGCTTGGTCATATGACCTAAAATAACACTTTTCATTGGTTTAGAACATTTTTTTTTCCCAAACGATGAAAGCCCCACCTTGTTTCTGGATCATTCAGACTGAAGCTGGCGTCAGCATGAGAGCACCACCATCTCGTGGCTCCGTCGTGGTCATTCCGCGAGCAATCATGGCAGCCGCTCCCCACCGGAAGCCTGCGGGAGTCGGGGGCCCCCAAGACTTTTGTAGAATCTTCACGGCTGAGGGGACGCTTTTCGAGAATGGAGCCCAAGCCCTAGCAGGCAAGCGTCCGAGTTCCAAGGTGTCCCAGGGCCATTTCAGTGGACCAGGCCCAAAACCGAAGAGCCGGCCGCCATTTTAAGAGTCATGTGGCAGCCGCCTATCGCTGCACTGCAAGAGTGGGAGCAACTCAACAACATGGTGAGCGAGACGCTGTAGCCGCAAGAGCGGGCGCAACTCAGCTGGATGGCCGCCAACTGGGGAGGCCCGTTCATGCCGCCTCCCCCACGCCCCCCCCCCCGGGCCGCCCCACGCCAATTTTCGGAGCAGCATTGTAGGATACCAAAACCAGTGCGGCAGTTTACTGGACATCACCTGGGTGCCATCAACATCTCAGCGCGTTCTGCTGCCTTGGGACTATTCGCACAACAGACCGCTACTGACGAGGCCTCCCCCCGCACCACCCGGGACGCCCCACGCCAATTTTCGGAGCAGCATTGTAGGATCCCAAAACCAGTGCGGCACCCAGGCGACATCACCTGGGTGCCGTCCAGAACTCTGCACGTTGTGCTGCCTTGGGACTATTCGCACAAAAGACAGCTTCTGACCATTGTTGCTTTTTTGGGTGAAAAATGTTTAAATGTTTTTACAGTTTTTGTTCCGTTCATTATATTTAAAAGTTAATAAAGTTTTATAATGTTACTTTGTTGGAGTGTTATAATTTTTTTTTAAAACGGGTGAATGGGGCCTTGAATCGGGTTATTGTCATGTGTGGGCTTTGCAAGTGTACTGCTACAGGATCGGACATTTCAAACTCAAATGCACGTTCTTTTTCTTACCTTTCCGAAGCATGGAGCGCAATAGCAGGCAGAGAAAGGGTGATGCACGTGTTGAACACTACCTGACCTGGCAAGTTGCTGGCAGTGCCCCCCCGCCCGCTCCTGAAAGAGGGCACACACACACCGCCGCCCCGAGTACTTCACAAATCTTTAAAAGACCATGCGCTTGTTCATGAGGCTTAAATGGTTTATCACCTCTTCTAGAACACCTGCATCGACCCTCTGACGTTTCCTGGAAAAATTACCACGTAACACAATACCAAGCCCTATCAGCTGAAACCCCAGAGGAATCGTGGGGCATATTATCAAGGGGGTTTATCTCCGCTTTTTTGGCTTTAAAAGCCATGAAAGCGGAGATAAAATTATCTCCCTATTACCAAGCTGTCGCTAACACCAGTTAGTGACAGCTAAAAGGAGATAGCGACCATCTTGGGCCCCGCTTTGCATGTCAGTGATACTTATCACTAATGACATGCAAAGTGGGCGTGCCAAGATGTTAGCGACTGGAAACAGTCCCTAACATCGCTATCTCCTATTACCAACTTTTGGAGATATTCGCGCTAAACGCGAATATCTCCAAAAGCTAACACCTGCCCTGAGCAGTTCTTAGCCATGTTATCCAATGGGAGGTGGATAACATGGCTAAGAGCATTTGCTCGATAATACATGAATATCGCTGACTTTTCTGCGATAATAGCAAGGTTTATCTGCGATAAAAATCGCCGATGTGCGGCGAAAATTTTTGTCTCTAAACAAGTTAGAGACAAAAATTATCGCTAGTTGTTCGTAATATGCCCCCGGGTTTTTGCTTGCAGAAATCGGGAGGCGGGAGACTAGCACTGAAATCAGTAGTCTCACGCCTGAATCGGGAGGGTTGGCATGTCTGGATTCTCTTTAGCTGGGGCCATAAACTACATCCGCAGGGGTAGGTGATAGCCTGGGACCAGCCTGGCATCTAAAATGGCTGCCGTGCACGACAAAATTGTGGCATTGGAAAAAAGGCAAGATGGCGCAGACAATGTTTATCAATAAGGATTCATTTATAACAAAATATTTTATCGCAGTGACAAATTGGCGGTCAACACTTCCTGATTTCCATCGAATCGAACGTTAACAGACGTCACGCAGCAAAAAAAAAAAAAAGCTCACGCACAGCCACTGGAAAAGATGTATCAACATATATGAGCCTCCTCAGCCACCCTCATGAAACATAGGGGATTAGGATACGACTCCCGCACCCCCTTATACCTAGTAATTTAATTAAAACGAAGCACAAAATGGCGAATTCTCGTTTCGCTACCAGTTTGCGGCCCAGTTCGCGGCCCGTGAAGCGCTTCTACCGTGAAAAATCATTTTTTTTTTATTTTCCCCACGGGACCCTTTAATAACCCCAACAACATTCCTAGGAGGTCAAGAGGGGTATACCTTGCCCCCTTTCATTAAATTCCCCCTTCGTTTTTCACCTCTTCTTCTCTCCCGATCCTACCGAGAGATAAGATGGCGGCCGCTCCGGACTGTTTAGAATGTTGACAGACACCGGGGAGCCAATCAGCTTTCTGCACGCAAAGTTCCGTTTCGCGAAAAGTAAGCGAACCGGAGCGCAGCCCGGAGCGCAGCCCGGAGCGCTGTTACAGATATATATCTTGTTTTGAACGTTAATTTCTCAAAAACTACTGGAGCACATATATTGAGACCTAGCAAAGGCACATCGGGCTAACAGTCCATACAATTTTGCCAAGTTTCGTGCAAATCCATTCAGCCGTTCGAGCTAAAAGCGAGTCCAACCGCCCTATGGAAATTAACATGGGAAAAACGCGTTTTGGGACCCCCCTTTTTTCTGAGGGTGGCTGAGGAGGCTCATATATATTGATACATCTCTTCCAGCGGCTGTGCGTGAGCTTTTTTTTTTTTTTGCTGCGTGACGTCTGTTAACGTTCGATTCGATGGAAATCAGGAAGTGTTGACCGCCAATTTGTCACTGCGATAAAATATTTTGTTATAAATGAATCCTTATTGATAAACATTGTCTGCGCCATCTTGCCTTTTTTCCAATGCCACAATTTTGTCGTGCACGGCAGCCATTTTAGATGCCAGGCTGGTCCCAGGCTATCACCTACCCCTGCGGATGTAGTTTATGGCCCCAGCTGTAGAGAATCCAGACATGCCAACCCTCCCGATTCAGGCGTGAGACTACTGATTTCAGTGCTAGTCTCCCGCCTCCCGATTTCTGCAAGCAAAAACCCGGGGGCATATTACCAACAACTAGCGATAATTTTTGTCTCTAACTTGTTTAGAGACAAAAATTATCGCCGCACATCGGCGATTTTTATCGCAGATAAACCTTGCTATTAGCAAGGTTTATCGCAAATGCGATAAAAAACGGCCGCAATGCATGAATATCGCAGAAAAGTCAGCGATATTCATGTATTATCGAGCAAATGCTCTTAGCCATGTTATCCACCTCCCATTGGATAACATGGCTAAGAACTGCTCAGGTCAGGTGTTAGCTTTTGGAGATATTCGCGCTTAGCGCGAATATCTCCAAAAGTTGGTAATAGGAGATAGCGATGTTAGGGACTGTTTCCAGTCGCTAACATCTTGGCACGCCCACTTTGCATGTCATTAGTGATAAATATCACTGACATGCAAAGCGGGGCCCAAGATGGTCGCTATCTCCTTTTAGCTGTCACTAACTGGTGTTAGCGACAGTTTGGTAATAGGGAGATCATTTTATCTCCGCTTTCTTGGCTTTTAAAGCCAAAAAAGCGGAGATAAACCCCCTTGATAATATGCCCCACGATTCCTCGGGGGTTTCAGTTGACAAGGCTTGGTATTGTGTTACGTGGTAATTCTTCCAGGAAACGTCAGAGGGTCGATGCAGGGGTTCTAGAAGGGGTGATAAACCATTTAAGCCTCATGAACAAGCGCATGGTCTTTTAAAGATCTGTGAAGTACTCGGGGCGGCGGTGTGTGTGTGTCCTCTTTCAGGAGCGGGCGGGGGGGGGGGGCACTGCCAGCAACTTCCAGGCCAGGCAGTGTTCAACACTTGCATCACCCTTTCTCTGCCTGCTATTGCGCTCCATGCTTCGGAAAGGTAAGAAAAAGAACGTGCATTTGAGTTTGAAATGTCCGATCCTGTAGCAGTACACTTGCAAAGCCCACACATGACAATAACCCGATTCAAGGCCCCATTCACCCGATTTTTTAAAAATATATAGCACTCCAACAAAGTGGGATTATAAAACTTTATTAACTTTTAAATATAACGAACGGAACAAAAACTGTAAAAACATTTAAACATTTTTCACAAAAAAAAGCAACAATGGTCAGAAGCTGTCTTTTGTGCGAATAGTCCCAAGGCAGCACAACGTGCTGAGTTCTGGAAGGCACCCAGGTGATGTCATCTGGGTGCCGCACTGGTTTTTGGGATCCTACAATGCAGCAAAGAAAAACAGCGTTGGGAGTCCAGGGTGTTGCGGAGGGAGGCCTCGTCAGTAGTGGTCTGTTGTGCGAATAGTTCGAAGGCAGCAGAACGCGCTGAGATGTTGATGGCACCCAGGTGATGTCCAGTAAACTGCTGCACTGGTTTTGGTATCCTACAATGCTGCTCGGAAAATTGGCGTGGGGCGGCCCGGGGGGGGGCGTGGGGGAGGCGGCGTGAACGGGCCTCCCCAGGTGGCGGCCATCCAGCTGAGTTGCGCCCGCTCTTGCGGCTACAGCGTCTCGCTCACCATGTTGTTGAGTTGTTCCCACTCTTGCGGTGCAGCGATAGGCGGCTGCCACGTGACTCTTAAAATGGCGGACGGCTCTTCGGTTGTGGGCCTGGTCCACTAAAATGGCCCTGGGACACCTTGGAACTCGGACGCTTGCCTGCTAGGGCTTGGGCTCCATTCTCGAAAGCGTCCCCTCAGCCGTGAAGATTCTACAAAAGTCTTGGGGGCCCTCGACTCCTGCAGGCTTCCGGTGGGGAGCGGCTGCCATGATTGCTCGCGGAATGACCACGACGGAGCCACGAGATGGTGGTGCTCTCATGCTGACGCCAGCTTCAGTCTGAATCATCCAGAAACAAGGTAGGGCTTTCATCGTTTGGGAAAAAAAAATGTTCTAAACCAATGAAAAGTGTTATTTTTAGGTCATATGACCAAGCCTTCCATCTTTAGGAAACCAAAAGTAAAATGAACCAATGAAAAGTTTTATAAACAAGTCACATGACCTGTTATGCGGCATAGGGCTACAAAAAGCGTAGAAAATCCGTTGGCACGTGAGGCGGCGTCAGTAGCGGACCGATGTGCGAATAGGCCGAAGGCAGCACAACGCGCCGAGATCCGGATGGCACCGAGTTAGTGTCCAGCAAGTTGCTGCACTGGTGTGGCTATCCTACAATGCTGCGCCGAAAGTCGGCGTGGGGCGCCCCGTTGGCCTGTGAGGTCACGTCAGTCAGTGGGGGCTGTGCGTCTCCCCCAAGATGGAGGCTCCTCGGCTGCAGTGCGGCGCCCCTTAGCGTTTCACTCGCCGTCCAACTGAGTTGCGTCCACACTTGCGGCTACAGTAGGCCAAAGGCAGCACAACGCGCCGAGATCCGGATGGCACCGAGGTGGTGTCCAGCAAATTGCCGCACTGGTGTGGCCATCCTACAATGCTGCGCCGAAAGACGGCGTGTCCAGCTGAGTTGCGGTCACTCTTGCGGTACAGTGACTCGAACGCGCCGAGATCCGGATGGCACCGAGGTGGTGTCCAGCAAGTTGCCGCACTGGTGTGGCCATCCTACAATGCTGCGCCGAAAGACGGCGTGTCCAGCTGAGTTCCGGTCACTCTTGCGGTACAGTGACTCGAACGCACCGAGATCCGGATGGCACCTAGGTGGTGTCCAACAAGTTGCCGCACTGGTGTGGCCATCCTACAATGCTGCGCCGAAAGTCAAATGAATTCAAGTGAGAGGCCTAATTTCACTTGTGTGTGTTGTCGACGCACTTATTATAAGAATCAGACTAAGTTGAAGACTGTCTGAAGCTTATTTGCACCTGCTGCAGCTTCACTATTGCCCTGGTGTGGCCAAAGGTCGCACATGACATAGGCGGCCGGCTCCCGAGGTCCGACTGAACTTTTTTCCTTTTCCTTTTTGCTTCTTGTCCCACAATCCGTTTCATCTGAAGACATGACCAGGTCCCTGAATGTGTGCAGGGGGACGTTATTGATTGAATCAAAATGGCGGCTTGACACAAAGCTGACTCAAGCGTTGCTGTTGATGCTATACAGACAAAAATTGGTTTTCAGTTTGTACATTCTTCAGGATTTTTTTTTCCATCCAAGGCTGATTGAGAGTTTGTAGAAAAATGGCTTCAGATTTTCCACATACTACTCTTCAACATTCTTCCTAAATGTAACAATGTGAGACTCACTAGGAGAACGGCTGTTTATGTTTCCTTTCAAAATGCTGCCAACAATATTTTCTGAATGGAAGACACCATCTTGTAGCATAAAGGGCCGAAAGGGGTTCTGGTCTGGCCGATTGTTGGTGGAGACATTTTGACTATATCTTGGACCTGCCCGGCCTCGCCCAAAATGGCGCCGGTATAAATGGGACTCGTAACTCATTGTTGTGTACTGGTTGAACAACCTTGATATCACGAGATATGAATGCAGTTTTGATGCTCATGGCGGGCGGGGACGAGAATTGATTGAATATTTCGACATCCCTATTGATATTAAGTTCTGATGTGTTATTGATTACTGTACTATTGAAAGTTCGAATTTCAGTTTGCTCCGTGGCCGGCCCACGTGGTTATAGGCCCGTATTTGTATGCTGACATTTTCACAATAAAGGTTTTTAAAACAAAACATGGTAGTAGTATTTACATTGGTAAAGTTTTTACTTTTAGTCACTGTTTTCGAATCAGTAAAAGGCAAGTGAAATAAAGCAGTCCAATTACATGACGGATAAAAGGTATAATATGTAGGAACGCAGTAAAGATAAATGGTCAAGGGCAGTTGTGTTTTCCTCTCCTGCAACATAAAGTGATCGATAAGAATCTGATAATCAGGCGTATCGGCGACTAAGACAGCAGGCCGAGTCTCTTTTACTCAACGGCTCTGTCATGGAACGAAGAAACGCCCTTTTTCTCAAAAAAGGAATATATTTTACTTGCAGGACAGTTGTGAATTTTCGGGGAAAGTACATTAGCCTGGAATATTATAACATATATGTTTTAAAAAAAAAAGTTCGAAATCAATAAAAAGCGTATTTTTTAGGTCATATGACCAAGCTTTTCATTATTAAAATAACAAAAGTAAAATGAACCAATTATTATTATTATTATTATTATTATTATTTATTATTTATTTTTTATAAAGCGCGTAGTCACCCGGAGGTATCCCAGCGCTAAGAACAGAACCTATCTCCTAAGTACAGTGGGAAGGGGAGAAGGAAGAAAAAAGGGCGGGAAAGGGAGGAACAGCAGATCAGGATGGGGGCCTAGAGTGATTCACTGTGGGAAGAGGTGAGTTTTGAGCTGTTTCCTAAAACGGAGGTATTGAGGTTCGAGGCGCAATGCTCGGGGGAGTGTGTTCCAGAGTCGTGCAGTGTGGACTGAGAAACGCCTTCCTCCGGATAAAAAGTTTTATTAACAAGTCACATGACCTGTTATGCTTACGTTACGCGCTGCGCGCCGCGCCCCGGATTACTTCCGGGTGCGCTAACGCGGCGTGTCATATAACGCATTACACGACAACGTAGGTCAAGAATATAGTCAAAATGTCTCCACCAACCAGCGTTCGGAACACAACCCCTTTCAGCAGTCCAAAAAGTTCTGTAAAATGACAACAGAGGGGACAGGCAACAAGAACCATCAGTCAAAGAGGGGAGGGCAAGTTCTTCTCTACCGGGTCATGTTGGGGCGCTACAGGAACTGATCGAATTGGTAGTCTACAGTGTTTCTGGATGTTTCAGACTAAAGCTGGCGTCAGCATGAGAGCACTACCATCTCGTAGGTCCGTCGTGGCCATTCCACGAGCAAACATGGCAGCCGCTCCCCACCAGAAGCCTGCGGGAGTCGGGGGCCCCCAAGACTTTTGTAGAATCTTCACGGCTGAGGGGACGCTTTCGAGAATGGGACCCAAGCCCTATCAGGGAAGCGTCCGAGTTCCAAGGTGTCCCAGGGCCATTTTAGTGGACCACGCCCAAATCTGAAGAGCCGGCCGCCATTTTGAGAGTCCTGTGGCAGTCGCTTATCGTTGCATCGCAAGAGCGGGAGCAACTCAACTACATGGTGAGCGAGACGCTGTAGTTGCAAGAGCGGGCGGTAAACAGCTGAATGGCGGAAGAGGCACAGTGTAGCAAAAGCGGGCGGAATGGCAACTAAAACGGTAAAGGGGCGCCCCACTACAGCGTGTCTTCAGGTCAAACAGATTGTGGGACAAGGTCCAGAATAGAAGAGTCATCAAAAGGCAAAAAGTTCTGCCGGACCCCGGGAGCCGGCCGCCTATGTCGGGGGCGATCTCAGGCTACACCGGTGCTATAAGACTTGGGGAGGGGGTCGGAGCCAAGCGTCTTCTCCGAGTCCATGGCCATCACACCGCCCCTCGGGAGCCTCCGTCAAGCTGTTTAGGAAGGTAACATATCACATTGTTTTCAAATGCAGTCAGGTCCACAAACGACACTCACTTACTTTGAGAATAGTGAAGCTGCAGTAGGTAGAAATAAGCTTCAGACAGTGTTACAAGCTCTGCTCAGAACTCTGAACTATGGCACCCAACATCCAGAACTTATGCCATTTGAGAATGGCAGTGACATTGAAGCAACTCAGGGACCAAAACCATTAACGTACTTTCACGTATGAAAATCTTACTTGGGGAGGGGGCAGGAGCGAAGCGTCCCCTCCCAGTCCGCGCCACCACACCGTATGTTGAAAATCTGAAGCCATCGTTCTACAAAGTCAACCAACCTTGGATGGAAAAATCTAGAAAAATGTACAAACTGAAAACCAGTTTTGGTCTGCATAGCATCAGTAGCAACGCTTGCTATCAGAGTGCATGAGTTTCATGCTCGATCGATTGAGCTAGCCGGATCGGGCAATAAAAAGTATAAAATAGTTATGTAAATAGTTATTTAATAAAATGTTTTACCCTGTTTCTTTGCTGGTGTGTTGTCTATATTTTTAATATTTGCATAGGGTTTGTCGTTATTTTGGGCGGGGTGGGTGGCGGAGCCGAGCTGTCTTGCAGCCCTCATGGTGTGGAGCTCAGTTCATCTCACTATTTTCGTATTTCTCATGAAGGGTTGTTCCTAATATTTCTATTTTAGCGAGGTCAAAAAGAGATCCAATTAGTGGCCTACTGATTTTGCTCGATTACTTTTATGTTTTTTACACGATTTTTCACGATTTTTCACTATCTGCAAAGACTAAACAGAGTATTGCGACTTTGTGCTTGTTTGTAAATAGAGAATGAACCAAAGAGAATCAATTGTAAAACAGTAAATGCTTGGATAACAATCAATCAAATGGAGAGACAAGCAGGCACGACGGATTACAACGGGGGTAAAGGCCTGCGTTAACTACTCTTCACTATCTGCAAAGAGAGAGTACTACTAAGAGAAAAGAGGGGAGGGGGGCAGCGTTCAAAGCACATCAGCGTGCATAAACACGAAAACGTTTTTACCTATCACGTACTTGACATTTTACAGCTTTTGATATTTGCTATTAAAAAACCAATGAAATTCACTGAAAAAACCATAGGTTATAGGCCATATATAGTTAGGAATTTGCATTTACAAAACCTTGAAATTTCAATGAAAAAACCATTGGTTATAGAACATATATAGTTAGGAATTTGCATTTACAAAACCTTATTTTACTCGCATAAAACCATTGAAATTCCATATATAGTTAGATGCGCTAACTATATATCGCGCACCCGCAATCCACTGCTGATGATGTCACATATTACATCATTCATGACATGGTCAGTGACATCACTGATGACATCACTGATGACATCTCAAATGACATCACTGATGACAACATCCAGTGACTGTATGTTTCTGTAAAGTTAAAATATGTCTTACATATTGAAGAATGAGTGGATGTATAAATGTCTGAATGAAGGATTTAGTGAATATATATATTCACTGAAAAAACCATAGGTTTCACACCAGTTATAGTTAGGAATTAGCATTTAAAAAACCTATTAAATTAACTGAAAAAAACCATAGGTTTCACACCAGTTATAGTTAGCTGGAAATTTGACTGACATAAAACCATTGAAATTCCCACGTTATAGTTAGTTGGACTCACTATAACTTGCGCGTGCAATGCACTGCTGATGACGTCACATATTACATCACTCATGACATGGCCAGTGACATCACTCATTTTTTTTATTTTTTTGCCCCGGAGAGCTCCCGGGGTGTGTACCGATGCGCTTACCGGTAAGCGCAGTTTTGCTGCGCGCCGGTTCGCGTACCAGTTCACGCCCCGTCAGCGATATTGCCGCGAACGAAAACATCATCGTGATGTATCCCGTAGCCGCATGATGCGTGTTATGACGCAAGGCGTAAGCGCACCCCGAAGCGCCGGAGCACATACGAACGCGATACGTAAGCGCCCCAGGGCGCGCCCTGATGCGCTTACGCTACGCGCCCCCGGGCCCGCCCCGGGGCGTGTAGCATAAGCGCGTCAGGTCATGTGACCTGAAAATAACACTTTTCATTGGTTCAGAACACGTTTGGTTTCCAAATGATGAAAGCCCGGGTCATGTAACCTGAAAATTAAACTTTTCATTGGTTCAGAACAGTTTTGTTTTCCAAATGATGAAAGCCCCCACCTTTTTTCCTCATTCTCACTTTGTTGTTTGAGTGAGGAAGACCTGCTTCTATTGTTAGAGAAATGGCTACAGTAGCAGCAGCAGCTGGAGCATCTGCACCACCACCACCACCACCACAAGGACCACCACAACATCACATTGGTGGTCAAGAAGAAGAGGAGGAGGAGGAGGAGGAGGAGGAGGAGGAGAGAAGGCAGAGAAGGGATTTCCTGCCTGAAGACAATGCCCCATATAAACCTAAGGAGCACTTTATATAGGAGTTTTTTGAAATCCCAAGGGGTGCAAAGAAGGTAAACGCTGCAAAGGTGACTTGTCTCATCTGTGGCACTGTACTATCCAGGGGGAACCCTGCAAAAATATATTCATTTGGGAATCACACAATGATTCGGCACATGCAACGATTGCACCCCAATAACTATTCTGCAGCAGAGGTGAGAGAACTGTGCAGAAACTTCCACAATCGTCTGCCAGCACCTCAACAACCAAAGATCCCACTCCATCGGGTCAAGAAGCAAGTCAGATGATTCCAAACATTCAAACTAAGTTTGGTGATTACAAATTAGTTTGCATATATTGTGGCAAAACAATAACTTATGGTGAGATGAGTATTACCCTCATCAACATTGCTGGTGATAACCACAAGTTACTCCAGTTGAGCCATTTATAATTCCCTGTTTTTTGTTTCTCCACATAAAAAATACAAAATAAATATAAAACTGTTCAGAAAAGCCAAAAAAAGTAAAAAATGTTCAAAAAAACAATAAAAAAATATAAAACAACAAAAAGAATAAAAAAACTGTTCTTTTTAGAACTACCTCCAATTTATAAAAAAAAACTACATTTAAAAAAAAAACTCTGTCATTCTTTTTTCTCCAGGGTACATTCCCCGGTACGCTCCGCTGTGCACGTACTGGGCGTTCCCCCAGCGCAAATCGAAAAAAAAAATATATTTTTTTTGCCCCGTGGGGCTTTTTTATAGCCCCCACATCAAACCTAGAGGGTCAGGGGGTCTATCCTGCCCCCTTTTGGTCATTCCCCTCTTTGTTTTTACCACCTCTTGTGTCTCGATCCTACCGAGACACAAGATGGCGGCCGCTCCGGACTGTTTGGAATGTTTACAGACACCCGAGAGCCAATCAGCTTTCCACGTGCGAACTTGCGTAGCGCGCTGATGAGCGCCCCGGTGCGCGTTCCGGGGCGCGCTTATAGATATATATATTTTTTTGAACCTAAATTACTCAAAATCCACTGGAGCACATATCTTGAGACATAGCAAAGGCACATCGGGCTACCAGTCCCTACAATTTTGCCTAGTTTCGTTGAAATCCATTCAGACGTTCGGGCTAAAAGTGAGGTCGAGCGCCCTATGGAGATTAGCATGGGGAAAATACGTTTTGGGACCCCCTTTTTTCTCGGCCCCCACTTCACGAATCCCCCCCAAACTTTCAGGCAAGGACTGGAGCGCCGCGAGGCAAATTTGAGGAAATTTTCAGGCAGATTCCTCAACGGCCTCAAAGTTATTCCCAATAGAATGTTGCGATTTCCCTATTGAAAATAATCCTAACTATAACTACCTACTGGCGACCACCAGTAGGTAATATATATATATATATATATATAAATATATATATATGTATTACCTACTGGCGGTCGCCAGTAGGTATATATAGTTAGGATTTTTTCTCTATGGGACTTTTGAAAAGTCTATGTCTAATAACTTTGGCGTTTGTGGACGGAATCAGCTGAAACTTTCAGGAAAATGGCACACTTTGTTTCTGAGCAGCCCCTGAAAATTCCGGGGGGTTTCGTCAAGGGGGGGCCGAGAAAAAAGGGGGGTCCCAAAATGCGTTTTTCCCATTCATTTTTCCATAGGGCGTTTGGCCTCACTTTTAGCGAGAACGGCTGAATGGATTTGCACGAAACTTGGCAAAATTATAGGGACTGTTAGCCCGATATATCTGTGACAGCGTCCCGGGTAGCGCTCCGGTTCGCGAACTTTTCGCATAACGGAGCTTTGCGAAGTGAAGCTGATTGGCTCTCCGGTGTCTGTCAACATTCTAAACAGTCCGGTGCGGCCGCCATCTTGTCTCTCGGTAGGATCGAGAGACAAGAAGAGGAGAAAAACGAAGGGGGAATTTAATGAAAGGGGGCAAGGTAGACCCTTCTTGACCCCCTAGGAATGATGTTGGGGTTATTAAAGGGTCCCGTGGGGCAAATAAAAAAAATTAGATTTTTTGCGGTAGAAGCGCTTTCCGGTTCGCGAACCGGGTAGCGAATCAGGACGCGAAACGGGAATTCGCCATTTTGTGTTTCGTTTTAATAAAATTACAAGATGGAGGAAAAACAATGTGAGAAATGGGTATAAGGGGGTACGGGAGACGTATCCTGACCCCCTATGTTTTCTGAGGGTGGCTGAGGATGCTCATATATGTTGATACTTGTTTTCCAGCGGCTGCGCGTGAGCGTTTTTTTTTTTTTTTTTTGCTGCGTGACGTCTGTTAACGTTCGATTCGAAGGAAATCAGGAAGTTTTGACCGCCATTTTGACACTGCGAGTAAATATATTGATAAAAATAATTGTTATAAATTAATCCGTATTGATAAACATTGTCTGCACCATCTTGCTTTTTTTCCAATGCCACACTTTTGTCGTGCACGGCAGCCATTTTAGATGCCTTGACCAGACCCACTCTCTGCACGCCGCCGATCGTGACATCTGTTAACATTCGATTCGAAGGAAATCAGGAAGTGTTGACCGCCATTTTGACACTGCAAGTAAATATATTGTTAAAAATAATTGTTATAAATTATTTCGTATTGATAAACATTGTCTGCGCCATCTTGCTTTTTTTCCAATGCCACACTTTTGTCGTGCACTGCAGCCATTTTAGATGCCTTGACTAGACCCACTCTCTGCATGCTGCCGATCCTCAGCATGGCTCCCCACCCTCGCAAGCATCTCCCCCACGCACTGGTCACCTCCGCTCTCTGTCTTATGCATGGGCCATAAACCTCCCCCCATCTGCGCTGCTCTTCCCTGAGAATCACACCCTGTGCCCGTCCGACACCTCCCTTTCACCCTATTCACTACCGCACCCTCTGACACTCCTCTTCCTTTGTGTCTGATTGTCCAGGCCGGTCCCAGGCTATCACCTAGCCCTGCCGATGTAGTTTATGCCTCAACTGTAAAGAATCACCCCTCTTCAAAGGAGTTACAGTAGATCAAGGCCCCCACCTCATGAAATCCGTCACACCACATGCGTTCCTACTATCTGATAACGATCCTGTATTGTGATTGGGGAGGGGATTCTCACTGTGAGGGTGTGTGGGACCGAGCCTGAAGCGGAAGATTCCAGGGATGCCTTTTTGTACATCAAAGTCTTCACAATTATGTGTCACATTAAAAATATATAGCACTCCAACAAAGTAGTAGGATTATAACAAAAAATGTTTTTAAACACAGCAACAATGGTCAGTAGCGGTCTGTTGTGCGAATAGTCCGAAGGCAGCACAACGCGCCGAGATCTGGACGGCACCCAGGTGATGTCCTTTACTTGCCGCACTAGTCTTGGCATCCTGCAATGCTGCACCGAAAAACGGCGTGGGACGCCCCGGGGGGGGGGGGGGAGGCGGCGTGAACGGGCCTCCCCAGGTGGAGGCTCGTCTGCTGTAGTGGGGCGCCCCTTTAGCGTTTCACTTGCCATTCAGCGGTTTTCCGCCCGCTTTGGCTGCACTGTGTCTCGTCAGTAGCGGTCTGTTGTGCGAATAGTCCGAAGGCAGCACAACTCGCCGATATCTGGACGGCACCCAGGTGATGTCCTTTACTTGCCGCACTGGTCTTGGCATCCTACAATGCTGCACCGAAAAACGGTGTGGGGCGCCCCGGGGGGGGGGGAGGCGGCATGAACGGGCCTCCCCAGGTGGAGGCTCGTCTGCTGTAGTGGGGCGCCCTTTTACCGTTTCAGTCACCAATCAGCAGTTTTCTGCCCGCTTTTGCTGCACTGTGCCTCATCCGCCATTCAGCTGTTTACCGCCCGCTCTTGCGGCTACAGCTTCTCATCCACCATCCAGTAGAATTGCGCCCACTCTTGCGGTGCAGCGATAGGTGGCTGCCACAGGACTCTTAAAATGGCGGCCGGCTCTTCGGATTTGGGCCTGGTCCACTAAAATGGCCCTGGGACACATTTGAACTCGGACATTTGCCTGCTAGGGCTTGGGCCCCATTCTCGAAAGCGTCCCCTCAGCCTTGAAGATTCTACAAAAGTCATCGGGGCCCCCGACTCCCGCAGGCTTCCGGTGGGGAGCGGCTGCCATGATTGCTTGCGGAATGGCCACGACGGAGCTACGAGATGGTGGTGCTCTCATGCTGACGCCAGCTTCAGTCTGAAAGATACAGAAACACTGTAGACTATCAATTCGATGACTTCCCGTGGAGGCCCAACGTGACCCGGTAGGGAAGAACTTGCCCTCCCCTTTTTTGAGTGATGGTTCTTGTTGCCTGTCCCCTCTGTTGTCATCTAACGGAACCTTTTTGGATTGCCGAGTGAGAAAAAAAAAGGTGGGGCTTTCATCGTTTGGGAAAAAAAAATGTTTCAATCCAATGAAAAGTGTTATTTTTAGGTCATATGATCAAGCATTTCATCATTAGGAAACCAAAAGTAAAATGAGCCAATGAAAAGTTTTATAAACAAGTCACATGACCTGTTATGCGGCTTTGGGCTATAAAAAGCCTACAAAATCAGTTGGCCTGTGAGGCGGCGTCTGTAGCGGACCGATGTGCGAATAGGCCGAAGGCAGCACAACGCGTCGAGATCCGGATGGCACCGAGGTTGTGTCCAGCAAGTTGCCGCACTGGTGTGGCTATCCTCCAATGCTGCGCCGAAAGACGGCGTGGGGTGCCCGGGGGGGGGAGGCAGCGCGAACTGGCCTCTCCCCCCTCCCTAGGTGGAGGCACCTCATGTGCAGTGCGGTGCCCTTTGCCGTTTCACTCGCCGTTCAGCAGAGTTGCGGCCGCACTTGCTGCTACAGTAGGCCGAAGGCAGCACAACGCGTCGAGATCCCGATGGCACCGAGGTGGTGTCCAGCAAGTTTCACTGGTGTGGCCATCCTACAATGCTGCGCCGAAATACGGCGTGGGGTGCCCGGGGGGGGGGAGGCGGCGCAAACGGCCCTCTCCCGCCTCCCCAGGTGGAGGCTCCTCTGCTGCAGTGGGGCGCCCCTTAGCGTTTCCTTCGCCGTCCAGCAGAGTTCCGCCCGCTCTTGCGGTACAGTGACTCGCCCGCCATCCAGCTGAATTTCTCCCACTCTTGCGGTACAGTGACTTGAACGCGCCGAGATCCGAATGGCACCGAGGTGGTGTCCAGCAAGTTTCACTGGTGTGGCCATCCTACAATGCTGCGCCGAACGACGGCGTGGGGTGCCCGGGGGGGGGGGAGGCGGCGCAAACGGGCCTCTCCCGCCTCCCCAGGTGGAGGCACCTCATCTGCAGTGGGGCACCCCTTAGTGTTTCACTTGCCTTCCAGCTGCATTGCGCCCGTTCTTGCAGCACAGTGCCTCACCCCCCATCCAGCTGAGTTGCGTTTTTTTTTTGCGGTGCAGCAAAAGGCGGCTGCAACAAGACTTTCAAAATGGCGGCCGGCTCTTTGGATTTGGGCCTGGTCCACTAAAATGGCCCTGGGACACCTTGGAACTCGGACGCTTGCCTGCTAGGGCATGGGCCCCATTCACGAAAGCGTCCCCTCTTTTGACTGATTGTTCTTGTTGCCTGTCTCTTCTGTTGTCATTTAACAGAACCTTTTTGGACTGCCGAAAGGGGTTCTGGTCCGACCGCTTGTTGGTGGAGACATTTTGACTATATCCTGGACCTGCCCGGCCTTGCCCAAAATGGCGCCGGTATAAATGGGACTCGTAACTCCTTGTTGTGTACTGGTTTCCCAAGCTTGATATCACGAGATACGTATGCAGTTTTGAAGCACATGGCGGGCGAGGACGAGTACTGATTGAACATTTGGACATCCCTATTGATATTAAGTTCTGATGTGTTATTGATTACTGTACTATTGAAAGATCGAATTAACGTCACTCATGGTACTTGCCCGCAAATGTATATCTCGTTAATTTTATTGTAACTGGCCCTGTCGTACTTTAATTATAAAATGTATGTCCACCGATTCCGCAACTGTTAGACACCTTAGTTTTTGCAACCTAATGGCCCACCCGTTACGTTCTTCTACAGTGTAAATGTCCCCTCATCATATACGATTCCAGTTTGCTCCGTGGCCGGCCCATGTGGTTATAGGCCCGTATTTGTATACTGACATTTTCACAATAAAGGTTTTTAAAACAAAACATGGTAGTAGTACCTTTTTTGGTAAAGTTTTGAATAATAGCCACTGTTTTTGAATTAGTAAAAGGCAAGTGAAATAAAGCAGCCCGATTACATGACGGTTAAAAGGTATAATACGCAGGAACGCAGTAAAGATAAATGGTCAAGGGCTGTTGTGTTTTCCACTCCTGCAACATAAAGTGATCGATAAGAATCCGATATTCATGCCTATCAGCGACTAAGACAGCAGGCCGAGCCTCTTTTGCTCAACGGCTCCCTCATGGGACGAAGAAACGCCCTTTTTCTCGAAATAGGAATATTTTACTTGCAGGACAGTTGTAAATTTCCCGGGAAAATACATTAGCCTGGAACATTGTTAGTGATAAACTGTAAATGCATCTGGGTCCTTTGCTTTACAAGTCAGAGTGAGAAAAAAAAAGGTGGCGCTTTCATCATTTGGGAAAAAAAAATGTTCGAAAGCAATGAAAAGTGTTATTTTTAGGTCATATGACCAAGCCTTTCATCATTAGAATAACAAAAGTAAAATGAACCAATGAAAAGTTTTATTAACAAGTCACATGACCTGTTATGCTTACGTTACGCGCTGCGCGCCGCGCTCTGGATCGTTTCCGGGAAGCTGCGCCTCGCGCACCGGAGCACTTCCGGGTGCGCTAACGCGGCGCGTCATATGACGCATTACGCGACAACGCAGGTCCAGAATATAGTCAAAATGTCTCCACCAACCAGCGGTCGGAACACAACCCCGTTCAGCAGTCCAAAAAGTTCTGTTAAATGACAAGAGAAGGGACAGGCAACAAGAACTATCAATCAAAGAGGGGAGGGCAAGTTCTTCTCTACCGGGTCACGTTGGGGCTCCACCGGAACTGATCGAATTGGTAGTCTACAGTGTTTCTGGATGTTTCAGACTGAAGCTGGCGTTAACATGAGAGCACCACCCTCTCGTGGCTACGTTGTGGCCATTCCGCGAGCAATCATGGCAGTCGCTCCCCATCGGTAGTCTACGGGAGTCGGGGGTCCCGGTGACTGTTGTAGAATCTTCAAAGCTGAGGGGACTCTTTTGGGAATGGGGCCCATGCCCTAGCAGTCAAGCGTCCGAGTTCCACGGTTGCCCAGAGCCATCTTTGCAGGCCAGGCCCAAGTCTGTGGAGCCGACCGCCATTTCGTGAGCTCCGTAGCAGCCGCCTGTCGCTGTACCGCAAGATTGGATGCAATTCCGTTGGATGGCCGGTGAGACGTTGTAATAGCAAGAGCAGGCGCAATTCAGCTGGCCGAGCGAGGCACTGTGTCGCAAGAGCGGGCGCAAGTCAGCTGGTCGAGTGTTATTAAAGTGTTATAATCCTACTACTTTGTTGGAGTGCTATATATTTTTAATGTGACACATAATTGTGAAGACTTTGATGTACAAAAAGGCATACCTGGAATCTTCCGCTTGAGGCTCGGTCCCACACACCCTCACAGTGAGAATCCCCTACGCAATCACAATACAGGATCGTTATCAGATAGTAGGAACGCGTGTAGTGTGACGGATCTCATGGGGTGGGGGCCTTGATCTACTGTAACTCCTTTGAAGAGGGGTGATTCTTTACAGTTGGGGCCATAAACTACATCCGCAGGGCTAGGTGATAGCCTGGGACCGGCCTGGACAATCAGACACAGAGGAAGAGGAGTGTCAGAGGGTGCGGTAGTGAATAGGGTGAAAGGGAGGTGTCGGGCGGGCACAGGGTGTGATTCTCAGGGAAGAGCAGCGCAGATGGGGGGAGGTTTATGGCCCATGCATGAGAGAGAGAGCGGGGGTGACCAGTGCGTGGAGGAGATGCTTGCGAGGGTGGGGAGCCATGCTGAGGATCGGCGGCGTGCAGAGAGTGGGTCTGGTCAAGGCATCTAAAATGGCTGCTGTGCACGACAAAAGTGTGGCATTGGAAAAAAAGCAAGATGGCGCAGACAATGTTTATCAATACGGATTAATTTATAACAATTATTTTTAACAATATATTTACTCGCAGTGTCAAAATGGCGGGCAACACTTCCTGATTTCCTTCGAATCGAATTTTAACAGACGTCACGCAGCAACAAAAAAAAAAAAACGCTCACGCACAGTCGCTGGAAGACAAGTATCAACATATATGAGCATCCTCAGCCACCGTCAGAAAACATAGGAGGTCAGGATACGTCTCCCGTACCCCCTTATACCCATTTCTCACATTGTTTTTCCTCCATCTTGTAATTTAATTAAAACGAAACACAAAATGGCGAATTCCCGTTTCGCGACCCGGTTCGCTACCCGGTTCGCGAACCGGAAAGCGCTTCTACCGCAAAAAATCAAATTTTTTTTATTGGCCCCACGGGACCCTTTAATAACCCCAACATCATTTCTAGGGGGTCAAGAAGGGTCTACCTTGCCCCCTTTCATAAAATGTCAGTAATTGCAGAAGAGAGTAAGTATGTGTTACTATCTGTATGAATAAGTGAGGTGGTGTGTGTGTATAACTGTATAGGTGAGTGAATGGTAGTGTGATTGATTCTTTGGATGACTGAGTAGGTGTTTAAGTAACTCTATGGGTAATTGGCAGTGCGTGGGTATCTGTATGGGTGTATGAGTGCATATATCAGTGGCTGTACTGATGAGTGAATGTGTGTATGAGTGACTTCATGGGTTAGTGAGTAGATGTGTGTTTAGACCTATGAATCAGCATGTGTTTATGTACTAACTGGTATTGGTGTGTCTACGGTTTCGAAAATGGTGGTCTGTATTTTAGAGTGGGTGTATCATAGGTTATGTTAGGGTATGAGGAGGTGCATCATATATTACGTGGATGATGTCATTAGTGATGTCATCAGTGATGTCACTGACCATGTCATGAGTGATGTAATATGTGACATCATCAGCAGTGCAATGCTGGGGCACGAGTTAAAGTTAGCTCTACTAACTATCACAGACAGATTTCTCTGGTCTTGTATGAGTGAAATGTCAGCCTAACTGTAACGTCCCGGAAACTTGTGTTTTTTTCAGTGAATTTCGAAAGTTTTTTAAATGCTAATCCCTAACTATAACATCCCTGAAACCTGTGTCTTTTTCCTGTTAATTTCTAAGGTTTTTATAAGCTAATTTCTGACAATGTCTACATAGGTAGAACATGTACAGGAAGAGGAAGAAAGCCGCAGAAAGAAGCAAGAGAAGTACAGGAAGAAGGATGCCAAAATAAGCACGAAAAATGCATAAAGAGGCGAGAAGTCGAGAAAGATGAAGAAAGGTACAAAAAGAAACAAGAAACGTGCAGAAAGAAGCAACAAAGGTGCACAAAGAGTCCTTTTTTGACTGTTCCTTTCCACAGATTCATACAAAGTAGCCTGATCACTAATCCTTCTCCCAAGATGTCTCAAACCTCACTTTTCTCTTTAAGGTTCACGATTCATCAACTGTTCAGAATTGTAGGCCTACTGAATGTAAAACAAGTTAATGAAGGAATGCATGCATGTGTCTCTGCTTTTACCTGGTGACATGTTACATAAAAATCAACATATAAATACTTGAAAATCCGTGTTTCAAATAGCATACTCTGTAAATTTGTATAGAAGAAGGTGTATGTATTTCTTTTTGCTCATATTACAAGGCACATGCATATTCAATAGTACATTTGAGAGGCTCTAAAACACCAATATACATAAGACATGTCTGCCTGTGCAACCGAATGACAGAGCAGAACAAAGAAGCTTTGACCACCAAAATAAAAAGCTACCCCCCTTTTTAGCTACCATCTTCAGATCCATAACACATGTGAGAATACATGTACAAGTAGACATATACTTCAGTCACAAGAGCATGCAGACCTTCAATCTTGACAGCTTGCACTTCCCATTTCAATATAGAAACAGGCAAGAGAGATACAAAAAAAAGCGAAAGAATTGCATAAAAAATAAAAAGGTGCAGAAAGAGTAAGACATGTGTAGAAAGAGGCAATATAGGTACAGAAAGAGGCAAAATATGAGTAGAAAGAGATAAGAGAAGTGCAGAAGGAGGCAAGAGAGGTACAGAAAGACGTTTTGGGACCCCCCTTATTTCTTGGCCCCCCTTGTTGAATCACTCCCTAATTTTCAAGACCGGAGCTGACTTGAGTAAAAAATGTGTTTTGAGAATTTCGTGAAGATTCGTCAAACGGCACCAAAGTTATTGGCAAATCAAAAAATGCTGTTCCTATTGAAACTAGGTTCTAACTATACCTACCTACTGGCCTACTGGGGACCGCCAGTAGGTAATATATATATAAATATATATATTCCTTGGAATCTTCTCAACTCGCTCCTTGTGATAGAAGTCACGGCACAGCGACAGGTAGGTTTTTAACAAAATTATTCATTTACACACCATGTGCAAAAGAACGTGCAACGATTAGGACGGCCTACGCGTTTCGGCTACTACAAGCCTTCCACTGGACCATAGAGTCCTTGATATGTAGACCCTTTTTAAAGTGCTATGTGCAGTACAGAAATTAAATTCCCTTTTCCATTTCTACTATAGTCTAGACTGTCAACCTTGCTTTTACATAGTGGCACAATGGTGGTCGCCCTTTTGTAAGTGATATAAACGTGCGTTGTGATAATACTTTGTACACTAATCATTACTGTGAAGTACTCATTGTGATCAATTTACATTATGTACACATTGCACTCAAATATTTACAATCTATATACAATATACAATATTCCACAGATAGGGGAGGATATTTTTTCTCATCTCCAGGTTGTTGGTATCCAGTCAAGTACTGTAGCCTCCCCAATAGGTAGAATCCAATTATCAAAACTTAGTGTAAAGTACACTTAAACATTATTTACAAGGTGGTTCAATCGTCTTCAAAACCAATCCCCTAATATATGCATTGCATTCTACCCTTTCTAGTAAATATCACAGTTCAACATTACACATGGTTTCTGCAATTTCGATCTGTAAAGTACATTTAAATTTAGATCTTGGTTAGGAATGGATTAGGTCTTGAATTTCAACGAGTTGGAATTGTCCTCTATGTACAAGTTATTAGCTTTGTCCCAAAATAGTATGTAGATTGAACAGAATTAATCTCTAATATGGCGACTTATCTTCTCAAGTGTTTCGCAATATTTACAGATATGTAAGTCAAATTACAGAAGGATTCATAGATAAGCAAGTAATTTTTTGATTTCATAATGATTTCACAGATGTACATACAGTTCGGCATCCAAGTTGTGTCCAAAGGGATGTTCTGTGCCCATCGCTAAGATCATTCTCGATTCAAGTTTGTGTAACAGTAATGTTTGGTCACCCCCTCTCTCGGGTAGTTTGCTTAGTTTTATTCCGGCATATTTCAGCAAGTTTGGATTTGATTGATTGTATTTCACCATAGGGTAACTCGTGTCCGCATTTTTGATCGCTCTTAGATGTTGCAGGATCCTTAGTTTGAGTTAATTTATTGTACTCCCTATGTAGAATTTTCCGCAAGGGCACGACAATCTGTATACCACACACTTAGATTCACTTGTTATGTGGTCCCTTATTTCTTCAATACGTCCGCTTTGTAGTCTGTATTCTGTGATATTCGTGCCATGTTGACAGGCCTTGCATTTGGAGCATTTCCAGAACCCTGGTGTTGTAAGCCATGATGTTTTTTTGGGAATTTTCAGCTGCAAGTGGCTTTGGGTTAGAATGTCACGTAGCGATGAAGTTTTTCTGTAGGTAATGCTTGGATAGGAGGTCAACTTCTCTTTCAAGGTTTCATCAAGCATTAAGATGTTCCAATTTCTTTTCAAAGCCTTTTTTAACTCATAACTCTGGTTGTTGTAGTCGACAATTAATCTAGTCACATTCTCCTTTTTGCCTGGGTTGTGTATCCTGTCGTCATTTTTACTCTCCCATGGTGAAAGGAGATCTGCTCTTCTTTTCAGATTCATCCTCTCTTGTGCCGCTACAATTACTTCATATATATATATATATATATATATATATTAATATACATATATATCCGTGAATCCTATATATGCAAAATCTGTGCAGACTTAAATTAAGGTATATTATTGATTTGCACACCGTCATTCCCTTTGGTCTTAATTCTGAAGAGAAATTTTCAATACACCTGGAATAACAAGATCAAGATTCCTAAGATCCATTGGGTTGTGCTTTTCCTTCTTGTAGTAAAAAAAGTTTCCTGTACTGAGTGGATATTTAGGATGGTTATTGATTGGAATTCATGAATGCGTCATGTATTATTTTTACATTGTAATAATTTTTTCCTTTATATGCATTCATTAGACACACCATCGGTAAAAAGATATTAGCCCATCCAGGCCTTATCATTTATCCTTCTATAATTCCTGGAGTGGTGCAAGGCCTATACAGGGCTCAATTTTGTTGTATACTGCATAACCCTTATGCGCAGGACTTTAAATTGTCAATCATGGCCTTAGAGCAAACAATTTATTTATTTTCAAAATGAAATAATTTTATAATGGTTACATAACAATGGAAACGGATTGTATATAAATATGCAGTGATATGGTTGCTTTTTTAACTGCATATGAACACACTCTAAAAGGGCCGCCAAAGTAACATTCATGAATTTGTCCGTCTTTTGTGTTTACGAATTCACAAGAAAAAAATGTGATTCTTTTTTTAATGCTTTAAATGGCGGCAGCCTCTGTAATCAGGTTGATACAGGGGAAAAAGGCATGTTTGCCGAAACGCGTCCTGTTTGTGCGATAATAAATTGAACTTTTCTTAACCGACCACGCGAGTGCTGCCGCTTCCTTCCTTTAGTGGGGGGCTTTTAAAGCAGATATATATTTTATATATATATATATAGGTTTCACACCAGTTATAGTTAGCTGGAAATTTGACTGACATAAAACCATTGAAATTCCCACGTTATAGTTAGTTGGACTCACTATAACTTGCACGTGCAATGCACTGCTGATGACGTCACATATTACATCACTCATGACATGGTCAGTGACATCACTCATTTTTTAATTTTTTTGCCCCGGAGCGCTCCCGGGGCGCGTACCGATGCGCTTACCGGTAAGCGCAGTTTTGCCGCGCGCCGGTTCGCGTACCGGTGAGCGCCCCGTCAGCGCTATTGCCGCGAACAAAAACATCATCGTGACGTATCGCGTAGCCGCGTGATGCGTGTTATGACGCAAGGCGTAAGCGCACCTGGAAGCGCCGGAGCACACACGTAAGCGCTACGTAAGCGCCCCAGGGTGCGCCCTGACGCGCTTACGCTACGCGCCCCCGGGCGCGCCCCAGGAGGCATAGCGTAAGCGCGTCAGTACATGTGACCTGAAAATAACACTTTTTATTGGTTGAGAACACTTTTGGTTTCCAAATGATGAAAGCCCGGGTCATGTAACCTGAAAATTACACTTTTCATTGGTTCAGAACAGTTTTGTTTTTCAAATGATGAAAGCCCACACCTTTTTTCCTCATTCTCACTTTGTTGTTTGAGTGAGGAAGACCTGCTTCTATTGTTAGAGAAATGGCTACAGTAGCAGCAGCAGCTGGAGCATCTGCACCACCACCACCACAAGGACCACCACAACATCGCATTGGTGGTCAAGAAGAAGAGGAGGAGGAGGAGGAGGATGAGGAGGAGAGAAGGCAAAGAAGGAATTTCCTGCCTGAAGACAATGCCCCATATAAACCTAAGGAGCACTTTATATGGGAGTTTTTTGAAATCCCATGGGGTGCAAATAAGGTAAACGCTGCAAAGGTGACTTGTCTCATCTGTGGAGCTGTACTATCCAGGGGGAACCCAGCAAAAAAATATTCATTTGGGAATCACACAATGATTCGGCACATGGAACGATTGCACCCCATTAACTATTCTGCAGCAGAGGTGAGAGAACTGTGCAGAAACCTTCCACAATCGTCTGCCAGCACCTCAACAACCAAAGAACCCACTCCATCGGGTCCAGAAGCAAGTCAGATGATTCCAAACATTCAGACTAAGTTTGGTGATTACAAATTAGTTTGCATATATTGTGGCAAAACAATAACTTATGGTGAGATGAGTATTACCCTCATCAACATTGCTGGTGATAACCAAAAGTGCCCGAAGAAACCCTAATTTTTTTACTGTTTTTTTTTGCTCCAGTTGAGCCGTTTATAATTCCCTGTTTTTTGTTTCTCCCCATAAAAAATACAAAATAAATATAAAACTGTTCAGAAAAGCCAAAAAAAGTAAAAAACGTTCAAAAAAACAATAAAAAAATATAAAACGACAAAAAGAATAAAAAAAAACAGTTCTTTTTAGAACTACCTCCAATTTATTAAAAAAAACTACATTTTTAAAAAAACTTTGTCATTCTTTTTTCTCCAGGGTACGTTCCCCGGTACGCTCCGCGGTGCACCTACCGGGCGCTCCCCCCGCGCAAATCGAAAAAAAAATGGTTTTTTTTGCCCCGCGGGGCCCTTTTATGGCCCCCACATCAAACCTAGGGGGTCAGGGGGTCTATCCTGCCACTTTTGGTCATTCCCCTCTTTGTTTTTGCCACCTCTTGTGTCTCGATCCTACCGAGACACAAGATGGCGGCCGCTCCGGACTGTTTGGAATGTTTACAGACACCCGAGAGCCAATCAGCTTTCCGCGCGCGAGTTCGCGTAGCGCGCTGGTGAGCGCTCCGGTGCGCGTACCGGGGCGCGCTTATAGATATATATTTTTTTTTTAACCTAAATTACTCAAAATCCACTGGAGCACATATCTTGAGACATAGCAAAGGCACATCGGGCTACCAGTCCCTACAATTTTGCCAAGTTTTGTTGAAATCCATTCAGCCGTTTGGGCTAAAAGTGAGGTTGACCGCCCTATGGAGATTAACATGGGAAAACACGTTTTGGGACCCCCTTTTTTCTCGCCCCCTGCTTCACGAATCCCCCCCAAACTTTCAGGCAAGGACCGGAGCGCCGCGAGGCAAATTTGAGGAAATTTTCAGGCAGATTCCTCAACGGGCGCCAAAGTTATTCCCAATAGAATGTTGCGATTTTATTGAAAATAATCCTAACTATAACTACCTACTGGCGACCGCCTTTAGGTAATATATATATATATATATATATATATATATATATATATTCACTGAAAAAAACATAGGTTTTAGGCCTTATATAGTTAGAAATTAGAATTTAAAAAACCTTGAAAATTCACTGAAAAAACCATAGGTTTCAGGCCCTATATAGTTAGGAATTAACATATAAAAAACCACTGAAATTGCTCCTATATAGTTAGTTGAACTAACTATATATTTCGCGCATTCGCAATCCACTGCTGATGATGTCACATATTACATCATTCATGACATGGTCAGTGACATCACTGATGACATCACTGATGACATCTCAAATGACATCACTGATGACATCACTGATGACATCTAATTTGACATCAATGACCACACCACTGATGATATACTTCATGTGATAATACAATGCTCCTCCTTACACTCTAATATAACCTCTGTTACACCTAGTGTTAAATACAGAGTATCATTTTTTTAACCATTGACACACGAATACCAGTTACTACATACGCACTCACTGATTCCTACGTCTACACACACATTCACTCATTCAGCCATACAATCACTCGTACTTACAGTCACTCATTATTACAACACTATCATATGCACTCATACACTGCAGACACTCACACACTGCCACTCATCCATGGAGTTACTCACACACCTAGTCAGTCCTGTAAAGAATCAATCACACTTTGATTTCTTCATCTATACAGTTAAACACAGAACAGCTTACATTTTCACAGATATACTAACACATACTTACTCACTTATACAATCAAATCCTTCATCCATACTCTTATACATCCACTCATTCTTCAATATGTAAAACATATTTAAACTTTACAAAAACACACAGACACTGGATGATGTCATCAGTGATGTCATTTGAGATGTCATCAGTGATGTCATCAGTGATGTCACTGACCATGTCATGAATGATGTAATATGTGACATCATCAGCAGTGGATTGCGAATGCGCGAAATATATAGTTAGTTCAACTAACTATATAGGAGCAATTTCAGTGGTTTTTTATATGTTAATTCCTAACTATATAGGGCCTGAAACCTATGGTTTTTTCAGTGAATTTTCAAGGTTTTTTAAATTCTAATTCCTAACTATATAAGGCCTAAAACCTATGGTTTTTTCAGTGAATTTCAATGGTTTTTTATATGTTAATTCCTAACTATATAAGGCCTAAAACCTATGTTTTTTTCAGTGAATTTCAAAGGTTTTTTAAATGCCAATTCCTACCTGAATAAGGCCTGAAACCTATGGTTTTTTCAGTGAATTTGCAAGGTTTTGAAAATGCAAATTCTATTAGCGGATAACGTTTAAATATGTTAAAATCCTTGTGGGACCACCTGAGCAGCCCTAGGGATCCGAGTTTTGGACCGGAGCAAGATGCTCTCTGAATGGGCCGTATTTCTTGCCTTCTGCCCCCCTGATTGTGCCATATTTCTTGCCTTCTGCACCCTAATTGTGCTGTATTTTTTGCCTTCTGCTCCCTGATTGTGCCGTATTTGTTGCCTTCTGCCCACTAATTGTGCAGTTTTTTCTTGCCTTCTGCCCACTGATTGTGCCGTTTGTCAGGCCTTCTGTCCCCTGATTGTGCCGTTTTTTGTGCCCCTGCCCCCCTGATTGTATTATCTTTGCCAGTGTTGGTTCGCTGCTGGTATTGCCTTTGTCCGTGTTTTTTTTTTGCTGCCGTTGTTGTCTTTGCCTTTTTTTTTTCTGCCGTTATTGTCTTTGCCAGTGTTTGTTTGCTGCCGTTATTGTCTTTGCCAGTGCTTGTTTTCTGCTGGTATTATCTTTGCCAGAGCTGTGTGGGCTCGGAGAGCTGTGTGGGCTGTGAGAGCTGTTTGGTCTGTGAGAGCTGTGTGGGCTATGAGAGCTGTTTGGGCTGTGAGAGTGTGGGCTGTGTGGGCTGTGAAGGCTGTGAGAGCTGTGTGGGCTGTGAGAGCTGTGTGGGCTGTGAGGGCTGTGTGGGCTGTGAGGCCTGTGAGAGCTGTGTGGGCTGTGAGACCTGTGGGGCTGTGAGAACTGTGTTGGCTGTGAGAGCTGTGTGTGCTGTGAGGGCTGTGAGGGCTGTGTGGGCTGTGTGGGCTGTGTGGGCTGTGTGGGCTGTGAGAGCTGTGTGGGCTGTGAGAGCTGTGTGGGCTGTGAGCTCTGCTTCTTTTGTGCCTCGGTCTACCTAGGCGGGCTGTGAGAGCTGTGTGGGCTGTGAGAGCTGTGTGGGATGTGAGAGCTGTGTGGGCTGTGAGGACTGTGTGGGCTGTGAGGTCTTTGTGGGCTGTGAGAGCTGTGAGAGCTGTTTGGGCTGTGAGAGTGTGAGCCATGTGGGCTGTGAGAGCTGTGTGGGATGTGAGAGCTGTGTGGGCTGTGAGAACTGTATGGGCTGTGAGAACTGTATGGGCTGTGTTGGCTGTGAGAGCTGTGTGGGCTGTGAGGGCTATGTGGGCTGTGTGGGCTGTGAGAGCTGTGTGGGCTGTGAGAGCTGTGTGGGCTGTTAGAGCTGCGTGGGCTGTGAGAGCTGTGTGGGCTGTGAGAGCTGTGTGGGCTGTGAGCTCTGCTTCTTTTGTGCTTTGGTCTACCTAGCACAAGATGGATGCCAACACTTCCTGGTTTGTAGTGTTGACAGCCAATGAGCATGCAACTTTCTCTGGAAGGCATGCTGATTGGCTGCTACTGTCTATCAACACTCCAAAACAGAAACAGTTGGCAGCCATCTTGTGCCTCAGTAGACTAAGGCACAGGAAAGCAGGTAAACAAATGTGTAGAACTCAAAAAGGGGGCAGGGTAGAAGCACCCTGACCCTCTAGGCTTGCTCAGGGGGTCCCACAATGACCCCCAAGGCCCCTAAAAATTATTTATTTTTTTTTGAAAAATCGCGGGGTGCTCGCACGGTGCGCGCACGGTGCTCGCACCGTGCGCGCTTATCGATATATAATTGATTTCAACTTGAATTTTCTCAGCAACTACTGGAGGGATTTACACCATTTAAGCAAAAGCGTGATCTACGAATCAGACTCTACCATTTTGCCAAATTTCTTGTAATTCCGTTCAGCCGTTTGGGCTGTAGCCGTGTCTAAAGGTCCTATGGAAAATTGCATGGGGAAAACACGTTTTGGGACCCCCCTTTTTTCTCGGCCCCCGCTTCACGAATCCCCCCGAAACTTTCGGGAAGGAGCGGAGCGTAACGCGCCATCTTCTTTGAGAAATTCACATAGATTGATCAACCGGCGCCAAAGTTATTCCCAATAGAATGTTGCGGATTTCCTATGGAAACTAGGTCCTAACTATATATACCTACTGGGGACCGCCAGTAGGTAATATATATATATATATATATATATATATATATATATATATATATATATATATATATATATATATATATATATATATATATATATATATATATATATTCGAGCTCCGCAGGCTGGAAACCGGCAAAAAATCAGCACTCGCAGTAGTATAAACCAGATTCGGTTCATTTGCGCACAAATCAGATAGAACAGACGCGTTTCAGCACTTGCCTTTGTCAGTGTCAGCTGGCGACGGCAAGGCGGAAGTAAAATAAGGCATTAACAATTAAAAGTAAAAACGGACAATTATCACAATCATAAGCGCCATCTTTGAAAGGTGAAATAACGCAAATAACGAAAGAAACAAAATCAATTTCATAGCAATGCTCATAATGCTGAACAAATCATACAGTCCTATTCCGTAAAAATTTCAATTAGGTTATCTAATGTCGACATTAAGCCCTGGATGGGCTAATTCATTTGGCTTAGAATTAAACCTTATTTCCTTAAATCAGCATCGGTCACATTGCAGAACCAATCAATATACTACATTGGTAAGAAGTTCGGAAGAATTTCAACCAATAAACCTCTAGATGAATAGAACAGTGATTAAGGCCTGGATGGCCATATTGGTGAAACTGTAAATCATGATTAACCAGACCCTTACATAACACTATTAAATCAAATCCCAACATCAATTCATCATAGAGGATCATACTATATACCAAATCAATTTCTTAAAGCATTTCAAGTAGATGAAAATTTCTCAGACAGTGACACAGTTCAATACATACGGTGATCATATTATAAGTGTGATAGTAATTCTTCCCCTGCATTAAGTCCTCTTGGTGACTTCGTTTGGAGATCGATAATGTATCGTGACTCCAAGCGTCTAAGTCTACGTTTCAGGTCTCCACCCCTGATGTCTTGAGGGATGCAGTCCAGGCTGAAGAAGCTAAGTAAAGTCCTATCGCTATTATGGTGACTAGCAAAATGTCGGGCCATCGGATAACTTTCATCCTTGTTGGCGATGGCCCGTTGATGCTCTAGGATTCTCAGCTTGACTGCCTTCGTTGTGCTCCCCACGTACATAAGTCCGCAGGGGCACTTCAGACAGTACACCACAAATGTGGTAGAACAAGTGATAAACTTGTTAATCTTGATTTTAGAATCCTTGTGTGGCACCTGATAGGTAAGTACCCTCTGGCTGTTACTGCAGGCCTTGCATTTCCCACATGGGTATGAGCCATGCATGGCGTGCAGTTCCCCTTTAGACTTCTCCTTGGATAAATGGCTTGTGACCAATCTGTCTTTCAATGATCTTATTCTTCTGAATGTTATCATTGGGTGTTTTTGCAAATCCTTCCCAATTAAGGTATCTGATTGAAGGATCCCCCAATTATTTGACATGATGGCTCTGACTTTATTCGCTGCCACCGAATAGTTTGTTATAAGTCTAATAATGCCATTACCTCCTTTAGAAGTACCAGTCTTTTTATCTAGCAGTAGGGTTTGTCTTTTGACTTTTTTAGCTTTCTCTTCAGCCTGTTGGAGGACGGTTCTGGAGTAGCCGCGAGATTTGAAGAGTTTCACGCTTCTTTGTGCGGCCTCTGTGAAATCTCTTTCCAGGGAACTGTTGCGCTTTATCATCAACAGTTCCCCATAGGGGATACTTTTAACTAGGGAGGTCGGATGGCTGCTGCGTCCGTGTAGGACATAATTACCTGCCGTCTCCTTTCTATAGAGGGCGGTCTGGATGAGGCCTAAATCAACGAAAACCCTTAAGTCTAGAAAGTTGACCTCTTCCTTGCTCATGTAGGTAAATTGCAGGTTAAGATCATTTTGATTTAGAACCCTGATGTACTCCTGTGCTGAGAGTTCAGACCCTCTCCAAATGAGGAAGAGGTCGTCGATGTACCTTCTCCAGCATATCACTCTATCGACCCATCGGTTTTTGTCATCTGCCCAGGCCACCTGCTTCTCCCACCAGCCTACGAAAAGGTTCGCATAGCTGGGGGTGAAGCAGGTGCCCATCGCAGTCCCCCTAACCTGTCTGTATCGTTGGTTCTGAAAGATAAAGATGTTATTGTTTAAACAGAAGGATATAAAGTCCAAGATCATTCTGCTATGTTCCAGGTAGTGGGCGGGTCGTAGGCTCATGTAAGTCTTAACTGCTGAAATCCCATCATGGTGTCTAATGCTCGTATAGAGACTTGAAATATCCATAGTTATCATCACCAAGTCGTCTTCCCACTCCACATCTTGTATTTGCCTGAGGAAGTCTTTGGTGTCCTTCGTATAGGAGCTCAACTGAGATACCCATGGGGCCAGAAATGAGTCAATAAACTTTAACATCTTTTCAGTTAATCCTCCGATGGATGACACGATTGGTCTACCTGGAGGTTGAGTGGCATCCTTATGTATTTTCGGAAGGTGATGGAAACTAGGTAGTCTCGGCTGTTTGTTCTGCAAGAATAGGTATTCCTCCCTTCCTAGTATTCCCTTCCCATACCAGTGTTCAACAAGGGAGTGATAGTTCCGAATACTTTCCTGATATTCATGTTCCGTAGTAGGAATGTAGCTGTTACGGACCTGTAATTGACGCAGGGCTTCTTTACAGTAGTTGTCACGACTCTGGATAACAACGTTCCCGCCTTTCTCCGAAGGCTTTATCACGATTGAGTCGTCTTGTTCCAGGTTATTATTGGCTTCTCTCTGTTTGAATGAAAGATTCCATTTGATGTTACCCTTATAAGATTCTTCAAGTTTGGACAACTTCTGTAGGTCTTGGTTAACCGCTTCTGAAAAAACATCCACTGCATCCATCGGTGTTTGGGGGAGGAAGCGAGAGTTTGGCTTGAAAGCGCTAGATTCACCAATTTGGGTTATACCTATGGATGTGCCCCTCCCTATTACATCCACTGGTGGTGTGGTTTGGCTTCCACCTTCTTCCAATAGGTCTTCAAGTATAGCCAAACTTTCGAGATCACTTATGCTCATCTCTGTAGGATCTGAGTAGGCTGCACCAGCCTCCATGGGTGAACCCTGTGTCTTATCTTTAAGCGCCTTCTGTTTAAAATATTTCCAGAGTTTCAATTTCCGGATGAATAGAAACAGATCTATTCGAGTCTGGGCATATTCATAACGGCCTGTTGGACAGTAAGTAAGTCCCAACTTTAGAACTATATATATTTCAAGGATGTTATAGTTAGGCTGACATTTTACTCGTATACAACAAGAGAAATTCGCCCCTTATAGTTTGCTAAGCTAACTATAACTTGCGCCCCGCAATGCACTGCTGATGACGTCACATATTACATGACTGATGACATCATTCAGTAACTGAGTTTTTAAAAAGTGTAAAAATGTTATATATATAGGTGTATTGAAGAATGAGTGCGTGTATGACTGTCTGAATGGATAATTTAGTGGGTATGTGACTGACTGTATAAGTGAGAGTGGCTGTATGGATGAAGGTGTGCTTGTGTCAGTAATTGTAGAAGAGAGTATGTATGTGTTACTATCTGTATGAATAGGTGAGGTGGTGTGTGTGTATAACTGTATAGGTGAGTGAATGGTAGTGTGATTGATTCTTTGGGTGACTGACTAGGTGTTTGAGTAGAGTGGCAGTGCGTGGGTGTCTGTATGGGTGTATGAGTGCATATATCAGTGGCTGTACTGATGAGTGAATGTGTGTATGAGTGACTTCATGGGTTAGTGAGTAGATGTGTGTTTAGACCTATGAATCAGCATGTGTTTATGTACTAACTGGTATTGATGTGTCTACAGTTTCGAGAATGGTGGTCTGTATTTTAGAGTGGGTGTATCATAGGTTATATTAGGGTATGAGGAGGTGCATCAGATATTACGTGGATGATGTCATTAGTGATGTCATCAGTGATGTAATTTGAGATGTCATCAGTGATGTCACTGACCATGTCATGAGTGATGTAATATGTGACATCATCAGCAGTGCAATGCTGAGGCACGAGTTAAAGTTAGCTCAACTAACTATCACGGACACATTTCTCTCGTCTTGTATGAGTGAAATGTCAGCCTAACTGTAACGTCCCGGAAACCTGTGTTTTTTTCATTGAATTTCGAAGGTTTTTTAAATGTTAATCCCTAACTATAACATCCCTGAAACGTGTGTCTTTTTCCTGTTAATTACTAAGGTTTTTATAAGCTAATTTCTGACAATGTCTACATAGGTAGAACATGTACAGGAAGAGGAAGAAAGGCGCAGAAAGAAGCAAGAGAAGTACAGGAAGAAGGATGCCAAAATAAGCACGAAAAATGCATAAAGAGGCGAGAAGTCGAGAAAGAGGAAGAAAGGTACAAAACGAAACAAGAAACGTGCAGAAAGAAGCAACAAAGGTGCCGAAAGAGTCCTTTTTTGATGTACCTTTCCACAGATTCATACAAAGTAGCCTGATCACTAATCCTTCTCCCAAGATGTCTTAAACCTCACTTTTCTCTTTAAGGTTCACGATTCATCAACTGTTCAGAATTTTAGGCCTACTGAATGTAAAACAAGTTAATGAAGGAATGCATGCATGTGTCTCTGCTTTTACCTGGTGACATGTTACATAAAAATAAACATATAAATACTTGAAATCCGTGTTTCAAATAGCATACTCTGTAAATTTGTGTAGAAGAAGGTGTATGTATTTCTTTTTGTTCATATTACAGGGCACATGCATATTCAATAGTACATTTGAGAGGCTTTATAACACCTATATACAAAAGACATGTCTGCCTGTGCAACCGAATGACAGAGCAGAACAAAGAGGTTTTGACCACGAAAAAAAAAAAGCTACCCGCTTTTTAAGCTACCATCTTCAGATCCATAACACATGTGAGAATACATGTACAAGTAGACATATACTTCAGTCACAAGAGCATGCATACCTTCAATCTTGACAGCTTGCACTTCCCATTTCAATATAGAAACAGGCGAGAGAGATACAAAAAGAAGAAAAAGAATTGAATAAAAAATAAAAAGGTGCAGAAAGAGTAAGACATGTGTAGAAAGAGGCAATAGAAGTACAAAAAGAGGCAAAATATGAGTAGAAAGAGATAAGAGAAGTGCAGAAGGAAGCAAGAGAGGTACAGAAAGAGGGAAGAGGTGTAAAGAAAGATGCAAGAGGAGTGCAGAAATAAGGAAGAGAGGTACAGAAACAAGCAAGAGAACTGCAGAAACAACCAACAGAGAGGCAGAAAGAGGCAAAAGAAGAACAGAAAAAGGCAAGAGAAGTACAGAAAGAGGCAATATATGTGGGGAAAGAGAAATGAGTAGTGCAAAAGGAGGCAAGAGAGGTACATAGAGAGAGGGAAGAGGGGTACAGAAAGAAGCAAGAGTAGTGCAGAAAGAAGGGAGGTACAGAAACAAGCGAGAGAACTCCAGTAAGAAGCAACAGAGGTGCAGACAGAGGCAAGACAACTATAGAAAGAGGAGAGAGAACTGCGAAAGAACCAACAGAGGTGCAGACCCATCAAGAGGGGTGCTGAAAGAGGCAAGAGAAATGCAGAAAGAAGTAACAGAGGTACAGAAATAGGCAATAGAAGTGCAGAAAAGGGCAAAAAATATGTGGAAAAAAAGTGATAGAAATGCAGAAAGAGGCTAGAGAAGTACAGATGGAGGTCAGAGAGGTGCCCAAGGAGGCAAAAAAGGTGCAGAAAGATGCACAAGGGGTAGCAAGAGAGGTACAGAAAAAAGTAAGAGAACTGCAGAAAGAAGCAACATTGGTGCAGACAAAGGCAATAGGGGTGCTGAGAGAGGCAAGAGAAGTACAGAAAGAAGCAACAGATATGCAGGAAGAGGTAAGAGAACTATAGAAAGATGCATTCGCGTGCAGAAGGGGGCGAGAGGTGCAGAAAGAGGGAAGAGAGGTGCTGAAAGAAGCAAGAGGGGTACAGAAAGAACGAGAGAGGTGCAGAAAGTAGCAAAAGAAGTACAGAAAGAAGCAACAGGGGTACAGAAAGAGGCAAGAGAATTCAGAAAGAGGCAAGAGAAGTACAGAAAGTTCCAACAGAGGTACAGATAGAGGCAAGAGAAGTACAGAAACAGGCAAGAGAGCTACAGAAACAGGCAAGACAGGTGCAGAAAAAAGGAACAGGGGTGCAGAAAGAGGGAAGAGAGATAAAGAAAGAGGCGAGATGGGTGCAGAAAGAGGCTAGAGAATTGCTGAAAGAGGCAAGAGAAGTACACAAAGAGGCATGAGAACTTCAAAAAGAACCAACAAAGGTGCAGACAGCGGCAAGAGGGGTGCTGAAAGAGACAAGAGAAGTGCATAAAGAAGCAAAACATGTGCAGAAAGAGGCAAGAGAACTGTAGAAGTAGGCAACAGAGGTGCAGAAGGAGGCAAGAGACGTTCAGATAGAGGGAAGAGAGGGGCAGAAATAAGCAAGAGAGGTAAAGAAAGAAGCAAGAGAAGTGTAGACAGAAGCAACATAGGTGCATAAATAGGCAAGAGGGGTGCAGAAAGAGGCAGAGAAGTTCAGAAAGAACCAACAGAGGTACAGAAAGTGGCAATAAAAGTTCAGAGAGAGACAGGAGAAGTGCAGAAAGAAGCAATAGAAACCCAGAAATATGCAAGAGAAGCACAGAAAAAATAATAAAAGTACAGAAAGAGGCAAGAGAAGTGGAGAAAGAGGCAAGAGATGCGCAAAAAAGCAAAAGAAATACAGAAAGAGGCTTAAGATGTGCAGAAAGAAGCATGTGAGGTGCAGAAGGAAGCAAGAGAGGTGCAGAAAGAGGGAAGAGGGGTGCAGAAAGAGTTAAAGAATTAAGAGAGGTGCAGAAACAGACAAGAGAAATACAGAAAGAAACAACATTGGTGTAGACAGAGGCTAGAGAGGTACAGAAAGAGGCAAGAGAAGTACAGAAAGAACCAACGGAGGTACATAAAGAGGCGATAGAGGTATAGAAAGAGGCTGTCTCGTCTCCCCGTGGCAGCATGGTTTTATACCAGGAAGACAAACAACTGACCATGTTTGGAGAACAATCTCCTTGTTTGATATCATGTCAGTAACTGGGGGACTGATGACCATGGTCCTCCTAGACGCCGAAAAGGCATTTGATCGGGTCACATGGACTTATCTGTAGGGGATTCTAGAACTAAAAGGATTCAGCCAGGGGTTTATAAGATCAATTGGAGCCATGTATAGAGGACCTACAGCCTGGGTTCAGGTAATGGGCAGAGAGTCAGGGGGAGAAACAATAGGTGGGGTACCCGGCAGGAATACCCCTCCTCACCCATTTTATGTGCTCTATATATAAATCCGCTTCTGGAAAAATTGCTTCTAACTGACAAAATTCAACCAGTTTTCACAAGGGGTTATCAAACAAAAGTCCTAGACTACGCGGATGAAGTGGCGATTTTAACTACTGACCCCGGGGAAGCCATTGAAGAAATCACACAGATAACAGGGATGTTCGGGAAAATATCAGGATATAGTTTGAACGAGGAGAAAACTATTGTGGTCTGTACGCAGAATTTGGATTATGAGGATGAGGAGAGAGAGGATTCTGCAGTATATCTAGGGGTACGGGTTATGGCACATGTGGATACCATAATAAAAGCTAATTTTGACCCACTCATCAAAGCTGTAGCATTGGAGTTAAAAAGGATTGATGGCCTACATCTGTCAATTATAGGAAAAGGAAACTTTTGGAAAATTACCATACTACCTAAATTTCTCTATCTGTTTAGGTCAATCCAGGTAGCAATTGATGATAGTATGCTTAAGAATATGAACTTGATGTTTTCAAATTTTATGTGGCAGTGTGGTAAGATACGGAGGTCATTGTAATTAATGGCATTGACGCAAGAGCGAGGGGGATTGGCTATACCGAATATTGTATTATATTTCTGGGCTGCCCTTGTATATCAAATATCATACTTACTGAAGGTGGGTGAAACGGAGTGCCCTAATACAGGGTAAAGAATCCCAACAATATTCCAGTAAGCAGTAGGAAAGGATGCAGCAGGATTACTGCTAAAACAAGTTGATTACAGTTAATACAATAAAGTGAGGTTTAAGATCATAAGGAGTGCAGGGCGTATATGGAAGCAATTATCTACTTTTATGGGAATTCCTCATCTGACACAATGTACACCCTTGTCGTATGACTCCAATTTTTTAAAATCCGCCTTTGATTCAGTGGGGCGGGAGTGGGAGGCTAAGGGTATAATGAACATTGGAGATTTTTTTGAGGGTGAACGAACAGCCGAAATTTCTGGATCTACAACATAGGTTTGGGATACAGTATAATCAGGTTTTTAAATTCTTACAGCTTAGGAGTATAATAATGGCATACAGGCCAAGGATAATGATTGAGAAAACTCCTCTAATAGAGTTAATTAGTAACAGACTATGTGGAATTGGATCGGTATATAAGCTTTTGTTCCCAAAAATGCCAGATGTCCTGGAGAAAACCGAAACATCTTGGGCAGGAAAACTGAGTAACCCAGACCTAGACATCTATAGAACCTTGGAGACGTCGGCAGAAACCTTCTTATCCTCTAATCTAAAAGCACAGTTGTATAAGACGGTATTTAAATTATAACACACCGGCAAAACTGTTTGCATGTGGAAAGCGGGACTATGATCAGTGCCCGAGGTGTGAGGAAGGATCAGCTACATTAAAGCATATGTTTTTCGATTGTGATCAACTGACCCCTTTAAAATCAGGGATATTGGGTTTCTGTAGAAACAGATTTGGTAGGAGCTTTGATCTCACGCCCACACTGGTAATCCTGGGTCATGATAGCTCACTCAGCTGCAATAAGGAACAAGAATATTGCTTGTTCATAGGCACAGCAATATTTTGAATCATGCTGGCAACACGATGGAAGGATAAGGAACCACCCAAATTTCAGATGTGGCTAGCACGTCTGCTAGGAGTTTGGAAACTGGAGGCAGCTCTTTGTAGAGGTAGAAACGCCAGAAAGTGGGGGAAAAAATTGGGCTTGTTTTGAGAATTGGAGTGGGAATGTGGCGGGCGGGGATCAACATAGGTATAGTGTATGTAACATGAGGTTGAAAAACTGTTTTAGGCCACATGTCATGTACATAGTACAAAAATAGGCATTATAGGTGCGCATGTTATATATATTTATTTTTTCTTCTCATCTCCTTGTTAGGAAGCTGGGTAATGTGCATTGTATTAGTTTTATTATTATAATTTGTAGTTTTCAGGAATCTCGTTTTGAAGTATGGTGGTTTTGGTTTATGTTTTGTACCATTAAGATGTCTTCCCTGGTGTGAAACAAAAACAAATAAGAGGTACAGAAAGAGGAAGGAGAAGTGCAGAAAGAAGCAAGAGAAGCACAGAAAGAAGCAAGTGAGGTGCAGAGAGAAGCAAGAGTAGTGCAGAAAGAAGCAACAAGGGTGCTGAAAGAGGCAAGAGAGGTGCAGAAAGAATCAATAGAGGTACAGCAAGAAGCAATAGAGGTGCGTAAAGTGGCAGAATGAAGCTAGAGAAGCACAGAAAGAAACAAGAGACGCATAGAAAGAACCAAGTGAAGCTCAGAAAGAACCATAATAGTGGAGAAAGAGGCAAGAGATGCACAGAAAAAAGCAATAGAAAGGCCTAAAGAGGCAAGAGAAGTGCATAAAGAAGCAACAGAAGTGTGGAAAGATGCAAGAGCGGGCCAGAAAGAGTCTAGCGAAGTGCTGAAAAAGTCAAGAGAGGCACAGAAAGAGGCATGAGGACTTCAGAAAGAGCCAACAAAAGTGCAGAAAGAGGCAAGAGGGTGCTGAAAGAGGCTAGAGAGGTGCATTAAGAGACAATGCATGTGCAGAAAGAGGCAAGAGAACTGTAGAAAGAGGCAATAGAGTGCAGAAGGAAGCAAGAGGTGCAGCAAGAGGGAAGAGGGGTACAGAAAGAAGCAAGAGAAGTGCAGAAAGAAGCAACAAAGGTGTAGAAAGAGGCAAGAGGGGTGCAGAAAGAGGCAAGAGAAGTGCAGAAAGAAATAAACGGAGGTACATAAAGAGGCAATAGAGGTACAGAAAGAGGCTGTCTCGTCTCCCCGTGGCAGCATGGTTTTATACCAGGAAGACAAACAACTGACCATGTTTGGAGAACAATCTCCTTGTTTGATATCATGTCAGTTACTGTGGGACTGATGACCATGGTCCTCCTAGACGCCGAAAAGGCATTTGATCGGGTCACATGGACTTATCCGTGGGGGATTCTAGAACTAAAAGGATTCAGCCAGGGGTTTATAAGATCAATTAGAGCCATGTATAGAGGACCTACAGCCTGAGTTCAGGTAATGGGCAGAGAGTCAGGGGGAGAAACAATAGGTGGGGTACCAGGCAGGAATGCCCCTCCTCACCCATTTTATGTGCTCTATATATAAATCCGCTTCTGGAAAAATTGCTTCTAACTGACAAAATTCAACCAGTTTTCACAAGGGGTTATCAAACAAAAGTCCTAGACTACGCGGATGATGTGGCGATTTTAACCACTGACCCCGGGGAAGCCATTGAAGAAATCACACAGATAACAGGGATGTTTGGGAAAATATCAGGATATAGTTTGAACGAGGAGAAAACTATTGTGGTCTGTACGCAGAATTTGGATTATGAGGATGAGGGGAGAGCGGATTCTGCAGTATATCTAGGGGTACGGGTTATGGCACATGTAGATACCATAATAAAAGCTAATTTTGACCCACTCATCAAAGCTGTAGCATTGGAGTTAAAAAGGATTGATGGCCTACATCTGTCAATTATAGGAAAAGGAAACTTTTGGAAAATGACCATACTACCTAAATTTCTCTATCTGTTTAGGTCAATCCAGGTAGCAATTGATGATAGTATGCTTAAGAATATGAACTTGATGTTTTCAAATTTTATGTGGCAGTGTGGTAAGATACGGAGGTCATTGTAATTAATGGCATTGACGCAAGAGCGAGGGAAATTGGCTATACCGAATATTGTATTATATTTCTGGGCTGCCTTTGTATATCAAATATCATACTTACTGAAGGTGGGTGAAACGGAGTGTCCTAATACAGGGTAAAGAATCCCAACAATATTCCAGTTAGCAGTAGGAAAGGATGCAGCAGGATTACTGCTAAAACAAGTTGATTACAGTTAATACAATAAAGTGAGGTTTAAGATCATAAGGAGTGCAGGGCGTATATGGAAGCAAGTATCTACATTTATGGGAATTCCTCATCTGACACAATGTACACCCTTGTCGTATGACTCTAATTTTTTAAAATCGCCTTTGATTCAGTGGGGCGGGAGTGGGAGGCTAAGGGTATAATGAACATTGGAGATTTTTTTGAGGGGGAACGAACAGCCGAAATTTCTGGATCTACAACAAAGGTTTGGGATACAGTATAATCAGGTTTTTAAATTCTTACAGCTTAGGAGTATATTAATGGCATACAGGCCAAGGATAATGATTGAGAAAACTCCTCTAATAGAGTTAATTAGTAACAGACTATGTGGAATTGGATCGGTATATATGCTTTTGTTCCCAAAAATGCCAGATGTCTTGGAGAAAACCGAAACATCTTGGGCAGGAAAACTGAGTAACCCAGACCTAGACATCTATAGAACCTTGGAGACGTCGGCAGAAACCTTCCAAGTTCTAATCCTCTATTCTAAAAGCACAGTTGTAATAGACGGTATTGAAATTATATTTTACACCGGCAAATCTGTTTGCATGTGTAAAGGGGGACTATGATCAGTGCCCAAGGTGTGAGGAAGGATCAGCTACATTAAAGCATATGTTTTTCAATTGTGATCAACTGACCCCTTTAAAAGCAGGGATATTGGGTTTCTGTAGAAACAGATTTGGTAGGAGCTTTGATCTTACGCCCACACTGGTAATCCTGGGTCATGATAGCTCACTCAGCTGCAATAAGGAACAAGAATATTGCTTGTTAATAGGCACAGCAATATTTCGAATCATGCTGGCAACACGATGGAAGGATAAGGAACCACCCAAATTTCAGATGTGGCTAGCACGTCTGCTAGGAGTTTGGAAACTGGAGGCAGCTCTTTGTAGAGGTAGAAACGGCAGAAAGTGGGGGAAAAAAATTGGGCTTGTTTTGAGAATTGGAGTGGAAATGTGGCGGGGCGGGGATCAACATAGGTATATTGTATGTAACATGAGGTTGAAAAACTGTTTTAGGCCACATGTCATGTACCTAGTACGAAAATAGGCATTATAGGTGCACATGTTATGTATATATATATATTTCTTCTCATCTCCTTGTTAGGAAGCTGGGTAATGTGCATTGTATTAGTTTTATTATTATAATTTGTAGTTTTCAGGAATCTCGTTTTGAAGTATGGTGGTTTTGGTTTATGTTTTGTACCATTAAGATGTCTTCTCTGGTGTGAAATAAAAATTTTTTTTACAAAAGAGGTACAGAAAGAGGAAGGAGAAGTGCAGAAAGAAGCAAGAGAAGCAAAGAAAGAAGCAAGTGAGGTGCAGAGAGAAGCAAGAGTAGTGCAGAAAGAAGCAACAAGGGTGCTGAAAGAGGCAAGAGAGGTGCAGAAAGAATCAATAGAGGTACAGCAAGAAGCAATAGAGGTGCGTAAAGTGGCAGAAGTGCAGAATGAAGCTAGAGATGCACAGAAAGAAACAAGAGACGCATAGAAAGAACCAAGTGAAGCTCAGAAAGAACCATAATAGTGGAGAAAGAGGCAAGAGATGCACAGAAAAAAGCAATAGAAAGGCAGAAAGAGGCAAGAGAAGTGCATAAAGAAGCAACAGAAGTGTGGAAAGATGCAAGAGCGGGCCAGAAAGAGTCTAGGGAAGTGCTGAAAAAGTCAAGAGAGGCACAGAAAGAGGCATGAGGACTTCAGAAAGAGCAAACAAAAGTGCAGAAAGAGGCAAGAGGGTGCTGAAAGAGGCTAGAGATGTGCATTAAGCGACAATGCATGTGCAGAAAGAGGCAAGAGAACTGTAGAAAGAGGCAATAGAGTGCAGAAGGAGGCAAGAGGTGCAGCAAGAGGGAAGAGGGGTACAGAAAGAAGCAAGAGAAGTGCAGAAAGAAGCAACAAAGGTGTAGAAAGAGGCAAGAGGGGTGCAGAAAGAGGCAAGAGAAGTGCAGAAAGAACCAACAGAGGTACAGAAAGAGGCAAGAGAGGTGCAGAAAGAGGCAAGAGAAGTACAGAAAGAAGCAAAAGAAGCACAGAAAGAAGCAAGAGTAGCACAGAAAAACCATAGAAGCTCAGAAAGAGGCAAGAAAGTGGGGAAAGAGGCAAGAGATGCACAGAAACAATCAATAGAAATGCAGAAAAAGGCAAGAGAAGTACAGAAAGAGGCAAGAGAGGTACAGAAGAAGGTAAGAGAGGTACAGAAACAGGGAAGAGGGGTACAGAAAGACACAAGAGGGATGCAGAAAGAAGCAAGGGAGGTAACAGAAACAAGCATGAGAACTGCAGAAAGAAGCAACATCGGTGCAGACAGAGGCAAGAGGGGTGCTGAGAGAGGCAAGAGAAGTGCAGAATGAAGCAACAGACTTGCAGAAACAGGCAAGAGAACTATAGAAAGTGGCAAGAGCAGTGCAGAAGGATGCATGAGAGGTGCAGAAAGAAGCAACAGAGGTGCAGAAAGTACAACAGAGCTGTAAATAAAGGCAAGAAAAGTGCAGAAAGTACCATCAGAGGTGCAGAAAGAGGAAATGGAAGTACAGAAACAGCTGAGAGAGGTAAAGAAACAGGCAAGAGAGGTACAGAAAGAGGGGAAAGAAAGGACGAAAGAGGTGAGAGGGATACAGAAAGAGGCAAGCGAAGTGCTGAAAATGGCAAGAGAGGTATAGAAAGTGGCATGTGAACTTCAGAAATAACCTACAAAGGTGTATACAGAGGCAAGAGGGGTACTGCAAGAGCATTACATAAAGAGGCAAGAGAGTTGTGAGAACATGGAACAGGGGTGCAGAAAGATGGAAGAGATGTGCAGAATCAGGCGAGAGGGGTGCAGAAAGAGGTGAGAGAAGTGTTGAAAAATGCAAGAGAGGTGTGGAAAGAGGGATGAGAACTTCAGAAAGAACCAACAAAGGTGCAGACAGAGGTAAGGGGTGCTGCAAGAGGCATGAGAAGTTCATAAAGAAACAACAGATGTACAGAAAGAGGCAAGAGAATTGTAGGAAGAGGCAAGAGGGGTACAAAGGGAGGCAAGAGTGGTACAGAAAGAGGAAAGAGTGGGTTCAGAAAGAAGCAAGAGGGGTGCAGAAAGAAACAAGAGAAGTGCAGAAAGAAGCAACATAGGTGCAAAAAGAGACAAGAGGGGTACAGAAAGAGGCAAGAGAAATGCAGAAAGAACCACCAAATATGCAGAAAGAGGCAATAGAAGTGCAGAAAGAGGCTGGAGAAGTGTAGAAAGAAGCAAAAGAAGAGGGTAGAAAGAAGCAAGAGAATTGCAGAAAGAGGCAAGCGTGGTGCAGAAAGAGACGAGAACTGCAGAAAGAACCAACATTGGTGCAGACAGAGGCAAGAGGGATGTTGAGAGGGCAGGACGAGTGTAGAAAAAAGCAACAGAGGTGCAGAAAGAGGCAAGAGAACTATGTAAAGAGGCAAGAGAGGTGCAAAAGGATGGAAGAGAGGTGCAGAAAGAAGTAACAGGAGTGCAGAAAGAGGCAAGAGAACTATAGAAAGAAGCAAGAGAGGTATGTAAGGAAGTAAGAAAGGTGCAGGGAGAAGCAAATGAGGTGCATAAAGAAGCAAAGATCTCTTAGCAATCTCACTGTGTGGGAATTACAGGAGGTAATAGGAGGGGTCGTTGGGCCCCAAGAACATCCTGGGGCCAACTACTCCTCCTATTACCTCCAGTAAGTCCCACACAGCAGGGTTGGTGTGTTCTCATAGCAGGCCACGCCTCCTTTGCCAACCATTCTGCAAACATGCTCCCTGGTGAGTTCTTGGATGGGGATTAAAGTCCCCTTCACTTGTGGGGGTTCTTAAGGGCCAACTAGCCTACCTGCTACCTTCAGTAAGCCCCACACAAAGGGAATGCCGAGAGGTGGACACAGGCTACACCTCCTTTCTCCACTACTCTGCACACACACCTCCTGATGCTCTCTTGGTTGGGGGATAGAGTCCCCTTGCCTCCTGATGGTCACTGTGGTCCAACTAGCCCTCTTGTTACCACCACAAAGCCCCACACAGCTGGATTGCTGAATGTGGTCAGAGGCCACTCCCCCTTTTTACACCACTCTGTAAACGCATCTGCTGGTGCAGTGCTGATAGGGATATAAAGTCCAAATTAGTCCTGAGGTCCTCAGACACAAGAGCACCTCATCACCCCACCAGCAGAGCACCAAGAGGCATGTTTGCAGAGTGGTGTAAAAAGGGGCATGGTCTTGTAGCACCTCTCAGCAAACCTACTGTGTGGGCCTTACAGAAGGTCCCTGGTGGCCTAGTGGGCCCCCAGGGACCCTCAGTAACAATGGGGACTTAATCCCCCAATGCAGAGCACCAGAATGGTGTATGTAGAGTCATGCAGGGAGGGGGCGAGGCCTGCAGCTAGTTGCAGTTTTATTTTAAATTTCTATTTTAAGAAGGGTGTATGTGTGGTCTCCTTCTCTTGTGCCTTTTAGACCCCAGGAACCCCCACCCCAGCAATGTTTTTTATTGAAAAGGAGGAGGGGTGCGAGGCTCCCCTCCTGAGGCAGATTACGGCCCCAGGGACCCAATCCCTGGGGCTAGGCAAATAGTTGGAGCCAACGCGTTATTTATTTTTTTACATTTTCGGCGAGATTCGCAATCCCAGCGCAAATCCCGCAAAAAATGTAAACAAAAAAAAAGCTTTTATGGCCTTCGGGCTCCTTATGGGACCCACTGAACAGACCGATAATTTTTAACCTTTTTTCTTCACAAGATAGCTGCCAACACTTTCTGGTTTGAAGTGTTGGCAGCCAATCAGAATCAAGCTTGTGCTCGGGAGGGTTCACAGATCTACTGCGGTCACCATATATATAAATATTATAAATATGAATATTTCAGGAACAACTGAATGGATCTACACCATTTAAAAAATGTTTACTTTCTGAACCAAGAGCTAGCTTGGTGCCAAATCTGGTGTTATTCCGTTCAGCAGTTCAGGCTGTAGCTTTGTCAAAAGTTTCCTATGGAAATGAACATGGAGAAAACGCATTTTGTGACCCCTCTTTTTTCTGGACCCGCTTAACGAATCACCTGGAAACTTTTAAGAGAGGAGCTGACCGGAGCTGACCGGAGCAGGGCATTAGTTTTGAAGATTTTGCGAAGATTCGTCAAACCTAGGCTGGGTACACAAATCCGGGCGAAATTATAAATAAAATGAAGCGCGGTCTCCCGCGCTTTGTTTGTTTCAAGCCTCCAGGTGGGCTAGGTCCTGGGGGCAATTGTTAATTATGATGTGGTGACCCCTCTGGACCCCACAGACCCGGGGACCACCACTTCCACTGGGCTTATTCATAGAAAATGCATGGGGGGGCTCCTGCCCCCCCACGCTGCCCCAGGGACCACCACCTGCCTGGGGCCTTCCTATCTATGTGGAGGGGGCCTTGCAGGCCCCCCAAGCCCCAAGGACTACCACCTAACCTGGCATTTAATTATGTTTGGGGCTTCGTGAGCCCCCCAAGCCCCAGGGACCACCACCTCTCCGGGGCTGCCTGATTTAAATACAGGGGCTACATGGCCCCCACACAGCTCCAGGGATAGCCACCTCCCTGGGGCTATATTAAAAAAAAAGTGTGTGTTGCTTGATCCCTCAACACTGCCCCGGGGACCACCACCTCCCTGGGGCACTAATTATTTACATAGGGGGTCTGTTAATGACCCCCGGGCCCTGGGGACCACCACCAACCCAGGGCTTTGAAAATGCTGAGAGGTGGTCCTCGCGGCCCCCTCTCCTGGAGCCCTCAATGACCCTGGGGACCGCCATCCCCCAGCCCGGCTCATGCAATGTCCCGGAGGACCCATCCCCCTGACATTGCCGTTTGTAATGGCAGGGAAGGAGCACAGCTCCAGCCCTGTCATAGCAAACTCTGCTTTGCTTCGTTGAAGCGAGAGCAGGAAAACCTGCTCTAGCTTCAATGAAGCAAAGCAGTATTGCTTTTGAGCAAGGGGAGCTTCATGTCAGCAGCTTCCCTTGCTCAAAAGCAATGCTGGCTCCCGCAGGAGGTGGGGAGCTGGCGGGACCTGGGGGCATTGGGTCTTCCCCTATGGTCCCCAATGGTGAGGCTACTCCCTGGGGGGGTGGGGTCCCCTGGTCCACAATTGCCCCGGGAGGGTGGCTGGGTGGCTCTCCTCCTCTTTAATTTAGATTTTTTTTTAAATACAGAATGTCAGCCCCTGGGGATTGGGTCCCCAGGGCCATATTTGGCCTCAGGAGGGGGGCCACATGGCCCCGCTTCCCAACATTTTTTTTAAAAAAACAAGGCTGGGCAGGCCCGGGGGAAGGGGTCTTCAGGGCCATAATTGGCCCAGAGGAGCAGAGCCTTGCGGTCCCCCTCCTGGGATTTTTTTTAATTAAAAAAACAAAGCCAGGCCCCTGGGGATGGGGTCCCCAGGGCCAGATGTGGCTCAGGGAAGAGGGCCACACTGCCCCTTCCCATTTTTTAAAATACAAAAACACAAAAAAATGCTAAGGCCCACACATCCCCCTTTCCAAAAAAGCGAAAGCCAGCATTCCTGGGAGGCCCTGCACACTCCATACAACACTGCGCAACCGCGCCTTCTGGTGTGTTCTGAATTGGGGTATTAAGTTCCCTTGACTCCTGAGGGTCCCTGGGGGCCAACAAGCTCACCAGGTTACTCTATTTAGCACCACACGGATGGATTGCAGAGAGTTAGTCCAAGGCCACACCCCTTTTTACACCACTCTGCAAACGCACCTCCTGGCACACTGCTGGTGGGGCAATGAGGTCCTCTTGTGTCCAGGGCATAAGTGGACTTCATCCCCCAAGCAGCAGTGTGCGAGGAGCCACGTTTGCATAGTGGTGTAAAAAGGGGCGTGGCCTCAGACCACCTCTCAGCCATCCCACTGTGTGATGATTACTGGAGGTACCTGGTGGGCTAGTTGTCCCCCAGGGGCTCTCATGAGGAAAGGGGATTTCATCCCTGAACCAAGAGCATGCCAGGAGGCGCGTTTGCTGAGTGGTGGAGAAAGGGAGTGTGGCCTGTGTCCACCTCTCAGCAATCCCACTATGTTGGGCTTACTGGAGGTAAGAGGAGGGCTAGTTGGCACCTAAGGACCCTCAGCATCACAGGGGATTTCAATCCCCCTCCAAGAGCATGCCAGGGAGCCGTTTGCAGAGTAGTGGACAAAGGAGGCATGGCCTATTATGAGAACTTAACAATCCTGCTGTGTGGTACCTAATGGAGGTAATAAGAGGGGTAGTTGGCCCCCGTGGATGTCCTTGGGGGCCAACTACCCCTCTTGTTACCTCCAGTAAGTCCCACACAGTAGGATTGCTATGATGTCTTCGGAGGCCACACCCCCTTTCCGCACCACTCTGCAAAGGCACCTCCAGGCAGATTACGGGATGGAGATGAAGTTCACTTCATTCCTAAGGGACTTTGGGGTGCAAGAAGCCCTCCTGGTACTTCATGTAAGTTCTACATAGCTGAATTCCTGAGCGCAGGTCAGAGGTCCAGCCCCCTTTCTCCACCACTCAACAAACCCAACTACTAGTAAAAGAAGCATTTGCAATGTAATAGGTTTTGCATTTGCGAGAGTTAGAGCTAATGGCGTATAAATGTAACAATTTTTTACTAATGTTTTTGGTGTAGAGAGGATATATGTTGTGTGTAGTAGAATTATGTGGTATGTTGTGCAGTGAAATGATGTAGATAGAAAGTATGTGGGGCCTCATTTATGAGAAATGACGCACCACTGCGTGAAAGCAGCGATGTGCCACTTCTCAGTGTGCACTCCTTGCAACATTCCTGATGCGTCATATTTAATGTATGATGCATCATGTCGCAAGGAGTTACAGATACGTCAGTATGTCTGACGTATCTGTTAGCGCAAAAGTGACGCATTGCTGGAGTGTGTCACAAAAGTGACGCAACTCCAGCAATGCGTCCTTTCACATGGGGCAAGCCCCATGTGAACGGGCCTGCGTCAGTCTTATGCCTGCTGTGAGGCAGGCGCAAGATTTTGACGCAACAGCTTCTAAAACGTGACGCAGTGAAATCTCATAGATTTCACTACATCACTTCTACGACCCTTCCTTGCGTCAATACTCCCCCCTTCCATACATTATACCTGGTGCAGGTATAATGTGGCGCATGGGTTTACAAAGTGATGCATCTACCTAGATGCGTCACTTTGTAAATATGGCGCAACAAGGCGCATTTTTTACGCCACTGGTGCGTCACAAAAAGTGACGCGCCGGCAGTGTAAAAGTGGCGCTCAGCCTCATAAATGAGGCCTGTGGTATTTAGTGTACAGGAATTATGTAGAGAGGGAGTATGTGTTATGGGGAGGAGTCATTATGTGGTATAGTAGTGTGTGTTATGGAGTGTTCACCTCAGGTTTAGTCTTCCTCGTTTTCGTAGAAGTTAAAGTATAAACTAAATTAAAGATAAACAAAAAAAGAAGGAACCACTGAGCAGCACTTCTGGACCTAGTCGGACGTATGAGCAGTGTACTGCAATTCTGTGACTGTTCGGCTGCACCAATTGTCACATAAATAAACATTTTCCGCATTTGCCAAATATTCCATCATCTGCTGTCTACTCTGCAGATTTGAACAAAAAAAGCCTTGTTTCTAGATCAAACAGCTCAAATGTTCCCAAAAATGCAGGTTCACGTGCTACAGCGTGGTGGAAGGCCCTTTGCAAAGCCGGAATGGTTACGTGTTACTTATTGCAAAAAGTGGGTTTTAAATTGGTACTAATGGTGCACAAACCTCTCTTCTTTCAGTTCCTCTCTTGCCTCTTTCTGCATTTCTCTTGCATCTTTCTGCCCCTTTCTTCCTCTTTCTGTACCTCACTGTCTTCTTTTTGCACTTCACTTGCCTTTTCCTGCACTTCTCTTACACTTTCCTGCATACTTCTTGCCTCTTTTTGCAACTCTGTTGGTTCTTTATGCAACCCTTTTGCCTGTTTCTGCACCACTCTTGCCTCTTTCTGTAATAATAATGATAATAATACCGACATTTATAAAGCGCAAACAGCGACCTCACACAGAGTTGTCCCAGCACTATAGCAATTGGGGGCAAGCAGAGGAAGATCTAAACTGAGAAAAATGCCCTGGTCATACCACCCACAGCTGAAGAGCCTTGTTTTCACGGCTTTCCTGAATAATGGCTCTGAAACAATATGCCGGATATTGTTAGGCAAGGAGTTCCAGAGTCTAGAAGCCTTAACCATGAAAAATGTGGCCCGAATCTGAGCTCTTCTAAATCGAGGAGTGCAGAGGAGATTTTGTGCATTAGATCTCAGCAGTCGGTCTGCTTATAGCAACATAAGCGTCATTTTTAGGAACTGGTGCAGTTACTGTGGGTTGTCCAGCATGCTAATGTCAGTTCCTTAAACTCAATTCTTCTTTACGGAATGGTACATGTCTAATCAATCTTGCAGCCGTATTCTGAACCATCTGCAATCTTCTGACCAAGTATGCCGGCAGCCCCACATAGAGGCTGTTTGCATAGTCCATTCTAGCTGTACCTCTCTTGCCTCTTACTAGACTTCTCTTGCTCTTTCTGCACCCTTCACATCTTGTTCAGCACCTCTGTTGGTTCTTTCTGCACTGTTCTTGCTTCTTTCTACATGTCTTTTCTCTTTTTCTGCTCCACTCTTGCCTCTTTCTGCACCTCTGTTGCATCTTTCTGCACTTCTTTTACTTCTTTCCGCACCCCTCGTGCCTCCTTTTGCACCTCTTTTGCTTCTTTCTGCACGTCTCTCCTCTTTCTGCACACGTCTTGCTTCTTTCTGCACCTCTGTTTCTTCTTTCTGCACTTCTATTGCCTCTTTCTGTACTTCTCTTGCTTATTTCTGCAACTCATTTGCCTCTTTCCACACCTCTGTTTCTTTTTTCTGCTCATCTGTTGCCCCTTTCTGCAGCCATCTTTTCTCTTTCTGCACTTCTCTTGCCTTTTTATGCACCCCTGTCCCCTGTTTCAGTACCTTTCCTCTTTGTTTCTGCACATCTCTTGCCTCTTTCTGAACCTCTGTTGGGTCTTTCAGCACATCTGTTGCTTTTTTCTACTGATCACTTGCCCCTTTCTGCAGCCCTCTTTTCTCTTTCTGCACCTCTCTTGCCTTTTTCTGCACCCATCATACCTCTTTTAGCAACTCTGTTGGTTCTTTCTGTACTGCTCTTGCATTTTTCTGTACTTCACTTGCATCTTTCTACACTTCAGCAATTCTCTTGCCTCTTTATGCACTTCTCTTCCTTCTTTCTACACCCCTCTGGCCTCTTTCTATACCTCTCCTGCTTCTTTGTTCACCCCTTCTACCTTTTTCAACACCCCTCTTGCCTCTTTTTGCAACTCTGTTGGTTCTTTATGCACTGCTCTTGCTTCTTTCTGCACCTCACTTGTCTCTTTCTGTACTGCTCTTTCTCTTCCTACACCTCTGTTCCTTTTTTTCAGCAATTCACGTGCCTCTTTCTGCACTTGTCTTCTTCCTTTTTGCACCCCTTCTGCCTCTTTCAGTATCTCTTTTGGGTCATTCTGCACTGCTCTTACTTCTTTCTGCACCTCAATTGCCTCTTTATTCACTTCTCTTGCTTCTTACTACACCTACGTTACTTCTTTTAGCAATTTTCCTGCGTCTTTCTGCATTTCTTTTGCTTGGTTTTGCACCTCTTTTGCAAATTTATGTATCTCTCTTGCCCCTTTCTGCACCCTCTTCCCTATTTCCTCACCTCTGTTGCTTCTTTCAGCACTTCTCTTGCCTCTTTCTATACTTCTCCTCCTTCAATCAGCACCCCTCCGGCCTCTTTCTTTCCCTCCCTTGCCTCTTTGTGCACCCTCCTACCTTTTTCTGCTCCCCTGATTGCCTCTTTTTGCACCTCTGTTTGTTCTTTCTGCACTGCTCTTGCTTCTTTCTATACCTCACGTATCTTGTTCTGCACTTCTTTTGCTTCTTTCTGCTCCTCCGTTCCTTCTTTCAGCAATTTTCTTGCCTCTTTCTGTATTTCTCTTCCTTCTTTCGTCACCCCTCTGTCTTCTTTCTGTACCTCATTTGTCTCTGTCTGCACTTCTCTTTCTACACCATTGTTGCTTTTTTCAGCAATTCTCTTGCCTCTTTCTGCACTTCTCTTCCTTCTTTTTACACCCCTCCGGACGCTTTCTGTACCTCTGTTGGTTTATTGTGCACTGCTCTTGCTTCTTTCTGCACCTCACTCGCCTCTTTCTGCACTTCTCTTACTTCTTTCTGCACCTCTATTGCTTCTTTGAACAAATCTTTTGCCTCTTTCTGCACTTCTCTTGCTTGTTTCTGTACCTCTTTTGTAAATTTCTGTATCCCTCTTCCCTCTTTCTGCACCCTCTTCCCTATTTCTCCTCCTCTTTTGCTTATTCCTGCCCTTCTCTTGCCTCTTTCTGTACTTCTCTTCCTTCAGTCAGCACCCTTTCAGCCTCTTTCTGTTGCTCTCTTACCTCTTTGTGCATCCCTCTTACCCTTTTCTGCATCCCTCTGACCTAATGACTGCCAGCCCAGCAGTTACATCATAACGAGGTGGTCGGACTGCTGCCTGCTGCCTTGATAGCAGGTGGAGGTCCGACCACCCACTATCATACCCAGATCCATGATGCATTATTAAAGTGTTGGACATTGAGAGGCTTAGATTTACTATTTTCAATCCAACCTAAGTTACGCTGGGGAAAATGTTGGACATTGAGTGATTTAGATTTACTATTCCCACTCCAATCTAAGTTACATTGGAGAAAGTATTGGACATTGAGGGGTTTAGATTTGCTATTTCTACTCCAAGCTAAGCTACTTTGGAGAAAATGTTGACCATTTAAGAGTTTGAATTTACTATTCCGACTCTAACCTAAGCTAAGTTGTAGAAAATGTTGGACACAACCTAAGCTATGTTGGGGAAAGTATTGGGCATTCAGGGGTTTACATTTTGTATTCCCAATGCTACCTTAGGTACATCAGGGAAAGAGTTGGACATTGAATGGTTTAAATGTACTATTGCCACTTCAATCTAAAGTACATTGGGGACAATTTTTCACATTGAAGGGTTTAGATTTACTCTTCCCACTCCAGCCTAAGTTATGTTGGGGAAAGTGTTGGACTGTGATGGTTTTAGATGTATGGTTCCCACCGCATCCAAAGCTGCATTGGTTAAAAATGTTGGGCATTGAAAGGTTTAGGTTTTCTATTCCGATTATAACCTAAGCTTTGCTGGGTAAAGTGTTGGACATTGAGGGGCTTAGATCTACTAACCCAATTACAATCTACGCTTCATTGGGGAAAATGTTAGACATTGAAGGGTTTAGAATTACTATTTCCACTCAAGCCTAAACTATGTTCCGGAAAGGGTTGGGCAATAAGGGTTTTTGTTTACAATTCCCACTCCATCCCAAGTTGCATTGGGTAAAAGTGGTAAACATTTAAGGTTTTAGATTAACTATTCTCATTCCAACCTAAGGTTTTTTGGGAAAAGTGTTTCACATTGAGGTGTTTAGATTTAAAGTTCCCACTGCCTACGTTTTCAAAATAAAAAAGTGTACAAAAATATGCAATGTAAAAACAATTAATGATAATAATTACTTTTACAAAATTAGCTAAAAATTTAAAATTTTACATTTCTAAAATACAGTTAACATAGACCTATATTTCTATAAAAACATTCAGAAATTACAAAAATAAAAAATTAATAAATACAACTTTTAAGAAAATAGTTTACATTTTTAATATTCTATATGCTTCTATTTTACTTAATACATTTTGAATTACCCCCTCCCCAACACCTAATATTCCGAAACACTATGATAAAACATACAAAGACAAAATGAAAAAATAACAAACTTCACAAATTAAATATTTCAATTATAAAATACATTTTCAAATTCGATGATATATATAAACTACCATTGAAACAATTTAAATCTCAAATTAAAAATATCAAACAATCTAAAAACAAGAATACATTACTGATATAATACAATAAGAAACAAAATTACAAATATCAGAAGCTACGATATTTCAAAGTACTATACATTGCATTGCACTCTAATATTAACATACTAAATCAAAACAAAATACACTTACAAATGATATGACTCATGATAATATAATACTATTGATATTCTGCCTCTATATTGTGAATTTGATATTTAGGGTGCACACCATCTCAAACACGTACAAACTATCCCACCCCATAACTAGGATTAGAGTGGGTAGGGGCAACGTTAACACCATTAGGATGTGTTTTAATGAAATGGTGAGTGAGCCTTCCTGCTTTCAACACAGAAGATACTCATTCAATGCTCTCTCCTCTAGAGGTGTTCAATTTGAATCATATTTCACCTCTGACTCATGTTCTGCACTCTGTAGGATTCAGGTAGACTTGTTATGTATAAAAACATGCAAGTACTTGTATACTGAATGTGTAAATAAATATGTATATTGTAAAAAAATCATATTATTTGAGAAGCTTTGACTCTAATGGTTGATCTAGCAAAGATTAGCAAGGTGCAGTCTGGTTGGAAGGAAAGAGACGAGTGGGCAAACTACTAACATAACTGGGATATAAAGGTTTATTTTAATGAAAACGTATTTTTTGTTGCCAATGATGTAGCAATGAGTTATTTGGGTGAGTTGAAAGCCATGTGGATGTGGTAAGAGGGTGGGGATGAATCTGCCCAGTGACCTTTTTTACCTTGAAAACTTTCTCTTCCATTCCCTATTAACACTGAGAAACCTGTGTTGTACGATTTAGAATGTTGTCTTGATGTTGTACAGAGGAAGTATATTGTTTGTTTTGATTTTTTTAATATTTAACTTGCTATTGGTGGCTCATTCCATGGGGAATGTGTGAGTCTGTATTCATGTGGCACTGCTAGTAATGTTGGGACTGAGCAAACCTCCATTGATATTATTGTTTTAGTGGTGTGCTGAATGAAGGAACTCGACTGCTGTGCAAAGGGTTGAATTGAATTGAATTAGGCTTTTATATAGCACGACTGCCACCTTACTGGTATCCTGGCACTCAGACTTAAATAGATCAACCTAGACACAGACCGGGTCAGCAGTAGGGGCAGGCTTAAGGATCAATCCTGGGAAAGAGCCAGGTTGTCAGGCTCTTTCTAAACTGGGCCAGGGAATTGGCTTGTCTGATATTCTGGGGCAGCTCATTCCATATGTGGGTGGCTGCTACACTAAAGGCCCTCCCCCCATCCTAGAGCACCTAAATCTGGTGGTCATCAGCAGATTTGCACTAGAGGAGCTGAACTGCCTTTTGGGTATACCAGGTAAACTTCTCTTGCAGTGGGACAGGACCCGAGTTGTGCACAGCTCTGTAGACAATGCAGAGTGATTTAAAGTGTACCCTTTCTTTAATATTAGGCAGCCAGTGAAGGTCTCTGAAAGCCAGCATTGTAGAGGAACTGTGTTGCCTATTTAACACCATAGACTGGACTCTCTGCAACCCCTGGAAGATGCATTGTGGTGCTCCCAGATACAGGGAATTGCAGTAGTCCAGCCTACTCAGCACTATATTCCTCACTACAAGGGAGTGCGAGTCTTTAGGGAGTAGTGGAAGGATCTGTCATTGCATGCGCATTAAAGAAAGGCATACGCCAACAGTTTGCGCACCGTTTGGCTGGAGTCAGGTGCTCCTCCTCCTGTGTAAGCCTGAACTCAAGAGGTAAATGTTGGAACAGTCTGGCCGTGGGACAATATACCACCTCTGTCTTCCCTCCATTAAATTGTAAAGAGTTACTCCTAAGCCATACAGCATTCTGGCGCAAACACTCCTGGAATGTGTCCATCGATACTGCTTGCTTCCCCCCAAGGGAAAACACCAGTTGAGTGTCGTCAGCATAGTTAACCAGGTCAATACCAAAGGATTTGATAATGGGGAACAGGGGCTGTAGATAGGTGTTAAAAAGGATGGGACTAATAGCAGAGCCCTTCGGTACCCCATAGTGCACTCAAGACTTACTGGAGGTAAACGGTGTCAGAGTCACCATCTGTTGTCTTCCTGATAGGTAGGACCGTAACCATTGTAAGGCCCGCCCTGACACCCCTATACTCTCCAACCTTTTCACCAGAATTGCGTGGCTCACCGTATCAAATGCGGCTGACATATCAAGTACCACCAGGATGGTGTCACTCCCATTGTCCGCACGCATTCATAGGTTATCTAGTACGGTGGCCAGAGCAGTCTCGGTGCTGTGACCTGGGCGAAACCCAAATTGGTACCTGTCCAGCAGATGGTTGTCTTCCAGATAGCATGAGAGACTTTTGCTGACTACTTTTTCAAAGATTTTGATTGGATAAGGCAAAAGGGAGATTGGTCTGAAGTTTGCTGGTGTCTTAGGGTCTAGCGAGGGTTTTTTCAGCAGAGGTGACACTACTGCCAGCTTCCACACCTCTGGAACAGTTCCTACTTCCAGGGATTGGCTGCAGATCTGTTGCAGCCAGGGGAAGGTTTCTTGGCCAATAGTTTTACAGATTTTGTGTGGAAGGGGGTCAAGTGGGGAGCCAGAGGACACACTGTTAGCAAAATTGTTAAAGGAGTCATCCGTGAGGACAGGAAATTTGTCCAGGGAGGTGTTCACCCAGACCACTTCATCCGGCCTCTGAATAGGATAGTCCAGGTCACTAGTATCATTGGGATGAAGATCTTCAACAATTTTGGCAATTTTATCTTTGAAATGGGCAGCAATCTCCTCGCAAAGTTCTTGCGAAGCAGCTACCTTCTTGCTCATGCCAGTTGGACAGGAGAGGCCCTTGACAATTTTGAACAGAGCTTTAGTGCTATTTGAAGCTTGTAGAATAGAATTAGCATAAAAATCTCATTTGGACTTAAGAATAGCCTTCTTCTATACAGCCAACGCAGATTTCAAGACTTTCTTATCTGGTTCAGAGTAGGTCTTCCTCCATTTTCTCTCGGCTTTCTTACATGTCAAACGCAGTGATTTTAGTTTCTCATTATACCAGGGGGCTGAGGCTTTCCTCCTATTTTTAAGGCTTTTTACAGGGATTATAGGATCCAGAGTACTGGCTACGTGATTACAAAATGTTTTATAATTTTCCTCTACGGAAATGGAGGGGGGAAAAAGATTTACATTCGTACCAGCGGATCTAACGCTGGTGCGGGCAACTGATCGTATTTTCGCCACCATTCAGAGCCACGAGACACACCTCTCGTACAGGCCACGCCCCCTACTGACCAGCTACAGATAAAAGCGCGCTGACCCCTAGCGCTCAGACAGGAAACAGATCCCTCCTGAGGCGGAAAGCCGGGAGTTGCGAGATAGCATTGTTTTTTAAATTGTTGTGATTATTCTTGATTTTAAAAAGAACCTCACTTACCCCTCTGAGCACCATTCACTTCGAGCAGCCTTACCCCCTGCACAGCGGATCTAACGCTGGTGCGGGTGACTGATCGTATTTTCGCTGCCATTCAGAACCACGAGACACACCTCTCGTACAGGCCACGCCCCTACCCTACACCCCTCCCTCTCCCATAAAATATGTGCTTTCATAGGAAGCGCAGCGGGCGCGCTGATTGCGCGCCGAAGGCGCGCTTAAGGCAAGCTCGTCTGTGCTCGTCCGCGCCCGGCTGGGCCCAGGGGCCTTGTCCCCTGGCCCCAATGGAGATGGCACATTTGTATATAGCCCGAGCCTACTACATCAGCTATGTCCTCCGATCTCTCCCAGTTGTGGTACCCCGAGGCACCCCCTGGAGATCCTGCATCATTGCACGCAGTGTAAAGCCGAACTAGTCACTAAAACCACCAAAGCCAGAGCTGAGGCAGTTGACTACTCTATGTTTCTACTCAACTGCAGGTCTTTAGTGAAACACTGCCTAGAAATCGCCCTCCTTCTAGATGAGTACTCAACAGACGTAATTTTTTTGACCGAGACTTGGCTGAATCAAGACTCTCAGCCGGACCTGGCACAAGCCATCACTCTTGGGATATTAAATAGCGCGGGCTGACCGACCACTGGGCAGAGGTGGCGGCCTCGCGATCATCTGCAAAGAAAGCTATGTCTGCCGCCATTCAGTGGAAGACATTGAGGACTGTGAAAATCTCTCCTTCTCTGTCGAGTTCTCTCCCAATACCTGCTACACCGGTATTCTAATCTACCGCCCCCCCCGGTCCTACGGGACAAGTTAGCACCTCTCTATTATCGGTGGCTTCCCAGTTGGCTGTCTCTCCCTCCAATTTCACCTTACTGGGAGATTTTAACATCCACTATGACAACCGGCTAGACCCCACGACATCAGAGACACAGTCAAGCCTGGCTGCCATTGAACTAGAGCAACCAATCCCCTCTGCCACACATGAAAAGGGACATTTGCTAGACCCGATTTTCAGTAACTGTGACCAGCTCAAAGTTGGCACTATTAGCAGACTTCCATGGTCGGATCACTTCCTGATAGCCTTCACCTGGACCACAAGCAAACCACCTCCTTCCTCATTCACATCTAGGAAAACCCGCAACTGGTCAAAACTTCCCATCGACAACTGGATGCAGGCTCTTAGCACCACTAGACCCACTCTCTCCCAAGATCCAATGTCAAACAACACAAAATATGATGAGTGGATAACCACCTCCCTTGACTCAGTCCTCCCGTTATACCCATCAAGACCTAAGAGACACAACAAAACAGCCCCATGGTTTACGGAAGACCTTAGAAACCAAAAACGTCTCTGCAAGAGACAAGAGAGGAAATGGTGCATATCCTATAACCCTGAAGAAAAATCCACCTATAGGGAAATGATCAGAAATTTCAAACTGGCCATAAAAACCTCACATGCTGCCTACTACAACCTTAAAATAACTACAGCTAAATCAAAACCAAAAGAAATATACTACATAGTGAACTCCCTGATCAAACCTCCCCCACCTGCCACAGATAATAATATTTCTCCATCCAAATGCAATGATCTGGTGGAATTTTTCTTTCAAAAAGTTAACAAAATATATCTCTCCATCCCCAACCCACCCACCGACCCGCCTCTGCAATGTCCGCACTCAGCTTCTAACCTGAACAAACAGCTGGAGTCCTTCCCATTGTTAATATTGGAAACTCTAGAGAAACTGGCTCAACACATAAAAACCGGCTCACCATGTGACCCTGCCCCCCAAGGCTCACTGAGACTGGCCAGCAAAACCATCCTCCCCACACTCCTGGAACTACTGAACTCCTCCTTAGTGAGTAGCACAGTACCCACGACCTGGAAGCACGCAATAGTACGGGCCTTACTAAAAAAAACCTCCCTTGACCCAGCTAACCCCAGCAACTACCGCCCGATTTCTCTGCTCCCGTGGGCGTCCAAGATCTTAGAGAAGCACGTCAACACCATTCTGACGTCATTCCTCGAGGAAAACCACCTCCTCGATGCTTCCCAAACGGGCTTCCGCCCTAAACATGGGACAGAGACCGCCCTACTGGCCGTAACTGAGGAGGCAAGACGGATCCTGGATCGAGGCGGGTCAGTGGCAGTGATCCTCCCCGATCTGAGTGCCGCGTTTGACACGGTACACCACAAAATCTTGTTGAACCACCTTGCCGACTTAGGAGTGTCCGGAGATGCCCTGACATGGCTCGAATCCTTTCTTTCAGACAGAACCTTTCAGGTCTTCAACAGTACATTCCGCTCATCCAGTAAACCCCTGGGATGTGGAGTCCCGCAGGGCTCATCCTTAAGCCCTACGCTCTTTAATGCATACATGAGGCCACTGGCTGGTATTGTTCGTCTGCATGGTGTTAATATCATCTCCTATGCGGACGACACCCAGCTGGTGGTCTCCCTTGCACAAAAGAGCGGCCTCCAGTCCCCACCGGATCTAGCGGCCTGTCTGGAGGATGTAAAGAGCTGGATGATGAGCTCATGCCTGAAGCTCAATGATGACAAAACTGAGCTCATACTCTTGGGCCCGGCGGCCCCCTCCACCATAGAGCTGATCTGGCTCAACAAATCCCTGAGCCTTAACACACAGGCCACTAAAGTATCAGCCATTTGTTTCAGCCTCCTTAGGGTGATCAAGAAAGTCCTTCCCCTCCTCCAATTTGAGGCCAGACAAATAATTATACAGGGCCTCATCCAATCCCGCCTGGATTTTAATAATGCCCTTTATCTTGGTGCACCAGACTACACCCTACAAAAGCTTCAACGCACCCAAAACTGCGCTGCCCGGGCGCTGCTGGGAGTCCATCGGAGGACTTCAATAAAAACTGGCCTAAAAACCTTACACTGGCTGCCTGTTAGGGACAGAGTAAAGTTCAAAGCACTCTGCATTGCCCACCAGACATTTTGAAAAATGGGCCCAGATATTAACTGCTCCCTGATCTCTCCATACAAACCCAACAAGACTCTTCGCTCCTCAGCGGCATTCCTAGCCAAAATCTGCAGAGCCAGAACAGGAGGACGCTCATTCTCCTACAATGTACCCCAAACTCTGGAACACCCTCCCTCTGCAGTTGAGAAATAACCCCAACCTAACCAGCTTCCGCAAACAGCTAAAAACCCTCCTTTTTAACACATAATAACCTTGAGGGCATCATCTGTTTTTTTCAGCGCCTGGACGCCTCAGGGCAGCTGCAGCGCTCTATAAATCCCATTTTCATTTCATTTCAAAGATCTGCGAGTTCTTTTTTTTCCTAATTTGGCCCATTCTCTTCCCCTTCTGTATGACACCGGACAGTCATCATTGTTCACAGAACTGGGAACCTTAATACTAAAATGGACTAGATAGTGGTCAGTCCAACTTTGTGGCAGTACATCTATCACCTCTGTCTCAGTCTTTGTGGCGAACAGAAGATACAGCACGTGCCCCCCTTGATGAGTGGGTAGCTGGACCAGTTGGTGTAGATTAAGGTTCAGGCAGATATTCCTCAAGTCTCTCAAGTGGCTGCCCAGACTTCCGTTATCCCATACATTGAAGTCGCCCATTATAACCATTCTAGAGTGGGTTAGGGTCAGATTTGTGATGATATCCGAAAGTGCTCAGAAGTGAGTGTCCGGCCCAGGGGGTCTATAACAGATCATTCCAGTAAGTAGCCTTCCTTTGGCCACCTGCAATGAGAAGCCCAGGATTTCAATTCCTTTTACATTGTCTATCTCTAGCGGCGCAAAGTTACATTCCTCCTTGAAGATAACACCCACCCCTCCTCCCCACCCCGCGGTCCTGTGTTTGTGAAAAACCTTATATCCCTCGGGGCAAATCCCATTTCTACAAAAGAGTCAGGGCTGGTCCAGGTCTCTGTTAAGAAGAGAGAATCCAGATCCATATCCTCTATCATGCAGCATACCTCCAAATGATACTTTACTAAGGATCTGCTGTTAATCATCCCACAGTTCAAGGGCTTTTTAACCCTACCTGCTTCAGGTGGGCAATGCTGGAATCCCCTACCTTCCCTCTAACCTATTTTCAATTACTGTTCCCTTGAGTATGTTGTCCGACCTTGCTCTCTATTATGCCGGGCAGCGTGGCAGGCACTGAGGAAGTCCGGAGCACGGACAGGCGCAGACGGGCTTGCCTCTGGCGCGCCATCGGCTCGTGCGCTGCGTGCTTGCATAGCCTTGTCTAAATAGGCGGGCAAATGCAGACAGCATTCCCAGATTCCACCTGACCTGGGTTAATATTTTAAGTACAACTGAGTTTTTCAATGACACCATGATTTGCCTCTTCACTTCTTTGTCTTTTTTTCCACAAACATCTCAGTTATATTCTCGTCTCGTCCAAGACTGTGGGATTTTTATGAATCATGTTTGTTTGTTCTCAGCACCAATTTAACTCTGGACTACCCGACCCACCTTACCTGCAATGGTTTGGCTGTGGGGAATAGCTTTTAACGGTATACACCTGTTACAACGCAACTTTTACAACTACCTACCATTACAACGCAACTTTTACAATGCATACCATTACAACGCATTGCGCTGGGGGGCGCTCTAGGATAGGGAATAAGTTTAATTTACTATCCAACACCTTCCCTAGTGTCCACGGGGACTGGAGTTGGAATAGTAAATTATACTTACCACTATCCAGCACCTCTAAGCGCTATGCGTTGTAATGGTATGCGTTGTAATGGTCGCGTTATAATGGTAGGTAGTTGTAATGGTATGCGTTATAACGTCATACATCCGCTTTTAACTACCTGGTATTGTGTCCCTTGAGCTGCATAGTGGATTGCTTGAAGTGTATTTCGTCTTTGTAGATATTGTGGGGTACATGTCCCTACTCTGTGCATTGTTATTGTCAAGTGAGACTAAGGCAAAGATTATGAATTCACCAAACTAATAAGCGGTACACCCAGCACTAAATTTGAGCTGTTGGCGGCAGGTGGAGCCCATGGGTTTTTGGGAATCAGTACTTTTTTTCCTCTTCATACTTTGACCTAGAGCAACAGACAGAAAAACACAAATGTTTTAAGGAAGGATGACAAGAAATAGGGAAAACAGTAACAAGGAAAAGAAGCAAGGGTAAAAAATACCACAAAATAGTAAAATAAAAGTGCAGGGAGAGTATGGTGTTGGATGAAAGAGCACGAGGTGAGCTCAAGACTATGCATCATTGGAGTTTGGCACCACCAAGGTAAGAACCGTGGGGCTGGGTTGCGGGGTGGGCGCAAATTCAAATAACGACCAAGAAGAAAAAATTAAATAAATATTTATTTTTCCCTTGTCATCTGGGAAACCCCCTCACCGCTCTTACCTGCACAGGTTGCAGCCACCTAGTGTTATCCTAGAAAATGGACTAAAACACATTCCATTATAACAAAGGATTTCGCCATACTATCTTTTAATCAGCTCGTTGTTTCAGAGTTCCTACAAGCCACCGCTGTAAGGAAGTGAATGGTAGCCAGGGACGATAACCTATTCCCTAGGGGTCCGTGACTGCATGGCCTGACCAAAAACATTGCACACTTGATTCCATTCTCTTCCCTTTCCTCCTGTGAAATAGAAGCTCACTATGCTACTTGCTCAGTACCTATTTATTCTTTCGATTGTGACTAAATGACTATTGTAGGATGTACCTATCTAGAATGGTAAGGCTTGATTCATTCTCTCCATATATTTTTCTCCTACAAGACAACCCACCAGCCAACAGATCATAGTAGACAGAGCACCTCACATACATCCCATACTGGCAAGATCTGCCACCTCAACAGCACATTCTTATCAAGATATATTCATACTTTGTGCAACACCAACAAAGCACATTAGATACATCCCATTGCGCTATTATCTACATAAGACAGGACCAAAGCCACTTTCTTGCCTAATCATTGCCAGCTCAATAGCACATCCATATCTTTTGAACAACTTACCTAGCAAAATCATTCATAGCAGGTTAACCTAAAAGGACCACACATACAACATTGCCTCAAAGCTGTATTGTGAATAAATTGTGCCTCCTAAACGACCAGCCGTTTTAAACGGTCAACCAATCCCTCTATAGAATGGCATACACTGCTATGATTTAAGCACGAATATACTTATGCATAATGAGCTAAGTAGATCAATGACAGTCAAAAGAGCCACTATCCAATATGGACCGCTACTAATAAATACATTACCGTATTATGCTCTTCTTACTCACAAGCCAGTATGATTCATTATTAAACCAAAAACCATGCCCAAAAAGTCCAACTAGAAATCGTGAACGATGATAGGTGAGAAGACTTGAAAAGTAAAGTGAGACCACCCAAATAGTAGCAAGGCTCTGTAAAAATCTTAATCCTTGAATAAACATTTGCAGAAGAAAATAAAAAACTGATTTCGCACTATTTATGCAACTTATGCAGAAAATAATGGAGGGAATTGATTTTTAACTCGACCAAGAACTACATGTTCTATCTCTATAGTGGGAGAAAAGAATGACATTCCCTTCTTATTCGAACTCAGCAACTATAATGAGAAATCTTTCGGTTCCATGATTTGCCTTGACACAGAGACTATATGCTTCCTTCCGTATTATTCACCAGCAAAAAATGACTCTAATGGGTTTTTGGAACCTGTGCATTTCTTCTGTGATATGGCCATCTGAAGAGCGATGCATATCTGTGCATAGAGGCAAGCTACTTATTTCAATACCACGTGGAGAAAGGAAAGTATTACTTCAAGGTTAAGTGTACTGGTATGTTCGCCTGAATATCCACCATGCACCTGAAAACCATATACTGAAATAATCAGGGTCACAATGTTCTGGGTCTTACAACCACAAAGCAACAAAAAACAAGCTCACGCACTAACCAAGCACCTGGCTACTTTTTTTTTTTACTTTTTCTGTGCTCTGTCAGGAATAGTTTTGAACTGTTCTGAAATATTTAAGTATAAAATATTCCATACTGCACAATGCAATAGCTTCCTATGCCTGTCTGTCATCTGCAGGCCTGGATACTAACCTGTCAATATTTCATCTTTTTTTCCAAGTCCCAGGACTACTTGATCTTGTCCACTTGGCACTACTGAAGGAATAACAAGACTCTACCCGTCATGCACCTCTCCAAGATGCAGCACGACAGAGAAATCTCAAAGCCCAGGTCAATTAGAACAGAAATGTGTACCACCTCTGCCCCTGTGGTGTCTGCCGGGAGTTCACTTGGCAACCTGATATAAAACTATTCACAGAGCAGACTTTTCATATCAAGAGCTACTTAGAGCCCGGGCAGACCACGACTGTCTGTGTATATGCGCCTTGCTACTCATCTCTCGCCAGGCAGAGGCAGAGAGGCAGGCACAGGCTGTGGGTATGCAAGGGAGGTGAAACAGTATGCTCCTCATTGTGCCATGATTACTTTTTAATTACAATTCATTAAATACAGATGGATTCTCTTCGCGCGGCTTCTCGCCTTATGATTTTAATATTCCCATGACAGGTATTCTGAAGCAGTAGCTGGTAGTTAATTACACAAAACAATAATGTTGCTGGAAGCGATTTTCTGCAGACTGACAATTTATAAAATTATTTGTTAACCATGATGAGCAGACTACACGTTCGAAATGTCTGCCATTGATTGGGGGAATCTGTATTTACTGCACTAGTAAATCATGTTTGTTTTGCAAAAGAATTATATACCACAATGCTATAGAGAAGTAAGATTTTCTTTAACTAGCTAAGACCCATTTGATAAATGTGTGGGCTGAAGACACGAAATGTAACCATATGACAAATGTCTTGAGAACAAAGATATGTATGAAAACAAAATATATATATATCATATATATATATTTCATATAAGTATTATATATATATATATATATATATATATATATATATATATATATATATATATATATATATATATATATATATACATTTAACATAATTAGTTCAAATATATTTCATATATATATATATATATTAGATATGGATATATAAAACCTACACATTATATTATTTACAGCAAAGTCTATATATATTTTGCAATGGGAATAATTTTTCATGCGGATCTGGGATGTAAGCTATGATTTAATACTCTGTTGGCGTAAAAGTTCATCATTTTGGTCGTATAAAAAATAAATACTCCCAAATGAATTAAAGACCTACAGCTGGAATTGAACATTGATGTAAAATATACTCGCGCAAACTGATTTATTCTAATGCAATAATGGCATACATTTCTACCGCATGCAGCACTACACGGTTTCAAGTTGTAGCAGTAAAATATTTGTTGCCACTCTGGGATTCTCGAGATCATTATTTTAAAAAAAGAAAAACCTATTTTGACAGATGAACTTGGGACATTCGAAGCAAATCACAGATACTCAGTATAACAAGGCCTCTAAAGAGAGGAGCACAGACATATTACTATGGCAACAAAGATCAAAACATTATTTTAGTGAAGATTTTCCCATTTTACAATGCAATGATGATTGTTTATGGTACCGCTGAAACCATTTTCAGCCAGGGTAGAAGAAAGAAGCTGACAAGAGCAGATTCATTATGGATAAACTGGGGGATATACCTGAATGGCGTATTTTCCAGTGCTATTATTTGGGCAAATGATTAAACTATTAAAAGAGATATACTAGGATGAAAACTGTCAATAAAACATACTGGTAGATAAATATATGTACATGTATTGAGTGCTATTGTCTGCTGCCAGCATATTAAATCATTTTTTTCTATTTAGTTGCTTGGAGGTCGAAACCTGACATCTATTTTATCTTATATATTTAGTTTTTGATCGCAGGGTTCTTCGTGCTTCTTCGCTTCACAGATCAGAAGAAAGGCATTGTCTCTGGACCTCTTGCAAAAAAGTTAATTGTTTGTTTAGATATTAATGAGTATGCTAGTAATGGATTTAAAAGTGTTAACCGTTTCATGTGTGATTACAGAATACGATTAGCTCAACCTTTGCCTGCTTTGTTTGAATGTGTATCATGTCAGTTAGGGTCAAAGTTCAATACTTTAAGATGACTGTTGTGTAGCCAGAGTCGAACAGACATTGGCAAAGCAAATAGGCCCGGCCTAGGCAGACTGGTGAGATGTTCAGTAGCGTTTACTTTTTCACTGCAAGAAAGTGCCACGAAAAAGACAATAGAAAATACGTGGCCACCTAAATGCTTGGATTAAAATGTTATATTTAAAAAAAACATTTAGAGATGTGGCCAAGCAGTCAATAAAGGTTAATACGATTTGCTGATATGCCAAAACATATTGACAACAAATCTTTGATGTAAATCAAATTCCCTGTGAAGAAGTAGAAAATGCATACATAGTATTATTGCAAATACCAGCAATTGTCAGTTTCGGCAGTCGGACCTAAGTCGGAGTTGATGGAAGATGCATTGACTGCGGAGGGTTGTTATTTTATTAAGATGATTTTAGGACCACATTCTCTGCTTGAGCGTTTTTTTATTCAGTAAAATGACTGACCTGTGTTTCCCATATTGCACATTCAAAGTCTCTACAAAACCTGCATTCAAAAGCTAAATTGAACATGTTTAGCTTCTTCCTGAACAGACACACATTCCCTTAAACATCACTTTGGCACAACTGAAGGTGACAGGTGAAGGGTCAGATTGAGTCGCATGTTTTTCTAGAGAGACTGCTACTTATGATCTGAGAGGAATCGAAGAGACAAGGGGGTATATTCACAAGAACGTGTGAAAACTACCGCAAGAGTAGCGTAATGCAACTTTCAACAACGCAGTCCATCATGGGAAATTAACACTGTGACAACGTGGAATTCACTACAAGGCGGAAGCACGTGATAGTTACCAGATAACGCATTAAATGTCAGCGTGAAAATCAAAACCATGCCGCAAAACTGCGAAAAGCAAAAAAACATGCGATGAGGCCAATTGTGGTACAAAAATCAGACAAAACCAGCCACAGGCCTGCAAATCCAACACGTTTGGCGGGAAACAGCATATAAAAGAAGAAAAAAAGCTATTCAAACTGCACTGCAACAAGGATGCACCCGGACCGAGTGCAGAGGACAAGCGAAACCCCACAAGCCCCACGGAGGTTCTGCCAGGAACCTTGTGTTCGTGGAAGGGCAAGGACAAGAGGAAAAGGAAGACGGGGTTCAGTCCGCAGGAAGACCATCAACAACTGTTCGGCACCTCCACTGTGGCATTGGCAACCCAAACGGAAATATGGAAGGCCATCATCACCAACGTCAATGCAGTCGGAGTGTCGAGGAGGTCACTGGAGGAGATCAAGAGGCATGAAGTGCACAACTAAACCAAGGAGAAGCTCTCCGCCTATAGGAAGGCAGCAAGGGTGACTGGAGGTGGGAGTCCTGAGACACAGGAGGAGATGAATGAGCTGGAGGAAATGGTGGCCACAGTCAGCAGTGTGTAGGCGGTGGCAGGAATTGGGGGCGTGGACACAGTACAATATGACCTGACCCAACAGAAACAGGGTGAGTAACGACCAGGAATGGGAGGAACAGGGGGAGATGGGCACAATAGCACACATGCACAATTATGTGTAGCACCCTGCACACCCACAGTGACCGTGGAACATGTCACTGATAGCCTTGGCACACTGCAGCACACGTAGAAATTCCCAATAGGCCCGCTTCCACAATGTGCACCAAGAGGCCCCTTGTGCTGAATCCAGCAAAGCAGCAGCTCTGTGACCCACACTGACTATGCGAGTAACACTGCATGCCCGATAGCATGGCTGCACCCCAAAAACATGAGATGGCCTACAAATCGACATGGAGGTAGCCCAGTGCAGATCACATCCATAAAGGAGCAGGTCACACTCTGACATGCCAACGTGCACACACAACCCATGCCGTACGATACACGCAGCAAATGAACAATGCACAAGGCTGCAAAATCTGTCCGTGAGCACATATGACCCAAGTCAAAAACAAATCAGGCCTCAAAAAGCACACAATTCAAAGACACTCCGCCTCAAAGGGGGAAGGCTTCATGAACTCAGAGCTGCAGGGACAACTCCCCCACAATGCAGCACACACACCTAGCAATCACAGAACTTCAGCAATGGCGGCAATGAGGTACAAAGTGCAACAGCAACACCATAGGACACGGCTCACAAGTTCCCGCACGTGCAGAGCAACTGTCCACTTACATCTGGCATTGCCTGACACTGTGTGATGATAATGCACGGGTACTACCACACATCCGTCATGTAGTGGTAACACACACTGACTACCATCAAATAGCCAGCTCCACCAAAACAGTGACAATGTACATTGGCATGCAGTCTGAATGTAAACATCTGCAAATCTTCAACATACATGTGTAACTCTGTTGACCTGCATCTCCCCTTTCACATTGTAGAGGGACAAACAACACCTCCTGCAAGCACACTACACTTCACATCATTGATGATGAAGAGGACAACCTATATATATGTGAAGACACCCTCCCATGGCTAATGGACAGCCTCAACACACCACCCCCAGGAGCAGGGCAGGGCAAGGCAGATGCCCCGAGGTGAGCCCACCACCTGCATAGACCACACAGCAGGAAACACAAACCACCATGGATGTCTCCCAGCATCCCCCAACCAATACATGGAGTTCCTACAAAGTGTATAGGGTTGCCAGCTGGAGTTTGCTGAAAAGCTGTGGGTGGGTTTCTAACTCGTGGCAGCGAAACACGATGCCATACTTGGGTGTCTGAGTCCCATCAGGGACCACGTACAGTCCCTATCGGACACCCCCTGTACGCACCATGCTCCGCCACAGACCTTGGCTGACCTCGCTGGGACCATTAATCGAATACAAGAACTGTCTGGTCAGACAGGCATCAGCGATTACAGCACAGAGGTGGCACAGAATGCGGAGGTCAATGGAGACCATGGAGCAGATGCAGATTGGAAGTATGTATGCCATGGCTGGACACCAGTGAGCAGTATCTGGTAACTTCAATGCCCTGCAGTACTTCATCTTGTCATTGCTGCCACTGAGTCCGCTCTCAGATGACTGCAGCAGGAACATCGACAGACCCAGCTCTAACCCCTGATGGGTTCGTGGCACACAGTGATGCTGCCCTTTCACCTTCGCACTCTGTTGTGTCAGTGGCACACAGTGATTCAGCCATCACTCCGCCACACACACCGGTCACACCGGACACAGAACCCGTATCAGGGGAGTAAGAAGAGGATGGGAATTACTGTGTGAGGAAGGAGGCAGTAGCATCCATCACTGCCATAAGCCATGTCCCTGCCTGGTTATGACCTACTGACCCCCGGAACACTCTGCGACATTCACCCGGACCCCGACACGGACTCCCATTTCATCACTGCTGGCCAATCACACAGCAATCTAGCTGCAGACTGAACACTCCCACTTCCTAATCACTTCTCAATCCCCAAAGGACTCTGGTTGGTCCACCACTGGGCTTCCATGTGATGTTGGCTTGGATGGCCATGTACAGCTCCAGCTCCGTCAATCACCTGAATGTGAATAAAACATTCTAAATCACACAGATGTGTCATTACTATGCTCACTCACGTATGGAAGTATGGCTGGATGTAAGGACAATTTTTGCACCTGAAAGTACACCCTGGTATCTGACTTCTATGAGAAAGGAAGGAGGGTGGGACCGGGAGCCGATATTTATGCAGGTCCTGCACACAGGGCTACTGGAGGACTATGAGACAAAGTAGTATGCAGTTCCTAGAGTGGGAGGAGGAGGGGGAAAGAGAGGGGGAAAGACAGGTCTTTCTTCATGATGTCCTCACAAACCCCAAGAGGTGTCATGCTTCATCATAGGGCTTTGCTCCTCATCGGGCCGGCGCTGCAATGCCCGAACGGCTCACCGTAAATGGGGCTCTTTTTCCGAAGATCAGTTTGGAAGAAGCCGTAGGGTGCGTGCGGGTAAGAGGACAGGGAAGAGTGGTGCACGTGAAGTGAGTTTTAAAATAAGTCTGGATCAGTCCTATTCACAAGTAATTTAAATGATTCAGGAAGATCCAACCTAATTAAAAATATGTGGATGCCCTGTGGGGATATAATGTTCCTAATGGGCAGTCACAGTGTATAGGGCCGACATGTTTCATGCCTTGTCGCTCAGAAAGAGTCGTGTGGCACTTCTTCAGGACCTATGTGATGGTGTGGTGCATAACTAATAGCAGGCTCCTATTGTTTGTGATTGTAGCCTGACGTGGGCCCTAGTAGATCTGCACTAGGCGGTTGAAGACTTGTGGGAATGAAGGAGACAAAAAACGGGGTATTGTTAAAAACACTATGTACAATGGAGCGGGATATGGTAAAAACAGGGCGGGTGCGGGGTGTGGCGGCCACTCATTAAGACTTACATCGAGGAGTCAAGTGCCAACGGTCACTTCTGTAAAGTCAGACTGTGGGAGGGCCGTGCGGTTTAGCCATTTACAGGTGACTAGTAGTGCTGAATGAAGTGCTTACCACCCTATCGTGGGTTGTTGTACATGCTAGGTAAATTGTCTGATGCCAAACACTCAATCATGGTTGAGGTAAAAGGATTTAGGTGAACGTAAAAAAAGCAACTGCACCCGAGTGCCCAGCCCGTGGTCAGGAGGGATGGTGTGGTCCTAGGTTGGCGGACATAAGAAGGCAGTTGCGGTTAGAGGGAATGACGTGGACGCCTGTGAGGGGAAGCAGGGTCTGGTTGCGGTGAAGGGCATCGAACATCGATGCTGCATGCACTACAGTAGTGTCAGCGTTTGTAAAATCACTGCCTAGATCACAAATTAATTAGGTAAAGATCACTCGCCGGGCTAATGTGGGCAGTGCCTTCCTGGTAAACGGTAGATGGTCAATCTTTTTTTTTTTTCCTCATCCTCCACCCAACTAGCCCCCTTCTACCCTAGAGATATACACACACTGCCTCAGCATACTGGATATGTAGACATCTGGAGGTTATAGCCCTCGCCTACCAGGGTTAACGAATACTCAAAGGCTTTTATGAAGCCCTATGGGGAGCCGCCTTACCGGGCTTGGCCAACACAGCCGAATCAGTGGGCAACCTGATGTCTCCGGATGTATCTACAAAGTAGCAGGGCAGCATAATCATAGGACAGGGGGAAAAAAACAAAAGAAAAAAAAACCTGTGTCCACTATCTCAATACTACCCCCATTTCAAAAGATTCCAGAAGGCTTGCTTATTTTGATTGCCTGATCTCATGAGGTACAATCTGGAAACCTGTAATACTGATGCCTGCCAATCCAGAAAAGAGGGAGATGAAGAATCCTTCCATTTTTTGCATATTCTCTTATGGCCAGCAAGATAGCATAGAATAGAGGTTGTTTAGCGGGGCCTGTCACACCCTCCAACAAGCCGAATATGACCAACGAAAGATTGATTGTAATGGGGCAGCCAAGAGATGTTGTCAGTGATTTGCCTATGGAATCCCAAAAAAAGGACAGGACTGGACAATCAAAAAACATATGAATGTCGGAAGCAGCTATTGTGCCGCACCTCATCCAAGGTACAGGGGGGTCCTTTGAGAATTTTGAAAGTCTCTAAGGTGAATAATAAGCCCTGTGCAGGGTGACTACCTCCCACAGTGTCTTACAGGAGTTTAACCACAGATGTTCACTGTCATGGTCCAGAAGGGAGCTGCCCCAAAGCTTATTAGCCAGTTGAAATTCACCATCTGCCTCTTCCAATATTGCGTGGTTCCAGAAAGAGACTTCCTTCCTTAACGGGGCTTTGTTAGCAAACTGGAACTCTAGATGGTTACCCCCTCCAACTGGGTATTTGCTCTGGGTGGCTGTCTCGACTGGGCCCAGCTAGCCATCTGTAAGTATTTAAACCTATAGAGGCCAGAACCAACCCTATCCCTGAGAGATTCCCACGAGATAAGGGTCCCTTCCACAAACAGATCTCCCCAAACCTCCACACCAGCTTCTCTCAAGGGTAAGACCAGTCTATCTTTAAGCCATCCCGGGCCCTCCGGTGTGTCCCACAAAGGAGCCATGCTGGAAAAATATCCTAGCGCTACCGAGCATCTCACCTAAGCCCAAGTTTTAGCTAGGCCCTGTAAAACCTTTAACTTAAATTTTTTAAGGAATCTGGGATCACCAAATTTAAACAAAAAACCATCATGTGGTAGCGTGGCCCCTCTAAGCATGGCCCGGAACAAGCAGCCTGCCCCATTGTTAGTAGGCATTTTCAGTAGCATGTGAGAATGAGAAACTTGAAAAACACATGCATACAGCTGAAGATCCGGAGCGGCTAGGCCTCCCTTTTCTCTTTGCCGCCTTAGTTTTTTCCAAGCAATCCTAGGAATATGGTAAGCCCAAATAAATGAGTTAATATCACTCTTCAACTTAAGTAAAGAGGCAGCCTCGAAGTGAAGGGGAATAGTATTAAAAAGAAACGTAATTCTGGGCAAAATTGACAATTTTACTAAGTTTACCCTTCCCAAAAGGGTAATGAGGACCGACCATGCCCGCATACATTTCCGACACTCCTTCGCCACATCTGAAAGATTGGTTTCAACTATTTTGGAGACTTCCTGAAGGATGCTGATTCCAAGGTACCTCATTTTAGAGCTAAGCTGCAGCCCTGTCTGGATCTCCCCCATGTTTCAGGCCATAATTTCTGTTTTGGTGGCGTTAATCTCATGCCCAGAGACCGCTCCAAAGTCCTGGGCTAATTTGACCACCAAGGGGGGCGCTGTATGGAACTCAGAAGAGAAAATCAAGATGTCATCCGCATACAAGGCCAATTTCTTCTCCCACTCCCCGTACCTGAAGGGCTTGATGTTAAGGTCATCCCATAGCAGTTGGGCAAAAGGTTCAATATACAAATCGAACATAAGAGGGGAGAGGCGGCAGCCCTGAAGTGTACCTCTTGTGATCTTAAAGGGATCTGAAAGAGTTCCGTTCACCAAAAGACATGCGGAGGGATTCTGATATAACAACCTCACAGCTCGACAACATTTTCCCCGATATTAAACTTACCTAAGACCCCCGACAGGTATAACTAATTAACCCTGTTGAAGGCCTTAGTAGCGTCGAGAGTCAGAAGACCCAGAGAAAGAGATTCGGTAGATGCAATGTCGATAGCACCGATCCAGTCATACGTCAAGTCGGAAAGCTGTCGACCCCTAGCAAAGCCCCTCTGGTCATGATGCAAGATGTCACCTACAACCAGCCCCAGTCTTTTGTCCATAACAGAGGAGAAGATTTTATAATCAGCATTGAGAATAGATATTGGCCTGTAGGACCCACAAATAGATGCAGCTTTGCCGGGTTTAAAAATCAGGTAGATGCATTATCCCACGAGGCTGGAGGGGGTACCCCCTCCTGAAGTATCTGATTAAAGAGGACAGCCAAGATAGGAACAATTTCCTTGCCCAAGACCCTATAAATTCCCGAGGGGAGGTCGTCGGGACCTACCATCTTCCCGTTTTTGCAGCTCATAATGGCTGCATTAACCTCTTCCTATGCGATCACTTGATCGAGGTGGCCTAGCTGACCTATGGTTAAGGAAGGCAACAAGACCTTATTCAGCCAAGCCTCAATACAAGAAGGGTCAATACATTCATCCTCTTTATAGATATCTTGGAAAAACGATTGAAAGACCCTCCGAATATCTTCTTCAGAGGTAAACATTAGGTTGCCTTGAGTGATTGACCCGATATTTTTTCGAACTTGGTCAGTCTTAGCTTTCCAGGTGAGGAGCCTGCCTTGCCTTCACCATACTTAAAATGAGCAATTTTGCTTGCCTCCCACCTGTGAAGTAAACGTGTACTTAACACCGTTTCCAACTGTCGTTTTAGTCTTGTCAGTTTGTTTTGAAGGTCCTGAGAAGTTTCGACAGAGGTGCTAGTGGATGGATCTATTTCTGCTTGCAACATTTCAATTCCGGCCTCAATAGTGGAGACCTCCTCTCTATATATTTGTTTCCTATAGGTAGCCCTGCTGGTAATTTGGCCCCTTAAAAAAGCTTTATAAGCGTCCCATACACACCCTATTGAGGCCGAATCTATGTTTATTTTCATGACCCACTCTGTCTCCCTAATCAAAGAAGAAATCTCCTCATCTTCCAAGAGTAATGAGCGATCAAAATACCATGATCTTGAGGAAACGGGGAGTATGCCCTCCAATTCCAGCCAGACTGCAGAGTGGCCAGATAAATGAGAAGGAAGATATAAGATGTTCTTAACTATACCTTTCAATGCCTGACTAACCAAGATAAAATCAATCCTAGACTGATGCCGGTATTTATAGTTACGGAACGAAAGTCCTGAGTAATGCCCTGACCTTAGCCTCCAAATATCAGAATAGGCATATTGTTTAATAGCATCAAATAAGAAAGTCCTAGTTTTAGAAGGGACTGACGCACGACTATTAGGTGACTTTTCAAGATGAGGGTCCAAAACAATATTAAAGTCTCCCGCCAAGATAGTTGGTTCTGGAAATAATAATAGGTGAGAAAAAATAGATTTCCGGGCAGAAGGGTCATCTTGATTCGGGCCATTATATCCAACAATAGAAGTCTCTGGGCCCCCGAAATATTAACGGTTACAATGAGCAATCTGCCACCTGGGTCCACTAATTTTGGTTTTAAATTATTTTTATTGAGGCAGCACAAAGAAACAAGACATACATTGCATATGAAATGCTAGGCAATGCTGCAATAAGGGAAAAAACTCCCTCTGGAAACCCCCCTCGAACCCCAAAATCCTCAGTCCCTCCCACCCCCCCTCCCTCCGTCCAGTGCTCAGGCCTATCCTACCTCGTTTCTCCCCCCCAATCCCCCGGAAGGACATCTCACTCAGAGCCCGTTTAGGGATCCTCCCCTTCAGGTGCAGTGAGCTGTAATAGGCGAAGATATCTCGGGCAGGGGATTTCTTTAAATTCAGTGACCAACAGGGAGTGAAATGGCTGCCAAAGTTCATCAAACTTATCTATGTCTTCAGCTAAGGTAAGTGACACCTTCTCCATCCCCAGCACGTGCCACAGCCTATGTAACCACCACGTAAGAGAAGGGACCGTAGTAGTGGGCCAATGGGTAATGATATTCTGCACCACAGAGCCCAGGGCTATAGCAATCTGATGTCCCCTACGGGAGCGCAAGGGGTATGTCAATCGATTGGTAAGCCCCAGTAGAATGTAGGTGGGGAAGCGCGGCAGTTCGGTCTTAAAATGGATATCAATGTGATCTATCACCTGCTTCCAGTAAGAGTGTAAAAGTGGACAGTCCCACAAGATGTGTGATAATGTGCCTACTTGCCCACATTCTTGCCAACAGGTTTGGGTTTTGCTGCGGTCCATCTCATGTATCTGTATGCATTGCCGGTCCCTATTTTCGGTGGAGGAAATGGCCAGAAATTCTCCCCTGATTACAGTCTTCATGGCCGCCCATTGGGTCGCCAAGGAGGTGTTGGTGTTGGCGTTGTGAGACAGATAGTCGCGGATAGCGTCCTGGATGCGTGTCACCACCGCTTTTCTATGCAATAAGGTGTCTCTGAGGCACCAGACCCTGGGGGGGATGATATCGGTGGCAACTGGATTGTCGTGTATACTGCGCATGGTCTGACAGGGAGATAGCTCCAATCTCCGTCGCAGTAGCTAAGGCACACACAGGCCCCGTGACCAGAAGATGGTCCAGCCTGGTGTACGTTTTATGCTCATTGGAGTAGTAAGAATATTCCCTATCCTGGGGGTGCGTACGGCGCCAGAGATCATGAAGATCAAGATCCGCCATTCGGTCCCTACACCCGAACGAAAATGCACCAGTTTGGGGGGTGCGCTGAGCGGACCTGTCCAGGACAGTGTAGAAGACCATGTTGAGATCCCCCCCAAGTACGATGTGCCTATCTGGCATGCCTGTAATGTCTGTCAAGGCCGAGTGTAATAAGTGCTCCTGGTACTCGTTAGGGCTATATAGGGACCCTATCGTAAACGTGAGTCCCCCTATCCTAAATCTGTATACCAGAAGCCTCCCCTTCTGTTCCGCACATTTGTGCAGGACCTCCCCCTTAAAATGCCGCACCACCAATATCGCCACCCCTGCTGTATTGTTGTTGCCAGAGGAAAAGAGTTGAGTTGGGAATTTGTGTGAGCGGAGTCGGTGGCAGTCGCGGGATAGCAGATGAGTTTCTTGTAATAAGCAAATGTCTGCCTGGGTGCTTTCTAAATGGGACAGTATTGCGCGCCGTTTTACTGGGCTATTTAAGCCCCACACATTAAGGGTCAAAATCTTAAAGGTTGTAGGTGGCATGTGTGACAGGGAAGTCTAAAGCGCTATTCCCCCGCCTGAGCGGCGGTTGGCGTGGAATTATGTCCCAGGGATTTGAGACCTGCCCGGAACGGAGCACTGGACAAACCACCCACCCCATCCCTCCCCCCCCTGTGGATAGCAACTGATCAACCGCCTTTCTTACCCTACCCTCCCCATCTTTAAACTCCACCCCCCCAACTTCCCAACCCCTACTCCCCCCAGCCCCCCCACCCCCTCCTCTCCCACCCGAACCCCAACTAGAAACACCAAACTGCAAACCATGGTCCCAGGTCTTCAGAACCAGTTCAGACCTGTGGTGAAAAACGTCTAGAGGATAATGTGGCAGTGGAGACCCCGCTGGCCCCCCGGCCCGTCCCCCCCGCCTGTGTGGGCAGAAAGCGGAAAAGGCAAACCCCATTTAGATGCTGTGTCAATGCTGTTTTGTCGTGTCCTTGGATACTTCTTGTATAGCAGCCGCCTGTTCCAGGTCCATCGTCTTCGGGTCTGGTTTCATTTCTGCTATAGGGGACCGCCTGTGCCCTACTCGTGGCCATTCTCCTCCAGACCTCCGCCTGGATCTGTCCTGCGAGGCCCGTGGTGAGGTGGTGTCTCCTTTCTCTTCCTCCCCAGGGTCGAGTCCCAGAAGCTTGCAGGTGTCGTGGAGGGAGCGGAGCTGGTGTAAGGTCCCCTTCCATTTGAAGACGAGCCGGAAGGGGTGGCCCCAGGAATATGGGACCCCATTGTCCCTCAGGAATGTCGTGGCTACCCTAAATGCTCTGCGCTTCTGTAGGGTGATGGCTGAAAGGTCATGGTACAGTGCCACTGGGTGACCCTGGAAGTGCAGGGGCTGTTTCTTTCGAGCTTCCTGGAGGATCCTTTCTTTCAGCGGGAAATCAGGCAGAAAGGCTAGTATATCTGGCGGGGGCAGATGCCCGCCGTGCCTGGCCAACTCAATGCTCTCTATCTATGCGGATCTCAAAGTCTGCCGTTTCCCCCAAGATGTCTCTGAACAATCCCTGCAGATATGCGGACACGCTGTTCCCTTCCGCTTCAGATGGAACTCCCCGGACGCGGATGTTGTTCCTCCGGGAGCGGTTCTCAAGGTCCTCCGTGTGTGCTTAAAGATCCACCTGCTGCTCCTGTAGGCGGATGACCTCCTGACTGAGAAGTTCCACCTCCTCGCTCCGTGCCTGGTCTGCCTCCTCCACCGTCGCTATCGTTTCTCCCAGGCCATCCACATCCCGGCGGAGTTCCCATTGGTCCTGCTTCAGAGTTTGAAAGTCCTCTCTGAGGGAGTTGAAGAGGGACTCGAGGAAGGATTTGGTGATGGGCGCTTCACCATCTTCCTGTCTCGTGCCACCAGTCAACACCGGAGAGGATTGGCTCTTGTGTCCTTTGGTAGCACCTTTAGTGAGCATGTCTGGGATTGTGCGAGACCCCTTACGCCCTGTGTTGGCCATCACGTCTTCCAATTCGTCTGGGTCCGAACTGAGGTGATCGACTGTGGCTTCCCCAGGCGGCAAGGTGTGCTATCACGTCATCTGTGGTTCTGTGGGATCTTATGCAATGGCAAGGGAAAGTCCCTGTCTCTGTGGTGCAAACCCTCCAACGTCTCGAAGTGTCCCTCATTGGAGACCATGTCCTCTACACCGTTTGCTGTTACCGGGATCCTCCCGCCACCACGGTGTCGCAGGCGCCAGTGCTCGGGTCCAGGGTGTAACGTAGGAGTAGGAAACTTGTGCTGGCCACCGTGCACCCCGCGAGCCTTCTCTCAGGGGCGTCACGTCGCCTCCGCCGTGTCGGTGTAGGGCGTAGGGGCCTGCCTGAATGTTCTGAATGTGTCTTTAGCAATGGCAGTGGTATTGTGCTGTCCGTTCAGCTGCCTCTCATAGGCTTTAGGCCGGGTTCCACGGTGCTGTGGCCCCTACTAGGTGCTCCCAGGCCCCCTCCGCCTTCCCCTCCCGGCTCGTGCCGCACTCACCCCCACCTCATGTCTGCCAGGTTGTTCCACTGTCTCCCGGTGGTCCGGGGGTGACCAGCTACTGTTTCTCTGCCGTGTCCTCCGCTGGGGCCCAGCGGACGTCCTCTCTCTCGCCTGCTGCTTTGTCTCCACCGCCTTCGGCCCAGACCCGCCGCGCCAGTCAGGCGGTCTGGCTCTTACAGTCCTTCTGAGCCCCTCTTCACCCCCTCGGTACTGGCCATCTCCCGCAGCGGCGCAGACCACGCGGCAGCCAGAGACCCCAACTCCTGCTGGGGGGTTACCCGGAGGCACCAGATGTGCAGGGTCTCACATCCCGCCAGCACGGCACTCAATGTCTGCTGGGCCTGGCCACTCCAAGTAGCGACCAGGCCCGCACCTTCACATGGGCCAGGCCCAAAGCCGGGGTCTTGAGTTGCACGGCGGGCCGTCAGCTTCCCCAGCACACCGCTGTCCCAGGGCTGCGATGTTCCCTGAAGGCACGCCGCTGCCTCTCCATTCTCCACGGGTCCCGCTTCTCCCAGCACTGATGCACAGTGTTATGCGAGTCTCGTTCAGGGTGCCAATCCCGGCACCACCGGAGCGACCACTCCTCGGTTCGCGGCCCCAGCTCCGCCGCCACGCCCGGCCGGGCACCTGGCGCCTCCAGCAGGGCTCTGTTCCGCTCTCCTGTCCATCTTTCTGCAGCCCAAGTGGGTGACAGGGAAGAGTGTTAGCCAGGGGTCAAGAATCACGCAGAATGAGGGGAGTTGAAGTGCTATAGGGGGGCAGAAAGGGGACTAGGGCCAGGGAGCCGCGAGAAGCACGTTCATTCAGGCCGCCATCTTGGCCACGCCCCCCGGGTCCACTAATTTAGAAATGAAGCAAGCCTTTGCTGATCTCTTAAAAAGTATCGAAACCCCCCTGATATTCATAGTCTGAGTTGTGGAAACATGAAAATCTATCCATTTATTTTTCTGAGCAAGTAGAAGCATTACTGATTCTAATAGATGAGTCTGCTGGAGCACAATAACCCGCGCATTAGAGTCTTGGAGATATTGCAAAATCTTGTCCCTTCTAGGTCTAGTGCGCAGACCATTGATGTTCCCGGAGAGGATCTGTAAACTATTCATAGATGGGGTAGCCGCCCTTACATCGTACCCATTTTTGACCCAAGATCCCCCTAGGCCTGTCTAACCCAGCCATGTTTACAACATAGGTACATAGGTTAATTCATAAAACAAAATTGTTAAGGAGAGAATGAGGATTAATTTTTTGTTTTTTACCTTGCAACAACAACCCCTGTACCTTGTGCCCAAACCTGACCCCCGGGAAACCTTTGCCCCAACTATCCAGACAAAGTCCAGGGAGTTGCACCTCACAGGCTCCCACTGACCCCCACTCCCTGAAAAGAAAGAAAGAAAAAAAGTAATATAAGCGAAAATGCCGACTTTCGTTATACATAAAAGTCATATAAAATTAAAATTTGCTAAATACCAATTCCATAACTACACTTAAGCCACAAGCTATTTAAAGATTAATAATAAGTAAGAGAAGGGAAAAAAATCCATGTAAAGACTTTTAAGATTATGCCCTTATGTTAAGTGTAGACTAAGCATGAAAACTGGATGGACCAAAGCAGAGTTTACCTGAGAGGAAAAGTGATAGGGCCTCTAGAAACTGAACCTGAATCTATCCCAATGGACCATTGTCTCTGCCCAAGTCCAGCAACAGCTCGTCGGCTGCCTGTACAGATCTGACATTGTGCGTTTTATAATTATGCATTATTTTTAGAGCAGCCGAAAACTTAAGATGTGCAACCGCCCCAAGTTTCCTGAAGTCCTCCAGCCTCCTACCCAACTCCCACTGCCTGTCCAGGGTTGCCCTGGACAGGTCTGATCTTATTTGAAATGGGAAGCCTTTGGCACTTAGGGTCTTCTGTTTTAATGCTTGGTTAAGAATCTGTTCTTTCAGAGAATAGGTATGGAAAATAACCAGGATCTTCCTGGGTTTAGATCTCTGTGGATTCCTCCTAAAGGGGTCCGTATGTATTCTTTGAATATCTGTTCCCAGGTGTTCTGTAGACTGGTCAAGTCCCAGAGCTTGCTTTAAGAGGGTGATCACATATTGTTTGATGTCAGCTCCCTTGCTCCACTCGGGAACATTGAGAATAGGGAGGCTATTACGTCGTGCGGTGTTCTCCAATATTTCTAATCTCTCAGAGAGTACAAGATCTTCTTTTTTGAGAATAATAATGTCTGACTCGGCCTTCCCAAGATGGGCAGAAAGACCTGCCAAAGTATTTTGCAAGGCCACCAATTCTAGCATTTAATACGTCGATTTTACTCTCCAATGACTTGCAAAAGCTTCTAATTTCCGTTATTCTCCAAATAAGCACTGTTCAGAAAAGAACAACAATGGGTGTTTAAACTGGCATCCCACATCCGGGGGCTTAATGATGATATTCCATGGTCAGTGTTAAACCATTAATCGAGAGACCTTAACGCTTGGTTCTAGTTCTTTTCAGCTGCCTACCTAGGCTCCTACAACACACGGCAATGAGTGCCTACTGCTACACTGCCACTCCCCACCAGGTAACCCATGATGTAACTACGAACGGTTTATACTTAGCCCTTCCCATGGCAGACGCTAACTGAATAAAATGGGGGGCACCAACAAGCTCACCGCTTACATATCTTCTGCCTATACCGGTCCCTCCCACTTGTTATATTACACCCTTCAGTACTATTATAAACAAGGGTAACAACGCACCTTTTGACTATTCCTTCCAGTCTTTGAACTCCCAGACAATGGCTTGCCCTCCGACCACTCCAGCCTTGGGCTGCCCCTCCCTACATCAACTCACTACCCACTTGCCGACTTCAATAAATCAAGTCATGTAGACTGTATACATTTCGTATACATTTTATCTCTACGAAGCGTCATGAACTTTCTACACAAACAGCTCTCAATAAAGTTTTCTTCTCAACTCTCAAGATGGTGGCATCGGTTAGCGCACTATGCTTCCTCACAATATCTCTTCTTAAATGTTACTTCTGGGAACGTTTGTCACAGGATAGCTCAAGGTTTTGGGTTGTGCACTGCCTCGTGTTCTATCGAAATCTTTAGTCGTGCTCAAAGGTAACACTCCCCTCCAGGAGTGTGAACGAATAATTCTAGTGTAGCAGACCTATAACACCATAGGTCTCTCACCCTTGGCACAGATGTGGGGGCTGAACTATATTCAGCTGGGAATTTTTTCAAAAGCTGTTTATCAATTAGTTTCACTCCAAACTTCACATTTTTTTAAACACAGTTCACTTGATTCTTTTCTTCTTCATATGTTTTTATTCACATATTTTAAACCATCTTCAAACACTTTTGTATAGTTCCAATGCATTTCGGTGCCCCCAGCGCCTTCATCAGGGAAAAATCTGAAATGTGCAAATAAACATACTTAATAACGCAAACTCTATCTTTCACAATTTATGCTTATGCGCAAGCATAAAAGTAACGGCTGCTCTAAACGTTAAACACGCAGTCTGTTTTAACCATCCTATTAGTCTGAAGTTCTATTGAGTTTAATCTAAACAATCACAAATGAACCTCTATATAAACGTTTTATCTTTTTACTACTAACAACATGCTCACAGCTAAAGCGCTCTGCCTGAATGCAATTGATCTTACCTCGCGTGCAATTCTAACACAACCTCCTCACTCCTCGCTGCATTCGTGCGGTTTGTTGTACAACACCAGTGTAAGATGGTTAGTTTACGTAGTGCATGTTATGCACGTAGGTGTTGGCTGTTACGTGCTTTTTTATGTGTCTAACTTTATTGACTATTGAGTGCCTGTACTAGATTGTGTGTAACGCTGCGCGTGCTCCTGCCGGTATCCATGCCAAAAATAGGAATCATTTCATAAGTAAATTTTTTGGATATGAAGCCTACATGTAACACAATTAACGTTCTGGATGTTAAACAGTTACAAATAACAAAGAAATTCTGTCCGATCATTGAGTCCATTCGGTTTGCGGCTGTTAAGATGGTAGATCCAGTAATTCTCTCGTTTAAGTAAGTTCTTTTTGTTAAGGGGACCCTCAGCTTTAGGAATTAATTCCAGGACACATGCCCGCAGTTGATTGATATGATGTCGTTTATCCAGGAAGTGTGTGGCCACTGTGGATTTAAGCATACCTGTTCTTATAATGCTTTTGTGCTCTGTTAACCTGGTTTTAAACTTTCTTTCTGTGTGTCCAACGTATACTGACCCACATGGGCATTTCAACATGTATATTATATTGATAGTATCACACGTGACGTTGACCTTCAATGGAATTTAGTATCCTTTCAAGGGGTGAGAAATTGTTTTACCCTTCATTATATTGTGGCAGTTACTACAGTTCATGCACGGTACTGTTCCTCTGAATGATTTCCGCGAGGGTTGTTCCTCCCTGGTTTTTATCATTTCTCCCAAGTTACAGCCTCTGGTATGGGCAAATAGTGGGTCTCCATCAAATATTCCTTTAAAGTCAGTTTCCAATTAGAGCATCTGCCAATGTTTCGTGATGATCTTCATGAATTGACAACTCACGTTTGAGAATTTACTGACTCATGTGATTCTATTGTCCACTGTTTTTTTCCTGATGGTCAGTAATTCTTCTCTCGGTTTTTGTTGTGCTCTTGTCAATGCTGTTTTTACGATGGTTGTAGGATATCCCCTATCCAAAAATCTATATTCCATAGTTTTCAACTGTTCTTGGCATTTTTCTGTATCTGAGACCACTCTCCTGACCCTGAGAAATTGAGAGTAGGGCAGGTGTGTTTACTTTTGAGAGACTGTGGGTGATGGCTTTCATACTGTATGAGATTGTTCCTGTCTGTGGGTTTACGGTACAGGTTCGTGCAAAATTTGTTTTCTTCTCTCGTGATTTCCACATCTAAAAATTGTATTCTGTTGCTGTGGATTTGCCAAGTGAACCCAATCTGGTCGTTACTTGTGTTTAATATTTCCAGTTGGTTTATCAAAGATTCTGTGTCCCCTTTCCATACGATGAAAATATCATCTATGAATCTTGCATACATGAATAAATCTGATGTCCATAGTTGATTCTGATAAATGTATTGTTCTTCAAATGTTGCCATGTACAATTTTGCGTACGCCGGGGCGGTGCAATTACCCATAGAAGTTCCACTACGTTGAATGAACCATCTTTTGTTGTACTTGAAATAACTATTCATGAGGGTAAATTCCATGAGCTCCGTCAAGAATATTTGTAAGTCGTGTGCATACGTCATGTTCCACTGCTTCTAATCCCTCTTGATGAGGTATTGACGTGTACAACGCCTTTACGTCTATTGTTGCCATCAAGATGTCTCCTTGGATATCAAGTAGTTGAAGTTTGTTCAAGAAATCTGTTATGTCTTTGATATAAGACGCGGATTTCAATATTAATGGTTGCATGTATTTGTCTAGAAATGTACCCACTGGTTCATGGAGGCTTCTTCTCGTGGACGCAATGGGGCGACATGGTGGTGTTTTCGCATCTTTATGTACTTTTGGTACCATGTATAAGGTGGGGCTGCTAGGGTTGTCTTGCATAAGATATTTCCGTGTTTTTGCTGTTATGATACCCTTTTCCTCTGCTCTTTGTAGGATGGATTGCAAAGCCTTTTGGATTTCTTCCGTTTGGGTTAATGTCAATTTCCATGTATAATTGTTCATCTTCGATATGTTCTTTGACCACTGTCTCATAATAAGATGTGTTTAGTATCACAAGTCCCCCTCCTTTGTCTGATTTCTGACATACGATTTTGTCGTTTTTGACAATTGCTCCGATTATTCCATATTCTTTATTAGTCATAATTCGTTTTTTGCTCTCTTTGTGGAAATTAATTTTGCTGATGTCTCGTTTGCAAAGTTCCTCAAATAGAGCAATGGTTTTGTGGCTGATCGGTGGCATATAAGTGCTGTGAGTCTTTAAACCATTTAATTCATCTGGGGGTTTTGGTCCTGTATCAATGGCCACATTATCAAAAAAATGTCGCAATCTCATTTTCCGAGTTAGTTTAAATAAACTCAAGTTCTAGTTTGTTGGTGTGTGCTGTCGATACATATGACAAGCCCTCCTGAAGAGCTTCAGTTTGATAGATTGTTATCTGAGATGTTGATCACCAAGTTCTTTATGTCTGTTGATGTTTCTTCGGTTTGTCTTTCTTGGTCATGGTCCTCGTTTGTGCTTGTGCTTTTTCTTTGATTTTTTCGGCCTCCCCTCCGGGGTCTTCCGCTTCTGTGGGGCCTTCTACTAAAAAAGGCACCTGAGTTGATGGACCTGCTTTCTCAGTTGGAGGTTGAATTCTGCTTTTGAAAAAATTCCCAGCTATATATAGTTCAGGCCCCACATCTGTGCCAAGGGTGAGAGACCTATGGTGCAACGTTTGTCACTGGGACAAAGAGCGAGGGTAGGATACCAACAAGTTGCCGTCCACCCAGCCGATTGGAGCAACAGTGTGCTCTAGTCCACCCCTGTCAGACTGTAGATTACGTACTGAGGGCGAGTCTCCTATCCGCAAACTGTATGAATGTTGAGGCTGATCTGAATGTTTTGACCGCTTTTCACAATCTCACCCGCTCACTATGCATGCCGCAAGATTGACCATCTACCCTTTACCAGGAAGGCACCGCCCACATTAGCCGCTGAGTGATCTTTACTTAATTAATTTGTGATCTAGGCAGTGATTTTACAAATGCTGACACCACTGTATTGCATGCCGCATCGATGTCCGATGCCCTCACAACGACCGAACCCTGCTTCCCCTCACGGGCGTCCATGTCATTCCCACTAGCCGCCACTGCCTTCTTATGCCTGCCAACCTAGGACCACACCATCCCTCCTGATCATGGGCTGGGCACTCGGGTGCAGTTGCTGTTTTTACGTCCACCTAAATCCTTTTAACTCAAACGTGATTGAGTGTTTGGATAATCAACCTTTATTCAAAAACATGGGTTCAAGTAAAAATGGGAGATGGCCGAACGCTAACTAACAAAATTACAACCATCAATGGCCTAAAACAGGGGTGCGTTCTGGCCCCCTGTCTATTCAATATATACACAGCTGATCTAGACCACAACCTACGTTCATCATTAGGTGACCCCCCAAAACTAGGAAATGTGAGAATAGTAAGCTTACAATATGCAGATGATATTGTACTGCTCTCCCAAACGCCTCGCGGGCTACAACGACTGATCAACAAATTAGTAGAGTACACAGATCTAAACCAACTACAGATAAATTTCAAAAAAACAAAGATCATGTGTTTTTCTAGACCACTGAAAAAAATACCAAAAATCATTTGGACGATCGACAGCAACCGTTTGGACCGTGAGGGGACATACAAGTATTTGGTATTTACTTTGGATTGTCATCTTAACTACAAACCACACCAAGAACAGCTACTATTTGCATTTAAAACTTTGCAAAAGAAACTCAGTGATAGTTCTACCACTCACTTACTAAAGGTTGTGGCATCAAAATTTCTGCCCGCAATTACATATGGTTCCGAACTTTTAAACTTAAAGGATGCAACATCCCTGAATATCGCCCAAAACCAGCCTCTTCAAAAAATTGTTTAATATTCCACGCCACATCTCTCAAGATCGGATTAGACTGGAATTTGGGCTAAAAAATCAAATCATTTCAAGACAAGGAGCGCTGGTAAAATACTACTGGAGAATGCGGGCAGCAAAGGACGACTCTCTGGCACATTATTGTTGGCTGGAGGTCGAAAAACAATCCAAATTGACTAATTCCGTTTATCCAATCCTGAAGAAATCGATCGAGGCTTTAAAGCTGGAGGAAGCATGGCACACCATACCGGCCTATCCGGAGTTTAAACAATTGGTCAACAAAATAATTAATCAAAGGTCCCAAGAACGGGATAAAGCCACGTTGTCCAAGAAAACACATGCATGGATGGTGCTGCCAACATATAAAAAGCTAAAGCCCCAATCATATCTTTCGGAACACTTTGCAAACCGAATGAAACAGCAACTAATTTTAATGAGACTGGGAGTGTGCCCGACTAAAGATTTAACACCAATTTGGAAACGCACCTGGCCTTCAATGGACTGCCGCCTCTGTGGACAAGGAAAAGAATCAGTGCTCCACTTACTTTGTATTTGTTCTGTACTATCCTCCAACCGGAAAGAACTGCTGCGGCCGTTAATGAAAAAAGAGCAGATAAGGACCTGCAGATCCGCAGTAATAAAATGTTTAGGAGGATCAACAGTGCAATTGGCATGCAAATCATTAAAGTTCCTAAGCCTGGCGGCAAAAGCACTAGAAAAGAAAGAGACGGAACTTGATTTTGAAAAACGATTAGCTAATCATCTTGAGCCAATTCAAGAATAAGAAACAGTCATCACAAACTAGAACAATTATCATAAGACTAAAAGGACTAATTGCACTGCTGTTTTTCTTTGCTTCCTTTGTTTCACTGATCAAAAAGGTTTTAATGTGAAGTCATTAATTAATGTCTATTTTACTCACGAATTTTAAGTTACAAGCGTTAACGTGTTTTTAGCGGTTAATCCGCTCTTTTTATGATTTAAACCAAATCAAATAAAAGTAATCAATATCTATATCTATCTGGCATCAGACAATTGACCTAGCATATACAACACCCCACGATAAGATGGTAAGCACTTCATACCTCACTACTAGTCCCCTGTAAATTGCTAAAGAGGGTTCTACGGCTGTCAAACCTGACCTAACCATTTCACTTGCCGGTTTATTTCCCACTAAACGGCGAGTCACCAACATTCAACCGCACGGCCCTCTCGCAGTCAGACTTTACACAAGTGACCATTGGCACTTGACTCCTCGATGTAAGTCTTAATGAGAGGCCGCCACACCCGCACCCGCACCTGTTTTTACCAAATCCCGCTCCATTGTACATAGTGTTTTTAACAATACTCCATTTTTTGTCTCCTTCATTCCCACAGGTCTTCAACTGCCCAGTACAAATCTACTAGTGCCCCACATCAGGCAACCATGGCAAACAATAGGAACCTGCTATTAGTTGTGCACCACACCATCACATAGGTCCTGAAGAAGTGCCACACAACTCTTTCTGAGCGACAAGGCATGAAACATGTCGGCCCTATACACTGTTTCTGCCCATTAGGAACATATCCCCACAGGGCATCCACATATTTTTAATTAGGCTGGATCTACCTGAATCATTAAAATGACCTGTGAATAGGACTGATCCAGACTTATTTTAAAACTCTCTTCACATGCACCACTCTTTCCCTGTACTCTTACCTGCACGCACCCCACGGCTTCTTCTAAAAAGATCTCCGGCAAAGAGCCCCATTTACGGTGAGCTCATCGGGCATTGCAGCGCCGCCCCGATGAAGCGCAAAGCCCTATGATGAAGCATGACACCTCTCGGGGTGTGTGAGGGCATCATGAAGAAAGACCAGTCTTTCCCCCTCTCTTTACCCCTCCTCCTCCCACTCTAGGAACTGCATACTACTTTGTCTCAACTGACATCTATGCATATGTATATCCCTGAGACACATGGCAAATTTGTGAAGGTGAGTACTAGCTGTATCCCCACTGCACATCAACAACAATCTCACGACCCCCCAAGTAGGCACACGTCCATGTGTTGAATAGGGCTGAGTGAAGGTGTGACCTGAATTGTAGCAGGCCAGGAGTGGTTTCCTACATCCCATGTGTCAACAGAACTTCACGACTCATACCTACTTGCACACATCTGTGTGGACACATTCTGTAATGATGTATGACATTGCTCCACATGGTCAGAGGTTGGACACCATAATCACATTGCTGAAGTCACATAAATTCACATGTCGGCCAGCACCTACCCCAAAACAATATCTGGCTCACAGAGGTTGAGCTTGCAATAGGGACACACCCCCTTTGCACATGCATCAATAAGTCTACCACATCGCTGCGCTCGCGCTGTTACTAGCGCAGAGTATTTTAAAGCTTCCTTGTTTTCCATTTGGGTTCGTTTTTGTTGTATTTACCCCTGCTTTTAGCCTGCTTGCCTGCAGCTCGCGCCCCTCTCTCCCCACACCTGCATTTAAAAAACGGCATTCTCTGCCTGTAAAGCACCACCACTTTGGTGGGTCCGGGTCCTGGGGGTCACATTGGGCGCCATCTTCCTTTGGGACACCTCAGCCAGCGGCGGCCGCCATCTTGGAGCGGACTCGCACGCTCAGGGCTGATTGGAGCGCCTACTTAAGGCGGGCCTTTGAGTAGTGGCGGTTAGACCATCTACCACATCGCTGCGCTCGTGCTGTTACTAGCGCGGAGTATTTTAAAGCTTTCTTGTTTTCCATTTGGGTTCGTTTTTGTTGTATTTACCCCTGCTTTTAGCCTGCTTGCCTGCAGCTTGCGCCCCTCTCTCTCCTCACCTGCATTTAAAAAACGGCATTCTCTGACTGTAAAGCACCACCACTTTGGTGGGTCCGGGTCCGGGGGGTCACTTTGGGCGCCATCTTCCTTTGGGACACCTCAGCCAGCGGCGGCCGCCATCTTGGAGTGGACTCGCACGCTCAGGGCCGATTGGAGCGCCTACTTAAAGTCGCTCCCTCACGCGCAGCGTGACGCGCAGGTGGACGCCTTCGATTAGCCTGAGTCGTGCCGGAGTCCTGCCCGTCTGCGCCCGTCAGCGTCCCGGAGGCGCTGGGGCGGCGGGGGACCCCGGTCTGGCGAAATCTTGGCCGAGATGATTTGCTATTCCTCTGCGATGTTGCGGGAGATGCGGGGCCACTCTTGCTCCTGCCGCTCCGTCTTCCCTGGGCGGTTTAAGGGTAAACGACGTTGCCCGGGCTGTGGCTGGACGCCTTCCTGGACTCGTGTTAATGCCCCTCGCCCAGCAACAGCTGGCGTGAAGCATCTCTGCCTGCTGCTGAATACGAGGTCGGTAGGTTGCCATGCCCTGCATATTTACGATCTTCTTGTCAGGGAAAATCCCCTATGTCAGTTATTGACTGAAACCTGGTTGGGAGAGGCTTCCAATCCAGATGTTTTCTCAGCCATTCCTTCGGCGTATAACATTTTCCGGCAGGATAGAGTGAAGGGAAGGGGTGGGGGAGTGGCGGTAGTGGTGAAGAAGAGCGTTTCCTGCTCAGTGCTTCCCCTGAATTCCATTGGGAGCGCTGAGTCGCTCGCCTTCACGCTCAGACTGTCCCCGGGCCAGGCTGTGAAGGGGTTGCTGGTTTACAGACCACCAGGCCCTGTGGGTTCCTTCCTGGAAGATCTGCAGACGGCTGTCTCAGAGTTGGTGCTGACCACTCAGCATTGTGTCTTGGCCGGTGATTTCAACTTCCACCTTGACGCGGCGGACGACCCGGACGCGGCCAAATTGCTGGATATTACATCGCCGCTGGGTCTTATACCGTTCGTGTCAGGGCCACCACATGAGAAGGGCCATACCCTGGATCAGGTGTTTTCGTCTGTCCCAATTACGGAGGTTGATACTCTGCCGGTGCTCTGGACTGGTCACAGGTTGATCAGATTTTCGGTGCTGGAGAGTGCGCGGCTGGACAACAGCGCCTCTACCTTGTCTAGACCGGCCTCAAGAGCGTTGCACAGAGTGACACCTGACATGCTCGAGCAGGCGCTTCTGGATCACCCATGCCATCTCTCAGGTGACTTGGAAAGCGACACCGAGACTCTGCAGCTATGGCTCACTGACAGGCTGGACGATCTTGCCCCTAAGGCAGCCCCCCGGTCCACGGCGGCACGGCAATATGCACCGTGGTTTACGGAGGCGCTTCGTGTGGCTCGCAGCCAATGTAAGGTGGCCGAGAGGGCCTGGCGCCTTCTGTATGATGGGGAGGCTAAACTCGCCTATAGGGCGGCGGTGAAGGCCTACCATCGGGACATTCTGGGAGCTAGGAGGGAATATCTGGCTAGGAGGATCGAGGCATCTGCCAACTCCTGTAAGGAGATCTTCACCATTGTGAAGGAGTTTACTACCCCTAGCTCCCATTCGCCCCCATTAGTTTCTTCGGATGCCTGGGCATGTGATCTTGCCAGGTTCTTTACCAATAAGATTAAGGCGATTCAGGCCTCCTTTGCGGAGGGACCGGAGGATGGAAGCGGCATCACCGAGGCGGGTTGCGGGCCTCCGCACACACCTATGGTGGTGTTGTCTGATTTTCCTGCTGTTTCCAGCGATGTGTCCAGGCTGCTGCTGGCCAATCTTAAATCTGGCTCGCCACTGGACCCCTGCCCCGCCAAATTTTTGGCTGGGATGGTGGCGGTGGTGAACCCGCTGGTCAACCCCATACTGAATGCCTCCTTGAGGGAGGGGAGGGTCCCTAGCTCTTGGAAAAGAGCGATGGTGATCCCCCTCCTAAAAAAATGGGTCTCGACGCTGAGGCTTTGGCCAATTATAGGCCAATTTCACTCCTTCCGGCTCTAGCGAAGATCACGGAAAAACACGTCCATGGCATCCTGTCGAGCTTTTTGGAAGCTAACAATCTGCTCCACCCATCCCAATCCGGTTTCCGTCCTAATTTTAGTACGGAAACGGCTTTGCTGGAGGTCACTGAGATCATCAGGGGGACCTTGGATGTCGGCGGTAGGGCCATGTTGGTCATGTTAGACCTATCGGCGGCTTTCGACACCGTCCCCCATAAGGCGCTTTTAGCTAGGCTTTATGACATCGGCCTTAGGGGGACGGTGCTCAGGTGGTTCACATCTTTCCTTGAAGGCCGCCGCCAGACGGTCTGGGTTTCCCAGAGTTCTGCCGAGATGCCGCCACTGGGAGTTGGGGTTCCACAGGGCTCTGTGTTGAGCCCCACGTTGTTTAACATCTTTATGTCCCCTTTGGCGGCCTTGGTGGAGGCATACGGGGCCCAGATCGTCTCCTACGCCGACGATACGCAACTCCTCTTCACATGCGGGAAAGACCAGGAGTTTGATGGAGAGAGAATTCGGGACTGTCTTGCACTGGTCTTCGACTGGTTCCAGCGGAACAGTCTGAGGGCCAACTCAAGCAAGTCCGAGGTTCTATTCTTTGGTTGCGTCGCTGATCCAGAGTGGCAGCAATGGTGGCCTTCCGACATGAGTCCTCCTGCACAGTCTTCCTTGGTGGCTAAAAATCTGGGTGTCAAGCTGGACAACCAGCTGTCGCTGAGAACACATATTCTCGGTCTGGCTGGCACCTGCTATGGAATCTTGAAAATGCTCCGTAAATTTCTGCCCCTGCTGTCTGAGGAGCACAGGCGGATTACTGTGCAGGCTCTTGTTGGCTCAAGGTTAGACTATGCCAACGCCCTCTTTCTTGGCCTCCCTGATTACCTGGTTCAGCGTCTACAGGTGGTGCAGAACTCCGCCGCCCGGGCGATTTTTGGCCTGCGTAGACGAGCCCGAGCCTCCGGGCTGCTACAAGCGTTACACTGGCTGCCCATCCGGAAGCGGATTCACTTCAAATCCCTGACTTTGATGCACAAAGCCTTGTTTGGATCAGGGGCTGGATATCTGCGGCGGAGGCTGGCTTTCTATCGACCAGTCCGCTCCTTGCGTTCGGAATCCCTTTATAAAGCGGTGGTCCCGCGGGTGAGGAAGGCCCGCACGGGAGGGCGTTCTTTCAGCTGCAAAGCTCCCCAGCTGTGGAATTCGCTTCCTCTCTCGCTCCGTAGCACTGCCAATCTGCTCCAGTTCAGGAAGAGCCTGAAGACCTGGCTTTTTAATCTTTAGGCTGTTTCTAATGTTTCTTTTTTGTCTCTTCTTTCTTTTTCACTGTGTTGTGTTATTTTTACTCTGAGTTGCAGGTGGAAAGCGCCGGGACACTCCTTTCGAGTAGCCGTGCGCTATATAAAAGCTTCATAGCATAACATAACATAACATAACATAACAAGTTCCTCCCTGTGTAGGGACGTTGCTCATTGTGGCACACAAGTGGACAATGAAATCAACACACCTCCCAGTTATACACCAATGGGGTGGCATAGATTTTATTGGCATGTGCATGTCAGTACAGATGAAGCAAAAGCCACAACAGGCACAGACATGCTTCAGACATTTACAGGCAGCATTGGCACATATCGACGTTCAGAAAATGTTGGTGCAAATATGGACAACAATAGTCACAGATGGCAACACTCCCAGCCCACCTTGCCTTGCTGAATGAGTCATGTGTTATTTGGCGCCTGTCCATTGCCCTGTGTGAGGGTGCACGACTCACTGCCCAGGGGATCTGCATAGTGCTCTGCCACCGGAGTGCGCCGATTGTCTGCTCTGCTGACAGTGATCAGGTGAAAGGGTTCAAGTTCAAGTTCAAGTTCATGCATTTGTAGAGCGCACTACTCACCCAGAGGGTCTCAAGGCGCTGGGGGAAGGGGTTCATTATTAGTCGAACAGCCAGGTTTTAAGTTCTTTTCTGAAAGAGAAGTGGTTCTGGGTAAGGCAGAGGTGGGTGGGGAGTGAGTTCCAGGTCTTGGCAGCCAGGAAGGAGAAGGATCTGCCACCCATGGTGAATTTCCGGATTAGCGGGACTGCGGCGAGGGCATGATTGGACGATCTCAGTTGGCGGGTGGGTTTGTAGAAGGACAGTCGAGTGTTGAGGCATTCGGGTCCTAGATTGTAAAGGGCTTTGTGTGAGAAGGCGGAAAGTTCTTCTTTTGTTAACGGGGAGCCAGTGGAGGTCTTTTAGATGTTCAGTGATGTGATCTTGGCGTGGGATGTCTAATATGAGTCTCGCTGACGCGTTTTGGATGCGCTGGAGTTTTTTCTGTAATTTTGCTGTAAAGTGTGTTGCCATAATCCAGTCGGCTCATGACCAGTGCGTGGGTGACAGTCTTTCTTGTCTCGAGGGGAATGCAGCGGAAGATCTTTTTGAGAATGCGAAGTATGTTGAAGCAGGAGGACGAGACGGCGTTGACTTGTCTGGACATCGAGAGGGAGGAGTCTAGGATGAAGCCAAGGTTACCTGCATGTTCAGTGGGTGTGGGTGCTGCGCCCACCGCGGAAGGCCACCAGGAGTCGTCCCAAGCCGAGGGGGAAGATCCTAGGATGAGTACTACTGTTTTGTCTGAGTTGAGTTTTAGGCGGCTGTGTTTCATCGATTTGGCTACTTCTTTCATGCCATCGTGAAGATTGGTTTTGGCGGTGTTGGGGTCTTTGGTGAGGGAGAGGATTAACTGGGTGTCATCGGCGTAAGAGATGATGTTGAGGTTGTGTTGACGCGCGATGGAGGCGAGAGGACTCATGTAGACATTGAATAGGGTGGGACTGAGTGAGGATCCTAGAGGTACGCCGCAGATGACTTCGGTGGCCTCTGAGTAGAATGGGGGAAGTCGGACTCTTTGAGTTCTCCTAGCGAGGAATGAGGTGATCCAGTCCAAGGCTTTTCCTTGTATGCCGATGTTGCTAAGGCGATGTATAAGGGTGCTATGGCAGACTGTGTCGAAAGCGGCGGATAGGTCGAGTAGGATGAGGGCCACTGTTTCTCCATTGTCCAGGAGTGTTCGGATGTCGTCGGTCGCTGCAATGAGGGCGGTTTCGGTGCTGTGTTTGGCTCGAAATCCAGATTGAGATGGATCAAGGGAGTTGTTGGATTCAAGGAAGGCAGCGAGCTGGCTGTTGACGGCTTTCTCGATGACTTTGTCCGGGAATGGGAGGAGGGATATGGGTCGGTAGTTTTTAAGATCAGAGGGGTCTGCTGTGGGTTTCTTCAGAAGGGCGCTGAGTTCGGCGTGTTTCCAGCTTTCTGGAAAGGTGGCAGAGTTGAACGAGCAGTTGATGACATCACGGAGATGGGGTGCGATGATGGAGTCAGCTTTGTTGAAGATGTGGTGGGGGCAGGGGTCAGTGGGCGAGCCAGAGTGGATTGAGTTCATGAGGCGAATGGTGTCTTCAGTGGTAATTGGGTTCCAAGCGTTGAGGTTGTTAGTTGGCGGAGTAGTATCTGAGGGGGGTGGGGAGGGTTGATCGCTGGGAGAATTCTCGAAGCTGTTGTGTAGGTCGGCAATTTTGTTGTAGAAGAAGGAGGATAACGTGTCGCAGAGGTCTTGGGAGGGAGTGATGTCGTTAGATGCTGCGGTGGGGTTGGTGAATTCTTTGACGATGTTGAAGAGTTCCTTGCTGTTATGAGTGTTGTTGTCGAGACGGTCCTTGAATGCTGATTTCTTAGCAAATCGAATCAGTTGGTGGTGTTTGCGGGAGGCTGACTTGAGGGAGGTCATGTTGTCTGAGGTTGGGTTTTTTCTCCATATCTTCTCCAGAGTGCGGCAAAGCTTCTTGGATTTTTTAAGGTCATCATTGAACCAGGGAGCCTTTTTGCTGGCTGAATTGATCTGGTGCTTTTTCAAGGGTGCTAATTCATCAGCGCTGTGGGTGATCCATTGATTGAGATTGGTGGCCACTTGGTTTGGCTCCAATGAGAGGGTGGGAGGGTTTTGGTTGAGTGATGTGAGGAGTTGGTCGGAAGTGATTTTGTTCCAGTTTCTCCTAGGAATAGGTTGTGGGCTGTTGTGGGTCAGGGTGGTTTTGTAGCTGAAGTGAACACAGCTGTGGTCCGTCCAGTGGAGGGCTGTAGTGCGATCGAAGGAGATGTGCTTGCTGGAGGTGAAGATAGGGTTGAGCGTGTGTCCGGCTACATGGGTGGGGGTGTCAATGAGTTGTTTGAGTCCGAGATTGGCCAGGTTGTCCAGAAGGGCGGTGGTGTTGCTGACGTGTTTGTTTCCAAGGTGGTAGTTGAAGTCTCCTAGAAGAATGTAGTTCTCGGAAGCGAGGGCATGTGGGCTGACGAAGTCTGTGATGTCATTGCTGAATTGAGTGCGGGTGCCTGGGGGCCTGTAGATGAGGGTGCCTCTAAGTGTGGTCCTAGTGTCATGTGCTTATCTAGGTTCCTGATCGATACTGTGACCTTATGCCCCTATTCGGCTATAAAGCCCTTTATTCCCTATATTGGCATAACCGTTCAAGTGCGATTTTCTGAAAAGTCATCTCTGGCCTCACACGAGCAGAGCCACAGAGCCACATTCCAGCATGACTCTCTGCTACTTCCTTTGCGACCAATTAGTGCAATGACAGAGCAGCAGTCACTATCTGATATTCCTAGATAACACTCCGAGTTCTTCAACAAGATAAAAACTTAGCAAACCTGGAAATCCCCGCTTGCTATGTTTTGATTAGTAATGGAACTCTAATGAGCAACTGATAACTATCACTTCCTAGTGACATCTTTAATTGACGTCTTATGTCCAGCAAACTTGCGTCAAACCCGGCACCTGTCAGGTATAAATATTACCAACGTTGCCTTAAGCAATGAGCGTTGCCTGTTGCTGATGCCAGCTGCCTGCATGACCCGTGTTGGTAAAAACTAGCACTCTGTCGCTGCAGCCTGCTATCCTGTGGTGGTGAAGCTACTGATTACCATTATCGCCGCTACAGCGCGAACTGTGGTTCAGTACGCTTGAGGAGCCGTGCAGCCGTCCTCTGCGAAGACATCCAGCCCAGCTGCCCGCGGACGCTGTCACCCCTCCTTCCTCGACGCGCTGAGAGAAGCCGCTGCATTTCTCGTGCAGAGAAATCCAGTCCCGGCGCTTCCGGTTTACCCTCGCAGGTGACTGGGATATCGAGAGAGACCCCTGAAGGAGATACCAATCCTCCATCATTCTATTCAGAGGTATGGTGTTGACTAAACCCTTAGAAGAGAATTCTTGAAACAAACCTTGGCAAAACCAACTTAACTTAAGCTACTTACTTACTCCCCCTTCTCACGTGTTAGGCTTAGGTCAGGCACACCGGGGTAGGCTTAGTTAGAAGCACCAGTTGAGTATGTTAGCCTAATGTATATATGACTGTATATATGTTTTATTACTTTTAAACCATTGTATGGCTAAGAAACCATATCAATGCTTTTACAGTTCTATTTCGCAATTCTTATCTTACTGTACGTACTTTTTATAATAACAGTTATTGCAATTGTGGCAATACATTTCTCTTGTACGAGAAGAAAGACTGTTCAATAAATGTTAACCTTTATTGATACACGCCCGTCTCTCTATTCTCTACATATTGTGAAAGTAAACTGCACTAGACTGACTGAGTGAAATCTATGTCTATTGTTTCACACGACCCTAGAGATCGACTCTTGATCTGAGGAGCAAAGTTGTCATGTTGCACGGTTGTTGGAAAACTGAATCCCTTCTTGTCTGTGCCAGGGAAGCTGATCACTTCCTATGCAGAGAAGAAAGTTTCCAGTGACCTCTGAGCTAGTTGGTAACACAACCCAATTAAGTTTAGCATAGTCAGTGGAGGCCTGGAATATAGCCAGTTCCACGTCGATACTACTGTTTATGTTATTCCAATGCGCAGGGCCTAGTGGGAAACTAGGAACTACACTACACTAGGGTCGGTGTGAATCTGAAAGTGGAGATGTTCGGCGGTTGCAAGATTATCATCGGGGCTGGTCGTGACTTTGATGGTGTTCTTATGGATGATGGCGATTCCTCCTCCTATTTGGTTGGTGCGGTCTTTACGGGTAATCTTGTAGCCCTCCGGTATGGCTATGGCGATGTTGGGTGCTGATGATGTGTTCATCCAGGTTTCTGTGAGGAAGGCGATGTCCGGTGAAGCAGTGTCGAGTAGGTCCCAGAGTTCTGTAGCTTGTCTGTGGACCGAGCGGGTGTTGAGCAGGATGCACTTCAGGTGGTTAGCGTCGGGCTGCGTGTGGAGGAGGTGGGTTTGGTGAGGGTCCTGGAACAGTTGAACTTGCAGGAGAGGCAGGCGAATGGACCGTGGGTACGTCCTGGGGAGGCTTCGCAGCATTGTGGGGCGCATCCGGGGTTGAGGGCGAGGAGGGTTGCGGCATCGTATATGATTCTAGTGGGCTGGGTATGGCAGGGGCCAGGGGGACAGGCGCTGGGCATGGTCCAGGCGCGGACGGGCGTAGACGGGCTTACCTTTGGCGCACCTTCGGCGCACATGGGGCGCGATCGCTGCGCGTGAACGCTGCGCGCAAATACTTCTGACATATATGGATAGAGGGGAGGAGGGGCGAGGGAGGGTCAGCTGTAAAAACAGTTCAAAAATACACAATTTATGCGAGCGTCAATCAAACCGCAGCGTGAAATAATATCAAAAGTGATACAAATGGCAATTTCAGTTGACAGAGGCACTCGCGCTATAGTGCTATGCAGTTAGGAGGCGCTATGCAGGTAGTCTGAATGCGAGAGTAGGAGGCAAGGGAGCGCGGGTACGATACCAGGCAGGAGCTGTGGTGAGGGAGCGACCGCTTCTGAAAGCGCCAGAGTGGTCACACAGGGTCAGACAGGATCACATGTCATGCTACATTGCCATGTATGTGCTCCCCCCAGAAGTGTGTCCGAATTGGCAATGTTGCCACGCAATGCTGTGTTGCTCTGACCATGGTCCTGTATCACCTTGCAATGGTGTGTGTACACACACGATGTTCCACGCGCATGCATCCAGAGTCTGGACGATGGCAGACATGTCCACTGTTGGGTGAAGGGATATGTGAGCAATCCCCACAATGCAACAAGTTGTTGGGACCTGTGCTATGGGTCACAATCGGATGTGGCTGCAGGAACGTAGTTAATCATCCATGAATGCCTGCGCAGCGTCATGTGCAATGTGTTCTAATAGTTCGTCATTGTCATGTTAAAGGAACACCAGGGTGAGCCAATCCATTAACTGGTACCGACAGGTGTGCTCAGCCCACGCCATTTCACCAATCTGCAACACAGTCCAATAGGGGCAATGTGGTCACTGTACATGAGGAATTGTGCAATCTCGCATGCACAACTGCCAATATATACGCAGTATGTCAAGGCATCCCATGCACAACTGTCTCTGTTACATTCCTGTTCATGTTCCAACAGGGGGCACAGACACAAGTCATATTCCAATTCATCTACGGTTGTGTTGGATAGGCAGACATCCATCGAACACTCGAATGTGCATGTTCGGCTTGGTCTCAGGTGAGGTAGGCAATGCGGAAGCTGAGCCGGTAACTGTTCCGCAGCCCTGCCAGTGGCACTGCACCCAGTAAATGCAGCATATGTGCACGGTAGTGTTCCATTTGACGGGGGTTGTGCATGTGTCCAGTATGGCCTGCCATTGCCTTGGTGTGTCTCGCGGAACTGGCAGTCTTCTGTACTGCGGCAGTTGTGTGGAGGATATGCCACAGCTCTGAGCAATGATTCGAATGTGTGTGCAAAATTGGGTTGAATGGTTTGCTGTTTCCTTGAGTGTCAAGGGCATCCCATGTGGGGTTACCTCAGGCAAGGGCTTCTGTGAGTGGGTTGTGGATAAGTCAGAGAGTTAATTTGCACAATGCGTGGTGTGGGAGTCATCTCCATCTGCCATGGCATCTCTCTGAGGGTGTTCCAGGCGAGTTCTGGACCAAGGTCAGAGGTGCAGGTGTCCTCTCGCCTTCTGCATTGGAACAATGGAGCTTTCATCCCTGATGTTTGTCTGACTACTACTTGCGTTTTCAGAATGTGATGTAGCCTTCGTGCTGAGATTGGGACACAGCCTTGGGCTCATGGTGTACAGATGGTGATGCACACATACATGTTGGCATGTGTGTGGTGCAAGACCGTGCGCTGCTTATGCAATCTTACTCCGTCTCTCTCCCTCGCTCTCTCCCTCCCTTTCCTTTGTTGGGCACATGGCACACTGTCTTCTGTTGGATTTGGTCTTCCAGGCTGTGCCCTACGGATTGTGCAGTGAGGACCCACTAGGACTCATCAAATGGTTGTTTTGGCTTTTGTTTGTATGGTATTTTTGCGTTGGTGATTGCATTGCTGTATGACTGATTCTCCATTTTCTGGCTCCGCATGTATGCTGATTTTCCTCCTTGTGCGACATCAAGCAAAATCTTTGTTTTGGGATTCGTGGCGTTGGTGTGCAGTTTCTTTGTATGGGGTTGGGGTGGACCCGGGGGGTTGTTGCGGGCCTGAGTGTGGCGTTGGTGGGTTTTGTGGCCCTCCTGGGGTCCGTGCTGCATGTTCAGTTGCTTGCGGCAATCTGTTGTTCTTCATGTGTGGCTCTGGGCTGTGCTGCTTTTTTTGGTGCACTCTGTGGTCCAACTTTACACCAGGTCAGATTATGTATTAATTTCCTGCTGCTAACGAGCCCTATTGCATGTTTTGTGTTCTTATCGCTGATCTGGCTGGTTTTGAATGTTGAGGTGTTGTGTTGTCGCAGCATTTGGCACGGGAATGCCTACTCTGCATCTCATTCTCAATAGTTGCGGGGGTCCTCTGTGGTGATATTTTTTGCAGCTGCTATTGTGGGTAAACTGGTGCTGTGGGCTGTTAGCACCAGCTAGTGAATGGGGTGGTAAATTTATCACGACTTTGGCTGCAAAAAGTAAAAAAAATAGCTACTTGTGTATATGCCCCAAGGTTGAAACCCATGTTGCTGATGTATGAATGAACATGTGACATCTGGGAAACAGTCTTTACAGCAAGGTTTTTACTACATTGTACCTTTACCAAGCATGGTCCCCCCAAAAAATACACTGTTTGTATATATAAACATATATATATAAACAATGCGTGGTAGAGGCATTCGTTGTAAATGCATATGCGTTCTAAAAAAATGTGAGGTGAAAAATGCGTGGTCAAGGCAGGCAGAGTATTTTCCTGTGTTGTTCCATCATACAACCGTGACATCTGTTCCCTTCCATGTGCAACAGATCTGCACAACTTTCGTGATAGTGTGTTAAGTGAAACGGCTTCAATTCTTAGCTTGTTCACATTAACCATGGACATAAATGCTAATGCATTGCAAATTAAATGAAATTAAACCCAATTAATATTTATGCTAATGAATGATATTTTGAGACAGCTACAAATGCCAGCATATTTTTTAGGGGTGGGCAATATATTCAGCTCCCCTGGCAGAATTAGTGAAATTGTGGCTTCTCCATGTTTTGCTAGTAACACAGATTCCTGGCCAAATTCCACTCACCATTGGGGTAGAGTTTTCTTTCATCTGTGGTTTGAAAACATTTGCATGTGTGAGATTTGTTGTCACCTAGCGTGATAGGTTGCCAGGAGGGCACCCAGCAAGATTTCTCCAGCACGAGCTGTTGCAGGCTTTTGCAACTGTTGCTTAAGTAGAAAATCTACTTGAGGGGCAGCAAAATAGATTCAAGGTGCTGCTCCCAATAATGCGCTGCGTGTAGCGGTTCACACTGAGTGTTCACTGTGGAACGAGCTCCCGACACTAAATTACACGGCAAGTAGCACTCCATGCCTATTTCTGCTCGTTTGGGGAATTCCGCAGATTTTTGATGAGCTTTTTTGTATCTCCGCAGAAATCTTCAGAGCGAAACTCTGCTAGTTCAATACAAGCGTAATATTTTCATATGCTCAAGTCATTATAGTAACATAAGTACATTCCTTGACAACTTTTCTGCAGGAGCTGACTTGATTATGTTCAGACATCTAGAGGATAAACTTAGGGACAAGTAGTCAAACTTAAATGCATACCGATTGGTTACTGAAAAGCAGTTCAAATACCAACATGTTAGCAGTCCCCAGAATCAGTCATCTTGTAGTAAAGTGAGAATACAGATGAGAAAGTTAAGTGGGACCAATCTGGGCTGAATAGATAATAGAGAGACCTTGTTACCTCCAAGGCTTTGCAGAAAATGTTAATAAGTGAACAACTCTGGGTTGCTTGGGAGTTCACTTCAATCTGTGTATTTCTGTCATTCCCTGTTACCATGGGCTTTGGCTCCTGCTCTGCCGTCAGATATTGTCACAACTGTGCTCACTGCCTTCTCCTGCATTTTACCCATGAGATTATTTCTATGGACTGATGAGTGTCCTGCTTTTCTTCTGATACTCTTGTAGACTACTCATATGGTATGCATCGGTGCCAGATGCTGCTCTAGTATGGTCTTCTTTTCAGTACTTCATTTAACTGACAGTTATTTGAGCCTCTACACTAGCCCACCTTTGACTTGCTTGCTGAGCTGCTCATTTGGTATTTACTGTCTCCAGTAGGCATGGATTTGTAATGCTTATCGAAAGGTTATACAATGCAGAACATTCTGATATCTGGAAAGTATTTTGACTTTTTACTTTCATTATAATTACCATTAACATTACTTCCACTAACCTCAACAATTATTAACACCACTATTACCACCCATGCCAACATTGCCAATAACACATCATCACTACTACCCCTACCACCCTTAACATCATCATTACTACCACCACCCCCTGTACCGCCATTAAGACCACTACAATTACACCACCTTTAACATTACCCACACCACGACTACCATTACTAGCATTTGAATTACTACCATAATTACCTTCACCACTACCACCACCACCATTATCACTACCGTTATAGTCACCTTTTCCACCACCAGCACTGTCTTTGCAATCTCCACCAATAGAATCCCCACTGACATCATAACCCCAATGGTAGCATTTTTATTGGGCTCATATTCTCGTGGAAAATAATAATGATAATATTGATTCTTTTGATGGATCTAACCAATACGCACATTCTGAACAAGTTTAATATTATGAATAGAAGTGTGATTATTAATGTAATTAAGATGTGCCATATATTCGCAAAATCACAATATTGGATAATTTGGATGCTGGACTGATGCTGCTTTGACATTCCTACCTATTCTCCCCCCCCCCCGGCCATCTCGTTCTCTGATGAAACTTCTCTCTTCATAACTTTTGCAGAAGTAAAGTCAAACGAATATCATTGATTTTTACAATAATTTATGCATGTTTTGTGAATTAACTTTCTAGTGTTGTTAACAGTAACAATTTCAAGGCAGTTCCACTGTAGTTCTGTTGCTGGACCTAATAGTAATGGATACAGAAATATTGTGTCAAAAATATTAATCACAAAATATTGTTTTTCTATACTTATAATGGTAAGTACAAACAGATATATATATCGTTTTACACTAATATCAAAAAATATATACAGTAGTCTTGCTTTAACATATATAATTATATATAGTTAAAAAAGTAACTAATAAGTACTTCAAGAAATAATAGTAATATAATATAAATTAAATATGAATTAAATATGGTTAAGTAATATTTAAACATATATATAAAAGCTAAATTATTTAAACAAATACACACATTTCAATGAATGTGTGTATATGTATATACAGATAAATCATATAAAACCATAAAAAAAGATCTATATTTTGATTTTCGAATGTTTTTTTAAATACACCATTATAACATCTATCTATCTATCTATCTATCTATCTATCTATCTATCTATCTATCTATCTATCTATCTATCTATCTATCTAACTATCTATCTATCTATCTACATATGTATATATTTATATATTTTTATGTATATTATGTATATCTATTTATATATACATATATATTTTACATACACATATAAAAATATTTATTGTAACAAATAAACAGCAAAATATCTTTAACTCCTTCAGTGCTCATGACGGCTCCCAGCCATTATGAGTCACGGTAGGCGTGTGGTCATGACGGCCGGGAGCCGTTAGAATGTTGCCACTCCACCCATACGCTGTTAATTCCCCCCTTGTGTGGGAGAATTAATCAGTCCGCAGAGTTCTGAAGGCTCCCGGCTGTCATGAGCACACGCCCACCGTGATTTATGATGGGCAGAAGGCGTCAGGAGTACCGCAGCACCACACCCAACCCCGCCCCCCTCACACTGCGGCAGAATTCACGCTGCGGCGAAAGGGTTAAATGTTTCAAACATAATTATATATTAAACAATAAACAATACATACAAATACGTTCTACTAAAAATATGTAACAAATTATATACATTTATACATATATAAATATAAAATTAAATAAGTATACCCAAAATATTAATACATTTATAAACAACACATTTAAACTCCAAGAATAATAAATAAACTATTCCCACTCCACTATGTGCAACAGTAAGGAGAGTGTTGGACTCAGGAGGGGTAAAATGTACTATTCCTACTCTAGTAAGTGCAACAGTAGAGAAAGAGATGGGCTCAGAAGGAGTTAAATTTACTTTTTCCATGCTAGTCTGTGTAACAGTAGGGAGAACATTGGACTCCGGTGAGGTAAAGTTTACTATTCTGACTCCAGTTGGTACAAAAGTATGCAAAGCATTAGACTAAGAAGAGGTAAAATGTACTATTCCCATTCAATTCACTGGTATAGTACAGAAAGAGTACTTCACTTCAAACAAATAACCTATTTTAACAACTCTATTAAATACCCCAACATATAAAATTAAAAATTTTAAAACTAAGGGCCTGATTCTTCTGTGGTTAAGAAAGCTTCCTAACGGCATTTGCTCTATCCAAATCGGATCCGGAATGTTGTTTTGCCAACTGATTTGGAAAGGTTTCCAACCGACTGATTATGATGCAATTATGCGTTAGGAATATCCCATTCCAAACCCGATGGCATTTGGAATGACTAAGCAGTATGGAGAAGATTTGTATGTCTCTACGGGCCGCATTTCCAAACAACTGAGTACGATGCTGCATTTGGACTGCCTTTCCGAATCGTGCCGTCTGACTCGAATCAGCAGTCGGAATCAGACTTTGGAGGCCCGTTGTGGTCCCCCCTGCACCTGGAACCTTCCATACCTTACCTGTGGGGGTACCCATGGGTCTTCCCTTACCAGCCATTCACAATTTGACAGGCACCATTGTGTGCCCGACACAGGGTGCCCAGGTTTCCCCAGCCATCCTTTCTTCAATGGGAGCCTATGCATTTGGTTGGAACAAAGGCAATCATTGAAATCAATGGGAGGCCAAACAAATAGTATTTAAGAGCATCCAGATGCATCGTACTCGGTCAGTAGGACTGTCCCAATCCGATTCGGTTGGAAACCATTCCCAAACCTATTCAGTAGAGAAGCTTTCCAAACCGCATCAGAATTGGCCCTAAATGTCTTTATTTAAACTAAAATTAAAAAAATAATATAAATATTAAAAGTTTTAAAAATTAGTAACAATTAACACTAATAATATTAATTTAATTGAAACACTACTCTATATTTCAAAAACATAACAGTCAACAATTGTAATGCAATAGAAATACAACAAAGTAAAACACAATTAACATATCAAATAAAAAAAAGTTCTTAAATAAATTAATAAATTTTTATTTTTGATTACTTAAATAACTTTCCCCATTCCCCTACAAACTAAAAAATAGACACAACTAAAATATAAATTAACAAATATGATAGGTGTACAATTAACATAATTATCAATTAAATAATGAATAATAAATTATTAATTAATTATCAATACATTATTTCTCAATAAACACTACCCGTACATGATATAGCATTGAAAAAATATTTTAATTGCATAATTTATATATTACTTAACTAATAATCAATTAAATGATTAAAAGTCATTTAAGTTAGTTATTAATTAATTATAATTAGTTTACTTCCCTCCCTCTATCCCTATACACCCCACAACCCTCACCTAAAATATAACTTAAAAAAATTTATCACAATATGTGCATGGTTATCAATTAAATGATTAATAATTAAAAATTATTCAACAGTAATCACAATTATTTACTTCCTGCCCTGTACTCCTACACACCCCATAAAACACAGCTAAAACATTATTTGAAATATAAATAGAATGTACAATTTCTATAATTAATTATCAATTACATATTTATTAACAATGAAAAACCTAATTATTATTCAGCTCTAAACAATTTTCTTCCCTTCCTATACTCCTACAAACCTCGAAACATGCACCTAAAATGTATCTTAAGAAATAAAATAGATCACTTCTATAATTATCAATTAAATATTTAATAACAATTAAAAACGTAATTAGTTTGGTTCTGCACCTATAACTTGACTTAAAAAATAAATCAGTTACACAATTTAAATATTTAATAATTATTTAAATTAATTTTTTATTGAGTATAATGTAATTACTTCCCACCCTATGCCCCTACAGAACCCAAATCCTGCTACAACACTAAAAAATTCAATAAACAATTCGATTAAATACAAAACAACAAAAAATTTGCAAACTGTGTTAAAACATTAACAATAATTATTCAAACAACTTACAATATATATTATAATATATATAATTAAAATATATGCTAAAATACATAAAGCTATTAAAAAAAAACCAATATTATTAACAACAATATTTTTCTAAATTATATAAACAACATGGATATTTCTAACATCACATTAAAATCATAGGGCCTTAATACGATGCATTGTAGCAGAAACGAGACCGCTCGACAAGGACTCAACCGTCCCGCTACCATGATTTGGATGCGATTGCCTTCACAGCAGTCAAAAAGTGTCATTCTTCTACAGCAGCTTGTGCTTTTGAAACATCCATGCACCTTGTGACACGCACAATGCAGTCCTTGACACACTATGCAGTGATAGTTAGGGGCCACCAAGGCACACCCCAGGGCCAAAAGAAGGAGGCCACAGGGGACAGGACCCCTGCTAGGGTCCCCAAAAGACCCTTTCCACCAGCTTTTCCACAGTGGAAGTACTGACATGAAAAGTCTGTCAGAAAGGTCCATCGTAATCCATGAGCAGGCACTGCCTCCATTTTGGGAATTACGATACACTCCCGCCCCCACGGGCTCATTGTGCCTGTCAGAGGTGGAGTAGATTCCTCCAGCATGCATATGTCGGACTGCCAGTATCGTTATATGGCGGTCAGACAAATTCCTCAGATATCGGGTGAACCGCCAATGATGAGCTGTCGGATAGCCTTCCGCCAGACTTTGTGATGAGGCCCAAAGATGTTTCTGTAAACAATATTAACAGCATAGATATCTTTGACATCAATATTGCTTACTTGAGCCAATCGATATTCTTGTCAACGACATTAATGCATCACAATATGTGTTGATCAAAATAATAAAAACTCAATATTTCTACCCCTTGATTTTTTTATCAATATTTTGTCCTAATACTCTTATTCATAAGTGTAAAACTTCATTGTGCAGATGTTTCATATTGTTTTGAACATATCTGGACAGAAATAATTCAGAAGATGCTCAATATTTAAATAAACAGGTAAGTACTTATGAACTTAACAATGACTTTTAATCCATTGATTTTGTCTAAAACTTGTTATTTTGGTCATGCCAAGAAGGGAATAATTTTCCTGCTCATGGGGGACTTGGATCATTTCAGATTTTTACTACTCAGGTAACTTTTCATTTAAGCCTTCATGGCATTTATTTTGCAATGCTATATGTTTTACTACATTTGTAACACAGGCCCACATGCATCATTGTTTCATTTTGCACTTCCTAATTTGCGATTTTTAGGGAATCGCAATTAGGAAATGCAAAATGGGATCCATGTACATTTTCTCAAAATATTTGAGAATCGGTAAAAATCGCAATTTTTATCGATTCTCAAATATTATGCGATTAGCAAAGTGCGAATTCGCAATTCCCATTCATTCCTATGGGCTAAAATGCCCTTGAATGAATGGGAATTGCGAATTCGCACTTAGAATATCGCAAATCCTGATTGCATATTAAGGGTGGAGAGGGGAGTTCAAATGACCCTCCCCCTGCACCCATGAAATGTTGTTTTCGCATCATGTTGCACACACACATGTCCTAAGGACATGTGTGTTAGTAACATGAATGTGTAAAAAATGCTTTTGCAGCGTTTTTAACACTTTTTGCAAATTTACCGAGTGGTTCAACCACTCGGTAAATTTGACACCCTAATTGCTAATTAGCAATTATAAAAGTAATCATGCATTGCTTTTAAGAAATTGCAAATTTGCAATTTCTTAAAAGCAATCGCATTTTTAGAAATCGCAAAAATGTTGCGAGTTCTAAAAATGCTTGATGCATTCCAAAAAGCATTTTTGGAATCGCAAACGGCCGATTTTAAGGAATCGCACCGTTTGCGACTCCAAAAATGCTTGATGCATGTGGGCAAAGGCCTTTAAACTTTCTCTTATCTAAAACTCAGTTATTGAGTAGTCCTAGTTATTTAAAATTAATAATCTTTTAAATTAATGTTGGGGAAAGTGTCTTTTTGTACAAGATTTATTTGGAGCAGAACCATCCAGAGTAAAATATGGGTTGATCAGAATTCTGTGTTATCCTGAATATTGGGATATGGTTCTGCCTCTACTAATTGGTAGCAGAGGATGATTGCATTTTAAAGAATACCTCCTCTTTTTAAGGGGTTCACAAAATGTTTCCTTGGTTTCTAATTCAGTCTGAGACAATAAGGGATTTTCCACTGCTGGATTTTGACTTGCAGTGTTTTTCTGAAATACTTAGAATGTACGTATGAATAGGGTGAATTGATCTGTGGGTGTTTTATTAAATTGAGGTGTGTTGAATTATGGGTTTAAGAAATAGATTGCTGTGCTCTTTGTGAGATGTATGAACATGTGATGTTGATTGTGGGTTCAATTGATGGATTGACACCTTTTTGTTGATTTAATATTGCTATTCATGAACCTACTTCATTGTTCTTTCATTCATTGGTTTGCTTATTGGTTTAGTTCAAATGAAAGCTCTCGAGATATTGTAATTTTACCTTCCTGATTGAGCTAATATGTAGTGCAGTGGTCTTCAAACTTTCTGGTGTTGAGACCCCCATCAAAACATTTTAGGCGTAAGGACCCCCTCCCGACAAAACTTTCAAGAACTTGGTGCTCCTTATCATTTGTAACCATAAATGTTCTCCAGAGAAATGGTAAATCTGTGGTTGCACCTCAGTAGTACCAGTTTAACATCCAAATATAGCAAAAGGCAACAAAAAAATGACCATTACAGATTTTCAACAGGCCTTCTACAGAGCTGCAACACCTGTTGCTGCATTTTAGAAACTTTTGAATCCTTTGAGTAAATACATTCTTTTTGTTAAAATCAGCAGATTATGCAGCAGATGATGGATTACATGGCAAATGTAGCACATCTATAATTATGCTAAAATCGCTGTGGCCACACGATCCCATATTTCCAGTGTACCCTAGTATATTAGCTGTAATACATGGGCGGAAACTTTATTGCACAGCATTAGAGGAAAACCATACAATATTTCATGGGATGGTGACAGCTTGGCATTTACAGCTGCATGTAACTGGAGGTAGCTGAACTTCATTCATCATAAGTAAAACATATGTACATTTTGTAGATCTTTCACCACCATGTAGCTACATATAAAATAACGGGCAGCTTCAATGAATCATACATACATTTTAAAAAGTTGTTACTCACTGGGAAATGCACTGTAATAAATTATGAAACCTTTATTTGTTAATTCACTGCAAAAGTCTTTGTGAAACCAGAGAGCCACAGAAATAAATTGTGGTTTGTGCAGTGGAGAATAGTTACTCGTGTATTTTTAGTGCTCTGAGGTAACAGCCTGTGACAGAAAGCACTGTCAATATGTAAGTCTTTATTTTATACTTGCATTACATACAGTATAAAATAGACCACTACAAAATGAGCAAAATGTTTTACTAAAAAATAATGCTTCCAAAATATATGGGCTGCTTCCAAAATATAGGTGCTTAATTATAAGCTCCTTGTGCTGCCGGTTCATCATTTATTATAGCGCTCTGGTTGCGCAGAGTGCAGACTCATATCTATGAAGCCATGCAAAGTCATTTAGCGTGGCTTTTCATGGCCTCCTAAATATTGTTCACGGGAGCGCGGCGCAAATTAATGCACTGCCTTACACTGCATCAGGGGGGCGTTCAATGGGCGTTTCGGTGGGTTTTGCCATGGGTTTTGCCACAAACTCAGACCCAGATTTACAAAGATCTGTAAACCTAAAGATGCACCAAACTGTACACTGCCCCAGGGGATATGTAACAAGGAGAAATATCTTTATTTCTCCTCAATTGTTTCCTCTTTCTATGTGTTGAACACATAGAAAGAGGAGAAGGCCTCTATGAGTTGTTTTTGAGCAGGAAGTTGTGCCTTCTTGCACAAAAACAATCCTGCTACCATGATGCAAGGGTGCCTGCATTGGCACTAGACACCAAATTGTGGGCCGGCAGAAAAACAGGAGTGCACCATATCTTATAAATACAGTCCATTCCTGCCCTTTTGAATTGGCCTAGGGCAATACAGCAAAAACACTTGCGGAGCTACCCTACACCATTTCTTTGTAAATTACGCCATAGATTTTAGTAATAGCCAGACCCTATGTAATGCAATTTCTTTACATAGCTGTCCCTTTAACACATTCTCATGGACTGTAAGCTCTATGTATATACAATGACAATTAAAAGAAAGCTCTTCACAGATCAGTTAACTCTGTGCACTGCCACTCATAAAGCTTCAAGTGATTTGATCAATTAACTACAACAGCAATCTCCTGTCCTGAAAAATCAAAGCCAGGCAGACAGCTAAACACACCTTTCTGCTAGTGTGCTGCTGGCCTGAACGGAATACAAGTGTGCACAACGAGTTAATCTGCAAACTCTTTACATTTGCAGATTAACTCATTGTGCACGTTTGCATTTCTTTCAGCCTTGCAACATGGAAGAAAGACATATTTAGCTGTCTGTCTGGCTTTTATTTCCCAACATAGGAGAGTCCCTGAATAGCACTCCAGGAAAAGCATTTTAACTACTGCGATTAACCATTTGGGATATTTTCTTTTTTGCACATGAAGAGCACAAACCACTTACCATGACTCAATGGCCCCTCCTGAGGGTCGCGGCCCACAGATTGAACACCTCTGGTGTAGTGCGAGGCACTGCATACACACAGACATGTTATTCTGAACTAACGAGTATTTCATTCCAGCAGAAACGTAATTCTGAACTAATGAGTTTTGTATTCCAGTTTGAATGCCTAATTTCAATTGGTGTACTCTGCTCTCATGTGCTCAGCAGTAAGGGCGCTAGCTAGGGTACATTGCCAGTGGAAGGTAGCATAGCTAGAATGAATTGTGGTGTAAACAGTGCTTCCCATTTTCTGTTTTTTGTACAGTGCTTATGTTTCTTACTGGAATAGTTTTCGGGGTTTGTGATTTTCTTTCCTATGTGCCACTCACTTGCCTCAGCTGATTCCTGTTGCCTGCTGCTGCGGAAAGGACAGAGCAACTCCTTCTTCGTGACTTCTGGCTGCCGCCTCCCCTGAGGACTCGCTGGTGTGAGCGAGACCTGCAGTCGGCAGGCCCAGCCCAGCACTCCCAGCTGGAGTCCTCAGGGTACGAGGTGTGGGCGGAATTCCAACAGCAACCCGGGGGACTGCGAGGACCAGCAACCCCCACGCTGACCAGCTGGTTTCTCTTCCCCCAGGCGACACGCCCACCGCCGATACGTTCATAAAACATCATCATCTCTACCGCGACGCGGGACGCGCGCGGGGCGGAGCACGGGGCGAAGCCCGGGCCAAGGGCGGGCCCGTTGTTGCCCGTTAGTGACCGGTAGAGACCGGACCGGGCCACCCCCTTTTCACTCCGGAAACTACAGCCAGCAGACTACAAACATGCCGCCCAAAACCAGGAGCAATACAAAGACCAAATCCAAGAACGCCCAGGAGGTAGCACAAATAACCGGGCCAATTGATTTATTCATTTCACGAACACACGAGGTAATCAACCAGAGTATCTCCCTTCTCGAAAAGAAAGTGTCACTGGACCTTACGAACGCGAAACGATCGTCCCTAGGCACCTTAGCAACCGCTACTTCCCCCATTCACCTTGACTCCCAAAATTGTTCCCTTCCCGTGACTGTGTCTGCTCCCGACATTAATACAGTCCCATCTATAGTAGATCTATCTGTAACGCAGTCCGAGTCCGACCTATCATTAACTTTGTGGTGTTCAAAAACCTTGGAGTCCTTTAAAAGCAATAAGAGGCTGGCACAGAACTCTGAAATATCAAAGGACAGTTTATTACATGAAGTGAGGCTGCGTCGCCCAAAGGCCATGGCAAATGAATGAGGCAGTCTGAGGAAGTCAGAAGGCTGATGCCTTATATACATTTCAGACTTACACAGTAAGCATACATGAAAGGGGGCAGTCTTGGTTCCTGTGAGCACACAAGGAATACCTAATAAGGACATATAGAACCAAGTGGGAGGAGCTAACAGTTTCAGAACGTAGTGAACACATTCCTATGTAAAACTTCATCAGTAACAGATGCAGACTCTACCAGGCATTTCTGAGCATGCGTGGAAGTGGAGAAGGCTAAATATATCCTGTTACTAGGCAGACTTCAGGCGCAGCTAAAAGGAAGGTAGGACAATGCACATAGTAAGCACATGGCAGCACATGGTAGCCAAGATGGCCTCCAGAAACTAAAATGGCTTCTAAAGAACGGATAAGATAACTTCTAAATGCAAAATGGCTTCTGCTAACGCTAACCCATTTATGCTAATTTACAACAGACGGCCGTATTAGCGTTTGCTGAAGACATTCGTATTATTCAGTAGGAACATGGAAAACAGGTGCTCATTAATTTGAACATAATTTCGTCAATTTTCCAATTCATTGCTAGATAACCATTTCCATTCTAAACATTTCAGCAAGGGTATGACCAGGAATACTAAAGAACGGGACATTAGGTCATAAGCATACATACAAACAGTAGGAGGAAATAATGACCACTATTACAGAGAAAATTAGCATTTTCACAACCCTAAGCAATAGCAAATCCTAAAATCTTTCAGAAAACACTATATACTCATGTAAAATGGTGGCAATGCAATCCTTCAATGCTCTCAAGTTTGGCATAGATACTTTTCCACAGAGAATAAACTTCGATTCTACCTATACTAAAAAGAATACTACTCTAAAATACTGCAGGCAAAATAACAAAATTAATTCCACAACACCCAGTATCATAACTGTTTAGGAATCTCTTCTATAACCACGACTTATGCCCAGAGTCCAATTCCAAGTCCCTCTGGCGGACTATTATTGTTCATCGAATCTCTTCATCCATCGCAACATGGGCCTCTCATTTCAGGCCTTCCATGGAAATGTGTCTCAGCATCCGTTGGAGTGCCCTTTTTGGCAAACACTCATAGTTCAGTCGCTCAAGGCAGTGCAACAGTGTCTCTCATCTGCGGCAGACACTTACGGCAGACACCACAAATGATGTACTCTTCGTGATCAAGGGCACAAAGCATCTCGTGCAGATCCAAGCACTGTCAAGAAAACTCCTTCAGCAAATCAGCAGCACTTTCAAACTCCAACACTCCTTGTTCGGTGTCAGAGGACGCTCAAGCTGCTCGTTCATGGACACCATAAGATAGTGCCTCTCGCCAATCTCGAATTCTCCATTTCATTTCTTTTTCGTTGGAGCAAAGGTGAAAAAGGGAACGGTGTGGCCAACTTAGACCAAGGCTCAGGCCAAGACGCAGACCAAAGGACTCAAGGGGTTCAGGCCAAAACTTAGGCCAAGGGCTCAAGGGGCTGTACACTGTCAGAGGTTGCCAGTACATAACAGGTACCTTTTTGCCCTTTTTTTTCCCAATTCAAATTCTGTTGCAAAACCAAAGGGACTCCTTTTCTTCTGTCGTGGAACGCTGGGCAGTAGAGCGAACAAAGAACTAGGGCATACCATTGATGGCGTGCAGATTCCTTACTGGGTGCTGGGACTATAAACCAAAACTTCCTGCTTTTATCTATGGCTGTCAAGGATAGGAATTCGAATTCATCTTTGTCATTCGTTCTGCAGGTGTCACTCTCCCTTTGACTCTGGAGAATCCTGCAGAACCTATCAATGTAGAAGATATGACACAATTGTTAATTTCCTTCAATTGTTGTACAAAAACAATTCAATATTTAACAAGGGGATTGCAATCAGTTACCCTACAATCTTCAAGAGAGTGGTCATACACTATGAGACTTATCATAATCTAAAATGCATTATCATTCTCATAGAACGCAAAGCAATGACTCTAGCCTCTTCAATTGTGCTTCCATATGAGAGCATGTCTTCTATCATCTAAGGGTAGACAATTACATAAACATTTTATCTGAGTGGAAGTCCTTACATATAGGCATCATCTAATGGGTAAACATTTTCCTAAATGAGAAAATCTTAGTGTTCCTAAATCCCTCACCTAAAACATTTCAAAAACGAAATCACATAACAGATTATCAGGGGCATTCAGACAATGGCTAATTTATCAAAAATGTGAAAACAGAGAAAAAACAAGAGTACAAACTCCTAATGTTTCCATTATTAGAACACATGTGGTCCATCAAACATTAAAACAGCAGCTAAAAGAACTGAGAACCTAATTAGAATAGGCTTTACATTTTTCCCACATTCAAGAATGAGCATACAGTGTCTCCTATTGAGATGGGAGACTGTCCTTATTATATTATTAAATCAGTTAACCAGTCTATCACTAAGCTGACAGTCAGACTGGAAAGCATCAAAAATATAGGCCTAAAGAAAAAGTCTAAAGAGAAAGAAACAGTCTAGTCAGGTCATACAAAAGGGAATTATGCATAATGTGGTTGTTCCTATTACATCTCTGCAGTCTGGACACAATGCAACATCTGGGGAGAAACACTACACCATACACAGTAATCTCAGTTAATGGTCCAGTTCCTCCTTCAAGGGAAAAATGCATATTTCAAAAAAAAATATAGGTCACCTTTTAACAAGAGCCACGAATCTATAATTGCATCCTCAGGTCCAATCAAGGATATGTATATAAATCTAGGCCTGTCTGTTCCTTAAGGGAGAAGAGCAGTATCTGTATTGTGGCTTCTTGTATATCTCTTTTATTTTACTTCAATACTATTATGTCCAAATTTTAACATCCACTGGTGAGGCGAATGTATTTTCACGATCACAGTATGCAAACATCATATCTGTGAAATTTAGTATGAACAAGAATATTAACCACGTGGTGTAGAGCGACACATACCGTCATACATGTCTCTTCACAACACAGGCAAATTTGTAATAATATCAAAAAGCAGCTAATAAAACAAAACAACATCATCATCAAGCCATCAAATATACATGCAGTATAATAAGCGCAAAAAGCATAAACAAAGCACAATGGCATTTGTAATCAAGCAGAAAAACACATGCATTCATGCAACTGAAAACCTGAAATCCAGACCTGCTTAATTTGTCAAAAACGAAATCAAAATCAAATTGTACCAAACTTACGCTTTTTAATTTACTCACACCCCGCTTTTACCAGGTGATCACCAGTTGCTGGCTATCAAACTGGTCAATAAACTTACAGTGTGACTTGTGATACACAAGGGTCAGCAAGAACCATTCAGAAGGGAAAAATGCAAAATCATGAAAAAAACACACAAACATTTCATTTCAAAGAAGTCATAATAAAACCCATCTCTTTTCAACATACTACTAACACAGCGCATAACAGAGTAAATCTCAACTGTTAACCAATCATCCTGATTGTAAAACATGCTAACCCACTTTCATATTGACTGTAAAACTGTTTCACAGACACACTGCATCCCTTGCACCAGCCTTTCCATGTGGCCCCTTCAGACCCCCTGCCCTCAAGGCCCTGAGAGCCTGCGGCCCCTCATGGCCCTGGGAGCCTGCGGCCCTTCATAGCCCTAGGAGCCTGCGAGCCCCTCATGGTCCCCCCTCTCCCCAAAGCCCCTGAGGGCCTGCTCTTTTCCTTTCTTTAAGGCTGGTCAAGAATGCACTTCTCAAAAACAAAAACCCTCATGTAACCCATCTAATGTGCAAGCTTGAAATTCTGCTAATCAGAGAAGCTTTTCACCAAGCAGTCGTTGCTCTATCTGTGTTCACTTACTTACTCCTAAACCCCCTTCTCACTGACCTTAAGGTCAAATTCTGCCAGGCGTACCGTGCGGTCCTCTCAGGCCCTAGTTCCTATTTCCTCCCATAAACTGACAAAGTCAGAAAACCTTCCCCACTCATTCTAAGCTACAAGATCAACCCTGTTGAAAAACACATGTTATATAAATGACTTCTTTCAGGGATAAAATACATTTAGTAAAACATTTACTGTGAACAATTTGCAGAACATAATAACATAGCATACCAATATTATTTTAAATTTTTTCTACCACCCTATTCAGTGGTACCCAGTTATCATCTCTAAAAAGATAAAAGACAGAATAGGCCCTGCCGAAATTTAAATTATCAATCCTGATATTAAACATAAACCTCTACACCGGGCACAGTGACTCACTGAGCTATGAAGAACAACCTCAAATAATAACAACCCACACGTTTTGTAATAGACACAAATATGCATTTTACTGAAAGCCAAAAAACACTGCAATGCTATGGTAAATGACTAGAATGCTTGTTAAAAGTCCATTTTAACTAGATTTCGACTTTTGACTTTGGGGTACATAAAAATGAAAATCCTACACTTGCATTACATATTAATCATCCTTAGAATGTGCTTTACATGTTGCAAAGAGCAAACATGAGGCAAAGGCATGTAATGCCTTAGAAAAATGAGCTGTTACGCGTGCACCAAGTAAAACCCTAACACGCAAATGGCCTATTTATGCAGTCACACATTACTTTAATCAAATTTTAATTTTAAGAGGTCATAGTATGAGTATTAAGCTTTATGAATATCCAAAAACGATTTTGAAAAACACATCTTTTTTTCAAATAATTTTTCCATGTTTAAGAATTTATTCATTTCTTTACTATTGTTTTTTTCTCAAACCCAATCTGAATTGCTAAAACCACATTTTAAAACCCAAACTGCATCTTTTTGCCTATCAATTTAGATGCAGTCATGTAGGAGCCTATGCGCAAAAACCTAACTTAGAACAAGACATATTTCCGCGCCAGAATTTCAAAAGAGGGCATTTGAGCAACAACCCAAGAATATAGTTTGAGAAACTTATTAAAAGAGAGGAGACCCACACTTGAAATGTCTTCCTGTAATATAAAATAATGCAACTTACTTTTGTAACCCTTTAAAACTCTTATTCTGAGTTCCTAAATTCAGCCCGTGTTAAAACTACCAGCTAATCTCTGGCCTGAATAAACATTCCAGTGTCTTTTATTGCCTTTCAAAAACAACACATGTTGTTCTCAAGGCAGGAAATGGCCTGCACGAAGCTGACCCCAGAACTTTCAGGAAACAGACATTTGTTTAGAAAAGTGTGTGCCACAAAATACATTTAAACGTAGCAAAAATTCACTTTTAGCTGAAACTTTAGCATTTTACATGTATGAAAATGCATGTAAGCAAAGGAGGGCTTCAAATTCGTTTTTCCCTTCAGAACACACAATTTAATTTTGAGGCCTTTCATATTCCTAGTGAATGTAAATTCTAACTTTATCTATTTTAAGCATTTAACATTTTGAACATATGCGCCTTTGCTTAGTCTATAAATTAAAAAGCAACATATAGCGATTTTTGCAGGTAACATGGCAAATTACTGCATTCTTATTTAATTTCCACCTAATAACAATTAATCCAACATTTTCCTTAACAGACTGAAAACATCAAGGAATCCACAATCACGCATTGAGCTCCTTTCACACAGAAACAGAAACATTTCAAACATGCAGGACACACAATACAGCGCTTAAGGCATGTTTTTCATTAATTTGCGCCAACACTATTTACAAGCAGAAATTACACTAACAGGAACAAAAACCCCACATTTAAACACACATTGAACCCACAGATCAACACATAGGACTGAAACAAAAAACAAGCCACAAACAGATCTTAAACCAAACCAATTGTAAATGCTAGTTGTACGTCATATTTACAAGGAGCGTTTGGCAATGATGTTTCAATTCACAAGTTTTTGACTGGCAGAGCACCAAAGAATCGCTCTACATTCCCCATTCATAAAAGTGCACAGAACAAAGGATCCTTACATGTATTATGGCCATATTTTAGTTCTCTGGGGATACAATATCACCAAGAAAGAAATATGTTTTCACACCTAAACCTATTTAGGTATCCCTTCTAAGGGAAGCCGGCTCATTTACTTCACATCACATTATGGTACCTTTCACAGAAGCAACACATTTTAACATGTGAGCTTAACCAAAGACAACAGGCATGCCAAAAAATAGTGCAGAGTATACACTACTATCAAAGGTGGAGGAAATATCCTCGCATTACCTGCCGATATGAGTTGCAACACATACATATCAAATCAAATCACATCAAATCATATTCATATCATATTCTTCGAAGATCAAACAAAATCCAAAGTAGACAAGTCTATCTCAAATTCAAATATGCCACAGTAAGCGTTACACAGGCATTCAAAACTTAGAACAGGCGCCGCAAAGTTACTTTTACCAAACATAAGCTGTCCAAATTCTAACTGCCAAGTCTTATCTACCAGTCTATCTTTGTATGTTACATTTTAATACTCACGCCAAAAGTGTTCTCAGTCAGGGGGGTGACATCCTTGGGAGGACCAGAGGTCGGGAAGGGCAGAAAACACACACGAGCTGCAGACACAAGGAATCACCAGAGGCGCGCCGTGCACAGCTACCTTCTTTGCAGATCCCAGTCCCATGCTGCTCAGCATTTTTCTGCCTCCTGGCAAGTTGATCACTCCTCCAGATTGTCACCTCTCTGATGAGTCCCTTCGTCGCGGTCGCCAATTGTGGTGTTCAAAAACCTTGGAGTCCTTTAAAAGCAATAAGAGGCTGGCACAGAACTCTGAAATATCAAAGGACAGTTTATTACATGAAGTGAGGCTGCGTCGCCCAAAGGCCATGGCAAATGAATGAGGCAGTCTGAGGAAGTCAGAAGGCTGATGCCTTATATACATTTCAGACTTACACAGTAAGCATACATAAAAGGGGGCAGTCTTGGTTCCTGTGAGCACACAAGGAATACCTAATAAGGACATATAGAACCAAGTGGGAGGAGCTAACAGTTTCAGAACGTAGTGAACACATTCCTATGTAAAACTTAATCAGTAACAGATGCAGACTCTACCAGGCATTTCTGAGCATGCGTGGAAGTGGAGGAGGCTAAATATATCCTGTTACTAGGCAGACTTCAGGCGCAGCTAAAAGGAAGGTAGGACAATGCACATAGTAAGCACATGGCAGCACATGGTAGCCAAGATGGCCTCCAGAAACTAAAATGGCTTCTAAAGAACGGATAAGATAACTTCTAAATGCAAAATGGCTTCTGCTAACGCTAACCCATTTATGCTAATTTACAACAACTTCAGACAACTTAGAGGCAACCCGCGATTTGGCAGCCTGTCAAACGCAGGAAGGATCCCAGATCAACATAGACTTGCACCTTCGAGGAGAAAGGGAAGGAGCCATTTCAAAACTAGGTAGCACAAAACCCACTGATAATGTAGCAGTTATGGCTCTTTGTCCAGGTCATGTCATAGAGCAGCTAAACCTTACAACACAATCCCTGCAACAAAATACACTACTCCCTCCTGAAACTAACCTCCCTCATTCTACAATCCCCAATGAGGCTACTGATAACCTCTGTAGGACATGTAAAGTTACCTCACAAGTTCTAACTACAACAAAAGACCTCCTGTTCCAGTATCTGAAACCTATTCAACTAAGCATCAGAAACCTGGAAGCCCAACTGGCCATACTTTCTGCAACACTCCTTGATACCAATACACGCATAGAAAAAAAGGGGCAGCGAAATGTCCCGCAGTCTTCCAAAACTTATCCTCAATCACAACCACCCAAAGTAATTAAACGACCAACCCCGACCACTCTACCCCAAAAAACCAAAAACAAAATACTTCAAACCAAAATTTACAAAATACAACGCCCCGACCACAGCAGGGTAAAACCACCGTGGTGCCGAACCAACAAACACCCAACACAGGCTCGGCAACCCTAGTTACTCCAGGACTCGTGACAAATAATCCTAGCAAACCTCACCCCATAAAAAAGCCAACACCTCTTCCATCAAAATCAGCGGCCCCCCAGCCTTCTCCTAAGACTCCAGACTCTACCAGGCATTTCTGAGCATGCGTGGAAGTGGAGGAGGCTAAATATATCCTGTTACTAGGCAGACTTCAGGCGCAGCTAAAAGGAAGGTAGGACAATGCACATAGTAAGCACATGGCAGCACATGGTAGCCAAGATGGCCTCCAGAAACTAAAATGGCTTCTAAAGAACGGATAAGATAACTTCTAAATGCAAAATGGCTTCTGCTAACGCTAACCCATTTATGCTAATTTACAACAACTTCAGACAACTTAGAGGCAACCCCCGATTTGGCAGCCTGTCAAACGCAGGAAGGATCCCAGATCAACATAGACTTGCACCTTCGAGGAGAAAGGGAAGGAGCCATTTCAAAACTAGGTAGCACAAAACCCACTGATAATGTAGCAGTTATGGCTCTTTGTCCAGGTCATGTCATAGAGCAGCTAAACCTTACAACACAATCCCTGCAACAAAATACACTACTCCCTCCTGAAACTAACCTCCCTCATTCTACAATCCCCAATGAGGCTACTGATAACCTCTGTAGGACATGTAAAGTTACCTCACAAGTTCTAACTACAACAAAAGACCTCCTGTTCCAGTATCTGAAACCTATTCAACTAAGCATCAGAAACCTGGAAGCCCAACTGGCCATACTTTCTGCAACACTCCTTGATACCAATACACGCATAGAAAAAAAGGGGCAGCGAAATGTCCCGCAGTCTTCCAAAACTTATCCTCAATCACAACCACCCAAAGTAATTAAACAACCAACCCCGACCACTCTACCCCAAAAAACCAAAAACAAAATACTTCGAACCAAAATTTACAAAATACAACGCCCCGACCACAGCAGGGTAAAACCACCGTGGTGCCGAACCAACAAACACCCAACACAGGCTCGGCAACCCTAGTTACTCCAGGACTCGCGACAAATAATCCTAGCAAACCTCACCCCATAAAAAAGCCAACACCTCTTCCATCAAAATCAGCGGCCCCCCAGCCTTCTCCTAAAAATATCCCCCCCAAAAAAAAAAAAAACACCAGGACTCAGACGCCCAGCTCACCTGCCCCCAGAAGCCACCCCATATACAATAGTACTTACCGGTGTACCAGAACTAACTGACGACACACCTGAAACTGCATGGTCACTTAAAAACAAGGTCATGCAATGGCTAAGCATCAACAGGCCACTAGAATCCCATCACTCGGGAGGGATCTCCACAGTCCGCAGGGTAGTATTGGTAGGTAAAACAACAAAAACGACCCGCGTAGACTGCATCATAGTAACATGTAGAGACCCCTCCACAGTGGATTATATCTGCGCTTGGCCCTCGCTGGAGAAAAAGGGGGGAATTGATGCTCGGCATCTCTCTTTCTTCTATCCTCCAACGAGACAACATCACTATACCCCCTCCTGGAACTGGCACCAGCCCCAAAATGAACCATGGAAGCAGATGGAGTATACCTACGACCACGGAAGCAGAAATGCCCCGAGAGATTGGCCAAGGCAAATCTGGCAAGACAGACCCTTCCAATCATATGAAGGCTGGCAGGGCTTTCCAACACAAAACCGCTTCGACTGCCTCGAGATGGTCGATTGACCATTCAGGGTTGAACCTAAGAGTATAAACACCATTACCACATCCCAACAAATAAATCCAATCCAGCAGCGAGTACCTCCGGAGCCTATTCCCTGTAACCAAAAAAACCCAATCCCGGAAACTATAATTGTCTCCCCTAGTACTTCTACCAATGTTATCTATACAACTTCCACAGACTCTGATGGAACCACCATTGGCCCATACCATCAGCAAATCATAATTCTTAAAGACTCTTCTAACCCCTCACAGGCCCAGATACACCAACCGACAGAAACCCAGACTGTGAATACCCCGTTAGAAACACCAATCCCTCACTGCTCCCCTGACCCCACAAACCTGAGTTTCTCCACTGCATACTGGAATATTGCAGGCTTGTCCTCAAAAATAACACTGGGGTTATGGCTCGACACAGCCAGGGAACATCAGATATTGTGCCTTCAAGAAACATGGTGCACAATCCCATTACACCTTGCGGGATATAAAACTCTCTTCACCCCAGCAGTGCAGGGAAATATGGGCAGACCAAAGGGGGGCTCATGACCTATGTTGCTAATACTCTCCCCTTCAGAGTGAAATTACTAAAGGAGTCTCCAACATTCCAAATTATGCAGATAACAACTTCCAAAGACAACAATTATGTTTTCATAAACTACTATTTTTTTCAATTTTATTAAATATGATTTTGGAACTCCTTGGAGATCCACATATTATACAATAACATACAAAATATGAAGATAAGAACCGTATATAGACAACTCATGCAGGCAAAATTTATACAAAAACAGTATACCGTTCAGCTAATATAGTTTTAAGAAACATTTAAAAAAATTAAAAATTTTATTACAGAAAATTCCATTTGGGGGATTAAAGACAGCGTCCAACAAGGCTGTTGAAGAAGTGATACCAAATTGGACACATGCCGGTTTTACCCAAAGACGACGATAGGTCAGTAATGCTGGACAAACTAGCAAGACATGTTTAGAATCTTGAATTGCAAGATTACAATAATTGCACACATTGGATATGCCGTGCCATTTGGCCAACAACTTGTTCAGGGGGAGCGAATCCTGCCTGAGGAGTAGCCAAAAGCGGCGTAAACCGTGGGGTATGTTCCATGACAGGTAGGGTTGTACTTGTCTAATTATACAGGAATCGACTGCTTGTACGACCCCCTTCTTTTGTATTATCAGGTTCCGATCCCTCTCATAACTTAGCTTCCATGTAGCTTGTTTTAGTTGCAATTTTAATTGGTTCATGGAAAGCTCTAGGAGAGATGTTTCCTCCAAGTCCAAGAGAGTGATGGCTCTCCTATAGTTCTTTATGAGGATCGAATATTCATTTAATGGGCCCATCAACTCTTTTGTAATAAGGGATCTGAGTGTATTTGGCTTCCCTTTGATCAAACAAGTAACCCAACGGATAACTCCTGCAAGGCCTTGTGCCCAGCTGCTCCTTAGACCAAGTTCTAAACGCAGGGTTGCTGCACTACAACTGTTGTTAACCGAGGTTACGTTTCTCAAGAGACAGCCCTCAACTGTGTCCAAGAAGCCCCATTCCGCTAGGTCGATTAATTCTACTCCATAGAGCAAAGTCGGGGTACTTTTGCCCGGAAAGCCTCCAGCAAATGAACAAAGTGTCTTTTGCCTGTTGATTTATACAATGTTCTTAGGCCGTTTCCCTGAGACTTTGCTTTACGGGAGCTGTTTTCTATGTGTAATTTGTTACCCAAGCTGCTGTTGACAACCATACCTAGGAAAACATACGTTTTTACTTTTTCTAATTTTTGGCCTCCCAGTTCCCAGCTAATGTGCTCCAACTTTAATTTGTTTCGTCCTTCCAAGCACATTATCTTACTTTTGGAAATGTTTATTTTCAGGAAGTGCTCCTCGGAGTAGGTGTGTAGTGTATGTAGACGATTATTGAGACCCTTAGGGGTAAGATCTAAAATTAAAATATCGTCCGCATACATTAGACAAGAGATGTGTCTTTCTCCCAAGCGTGGTGCAATTCCTACACATGTCGATAAAGTGGAGGGAAGGTCGCTGACATAGAGGGAAAATAAGAGGGGAGCTAATAGGCAGCCCTGTTTGAGGCCGTTTGCCGATGGAATGAGCCGAGAGAGACCCCTTTCTCCCCCCAACAGTACTTTACACCATGTGTTGTCATGCAGATCCTGGACCAAACATAAGAGTCTGTGTGGCATTCCTAAGGTGTGTAGCTTTCTCCACAATACTTGGCGGTCGACCTTATCAAAGGCCGTGGAGAAATCTATGAATGCCGCTTAGACTCTCCCCTTTCTTGCTCTAATATATTTGTCAATTACTACCTGGAGGGCGGTTAAATTGTCCATGGTCCCATGGTTTTTTCTAAAGCCTGTCTGTTCGAGTGGAAGAACATTTGAGGACTCCACCCATGCATTTATCCGTTTGAGCAGGCATCTGGTAAAAACTTTGCCGATTGCGTCCAGCAATGCAATCTGGCGATAGTTCTGGGGGAGAAGACGATCGCCTTTTTTGAACAAAGGGACCAGGATGCTTCCCTTCCAGGAGGGTAGGACCTTTCCGCTTAAAAGGCAGATGTTGAAAATTGGACATAAGAGCTTGCTCCATTTGGCCCTATTCTGCTTTAGTACATTAATGGGAACTTCATCAGGGCCCATAGCCCCTGAGCGTCTCATTTCCCCAATGGCAAGATCTATATCTTTTTCAGAAAAAGGCTCTAACGGCGGACTCGTTTCTATTGGCCATGCTTGGGGGGATACAGTGTGGTTTCTAGCATAAAGGTTTGAGACAAAATCCCTCCATGTATGTTCCTCGATAGGGATGGGTAGCGGACTAGTTCTCGTTCCGCACCCCTCACCTATGAGAGACCAAAATTGTCTCATTTCCCCATTGGTTGCAGCTTCCCTTATTTTTACCCAGATGGCGTCCTCTTTTTCTTTGTGTAGTGAGAGTAAGAGTCTTCTCCTTTTCCTTCTTAGCGTTGTTATTTGTCGTGATAAGGCGTTAGTTCTATTTAAATATTGGGCCCTTATTAATTTATTCAATTCTATGTTGAGCAGTTTCAGGGGGCAAGGGATTATGTTGATGGACTTTTTCTTATTCTGTTTTGTGCCCCTGTTATTACCGACTTTAGAAACAAGGAAAAAAGCTCGATTTCGCGACCATACCAGGAGGGGAGCTTTGATATTGCTATATCGAGCATAACCTCCAAGTTTCGATGTGCCCTTGCGTTCCAATAGCATCTTCCTGAACTGTTGCCAAAGTTTATTTGGCTACTGTTCAGAGTCCATTGATCGCATTTGGGAGGGTTTACATTCATTGAGATATGTAGGATTCTATGATCGCTAAATATAGTATCGATTACGGCGATATCCTTTAATAACTCAAAAGATTGAGATCCTAATATGACATAATCAAGAATCGATTCCCCTTGATACGATTTGTGGGTAAAGTTTGCTGGGGAATCCGAGGGGAGTCGTCCATTTGCGATTATCCCATCTGTTTCTGCCAACTCATTTAATAATAGTTTACCCCGTTTATTTGTTAATATACTTTCGGGAACGTTGCTCGAGGAATATGGAGTGTTTCTTCTCTTATTTTATCGCAGAATAAATTTAAACTAAAATTGGAGATCTTACAGTTCAAGTCCCCGGTTAGGATAATAACCGTTCTTGGGTCTTTCTCCTTAATACTCTGTATATGGAGGAAGATTTTGTTTAAGATTACATTAAAACCTACTTCAGGCGGTATATAAGCATTTATCAGAGCCAGGCGAATACTGGCTAAGGGGTTGCCTGACCCAAATAGAGTTACTACTTGGAAAAGTTTACTCGGGTCCATGAAGTGATCATAGTCCCAGTTTATACGGTTTGATAGGAGACAAGCTATGCCACCGCTGGCGTGGCCTTTTTTATTTGCAGTGGCGCTGCCTTCCAGTACGTAATAATCTTTCCCTATTTGAATATTACCACTGCACCATGTCTCCTGGAGGCATATTATATTAGCCTCTAGCGACAAAAGGAATTGTATTTTCTCCGGATTATTGTTTAAACCTGCTGTATTCCAAGATATTATGGAAAGATCTTTGCTAAAGGTACTGGTTGGAAGATGGTTTACTTGAGGATTTTTCAGCCAGCACTCTGGGGAGCCAGTTCCAATGATCACTTTCCTCTCCCGTAGTAGTATGATAAGATAAGAAAGAGGGTTTAACATAGGATACTATTCGAGAATCGTTAGACTTGCTTATTTTTAATTCTTTGATTTCCCCTAGTTTGTTTATGTTACCTGTTGCAGCTAGCAACAGAGAAGAGGGGGGATTCTGTTGGATTAAAGATTTACGGACTTTATTCCGTCTAGTGTGCATTAATACAGGAATTACGTCTATTCCTCTACTCTGTAGGTCTTCTGCCCGTTGTAGAATAAGGTTGGCTACTAATTTGGAATGAAATTTCACCCTCGTTACCGTCCCCACTTCAGATTTTAGTTGTTGAACTATGTCTAAGTCGGCTGATTGGATAAGTTTCAAATTGGCAGATTCTTGAAAGTATTTCAACAAGAGAGATCTGTTCAGGATATAATCAGCTTCAAAAAGGGGAAAGAATTCTACCCATACAGGATCTATATTATCTTCCTTAGATTCTTTACACGGGGTACCCTTTATAGGTGCTCCCGAAGAGGCAGTTATAAAGGGATTGAGTGATGAAACTTTTTGGGCAGAGAGATTTTGCTCATGCCCTAAGGAGATTAGTTTATCTGCCTCAATAGAGCCTTGTGGGGGAACACCCATGGTTGCTCCCCGGAAAACAGATGCAAAGGGATTAAGTGATGGAGCAACTTGGGTAGGGGGGTTTTTCACCTGACCTGAAGAGGTCGATTTGTGTTCCACTATTGTATCCCTATTATTGTTACCTTGCTGACCGAAGGTGAATATGTCAGCTATTGCAGATGAGGGGGATGTATGGATGGATAAGGGGGCTGACATTGCCTTAGGTGGAGAGGCAATGTTTTCTTTGGCTGACATATTGTCGAAATTTTTATTTTTTCCTACTGCCATTTGTACTTGGTGTGTCACTTTCGGTAAGGGAGAGTTTAGATGTTTTCTGAAAAGAATTTTCCTCCGCCTATTTTTTTCTATCCGTCTTAACAACTTCCTCTTATTCTTTCCGTTCTTTTTTATTGTCTCAATTTTCCCTTTATTGTCATTTTCTCCCAGGATAGCTTCCTCCTCTATATCCCCATCTCCCTTCTGCTTCTTAAAGATTGGGAACAGCTCATTTCCAGTTTTTAGCGGGATTTCCCCATAAGGTTTTGTTTCAGAATCATTACATGACAAACCGTTTAGAAGGGGGAGAGGTTGGGAAACACATATTTTTTCCTTTTCCTGTACTTTATTTGTCGTGATTTTGACTGCTGGAGATTGATCTTTTATACCTATCTTATCTGAGGCCAAAAAAGGAGAGGTGGGCACTTTCCCGTCCACATCCTTCTCCCTTTGGGACCTCAGCAGGACTTTTAGAATTTGTGTCACTGTATCGAGCACACAATCAGATCCCCCTACGAATTTTTCCAGTAATTGTAAGATGGATGCCAGTAGGTGTTCTAAGATGTGGAGGGAATCAGAGAATGGTTTATCGGACCCCTTACATTGGAAAGTATTTATTCCGGTCAAGTTTAGGTTTGGGCTAGAGGAAAAGTGTGAATGTGAGGACTTAGATGGGTACTACTGTAGAGATGTAAGCCGGCATGATTTGGCATTACTGGGGTGTTCTGGGGTATCTCGACTTTTGTTGGGTCAGATTCTAAATACCGTTGACATAGGTCTTCATCTAAGATCATAGGGGACAACCCATTGTGAAATGACATTTTAGTTGGTGAACTATTAGCTGGCTGGGAGGCATCATCGTGAGGTATTATCATGATGTTTAAGTTATCTTGCTCTATGTCTTTTTTTGTTTTTATAACTACCTCTGGTACGAGGTCAATGTTGTTTTTCAGGGTTGAAAATAGGGGGGGTGAAAACTCACACTTGGGGGGCGATTGTGTCGCCCTTGTTGTCCCTGGACTCATATCTGGAGTTAACTTTTTAGTTTCAGGGCTCTCTCGCGAGTTGTTGAGGACAGAATCTGAATGGATGGCTTCCGAGTCCTTTGAGTCCTTTGCTTTATTGTCCACCCCTGTAGCTTTGTTCTTACCCTTTTCCCAGAAATTGAAGAGCTGACAAGTGCTTTTCATGCTAGTGGCTTGGCTAAGTTTGTTTCGGAGGGGATTCGATTTTGTTTTAGTGCCTGATCTTCCTACTATTATTTTCCCAGACCTTAGTTTCCTTGTCATCATCGCAGGTAAGCGATGTCGCGGTTTGAGCAGAGAAACAGCGTGGCCGAGATTGTTATGGGAACTCTGGGATTAAGCTACCGGGAAATATTTCTAGGGTCTGTTACTTAAATACAAAGCCTACAACGAACTGACTATATCTACTGAATCACAAGTAGAATATGACAAGAGTATGGTTTGATTTACCGGGAGAAAGAGCTGGCCTAGCCTGGCCTTCTCGTGCCTCTGAGGGCCTCAGAGGGCCCGCCCTTGTCCCGGGCTTCTCCCGGGCGCTACCCGCGCGCTACCGCGCTGCGGTGTGCTTACACTCTATAAATAAGTCACAAGGTAATAGGGGTGTGGCCTACAGGGAGAGCGTCACCGGGTGGAGTAGGTGATTGAGACTGCTGGGACTCTTGGGAGTTTGAGTCCAGCAGTGTACACGCTCGCAGCCCTGATTAGCCTACAGCCCTGATGAGGTGACAGCAATGTGCAGCTGTGAAGGGTCCGGCGAAGAGTAGCGCCTTGCAGAGCGCTTCCAACGGGCAGTCTAGCGCTTCCTCAGTCCACCAGCGCCAAACACAGTCGCCAGGTCAGCAGGTATGGAAGGAAAGAAATCCGCTGATTAGGCAAGTCCAGTGCCTTTTCTCCAAGCAGCAGGGGGCGTGGCCTACAGGGAGAGCGTCACCGGGTGGAGTAGGTGATTGAGACTGCTGGGACTCTTGGGAGTTTGAGTCCAGCAGTGTACACGCTCGCAGCCCTGATTAGCCTACAGCCCTGATGAGGTGACAGCAATGTGCAGCTGTGAAGCGGGACCCGCGGAGCGGGTCCGGCGAAGAGTAGCGCCTTGCAGAGCGCTTCCAATGGGCAGTCTAGCGCTTCCTCAGTCCACCAGCGCCAAACACAGTCGCCAGGCCAGCAGGTATGGAAGGAAAGAAACTACTACAACAACTCTGGTACCTCGGACTGCTGGTTAAATCTAGAAGAGATCGCCACATTTCTATCTTTGATGCAAAACGATAACAACACATCTACAACTCATATAATCTGGGGTGGCGATTTCAACTTCCCTCTGTGCCCAAACCACAAAAACGGAAACTGTGGACTCCAAAACGAACTTGGTAACCCCATACCCCACTTCGTGCACTCGATATGTGGAAACAAACTTAATGACATCCTATTTTCCTTAGACTTGGACTACGTGAACGAATTGGTTGACCCGCAGCAGGATTTCTTACCTACTTTCCATGGGCGAGGCTACTTAACAACCATTGACTACATAATAGCCTCCCACTCACTCAAAGGGCAACTAGGGAATTTTGAAACTGGGTCAAATCCAACAAGTGACCACTACCCGCTCAGCATAAAAATCAACATCAAACTGGCAAAAGTTTACCCTGTAAAGTCGAGCTCTCTCAACCAGCAAACACTGTCCATGAACAAACTGAATGGTTATACAGTTAAATGGGCCAAGATCGACCCAGAAGAGGTGACACAGAGGGTCCTTGGAAAAACTGATCATTGGCTATCCAAATGTATGTCTCTGGAGACACCACCCCAAATAATCGTCAGTTGCTTCCAAAGTATCCAGGAAACAATAAGGGATGAGCTATTTGTCAACTTAAAAAACAAGATTAAGTCCCCTAAAACGAGATGGTTCGACACCGCCTGTCGGATGGCACTTTCATCTCTTAAAGAAGCCCTGCATAAACCCATGAGAGACCCCCAGGAAATTTCTAACCTAAGAAAAATATATAACTCTGCCAGGCAAGACCGCAAAAAACAAATTAAACAAGATCTCTGGTTACGATTACACGACAGTGCCCAAAGAAAAGACAGCACCTCATTTTGGCAAGTCATAAGATCTCCTTTCTTGGCCAATAGCACAGAAATCCAACATCTTGATGTGGCAATAACCGAGGAAGATTGGGTTTCCCACTTCGCAAAAATCTTTGGAACACCTCCAGACTCCGCAGTAGATAATGTAACACACGAGGCCCAGCCAGTGAGAAATAACACCTATCCGATAAAGATATACTTCCATCTCAGCGAAATCATAAAAGCAATCAGGGCTTCTAAAACTGGCAAGGCCCCTGGCCCTGATGGTGTTCCAATGGACTTGTTCCTCCATGATGTAGACTTTTGGTCGCAGATAATCACCCGGGTCATGTCAGCAGTAACTTCGGTCGGCCTTTTTCAGTCATGGTCAACATCAATCCTCTTACCCATCTTTAAAAAAGGCGACCGCAACGATCCCGCTTGCTACAGACTAATCTCCCTTCTGGACTCAATGGGTAAGATTGCAGGTCGAGTACTCCTGGACCGATTACAATCTTGGGCCCGGGAGAATAACATCATAACCGACCTGCAATATGGTTTCCGGAAGGGGCTCGGGACCGTGGAACAGGCCCTCAATCTTGTTCTCCTGGCTGGTAAATACGTTCACGCCAAAGGAGGTAACATCTTCCTCGTCTATGTCGACCTAAGCGCGGCATTTGACTACGTCCAGCATGCGAAACTCTGGCAAACACTAAGCGACCTTGGTGCGGATCCCCCGATAATAACCTTCCTACGAGAACTCTACTCTAACGCCGCAGGTCGAGTAAGATTTGGTACCAGCGGTGAACTGTCCCGATCATTTCAAATAACGAAGGGAGTAAGACAGGGATGTGTACTGGCTGCCTTCCTGTTCAACCTTTATACAAACGGGCTTGAACAGGCTATGCTGGAAGGGAGTCAGGACCTACCCCAGATAAACCATCGTCCGATACCCACACTGTTGTATGCCGACGATTCAGTCATTCTAGCACGGACTTTGAACCAACTTCAGATACAAATCAATAAATATGCAGCATTCATGGACTCGGTCTCCAAATAAACATAAAGAAAACTTTCACAATGCATATCGGTCCCAGGATCAAAAACCCCAAATCAATAATGGTTGACAACATCAAACTGGAAAAAACCCCAGTCTACCCATACCTGGGAATCCTAGTGGACGATGCAATGAATTGGCGAAAGGCAATTGAAGCCAGAAATCTCTACTTTCGTCGCGCAACATCGGCACTTACCTCTTTTTCGAGGAAATTGGGGAAACCAGCGCCACCTGAACTCCTGACTATATACTATGCAAAATGCCATAGTGTGGCCACCTATGGAGCTGGAATCTGGGGTCACGGACGTATCGATCAGCTACAGGTCACTGAAAACGCTTTTATAAAATACATTTTAGCTCTCCCTCAAAGTTCCCCGATACTAGCTTCACACCGGGAGCTTGGCATGGAATATATCATTGACACCATCCGATGCCAGCCTATTCTACTGTGGCATCGAATATGGTCCAACCCCGAATGTCACCTAACTCGCTCCCTCATCACTGACTGTTTAGCCCTGACAAAATGGCGAAAAATCCTGTGGCTAACCTATATATGTAACTTCTTTAAAGACCTGGACCGCAAGTCCTATTTTGAAGAACCTGCTTCAGTAGAAGACATTTCCAGGAAACAGTTAAAGTTAATGTGTATGGGACACTTGAGGGATCTACGGAACCAGGCAGAGATCACAAAACCACTAAACGAAAAAATCTGTGCCCAACAGTCTGGAAAATGCATACAGCCCTATCTGACGTATTTTTTATCTAATCATGAAAAGTTTTTACTAACAAGACTCCGCTTTAACATCTTTTTCCGTTTTAGTTTAATTTCCGGAAACTCATAATTGGTCGCGCAACCTGATGAACTGTCCCTGTGACGGAACCTCCCCACAATCTACGATCCATGTTGTTCTATTCTGTAAATACTATAAACTTCCAAGGAAAACGTGGATTATCCCGATCCTCCGACCTAGTGGATACAGACAATGCTACCCTGCATTTCTTTATTTGCAATACTTGCAAACGTTACATGAAGCTAAACTCATAGTGACTTTCCTTAAAGCAGTCTTAACAATACGTCGTAATGTTTCAAGTTAAACCAGAACTATACAGAACTGCAAACCCTATTTTTTTTTTTATTTTTTTTTACCTAAATTTCTTTATAATTCGACTTATTTGATCTCACTCATGTGTTCATAATCTTTTGTATGTACTTTTTATGATTATTCAAACTGATAATCGAATAAAAGTTGATGAAACTTTCCTATGTTAGGTTAAGCAGACAAGCAGTTATTTATTTTAGTGGTTTAAAGAGTTTTTACGAAATTCTTCTTGTTCACAGAGAAGTGGTGTGATTTGTTATTGGACCAGAAATCCACACTGGCACAGGTGAGACATCACCATGAAACCGTGCTGTCATTGTTTGGTTGCTTACAGAGCTGCACTGTGAGAGGTTTACCTTTGACAGAGCCAGGCTGAGACTGCTTGCAGTTCACATGTTTATTTGGTATTATTTTAGGGTGACTTTGAGATTGCTTTTGCTGGAAATAATGTGGAATGTATTGAAAAAGCCAAATGTTTCTGTTGTGCCTGCAAGGGGCAGAAACTACCCACTATGTGAACACCTGTATATGACATGATGATGGACATTGGGCTTTAAACAAGTGATTTCTGACTTACATAAATATGCTGCACTTGATAAAAAATTACAGTACCCAATAGAGGGTACTTTCTCTAGTTAAAAGCTATATTTCTTGACACAGACCATGTACCACATGAAGCCAATGCCCATACCTACACAATAATCACAAAATAATTTGAATGGCAACAGAGAAGGAGAAAAAGAAGAAGTCCAAGCAAGTGAAAGGCTCATTTAGGCAGTGGCTCAAGAGCAAGTGGGATTGGCAGGAGGAATGCTGGACGGAGGATATGATGGAAGTTGTAAGAGCCTATCCTGCTCTCGTTAAAGAAAGAAATGATAAAGACAAGACAAAAGAGGAAAAGAAACAGACAAATAATTCTTGTGAGGTGGATAATTGTTTTGAATGAGTTTTTGAATTCTAGACATCCTCTGTATACAGCTAGAGCAGCAGGGACAAGTGGTCCGAGAACTGAATTGAGCAGGAGGAGACAGTATTATAGTACAAGCTCCTACAACAGTGGTGCAGAGTTTACCAACTGAGACAGCAATGCCACCATTGCCTATTACAAGCAGAGATACACTAGCTGCTGCATCTATGAGAACAGCAGTGGTCGAAGGGGCTTCTAGAAAAATTAATATTGGGCCTATAAAAATTTAATTTGGAGAAGTGTGGCAGAAAAATAGAGCTTATAATAAGGATTTAATTGAAAAAACAATAGAATGGAGTACAGAGAAACACAGAAAAGAAATTTAAATCACCAAAGTTATGCCAAAAGGTGCAGCAGGAGATTTAGAAGAGGTATATTTAATCAAAAGAAGTCTGCTAGAGAAACTTATTCCAAATGGTATCTTTCTAGATACGATAATGATCACTAAGGCAAAATAAGAATTCTTAAAATAACCCACACCCACCAAAAGGCCCCTTGGTGGAATGCTTCATCATCGGATTCTTTCCGTCCTGCTACGACCGATGAAGACATGGGAGCACTTATTTTTGGAGGTGTGGGCTATATTGCTAGAGTAGGAGTCGAAGAGTCAGTTAGTAGTGAAAAAATTCTAAAAAATACCTGGCCATAGGAGCCTAAACTCTATTAAATCCTGTTGCTGGTATTGTTAAAAAAGGGGGGGTTGGGAGTTACACAATGTAATGAGTGTGTTACTCACAGTCTACATGTTTCAAGCCTACCCCTATCGCATTTCTTCAGGACCAAGTACAATTGATCCCTAATACCACTCCTGGTTAGTTCCTGGTGTATTACTCAATACACACAAGACAGACTCACAAAAGACACAGAAGATTAAATGGAGCCAATGTTTGAAAAAATGATTGAACTGGGAATCCTCCGGCAGGCAATTAGTGGTCCTTATAACTCTCCTGTGATAGTAACAAATAAACTGCAAGTCGTGCAAAGATTAAGATTTGCACAAGATTGATAAGATTGTTAGACCATGTTGTCCTTTGGTACTAAATCCAGCAGTGATTTTGTTTCAAATTCCTTCAGATGCAGAATGGCATACAGTCATTGACGTATGACAAGCATTTGTCTTGATTCCTCTACACAAGGGCAGCCAGTGCCTTTTAGCATTTCAATGTTTGAATAAAGTTCTTGTGTGGTGTAGGATTCAAGTCATTCAATTTTTAGTCAAATTATGAAGAAAGATCTTGAAAGTTTGAGGTTGTCCCACAATTCAGTCTTAGTGCAATAGACTGATGATTTACTAATTGCATTAAGAAAAGCGAGGGCTGTAAATGTGATGCAATTGCTCTGCTAAACCATTTAACTGATAGTGGGCATAATGTCTCTACAACTAAAATGCAGTATTGCAAAAAGGGAATGATTTACCTTGGACTCCATATTGCAAAAAGGAGTGAAGAAAGTATCAAAAGAACGTGGGCCCGATTAACAAAGTAAATTTAGACCAAAAGTGTAACTTTAGACTTGAAGTCTAACTTTACAACTCAAGTCCAATTTAGAACAAAAGTCTAAGTTTACCACTTTTAGGTATTCACAAAGGTAAGTTACTACTAATAGCTTTACTTTATTGCAATTAATTTTACCAGTAGCAAATGTACTGCTAGTAAATGTACTAGTAGTAAACTTACTATTAGTAACTTACCTTTGTGAATACCGAAAAGTAGTAGAGTTACAATTTTGGCCTAAGCTAGACTTTGGGTCTAAACTTAGACTTTGGGTCTAAACTTAGACTTTAGGTCCAAACTTAGACTTCAGGTGTAAAGTTAGACTTCTCTTTAGGTCTAAACTTTGACTTCGGGTCTAGCGTTAGACTTTTGGTCTTACTTCACCTTTGTGAATCGGGCCCAGTGTTTCTCCTGTTCTGAATATGATCCACCAGGTGTACAGACAAAATATCGACTCCAAAATATCGACTGGACATAATATCGAGTTTTAAATATAGACTGGACAAAATATCGACTGGACATAATATCGACTACAAAAATATCGTTTTTCAGGTAAGTGAAGTAATATCGACTGTATAAAATATAGATAGCAAAAATATCGAATTTTTAATAATATATAATATTTTATAGTGTATTTTTATGTAATAATATGTGTGAAAAGTGTGTCTTAATGTTATAAAATATTTTATTAAATGAATTTTGTTTTTATAATAATTGCGTAATGTAATTCTGTAGCGGTTGTGGGTTTATAGGGGAATAGGGTGGGAAGTAATTTAATAATAATTAATTAATTAATATATGTTTGTTAATATTTTTAATTAATAAATCATTGATAATTAATTAATATTGATTAGTTAATTAATTAATATGATTTTGAACATATTTTGTATTAGTAAATAATTGGTAATTAATTAATTGTAATTAGTTAATTACATTAGTTAGAGTAAATTTTTTATATATATAATTTTGTGTTATTTTTAAGTAATTAATTGGGAAAAAATAATATTAATTATTAAAATAATTACAGCTAATGTGCTAATATATTTACTTTATTGTTATTGTTAATTAATAATTAATTGGTAATTAAATAATATTGATACATTTTGGGTAAAGGAGCATTTTTAGGGGTCAGGGTCAGTTTTCAGTTTTAGGGTAAAGGGGTATTTTTGGGGTTCAGTGTCAGTTTTCAGTTTTTGGGTAAAGGGGCATTTTTAGGGTTCAGGGTCAGTTTTCAGTTCATGGGTAAAGGGCTATTTTTAGGGTTCAGGGTCAGTTTTCAGTTCTTGGGTAAAGGGGTATTTTTAGGGTTCGGGGTCAGTTTTCAGTTTTTGGGTAAAGGGGCATTTTTAGGGTTCAGGGTCAGTTTTCAGTTTTTGGGTAAAGGGGTATTTTTAGGGTTCAGGGTCAGTTTTCAGTTCATGGGTAAAGGGGTATTTTTAGGGTTCAGGGTCAGTTTTCAGTTCATGGGTAAAGGGCTATTTTTAGGGTTCAGGGTCAGTTTTCAGTTCTTGGGTAAAGGGGTATTTTTAGGGTTCAGGGTAAGTTTTCAGTTTTTGGGTAAAGGGGCATTTTTAGGGTTCAGGGTCAGTTTTCAGTTTTTGGGTAAAGGGGTATTTTTAGGGTTCAGGGTCAGTTTTGGGTTTTTGGGTAAAGGGGTATTTTTAGGGTTCAGGGTCAACAAATAAGATTGTAAAAAAATATTTTTATTATTTTCATTTATTATTTAATTATTATAATTTAATTTAAGTATTTTTAAGTATATTTTAGTAATTACAATTTAATATTAATTTAATTTAACACTGTTTTTAATAAAGTCGATATTTTTTACATCTATATTATTGTTAACGATATTTTGTACTCGATATTTTTGTACTTACCTGTTTGTAGATACAAACTCGATATTTTGACTGTCGATATTTTGTCCACGATATTTTGGCAAGTCGATATTTTGTCCCTCGATATTATTTCAGTGATCCGATCCACCAACCTCCCATAGGGAGGTTTGGATGTTTCTTGGAATTGTTAACTATTGTCATCAGTGAATTCCAAATGTATCCTTGGTTGGAAAACCTTTAGCAAGGTTGATACATAGTGACATTCAGGATGCCGTACCATTTGGCAAAAATATTCTGATGCATTTAAAGAGTTGAGAGAAATTTGTGTCAGGCACCAGCACTTGGAATGGCTGACCATAATTTAACCTTTTATGTGTTTTGTCATGAAAGAAATGGATGGGCACTTTCAATTTTCACATAGAAGCAAGAAGGGTTGATGTGATCAGTTGCTAACCCATCAGCAGTATTTGATACAGTAGCTGTACGTCTTCCAAGTTGTGTGAAGTTGGTTGCAGCTGTCTGTGTTGTCAACAAAAAAAGTGAAAAAACAGTAATGGGCAACACTTTACTTGAACCCAAACTCAGACTTGGCATATGATTAAAAGTAGGCTGGCTCATTACGAACAAGTTATACTTGCAGCTGAAAACATTTATATTAAGATACGTAGCATTCTGAATCTAGCAACACTGCTTCCTATTTCACACAGGAATCGTGAAGACTGGGAAATAAATGTAAATTGATGGCATTGATAATGAACCATAGCACAACTGCATCACGGCTACTGAGGTATACCAAATCAAGACCAGAAATTAAATAAACCTCTTTGGAGATGGCTGATCTAACACTATTTGTTGCGGGTTCTTGTTTGAGGGAACAACATGAAGCATTGAGAGCTGCTTATGCAATACGTTCAGTTTCTGAGACCTTGGAAGCATCCTTTATGTCAAAGTAACATCAGAACAAGTGGCAGGATTGGTTGCATTGCACAGAATGTGTTGCTTGTCAGTGAATTTGAATGTGGCAATTTACACAGACAGCCAGTATGGTTTTGGAGTGTTACATAATTACAGTCAATTGTGATCACAAAGGAGCTTGATGAAATCTTTTAAATCTCCAGTAAAGAACAGTGTTTACATACTGGTTTTACTGAAAGCAATAAAACAACTAAAGGAGATTGCTGTGGTCAAGTCTGTTTTAGTCACACTTGGCAATAAGTATGCCCAATAAATGGTAACATTTGTGTATTATAAGATGAGACAGTGGTATAAGAAAATGAGAATGATAAATCAAAAATAAGCCCTATTTAAAATGTAGAAAATGAAAATTGTTTCTTTATGAATTCAATTAAAACTTTTTTGAGTGAGCTGGGAGATTTAAAGGAAGAAGCAGTATTAATAGTAGTAGTTTTGTACAGTGAATAATTACCCAAAGGTGTCTTGTCGGTGCACATGCTAATTCACTACACGCACCCATCAAGACTTCTCCAAAATTTGTAAAGCTTAACAAAGCTTAAGTAAATAGAACAGTTTTTAAAGCCCTACAAAACTTTAATATGTTGGATTTGAGACATAATTTCATTGGCAACTTGTTCAAGGGCTGCACCATAACCACAAGGAAAGGCATGTCCTCCCTGACGTGCTCTACAGTATTTTAATACTGTGTTCAGACAAGTGTAGGCTAGGTGACGCAGTCTTAGCAGCACATGCTGTGGGCTACTGGATAGATGCAATGATGTTGTGCTGTTCCTGAAAGGGGGGAGAGGTGTAGAGGCAAACAAAGGCTGGGTCCAACTGAGCCCATGTATTGTCTACAGTTGGGAATCCATTTGTTGGATTTTAATGCCCTCACACACCTTCTCAGGTGTCATGCTTCATCATATGGGCTGCTCCTCGTTGGGTTGGCAGCAGCAAACAAAGTTCTAAGATTATTTCTCTCTGTGACTTCAGCAGGAGCGCAAACAACAAATATGGACACACTACTGTAAATTGTAACCTACATTGTGAACATGAACACCATTCCAAAATGGCCGCCACTAGTGCCATACTAGCCAAGTTGGCTTTTCACCACTGACTCCGCCCCCGATCACGTGATGCTGCCATACTTTCAAATCGATGGTATCCCCACCACTCACTACCTCCCGGACCCAGTGGAGTGGGTAGGTCGTGAGGAACCACGCAGGGCAGCTAAACGTGAGTAAAATTATAGCATGTTCACGACCGAGAGGTTTCTAACGCCGTCTGCCCTCAGCATACAGCGGTACTGTTTTGCTTTAGAATAGCCGGTAGAGTCACTCTGACCCAACCTGACCCGCTGCCGACCTACTGACTACAGCGGGTGCATCACCGGGGGTCTAATCACTATGACAGCACTTAGAGTGCGCCAACACTTTGCTGCACACAATCCACGCTATTGAAATTTCAGCGCCAGGCGATGCCTAATTGTTTGAATACTCTTTGTCGCATCACACACGTGCTAAGTAGAGTACGATTGTTATTAACATTCCTTGGTTATGCAGCAAAATCACTTATTTTAGCCAATTTGATCCCGTTCTCGCTGCAACCGGCCCCAACACGCTCGACTCCACCTTAATATACGGATCATATTACTCCTTTCACAGTGAAGCTACGAGTTATCATTTTCTGAAATCACTGATTCCGTGGCGTGTGCCCGCAGTGGAGATTTGCAGCACCTACCTTACTACATTGCTTAACACAGGGGAGCTGCCATCCATGTATTAACCAGTGATGTGAGACTGTGATTGACCTAGGGGATAAGCAAGCATACTACCTTCCCCCCTGTCTATGTTACTAAATTGGCTCTGTGACACTACTTTTGATTTTAGGAGGGGAACCTTTTTCCTACATACAGAGTGGTAGAAAGGGCTTGTTTATAACATAGAAATGATGCTTGTGGTGCCGCCCGCAGGGATATCTGACACCGCCCCACCACCACCTCAAAACTTCACCATGTATAGTCTTTATAAACAGCTGTTCAGCCTTTATTACCCACTGTCTGCTGATTGTTTTCATCCTTTCACAGTCCATACACATAAGAGCTAAGCCCTTTGTGTTGATCACCGGGTACTGTTGAAGCCTGGATACTCGACACGTTTAGGTGAGTCCAGCACGTTCTGCTACTTCTTTGATTCTCCACAGGGGCGTATAACCACCGTAGCTCACTGTGGGAGTTCACAACTTTGTTTTTATTTATTTTATCGTCCTCCAGCATTATGTCGCTCACCACAAATAGTATAGATCTGTGTTTGGAGTCACCACTTAGGCTTTGCCTATAATTGTCTGTTATCTTTCATGCCTGAAATGTGTTCTTTCTTTCTCCCACTACAGGCAGATCCCGGTTATTACAGGTAAATCCACATATTAGATACTTACCCTTCTTTGGCTAAAATGGATTGCCAATAGTTTTAAAGTGTAGATAGTTTCTGTTTTTCCGGTCCCGGAGAATCGCAAGTAAATTAACACGACGCAAGAAAGATGTTGACCTTTATTTCTTAAAAATGGACAAACTAATAGGAGGAATTATACTCTGATGAGTGCCCTGTTCACTGTTTTTAATTAGGGTAGGAGACCCCCAGAATAAAATAATCAACGCCAGGTACTCCCAGCCCTATCTTAACTCACCTACACATCTACACTCTTCTGGCCCTATACCCGCACTTCACCAGACAGCTGTTGGATCAAAGATCTCCGACAAAGTGCCCCTTTTTAGGTGAGCCCATTGGGTATTGCACCACCGAACCAACCAGGAGCAGCACATATGATGATGCATGACACCTGAGAGGCTGTGTGAGGGCATTAAAATCCAACAAATGGATTCCCAACTGTAGACCATACATGGGCTCAGTTGGTCCCAGCCTTTGGTTGACTCTACAGTTCTCCCCCTTTGAGGAACAGCGTAACATCACTTCATTGATACTTTGACAGGGGCTCTTGTTTATGCTGGACCTCCCACTCTTCTGTAAGTGGAAAAAGCCCCACCATCCCTCTATGTTGAATACAACTACTGGATAGATGACCTTGTGATACATGCACAAGGTCTTAAACTAGCAACTCTTATTGACAGGGAGCCAGGGGAGCTTGAGGTGAAACCCTGTCAAACTTCCTCATCCCAAAAACCAATCTGCCCATTGCATTCTGAAGCATCATGATTGGGGAAGAAGAGATGGGAGTGATTGAATTATAAGAATAATTATGTGAAAATGTTGAAAGTAAAAATGTCCTTCATAATTCTATGTTGTTTCCAATAGCAAAGTACTTGCATAATAGATCTGATGGATGCCTATTTAGAAAAAACTGGGAACACATGGGGTTTAGAAATGTAGAGGAGGACAACTGCATTAGTTGTATGAAATGTTAATTGAACAATCAGGCTAGAAGGACACTAAAAGTGATGAACCACACTGGCAAATAGGAGAGCTCATTACAAGACTCCAAGCAGAATTCATAGAGATGCCAATTTGCAATTGCTGCAAGATTCATCTTGGTCATCGCCTCCTTGTTTTCTAAATGGGTTGAAGCTTATCTCAATCAGAGATTAGATAGCCTTACTGTTGACAAATTGTTGTTGACGGAGTTTATACAATGATTAGTCAATCAGACTACTGTTTGAGACCGATTGTGGCAATTATTTCAAGACTGATATTTGCCAAATAATCTGCACCACATTTCAGATCAATCAGAGCAGCTTTTGTCCACAATTTTCAGCATTTGCTGAAAGAGCAAATAGAACTGTAAAAATAAATTGGTCAATATCTGTGCCTCACCTGCTCTAAAGGGGCACTTATTCTTGTTCTGATGAGCATAAGAAGTACACCTGACAGAAAGACTGTTTTTTGCCCCATGAAGTCATCATAGGAAGAGTAGTCATACTTGCATACATTTCTTCACCTGCATTTCAATAACTGATGGCATCATGTTAAATTGCTGCAAAGGTCTGAGTGATATAATAAAGTCTTTCAATAGAGACAACAAAGGGCAGTTCATCCCACGGGTTAAATGCAGGTGACTGGAAAGTGATCAGGAAGTGACCAGTGGCCTAGAGTCCCTTCTTGCTTCATTCTAGCTTCATCCTAATGCAGATGCATTAGGACGCCTGGGTTTTCCTTCCTAGGATTTCCTGCTCACCGTTATTCCCGCCAACAGAAGCCCAGCCTACCCCCAGGACCAACCTAATGCAGACCAGGCACCCTGCTGGTTTGCTGAAGGCTGTCTGCATCTGTCCATGCCATGTGTGTGTTCAGGGCCAGGAACCCTGGCCCCACGATAATCCAACCCAAAACCACAACCACACCTGTGGCTACCACTGGACCCAACAAAAGCTGCTACTACTCCTCCGCCATTCTCCAAGCCCTCAACAACAAACACCAGAAAACATGCTTCTGTCATGCATCACCCAGCACCATGGTAGGACCTTTCTCCTGCACCCATTCTGATTTCACCTGCAGCAGCTCAGATGCTGACACCCCCACTTATAAACAACCGACAAACATCACACCACCACCCCACACTAACTGTCTGCCATGCTCCTTAACATTCGATCCCTCAGGGAACACTCCACCAGAATCTGGGACCTCCTCAACAGCAACACCTCCAATCTTCTCATCCTGACCAAAACTTGGCTCAATCCAGTCTCCAACTTGGACATCGCCTCAGCCATACCGTCCACTTACCAAATCATACACCAGGACTGAAACAAACCAGGTGGAGGACTCACAATCATCAGGCAGGCTACTCTATAGGCATATAAAAGGGAATAAATAGAGGGCTAGCAAAATGAGGGACAATCTACACTGTGATAGACTAGCAGGGGAATTATTTGGCAACCTAAGCAGAGGCCTATTTACTTACTGTGATGATATTTGTACAAAACTGTAACTGATTCGAATGGTGTGTGCTTCAAATATTTAAATAATGTTTGTGTGTATGTCATGGGCCAGCATTATGTCTTTGTTCTCAACACCTTAGGGCCAGTGGCCCATTTTGTGTAGTCAGCATCTATTGACCTGCATGCGTTCTTTGTTGTCCATGCCTCTTTGCTTATTGTTGTTTGAACTCGTGGCAAGTGGCCATTTTGGGTATTAGTCAGTCTGCTTTTGGCATAGTCCTACATGTGTTCTTCGTTGTCAATGCCTTCTTGCTTGTTGTTTGAACATGTGGATGGGCCATTTTGTGTAGCCAGCCAGTGTGCTTTTGTCATAGGCCTACGTGTGTTCTTTGTTACCCATGCCTTCTTGCTTCTTCTTGTTTGGAAATGTGGCAGGCACCCATTTTTTGTAGCAAGGCAGTGTGCTTTTTGCCATAAGCCTGCATGTGTTCCTTGTTGTCCATGCCTTCTTGCTAGTTGTTGTTTGAACATGTGGCTAGCGGTCATTTCGTGCAACCAGCCAGTGTGTTATTATTTTTTTTTGTTGCTATTTTCAAATCCATGTGTTAGGGACATTGATAAAAGTGGGCTATAACTTTTTTTCATTTATTCCCCCTGATATCAGTTTAATGTGCTTGAGTATCACTGAAGTATATATGTACAGTGTTTAAATAATATTATACATATTTTTTCCATTTTCCCCTGCACCTTCTTGCCTCCAAAGGATTTCTCATAGTCTCTATTAAGAGACCAGCAATTACTTTTTTAAACATTATTTGATTTTTCTCTGTACTCCCTGCCTACCATAGGCGCACACTATCATTCAAGGTTTTTAAGGATTATTCCATTTTCTCCTGTACCCCCCTCCTTGACATAGGCACACACAAGCATTAGTGTATTAAGGATTATTCCATTGCCGCTGAACCCTTGCCTGTCATAGGTCGATTAGGCCATTGGAGCACATCAGCATTCATTTTTTAAGGTTTATTTTATTTTTCGCTGCACTCCACTACTTGGTACAGGTGTCTTACAGTAAATTGTTAAATCTGCATGTTGTTTTCGTCCTAATTTAAATATTAGGTTATGGTTTGGATTGGAATGGATACATTACTGGTGTTAATTATTTGGGATAACCTAACTAAATTATATTGACTGTATAACTAATTCATACTGCACAAATGCCACATTTCACTGAATTCATTTCTAGTTTGTCTAGTTTAGGTGCACAAGAGACATCACCCACAGTACTTCCAGACAGACAGCAAGCACAAAGTGACAACAAACATACCACTTGAGTCCTTCTCAGCTTCTGCTTGTGCCACTAAGTGTAAACTGATAGAGCTTGAAGATGATCCCAAACAAAGGTGTTCCTGCCAAGAATGTGTCTAGTGAGGAGAAGAAGCAGATTGCCACCACAGGCCTACCACCCTCTACCTTTTTCAACAAATTTGGTGTGCCTACCACACTGTCTTCTGGGCAGCAAGCTGGGAGCAGCACTCCTGCATCAATATCACTACCCCAACCTAGGCCAGAGGCATTGTGTCTCAGCGAATCAGCCACTGTAATCATGATGATGAGCAGTGAGACTAAATTGGATTTGTCTCAGCCACAAAGTACCCAATTGCTGCAGGAAAATGTGCAAAGTGGACAACAGATCAAGCAACATTTCTTCCTGAAGTAGTGGTAGAACCGAAGGTTGGGCTTCCTGCTGAGCAAGATGTAGCTATTGAACAATTGTCTTCACCATTTCCAGAAAGAAAAAGAAAGGGCACTCCACCATCTTCTCCAAGCCCCATACTGATGATCTGGACACGGATTGGAGCCCTACCGAGTCCGAGACCTACCACAAGAGAGAAGGGAAATGGAAAGTTCCTGAATGCCTTAGAATTATGGAAAGTGACAGTGATGAGGATGAGTCAGTGATTGCCAGTATGGAAGGCGACTCAGAGGGCACCAAGATGAAATTTCATATTCAACCTGCTCAGAGGAATATGGCACTGGTTTCACCACCATTTGTAAGGCCCCTGCTGAGACCTGTATCCACCACTACCTCAGTCATAGTACACACTGTAGACAGACAAACAACACCCACCCAACTACCTCCAGTCCTTCAGGCATTGGCTGTGACACACTAGAAAAGTTCTCCTCCGCAGTTCTGGACTTCTTTACGAGTAGCAAGCAGGAAGATAACATTGCAATATGCTCCATTTGCCATGAGAATGATTGTTGAGGTATGCCTGGATCAAACTTTGGTAATCAATACCAAACGTCCTGTATGAAGAACACCACACAATCCGATGGAAGAACTAACTTAAAAACGTAGCTAGTGGTGGTAGTGATGGAAGAGGGGAACCAGCTCTGATCACAGTGATAGAAGGAGGTAATGAGGAAGAAGAGGATGACAACTTTACACAAAGCATCCCTTTCCCTTGCAGTGTGCCAGCATCACCCACATCAGCAACCTTCAAATAGCACAAGACTCAGATTCAGACTCCATGGCATACAGTGATTTCCCTAAGGCACAGATTGAGTCTACCACCTCCTGGTTCTCTCCAGACATCGCCTGTATCCATGGTATCACAAAATAAAATAATCTAAGCTGCTATTACAGGCATGTTTAGGCAGGAAAGTCCCTATGAATGCAACCACCCAATGGCATGTTTGTATAACGAGAAGCTGGCTAAAATGTTAGTGCTGAACCGCCTCCCTTTTTCTTTTGTAGAAGGAATGTGATTTTTTAAATTTGTGATGACCATTTGCTTGAAATGGAATGTTTCCAGCCAGAACTATTTTGGCAGAATTGCTGTTCCATTACTCCATCATGATACTGTGCAATTGGTTGGCCAACCTATGCAGCAGAGTGCTATTCACACTATCCATCTGAGGACAGACATAGGATGAGTTGTCAAGTAACTGATTACATGTGCATCACTGTACACTGGATCTCTTTTGTGGGGGTTAGTCAATAGCTATCGGCAGGTCTCAGCACTGAAGAAAGTTTAAGGGTGTTAAGCAGTATGCAGCAGTAGTGATGTTCGCCATGGAGAAAGCTCACGCAGCTGCAAACATCTTGGAAGACTTTAAGAGCAAGGTGTTTGAATGACTTGGAAGCAGAGGCTTCATAATTGGATTTGTTGCCACTGACAATGGCAGTACTATGGTCAAGGCGATGGCAGATGGTGGAAATTTCAGGGTCCTGTGTTTGGCACAGTGCCTCAACTTGAATGTGCAGGACATTCTCAAAAAAGAAACATAGTCAGCAACATGCTGGCCACCTGTAGAGGAATCTACACTAATTTCAGATATTCTTTAAAGCTCAAAACCAGTTGAGGATCATTCAGCATGCTAATACAGTACTAGTTAAGGCCCTCATAGAGGAATTGGCAACACATTGGGACTCAACCGACTACATGCTGCAACATCTGTTTGAGCACTACAGACTGATCACTGGCTATATCCTTCAAAGAGGAGGGGATGTAACTGGGAAAAGCATGATCATGAAGATGGACAAATGGGGGTTTGTCAAACGCATGACACAAATGCTAATTCCTTTGGAGGTTTTCACATGGGAAGTCAGAAAGGAGGACAGTATGATGAGCCAATCCATTACATTGTTGTATCTGCTACAGGACCAGTTAAGGTGTCACAAATGTTCACCAGTGTAAACGATGAAGCATATGAGTTGGCTTAAAGCTTAATCCTTCACTTGGCTGTTAATACAAGGATGCAAAGAGCGATCATGTCCTCCAAAGAGCATATTCATGCCACAATAGTTAATCCATAGTTAAAGAAATACTAGCCACTTTCATTCCTTTTTCAGAATGGGATGTTTCACAATACACAACTTGGATTGTTGAACAATACACAATTTGGATTGAAGAACGGCTTGAAGTTAGAGGCCCGTGCAGAAGTTCTGGTGTGCAGCCTTCAACTTCAGGAGAGGGCAGTGCTGTTATCTCACAGCAGTCAACACAACATCAGCAAAAACAGCAGCAACATCACCAGCAACAGAAGAATTGGACCCAATCTCTTTAATGACTTGGTTTCAAGTCACAGGGATTAAGCCAAGTGCAGAGGTGTAAGCCACATAGGTCTAGCAAGTGACAGCACCAATGACCATTGAGAGGATGGGTCAAGAATATCTGGATGATCCCGAAAAGGTCTACCGGGATCAAAACTTTTATTTATATTGGTATGGGAAGATGCACCAATGGTCAGAGCTCATCAGACTGGCAATAACGTTTCTGGCTTGTTCAGTAGTCAGTGTGTCTGTTGAGTGCATGTTCAGTGCAGCTGGCATAGTTGTTACAGTTAGAAGTACAAGTATCTTGCCTCAAAACATAAAGAGATTGACCATTGTTGAAATGAACCAACACGTCATACTATGCTGTGTTTCTGAAACAGCACAGAAGGAGGATGAAAGTAATTGGTCAGACTCAAGCGCATAAGCCGACCAATGTTAGACCTGTCAGCCTTGGGGTTGTCTTCCCCTACCTTTTTGTCCTTGCGCCTCTCATTTTCCTTGTACCTTTTTGTTGGACCTAGGACTCTGGGCACCTCACCACTTCTAAACGGTGCTGAGGTGGAGGTGCTCTCCCTTAAAACCTTGTGATGCTAACATCTCTGCCACAAGTCCCTACACTGCAATAAGGTTTAGCTCTCCATAGGCTAGCATTGGGAACTCCCCTTATGGGATAATTTCTGATAGGGACCTAATAAGTCTGTCATGTTTGGTCTTGTTGGACTCGGGCGGGGAACCCTTTCCAATGATATATGGGGATTGGGCACTACTACGCTAGGGATCCCACTTTTAGAAAGTGGACCTTTTCCTGCCTACACTTAGATTGGGCACTGCAGACTCCCCCCTCCCCTCAGCATACTGATAGCTGCCTGGGTTGGGAGGTGGTAGTGGTGATTCACACCTTCTCCCCTTGGATGGGCTGTAATGGGCTACCTACTGTAGCCTTAATGGCCTGTCTCTCGTCACAGTGACAGCTAGGTAAGGGAAAGCAGGGAACATCCCAGAACTCCCTGGACTCTTCCAGAAGCCCCTGTCCCCAGACGCTGTGAGAAGTTGGCCTGGTATATGATGCTCAGTAGTTCTAGTGATCACCTTGTACCATGCCAAGCAACCCTTATGATGATTGGTTGTAAGTCACCCTTATAGACCAGCTATCCTAGAGGTAGCGTGGACAAAGCAGTCTTAGGCTAAACTCTGTAAAGGCATGTGAAGCAAGCTGTTTTACCATATACAATCCCCTTGAATACCAAATGAAAGGACACCACACAGATATATATTGAAAATATATATATATGTATTTACTACAAGTATCCCCTATACTCTATGTGAGCACAGAAGCAAATGCGTTAAAACAAAACACTGTTTAAATATACAAAAGTTGCACAATATGGATAGGCCCTAGGGGCCACCTAAACCATATACTAAAATAGTGGTATAAGTATCACTAATCGAAAATGAAGTAGGCCAAGGGCCTTGGGAATCGCTGCAGCTGTTCGGGACTAACAGTAATGAAGTCGGGAAAGGCCCGCGGGACTCGGGTGCAGCGCTTAAAGCACACGCATACACCAATGCAAAGTCAATGGTGCGTAAAAAGTACAAAGTTACTGAAAAGGGAACCTTCCGGATGACCTAGAACCTAGCAACTTGGAACATAGACACTAGAGGTGTATTCCTACACAGGAGCACTGGAGTGCTAGGGTTACCTCACCCACTGGAAGCAGATGCATATGTCTCAAAGTGTGTCGGGTTTTGTCGCGCTGGTCTATGGAGCCTGTAGATGAAGATGCTGCAGGCGGTCGTCGAGGAGAGTTCCGGTGGATCCAAGGGTGGATCTGAAGAGGTGAAGACCTGAAAGCAGAGGAGACAATGTTCAAAGCCACTAGCCAGTGACTACCGTGGAACCAGGAGGGAACCAGGCGATGTCGGGTACAAACAGGCGAAGAAATGAAGATTGTCTCTGCAGCCACGTGGACACGAAGAGGTTGAGGATGTCCAGGAGTCGATCACGAGCTGTCCCACAAAAACTCTAGCTGATGGCGGTGTTGGCTTCTTGATCAGAGCAAACAGGCCTTGGCTAATGCAAGCCACGCAGGAAACGATGCAAGCTTCTCACTCGGACCAGCAAGGTCAGAGGGGCTGTACTTTTTTACAGGAGCGAGGGCAAGTCTGAAGCAATCAGACCAGCAGGGTTGATTTTGGATTTCATCGCCAACATGGCCACTAGCCAACAGGCCAGTAACCGGGATGACGTGTTGAGTGGCAAAATGCAAAAGGGCCCCACGCAGATCGTGGAGATGCTGGGGGCTGATCTTCGGTGCAGATGCTGCTCAGTGTTGGGGCTTCTAAAACCCCAAAGCAGAGCATCGAGGGGGCCTCGGGTGCTGCGCAGTCAGCTTCTCTTGGATCTTCCAAGATGGCTGGTCCCACATCTCTCGGTGCCTGCACGGGTCTCTTCTTTTCAGGGACTGTGGATCGGGCTCTGAGATGTCTGGGAATCTGGGTCTTGTTGGGCTCTGGGCTCGGGCTCCCGCAGGAGGCGGCGGCAAAGCAGATGTCGAGTTGCTGGATGGTGCCTGTATTCACAGGGTGGTCACTCTTTGGCCACAAGGGAGATGCTCTTCAGTCTTCTGTGCAGCAGAATATCAAAGCCCAGTTTTCTTCTCAGTTTCAAGTCGAGATCAGGATGATCTGAAGTCTTGGGACACAGCTTCTACTCTTATTCCAAATCTAGGGGCCGGATCACCTACTAGGTTCCTCCTCTAGGTGGGACCAGGAAGAGGGGTGGTTACACCCCCTTTCCTTTGCCCAGCTCCGTGCCAGGACTGGGGCTGGAAAGCCCCAGCACCGGTTTGGACTGGCTTATGCACGGGGACACCTTGTATGCCCCAGGCATGTCTCATTCTATTCAGCCCTGTCCTACCCAATACACAAAATCCTGTCTGGGGTGGTGCTCGCACCTCCCAAGGCAGGAAACCCTTTGTCCAAGCCTCCCTCGCTGGAAGGACACCCAGCAGCAGGAGGTCAGACTTGTGTCTGTGGTGGCAGCATCCATTTTGTGATGCTGAGGCTCGAGTTTAACTATAACCGGGGTTCAGGTTATGTACATGTCATGTCCCTCTATAAGGGTGGAATGCTACCCCCGTCGCCAGAATTGGCAAGGGGGTAGTATCCCAATTCGTATGACACCTTACTCGACATGTTTTGATAAAGCCAAACCAAAGTTAGCAAGTAACCGCGAGGATTATAATGCACTTAAGAGTATATGGTATGGCAATATCCCGGAACAGCTAAGGGAGGTTTTCCCGACAGCTGTAGACAGGCTCAGCTCGTGCCAGAGCACCATCTCACATGAAACCAAGCACTCTGCCTCCAGGATTGTCGAGGCCTTCCATAGAAGGGCTTATAGGTTAACATGTGTCCAGATATGTTAGATATAGATATACTATATCTAAGTAAGAGGTGATTACACCAACTTACCCCAGCTGAGTGATCAGCCAGTTGTGTCAAATATGGAGGCCAGGCCAGGGGTGGCATAATACATGCTGCAGCCCCTGGTAGGGCTTGGACACACCTATGCCCTGGGTACCTGGGGTACACTGTTACAGGGGCCTATAAGGTGAACCAGTTCCAATTGTGTATGTACCTAGGGTACATGGAGTCCATTTTAAGGAGAGAGCAATTAGCCTGGGGCCCTGAATAGCAGGATCCCAGGCCAACTAAGTCAATAACCAGCTAAACACCAGGCAAAAAGTTTGGGGGTAACCATAGTCAGATATCCACCTTCCTACACACGCTTCCAGAGACTTCTACCACTTTCTAGCCCCTAGACTGAAAGATATTTAACCCCTTCGATGCTCATGACGAGCTCAGCTCGTCATGAGGTACAGTGGAGCTGTGCTTATGACGAGCTGAGCTCGTCATGAACAATGGTATTCATAGAATGTCAGCACAGGAGGGGAAAAGTCACAGCAGCAAAGGTGTTAAGGGAGGGTCCTGGCCTCACTTCTTTGTTACACTGCTGGACCTGGAAGAATCCCTGCTGGAGTGAGGACTGCTGCACCAGGAAGTATTGCCATCTGGAAGGTGGCAGGAGCATTTTCTAATCCAAAGGGCATCACTCTAAACTAGTAGTAGCCCTCTGGGGTGGAAAAGGCAGACCTCTCTTTGGCTCCATCCGTTAGGGTGATCTGCCAGTACCCTGACGTGAGGTCAAAGGTACTCAGGTATCGGGCAGGTCCCAGTCGATCAATGAGCTCATCCGCCCTAGGGATAGGATGAGAATCAGTCTTGGTCACAAAGTTCAGTCCTTGGTAATCCACACAGAACCTAAGTTCTGGTGTGGCAGCTTTTGGTACAAGAACCACGGACTGGACCAAGGGCTGTTGGAGGGCTCTATCACTCCCAACTCCAGCATATTAGTGACTTCACTCTGGATGCTGGCCTTCACCTTATCTGACAGCCTGTAAGACTTGGACTTGACAAGGAGGCTGTATTTTGTATCCACATCATAGGTACACAGGTGGGTAATCCCAGGGATAAGGGAAAACACTGAGGAGAACTTCCCCAGAACCTGGCGGCAGTCCCTCTGTTGCTCAGGAGTTATGGATGGGAGAGGACCACTCCCTCCACCAATTCATCCTTTTCTTTAGAAGCAAAGAGGTTCGGGAGAGGTTAACTTTCCTCTTCCTCTGCCCCATCAGTTACCATCAGTAAGGTGAGCTCAGACCTCTCATGGTAGGGTTTTAAGCGGTTGGCGTTTAGTACCCTGTTGGGCTGCCTGGGGGTCTTAATGTCCACTAGGTAAGTGGCCTTGCCCTTCCTCTTAAGAATCTCATAAGGGCCTGTCCAGTGGTCCTGGAGGGCACTGAGCTCTCCAGGCTCCATGACCCACACCTTCTGTCCAGGTGCTAGCTCCACAGGATGAGAATTCTGGTCGTACCATTCCGTCATCACCGCTTGGCTGGCCTCTAAGTTGTCAGAAGCTTGCTTCCACAACTTAGCAATTTGGCTGTGGAAGGCCAGCATGCAGCCCACTACATCTTGGGGAAGCCTCCTAGGGGTCTTCTCCCACCCATCCATCACTAAACTGAGAGGTCCCTAACAGGGTGATCGTACAAGAGCTCAAAGGGGCTGAAAACCACCCCCTTCTGCTGTACCTCCCTGTAGGAAAACAACAAATAGGGCAAGAGGATGTCCCACTTTTTCCTCAGGCCCTCAGGCAGACTCTTGATCATGCCCTTTAGGGTCTTGTTAAATCTCTCCTCAAGACCATTGGTATGTGGGTGGTAAGGGGTGGAGATCTTATAAGTAACCCCACACTCCTTCCACATGGCTTGCATGTAGGCAGACATAAAATTGGTGTCCCTGTCGGACGCCACCTCTTTGGGGAAACCCACGCTGGTAAAAATCCCATCAGGGCCCGGGTCATTGCAGGTGCAGTGATGGTTCTTAGAGGAATAGCCTCAGGGTACCGGGTGACGTGGTCCACCTGAACCAGGATAAACCTGTGACCAGAAGAAGTCGGTGGATCCATAGGCCCAACAATGTCGATGCCCACCGTCTCAAAAGGGATACTAGCGACAGGCAGTGGTTCCAGGGGAGCCTTCAGCTTAGCCCCTGTTTTCCCACTAGCTTGGCAGGTCAGACAGGTCCTGCAGAATGTATCTGAGGAGATCCTCATCTGAGGCCAATAAAAATGTGGGACAAGCCTAGCAAAGGGCTTGTCTTGGCCCAAGTGTCCTGCCAATGGGATCTCATGAGCCAATTCCAAAAGAAAGGCCCTGTAGCACTGGGGGACCACTAAGGCCCTTGATGGCCCATGCACAGCAGCCTTGGGCTCACTGTAAAGGAGCCCATCCTCCCAGTAAATATGATACTTCCGGAGGGATTGCCTGCTGCTTGGGCTTTGGCCTGTCGTCTCATGCCCTCAAGTGTGAGGCACTCCTTCTGTGTCCTGGCAAAACTCCTCCCTGGTGGTCTCTCCTTCTACCTGCCACTCTGCAGGGGTAGGTAGGTCCCCCAAGGGAGCAACGTCCCCCCGTGGCCTCCGGTGCGACCTCCTCAGATGCCCGATCCATCTCATGGGGTGACCGCCCCGGGGCGGGCTTCCCTCACCCTCCCTTTCTAGCAGCTGGCTTGGACATTTTTCCAGGCTCCAGCCTTGGTTGACTCCCTTTAGGGGCAGCCATGGACCGTGTGGTAGCACAGATCCACTCTGGTAACCCCAGCATCTCCACATGCGCTTTGAGCTCTACTTCCTTCCAGCAGTATGCTCAAGGTCATTCCCTAACAGACAGTCCACTGGCATGACAGGGCTCACAGCAACTATTAAAAGGCCTGACACCCCTCCCCACTCAAAAGAAACCTGTGCTACATGATAGTGACCCTCTCTGTTGTCAGCCATCACAACTGAATGGAATGCGTCAGGAATTATTTGCTCTGGGGACACCAGCTGACTCCTTACCATAGTCATGCTGGCACCTGTGTCCCTCAGGGCCTCCACCCCTGACCATTGAGGATGACCAAATGCCTATACTTAGTAGTATTGGAGGACATGTGGACCTTAGGAACCATCTCACTGTCTCCCCGAGACACTAGGACAAGCCCTGCCCCTCGCTCCCATTATCTAAGGACAGCTCCTCCCCAAGCGCTGCACTAGCCAACCCGGGGTTTTTACCTCCAGTGGGCTGTGGTGCTCTCTTGCGACACTTGGAATCCCCCCAATAGTGTCCAATTTCACCACACTCATAGCACCAGACAATTCTGGGCTGCTGACCTTTGTCAGGATAAGTGAGCTTCTGGTGACTAGATTGGGGCTGGGACCCAGACCTTTCCCTTGTGAATTGTTTTGGGGCCTTTGGAGAACTTTTTCTTTTTATCTCCCACCTCTTTCTTCTGGTGGGAACCCTGACCACCCCTTTGGGAGTCCACCCCAGAACCCCTGTTGGACACCCTATTACTGACCCAGGTGTCCGCCTCCTCAGCAAGCTTCCTAGGATTGGTCAACTTGCGGTCAACCAGGTGTTGGCGCAGCTCTGGAAAAGATTTCTCTAGAAGGTGCTCTCTTAAAAACAATCATACAACCCTTCATAGTCATGCACATTGCTGCCCCACACCCAGCCCTCGAAAGCTTTACTAGCGTAGTCCAGGAAGTCTATTGTGGCTATTCCTAAACCTCTGCCTATACCTCTCAGGGGTAAGACCAAATCTCTTGAGCAATGCGGCTTTTATGATAGAATAGTTAGTTTGGTCTTCCTTCTCTAGGTAAAGGAGGGTGTCCCAACATCTGAAGGTAGGTACTTATACAATAGACCCCGCCAATAACTCTCAGCGACCCCATGGGCTCTTAGGGACACCTCATAGGCTGCTAACCACTTATCAATATTATCCCCCACCTTAAAACTTGCCATCACATCTTTGGGTATAAAGACCCTGGATTTACGTGAAGATTCCATAGGCACACTGCCAACATTCGTGTTGCTGTTGGCCCCTACTTCCAGGGCCCAGATTTCCAGTTCCTTCTGGCTGAGCTCACGGGCAAGTTCTTTTTCCCTCATAGGAAGTTGCTTTTCTTTGTGCTCTTGCTCCATGGCCCACCGTTCTCTTTCACATTTTTCTCCAGCTTGGCAAGCTCCAACCTGAGCTGTCTCTCCTCTCTCTTGTCCTCCAAGTCTTCAGAGGGCAGGGTCCTTACTGACACACAACTGCCTGCCCTGGAAGGGACCTTTGTATCTGGTAACAAATTATCATTTTCCGCCAAGTGCAGTAGCTCAAGATCTCCTGCGACTGGGTGCTCTGGTCCTTGCCCGTCCTCATCTCCTTCTGGGTGGGCTGTTACCCATGCTCTCAAGGCTTTCTGAAGCTCTGCCTTCTTGGCGCTTCGCTTGAAGGGCATCCTTTTTCCCTCGCAGAATTCTTTGAGTTGCGCCACTGTGTAAGTTTCCAGGTCGGCCAGCTCGAATTCCATCTTGCTAGGTAGGGCCTCGGACGTTTGGAGAGAAAATCAAATGGGACTTAGGCAAAAGGACTTTTAAAAAGACAGCCAGTCAGGGACAATTAAAAAAAAGCCTATTGGAGAGGGTAGACAAAAATTCAGTGGAGTCAGGTGTAGGGTTGTGGTGTACACTGCGTTGGTGCGTGGTGTTACACAAGCACAAGTCCTATCCCACAGCTCGATCACCAATGTTAGGACCAGTGTCTCTAGTTGGCAGGGGTATGCACCCTAGTCCAAGTAGGAACCACCGCTTCTGACCTAGTAGCTTGGTGCAGAACAGCAAAGGCGTAACTTCAGAGGCAATGTGTAAAGTATTTCTGCAACACGCAGCAGCAGTGACACAGTGAAAGCACTCACAAATGGACACCACACTCGTTTGGTATAATAATAAAATTATCTTTATCTAAAAATGATGCAAGATAAAAGCACCAACAGTCGATTATACACAGGGGAAACTCTCAGTAGAAATATCTCATTATCTTGGCTGTTGGCAGGGGAACCTGAAAAAGGCGGTATTCCTACTGGGGATTCCCCAAGGGTAAAACAATCCTTTAGTTTTGAAAGGTTCCAGCACTATTGGCGAATGAAGAACAGAAGTCTCTTTGAAAGAACAGTATTTCACCTTCAGGGTACTGGAAGATCGCCCTAACGGATGGAGCCAAAGAGAGGTCCGCCTTTTCCACCCAGAGGGCCACTACCAGTTTAGAGTGATGCCCTTTGGATTGAAAAGTGCTCCTGCCACCTTCCAGCGGCTGGTGAACCGGGTCCTCTCTGCTTTAGAGGCCTTCTCTGCTGCCTACCTGGACAACATAGCTGTCTTCAGTAGCAGCTGTGAGGACCATCTGGGTCACCTCCAGGAAGTGCTTACGGCCCTGCAGCAGGCAGGCCTGACTATCAAAGCCAGCAAATGCCAGATAGGGTAGGGGTTGGTAGTCTACCTAGGACACTTGGTGGGTGGGGGCAAGGTGCAGCCCCTACAGGCCAAGATAGAAATCATCCTGGCCTGGGAGCCTAACAAAACGCAGACTGAGGTCAGGGCATTCCTGGGCCTCACAGGGAACTACCGCAGATTTGTCAAGGGTTATGGCACCATTGTGGCCCCCTTGACTGAGCTAACCTCTAAGAAACACCCTAGAAAAGCGATCTGGACAGAGGCTTGCCAAAAAGCCTGTGACTCTCTAAAGCAGGCCATGTGCACAGCTCCTGTGCTCAAGGCTCCTGACTTCTCCAAAGAGTTCATTGTCCAAACGGATACCTTAGAGCATGGCTTAGGGGCAGTACTCTTGCAACTAAATGAGGAGGGCCGAGACCAACCAGTGACTTTCATCTCTAGGAGGCTACTCCCCCGGGAACAGCAGTGGAGTGCTATAGAAAGAAAAGCCTTTGCGGTGGTCTGGGCTGTGAAGAAGCTGAGGCCATATTTTTTTGGCTCCCTTTTCCTGATTCAGACTGACCACCGGCCCCTCAGGTGGCTCATGCAAATGAGGGGCGAGAACCCCAAATTGTTGAGGTGGTTCATTTCCCTATAGGGGAAGGACTTCAGGGTGGAACACTGACCCGGAGTAGACCACGCCAATGCTGACGGTCTCTCTAGGTTTTTCCACCTTAGTGATGAGAACTCCCTAGAGGTTGCGTAGTTCTCCCCACTTTCAGCTGGGGAGGACACGTGTTAGACCTGTCAGCCTTGGGGTGGTCTTCCCCTACCTTTTTGCCCTTGCGCCTCCCATTTTCCCTGTACCTTTTTGCTGGACCTAGGTCTCTGGGCGTCTCACCACTGCTAAACAGTGCTGAGGTGCAGGTGCTCTCCACTAAAAACCTTGTGATGCTGGCATATTTGCCACAAGCCCCTGCTACTGCAGTAAGGCTTAACTCTCCATAGGCTAGCATTGGGACTCCCCCTTATGGGATAATTTCTGACAGGGACCTAATAAGTCTGTCATGTTTGGTCTTGTTGTATTTGGGCGGGGAACCCTTTCCAATGATATATGGGATTTGGGCACTACTACGCTAGGGATCCCACTTTTAGAAAGTGGACCTTTTCCTGCCTACACTTAGATTAGGCACTGCAGACTCCCCCCTCCCCTCAGCATACTGATAGTTGCCTGGGTTGGGAGGTGGGAGTGATGATTCACACCTTCTACCCTTGGATGGGCTGTGATGGGCTGCCCACTGTAGCCTTAACAGCCTGTCTCTCGTCACGGTGACAGCTAGGTCAGGGAAGGCAGGGAACATCCCAGAACTCCCTGGACTCCCCCTTGAAGCCCCTGTCCCCAGACCCTTCCAGAGACTTCTACCACTTTCTAGCCCCTAGACTGAAAGATACATAAGGGAGGGTCCTGGCCTCACTTCTTTGTTACACTGCTGGACCTGAAAGAATCCCTGCTGGAGTGAGGACTGCTGCACCAGGAAGGATTGCCATCTGAAAGGAGGCTGACTGCTCTAAGGAACTGCTGCCCCAACCTGCTGAGCTGCCCTACTGCCTGCTGATCCTGCCCTGCTAGGGAGACCTAAAGAAACATCTCCAGAGTGTCTCCACAAGGACGACTAACTGATCCCCCTGGACTCTGGGATCACAAGAACCATTAAGGAATTTCAAGGACTGGCTCCACAACACTGTGCACAAGGAACTGCCGTGCTCCAAGAAGCCTACAGTGTTTATTGTCCCCGCTAGACTATCTCTGCACCACTGTGCTCAAGGCTCTACCATCACCCAAAGAGCTGCCCTGCTTAAAGGGGGACTTGGTATGTCAAATCATTGGCCAGGCAACGTGTCTGAGGCTGTGCTAACATGGGATCTTCTCTGTGAACACAACTGCACCTGGGGTCACCGCTGCCTGCCCGTGGTGAAAGTGCCCTTAGAGACGCTGTTGTAAAGTGCCCCCAAAGTCACCGCCGCTGGCCCTGACTGAGCGCCAAGACTGAATAATCCCTGTGGTGCTGAGCCCGGTGTCCGCACTTTACTGGAACCCGCATTTAAACTTAGCGAAATACTGGCACCGTAATCACTGCCGCGGCCCGGGAGCCCCGGGCGTGTCATCTCCAGCGTCTGAGAAGCTGCGCAGGGATTGGTGCGACATCAGCCCCAGGCCGTGCTGAGATTGGCTGCAGCCGCCAGGAGTCCCGTCGCGTCATCAGCATTCCACTCCCTCATTGGTTGTGCCTCGAGGGCTTCCCCAGCTTCGGCCCGGATGGGAAGAGTTGCCCTGAAGGCTGGGGAGGTGCCCCGAAGGCCGGAGAGTGCCCCGGAGGGAAGGAGAGCTCCCCCGATGACGCCTGGCTTGCCCTCCAACTGCAGGTAACGGACAGCGTGTAGTGTTTAGCTGCCGGGAGGGGAAGGTTGGCGAGATCGAGTGATAGGTCCTGGGAACTGCCTAGGAGTGAATAGCGCGTTACAAGAGGGGGTGGTGATGGACGGAGCATCTGAACAAATCAAACACTCACACCCAGTCAACAGATCTGGGTTTAATCTATCACCGTTCTTTAGCCCACTCTGCCACCCCAGTTCAGACAAGGCCATATGCAAATCAGACTGACCCTGTGCCTCATGGGAACAGTCCAGCCCGAACTGCCAAGCCATGCCTTCCCTGGGCCGGAAACAAGCTTCCAACAAACAAGCGAGATGAGGCGGGCGTGGGCTGCGGGCCGGGAATTGCACAGACTCACCGGCGGATCGCCTGTCGGGTTGGCGGACCCGCGTGAACTGCTTCACTTGGGGCATTTATTGACAACGGCTGGCTGCTCGGGACTGCTTCAACTTACGTGACTAATGAGCCGCCGGGGACTGTTGGGGCATTTACTGAATTTGCGGGCTGACTGACCCAGCACAGGAGATTGTGGGCCAGGGACTGGTGAGATTTACTCGGCGACTGGCGCCCACTCCTAGATCTCAGCACTACCGTATTGTCTCTAGTGGGAAACCAGACAGTTTTCAGCACTGCTTTGCCCTGAAGGTGAAATACTGTTGTTTCAAAGAGACTTCTGTTCCTCATTCGCCTTAGTGCAGGAACCGTTCACAACTAAAGGATTGTTTTACACTAGGGCACTCCCCCAGTAGGAATATGCCTTATTCAGGTTCCCCTGGCAACAGCCAAGATCACGAAATATTTCTACTGAGAGTTTCCCCTGTGTATAATGGACAGTTGGTGCTTCTATCTTGCATCATTTTTAGATAAATATAATTATATCATTATACCAAACAAGTGTGGTGTCCATTTGTGAGTGCTTTCGCTGTGTCACTGCTGCTGCGTGTTGCACAAATATTTTACACATTGCCTCTGAAGTTACGCCTTTGCTGCTCTGCACCAAGCTACCAGGTCGCAAGCGGTGGTCCCTACTTGGACTAGGGTGCATACCCCTGCCAACTAGAGACCCTGGTTCTAACAACCAACTTCTTGGTAAACCCCATATATCTGAGAGTGAACTCTACTTCCCTGACTGAGTATGCCACAATAGAATTTTCACATTATTGTTGAACTGCATAGCAAATAAAACAAAATGGCTATATGTGGAGGAACCTTTATATATTTGGGCCCTGATTCATAAAGAGCCTCTGCACTCTTGGCAGATGATCCTCAGTCATGGTGGGATCTCTGCACTTGTGACGAGATCCCCACAATTGGGAAGCTGAAGTGCCAAGATCCCACCATGAGTGTAGAGATGCCATAACTGAGGAGCCTCCAGCACAAGTGTGGAGCCTCTTTATGAATCGAGGCCTGACTTATGCAGCACCAGCAATTATTCACATGTATGGAATGTATAGGAGTTTAACCAGCGTGCACAGAAGGAGACTCTCCATTCGCTTAAAGGACATGATGACCTCGCCTCCCATCCATATCCTTCTTTTTTTTATTCACTAGCTGGGATGCCCCAGTAAAGATCAATAATTTACAAGACTGCCTTTGACAAAAGAAACTAAAGGCAAATGTGTACCACCATGCTTGGAACAGGCAACTATTGCACCAATGAGTGATATATATTGATTGAGTGTGAGTGATGACGATTAATGTGATAGCAGACAGTAGGAGTGTAATTTGTGAACTTGATTTTGATGATTTGCAATGTTTGGGATCTGATGGGTGATTGAGCCTGAATGTGATTGCTCTTTCACACTAAGCTAGATTTACTTACATGATACACTCCTTGCTGTACTTCTTTTTGGGTTCTTCCGAGTCCAGACCAGTCAGTTTAGTTCACAAATCTATGCAAAATTCGCAAAATATTTTGGTCTTCTTGTTCATCAACAGCAGTGCACTACAAGTATATCTCTCTCAATTTCATTTTGGTTGACTAGTAAGGAATCAGACAGGGTCTACCTCAACAACCAGAAGAAGGAAAGTATGAATAATGCCCATTTACTTCAAAGAGAAATCAACATGACTTAAGAGGCCTACTCAGCCTTGTAGACTTGTGAGAGGTATGTTGGTTTGGGAAATGCTAAGTAGAGTGCTGGCTCAAATATAAAACTCCTCTAATTACGTGGCTAAGACTGGGGGGCGGACTGCAACTGGAGACATGTCACATGATGGATGCCCTTGGCTAAATGTTATGACAGTTGTGAGCTTGATCAGCCAGGTACATGCAGCTACATGTCTGAGAATAGTTGTGAAATTGTTTTCACTTCTGAGTTAATCACACATGAGTCACGATTGCAGCAACCTATGGCCTTACTCTGCCTTTTGGTCCTCATGAATCTAACCTTCTACTTGACTCTACAATAGTGACATTTGCTGTTTTGCAATCCACACGCCTTCTCTTCAGATGGACAGTCTGAGGCATGCAGATGAACCATCCAATTTGGCTTTTAAAAATAAAGCATAATTTTAATTGTCTTAACAATCATTATTTTTAGAAATAGAAATGTGTGGGTCAACTCCTCTCTAATTTGTATTTTTCTCACCTACGTGACTAAAACATTTGATAAACTTGGGTCTCTGAGTCTGAAGAGCTGTGAGCAATGCATTATTAACTGAACTATGTCATTCCTTCATTTGCTTCCACAACAGATTTGATAATGAAGTGCCGCTCCTTGACCTGATTAATATTGTTACTGCGTTTACCTTTGTCACACTTTTCCCCAACTCCCCAATCCCATCCATTCATCAAACTTGTAACCCTCTTCTCCCAGGTTGTGTGATATATTAAGTGTGGCTTAAGAATTTATGCCATAAATGGTTCACAGTTGGTGAGGCGGATGTGGTAAAATCAACACCAACTCACTGAAGAATTTTCTCTTACCTGAACAATACAATAGCCCACGCCAACCCCACTGACCTACTCAGGCATTAAAAGGACAAAACCATCATGGTGCTGAGTCTTAATTGAACAATGTCTGTCCCTATGATAAGTAGTACTAGTGTGCATTATGTGGTCTGATTCACAAAGGTAAAGTAAAGTTACACTTTAGAGTAAGTTCACTCTTTCAGTTTAACTAAAATACCAGCAACTTTATGAGTAGCAAGTAACCTTAGCAGTAGCTAACTAGTAGTAAGTAATAGTAACTTCTTTTAAAATGATAGGGATTACTTACTACTTGCAAAGTTACAACTCATAAAGTTACTGATTGAGAAGTTACTAGTTGTAAACTTACACTGCAAGAGTAAACTAACACCAAATTGTAACATATTTTACTTTTTTGAATTAGACCTTTTGTTTCTTAAAATGCTTACCCTTCTTTTACATCCTGACTTGAGAATTTCATAAGTTTAGTTTTAATAGTTTTAATAAATTAAATATTAATACCACATTGCTCGAAATGTACTACTGCTGGTTTTTGTAATATGAGATTTTTGTCATGGTGGAGGTCTAGTCTCAGTCTTTGATAATTTATGATAGTAACGCACTCTGTGTTTTCTTTCATTCTAGTTGCCCTTGATGGATAATCCTTCTAAATAATCCTACAATTCAACTAGCTCGGAATAGGTGGGAGTAGGGCCTTGCTTGTGATGCATTCCCTGTTAGAGCTAGCCCACTACTACCTCTACCATTGAGAAGACCCTTTGGGGAAACCCTTCAATAAGGTTTTGGAAGAATGAGAGAGATAGCAGCCATCCTTTATCTATTTAGGTCAAATAACTAAGAAGTGGACTCATTTTGTTTGTAACTTATACTAAAATTGATTTGTTTGGCAAGCAGAGAAAGATAAGTAAGATTTAGGGGCTAGTTATATCTTCGTCGGTGTGGAAGCAGGATGGCACACCACAGCCCGTACCACCAAAGTCGACCAACGTCCGCACGCCAGATTAGGAGTTTTCTGCTGGTTTGGGAGGGGTGGTCCAATGGTGTTCCCAAGGCAGTGTCTTTGAGAAAGACACTGCAATGGAAATGTCAAAGCAAGTGCCTGCACAACATAATCCCCATGGCATGAGGCACAAGGGGGCTCTTTAGGGTCCAGTTAGTTTCCTCACCACCGGCAGTTTCATGGCGTGAACACCACCATGAGACTGATGGCAGTGGGGAAACTCGTACTATACTTGGTGGAACCACAGCTGCCCTGTCAAGCATACTGTGGCATCATACCACATGCCACTGCAGGGTAATGCAGTTTCCTAGCAGTTGCAGTGGGGCAATAGCGGTCCAACATCCAAAGTTGTAATACAGCAGTTGGACCTCTGGTGTGGCGGTGGCAGGACCCAACGGCCATGCCCCCTACGAGTCTGGAAGTACAGGCCATATATTTTTTGTGTATGTTGTAGGCATAGGCATATCCCTCTAGTGGTTTATAGTTACAGAGGGTACTTAGGAACGAGTAGTATTAACTAGTTAGTATACACTTTGATAAGTGGCTGGGTGCTGCAAATGGGGCAAAGGTTAATCTCATCAAGCAATAAGTCAATTAGACCTAGGGCTCGATTATGAGTCTGGCAGTCCAGGTGTGGAAAGTGAGCCCATAATTCTATCAATGCCCAGGCTGCTGGCGCAAACCGCCTCTTAGTTCCCATTCTGAATAATTACCAAATTAAAGAGACGGGCGCTGGGAGCAGGAATCAAGAACAGAGTTTATTTCTCATGAGGAGAGCCAGTCATTTCGGACACGAAACACAGTGTCTTTCGGGAGGTGCTCTAACAAGTGAGCTTGAGACTCTTGCTTTTATACATTGCAGAACATTTGATGATACAATCAGGTCAGTATGTCGCAAAAGGAAAACATTCCTATAATCCTCGTGATGATCCTACTCCACATACGTTCACAATGGGGACCCTTGACCTGCTGATAAGAGGGGAGGGCAATCATGCAGCTGAGTGCTTCGTAGGATGTGTGCGCCTGATCATGGCCCAGGGGGTGGGGTGGCTAAGCATACAATAAGGGCAGTAAATGGTATCTCCTGGCTTAGGCGATGGCCTCGGACATGTGTGGTCAGCTGAACTCGGGGGAAGGGGTCATCAAAGGAGTGGTATTCATGTCTACGTGGACAATCGAGCGCGGAGGGAGGGTTTGTCAATAGAGGGGCATTCATGGAAGGGAAGGGGGTGCTGGTCAGGCGCGGCCGTGACTCTCAAGGACAGGGCTTTGCGGAAGAAGAAGGTTTATGACTCGCTCATGTGAGGAGAAGGAGGGGGGGGGTCAGGGTGCATGCAGGGCCAGAGTCGCGCAGAGAGAGAGAGAGAGAGAGAGAGAGATCTTAGGACCTGTACATGAGAGAACAGGGGCAGTCAGATACAACTGGGGGGGGGGGGGCTATGTCAGCTGAGGCGAAGGATGCTTCTTCGAGAGGGAAATGAGGAAGGTCTGGGTCGAGCAGGAGGGTTACCTTTTCACATCAGGATCGCGCAAAGGGAAAGGGTTTGATGGTCTATACATGAGAGAGGGGGTGCAAGATACGCGCAGGAGGGAAGCTGGGGATTCCAGTGGGTAGGAAGGCCATGGTGCCTGGAATGGCTGTACATATGCATAAGGGTACGGGTTCTTACTGACAGGGTGATACGATCAATAATTTACAGTATCCATGGAGCCCACAGGGAGAGGAGTGGGAGAAGAAGGGAAATGAATGCTGTCTATGTACATCGGTTTCGTCTGATTTCACAGTCGCCCCTTTTTACATAGCAGCAATCATTTTTGCAGCTGATGGCATTACAGGTAGACAAGCATCGTTGACGAATTAGCACTTTGTCGATACTAACATGTGGCGTACAATCATAGACAGTCAAGGTGATGGGAAGAATACAGTACATAGGAAATTACTTCTTCGTTTGTGTTCCTGGCAATTAAACGCACTACATCGCATAAATCTTTCTGACTTAAAAAATGTGACCAATGAACAGTTTTGACCAGATGGTTAAGAGCGGAATTCAGTTCAATACACAAGATCTCTTCGTCACAGTGTCTTTTATCAGCGAGCCATCACTGGTAGGCTCTAATCCGGGTACTTTCGTTGGCGCTGTTGAGCACCGGCGGTGGAGCTATAGGTCCAGCTCGGTTCGATCCTTACGCGTTGCAGGGTGCGGTCAGTCCTCTGCTGTTAGACCACAGTCCTGTTCCCTAAACAGTCCGTTGGCGGCGCCTTATGCTCGGCACCTATAGTTCTGTGGCAACACCCTCTTCCCATATAATTGCAGCTTTTTCCTTTGGCAGAAAGTCACGTGGGAAGGTGGGTGGATGTGGTTCAAATAGTCGATAGGAGAAAGAGCGAGCGGAGTGGGGTCAGAGTTCCTGGGACACACAAAAGGGACCAAGGGAGCAAAGGATAACAAGCAGGCAGGCCCATCAATCGGGCCCAAAGAAGGCAGACGGAGACTTCAGGCACACGTGGGTTAGCAGTCGGAGGGCTTCGAGGCGGCCCGTCATTTTTCATTTTCCACGTTGAAATTGCGGTCTCGTCCCGTGCCTTGTCGCTCTGCAGCTCCACCTCTGGTCGATGTCATACGTGTCCCAAGGTCTGCAGTCAGGCTGAACGTCACATCTGACCCATCTCCTCCGGTGATCGTGAATCTTTGAATGGGTACAAGACAACGTTTTAGAGAAATGGCAGAAGAAGACATCTACGCATATGAATTCCTCCCTCAATCCTCCGCATTTGAGTTCTTATGCTCATCGGTCACAGTCAGAGGTCTATTACCAAGTAGTGCATGTATCAGCATTCCTACTGAGTTTATGGCAGGTTTATTCATTGTCCTATTTATAACTCACATGAGGATAAATGACATTTCCATCAACTGTGCGTCACATCATATTCAATATTACAGAGCATTTCCTTTCAGGAACAATCATATTTTCAGACAGGGCGGGGGTGCTATCATCGAGAGTCGGGCAAAACAACATTTCCTCAAGGGTCAACAGCTACTCATGGTCATTATGTTTATACCCGGGACAGCAGAAGTTGTTCTATCAAAAATGGGGCGGGGATGCTTCGGGCGCTTGCGCTTGGGTGCAAAGGGGTGGGGCAATCTGGGTATTGGGTGTCAGTCTAGACGTTGGCGCTCGTCTCTGAAGAACAGACATAGGATGCCATTGACATACAGTTCCCCTATAAATGGCCAGATTTGGGGGACTTTAGTCGTCTTACCTGTCCTTTCTATCTCGGCCAATTCAAGTTCATTCATTTTACAGAAAGGAGAGGCAGTAACATGGCGAGATATGTTCATTTTAGTTTCGGTCAATTTCGCTGAACACCTTTGCGTTCAAATATGTATCAAATCAGACTGGTGCCGGTGGGGCACAATTTTACCAAAAGAGGGAGAAACAAATAGGGAGACTCTCATAGAGAGCGAGAGTCGTCCGCAATCTAAACGAGCCATTTGGTACACGTATGACATGTAAGGAGAGACAGAGAGAGATAGAGAAAGAGATAAAAAGGAGCGGAGAGAGAGAGAGATAGGGAGAGAGAGAGAGAGAGAGACGTGTACGAAAATAGGTCATTTAGTGCGCTCACAACACAGAACGGCAAAGGTCAGGTGACCTATGGATACAGACAGAGGGGAGACATAAATTCGTACGTTACATACACACAAACTCAGACAGGGAAGACAGCACATATATTACGCAAGTACAAGACATTCACGACAAGACAGGAAACAATTGTTAGTCTACAAGATCTGTTTTTTATATTTTCTACATATCGTTACTATCCTATTTATCTACGTGCTTAGCTCTTTCTGCCCTTCCCCCCTTTCCCTTCTCGCTTGTCATGCCTGCGAGCGTTCCCAATTACCAATACTCACACCTCGGTTGGTCGATCAGAAATTAACCTGGTTGCGCTAGTTACCCATGGTTGGATCTTAAACCATTTTTCTGTTCCCTCCTGTGGTGGAAAGTTCTCCAGGCTGAGGCAACGGCAAATATTGATCGGGAGAGCAGTCGGACAGCTTGGCTATATCTACAAGAGTGTGAGAAAGGGGGTAGTGCATTTTGAACATCGGCAACATTTTCTAACTTCCTAGGCGGGTGGTGCCGTGGCAACCCTTACCCGTACAATTTTTCTTTGTCCTTTCCCTACCTAGTCAAAACGTCCAGTCATTTCATTTAACGCGTCGTTTCTAGTCAATTTTATTTTTGTCATTCAGTACTTGTCCAGTCTCTATGTCAGTCCATCCTCCCGTTGCTATGCTCTAAGGAGGAACAGTCATGTTTAAGCCTACGTCCTTTAAAAAACTTTTATTTGTCCTAAGGACCATGCTCATATTCCCTTCTTCCCCCTCTCATCGGCGGTTCGGTCGTCGTCCATCCATACATCAGCCAGTGTTCCGACGTGACCTGCAGAAGGGAGGAGAAAGAAGGGGGTGGGGGGGCAACATTCAAAACCTCATCAACGTGCAGTAATCCGGAAATGCTTTACCTACCACATACTCGACCTATTTCCACGTAGTGCATTTCCCTACCATCACGGCATTTAAGCCCAGATGGACCAGAAAGGTCAGACAGATAATCATTGACGATCTGTGTGACATGAGCTACCTGGTCGTAACCCCTTTCCATCGGGTACAAGGGTGGCGGTCAGGTGGCATTTCTGTGGTGTCGTTTTAGGGCTTCTAAAGCACTTTTCCGGCTGCCTGTGACACATAGTGTGGCTGCTGAATATCGGGTCCTTTTTAACCCTTTACCTTCATCATACTTTCTCGTCGCTCACAGTAGTAATACATTCAAAACTCATTAATGCAACCGCTACAACTATGCTTTCGTTTTCAAAATACCTTTAATAAAAAGTGTTGACACATAAATACAGGCCTACAACCCGGTGGACTAGCCACGGAGCAGATTGGAACTGTACATGGGAAGAACGAAGCTGGTGGCAGTTCATTGCATAAAGTGCGGCAGTGCAATAAAATCGTATTAAACCCCCCTACAGAGCAAGCATGATGCATGTCAGTAATTCATCTTTAATAAATTCATAATTACATTATCCAATGTTCATTCATTACCTTAAATTACACCAATTCATTTTCCAACTCATAATCGGTACCCACCCTAAGTCAATTCATCGTCCAAGCACATACTCAATATCCTTCATATCTACTTTCATTATCCAAAACGTTATAAATATATATATCGGGGTAAAAAGCTTGCGCAATCAGGGTGCAACAAAGTTCATTAAAAACATCTCATTTGCGTCGGCGCCATTTTGGGTGGGGTCGGGCAAGTTCTAGCACAGTCAGAGTGTCTCTAGTCTCGCAAGGTTGGCCCAGAACTTTCCATTGGCAGTTCAGAAAGTCTCGTGCAATGTGGTTAACAGTCTAACAATATGGACCATGAGTCAAAGAATGGGAAGGGCGGCAACAATTTTCCTACCGGGTCATTCTGGTGTTCCTCCGGAACTGAACAAGCCTGTGCCGTGGCGGCATTTTAGCCATTTCCGATCCGAGTCTGGTGCCGGCAGGAGCAGCACCGCTGTCGTGGTTCCCAGTGAAGGGGACGGGGGCACCCATGCAGGGGGTCGGGAGCCCCCCGGCTCTTCTAGAATCTTCAAGGTCGAGGAGAGGCGATATGGAGCGAGTGCCCGTCCTGGGCAGAAGACCGCTTTTTGATGTTGACCCTCTTTAAGCAAAGAGTGTTGGGGTGTCGCTGGAAGCCTCCACCTGGAGGGAGGTGGGGGAGGGTCGTTCGCGCCACCTCCCCCTTGCAGCGACCCCGCGCCATTCTTCGGCTCCATCGTTCTCGACATCGGCCGTGCCAGCCATTGATGATGGGGGGGTGGTGGTCGGCGGCTGAGGCAAGACAGCCCCCCCCCCTCCCTTTTTGACATGTGGCGGGACTACCTGATTCTCCAGGGAGCCCAAAATGTGGCGGGACTGCCTGTACCTATGAAGGCGACGGCATGCGGTGAATTTGGCATCTGGCGGGACTACTTGATTTGCCGCCGCTCTTGCCTTGGCTTCGGCTCTGGACCAGCAGGCGATGGCATGCGGCGAATTTGAAATGTGGCGGGACTACTTGATTCGCCGCCGTTCTCGCCTTGGCGTCGGCCTTCGGCAAAAGCCGGATCGGGTGAGAGAGAGGGGTGGTCGGTGGCCGAGGCAAGACAGCCCCCTCTCTCCCCGCGGCCTGCAGGGCGGCAGAAGAGAGAAGATGGAGAGGTCCTTGTCATCCTTTGGACCGCCTGCCCAACATCATCTCCTCCTGACCGTGGCCAGGCGAGTCCCTCGTGCCTCCAGGCCTCGCCTTCCGGATGGGCGTAACCGCGGACCTGTTGCACTTCGGGAGCTTCCGGAATGGGGGTAGGTCCCTATTGAGTTGTTTCTATTTCATGTGACCGTTATTTGGGCGGGGCGGGCAATGAGGCAGACATGTTGGGAGCAGGAACAGGCAGTGAAACCTAGCTACCTCGTGGCTGTGCTCTGCTATCAAGTCTTTTCGCCATTTTACATTTCTTATTACGAACTATTTCTAATGTTTCTTATTTTTGGTGAAGTCAAAAGCTCATCAGGGGGTTACTGACTTAGCCTGATTTCCTTTTATTTTTCTTTCTCTTACTTAGCGTGTTTCGAGCTAAAGCTTTCTGTTAGTAGGGAATGGTGATCACTTCATATTTTTATGTGTCCTTTTCACTAGGGGGGTACATCTGGACGGACCAGACGAGTCCCCTCCAATAAATGGTCCGGGGTGGAACGAGATTATCGATCAAAAGGGGAACATATATTCCTTCATTAGGGTATCATCCTGGACAGACCGAGCGATGTACTTCCACTTACTAGGGTAGCCTCCTGGACGGACCAGTCGGTCTATTTCTATTAAATGGCCCATGAGTAGAGAGCATATGTCCTCCATAAGAGTAGTCTCCTGGGCGGACCATGCGAGCTACCCCACAATAACCAACCAGTGGGGAGTGGGTAGGACTGACGAATTCACAAAGGGGCATAACCTACCCTTTTCTACTTGCAAAGACAGAATATTTCTATTTCACGTTGTTTGCAAATAGAAAATACCTCAAACGAAACAATTCCTGGAACAACAATGTCCAGGCAACCAACCAACCAATGGGGAGAAAAACAGGCATGACGGATTACAACGGGGACAAATGTCTGCATTACCTGCCCTTCGCTATCCAAAAAGGAAGACAGAATATTTCTACTCGTCTCAGTTTGTAGACAGGGAAGATCTCAAAGAGCAACAATCGATTATTAATCGACTTCAAACAATCAGTGGGGAGAAAAGTAGGCATGACGGATTACAACGGGGACAAAAGTCTGCATTACCTACCCTTCTCTATCTGCAAAGAGGGACGACGTTCCTATTCGCCGCTGTTTGCAAACAGAGAATGTCTCGTTCTCAAAAGAGAACCAATATGTCAAGTAGCCCTTAAAGCTAACTGAACCAATACCAACAATGCCAGTATACAAATACCGGTTTTCAATACAAACAATCAATCAATCAGGTGGACAGAGCCACCCTACCAATCAGGCGTAAAAACACCCTACTTAATCTTACCCGGACCGGACCATACGGACAGTTCTTCGACTCCCTCCTCCAGCGCCCGATCGTTCTCTTACTCCATGTAGCATTCCTGTGGGATTCCAGTCAGGACAATAGGTCACTCAAGAGAGGTCCGTTCAGAATTGGTGAAGTTCTGTCGATCGGCAGCCGGGCTAGGGCCCTCTCAAGGCAGGTATACTCCGATCATTTTAGACGTTCACTTTTTCGTCTGGATCTCTCTTACCGAACCCTATGTCACTGATGGACCCCGCGTTGGGACGCCAATTGTGGAAAGTGAGCCCATAATTCTATCAATGCCCAGGCTGCTGGCGCAAACCGCCTCTTAGTTCCCATTCTGAATAATTACCAAATTAAAGAGACGGGCGCTGGGAGCAGGAATCAAGAACAGAGTTTATTTCTCATGAGGAGAGCCAGTCATTTCGGACACGAAACACAGTGTCTTTCGGGAGGTGCTCTAACAAGTGAGCTTGAGACTCTTGCTTTTATACATTGCAGAACATTTGATGATACAATCAGGTCAGTATGTCGCAAAAGGAAAACATTCCTATAATCCTCGTGATGATCCTACTCCACATACGTTCACAATGGGGACCCTTGACCTGCTGATAAGAGGGGAGGGCAATCATGCAGCTGAGTGCTTCGTAGGATGTGTGCGCCTGATCATGGCCCAGGGGGTGGGGTGGCTAAGCATACAATAAGGGCAGTAAATGGTATCTCCTGGCTTAGGCGATGGCCTCGGACATGTGTGGTCAGCTGAACTCGGGGGAAGGGGTCATCAAAGGAGTGGTATTCATGTCTACGTGGACAATCGAGCGCGGAGGGAGGGTTTGTCAATAGAGGGGCATTCATGGAAGGGAAGGGGGTGCTGGTCAGGCGCGGCCGTGACTCTCAAGGACAGGGCTTTGCGGAAGAAGAAGGTTTATGACTCGCTCATGTGAGGAGAAGGAGGGGGGGGGTCAGGGTGCATGCAGGGCCAGAGTCGCGCAGAGAGAGAGAGAGAGAGAGAGAGAGATCTTAGGACCTGTACATGAGAGAACAGGGGCAGTCAGATACAACTGGGGGGGGGGGGGCTATGTCAGCTGAGGCGAAGGATGCTTCTTCGAGAGGGAAATGAGGAAGGTCTGGGTCGAGCAGGAGGGTTACCTTTTCACATCAGGATCGCGCAAAGGGAAAGGGTTTGATGGTCTATACATGAGAGAGGGGGTGCAAGATACGCGCAGGAGGGAAGCTGGGGATTCCAGTGGGTAGGAAGGCCATGGTGCCTGGAATGGCTGTACATATGCATAAGGGTACGGGTTCTTACTGACAGGGTGATACGATCAATAATTTACAGTATCCATGGAGCCCACAGGGAGAGGAGTGGGAGAAGAAGGGAAATGAATGCTGTCTATGTACATCGGTTTCGTCTGATTTCACACAGGGACCACCAGACTCGTCGGGGTGTTGCTGAGGCAGTATCCTGGCTGCCATATTATGATTAGCGTGATTAGATCGCCATTGCCCCACCACAGCTGCCAGGGAACTGCTGTTCCCTGGTGATGTTGCGGCAGTCAGGAGGTCGTAATATGTCTAGTGGGACCGCTGAGGTCCCCCTGACCACATTACGAGTTTTCTCTCTGCTGGCGGTGTCATGGAAGTTCCTACTCTGTTGTAAATTAACAGCGATTAGATTAAGCATTAGCAGAAGACATCTTGTATTTAGAGAATATGTCCGTTTATGGAATCCATTTTGTATTTCTGTCGGTCATTTTGTTTGCCATGTGCTCACCAAGTGCTCTGTCCTACCTTCCTGTTAACTGCTCTTGAAATCTACCTAGAGACGAGATATATTTATCCTCGTTTGCTTTGCACATGCCCAGTAAAGCTTACAGCTGTTCCTAACTTGTAACTGTCAAGATGTGCCCACCAGAACTAGCTCACTGTCAGCCCTTCCCACTTGTTGCTAGCACACTCTCTGTATGACCTTATATGTATTTGAAACCAACACTCTGTGCCTTGTACCGCCTTCATTTCAGCCCCTGTGTGGGGTTAAAAGGACAAGTTCCTTCTAGTCAGTGTGCTACTTCATACACTACCGAAGGGTGTTGTATGGTTGTGGTTCGACCTCAAGAAGTTTAATAAATACTTTGTTTTCTATTCCAGTTTCTGTGCCAACTTCTTACTATTGGTCTGAGTACTCTGAGCAAAGAAGGGCGAATCCCTTCCCTGGCAGGCCTTGCTGAGGTTTGCTATGACAAATTGGCACTCCAACGTGGGTCTCATCTGCGACTGAGATGCCCGAAGGATTGGTCGCGACGAAGCATTGGAATCTCGCTTTGGACGCGATCGTTGCCTGAGGAGACCCGAGTCTTGGCACCCACGGCGTTTTTCCTTTCTTTCTGATCTGACTATCCAGGTGGTGCCGGTCCTCGACTGAGATCTCTTCTGTTGATTCGCCATGCAGTGACCGTTTGGTCAAATAGAGAACTTGGCAGTAGGAACCTGGACACCATTTGATTGGTAAGAGCCAGTTTACGGCACTTGTTTTAAGTTTGAAGCCTTGGATTGGTAAGGTACTTTAGAAACACTTACTGTGGCATTTGTATTCGACAAATATTTAACTCGTCCTATGATTATGAACATATATATGTGTTGCAATACATATAGGCAGGTAATGAGGAGATTTTTCTCTACTTCTAAATATATTTGAACGGCGCAACGTACAAAGAGTACTTTAAGCATTACTTTGATTATAATACTGCATATTTTGCACTATTTTTGGCGTGCCTGTTTCTAGCACACTTCGTAAGATGTGTTGTTTTTGTAGTGGTACCAGTTTGAAACTCGATGAAAGACAACCGCCCCTCCGGAGGGGACGCCTAATAGGGATGTTTTTTAAATATGGTATTTCATCCATAATGTACAGCACATTGTGGAATAAATGGGAAACAACACTTACAATGCAACTTTTACAACGCACTGCCTTTAAAACGAAACTTTTACAACGCAACATCCATTACAACGCATGCCATTACAACGCAACCATTACAACGCATGTCACTACAACGCATACCACTACAACACATGTCATTACAACACAGTCATTACAATGCATACCATTACAACGCATACCTACACTATCCAACACTTACCCTACTGTTGCACCCCCTAGAGTTAGAATAGTAATTTTTACCCCTACACTATCCAACACTTACCCTACTGTTGCACCCCCCTCGAGTTAGAATAGTAATTTTTACCCCTACACTATCCAATACTTACCATACATGCAATGTAATGGTAGGCATTGTAATGGTGTGCGTTGTAAATGTAGTATGCGTTGTAGTGGAATGTGTTGTAAAGGTAGTTTCAAAGAATTCGTTGTAATGGCATGCGTTGTAATGGAATACGTTGTAATGGATGTTGCGGTGTAAAAAATGCGTTGTAAAGGTATGCGTTGTAAAAGTATGCATTGTAACGACATACATCCGGAATAAATACACTCGTAAGGATCCTGAGTTGCGTTGGCCTATGCATGGATCATTTGATTTGCGAAAGATTCAATATGTGGAGCAACGGATGCTGAAGCGAAAGGCTAGGCAAGACATGTTTGACTTTGTGTGAAAGTGGGAGAAAGGAGTGTGTGAGCGAACGAGAAGCGTGAACAGGCCTAGATTGAAAAAAAACAACGTAAAAGTGTGCATGCAAAAGCATTAGAAATGAAAGATAAAGAGATTAAAGAAATTAAGGAAAAGGAAGATAGGGAGCGTCAGTTACAGGTAAATGGCCAATACGCTATTCGTAGGCCTCTTTATCCTATCCTTAATAAACCTCAAGATGATTTCTTGTTATTGGAGCGTTCTCCACCTCCATATATTTTCCCTTCTGATCCTAATGAGTCAGATGAGGACTCTCCTACAGATCAGGATAAAGCCCGAGACACTCGCTCCATGTTTACTACCGAACATTCCTCTGAGATTAGATCTGCGGAGCAGAAAGCCGATCGTAGTACTATCACTGCTTCTGAACTTTTAGATACTATTAAGAATTGGTCGGAGAGGGAACAAAAATATTTTACCGAGATATTGGCTACAGGGTTTGTTGAGCGATTTAGGAAAGATTCAGTGGACCTAGAGCCAGATGATATAGCAGCTGATTGTAAGCAATTACGTGAAGGTTCTTTTGTCTTTTTCCCAGGTGGCTGACACGATCAGACACCTGGTTAAACTACGTGATGAGGCAGTCCGTTTGCGGGAGAAGAAAAAGGCTGGCGACGCAGCAGCACAAACATCTCGAGTCAACATGGCACGAGCTCCGACGCTCGAAACAGATAAGAATGCTGTAAATGAGAAACACATGCGGGAAGCAGCGCCTTTATATGTTCCTCCTAAAGGAGCGGGTACGAGTGATGATGAGACTTCTGCCGACACAAAATGGTATTTTATTTATAATTGGGTTTACACTCCATGGAATAAAGCAGATGTCATGGCTCTTAAAAATGCATTGCCTGATCCGCGAAAGAATCCAACAGCCTTTTATGAAGAAATTGAGGGTGCCATTAGTTCTTGAACAATTGCTTTGTCTGTCATTGATTTGTTTTTTGGGTTAATATTACCACCTGATATGTGGAGAACTGTGCCTAAAGTCGATGATCGTGCGGTATTTGGGGCATTGTGGTCAGATATAGAACAATTAGATAAAGATAGGAGACCTGCACAAAAACCATGTCAGCTAATTTTAGATCTTCCAGCAGCTATCTTGGTTAAATTAAAGACGATTATTCCCCCTAAAAAGATAGATTGGACTATGTTAGCGTCTTGTAAGCAAAAGATAGATGCATCAGTTTCAGACTTCTTCACACACTTTGAAGAAGCATTCCACGATTGTTAGTGGTCAGACATTGACAGATGACACAGGTAGGCATCTGTTTGTAGATAAATATGTCACAAACCTTTTGCCAGGAATAGCTAGTTGCCTAAAGGCGAGTGAAAGTTCATTGACTACCTCCTCTCCGGTTTCTCTCTTAACTATGGCTCAGTATTATGAACGACAAGAATTAGAAGCTAAAAGTAAAAATCAAAAGAGTCCAAAATAAAGGTTATGATGGCCCACCTTCTAGAGGTAATAATAGAGGAGGACGTGGATCTTATGGTTCGTCTTTTTCTCCCTATCCTCGTGTAGATTTGTCTATTGATCAGTGTGCATTGGATTTCTAATTGTCCCGTGCTACGTGCTCAGCAGAGATCACGTGGGCGGGGACAAGTGAGAAATCCGTCAGGATATTCAGGACCTAGAGGAAATACAAATGATCGTGCTAGGTTTGATGCTAATACACGTGGACAAGAGGGGGTTATACTTTTGACAGACGGAACCAATATCAAATGACCGACTCTGAGCCGTCTAATTTGCAATATTCTGCTTATGCATAGGATTGCCTAGGATGGGGTAAGGAATCAGTTGATGTTCCAGTAGATCAGAAGGGTCCCTATGTTACAGCACATGTTTTGGGTTTTACTGATCAGTTTCTGGATGATACAGGAGCTACTCGTAGCGCCTTGTCTAAACACTTGATTCCAAGGGCTCCCCTGTCTGGCTTAACTATTACATCAATAGGTTTCGATGGAACATCATCCCTTAGCCCATTGTCACAGCCACTACCACTTCATGTTGATAAGTTTACTGCTCCATGTCCGTTTTTGCTTTCTCCAAATACACCAGACAATATTGTGGGTCTTGACATGCTCAAATATTTCAGGGCCACAATACGATGTTCTACAGAAGGAGTGCGGGTTTTTTTAAATGACAACCACCCCATGATTGAAAGATCTTGTATTGTTAAAGAGGACATTGCCCTAGCTTCACTCCGTAGTACTCTGTGGGCTACTTCAGACACTGATGTAGACCAAATGGTTATTCCACCAGTACATATTAGTGTCAAGGAGGGTGCTATACTGCCGAGATTGCCTCAGTATAACATTTCTTAAGAAGGAGAAGAAGCACCTACACATATTGTACAAGACCTGATTGAAGTGGGGGTGGTGGAAGAAGTTACTTATAATGTCTGCAATAGTCTGATTCTTCCCATTTTGGAAAAATATACTGACACTAAAATTTATAGATTTATCATTGATTTGAGAGAAGTCCATAAGATTGTAGTACCGCAGTACCCTGTAGTGTCTGACATAACAACATTGCTTACCTTGGTCCCTCTAACAGCCACTACATTTTTAGTATTGGATTTAAAGAACGCTTTCTTCTCGATTCCTATTCATCCCGATAGCCGATATTTGTTTGGTTTTACTTTGAATAATCGATCGTATAGATTTTGTAGAGTTCCTCAATGCTATACTGAGAGTCCTAGTATTTATAGTCAAGCCTTGAAACAACAACTTGATTCCTTTACTTTGACTGAAGGAGTGGCTCTCATACAATATGTTAATGACATATTGTTGGCAACCGATACACCTGAGCAGTGTGAACAATGTACCTTGTCCTTACTTTCTTTCCTTGCCACACATAACGTTAAAGTATCACGGAAGAAATTACAATATTGTAGACCGAAGGTGACCTACTTAGGATACCTTCTGTCTAAGGAGGGCCGTACATTGACATCAGATCGCATTCAAGCAATTCTAGACACTCCAGTACCTTCCACACAGAAAGATGTCCATGCATTTATTGGTTTAACTTCATTTTGTAGGCAATGGATATTGGGTTTTTCACACATTGTTAAACCATTGCTAGCACTCTTGACTAAGAACACTCCCATTCCCCTTCCTTGGACAGATAAATGTCAAAATGCTTTTCGTCAGTTGAAACAAGCTCTTTGCTCTGCACCAGTGTTAGGCACACCAGATTATACGAAGGCCTTTACACTCTATGTACACGAGAAAGATGGATGTGCATTGTCAGTTTTAGTACAGACACACAGTAACAAGCAGCGTCCCTGTGCATATTGTTCTTTACCCTGTAGCTCGTGGATTGCCTGGATGTTTCCGTTCAGTTGCAGCGACAGCTGTGTCCATACGTCAGAGTGAAGGGATAGTTTTGTCACACAAACTGTTAGTGCTAGTACCCCATGCAGTAGACACCCTTTTGAATCAGACCAGAACGCAACATTTAACTAGTGCTCCACTGACAGGATACAAATTGACACTGTTAGCACCTCATATTACATTGAAGAGGTGTGCAACATTAAACCCAGCCACTTTGTTGCCATATCCTGTGACTCAATCTCAATCAAAGGAGCCTCATGATTGTATATTCCTTACTGAGGAACAGACACAGGGTCGCATTGACTTGCAAGATACGCCCCTGACAGAAGTAGATGGGGAGCTGTGGGTTGATGTGTCCTGTTTGAAGTTACCGGATGGCACAATCTTAGCTGCATATGCAATCACCACTTTTGAAACAGTAGTGGAAACAGCTCGCATACCACAGAAGTCGGCTCAAGCAGCTGAACCTATAGCTCTGACACAAGCGTGTGAGCTTAGTACAGATTTATGTGTGAACCTTTACACGGATAGCCACTATGCTTTTGGAGTGGTTCATGATTTTGGCCTACTCTGGAAGGAAAGAGGCTTTCTTATATCACATGGGATGCAGATAATGCACGGAGAATTAGTACATAATCTTTTGACTGCATTTACATATCCGAAGAAAATTGCCATTATGAATTGTAGCGCACACAAGAAGATCACTGACAAGATAGGACAAGAAAATGCCTTTGCAGATCGTGTAGCTCGTGAAACTGCAATACAGTGAAACACTACATCTATGTACGTAGTAAAATCACAAGCTGACCATTGGTATGATGCTAGAGAGGAAGTATTGGATATACAGAGATCTGCCTCTGTGCAAGAACTTGGGCAGTGGTCCAAAGAAGGAATGTTAGACGATGAGGGTTGTTGGCGTAACAAAGAAATGAATAGGTGGAAGTTACCTGCAGCCTATTTGCAACCTATGGTTCAAATGGCACATGGGCTGGCACATTTTGGAGCTCTAGCAATAACGAAACTACTTACACAAGTTTGGGAGCATCCTGAGATTTCCAGCACAGTTAAAAGAGTAGTACAGTCCTGTTTGTTGTGTTGGCAGTACAATCCTGGAAAAGGGACATGAATTTCTACAGGAGGGTTTTCTACACCAACCGTACCTTTTGAAGTTTTGCATATGGATTATATCCAACTTGAATGCTGTAACAATCTAAAGTATGTCCTAGTGGTGGTATGTGCCTTCAGTAAATGGATAGAGCCATACCCTACGAAGTATAATACAGCGCTCACTACAGCCAAGGTGCTTTTAAAGGAGTTTTTCCCACGGTATGGTGTTTGTTAACTTTTGTGGAGTGACAACGGACCTCATTTTATTGGGCAAGTTGTTGATTATGTCATGAAAGGATTAGGGATCAAACAGAAATTCGATGCAGTCTCCTACCCACAATCAGCAGGATTAGAAGAGAGGTACAACGCTACTCTAAAATTAAAGTTAGCGAAAATTCTGGTTTCCACATCCTTAAAGTGGCCAGATGCGTTACCTCTGGCATTGCTGTCCATAAGATCAGTGCCACACTCACGATCTGGGCTCACACCTTATGAGGTGGTATTTAGAAGACCAATGAACATTTGGGGAGTTCCTAAGCTGCGCCCCATACATGATGTACCTTGTGTTCTGTTGAATGATTATTTGGTACAATTAACTGACAGTTTGACCTCTATTCATCAACAGGTTCGAGAATCTCTTCCAGACAGATCTACAGGTGAGACCCATGACCTCCATCCTGGTGACCAGGTGACGATCAAAGCCTTCGACAGATTGAACAGCTTGGAGAAGAAGTGGCGAGGTCCAGAGCATGTGCTGTTGGCTACAAGGACAGCGGTTCGAGTAACGAACAGAAAGAATTGGTTCCATACCACGCACTGCAAGCGTGTATCACCCGCCTTGGTGGAACCTGCTGTGCTGACTGATCATCGAGAGATTTTGGAGACAGAGAAAGGTCAAGCTATCTCACTGGACAAATCTGCGGAAGTCTTCCCGGACCACACGATTTCTGGAGCATCGCGATACGACTTGAGACCAAGAAAAGAATCTGCAGTTTTGAAAAAGACAGGTAGAGCTACCACCCTGGGTTAGCGGAAACGGAATGCCAATATGACAAGGGGGGTATCAGCCCTGCGTAGTGTAGTGACACCTATCTTGATCTTTGGTGAAGAAATCAGCGGCTGCCCACGGGATAAGAGCTCCAACGAGTGTTTCAACGAGTTTGCAGAAATATTAAAATTATCACAGTTGCTAAAATACTCAACAAGCGAATCATTTGTGCTGTAGGGTTTGTTGTTGCTTTGGTGGTTATGGCGATAATCACCTGGTTTGTTAGGAAAGTGGCTCCTGCTCGACAGCTTTTGTTGCCACTACGTCGGTTCCAGTGGAACATCATTACTTCACGCTTCCCTATCACGAGCAGAAGCATCGACATACACATAATGCCATAAATACCACCAATTGTTGGGTGTGTGGGATGATACCTGCACACCAAAAGAAAAGAGGAATGCCTTTTATTCCTCTACCGTTTTCCCATAATGGTTCATGTCAAGCTTGGTATGCCCTTTTGTTTGCTTATGGAAAACCTTCAGTAGGTGGAATCATTTTTCAATTAAATAAAGAATGTTACCAAGATAAAGATGGTTACCCTCAAGCTAAAGGGACTAAATGGGAATGGGATTAATACCAACCGGACAATATTTCGACACCATATGTCTTCACAAATGTGAGGAATATGAAGAACATTGGACCCTTTGTGATTTCTGTAACTAGAGCAAAGGCAGATTTATGTATTGGCAGTGTTGGGAGAATTCCCGTAGGACGAAGTGAATGTATTTCTGTACTGAACATTGAGGGCACAAATAATAGTAGTTTTATATCATCTCACAACACCTATTTTGTGTGCGGTAATAAAGGATATTACCAATTACCTGTTGTTGGTCAGGGGTAAGTTATATATCATTTCTGTTCCCCCCTGTCTTTTTAGCACCTGCATCATATCATTGTGACCAGAAACTGTACAATGATATTTCTAAGAATAGATATAAACGGACAACAAGTACTGATGAGATTGATCAGACAGACACCACTCTGCAACAATATGTTGATTTCAATTTGGGTTTGTTTTTCTTTGTGGGTGCTGCATTGAATAGCAGAAAATTCAGACGATTGACTCGTGTAGTGGAAGCTGTCACCAATCAGACAGCTATGGCACTTGGGAACATTACAGAAGGACTGCAAATTGCAAGAATTGTAGCACTCCAAAATCGGATGGTGCTTGATGTGATTTTGGCTGATCGAGGTGGTGCATGCCACATCATTGTTAGCAGTTGTTGTGTGTACATCCCGGACCAATCACCTTCAGTTTATGATGCAATCTCTAAGCTACATAAGATTGCTGCAGATATTCACCCAGAGACGGGTACTTGGACATTCTCAAACTGGATATGGACACTCTTTGTCACTTGGGGCAGGAAGCTAGTGACTATTTTATGTATACTGTAGGTGATACTATTTACATGCTGTACTTGTATACACTGTGGTCCCATGATTTGCTCTATGTGCATAACTGCTTGTATACCTGCAAAAAGAGGTATTACAAAAGAACAACACATGCAAAATAGTGAAGTTACTGAGATGATGAACATTAATGTACAGGGTGCAGATCTAGATTACCCTAGACAGACTAATGTCTTCAGCTATGCTGAAAGGGTCGTCTGTTGTAAATTAACAGTGATTAGATTAAGCATTAGCAGAAGACATCTTGTATTTAGAGATTATCTTTTCCGTTTATGGAATCCATTTTGTATTTCTGTCGGCCATTTTGTTTGCCATGTGCTCACCATGTGCTCAGTCCTACCTTCCTTTTAACTGCTCTTGGGAATCTGCCTAGAGACAAGATATATTTATCCTCCTTTGCTTTGCACATGCCCAATAAAGCTTACAGCTGTTCCTTACATAACATAACATAACATAACATGTGTATTTGTAAAGCGCACGTTCACCCAGCGGTTTCTTGGCGCTGAATAACAGATGTTTATTGTTACCCAACTCAATGGTACTCATTTTATCGACCTCAGATGGATGAAAGGCTGAGTGGACCCGCCGGGATTTGAACCTGTGACCATGAGGTCGAACACAGGCCCCTGCAGTGGACGCATTAGTCCACTGAGCCACCAGACCCTTACTTGTAACTGTCAAGATGTGCCCACCAGAGTTAGCTTATCAGCCCTTCCCACTTGTTGCTAGCACACTCTCTGTATGTCCTTATATGTATTTGAAACCAACACTCTGTGCCTTGTACCGCCTTCATTTTAGCCCTCGTGTGGGTATAAAATGACCAAGCTCCTTTTAGTCAGTGTGCTACTTCATACACTACCGAAGGGTGTTGTATGGTTGTGGTTCCACCTCATGAGGTTTAATAAATACTTTGTTTTCTATTCCAGTTTCTGTGCCAACTTCTTACTATTGGTCTGAGGACTCTGAGCAAAGAAGGGTGAATCCCTTGCACTGGTAGGCCTTGCTGAGGTTTGCTACGACAACTCTGTGTACACCGTGGTAGAGAGGAAATAAAAGGGACTCTGCACTGCATGGGGATGCACACAGGGGGGGGGGGCACAACATGTGCGCTCCTATGTGCATGCACCCTCGTTCCTGCATGGCATAGACTGAAAAGTCCATGCTGTGCAGGAACTGTTTTTGATGTTCCCCTTTGCAGTCCCCATTTTCTGACGCACTGCAATTCGAACGCCAAAAAGCAGCTCTCCAGACAGGAGGAAACACCTAATTTGATAAGCGGTACGACCATGGTTTTTGCAGTGCGCAGTGAGGCAGACCTGGCGTCACACAGCCAAAGCTATAATCAGGCCCCTAGTCTGTTGTTTCCACTCTGGCAGCTGGGAATGGGATATACACGATTGCAGGAAGAGGACATGCATTAAGTAATTAACCGGGAAAATAAATATCTGGCAAGGGATTTCAGGTAGGAAAAGTCTAGTGGGCAAAGTTGTTGTACAGTACTTGATTATTTCAGAGGACAGCTTTTTGTAAATAAAAACACAATGCTGCACAAAAATGCAGTGCAAAGACAAGAGCGAGATTGTGAGTGATATGCATTGGAATGGAGAAAAAAAACATTTATATTTTGCAAAGTAACCCCATCCACTAAAGGCCCACACCTCTCCTCAAGAAAGTACCCCCATATGTCCCATCAATCATGTCCGACTCTTGTTCCCAACTTCCCGTCCCAATTCACACTCAACCCACAACAACACAGTCTCTCCCACCAAAAGAAAACTCCGAAAAAGGGCTCACATGGCATCCATGCAGATTTGTAGGTGGGCCACACTATGACTGGTTCTGCTGTCCACGCCAAAGAAGCGCCTTCTCACATAGGGTCCAGAAGAGGAGTCGGTTTGTCATCATTGAGGTCAATGATGAGGAGGCAGGCCACTGCACATTCCTTCTTTTCATACACTAAATCACAAGACAGTACGATAGCTCTAATAGAAGAGAGATTGATTGTTTCCCTATTTAGGAGTACAAGTCACCTTCCCATTCGGGACATCACAGAACTACTGTCGGGATATGTGGGACGGCCATTCTTATGAAAGAGGAAGCCCCACACACAGTTTGTGTTATGCTTCATCATCACCAACTGTAGTGTGGGGTATGGGCCTCTTTTTGCATGCATGTTAATTTAGCATGGCTTATTAAGGGTTTAAACGCAATTTTTCCTTTTTGCTGCTTTTGCACAAAACACTGCTTAGCTGTTTTTGCTGAGTTAGCTTTCACAAAGGTCTATACATGGGAAAAGGTTTGTTTTTCGACATCTCTAATCATACATCGTGCCCCCAGTCTATACAGTGAGTGCTGAGCCACCAAGGTTATCATAACGTGCAAGCCTGTTTATCAGCGTGTCCGTGTAACACTTTCTAGACACAACATTTTGGCAGCTGCAAGCTGCGTAGGATTCTGGCGCCTTTATCATAGCACACTTCTCAGAATTGAACACATTTTGGAAGAATCCAGGCAAGTACTCTTATCACTTAAGTCCCAATATAGTTCCTTATGTGAGAATTAATGACATTGGTGACAGACTAATTCCCAAAGGGGACCACATACAGGCTTTGATTACAGCAGCCCATGCAAGGATGGCATCTGCGCATGCTGGCGTGTCAGCTACTGTATCTCTCCTACAGCAGCGGTATTGGTGGCGGGGTTTGTACAAACAGACATGTGATTTTGTCCTTCAATGTGGCATTTGTCAGCAAATGAAGCCTTCTTCTGCTGCACGCCCGCCCCAAACTCAGTTGTACATATCTAATAAGCCACTTGCGTGTGTTTATTTAGATCACTGCGGTCCTTTTCTCCTCTGATACTGCGAATAAGTACATCTTAGTAGCAGTTGACTCTTGCACGCGCTTTGTCTGGGTGTGGCCTGAAAGGAGCACTAATGCTAGAACTGTCATAGGAGATTTGCGTGTCTTTGCGGGAATATTTGCATGTTGTACCTTCCATTCGGACCAGGGCCCAACGTTCACCTCTAAGGCGTAACAAGGATGCCATGGCTTCATTGGGTGCCCAAGTCAACTCCATACCAGCCTGAGGGTTATAGTGTTGTGGAGCGGATGAACCGTGATTTAAAGCAATCATTGACAGCGAAGGTGTTAGGTGCTGGCAGAGACTGGCTCACCCACCTGAATAGCGTACAACGTGGACTTAATAATCTCCCTAGAAGGTCCCTGGGTGGGCTTACCCCATCTGAAATTCTCCTTGGCATCAAGATGTTTGTTACGGACCTTGATGGTCTAGACCTGGCTGCGGCAGCCGCATCCTTTGATATTGATGAACATTCTAATGTTTTGCAGAACCTACAAAAGACCAGAGACAGTCTTGCAAAGGAACACTTGCCCTCCACGTCTGAAGCTGCGTTGCAGATTCCGGTAGTCAGCTGGCTACCCCAGGTTGGAGAACTGGTCCAAGAGAAGATCGACAACAGGAAAGAATTTGGTCCTTCCTATCGAGCTCCGGTTGCCGTACTTGGTGTGCAGGGTATAAGAACAGTCATTTTACCTCCTCTTCCTGGGCAAAACGGGAACAGGTACATTTCCATTGACAATGTCAAACCACACAGGGTGGCCGATTCTCTATAGTATGACGCCTTCGGTTTTGTATCCAGCAATTATGCAACACTCTATTTTGGCCCCGGATCCTCCCATCGGGCCTGATGTTGCTGTTGAAATGAGTCCACTTACAAATCCTTTATTGAATCAACCTGCTGGTGATCCTCTTAATGATACTGAATTTACTTATCCCGCTGACTTGTCCATGCCTGATTTGGAGACCTGTGTGGCCAACCAGTCCCGTTTTCATTTCACACTGGCTCTTCCACATCTAAGTCCCCTTCAAAAGCTTCGATTTTTGCAACCTGGTTTAAAAAACATTTTCTGATTCCTCCCTGGACTTACATTTGGCTGGTGCTGATTGCAAATTTTTTTCTCATGTCCATAGGATTTATAGTATATTTTTTCCATTTTATCAATGGACACTATGTTGAAGAAAGAACTTCAATTCGAATGATTGATGGAACTTTGGCTTCCCACTCCTCTTTGCACATCATGAAGAGGGACCAAACATTTGTGAATATAACTGCTTGGCCCTTTTTAGATGGGATTGTATGGGATGCTGTGAAGTTCCAGATACATGGTCCCACAGAGGTTATTAATGTTCCCAATGTACTCCGTGTTTCTGTGGGGGATGTGGTTAAACAAAATATTCGCTCTGATGATTGGGATGTAAAAGCGGTTGAAGCTTTATTTACTGATTTGAAATATTATGCTGCCTTTGATGCTGAAGATATATATTTAGAATCTGCGAATTATGGTGATTTGTATTGTTACCAACATTTTGGCAATCACTTTCTGCATAAGACTAGCTCATTTAGAAGCATGGGTAATTTCACGCAGTGGGAACATTGTCCCGCACCAGTGGAAGGCAGCTCCAGAACATTTTTGAATAAGTTTTCCTATTTTACTGATTTTGATCAGTCCAACCCTAATGCATTTTATTTTAAATTGACTAGACAGTCATTTTCCAAGGCTAAACTTATCCACACTAAATTGCTTTATTCGAAGTTGTTTATAGACCAGTTAGCTGTTGAGGGCTATGAACTGTGGAGAGATACTATTGATCTTAAATCTGTTTGGGGTTCTAAAAGTTGGCAAGTGCAAGGCACTGAGGCTTTGCATCGTGCATGTCTCATCCCGAACCATATGTTGTTTCTGAATGATACTATTTCACAAACTACATGCTTTGGAATGGCTACTTCTAAAAAATTAAATGCTCCTTCATTTTCTGATTTGGGTGACTATCCCCATTGGAATAATTTTACCAGTACACCCCTGAGTGAATTACAGGCATTGTTTATTAATTCCTCTTTTAATGTTTCCAGCATTAATCCCGAAGGTTGGTTGCCATGGCAAAAAAGTGCAGATTCTTGCCAGCACCGCTTTCTGGGTCTGACCCCTGGCTATATGGCAGTGAGAATTGATTCCCATTTTCAGACTCACCATTCAGTCACCACCTATTCTGTAGGCAAGTTATGTCAGAGCTGGCTCAGATATTCATCCTTAGCGACTGTTAAGTCGCATTTGACCAAACTCACTGAGACTGTCGATTTAAATGATTTTGTGAAAGGCCCTGCGGGTGGCAGATCAAAAAGATGGATTAATGCTGCTTACAATGAAGTTTGGAAACTGTCTCAAATTGAAGCTGCTTCTAGGCTTAGAGCTATAGATCAAGCAAATTTAGAAAAAGTGCTTGCTGTTGTAGATAATAGTATTATCACCCTTTCTTCCCGAATTTACACTTTAGATAATATTGTGTCCTCTGTTGTTGATATTGTACAAGAAGATGTTGCACTGTTATATCATAGGCAAAATCAATTGCGTTCTGTTATGCAGTTTGCCTGCACTTTGCAAACGTTAAAAAATGGTCACGTTCCATGGGATTAAATGAACACAAGCCTATTATTTTTGCCTTTTAATTTGAATTTGAAACAGCAGTTTATGTCGATGAAAGATGCCACGTTTTCCCTGTTGCATATTGAAAAATTGGAACCATTGCCTTTTGCTATAGCAGAGGCAAATTCAGCTGTTTGGCTTATCCAAGGGTTAATAACATTACCATTCTCTCTTTTCGAATTCGAGAATTGCATGAAACACTATGCTATAGGCAGATTTGAGCCCCCGGGTGGACTATATCTTGATGAAGTTTGGAATCTCCTATTCACTCACAGATGTTTACGGATGGTAAAGAAGTGTTTTTGATTGGCGAGGATTGCATCACTACACCAGATCATTCATTAAAATGCAGAAATCTTCAGTTACATGGCACGTGTAATGTGCTCTCACCAAACTTAGCGTGTGTTTTAAAGGGCCCCCCAGTCCCGGCAATTAAACCTACATCCACACTGCTTGCTAATGGTAGGTATTTATTATTAAATAATAAAGAGTGTTGTGGGATGCACGCCGGTATTGCTTACATTGTTACCGTTTCCCAGCGAGTTACTTGTTGCAAGAATGTGCTGTTCCCTCCTCTGCATGGCAGGCTTGATGCTTCCATCTGGTCCTCGATTCTGACCTTGAAAGCAGAGTTCAACAAAATGAGCAGAATAAGAGCTCTTTTGTCCCAGAAGGAAGTCCCCCTTACATCTGCGCATGAAACATTTGTCCTTCACGTTGCAAATACTCGTACTGAAGTAAATGCCTTATTAAACACGGACCTGCCCTTGCCCTTCGGGGCTTTGATCCACACAATCTTGAATGCCTCGTCCACTACTGGCGTGGCACACGGGATTATGGCCTGCGCAGTGGCACATGGGGTTCTAGGCAATTGGAACATTTGGACTGCGGCCAATGACTTTCTGGATCGCAGTTATCTTGAAATAATCCCTAGTTGTCCTCTGATGATGCTAGAGGCTCCGGCATTTGATGAACATGTATGTTCTTTCCCTTTGCTTAATTGGATGGCTGAAATGTTCATGGATGAAAGCAATGACTTCTTGTTGGAAGCAGTTGCAACATTTGGTGCTTACACATTGTTGGACTGAAGTGATATATATTTTTTTGCTTCATAGACACGTGCTGGACTCGTGAATTTCTTACATTTTGTCTTCAATACATATTTGAGGTCTTTTCACACACCATAGCCACGTGTGTTTGTATTTAATGATTTAGATTTTTTTTTTACTTTTCAAATCCGAAATTTCAAGTTTGGCAAACTTTCTGAACTTGGTTCTGTCTCACTCGAACTTGAAGTCTGTGTTCTATGACGTTTGCCCGGAGTACTGTGTGTTCCCCGAACATGGGGGGGTGTAGTGTGGGGTATGGGCCTCTTTTTGTGTGCATGTTCAGTTAGCATGGCTTATTAGGGGTTTAAACGCCATTTTTCCTTTTTGCTGCTTTTGACCACGACACTGCTTAGCTGTTTTTGCAGAGTTCGATTTCACGATAGTCTATACATGGGAAAAGGTTTGTTTTTCGACATCTCTAGACATACATCGTGCCCCTAGTCTATACAGTGATTGATGAGCCGCCAAGGTTATCATTTTTTTTTTTTTAAATATATTTTTATTGCAGGAATCAGTAAATTTTTACAAAGCGACCAGCATTATAAATTCAATCAAAATTAGTAGAATACATCCCTTAGTCCCCCAACAGGATGAACCATTACACAGCCGTTTAGCCCACAACCCAAGGGTCGGGCGGCGATATCCAATGGGGACTCAACAGGGAGTCGAAGCCGGTCCGGATGATCCACTATCCGTCATCTGCTTTTCTAAACCATCCTACAAAGAAAACTAAAAGAAACCCCCCCCCCTCAAAACACTATGAACCAAACCAAAACGCCCCCTAACCCCGCCATCAGTGCACGGTAACAGCCGTAGTAGGATTTGTGAGAGGACCCATGAGGAAAGCAGCAGACATGTAAAGTGCAATCGTCTATCGGGACTCGGGCGAGCTGCATCTTCATTTTCGGAATCGCTGGGAGCGCAATAATCTCTGAGGGCCTGCACTAATGTCTCCCATTCTAGCGCTGCCTCCTGCGCCTTCTCGTTGTGTTGTCTTCTAGCTAACTGGTACCGCAGCGTGCTTTCCCCCGCCGCCCATTTCAAGAGTTCGCTGTGCCATCGGGCCCCCGTCGGACCAACCCGTGCCTTCCAATTCCTGGTCACCCAGATCAATGAATTTACTAGTGATTTTATTTTTGGGGGTATGTGGGAACCAGTGCAGGAGCCCCACTGCTGCATCAACCGATAAGGATCTCCCCGTTACCTCCTCTAGGGTATCCCCCACTTCCAGCCAGTAGGAGGACAGTCCCGGGCAGGACCACAACATATGAAGAAGGTCTGCATCAGGCGCCCGGCACCTGGGGCAGTCCGCTGAGTCCGTGGCAAAATATTGTTGGATCTTCGCCGGGGTCAGATATGCCCTATGGAGTACGTAGTAGTGGACCAATTGAAAGCGGGCGTGGCGCGTGCCCTTCCAGGCCCGCCTCATGAGTTGGGACCAGGTCGTCTCCGGGATCTCCTTCCCTATGTCTTCCTCCCAACGGGTTCTTAAAGTAGTGAGGGGGGCCAACCCCTCATTGAGCAGTCTGCCGTATAGGCAAGTGACCGCCTTAACAGTTCCCGCAGACATCATAACGTACTGGCACACCGGAGAAATAGGAGGTTCCTCCTGCCCGTGCTTCCAGTGCGCCTGAATCGCTCGGACCAGGGCTGAGTGCAAAAGAAAATCGCCGCGAGGAACCTCGAAGCGATCAATGAGCTCCTGAAAGGGCAAAAGCGCCCCGTCCTCGTAAAGGTCCCCCACCAACTGTAGGCCCGCGTCCTCCCAATCCGCTAATCGTGACCAATCACCGCCATGAGGCAGGGCCGTCAGCATGCCCAGAGGTATTTCGGGCGCATACGGTGTCCGCAACTGGCCCCGGGCGTGGGCTCGGTTCCAACACAAGCGAATGGTCTTCTCTTCAAGCGTTAAGTCCTGCAAGGCTAAACGCTGTCGCAGCGCTATGAAGGAGAGAACATGCCTGGCTATCCCTGTGCCCCTCCTATCCTCTGGGCCTCGGAATTCCCTGGCGACCTCCTGGGTGAAAGTCTGCAGCTGCGCTGCCAAGTAATACTTTTCAAAGTCCGGCACCGCCAGCCCACCCTCAGCTTTCGGCCTCGTCAGGGTCTTGAGGGCGACTCTTCGGCGGCCCGAACCCCAGAGGAATCCGACCACCATGGACCGTAACAGTCGAAATGTGGCTGGCGGGACCCAAATCGGCAGCGTCCGGAAATAATATAGCAACCTGGGAAGCGCCACAATTTTAAGCAAAGCGATCCGTCCAGCTACCGAGAGCGGTAGAGTAGCCCAGAAGTCCATGCTACCACGCAGCGCGCGAGTGCTGCGAGCTATGTTTCCATCCAAGAGGTCTGACGGTTCATGGTAGACGTACACCCCCAGGTACTTAAAGCAGTCAGGTTCCCACCTAATCTCTCTACTGATATCAGGGCTAGGTGTGCCCTTACGAACCGGGAAAAGACAGGTCTTAGCCCAATTCACCCGAAGACCCGAGACCTCCCCAAACGCCGTGAGCGCCGTCGCAGCTCCATTCAGGGCAGCAACCGGGTCCTCAAGGAAGAGCAACAGGTCATCAGCGTACAGCGAGACATAATGTGGGCCCGAAGGTGTCCATAAGCCATTATAGTGGGCTCCCGATCGGAGCAGCAGCGCCAGAGGTTCCACCGCTAACGCGAAGAGAAGAGGGGATAATGAACAACCCTGTCTCGTGCCTCTCTCCACCGGATATTGCGAGGAGATCAGCAGCCCTGCCCGTACCCTGGCCGACGCCGAGGTATATAGTACCGTGGTCCATCTGACGAAACCCTCCCCGAGGCCGAATCGGAGTAATACTGTGCGCAGGTAGTCCCATTCCAGGCTGTCAAAAGCCTTCTCCAAATCTACCGAAAGGACAACCGGGCATGGGGCGTCCACGAGCGGTTCTCCCAGCAAGCGGAACAGCCTGCGGATGTTCTTGGTCGTGTTTCGCTTGGGGATGAATCCAGCCTGGTCCTCATGCACCAGAGAGCTCATGTGACCCAGCAATCTCGATGCCAAGATGCTGCTCAGTATTTTATAATCGACCGTCAACATTGATAAAGGACGGTAGGACGCCGGATCGGACGAGTCCCTTCCCGGCTTGAGGAGGGGAACCACCAAGGCCTCGCACATCGAGCCGGGGAGCCGACCAAGCCGCTTCGCCTCTCTGTAAACGATCAGCAACCTCGGTGCCAGGAGATCAGTATAAGCGGCATAAAATTCAACCGGAAGGCCGTCCAGACCCGGGTCTTGTTCCTCGCCATCTTTTTAATGGCGCTGCGAATCTCCCCCAGTTCAATGTCGGAACCCAGGGCTTTCGCTACGTCCGGGTCCACCATTGGGATCTCGAGGGGTCGTAGGTAGTCATCAAGCCGGCCGGGGTCTCTGGCAGAACGACTGTGGTACAAGCGTTCATAATAGTGCAGGTAACAGCTCAGAATCTCAGGCTGAGTGTGCACTTCGGTCCCATCCGCCGTACGCATGGCCGTCGTCAGAGAGGTCTGGCGCGTAGGATTAGCTAGCCACGCCAGCAATGCGCTCGATCTATCCCCTTCTGCGAGGGACCGAACAGTATAGGCCTTATAGTCAAAACAGCGCAGCCGTTCGACCTCCGCCGCCACCGCCTCCTTCGCCGCTGCATTGCGTTCCTGGAGTTCCGGGCGCCCGGGGCGGCGGAGTTCCAACTCACGGAGCTTCCGATCTGCCATTTCTAAATCGTCAAGGATGATTCGCCTCATGCCCACCTTCTTGGAAATGCAGAAGCCCCTGACCACCACCTTAAAAGCGTCCCATTCTATCGCCCTCGAACCCGCAGTGCCCCCGTTGGACGAGAAATATTCCGAGATCTTGTCTTCTAGGTCCGCTTTGAATACAATGTCCTCTAAGATTTCGGGCCGCAACTTCCAGGTGGGCACAGCAGACACCCCCGGAAACCAGCGAAGGTCCAGAAGGAGAGGGTTATGATCCGAGATGGTCCTGGTCAAATATTCAGACCGGACCGCTGCTGAAACCAATTCTGCCGAGCCCAGAAACCCGTCCAGTCGGACGTGTAACTCGTGCAAGCCTGAGAAGTAGGAATAGTCCCTAGTGTCGGGATGCTGTGCCCTCCAGATATCCGTCAGACCCCAATGCGTCTGGCAGTCTCTCCTACCTTTAGCCACACGGCGGACCGGAGAGTCAGGGAGGGGGGATGTGAGCGGTCATTCTCCACATCTACTACTGAATTGAAATCCCCGCCGAGCAAGAGGGGCCCGGAAAAGAAGTGGGCCAACGAGCCCGATAACCCGGAAAGGAAGGCAAGCTGGTCCACATTGGGTGCATAAACACAGCAAACGTTTAGGTCCCTCCCCCCCAGAGTGCCCGAAATGGCCACATATCGACCCTCCGGATCCACCACTGATTTCGTAACCTGAAAGGGAACCCCAGCTCTGATCCAAATTAGCGCCCCCCTGGCATACGCGGAGTACGAAGTGCAAAAGACCTGCCCCCTCCATCTACGCTGTAGCGCCGCCCCTTCCGCCTTGTTAAGATGGGTCTCCTGCAGCCGCGCCACTTGCACCCCTCTACGCACTAAATAAGCATGGACTTTGTGACGTCTAGACATAGTGTGAAGGCCCCGTACATTCCAAGTAATGCATTTCACATTAGCAACATCAGCCATTGTCCCATATTGTTCGTGCAAAGTCTCTCCATCCGGGCCCCAACAAAAAAAAAGGAGCAACAATCAACCCAGCACTGATGGCGGCCATTTTCCCCAACCAAAACACAACAACCCCAGTTCGACCCAAACCCTTGCCCACCCTCCCCAGAACAGGACCCAAATAGTACCATCTAGTTCCCATCCAAACCATGCCCCCAGCAAACCCTCTGTCCCGACTAATCCTGCAGTCGCCACCGCAGGAGGGCCTTAAGGGCCAGGTGCGGGCTGGGCGTTGGCAATGGGCCCTCGATGCTCGGGCCATCGAGACTAAAGTGAGCCCAAAACAATAAGAGGAACCCCTCAAGGCACGAGCAGGGCACCCCACCTCCACCTCAACGGGGATCATGAACAATCGCCTACTCCCGCCACCCCCGCTGCGGGCCCCCAGCCAAATGGACGCAGCTCACCCCGTCAACCCTGTCCATCCAGAAGGTCCTCAACCGATTTCGGAGTGATCACTGGCGTGTGGACACTGTCGGTCACCGATTCCTCCGAGTCCGTTGGTACCCGCTCGTCACCAGGGTCCGCTGCCTCTTCTATGGTACCATCACGTGAGCCAGACAGCGCAGACAACACCTCCAACACTCCCTTCCACTCCGTCGACGTCTCCGCAGTCGAGGGTCCGCCTGACCGGCCACGGCGACTCCGAATTCTTTTGGACCGCCGTCGCTGTCCAGGCTCCACTGCTAGTTGAGATGAAGAGCCAAAGCCATCCTTTCCGGCTCTATAGAGTTCGAGCCAGTTACAGACATCCTCCGGGGAATCAAAGAACTGAGTCTTGTCATCGACAATTATGCGGAGCCTTGCAGGAAACAGGAGCGAGTATTGGATGCCCTCGCTCCGGAGTTCGCGCTTGACCGCCAGGAATGAGAACCGCCTGCGCTGGGTCTCATAGGTGTAGTCCGGGAAGATATTCACCTGGCTGTTCGCCACCTTGAAGGGGCCATTATGTCTGGCAGCATTAAGGATGAGATCTCTGTCCCGAAAGTGCAATAACCGTGCCACCACCGGTCGGGGGGCACGGCCCTGTTGCGGCGGCCTCGCTGGGACTCTGTGTGCTCGCTCCAGGGTGTAGAAGGAGGATAGACCCTCCGGGGCCACCGTGTCCCGTAACCAGGCCTCCAAGTAGGCCACCATGTCGCCATCTTCAATCTTTTCCGGTAGGCCCACCACTCAAATGTTATTTCGCCTGTTGCAACCTTCCGCGTCCTCCGCTCGCCGCTCCAGGGCATCAATCCGGGATAGGGCATCCTTCATCGTCGCGGCCAGGGTTCTCTGTGCCGGCTCCAAGGTTTTTATCGAGCCCTCCACTTCCTTGACCCTATCCGAAAGCTTACCGTGGTCCGCTCTAAGGAGGCTCAGACTCGTCGCCACCTGGGCAATGTCCTACTGGAGGGCCGAGCGTGTGGTCGCGATCGCCTCCAGGACCCGGTCAAATTGTTGCTGCAATGGCGCACCACCAGAACTCTCCGGGTCCCCACGTTCTTCCTTGTCCGGGGCCTCCGAGTCTGAGGCGGCTGGGGTGGTCCCCTTGGCTCCCCTCGGTTTCCCCATGGCGCAGGAGTCACACGGTGGAGAGCCAGTCAGAGGCGCCACCGAGTGCGGGCGTCGGCTATGTCTCTCTCGGCTAGTGGCCTTCGGGCCGAGGGCGGGCGATCTCCGTCTCCAGGGCCTGTTGGACCTCCACAACTTCGGGCCGCGCCACCACCGCGTCGTCGGAGGGCACTGAGGAGGAGGCGGAGACAATCGGTGCCAGGTCGGGCAGGCCCGTTTGGCCGATGAGGATCTGGAACGAGGGTCTCCAACACCACCGGAGACTTTGTGGCGCCAAGGCGCCGTGCTGCCCATGGAAGTCAGTCACTCGGGGGGATGCAGTCAGGCACCGCTCAGGGGGTCGGCACCACAGCCAGGGCCGCCAGGCGTCCATGAGTCGCGGTCCACTGTAGTGTGGGCATCCGATCATCCGGGAGCGATCACCGTGTCCAAAGTGCGATCAGAGCGACACCCAGACCATCACATCACAGGGAGATGAAAAGGTGGAGGGCGCGCTGTAGCTAATGATGCCCCTCCAGACTAAAGTTCCCGACCAAGGGGACAAAGAGGTCCGGGCGCCATGTTGGGCCACACTCCGCGGGACCACAAACTTCGACTTTCCGTCGGATCAACTCATGTTCGAGTTGCACCAGGTGTCTCGGCAGGTCTCAATCAGTCCGATCGACGGTTTGCGGGGACTAGGGTGCCCCACGGCCTCCGATCTGCAGGATAATCACGGGCTCAGTCCCGGAGCCGAGCTCTCAGGCGACCATCGCCATCGGCGCCCAAACCACGCCCCCCGCCGCCAAGGTTATCATAACGTGCGAGCCTCTTTATCGGCGTGTCCGTGTAACACTTTCTAGACACAACATTTTGGCAGCTGCAAGCCGAGTAGTATTCTGGCGCCTTTATCATAGCACACTTGCCAGAATTGAACACACTTGGAAGATTCCAGGCTGGCAGAGAGACTAACCGGTCCTGATGTAATTTACACTTCCTGAGCAGACAGGTAAATAGGGTCCCCCTAAAAAAGCTCAAGAGACCTTCTATAGTTTAATAATACATAGTTCCGACATAGGTAGGGTGTTTTATATAGGCGCTTTTATCACCTGTTTGCACTATCATTATAATATGATTCCTCCTTTTGTATTTTATGGAATTGTAACCATGCTGACTGTATAATTATTATTATTAATCATATCTATGCTTATGTTGATTAAAATACTGCGCTTGAGATCACGTCGTTAAAATAAACATTTTAACCTTATCGTGTCTCTATTTTATCTCACTTCCCACCATTCTTGGGGGAACCATTCTGAGCTTCTGGGGTGAAAGATGTTTAGTGGTGAAAACATTTCCTCACCCAAAGGGTTGAGGATGACATTCTTAGATGAGGACAGTGAATCATCATTAAGTTGGGTATTAAAATCAAGGTCCTCGTCGTCTAAATCAAGGACAAATTCATCAGAAGGATTAGGAAATCTGTCTTCATCTTCAGAATCAGTATCTACAGTGTTATGAGCACTTCGATAATTTGTGCCGCTAGGGACACCCATGTAAGTCGTGCCACGAGGGACACCAAAGTAATTTGTGCCGCTAGGGACACCTGTAGTATTGGAGGTACGAGGACCTCTCAATGTTTTTGAGGTGCTAAGACCTCCCAAGTCAGTTGATTTGCTAGGACCTCCCATAGTGCTCTTTGAAGAAGGCTCAGTGTTCTTAGATTTGTTATCTCTTTTCCCCTGGTTAATATATGTTACATTATGGGTAGTGGGTTCTTCAGGAAGCTCGTCCTGGAAGGGGAGAGGTCTTTTTGAGGACATAACCTCTTTAAATACAGGACCTCTTTTCCTTTTGAATAAAGGTATTGAAAAATTCATTGTTATAATTAGGGAAGCTAGCTGCAGCATCATCTGACTCAATAGCTGACATATTGTGGGAGATTTGGTCAGTATTGATTAATTATAATTAATACATTATTGTATAAGTGACAAAAAATATAATATGCTAAGGTTTTGTTATAATAATGAAGTTCTCCCTTAATCTTTTTTTTGGGGGGGGGGGGGCATATTTTTGCACGAAGCGATGTAACAAATTAAAGCTTATGGGGCACAGTCTCCGGTAGCAGCTGGTAAATGACAAGCATGCTCGAGAACAGCTGCTACCGAAGGTATTAAAGGAAAGAACGCTGGAAACACATGAGCATAGCGCTACCGTTGCAAGGACCGCTAAAGGACACGGTCGGAAGCCTCGATCGTCTTTCCTTTTTTATTTTTAAGCAAAAGGGAGAAGCGAGTCTAGATGCAAGTGTAGCCAGGAATCCGGGAGTAAGAAAGGCAAGAAGCGAAGATCCGCACCAAACGCGGAGTCAGTAGAGCATAGAGATAAAAGAACAAGATCTCTGCAATTACAATAAAAAGCGCTGAGTGCGGATCTGCCTGAGATCGACTGATTCAAGGAGCAGTCCGGTAAGGGGGAGGGCATGATGACTAAAAATTGGAAATTAAGGTGAGGAGGAGGGGATAAGGAGGGGAAGAAAACCTCTTCAAAGCAACCATATCTTCATAGGCAATTACACTACCTGAGAACAGGACGTCGCAATCAATAACAATGTCAAAACTACATGAATAAAAGAAAACATTTGACAAAGGAACAAAAGAGTAATAGTAAGAGAACGTATCTGCTTGAAAGTCACATTTATAAGAGGGAGTCTGTTTGGTGCTCATGCCTCTCATACTATCTGTCTGTTCCATTCTAGAATTGTTTTACTTTATGATGTAGTGCAGCTGCTTTTGACTGCATTAAAAGATAATGCATAATGTAGCCTCCGGTCTCGTAATGAAATTTACTAACATTTAGGCAACACAGTGCAGCAATGAAAATTGCTGCTTTGATTGAAAGGGAGACATCAGAAATGTGCCATACTTACAAAGATATGGTTAATTTCTGTTGCGTCCTTGCCCAGGCACATTGTGCTGCCTACCACCAGTACAGGCACCTATGCACCATGGTGCAAGGGTGCCTGCATTATGAGGAGGATTGTTTTTGTGCAGTAAGCATCATGTCCACCACATAGACCTCTTTTTCTTTTCAGTTTGAAGACATTATTTAACATGTAACAAGTGATGAATTGATACTTCAACAAATGCCTGTTTCTGACATGTGCTCTTACTCTGTAAATGTATAATATATATGTTTGATAAGCAAGATCATTTAGCTACTATTTAGCTTAGAAATTATTCCAGGAATTTCATAAATCACATGATTATTTTCCCCCAAATTTATATTACTTTAATCACTCGCTTGTAGGCTTATTTCTTGTTAGATTACCAAAACACACACAGGACAGGTTCATTTTAGCTATAGTCTCCATTTTAATAAAGCTGTACAGCTTGTTTACCTTTGGCCGCCAATCCTTCCTACGTAATGATTGTCACCATCCTAGACCATGGAGGCTGACATCTTTGACAAGACAAGGCACGGCTGGAGGTGCGGCGGAAGCCGGTAAGAGATCACTCCCAATGATGAGGGAGGGCGCGGTACCCTCAAGGCGGGAAAGCTTGCCGCAACATATTCCTATGGCAACTAAGGAAATGGTGTTGGCTAATAAATACATAAACATGTTTTCATTGTTGACTGATCATCAAGAGTTAGAATATGCCAAGACTCAGAAGGATTTATGGCACCTCAGTGTATGGCGGGCAAAAATGGCAGAATTCAGGGTCGAAGAGTCTATGATGAACTGGATCAGGGCCTTTTCGATTTTTGTAGCAATTATCGCTGAACGAACACCAGAACTGTTGAGTGACCTGGCTTGCTACCAGAGCAGGATCACGGGTTTCCATGAGAAGTATGGAGGAGAAGAATGGAAAGGGTATGACATGGCTTTTAGAAAAGCGAAAGAGTTTAATGAAACACTGACTTGGGATTGTTTGGATACTGTATCGTGGCATGCGTAGTTCTTGACGGGATCAGTGGGTGGATAAGGGTCGAGCGCAAACAGCTCCAGGGCCTTTTACCAGAAACATCCTCAGCCCTTTCGACCAACCTACGGGGGGAGTCTCAGCCTAGATCGGGCAGGAACGGAAATAAGCGAGGAGTGTGTTGGGGTTTCAATAAGGGAACATGTAGCAGGCCGCAAGGAACGTGTAGGTTCAGGCATGCGTGCTCTAGTTGTGGTAACACCTCTCACCCCGAAACTATCTGCCGGTACAGAGCCAATGGTACCGGAGGAAAAGGGGGTACCAAGCAGAATTGATACGGTGTCGCGGAAGTCCAAACAATCGCCCATAGATATTCTGGCTTTGACCCCGTGGCTGAACAAATACCCTGATCATGTGTCCGCTGGGAACCTGCGAGATGGCTTCTCGTATGGCTTCAGGAACCGGCGGGTGATTTTCGGGGGCCCCCTCATGTAAGAACCAACTGTCAGTTCAGCACAACCCGGCGGTTGCCGCCACAAAGATCGCCAAAGAGGTTGGCTTGGGGCGGGTTGCAGGACCTTTTAGTGACCCACCAACGACCGATTTTGTGTGTTCCCCACTAGGGGTAGTGCCTAAAAAGGACCCGGGGGAATACAGGCTCATCCATAATTTGTCGGCACCAAGGGGGGCTTCCGTCAATGAGGCGATCGATCCAGACATTTGCAGTGTGAGGTATGTATCTTTCAATGACGCAGAGGTAATGTTGAATCGCTTAGGCCCCGGTTCATTGTTAGCAAAATCGGATATTGAATCTGCATTTAGGTTGCTTCCGTTGCATCCCCAGGATCAGCACTTGCTGGGTTTTACATTTCAGGGGAAATACTACATGGATATGTGCATGCCGATGGGTTGTTCAATTTCGTGTGCCTATTTTGAAATGTTTAGCTCATTTCTGGAGTGGGTGTTCTCGAAGGCCACAGGGCACCAACATGTGATGCATTATCTTGATGATTTCCTGTTTCTCGGCCCAGCGGGCTCTCGGGACTGTGCACGGGCATTGCAGGATTTCTGCGTGCTCATGCGGGGTTTCGGGGTACCGTTGGCGCCAGGTAAGACGGTGGGGCCGACTACCACCCTGGAGTTTCTGGGTATCGAACTAGACTCCGTGCAGGGTTGTTTCCGCTTGCCGGCGGAGAAGATCGCCAAATTCAGGGCTTCCTTGTTGCAGTGTCTTCGGAACGAGAAAGTGACACTGCACCAATTACAGCAAACAGTATGTCAGCTTAACTTTGCATTAAGGGTTATGCCGATGGCTCGCCCTTTCTCAGGATCCATTGCCCAGGTCATGGTTGGCCTCAAAGAAGGGCACCATCGCACGAGACTGTCGGCAGAGGTTCACCAGGACATGCTCATTTGGCTGGCATTCCTGGTGGATTTCAACGGCTGAGTAGTCTGGAGCAAAGCCCCGGCCTCGTCGGCGGAACTAGACTTATGGACCGACTCGGCGGGCAGCGTGGGGTTCGGCGCGATCCTTGGAAACCGTTGGTCGGCCCAAAGATGGCCAGCATGGTGGGAAACAAGCGGTTTGACGAGTAACATTGGCTTTTTAGAGCTATTCCCCATCTGGGTGGCTCTGTCCGCATGGCCGGAGGAGTTCAGAGACCGCTCGGTGGTATTTTGGTCCTATAACATGACTGTGGTTGAGTGCATTAATCAGCAGGCAGCACGCTGCAAATGGATATTGCGATTGTTGAAAGAAATTGTGTTGAAATGCTTGAGATTAAACGTACAATTCAGGGCAAAACATGTGCCGGGTGTACTGAATAATGCAGCTGATGCACTCTCTCATTTCAAAACGCAGGCTTTCAGGGATTGTTTACCCTCAGCGGAGCTAGTGGCAGCGCCATTTCCCGAAGCATTATGGCAAATCGGCACCCCGGACTACAAAACCTCGTGGCAGCCAGTTTAGCGCCCAAGACAAGGAAAGCTTATGAAGGGGTGTTCCGCTCGTACTGCGCCTTTTTGGGCATGGCATGGGAGCATAGATGGGGTCAGGAGGGGTCCTTTACCCAATTTTTAGTGTCACTTCATGAGGAGGGCCGGTCGACGGCAACCGCCAGTCGGTATAAGGCCGCCATATCATTTATGGCTCAGCTCCATGGCATCAGGGACCCGACGGACTCCTTCGTAGTCAGGAAGGTGCTGTGCGGCTGGCAGCGCTTAGAGGGGCGCAAAAAGGATACCAGGTGCCCAATAGGATTTGACGGATTGACCTCCTTGTTGGCTAAACTGGGGGAGACATGCTCCTCGCCTAGCGAGGTTGTACTATTCCGGGCAGCGTTCGCGTTGGCTTTCTATGGGGCCCTGCGGGTGAGCGAACTAGTGGCTGCCAGCAAAAGAGATACGGAGGGGGGTCTGCACAGGGATCACACGCAAGTGAGTGGGGATTCTCTGCTGATCACGATAGCCAGGTCAAAGATGGATCAGGAGGCCCAGGGGAATAGCATTGTGTTGCAGTGCGCTCCAAGCAGTCCCTGTTGTCCAGTGAGGCATGTTGAGGCCTACCTAAAACAGAGGTTGACAACGTGGGGGGGCGCCTTGCTGCGACATGCAGACGGCACCCCGTTAACGAAATTTCAGTTTCAGAGGGTGCTGGCAATCACGATTGCAGCTGCGGGCTTCAAACCCGAGTGATTTTGGGACCCATTCAATCAGGATAGGGGCCGCTACAGAAGCAACGGCTGGGGGTCTGCTGGCAGACAATGTTAAACAATTAGGCCGCTGGTCCGCGAATTGTTTCAAACTGTACGTGCGGCTGCACATGTTGTAAGTTACTGAAGAAGTGCACTCATGCTTGTTGTCTTTTGTTTGGATTACAGTTTCACGAGCCTGTGACGCAGGGCAGAAATTGGGACCGGCCCAGTGTCAGCTAACCACCACTTCAGGAACAAGGAATGGAAGACGAGTGGTCTGGGTCGTGGGCCACTCATACGTGAAGCGTGCCGGGGACATATTCAAGACAGGTGATGTGATCCACACATCTGAGGAATATGGTTTCAGGGTGTCCTTCAATGGGAAGGGCGGCCTGTGTATTGACCGACTGCAAAGTTTTGTGGAAGAATTATTAGGGCGGCACAGGTCACCGCCATCTGTAGTCATAATGCACATTGGGGGCAATGACTTGGTAAGGTTGGGCAGACAAGCTTTAATTGAGCACATACTTTCTGCAGTTAGTTGGTTAGCAAAGACGCTCCAGGGATGTACAATAGCTTGGTCTCACATGATTCCGAGGAGGGTATGGCCGGGTGGTTTGTCCACAACAGCGTTGAACCATTCGGTAAAGAGGGTCAACAATAAAATTGAGAAATTGTTTCGCTCTGCTCATCTTCAAAGCATATCTCATGGGTGCATCTGGGGTGATCACTGTTATTCTGATGATGGGGTGCACCTGTCCAGGGTGGGGAATGACTTATTGATAGGAGACATGATAGCTTGGCTAGTGGCGTTGAAGAGACATGACCTATAGGAGGTGTGGGGGGCCAGATAGTCGGTCAACTATCTGGCCTGTGGCGGTAAGGTCATGATCGGTGAGCAGTGATTTCAAGGTCCCTAGGGGAGGTGCCACCCATTATGGATGGGAGCGCCCGGGGGGAGGCGGCCATTAGCCCCTCCCATGGGGGGCGGCACCCATTACGGATGGGTTGCCCAGGGGGAGACGGCCATAGGCCCCTCCCAGGGGCAGACGGCTATATGCCCCTCCCCAGAATTTCCCGGGGGCCGGATATCCGCTCCGGTGGAAGAGAGTGCGGGGAAAGGGGGGGGAGTACACGCTGTCCTTCTTACGGATACCCCGCATGGGAACTCGGACGACCTTAAGATGGCGTCGAGTGAAAGGGGGCCCCCACGACAAGGGAAGTTACAGTTGGCTATGAGGGTACAGTCCTCTGCGCATGCGCCACTCACACGTGAGGGCAGGAGTTTGGTGATAGGGACCTGACACCGGTTAAGACCTTGCCGTTGGCCCCTAACGTTAGGATGTACAAATTCGTATGCAATGCATTATGTCATGATGTTGGACTCGGTTAGGAAATCTTTGTATTAGAGATTTGTTAAGGTTAGCCTGAATACCTGTCTTCATCAAATGTAATGGAAGTTGAATTTGTACATGATACATGAAACGTTTTTAATTTAAAGTTTTAAATTTTGTTTCATATTTTAATAAATACGGCCGGCGAAGTCGTGAGGCCCCCCCTGCCTTCCAAAAGTTCAAACTGTGTCTGTCTCCTCCCATTGGGATTGGTGGTGGAAGGGGTGGCGGGCATCCCGGCCCATATGGAAAGGGGAGACCACTCGGTCACCCCGAACGTATGACTGGGTGCCCCGATCCCCCGGGAAACTGTTGCGGGGGGGGGCGTGTCCCAGCCGGTATGCCCATAGCGGCATGGTCGGAGCACTCCCCCACCGCCTAAAAGGGTTGTCCTAAACACCCGCCCGGAAGTCCGTGCATCTATGGGCGGGATGGGGTCGCGGCCCCTCCTTCCGGCTGCTGGATAAAAGGCACGGGAATCCAGGGAAGCATCCTCTTGTTCCTGTGCTCTGAAGGCTGCACCACTCGTCGCTAGTGAGCCCTCAAGGGAACAAGCTGCAGTTTTTTGACCCACCCACCAGCCCCTGTTGCAACATTTGGGAGTAAACAAAGTTTGAAGTTGCAATTTGATTGTAATAAAACATGTTTTGTGGAAATCGTTGCCTTCATCTTAAGTCGATGCCAAGAGTATGCATGTAACTGAATACTTGCTTATAGGCCTTTTTTCCTTTGTAGAAATGTTAAAGAATGTATGCAATAAAGAAGGTTCTGTGCTATAGGACCTTTCTTCCTTTGTAGCAATGTTAAGGTCATTGGATATATCGAGCTATACTTTAAGAGTAAGCATAGGTTTTTCTCCCTAGTAGGTAACTAACTGTCGTATTTATTTAGTCTTCGGTCGGGTGGTAAGGTCATGATCGGTGAGCAGTGATTTCAAGGTCCCTAGGGGGGGGGCGCCACTCATTATGGATGGGAGCGCCCGGGGGAGGCGGCCATTGGCCCCTCCCATGGGGGGCGGCACCCATTACGGATGGGTCGCCCAGGGGGACACGGCCATAGGCCCCTCCCATGGGGAGACGGCTGTATGCCCCTTCCCGGAATTTCCCGGGAGCCGGATATCCGCTCCGGCGGAAGAGAATGCGGGGAAAGTGGGGGAGTACGCGCTGTCCTTCTTACGGATACCCCGCACGGGAACTCGGACGACCTTAAGATGGGGTCGAGTGAAAGGGGGCCCCAACGACAAGGGAAGTTACAGTTGGCTACGAGGGTAAATTCCTCTGCACATGCACCACTCACACGTGAGGGCGGGAATTTGGTGATAGGGACCTGACAGCGGTTAAGACCTTGCCGTTGGCCCCCAACGTTAGGATGTACAAATTCGTATGCAATGCATTATGTCATGATGTAAGACTCGGTTAGGAAATCTTTGTATTAGAGATTTGTTAAGGTTAGCCTGAATACCTGTCTTCATCAAATGTAATGGAAGTTGAATTTGTACATGATACATGAAACGTTTTTAATTTAAAGTTTTAAATTTTGTTTCATATTTTAATAAATACGGTTGGGGGGGTCGTGAGGCCCCCTGCCTTCCAAAAGTTCAAACTGTGTCGGTCTCCTCCCATAGGGATTGGTGGTGGAAGGGGTGGCGGGCATCCCGGCCCATATGTTTTAATATACTGTAATGGTGCTCTATAATAATCTAGGGCATGTATGGGGTTTACATGACAACATGGTAAAATTAAACTATCACCTTGAATAAGTACTCCTAAGTGCAACTGTCATGGGGGAAACAGCTTTTACAACGTGGGTTGAGCCAAACATTCAGTTTCCCGGCAGCTGAACCATATTTGCCTTACCCAAGCATATGCTTCGTTAAGGCAGTGCACAGTTTAGATGCGCGGATGAGTGGGAACAGGGATAGAAATGATTGGAAGATTGAAGGATCTGGTAAGTGGGATTTTGGCTGAGTTTTGTTGGTGGGGGTAGTTTTTAGGGGTGGGGTACTTTATAGGAGTTAGAGGAGGTTGGGTTGTTTTCAGGGCTCGGATTGTTTTTAGGTCTCGGGTCATTTTTTTAGGGCTCAGGGTGATTGTGTTGTTTTTAAGGCTCAGCGAGGAGAGGACCGGAGTTGTTTTTAGGCTTCGGGGGTCAGGGCTGTTTTTAGGGCTGGGGGGGCAGGTTGTTTTCAGGGCTCTGGGTTGTTATTAGGGCTCATGTGGGGGCTGGGGTTGATTTTAGTGGTCAGGTTGTTTTAAGGACTCAGGGGGAGTCAGGTTGTTTTTAGGGGTGGGTGGTGATCTTCGCTCTGCCAGAGGCGTTTGTGGAGTTTTGCCTACTCTGTGCTCAGCTGGGAGTGCCTAGTTCAGCTAAAAAAATCAATTCTGCCACATGGCAGAATCTTACCCCGCCACAAATCCCCAAAGTAGGGCCAATTATTTTTTTGCCCCTCAAATATCTGCAATTAGAGATTTCAAGTTTCTTCTCCATGACACGGCTGCTCACAGCGAGGTTTTCCCTCTGTACATGATGTGTCTGGCCCATATCTAAGACTGCTCCCCCCGACCTCTGTCGCCCCCTGTTGTGTTCACGGTTGCTGACAGGTTAATCGAGTGGCGGTGCGAGCAGAATGCACTCATTGATGCACGCTGTTGCTGTGCGCAATCGGAGCACACTTTTTCATTACTGGAATTCATTAACCTAGAACCCTGCTTTCTAAATGGCTCCATGGGAACAGGCACAAAATATGGTATGTTAAAGGTTAATATTAGCCTTCACTATAGCTTTGTGACTCATATCGTCCCAGAAAAGGCAATACAGTAGTTTTAAATATTGTAGACTCTGTGCTATTGTTCGTGTAATCACGGGGAAGACATGGCTACCGAGTAAGTCGAATAAGTCAGAGAAAGAGAAAACTGACACAGAATTCCCCTCTTTTCCTCCAAAATATACAAAGTGGCACTTTGTCCTTAATATGAATGTCACCTATAAATCATTGAAGTTTGAATTAACTGCATTAGGAAAAAACTGTAAGGCTTTCAAATATGATGCAGACAAAGGTTTTCTGTACTACCAATTCCTGTTGTTCATATGTAAGGCCAAAGGCTGGGTCCACTGAATGTTGTTGAGCTCCCGCCGTCCTTTCTGCGATATTTAGCATGACTATGGCAAGAATTAATATCGTAAGAGCTACATTATCGCTTTTTGCTCTTTCGCCAGCAAAAATCGCGAAGACAACCGTAGAAGCTAGGGGCATATTATCAAGCCTGTGCGCTAAAATTATCGCCGCTTTATCGGCCGAAAACGGCCGATAAAGCTGCGATAATGGGCTTGATAATATGCTCTATGGAATTCCAATCGAAGCACATGTTAGATGTGAAGACATCTAACATGGGCTTCGATTGGAATTCCACAGAGCATATTATCAAGCCCATTATCGCCGCTTTATCGGCCGTTTTCGGCCGATAAAGCGGCGATAATTTTAGCGCACAGGCTTGATAATATGCCCCCCTGTGTCTGCTTCCCTCACATTTTCCTGGGCATGTGATAGACCTGCAGAGACACGTAACACGAGAAATACAGCAACTGTGAAAGGCAAGCATGTTGTCGCCTCTTGATAAATGTTTGGTGCATCGTGTGTGCCACCATTTAATGATGGTCTTCCACCTATACCTTGATTTGCCATTCAGAAGTCACTGCTCTGCAAAAAAATGTCCATTCGAATTGCCGCGTGAGGATGTTGTCATTTAGAGATGGTGGGCAAAAAGTAAAATCCAGTTAATAAGGACCCCTTTGAAGCACATTTTCATGATGTCAAGGTACAGAAACCAGTACGGCTCCCGGCACCTCCATCTGAATTCTCAAGGCATTGGAAAGGCTGAATGTCATTTATGTATGGCATTTCTAGTACTGAGTAGGCAGGGCAGAACACTGTGGAATTCGTTTGTGCAACTCTATGGAATTCTGCCCCCCCCCTGCTTGTTTTTAAGGCTCGGTGGTGTGTTGGATTGTTTTTAGGGCTCATGGTGGGGCAGCTGGGATGTGATCTTTTCCACAGATTTCCCTTTACCAGTCATGCCTTTTTACCACAAAATTACGATGTAAAGGCATGTGTGGTAAAGGAATGCACTGTTAAGACACATTCATTGTTTGGGCAGCATAGAAGAGGCACACATGGTTTAGCCATGCATACCTCTGTCATATAACAATATAGTGGAAGTCCTACTTTTCACTGGGGTAGCAGGTCTCAGAGTGTGGACACAAGCAAGTCCGTAGAAAGCTGGCTGTCTATGAAGTAGCTGTCAAACTGTCTGTCCTCAAGCATACTGTGTCTGGCACACTAAGAGGAGTTGTCTCTCTGCAACTGGCTAATGATAGGATAGCTCAGGTTGTTAAGGAGACCATGTCCTTTGTCATAGCAGCCACAGTTGTCAGGTTTTAATTCTGGTATGCTAGGCTGCGTATTATTGTCAGTGTTATACCTTTTTGTGGAGGTGAAGCATTGGAGAATATTTAAAGCTGTATCCCCCCAGAACAGAGGTGTATGTGATCTCTTTTTGCTGCAGTAGTGATTAAGGCTCCAGAGCTCAGCGAACCATTTTTATTTTTCAAGAAACACAAAGAACCTCATTTATGAGCCCTTGTGTCACATTTACACCACCACTGTGTCAATTTTTGTGACCTTTGCGGCGGCGTAAATAATGTGCCATGTGGTCCTATATTTAAAAAGTGACACATTTAGGCAGATGCGTCACTTTATAAACCCTTACAGTACATTACACCTGCGCCAGCTATAATGTATGCAGGGTGGCTGTTCCCCCACATGAAAGCCTCGTAGAAGTGGTGCATATAAATATAGAAGATTTCAGTGCGCCACTTCTAGGACGCCATTGCGTCAAAAACTTACGCCTGCCTCTTGGCAGTTGTAAGGGTGACGCAGGCCCATTCACATGGGGCTTGCCCTATGTACAAGAACACATTGCTGGAGTTGCCTCTGTTTTCAGACACACCCCAGCAATATGCCACTTTTGCGCATACAGGCACCTCAGTAATACTAATGTATCTGTAACTCCTTGCAACTGCAACAAATGATGGATGGAATGCTGAATGATTCAAACATTCTCCCCCAGTCAAGAGATCTGCTTTAAATCCATTCTTCTTTTGCTCAATACGCCTCCCCAGTTTGGACCGAGACATACGCAAATCAGTCTTGACCCTGTGCCTCATGGGAACAGTCCAGACCAAACTGCCAAGCCAGGTCCTCCCTGGAGCGGAAACAAGCATCCTGGGACCGGTTTTGGGGTATGTCACCCTTCATCAGCCAGGCTAGCTTGAATACAGAGGTATGCTTAGCAAGGGACCCACGTCGGGGCATACCCATCCCACTTAGGGCAAAAGGTGTAAAAGCAACAAATGATGGACGGAATGCTGAATGATTCAACCATTCTCCCACATTCAAGGAATCTGGGTTAAATCCATCGTTCTTTTGCCCACTACGCCACCCCAGTTTGGACCCAGTCATATGCAAATTAGTCTTGACCCTGTGCCTCATGGGAATAGTGTAACTGCAACAAATGATGGACAGAATGCTGAATGATTCAAACATTCTCCCCAGTCAAGAGATCTGTATTAAATCCATTGTTCTTTTTCCCACTATGCCACCCCAGTTAATACCCAGCCATATGTAAATTAGTCTTGACCCTGTGCCTCATGTGAACAGTCCAGACCAAACTGCCAAGCCAGGTCTTCCATGGACCGGAAACAAGCATTCTGAAACCAGTTTCAGGGTATGTCACCCTTCATCAGCCAGGTAAGCTTGAATCCAGTAGCATAGCAAGAAAGGCATCCACATCTGGGCATACCCATCCCACTTATGGCAAAACTTGTAACTGCAACAAATGATGGACAGAATGCAGAATGACTCAAATATTCTCTCCCTGTCAACACATGTGGGTTAAATCCATCGTTTTTTTGCCCACTACGCCACCCCAGTTTGGACCCTGCCATATCCAAATTACTCTTGACCCTGTGCCTCATGGGGACAGTCCAGACCAAACTGCCAAGCCAGGTCCTACCAGGACCGGAAAAAAGCATCCTGGGACCGGTTTTGGGGTATGTCACCCTCCATCAGCCAGGCTAGCTTGAATTCAGTGGCATGGTGAGCAAGGGACCCACCTCTTGGCATACCCATCCCACTTAGTGCCAAAAGTGTAACTGCAACAAATGATGGACGGAATGCGAATGATGCAAACATTCTCCCCCAGTCAAGAGTTCTGCTTAAATCCATTGTTCTATTTCCCACTATGCCACCCCAGTTTAGACCCACCCATATGCAAATCAGTCTTGACCCTGTGCCTCATGGGAACAGTCCAGACCGAACTGCCAGGCCAGGTCCTACCTGGACCAGAAACAAGCATCCTGGGACCGGTTTTGGGGTATGTCGCCCTTCATCAGTCAGGCTAGCTTGAATCCAGTGGCATAGTGAGAAAGGGACCCACGTCTGGGCATACCCATCCCACTTAGGGCGAAAAGTGTAACTGCAACAAATGATGGACGGAATGGTGAATGATTCAAACATTTTCCCCAAGTCAAGAGATCTTGGTGAAATCCATAGTTTCTTTGCCCACTACGCCACCCCAGTTTGTCCCCAGCCATATACAAATCTGTCTTGACCCTGTGCCTCATGGGAACAGTCCTAGGATGCTTGTTTGTGGTCCAGAGAGGACCTGGCTTGGCAGTTGGGGCTGGACCGTTCCCACGAGGCACAGGGTCAAGACTGATTTGCATAGGGCCCGGTCTAAACTGGGATAGCATGATGAACAAAATGTTAATGTTACCAGATTTCTAGAGCGCATAGCTGCCCGTGAGCGTCCCAGCGCTAAACATGTACTGATGGAATTGGGGGGAAGCTCACAGGAACAGCCACGTTTTCAAGGTCTTTCGGAATGCCAACAGATTGGGTTGTGCACGGATATCCAAGGGAAGGGAGTTCCACAACTTGGGGGCATTATACGAAAAACTTCGACCTCCTGAGCGTGCTCTCTTAATCTTAAGTAGCCGAGTAAGATGGGCATTGGAGGATCAGAGGGGTCTAGAGGTGGTGTAAGGAGTCACCAGGTCTCTGAGGATGGGTGGGGCTTTTCCGTTGAGGATTTTGTGTGTTAGACACAGCGCCTTAAAATGAACTCTTTCCATAACGGGGAGCCAGTGCAGAGCTCTGATGGCTGGTTTGGCCGAGCAGCGGCTCTTAGTGTTGGTCAGAATCCTGGCAGCCGCGTTCTGCACTGCCTGTAGTTTAGATATGACTTTTCGCGGTACGCCAAGGTACAATGCGTTTCCGTAATCCAGCCTCGAATGAATGAGGCCCTGGATCAACAGTTTCCTTGATTGGAAGGGAAGTAGAGGTTGAATTTTCCGGGTGGAACGCATAAGACCGAAGCAGACTCCTGCCGTTTTCCTTGCTTGGGTTTGCATGGTGAGGTTTTGGTCTAACCATAAACCGAGGCTTTTAAAAGAATAATGGTTTTAACCCAGATCTCTTGACTGGGGGTTTATGTTTTGATTTGTTCTGCTGTCCATCCATCAATTGCGTGTGTTTTGCTTTATCGCCCTAAATGTGCCAGGTATGCCCAGACATGGGTCCTGGGCTTACTTTGCCACTGGAATCAAGCTATCCTGGCTGTAGAGGGGTGAAACCCCGAAACCGGTCCTAGGATGCTTGTTACTGGTCCCGGGAGGACCTGGCTTGGCAATTCGGGCTGGACTGTTCCCAGGAGGCACAGGTTCATAACTGATTTGCATATGGCCAGGTCTAAATCTGGGGTGCCATGGTGTGCAAAATAATGATGGATTTAACCCAGATCTTTTGACTGGGGTGAATGTTTTGATTTGTTCTGCATTCCGTACATCAATTGTGTGTCTTCTGTAACTCCTTGCGACATAATGTGCCATACTGTAAATACTGGAAAATGCAAAAGTGTAAAAAGGAGGGATAGATCTCTATAATCGTTTCTAATAGGGGACTGTCAATTCTCCTTTGCAAGGGTCATTGTCCAGTAATTCAATGTTATTTTTAGACAAACAACAATCACATACCAATGAACACGTGATATTTTAATTATAGTAATCAAAGGGAATACTTCATCCTATAAATTGACATTATTTTGTGGCTTATGATCAACACATATATATATATACACACATATATTCGCCAAATATATACAAAAGAGACAAAAAAAGTGTGAACAAAATTCATACAAAAGAATGCATAATCTGAAAATTCCTTTTCACCCAAAAAAATTAAAGCAAAAGGAAGTGCCCTCCTAATCGTTACAGGAAGTACAATTAGAGGTAGTCAAGCACAATCAGTTCTAATAAATCATGAACCTAAATTTCGAGATTGTGTCAACAAATAAATTTCCAATTTAATTCCGTTGGAATTATCAGACTCCTCTTTATATAGTGTGTCGACGCAGTCGTATTTCTGCCTTCCGACAAATCAATCCTCCTTAGGACAAGGTGAATCAAGAACGAATCAGGGCGCCCGACCTCGCACCAGGGCGTTCATATATCAACCCCTCCAGCACAACCATTGAGCTTTGTGGGGAGCACAGCTCTCAGGAATACTTAACCCCTTAAGTGCGGGGAACGTTCAGCGGTCGTCGCGTGCACTACCTCGCTAGTGCTGCGCACGTCCGCTGAACGTTCCATTCCCGTTAGCGCAATCGAACGTCCGCACTGGGGCAGAATTTTCGGCGCGCTTAACGGGTTAAGATGCTGGTACCAAAATGTCTGGCTCCAGCTCTTTGGAATCGGTGTCCCCCGGGCTCCACTTCAGTGAATCTTCGGCTTCTGGAATTCCTGATTTTCTGTTTCCGGTCCTCCCCAGCAGCTCTCAGGTGACGCATTACCTCGATAAGAGCCATTCATTAACATTAACATTAACATTAACATTTGTACTTTATTGTTTTATTATTTAAAATCTTACAATATACAATTACAAAAAATACTTTTAGTATAAAAAAACCAATAAAAGAACTTTCATCATAAAATTCATTATAAAAAGTCCTAAATATACTTCGTTTAAGATTTACTTTGCTAATTTTGTTTTTACCATTAATAAAAACTTTACAAAGGTAGCATTCATGCCTATATCATTTGATTGAAGACAACTTTTCAGGGCTTGCCTACATGTCTGTATTCCACGTACATTAAAAGGGACTTTTAAGTAGTTTTATCCTTTCATTTTGAAGTCGCGGACAAATACAGAGCAAGTGGACAATATTCTCCTCTCCACTGTTACATAGTCTACATATTGAACTCCTTTCAGATATTTTCCAAGGCGGGAGGTGGCAAGTTCCCAGAAGAACTCCAAATCTTGCTTTGAGAAGGATTTGTTTTTTTTTCCTCACCACGGTATTTCCATGTAGTCTTGAACCTTCTTTGTTTTAGATCCATTTATTATTGTCCAGGCGTGTTTTCTTTTTGTCAGACTATCTTTATCATTTACAATTGATAGTTGGTTTGTCGTTCTATTAATTATTTTCTTAAAGGAAGCATTAGTTATGGTATTATTCCAAATTGAGGTTACTGCAAAGTCTTCCATAGCTTCTTTAAGAAAAATCCATGCTGCTGCCTTTGTGTTATTACTTATCTCCTTCCATAATAACTGAGAAATTTAGTTATCTTGATCGTTTTTAATTCGGTTCCAGGTTTTGATACAATGTTTCATCTTCTCATAATATTGGTTAGTTAAGCCAAACTCGAGTCTAATTTGGGCTTGCGGGGCATTTGTTGGAAGATGAAATAGTTATTTATATGTTTTAGATACAGCATTATTTATTATTTCCGTATCCCTTCCCATTAAGTGTGGAGAAGTGTGGCTCAATGATTAGAGCGGCAGACCCTGATGCAGAAGTCTAGCCAGGGACCAGGGTTCAATTACCCGCCTCGGTGGGTCTTGGACTCAAAAATTCCACGGACCTGATAATTTTCGCCTCGGTGCCTATTCCAATCATGGAGTCCCACTCTGCAACTCTGGGCAATAGCTTGCACAACGGCCCCCACAATGCTAAGGATGCCTGGCCTCCACCTTGGGGGTGCACAGGAGTGAACGCCTCACAGGGAAAACCAGGATGGGTTCCACAGCGGTATTTGTACAAGCGCCTTGAGACCCTTGCGGGTGAGTAGTGCGCTATACAAGTATCAATTTACATTAATGACTCACTGCCGTATGTGATTATTGGTAGTAATCTTGCCCCTATAATCTTTAAAAACGGCCCATATGTGAGGTTGCCAAGCGATTTCTGCAGGATTCTAAATGCGGCTGTTAGAGATTTTGACTTCCTCTGAATAGCTCTTATTTGCGGCTGGTAACTACCAGTCTCATCAAAAAGTACTCCCAGATACTTATATACTTTGGCTTGCTCTAGTTTGGTGTTTTCCATATACCATCTACATTTTTGTCTTAATTGTTTTCTCTTCGCGACTATCATGATCTTTGTTTTGGTTTCATTAATCACCATCCCAATATCCCTTGCGTAGGTACATGTTCCAGAGATTAGTCGCTGCAGCCGATTTTTGTTTGGCTTAACAGGATGGCATCATCGGCATACAGTAAGTTTGAAATATGCCTATTCGCTAATTTCGGAGGGTGAGTATTTAATTCATTTAGGGTCCCTGACAAATCTGCCAAGAATAAATTAAAAAGAAGGGGGGCCAATACACAGCCTTGTTTTAATCCTTCGTTGGCTGGGATTTCCTTCGACAGCGTTTGCCCATCCCCCGTCCTTACCCTAACCAAAGTTTTGCTCTACAGTAGCTGGATCATTTTCAGTATAAGAGCCGCTCAGGCTCCACGGCGCGGGTTCGGAGCGTGCATAATGCGCCATACTGTAAATACTGCGCATCCTTTGTGCTGCAAGGATGGTGCACTGAGAAGTGTCACAGCGATCCTCTTGTAAATAATCGGTGATTCCCTCCAAAAATCACATACCGAGCTAAAACTTTTTTGCTTCAAATGATTGCGAGATTTTTGGGCAGTTTTATATAGCACAAGGTATGTACATGAGTACCAGTTATATAACACAATTAATTATTTTTTTGTTTTTGGCACAGAGATACAATGATTTGCCCAGAACTACTTCTTACTTTGGCCAGATAGCTACTAAGTGTGTTGTTATTTTACTTACCTCACAAGGTTGGGGGTGTGGAGCACCGTCTGGACTGGAGAAAAGCTCCTTCAACTTTAAAGTTTGAACAGACGTATGTACCACCATCTCTCAACACCATGAGTCTGCTGGCTGGGAACTAATCACTGGAGCTTAATGGCGTCCTGCATTGACTGCAGCGCGGGACGCAGACACCTCGAGTCTGTGCAGACTATCCACTGCGTAGATTCGATTTCTCGGCTTCCTGCCTGCAGCCTCCACCCCACCCTTTCCCAACTCGTCTCAGGGCTCCCTCCTGTGACGAGATGCGACAATTAGTAGCACTGTGCAGTAGGCTGCAGTCTCGGCCTCCAACAGGACAGAGAACGTGTGTATAATGTTTTTCCTGAAAAAAGAATAAGCTTTTACCCTTAAAAATGTATTTCATTTTTGACATGCCATAGGGGATGAAAGTAAGGAAGGTGGTTCACAGATGCCTTTGAAAGAAATCACCGCTGCATATATTTGAACCCCTGGACAACCCCTGTCAAGTGTAGGGTGTCCTAGGGATGGAACACCCACCAAAAGTGTTGCTGGAGTAGGGGAAGATATCTCCATGGGAAAATATTTTTCCTGTGTAGCAAACAGAAAAAGTTAGCGCCTGCAATTGTACATTTCCTAGAGTTCGAAGTGTGGATATGTTACGCATATAAGTAATCCGAACGTAAATTCCAAGAAAGTCAGACACTTTCTCCCAAGTGTATCCACCTGGGACAACATTCCTGTCATTCTTTGTGATTCAGATCAATGATATTACGTAATATTTGACACACGTTCTTGCATGCTTTGTCCCAGTGTGCTTCTGTTTTGTCATTGCTGATCTGTGACGATAAGCAGCTGTGTCTCATTGTCATCCTGTCCTTAACTCCTGAAGTGTCTGAGCATCTTAATTTTAGATGTTGATTTCTACATGAATCATTTGTGCAATGTTATATGCCACTGTGCATCAGGAGGAGCATTACAGCAGTATAATTCTTCTTTCTACATATAGATAAACAGACTGCTGGATAGATAGATAGATAGATAGATAGATAGATAGATAGATAGATAGATAGATAGATAGATAGATAGATAGATAGATATAGATAGATGGATAGATAGATAGAGATAGAGAGAGAGAGAGAGAGAGAGAGAGAGAGAGAGAGAGAGAGAGAGAGAGAGAGATAGATTGTATTTCATAAATAAACTTAAGGTATATCAGACATGCATTTTAAAGACAGAAAAAATCTCCAATGTGTGCTAGAAACAACTTGTTTTTTTATACCTAGAGGTAGAGTTTTCCTCCTTCTCCTTGAATTAAAATGTTGGCCGTCAGACTCCTGTTACAGAAACGTGCATGGCGCTGCTTTTGCTTCCGGAGAACTTCAGTTTCAATAGTTGCTTAGAGCACTGCCACTGCAATTCCAAAAGCAAAAGTGAAACTTGGAATAGTCGAAAATGGAGGTTGCCTGTGCGCATCTCTACACACTGTCCTCTTTGTCACCTTCCCCTATTCCTTTCGTCAAACCTGAGCTATGACCTACCTTTTCTTACTTTAAAAATATCGGGGTTGGCATTAAACACACCATCCTGTGCTGTAATGGCACATCATGGAAATCATTCTGAATGGCACCGCGGGGCCTGTTTTCGGGACTAATGTAACATGGTGTGATGGTACAGAATGGTGTAACTGCTTTACCACCCATTCTTTTTAATGCACATATTTGTACGTGTAACCTTGAGAAAATGAACTCCATGTTTAAATCCAAATGATTGCTTTGCCTTTCGCAGCACCGCTTCCTCACACTTTCATTTACACTACCCAACAATTTAAAATAGAGAAGAGCACGACCGAGCCTTATTTCTGTAGTTGTCACAACCCCACTCTGGAAAGATGATTTTATTTGATAGCTATAGGAGAGGCATGGCAGCTACACTTCTGGTCTCAATCTGAAAAAAAGAAATATTCCCATAATACTACGAGAATAAATGGGGTTGGCGTCATTGGTGAGAATGGTGATTTAAAAAATTGTGACCTGTATTTACAGCGAGCGCGGTCAACATGACATTGTGTGAAATAAATGAAGATACAAACTAAGGCGATCGGACTATATTAGGAGGTATGTGCCAAAAGAGAACCAAAATATGGGTGAAGCTGACTACATTATGTGAGAAAGAATGGAAAATTATGTGGAAGGTTATACAGTTAAAAGAATTTACCAACTCATTCTGTAACAGTCATACGAAGCTATACTATACATTCTAATACCCTGGCACAACCCTATTAACAATACATAGGTATTGTAAAGAAGACAACATAACATTTCAGCAGCTCGATTACATAATGTTATTTACCAACATTCGTTTAACATGGAAGCAAATAATTGCCATTTTGTTAACACGATCTTAGCAACCTCCCACAGTAAAACAGAGTGTGTAAATTTGTACTCGAAAAGCCTACATACCTTTTGTACAAAGAGGAGTGCCTCAATTATTTACAGCATACCAGTTAAGGTTTAAAAACTTCTGCGGTTTTGAATTTGTCTTGTGCCATGCTATAAGATCTCTGAAACAGTAGCAGCCCGTCCCCTGCCAAGTGGCGCAACAGGCCGGAGAAGAGAGGTGAGGAGGGGAAAGGAGGGGAAGGGAGAGGAGGGTTCAGGCAGGCCAGGCCCCAGGAATTTTTATTTGGGTGGGCCAAGGGTGCATTTGGGTGGGCCACTGCGGGCTCGATTTGTTGCATATATGTCTAGGAAGGCCTGCTTCAGGCCCTCCTTTATCTATTCTTAGTCTTACAAGGCTCAGTAAAGCGCACTCTTTTCCAAATCTCTTTCTAAATATTATCACTCTCAAAAAGTGTTTTTTCCATGTAATGTTCCTTTGATGGGAAGAGGAGGTTTCTGAGGTGGGATTATCAGTCAAGTGACACTTCACGGGCTCCCTCTGTGAGAGCCTTCAGGGAGAATCCCTCTTCATTACTACCTCCACCTGACCCAGAACTCTGCAACGCACTCGCTTACAGCCTTGATTATCCACTACTCCTTTCCAGTGCACCTTATCTCAAAGCTGACCTTGGGCCCAAGCCCCATATCAGTCACCATCGGGCTCCACTTTCAATTTTCCTGGTAAAAACATTAGTAAAATCACCTTCAAACTTAAAACATTGAATATAGCAGTAAATATAATTAGCACACACTTTAAAGTATGTTCAGAGTAGCCCTTATGACCCGACTGGTAATTAAATAAACAAAAACAGATAGGCCAGGACAGGGCCGGCTTCAGCACTGATGCAAAAGTCTTGTTTTGCGCCGCACCAATAACCTCTTTCACCGTAAATACCTTTACTACCACCTTTCAACAGTGCTCCTCATCCCTCCATAGTCCCCCCTATTGACCTCCTCCTCGGATTCCCTCACTGCCACATGCCACAAGTGCCCCACATCTCCTCATAACCCCTCCCCCTCATGACCTCCTCCTCAAACTCCCTCACTACCATCCTCCACCAGTGCCCCTCATCTCTCCCTAGCTCCATCCTCCACCCCATGACCTCCTCTTCGGATTTCCTCTCTGCCACCCTCCAACAGTGCCCCTCATCGCTCCAGAGCCCCATCCACTACCTCCTCCTCAGATTCCCTCACTTCCACCCTCCAACAGTGCCCCTTATCTTTACGTAGCCCCTCTCTCATATGCATTTCGTTTGTTGTATAGCCCTACTCATATCAGTGTAGTGTGTGTCAGTACTTTACACCACCCACACATTATACGGAGACAATGAATCATACAAGTATGTAAATCAGTCAACAGGGAATGTCACACTAGTCAATGAGGATTACAAGGCGTAGGGATCACATCTCATCCATACTGGTGGGCAGTATATTTTAAGAGGGTTTGGTCTGGGGAAACACAACCTTAGGATTTAAAGAGTATTCCATTGGGGGTCAGCTTTACTGATAAAAATGTATATCTGCCCAAACATACTCATTTTAGCAACATTAGAATATTGAAAGGCTGAGGAAGTTCTAACTATATCACAAAACAAAAACAGCGACGTTCTAACTATACCATTCATGTTTGTGTGCAGCTGTTTGGTGAAAGTTCATTGGTCACTGTCCTATGTTAGTATTGTAACTTCTGAACTGCAAACAACACAAGGATCTCTGTGACAAAGGCAGTAACCCACTGAGCTTCCACACAAAATACAGTTCATCGGCATTTAAAAACTACTAACAGACAAATGATTGGTCTCAAGTATGCGTCCTGCTGTGCCTGTGCAGATTTTTAAAAGAAAAACAAATAGTAACACATCCTCTTACCTACTACTCCATTAGTCAAACTTTGTGTCACAGGCACCTGATATGATAAGCAGCTGCGGGAGTCACAAAGGTGAATAGGAATAAACATACTTCTTTGCTGCATAGAAAAAGAAATATCCATGCAGCAGGACAGTAGGCAAAGGTTACCCATGTCAAAGAAAGAATTTGTGGCTTTTCGCCATGTGGAGATGAGGGGGTGAAAAAACAAACAAAGCCTTGTTACCATGTAAATGGTCTTTTAAAGACCTGTGTAGTATTTGTTTGTGGCCGCGATAATCTCTAAAACTGTCTGTGTGTGTGCGCCCGGGATGTTGTCTCAGCCTGGGCAGACGCACAGACAGACAGCCCTTTGAGCCCAAAGCCGTTGTGCCTTGAAGCCCTCACTGCGAGGACCAAGGCTCCTGTTTGGGTGGGCCAGGCCCAGGCTAGCGGGTGGGCCAGGCTCATGTTTGGGTGGGCCTGGCCCACCTGGCCCACCCGCTAGAGCCAAGCCTGGGTTCAGGAACAAAAAAATATAAAATAAAAAAAGTACCTAAACGCTGCCAACGCCACCCGCCACATCTTACTCTTCCTTAATCTGGGGACAGGCTCCCAGACTACACTGCTACGTGAAAGCAGCGTCAGATTTGGCCTGAGTCTTGAAAATGGGTGGAGGGGGGAGGCGGTTGTGGTCGGAGCACCTCAAAACTTCTTGTAATTCTCAATTTTGTAACTGTTAGACCTGACATCTTTTGGCGTGATTACCCCTATCTTTTTGCCTCGGCCTCCTGTATTTTTGATGCTGTGCTGGATTCGTTTTTGCTGGTTTAGATGCTTTGGACACTCTGCCACTGCTGATCAGTGCCAGAGTGTAAGTGCTCCCTATGTAAATTGTTATCATGATTGGATATCCATGTTTGGCATATTTGTATCACCACGAAGTCCCTAGTAAAGTGCACAGGGTGTGCCAGGGCCGGTGATGACGAATGCTACCAGTGGGCCTGCAGCACTGATTGTGCCACCCACAGGAGTAGCCCTAAAATGGTGTCTCGGGCCTGCCACTGCAGCGCCTACGGGCAGTTTAGAACTGCCATGTCCTCCTGGTCGGCGTCCCCGCTGACCAGGCCGAACCCTTCCCTTTTCGTGCACATCAGTCACCCCTATGGAAGGCCCAAGGTACCCCCCTGGGCAGGGTGCCGTGTATGTGAAAGGTAGAGCATGTACTAGTGCAGGTGACATGCTCTGGTAGTGAATTACAGCCATTTTCGTTTTTCACTATTGTAAGGCTATCTTGCTCCATAGGTTAACATGGGGGATGCCGGCTACAGTGGTTACGGCATTTCTTCCCATAGGAGCAAGATAGGACATAAGTATTTAGTATCCCTGAACTCAGAATTTAATAACGCATCTTTTAGGAAAGGTGGTTTTTAGATCCTGTGTTTGAGGACAGCACTTTTAGAAAGTTGCTGTTCTCTTGTCTGACCCTTCTGCGTGCCTGGAAAGGTTTGTGTATTGACTGTCTGGTTTGTGAGTGACAGGGGCTGGGGAATCCCCCCAGAGGCTGGATGAGTCAGCACTAGGCTGAGTGGAGCAATTGCTACCTGAGTGGTGGGAGGAGTTAGCACCTAGGCTGAATAGGGCTGTGCCTGCCTGCCACAATGCTGGCTCCACCTCCTGCTGGGCGGCGGAGGACTCTGCCCCTCACTCTGAAAGGAAAGATGCAGCCAGCACGTCAAGGTGCTCAGGATCCACCCAGAACTGGTTCAGACCGGGCTCAGGGCCCACATGCACTGAGAGAACAAAGACTTTAGGGGTATAAGTACAGGACCCCTGACAACAGAAAAGTAGATCATCCTGGAAATCAAGAAGGAACCTCTGCCAAGGAGAAAGCTGTCGTTGAAGAAGGAAGACTGTCCTGCTGATGCTCTGCTGGACTGACCGGCCGTCGCTTTGCTGCCAAGGAGAGGGGAAGGACTTTGCTGTGAGCTGTGTCCCCTGTCTTGTAAGGAATCTCCAAGGGCCTGAGAAGAGCTGGCTCCCTGTTTCCGAAGTCCCAGGAACAAAAGGACTTCACCCCCCAGTCTCCCCGAACTCTGCTGAGAGAGTTCTGTCCTTCGTAGAGTGCTTGATCCAGTTGTGGGACCTCTAGAAGTTGAACCTGAGCTGGGAAGCTTGAGACTAAGCTGAGAAACTTGTGAAGCTGAGAAGTGTCGCATCGCTCGCTTGCGGAGCGCATCCCCGACAGTGCAAGAAGTTTCCCGCCGCTACGAAGGTCGAGATCGGCGCAGCGCCTAACATGGCTGCCGGAGCCGTCGCACCCTTCGTTTGCGGGACGCACCAGACCGGTGCGGGAGAATCGACCATCGCTGCGAGAGTCGTCGCAGAGCCTGTCGCTTGGGTGAGATCGCCGCCCCGCTTGCTTGCGGACCGCATCACGTCGCTGCGAACATCGTTGCAGAAAACATCACATCGAGGAGCTGCGAGAGAGAGGGTCTCCGCTGGTCCGCGCATCGTCGCCCCGGAGATCGTCGCAGCCCTACGAGATCATCGCATCGTGCCTTTGCGAGAACAGACTTCCCACGGAACCTACGCACCGGAATCTACGCAAGCTGCCTTCCTCCCCTTACAGACCGGATTCGTCGCCGCACGCCCGCTGCTGCAGCGGGGCTGTCGCATCGCCTCCCCAGGGTCTCAGGAGTAACGCATCGCTTGTTTCCACCGCACCAGCTTCCTGCTTGTGGAACTTTGTTGCATCCAAAAGGTACTGTGAGTAAACGTGACGCAACTGTGAACTTTTCACGCATCTGTGGGTCATTTGATCACACCTTAAAGAACTTTGATTACAACCTGAAGAACTCATTTGAAACCGTAACCTTGCATTGTGTATGTTGGATTTTTGACGTTTTTGGTCTTGTGTAGTTTAGAATAAATATCTTTATTTTCCTAAACTGTTGTAGAATCAGTTTGTGGTGTTTTCACTGTGTTACTGTGAGTGTTGGTACAAATACTTAACGCATTGCCTCTGGTTAGCCTAGACTGCTCAGGCCAAGCTACCTTGAGGGCGAGCAGGGGTTATCTGAGAGGGTTATCTCCTTGTCCTGACTAGAAGCAAGGGTCCCTATTTGGACAGTGGTACCTACCTCTGCCAACTAGAGACCCCCAGTTCTAACATTGGTGGTCAGGCGGTGGGATTTGAACTTGTATTTGTACTTGACCCACAGTAATTGGTGTACATCACTAGTGAGTGCAGACCATTACGCCACCGCATACTACTGGTTTTTGAGTTTTTGAATTCTGTTGTGGAGTAACTCTTCGGAAAGCGTCATGTCTCTGAATGGGAAAGCGCCCAGTGAGGAGGCAGAGATAGATTTGGAATTCTCGATTGAAGATCTGTACTCCTACCCAGTAAAGCATCTTAGGTACTTCTGCCAGCAGTTTGAGTGCCCCATAAAGAGCGCCTACAGGAAGGAGGAGCTGCAGAAAATCTTGAAAACCTATTGGGAAGCACAGGAAGGAAATGATGTTGTGGATGTAGAAAGTGCTTTCCAAGGCAAAGACCTGCCAGTGGGCAGAGTAGGCTCAGGAGTTGGCAGCAACCACTCCGGTAGGGGCCTCACCCCGGAAGAGTTACAGGAAAATCAAAGAATAAGAGAATATGACCTGGAGGTCATGAAAATGAAGATGAAGCAATTGGAAGTAGAGAAGGCGGCGGAGGAGAGCAAAAATGCCCGCGCCTTAGAGGAAAAGAAATTGCTTTTGGCTCACGAGTTGAGAATGAGAGAGCTGGATCTGCAAAACAAGGAGGCGGATGCCGGTTCAAATGATGGCAGCGCACAGCCAGTGCATGGGGGTAAAGTATATATTCCCAAAGACCTGGTACAGAATTACCATAGGAGTGAGGATATTTATGCCTGGTTCACTTCGTATGAAATTGCATTGAAGATGAATGATGTGCCTGACAAGTATTGGGGGGCGGGCCTGTGGAAACATTTTGAGGCGTCTGGGAGGAGTGCTCTAGAGCCCTTAGAATTGACAGGTGCCATGACCTACCCCAATATGAAGGAGGCCTTATGTCTCAGGTATGGCCTTACTCCAGAGCAGTACAGACTGCAGTTTAGAAACTCCAAGAAGAAAGAGTCTGAGACTTGGATGGAGTGTGTGAATGGGTACTCGCGTGCACTGGAAGGTTGGATGAAGGGCAGTAAAGTAACTGATTTGAAGGGGTTGTTGCATTTAATCAGTTGGGAGCACTTGAGTAGTCTTTGTGTTCCAGAGCTGCGCCAGCATCTTTTAGATAGCAAGCTGACAGACCCCATTGAGCTTGCTAAGGAGGCGGACCGCTGGTCCAGTACCAGGGTCCACAAAGGAATTGTGGGTACCACAGCCAAAGGTGGGCAGGGTCCCCAGCAGAAGAGTGGGGGGGACAAGGGTAACCAAAAGGAGTTCTCGCAAGGGCCCCAAAATAGTTCCCAGGAAACGGATTCCCAAAACCCCCAAGCCTAAACAGTCATGGCCCTCTAAGGGTAGGCGGGACAAGAGAAATAACCAGGGTCCCCCTACCTGCTATCACTGCAACGAGGTGGGCCATATTGCTCCGAAATGTCCCAAGAAGAAGCCCGCACCCACTGGTGCTCCCGCCCCAGCGTTAGCTAGTGTAGCTTTGGGTGGGGATTTGGTTTCTAGTGACTGGGGAGAGCTAGCAGTCATGACCCTTGTCTCGCTAGGAGACCGAGAGATGGTCCCGGAAACCTTACTGCCCTCTAACACTAAGAAGTATGGGCAGAAGGTGACCATCAATGGGAGGGAGGTTGAGGCTCTGAGAGACACCGGAGCCAGTGTGACATCCGTGAGGTGTCAGTGGGTGTCTGACGAGCAAATCATCCCTGGTGTACTCCGCCCTGTAGTGGCCGCTGACAGCTCAGTGCGCCTCTGCAAGTTAGCGAAGGTTTCCTTTGAATGGGGAGGAGTCTCTGGTCTTTTGGAGGTAGTTGTCAGCGATGCCTTGCCTGTGGACTGTCTGTTAGGCAACGACCTGGAGAGTTCTCCATAGAAAGACATAGAACACCGAACTCACTTGGAGATGTTGGGTCTGCCTGCGTGGATCTGCATGACCACGCGTGCTATGGCAGCCATTAAGGGTGAATCAGCAGCACTGGAGCCTGAAACAGTGGCCCAGAGACCTGCCAGGAGAGGAAGAGGCAGAGGGCGCGGGAAACCAGCCCCAGCCGTTCCCACGGTCCAGGAGGAAGCAGAACCTGAGGGGGATGCCCTGGAGCCTACAGGGGAACAGGTGGCCGAACTGGGAGATCTACCTGAGCTGACCCATTGGCAGCAAGAAGGTGGTCCCTCCAGGGAGGAGTTCTGCCAGGCGCAGAAGGAGTGCCCTTCCCTCATTGGTCTGCGGCAACAGGCTGTAGATCAGGCAGCAGGTGGAGCAGTCAAAGATCACTATGTCTACTGGGAAGGTGACCTACTTTATAGCGAGCCTAAGTTTGCTGAGCCCGGTGCAGCCCGTGTGCTGGTGGTACCCGAGCGCTTCAGAAACTTCCTAATGGGTCTGGCTCATGACGTGCCTCTCGCAGGACATCTGGGGCAAGACAAGACCCTACACCGGCTTGTCACCCACTTCCACTGGCCCCAGATGAGGAAGCACGTCGGTTCCTTTTGCAGATCTTGCCAAACCTGCAAAGCTAGTGGCAAGACTGGAATGAAGTTGAAGGCCCCCCTTCAACCCTTCCCAGTGGTGAGCACCCCTTTCGAGCGGGTGGGCATAGATATCGTAGGGCCCCTGGACCCCAAGACAGCCTTAGGCAACAGGTTCATCCTGGTCTTGGTGGACCATGCCACCCGGTACCCGGAAGCAGTCCCTCTCAGGACAATCACAGCACCCGTGGTGGGCCGTGCATTGATGGGGATCTTTTCCCGTGTGGGGTTCCCCAGAGAGGTGGTCTCCGACCGGGGTACCAACTTCATCTCTAGGTACATGAAGTCTCTGTGGGAGGAGTGTGGGGTAACTTATAAGTTCACCACTCCTTACCATCCTCAAGGAAATGGGCTGGTTGAAAGGTTCAACCGGACCCTGAAAGGTATGATTATGGGCCTAGCGGAGCCCATGAGACGGAAGTGGGACGTCTTGTTACCATGCCTATTGTTTGCCTACAGGGAGGTGCCTCAGAAGTCCTTAGGGTTCAGTCCCTTTGAACTCCTGTATGGCCACCCTGTTAGAGGACCTCTCTCGCTGGTGAAGGAGGGTTGGGAAAAGTCCCGTGGGAAAACCCCCCAGGATGTGTTCAGCTATGTGCTGGCCATCCGCAACCAGACACAGCGCTTCAGGAAGCTCGCTCAGGTGAACCTGGAAGCAAGCCAGGAAGAAATGAAAAGATGGTACGACCAGAATACCACTCTGGTCGAATTTCAACCTGGGCAGAAAGTGTGGGTGATGGCGCCAGTGGAGCCTTGCGCGCTCCAAGACAAGTGGTCTGGGCCATACGAGGTGGTGGAAAGGAAGAGCGAGGTAACCTACCTGGTTAACCTGAAGACTCCCAGGCAGCCCCTGAGCGTTTTGCACGTGAACCGCCTCAAACCCCACTTTGAGAGGTCTGAAGTAACCATGCTCCTGGCTACAGATGCAGGGATGGAAGAGGATAGCGATCCTCTCCCTGACCTCCTGGCAGTTAAGGAGCACGATGGGTCAGTGGATGGTGTGGTCCTCTCGCCCACCCTGACCCCAGAACAGCAGAATGACTGTCGCCAAGTGTTGGGGCAGTTCTCCTCTCTGTTCTCCCTGACCCCAGGAGTCACCAACTGGTGCGTCCATGATGTGGACACTGGAGACAGTCTGCCGGTAAAACAAAAGTTTTACAGGGTAGCCGACAAGGTCAGGGCCAGCATCAAGGAAGAGGTTTCCAAGATGTTGGCGCTAGGGGTGATTGAGCCCTCCAGCAGCCCCTGGGCTAGCCCAGTGGTTTTGGTCCCCAAGAAAGCTGCTACCCCCGGTGGCCCGCCAGAACTCCGGTTTTGCGTGGACTACCGTGGGCTCAATGCGGTCACGAAGACTGACGCACACCCTATCCCCAGAGCTGATGAGCTCGTGGATCGGTTGGGAGCTGCCCAGTACCTCAGTACATTCGATTTGACTTCGGGGTACTAGCAGATCGCCTTGACTGACGGGGCCAAAGAGAGGTCAGCATTTTCAACGCCAGAGGGGCACTTCCAGTTCCGTGTCATGCCCTTTGGGTTGAAGAATGTCCCTGCCACATTCCAGAGACTGGTCAACCAGGTACTGTCTGGGCTGGAGGAATTCAGCGCCGCATACCTGGATGACATTGCTGTGTTCAGCTCCACGTGGGAAGAACACTTGCAACACCTCTGCGAAGTGTTGAAGGCTCTGCAGAAGGCAGGCCTCACTATCAAGGCCAGCAAGGGCCAAATAGGGCAGGGATCTGTGGTGTATTTGGGACACCAGGTGGGGAGCGGCCAGGTGGCGCCCCTACAGGCTAAGATTGATACCATTCTGGCTTGGGAGCCCCCCAAGACCCAGACAGAGGTGAGAGCCTTTTTAGGACTCACCGGGTATTACAGACGGTTTGCCAAGGGATATGGCACCATTGTCGCCCCCTTGACAGAACTCACTTCCAAGAAGTTGCCCAAAAGAGTTGACTGGACTGACGCCTGCCAAACTGCTTTTGAGGCCCTGAAGACTGCGATGTGCACAGCACCGGTGCTCAAGGCACCTGACTTTTCCAGTGAGTTCATAGTTCAGACGGACGCTTCAGAGCATGGTGTGGGAGCAGTACTCTCACAAGCCACTGAGGAGAATGGAGACCAGCCAGTAGCTTTCATTAGTCGGAGGCTACTCCCCAGGGAACAGAAGTGGAGTGCGATTGAAAGGGAGGCTTTTGCTGTGGTCTGGGCTCTGAAAAAGTTGAGGCCCTACCTGTTTGGGACTCACTTTCGTGTTCAGACCGACCACAGGCCCCTCAGGTGGTTAATGCACATGAGGGGTGAAAATCCAAAACTGTTGAGGTGGTCCATCTCCCTACAGGGAATGGACTTTACGGTGGAACACCGCCCTGGTACGGAACACGCCAACGCTGATGGTCTGTCCAGGTTTTTCCGCCTTAGTGAAGAGAACTCCCAAGAGGGTGGGTAGTTCTCCCCACTTTCAGCTGGAGGGGACACGTGTAAGACCTGACATCTTTTGGCGTGATTACCCCTATCTTTTTGCCTCGGCCTCCTGTATTTTTGATGCTGTGCTGGATTCGTTTTTGCTGGTTTAGATGCTTTGGACACTCTGCCACTGCTGATCAGTGCCAGAGTGTAAGTGCTCCCTATGTAAATTGTTATCATGATTGGATATCCATGTTTGGCATATTTGTATCACCACGAAGTCCCTAGTAAAGTGCACAGGGTGTGCCAGGGCCGGTGATGACGAATGCTACCAGTGGGCCTGCAGCACTGATTGTGCCACCCACAGGAGTAGCCCTAAAATGGTGTCTCGGGCCTGCCACTGCAGCGCCTACGGGCAGTTTAGAACTGCCATGTCCTCCTGGTCGGCGTCCCCGCTGACCAGGCCGAACCCTTCCCTTTTCGTGCACATCAGTCACCCCTATGGAAGGCCCAAGGTACTCCCCTGGGCAGGGTGCCGTGTATGTGAAAGGTAGAGCATGTACTAGTGCAGGTGACATGCTCTGGTAGTGAATTACAGCCATTTTCGTTTTTCACTATTGTAAGGCTATCTTGCTCCATAGGTTAACATGGGGGATGCCGGCTACAGTGGTTACGGCATTTCTTCCCATAGGAGCAAGATAGGACATAAGTATTTAGTATCCCTGAACTCAGAATTTAATAACGCATCTTTTAGGAAAGGTGGTTTTTAGATCCTGTGTTTGAGGACAGCACTTTTAGAAAGTTGCTGTTCTCTTGTCTGACCCTTCTGCGTGCCTGGAAAGGTTTGTGTATTGACTGTCTGGTTTGTGAGTGACAGGGGCTGGGGAATCCCCCCAGAGGCTGGATGAGTCAGCACTAGGCTGAGTGGAGCAATTGCTACCTGAGTGGTGGGAGGAGTTAGCACCTGGGCTGAATTGGGCTGTGCCTGCCTGCCACAATGCTGGCTCCACCTCCTGCTGGGCGGCGGAGGACTCTGCCCCTCACTCTGAAAGGAAAGATGCAGCCAGCACGTCAAGGTGCTCAGGATCCACCCAGAACTGGTTCAGACCGGGCTCAGGGCCCACATGCACTGAGAGAACAAAGACTTTAGGGGTATAAGTACAGGACCCCTGACAACAGAAAAGTAGATCATCCTGGAAATCAAGAAGGAACCTCTGCCAAGGAGAAAGCTGTCGTTGAAGAAGGAAGACTGTCCTGCTGTTGCTCTGCTGGACTGACCGGCCGTCGCTTTGCTGCCAAGGAGAGGGGAAGGACTTTGCTGTGAGCTGTGTCCCCTGTCTTGTAAGGAATCTCCAAGGGCCTGAGAAGAGCTGGCTCCCTGTTTCCGAAGTCCCAGGAACAAAAGGACTTCACCCCCCAGTCTCCCCGAACTCTGCTGAGAGAGTTCTGTCCTTCGTAGAGTGCTTGATCCAGTTGTGGGGCCTCTAGAAGTTGAACCTGAGCTGGGAAGCTTGAGACTAAGCTGAGAAACTTGTGAAGCTGAGAAGTGTCGCATCGCTCGCTTGCGGAGCGCATCCCCGACAGTGCGAGAAGTTTCCCGCCGCTACGAAGGTCGAGATCGGCGCAGCGCCTAACATCGCTGCCGGAGCCGTCGCACCCTTCGTTTGCGGGACGCACCAGACCGGTGCGGGAGAATCGACCATCGCTGCGAGAGTCGTCGCAGAGCCTGTCGCTTGGGTGAGATCGCCGCCCCGCTTGCTTGCGGACCGCATCACGTCGCTGCGAACATCGTCGCAGAAAACATCACATTGAGGAGCTGTGAGAGAGAGGGTCTCCGCTGGTCTGCGCATCGTCGCCCTGGAGATCGTCGCAGCCCTACGAGATCATCGCATCGTGCCTTTGCGAGAACAGACTTCCCACGGAACCTACGCACCGGAATCTACGCAAGCTGCCTTCCTCCCCTTACAGACCGGATTCGTCGCCGCACGCCCGCTGCTGCAGCGGGGCTGTCGCATCGCCTCCCCAGGGTCTCAGGAGTAACGCATCGCTTGTTTCCACCGCACCAGCTTCCTGCTTGTGGAACTTTGTTGCATCCAAAAGGTACTGTGAGTAAACGTGACGCAACTGTGAACTTTTCACGCATCTGTGGATCATTTGATCACACCTTAAAGAACTTTGATTACAACCTGAAGAACTCATTTGAAACCGTAACCTTGCATTGTGTATGTTGGATTTTTGACGTTTTTGGTCTTGTGTAGTTTAGAATAAATATCTTTATTTTCCTAAACTGTTGTAGAATCAGTTTGTGGTGTTTTCACTGTGTTACTGTGAGTGTTGGTACAAATACTTAACGCATTGCCTCTGGTTAGCCTAGACTGCTCAGGCCAAGCTACCTTGAGGGCGAGCAGGGGTTATCTGAGAGGGTTATCTCCTTGTCCTGACTAGAAGCAAGGGTCCCTATTTGGACAGTGGTACCTACCTCTGCCAACTAGAGACCCCCAGTTCTAACAGTAACCATCTGGGTCTGTCATTTTCCCAGAATGCAAAGCCGTCACGGCAGCGTCTATCTCCTCTACCGTGATGGCCTGATCTATTTTCCGGAACAGGGAGTCAGGAATGGATGATAAAAGAATATCAAAGAGAATGGGGTGGTCTCTCTCTGATGAGGACTCGAGCATACAAAGCCTGGTAGAAATCCGCGAAGACCCAAGCAATCTCTGATGGCTCCTCCCGAAGACAATCTGATGAGTCCCAAACTGCAGGCACCACTCTGTTGGAGATGCCACGGGCCCCCAACCTGTATTGCAACTTGCCAGACTTTTCACCCCTTTCATACACTGTCTGGGTCAAGGACCTCCAACACTGTTTTGCCTCCTCAAGAGAGACCTGACGCAGGTCAGCTCGGGCAAAAGTGAGGAGATGACAGATCTCCTCATTGTCATGGCGGTACAAGTCGGTCTCTAGCTGAAGTATTCAGCTTTCCAGTTCCACTATTTGCACCAGCCAGACGGCCTCACAATGCCGCACATTGCATTTCAAGCGGTCCCTTAGGGAAGGCTTGCAGGATTCCCACAGTGTAACTGCAGAGGATACCGAGCCCACATTAAGTTGAAAAAAGGCCTGTAGCTCCTCCTCCACAAATGTGATGCAGTCAGGGGCCTGCAAATACCAGGACTGGATCTCCAGGTAGGGCAAAGGGTGGCGGGCTGAGTACCCCACTCAATCAAGAGGGGTGCATGATCAGAGATGCCATATGGAAGAATGTGTCTTGACTGGACCGAGAGAAGGTTGGAAGCTGGTAGCCATAGCAGATCAATTTGCGGGTATAGAGTCAAAATATCGAGTTTTTATTATCGACTAGACATAATATTGAGTAAAAAATATAGAATGGAAATAATATCGACTAGACATAATATAGACAACAAAAATATCGAATTTAAGGTAAGTTAATATTAATTTTTAATTTTTATGTAATATAAATCTGTAGCGGGTTGTGGGTTTATAGGGGAATAGGGTGGAAAGTAATTTAAATATAATTAATTAAAAATGTTATTTTATTTATTGTATTTTTTTTAGACTTAGTTGTTAATTAATTATTAACTAATATTTAATTAAAATATAATTGGTAATTCATTTTAATTGATTCATTGATAAATATTTTAATTTTAGTAATTTATTTTCTGTAGCGGGTTGTGGGTTTATAGGGGAATAGGGTGGGAAGTAATTTAATTTTAATTAATTAAATATGTTATTTTATTTATTGTTATTTATTTAGAATTAATTGTTAATTAATTATAAATTGGTAATTAATTAAAATATATTTGGTAATTAATTTTAATTGATTCATTGATAAATATGTTAATTTTAGTAGTTTATTTTCTGTAGCGGGTTGTGGGTTTATTGGGGAATAGGGTGGGAAGTAATTTAATTATAATTAATTAAATATGTTATTTTATTTATTGGTATTTATTTTGAATTCATTGTTAATTAATTATTAATTGGTAATTAATTAAAATATAATTGGTAATTCATTTTCATTGATTAATTGATAAATATGTTAATGTTAGTAATTTATTTTCTGTAGCAGGTTGTGGGTTTATAGGGGAATAGGATGGGAAGTTATTTAATTATAATTAATTAAATAAGTTATTTTATTATTTGGTATGTATTTAGAATTAATTGTTAATTATTATTAATTGGTAATTAGTTAAAATATAATTGGTAATAATTTTAATTGATTAATTTAAAAATATGTTACTTTTATTACATTATTTTTTGTAGTGGGTTGTGTGTTTATAGGGGAATAGCTTGGGAAGTAATGGACAGCGGCATTCCGAGATTGTCCACTGGAGGGTGCTCACGAGCTGTGGCTAGCAGAACGAACTCAGCACGCCATTCACTGAGCGAGACACGGGCGACCCCGCTCCGCACCCATCATTGCTGGGGGGCAGAGGGGGCCCAGGAGAGAGACACGGAGCGAAACCGGAGCGAAAATCACCACCTGATTTAGCTACACGGAGCGAACTGGGGACACTGCACTTACTCTTCCAGACCTGCTAACGGCTCTGCCTGACAGCTTGACCACGCCGGATTGGAGGAGCGGCTGCGGCGTGCAGTGTGGGTAGGTGCGAGCGCAGTTGACCAGGGGCCGAGGCCGAGGGCTGTGCGCGGTGACAACAGCACCCCACCGCCACTGCGAGCCTGCTCCACCCTAAGCCCCTCTAAGCCCAGCAAGCTGAAGCCATACGATAAGAGAGGAACAAGACCCCGAGGTCTGAGGTCTAAGTTACAGCAGAGTGCTACAGAGTGCCGCCTGCTGGTGGTGTGAGCGCTGCCTAAGCTCTGCGGAAACAATACCGCCAAGCAGGGGAGGGGGGGTTGTCATTCTCGCCTCTTGGCCACCCCTAAGAACAGACGGTGGTCCGTGGACTGTGGACTGTGAATGGTGGACTGCGCAATCAAACCGCATTTGAAGAGGTAGGGGGCTTGTTGCTCACATATACTTAATTGATTTCTGAGCTTTGGGACGGTGGGTCGGTGGAACAAGGCGGAAAACTACCATACCCATAACCCATTGCCCATAGCCTCCAGCCGCCAGGAGAGTTCAGGAGAGTTAATGCGAGTTAACAATTAGATCAGTAATAGACTTGGAAATCGACTTGGATTAAACCGGGATTGGGACACTGGTCAACACACCCAGCAGATCTGTAGGTTCATATATAATTCAATCTGCAGTGCTGCCCATGAGGGCAGCGGTTTAACCTGTTGCGTGTCTTTTGCGAACACCACAATAGCACTTACTGCGCCAACCCCCTGACGGTAGCTGTTCCACCCAAGGATTCAGACGGGCTTGGGAGGTGGTACAGGAAGCGGAGCGGACACGGCAGGGGAGGGAATACATAAATCAAAATAACAAAAGGGAATGAGGTCGGGGAAAACACGCACAAACCCTCCCAAGAATCCAAGGAGAAAAGCCAAGGCCAAAACCAAATCTCCTGTCGACTCAGTGGACGGAAGCACATTAGCTCAGCTAATTCCGCCCGTATATCCGATCTTCAGCAATGTGAATATGAACCACACTGGCAGATTTGCCTTTCTGAAAGATCCTGCAACAGCATTTTACGCACTACCTAATACCCCAACAGGCTTGCAAAAACCAATGTCACCAACTGAAATGAGGCCAGCTGGACCAACAACACAAACAGCACCAAGGACTCCACAGAATGCCCAAATCATGAATACTGATAAGGCCAACGTAATAGAGGAGACACATAAGCGCACGAATGCCAGTCTTGTGAAAAACATCTTCCAATTTCAAGCCCAGATACACAAGGAGAATAAAAAGGTTAACAAAATGTATAATACAACCCAAGGGCAAGCAAAGGACAAGTCAACAACAACCCACACAGGATCACCTAACATCTCAGGTGGCCAGCATGAAGGAAATAAAACAAGCTCTCCGCAGGAAAAAAAAAATGAGAATAAATACGACCAAGCTTTAATAACACCACTAATGCCATCAACATCATTAACAGCAAACTATGTTATATCCCATGAGCAATCAATAACGGAATGCCACCTAGACCAGTTCAACAATGACGCCTGCAACAATTCAGACACAAGCATGTATGAATTGGCACAAAAGGTGTCTCCACACAGTCATTCAACCCCTAGACCGGACCAAGGCACGAGCCTAGTATTGACCAAATCCACAAAGACGATAAAGATAAAGGATTTAAACCTCTGCTGGCCAACTCAACCACTGATCCATAACAAAGGAAGTACTAAGACACATGGAACCTTCCCCGACAGCTTAACAACTGAAAGTACCCAAGAAGGGCTGAAAACCCGCAGTAAATCAATCGCCCCTGGAATTGAAACACAAGAAATAATTGGAAGCAAACTTGAGGGACAAAAAAACCCCAGCAAAGGAACCCATACCGGAAGGACAAACCAAGGAGCAACAGTAACCGGTTGGGGTACTAAAAACCCCTCATTACAGGAGCCGCCAAGCAAAATCATAGTAGATATATCCAGCGGAACGAACCAAGAGGTGGATATCATTCCACTAATAGGCTCATCGCATGTGACTCACAGTGACGCACAGGTAGACTCCTCAATCATAGAAATCTCAAGTGTTTCAGCTGCCCCCAACGCAGCAACAACGAAATCTCCTGAAATACGCCGTGAAATAAGGCATATAACTAAAGAGCAGTACAATGATTTAACACCTTCAAAGCAAGCTTCACATGGACTTTCACCTGGCAGCTACGTTGAAGAACGTCCCCGGCAAAAAAGAGGTTATGACATTGGCGAAAACCTGGAATCCATAATCACATTACATAGTGCACTAGGGTGCATATTGGAAACTTCAATCAAAACCCTCAATATGCAATCTGATAAACTGGATATTCAAATACACCTAATGAGCACAATGGCGGAATACATAGCTAACATAAATAAAAAACTAGATGATATGGCCAGCGTTTTCACGATCATTAAGGACCAGACCCGACCATGGGTACAATCTCAAACCTGCACTTGCCATCCAATATTGGAAAAATTAAAGAATTTGCCATCGATACTCACAGATATACTTCAGGAATGCAAACACGCAAATGGCGGTGACAATAACACTCCAATTGAATGTGACCTCATCTCCTTTGAAAATTTCAAGATTCTACAAAACGAACATGCGGACCAATCAAAAGATTCAGTAAAGCAAATACCAACTGAAAAAACCGCACTGCATAAGCTGCAATTGAAATCTGTCGACACAACAGAGGAACCAGAAGCTATCAGCGTAACATCCCTTATCGTACAAAACAATGACCTCAAACAACTAGGACCACAATCACTAATCCGAGATGGGTCAAATCAAAATGATCAGAAATGCCTAACCAAGAGGCAAAAAAAACGGGCAAGGAAGATCAGAAATCAGCGGTCAAACTGCCCACCAGCCAATAAACAATCATTGAAAACATTCCCTATCTTTAATCAGGCAAAATCCAAACTAAAGCTGGAACCGGGCGCCATAGGGAGGAAACACAATCCATTACCTAAAACACAGACAGGACATACAAACTATAAAGACAACGAGGATAGTCAAATACGACCGTGGACTAGTCCCAAGGCCACATTTCAAACTGCAACAAAAAAAAAGTCGTCACAAATCGAGGGAGTGGGACCAATTAAAAACGCAGAAGCAGGGAATGCTAGTAATGCGGAACCTTGGAGTGCAACAACCGCTGCAAATATCACTGATAATAGCATGGATCGAGGGTCAGGAGCAGCCACCCATCTAAACAAAACTCAAGATAATCTTCAGGACGAATCCCGAAAAACGGAGTCCGTTCACAAACAAACATGGTGCACCACTCCTGATGACAAAAGGTATCCCTCAAACAAGGCTGAGCAAATGAATAGATATGATCTACGTAACCAGAAACCTCACCAGGCTGCACTTAAAGACACAAACAAAAATCAAAAATATATCCCCCCCATTCGGGTCACATTTCCAAGCACTAACGCAACCACAGGGAAAAGTATCATCATTCCACCTGACCACCAAACTGCGGGGAAAAGTGACCAAAAGTGTCCTAGGCAAATAAGAACAAAGGCTGACAGTCATAAGGATGCCCAACCAAAACTTACAATACACATTGGCACTAACGGTACTCAAGCACTTCATGAGATTGCAAATGTGGAAAGAATAGGTCAATGTCCTAGACCAGTGATCACATCTAGTGGGCACCACAGAGAACAGGCGGGACCCAACAGATTAGCTCACGAGGCACAAACCACGACAAATAGGCCACTAGCACTTACTCAGAAAGAAACGTACAATGAAATAGGGCAATACCTTCACCTTAATGCAGAGGCTTACAACGATCAGAAATCTGCCACTAATGAAACAGCTCAGATCAGCAGCAAAGCACCCTTTGAGAAGCAGCCAGACACAGCGGGGAAGATATTGTTCATCCCCGGCTACGAGCCCCAAGGCACCCTCGACTACCTAAACCGAGGGAATATTCTCCACCTCACATCCTCCATTTCCAGTCTAACCCACCTAACGTCGGCTGACCTATTATCAATCGAATTCATCACGTTAGGAAAGAATGCCTCTAGGGAAGGCACACTTACTACCTGGAGGAGCTTAGAAGTGACAAAAAGCATTCTTGCAGAAGTAAATAAATTTGAAGAGTGGGGAATATCTCTGAAAGAACAATCAAAAAAGGGCTACCCGTCACCATTGCTAAAAAGATCTAGGAAAAGAGAAGACTACACAATTCTGACCACTCATTCAATTCTACACGGTGCCAGGGGGGCAGAAACATCAACTAATAGTTACCAGAGACAAATGCAAGCCATTAATGACAATTGAATCAATTACGAGGCCGGTAAAACTGAAGAAAATGTTATAAAACTGCTCTCATGGAACATCGCAGGAGCAAAAAATATCCTAAATCAAAGCAGGAAAACAGCTACCTGGGATCAATACGATATCATAGCGCTGCAGGAAACTTGGTCAACTGAACCAATTGATGTACCGGGAAGATTATGTTTCCATGAAAAGGCGACACGCTGTCAGCGCTACGGCCGCGCAAGGGGAGGTCTATCTATTTACGTTTCCACCTCATTAAATATCAATGTCTCGCAAATGCCGGCTTCAGCAATGGATATGCAAATCATCAAGCTGGAGAGCACAATCAAACGTGTGCTAAGGACAATTGTCCTAATCAATATATATGCCCACCCGAAAAAACAGCAAAAAAAAGATCTGTTCCAACGTGTAGTTAATGTTGTAACTTCCATCCGCTTAGATCACCCAAGTTGGGAGATAATTGCTACGGGCGACTTTAACTCCAATCTTTTGCATCAATCGGAGGAAGAGGACAATATCTTAGTGGCAAACGAAATCTGGAATGTCGAATCTCAGGAGATTATATCGCCCATGAGATCAGACCAACTGGGTAAGCAACTGGTTTGGGACCTGGAACGACTCGATATACGGGTATTAAATGGAAGATCGAAGCACGACAAGCCGCCAGCTGCTACATACATAGGTCATAATACAAACTCAACTCTGGACTACACATTAATAACATTGCCCCTAATGAGCTTGGTCAAAAAATTTCAAATAATTGGTACTCTAGACAGTGATCATTCCATGCAACACATTGAAATGAAACTAAGCTCCCCTAGGTATACAATGGCTCCAAAAATACCAGGTCAATTATCAACTTACAACCTAAAGCGGCTTAAGTGGACAAGCAAAACACTATTCCAAATAGCGCTGGATGCCAAGAACCTATTACAAATGGTCATGGCAGAGAATGATCTTTGTTCTGAAACCTGGACCAACTTTCTAGAAAGACTGCCAAAATCAAGCAGCAAGCCCAGGAGCCATAGCAGTCCCACGACCAAAACCAAATTTTCAACAACCACCCTAGTTATGAAGACCCGTCTCCAAAAGCTCACAAGACAGGTACAAGGTTCAAGGACAAACCAAAGCACCTGGCAAGAAGTTCGGTTGATTAGGAAAGAATACAAAAAGTTAGTATGGAGGGAAAAAAAGAACAAATACAATGACTTTTGGGCCAAATTGATGCATAACATTAAAAAAGCAGATTCTAGAGCATTCTGGATGCAAATCAATGCAATCAACAGAGCAGTACAACCCACAAGCATGACATGCGTCCCGGAAAATCTTTGGGTCCAACACATAGTGGATACATTCGCGGTAAAACCATTGGAGCACCAGGCCATGTTGACCACAACAACACCTGAAATTACAAGAACTAGGGTCAAGGAAAGCAAATCCTCTTCCAGTCCCAGAGCCACATCTAATGGCAAGGAGGGCTTGGACCAATCAATCTTGTTAATTGACGATCAACAAATATGTTCCATAATAAAGAAAGGCAAGCAAGAGAGCGCACCGGGGCCAAATGGCATCCCGCAGGCAATATACAAAGAGGACCCTGAATTCTGGGCGCGCAAATTTAATCTTCTATTCAAGTCCATTAGCAACTCAGGTCGGGTGCCTGAAAGTTGGAGGGGTGCCATCATCAACCCCATCTATAAAGGCGGAGATCGGAAAAATCCATCAAATTACCGCTTAATTGCCCTGATTGATGCAGAGGCAAAATACTATGCATCCCTGGTGCTAGCCTATCTGGTACAGTGGTCTGATATGAATAGCAAGGTTCCGTTAAATCAGACCGGGTTCCGTCGCGGAACTGGTACAATGGCTAATGCAATGGCGCTGTGCATGATTGGCGAAAGCAGTCTACTTAACCATCGGGAACTGTATACCTGTTTTGTTGACTTTAAAGCGGCATTCGACCGTGTCAATAGGAATTTGCTATGGGCCAAACTGAAAAAGCAGGGCCTGCCGGAGTCAATCCTAATGCCGATTATCGACCTGTATAGCAACACCTGGATGCAGGTAAAAATCAACAATGGGCAAAGGCTAACCAGGAAGATACACACCTTTGACGGGTTGAAGCAAGGTTGTGTGCTGGCTCCCCACCTTTTTAATTTATTCATGGCCGATTTAACATCAAGGCTCGATTTGGTCAATGCCCATCCGCCTCGGCTGGGCACGCTTCGTGTAACCCACCTATCTTACGCCGATGATGTGGTCCTATTAAGCCAGACACGAATAGGCCTGCATCGGCTACTACAGGAGCTGACCCGCTACACAAAACAGAATATGATGGAAATAAATTGCGCAAAAACAAAAATCATGGTCATAACCCGACGCCATAAACCGCCACAAACATTTACCATAGACAATGTCAAACATGAAGCGGTGGGAAGTTACAAGTATCTCGGAATACTGCTGGATAAGCGTCTTAACTTCCAGGCACAGTTCACCAGCATGGAAAAGAAGGGCATGGCCCTAATGCACGCCTTCACGAGCTTAGCTACTGAACTCAAGGGTCCTTTGGTCTCGCCACTGCTAACAATAATGAAAGCCAAACTTATTCCCACGATAGCTTACGGGAGCATACTGCACCATGGCAAGAGTGCACAACTTTTGGATAAGGTGCAAATGAGAATTTACAAGCGCATCTTTGCGCTACCAAGTGAAGCATCCCCGGCCCAGGTAAGACTGGAACTGGGCCTGAAATCTCAAGTGCTACTGAGGAAGTATGAGACCATAAAATTCTGGTATAATGTCTGGATGCACCAAGAGATCATGATCTATCGTGCTATGTGGGAAACCATCATCAAATGTCCAAACTCAAATTACGCCAAGTACCTCAAAACTTCATTGGAAACAACAAACCTGATTGAACTCTGGGAAACCAAGCTCCAAGTACCTTTATTCAAACAGGTGGTCAGGAAGGCAGCCATCAAACACTCATTGTTGGATGACAAAATAGCTTTCAGTCTCAGGTCACATGCCTGGATGACTATCCAATCATACAAAAAACTAGTGCCGGCACACTACCTGGACCTGACCTTCTCGCCTTATATCAAACATAAATATCTTAATATAAGGCTGGGTAGTTTGCCAACCAACGCCGAGCGTCCTAAGTGGAAGCCCCAAGAAAGTGAAGGGTGTGGTCTATGCGGTGCAACAAGGCAAGACTTTATCCACCTAATTTGCATCTGCCCGGCTCTCATAGAGGAACGTCGGAATTGGTTGAAAGCCAAGTTCAACCAGTTTGGAACACGTACCTGTAGATCTGCGATTATAAAAACATTATACACCACAGACCCCCAATTTATTTGTAGATCAATCAAATTTATCGAACATTTTGAGAAAAAACAAAGATTATAGGCAAAATCTTGAACATGGAAATTGTTATTCTTTACTCTAGAAAGACACTTGTTTTTATTACCAATTCTAAATTTTATTATTCTCACATCAGTGTGTTTTTAGTATATTATCATATCTGTATTTTTGTAATGGTTTTAATTAACTATACAATAAAGTTTCTTCTACTAATGTAATTGTAAGTAATTATTTTTTTAAATATTTTTGTGTCTAATTTTATTTATTTTTATATTGTAAATTAATTTATTGGTAATTGGTAAATAATTAGTATTAGTAGGTAATTTTTATTATTAGTTAATTTTTATTTGTAATTTTAATTGATTAATAATATATTTTATAAAATTGTAAAATATTTTTATTATTTTGTAATTGGTATTAATATTTATGTTATTTATATTTATATATGAAGTATTTATTTTCCCTACTATTGCACTCACTGGAGTGGGAATACTAATTTTTACCCCTACTCTATCCAACGTTTTCCCTACTGTTGCACTCACTGTAGTGGGAATAGTAATTTTTACCCCTACCCTATCCAACGCTTTCGCTACTGTTGCACTCTCTGGAGTTGGAATAGTAATTTTTACCCCTACGCTATCCAACGCTTTCCCTACTGTTGCACTCTCTGTAGTAGGAATAGTAATTTTTAACCCTACGCTGTCCAACGCTTTCCCTACTGTTGCACTCACTGGAGTGGGAATTGTAATTTTTATCCTTACGCTATCCAACGCTTTCCCTACTGTTGCACTCTCTGGAGTAGGAATAGTCATTTTTATCCCTACGCTATCCAACGCTTTCCCTACTGTTGCACTCGCTGGAGTGGGAATTGTAATTTTTACTCCTACGCTATCCAACACTTTCCCTACTGTTGCACTCTCTGGAGTGGGAATAGTTATTTTTACCCCTATGCTATCCAATGCTTTCCCTACTGTTGCGCTCTCTGGAGTGGGAATAGTAATTGTTACCCTTACGCTATCCAATGCTTTCCCTACTGTTGCTCTCTCTGGAGTGGTAGTAGTAATTTTTACCCTCTCACTATCCAACGCTTTCCCTACTGTTGCACTCTCTGGAGTTGGAATAGTAATTTTTATCACTACGCTATCCAACGCTTTCCCTACTGTTGCACCCACTGGAGTGGGAATAGTCATTTTTACCCCTACCCTATCCAACGCTTTCCCTACTGTTGCACTCACTGGAGTGGGAATAGTAATTTTTAACCTTACGCTATCCAAAACTTTCCCTACTGTTGCGCTCTCTGGAGTGGAAATAGTAATTTTTATCCCTAGGCTATCCAATGCTTTCCCTACTGTTGCACTCTCTGGAGTGTGAATAGTAAATTTAACCCTCTCGCTATCCTACGGAAAAAATATTGTATATGTTTTGTTAATAAAATGTATATGGGTTCTGCCTTCGCGCCTAGTTTCGCGAACTTCTTTGTGGGAAAGTGGGAAGAGGAGCTCAGAAATGAGGAAAGTTTGACAGAAGAGTTTGCAAAAGTACAAACGTGGATCAGATATATCGATGATCTGTTTGTAGTGTGGTGTTGTACAAGAGAGGAAGCAGTAAGCTTCATTGACAAACTAAATAGGAATGCTTACAACATCCAGCTGACCTACTCAAAAGTTCCATAGAGAAAATATCAACTATATATACCTACTGGCGACCGCCAGTAGGTAATATATATATTACCTACTGGCGGACAAACGCCAAAGTTATTAGACATAGAATTTTCAAAAGTTCCATAGGAAAAAATCCTAACTATATATACCTACTGGCGACCGCCAGTAGGTAATATATATATTACCTACTGGCGGTCGCCAGTAGGTATATATAGTTAGGATTTTTTCTCTATGGAACTTTTGAAAATTCTATGTCTAATAACTTTGGCGTTTGTGGACGGAATCGGCTGAAATTTTCAGGAAAATGGCACATTTTGTTTCTAAGCAGCCCCTGAAAATATGAGAGGGTTCCGTCAAGGGGGGGCCGAGAAAAAAGGGGGGTCCCAAAACGCGTTTTCCCATTCATTTTTCCATAGGGCCTTTGGCCTCACTTTTAGCTCGAACGGCTGAATGGATTTACACGAAACTTGGCAAAATTGTAGGGACTGTTAGCCTGATGTGCCTTTGCTGGGTCTCAATATATGTGCTCCAGTGGATTTTGAGAAATTAACGTTTAAAAAAACAGATATATCTGTGACAGCGTCCCAGATAGCGCTCCAGATCGCGTACTTTTCGCGTAACGGAGCTTTGCGTAGCGAAGCTGATTGGCTCTCCGGTGTCTGTCAACATTCTAAACAGTCCGGTGCGGCCGCCATCTTGTCTCTCGGTAGGATCGAGAAACAAGAGGAGGAGAAAAAGGAAGGGGGAATTTAATGAAAGGGGGCAAGGTAGACCCCTCTTGACCCCCTAGGAATGATGTTGGGGTTATTAAAGGGTCCCGTGGGGCAAATAATAAAAATTTGATTTTTCGCGGTAGAAGCGCTTCTCGGTTCGCGAACCGGGTCGCAAACTGTTAGCGAAACGTGAATTCGCCATTTTGTGTTTCGATTTAATTAAATTACTAGGTATAAGGGGGTACGGGAGACGTATCCTCACCCCTTATGTTTTCTGAGGGTGGCTGAGGAGGCTCATATATGCTGATACATGTCTTCCAGCGGCTGTGCGTGAGCGTTTTTTTTTTTGCTGCGTGACGTCTGTTAACGTTTGATTTGATGGAAATCAGGAACTGTTGACCGCCATTTTGTCACTGCGAGTAAATAATTTGTTAAAAATAATTGTTATAAATTAATCCTTATTGATAAACATTGTCTGCGCCATCTTGCCTTTTTTGCAATGCCACACTTTTGTTGAGCACGGCAGCCATTTTAGATGCCTTGACCAGACCCACTCTCTGCACGCCGCCGATTCTCAGCATGGATCCCCACCCTCGCAAGCATCTCCCCCACGCACTGGTCACCCCCGCTCTCTCTCTCATGCATGGGCCAGAAACCTCCTCCCATCTGCGCTGTTCTTCTCTGAGAATCACACCCTGTGCCCGCCCGACACCTCCCTTTCACCCTATTTACTACCGCACCCTCTGACACTCCTCTTCCTCTGTGTCCGATTGTCCAGGCCGGTCCCAGGCTATCACCTAGCCCTGCAGATGTAGTTTATGGCCCCAGCTGTAGAGAATCACCCCTCTTCAAAGGAGTTACAGTAGATCAAGGCCCCCACCCGATGAGATCCGTCACACCACACGCGTTCCTACTATCTGATAACCATCCTGTATTGTGCTTGGGGAGGGGATTCTCACTGTGAGGGTGTGTGGGTCCGAGCCTGAAGCGGAAGATTCCAGGAATGCCTCTTTGTACATCAAAGTTTTTACAATTATGTGTCACATTATAAATATATAGCACTCCAACAAAGTAGTAGGATTATAACACTTTAATAACTTATAAATATATACAACGAAACAAAAACAGTAAATACATTTAAACTTTTTTTTGAAAAAAGAAGCAGCAATGGTCAGTAGCTGTGTTTTGTGCGAATAGTCCCAAGGCAGCACAACGTGCTGAGTTCTGGACGGCACCCAGGTGATGTTACCTGGGTGCCGCACTGGTTTTTGGTATCCTACAACGCAGCTCCGAAAAACGGCGTGGGGCGTCCCGGGGGGTGCGGGGGGAGGCCTCGTCAGTAGCGGTCTGTTGTGCGAATAGTCCCAAGGCAGCAGAACGCGCTGAGATGTGGATGGCACCCAGCTGATGTCCAGTAAGTTGCCGCACTGGTTTTGGCATCCTACAATGCTGCTCCAAAAAACGGCGTGGGGCGCCCCGGGGGGGCGGCGTGAACGGGCCTCCCCAGGTGGAGGCTCGTCTGCTGTACTGGGGTGCCCCTTTACCGTTTCAGTTGCCATTCTGCCCGCTTTTGCTACACTGTGCCTCATTCAGCTGTTTATCGCCCGCTCTTGCGGCTACAGCGTCTCGCTCACCATGTAGTTGAGTTGCGCCCACTCTTGCGGTGCAGTGATAGGCGGCTGCCACAGGACTCTTAAAATGGCGGACGGCTCTTCGGATTTGGACCTGGTCCACTAAAATGGCCCTGGGACACCTTGGAACTCGGACGTCCCCTGAGCCTTGAAGATTTTACAAAAGTCTTGGGGGCCCCCGACTCCTGCAGGCTTCCGGTGGGGAGCGGCTGCCATGATTGTTCGCGGAATGATCACGACGGAGCCACGAGATGGTGGTGCTCTCATGCTGACGCCAGCTTCAGTCTGAAACATCCAGAAACAAAGTGGGGCTTTCATTGTTTGGGAAAAAAAATGTTTTAATCCAATGAAAAGTGTTATTTTTAGGTCATATGATCAAGCCTTCTATCATTTGGAAACCAAAAGTAAAATGAACCAATGAAAAGTTTTATAAAGAAGCCACATGACCTGTTATGCTTACGTTACGCGCTGCTATAAAAAGCGTAGAAAATCCGTTGGCACGTGAGGCGGCGTCAGTAGCGGACCGATGTGCGAATAGGCTGAAGGCAGCACAACGCGCCAAGATCCGGATGGCACCGAGGTGGTGTCCAGCAAGTTGCCGCACTGGTGTGGCCATCCTACAATGCTGCGCCGAAAGTCGGCGTGGGGTGCCCCGTTGGCCTGTGAGGTTGCGTCAGTCAGTGGGGGCTGTTTGAGGATCTGACTGCATTGGAAAGCAATGGGATGCTGTGCGTCGCCCCCAAGATGGAGGCTCCTCGGCTGCAGTGGGGCGCCCCTTGGTGTTTCACTCGCTATCCAGCTGAGTTGCGTCCGCACTTGCGGCCACAGTAGGCCGAAGGCAGCACAACGCGCCGAGATCTGAATGGCACCGAGGTGGTGTCTAGCAAGTTGCCGCACTGCTGTGGCCATCTTACAATGCTGCGCCAAAAGTCGGCGTGGGGTGCCCCGTTGGCTTATGAGGTGGTGTCAGTAGCGGACCGATGTGTGAATAGGTCGGAACCAGCACAAGGCGCCAAGATCCGGATGGCACGGAGGTGGTGTCATAGTTGAGAGTTCTGAGCAGTGCTTGTAACACTGTCTGAAGCTTATTTGCACCTGCTGCAGCTTCACTATTGCCCTGGTGTGGCCAAAGATCGCCCATGACATAGGCGGCCGGCTCCCGAGGTCCGGCGGAACTTTTTTCCTTTTCCTTTCTGCATCTTGCCCCACAATCCGTTTGACCTGAAGACACGACCAGGTCCCTGAATGTGTGCAGGGGGACGCTATTGATTGAATCAAAATGGCGCCTTCACACAAAGCTGACTCAAGCGTTGCTGCTGATGCTATACAGACAAAAACTGGTTTTCAGTTTGTACATTCTTCAGGATTTTTCCATCCAAGGCTGGTTGAGAGTTTGTAGAACAATGGCTTTAGATCTTGCCCTCCCCTCTTTTGACTGTTGGTTCTTGTTGCCTATCTCTTCTGTTGTCATTTAACTGAACCTTTTTTGACTGCCGAAAGGGGTTCTGGTGCGACCGCTGGTTGGTGGAGACATTTTGACTATATCCTGGACCTGCCCGGCCTCGCCCAAAATGGTGCCGGTATAAATGGGACTCGTAACTCCTTGTTGTGTACTGGTTGCACAACCTTGATATCACAAGATACGTATGCAGTTTTGAAGCACATGGCGGGCGGGGACGAGAATTGATTGAATATTTCGACATCCCTATTGATATTAAGTTCTGATGTGTTATTGATTACTGTACTATTGAAAGTTCGAATTAACGTCACCCATGGTACTTGCCCGCAAATGTAAATCTAGAGAATTTTATTGTAAGTGTCCCTGTCGTATTTTAATTACAAAATGACGTCCACCGATTCCGCAACTGTTAGACACCTTAGTTCTTGCAACCTAATGGCCCGCTCGTTACGTTCCTCTACAGTGTAAATGTCTCCTCATCATATACGATTCCAGTTTGCTCCGTGGCCGGCGCACGTGGTTATAGGCCCGTATTTGTATACTGACATTTTCACAATAAAGGTTTTTAAAACAAAACATGGTAGTAGTATTTACATTGGTAAAGTTTTTAATTTTAGTCACTGTTTTCGAATCAGTAAAAGGCAAGTGAAATAAAGCAGTCCAATTACATGACGGATAAAAGGTATAATACGCAGGAACGCAGTAAAGATAAATGGTCAAGGGCTGTTGTGTTTTCTACTCCTGCAACATAAAGTGATCGATAAGAAAGTCATATGACCAAGCCTTTCATCATTAGAATAACAAAAGTAAAATGAACCAATTAAAAGTTTTATAAACAAGTCACATGACCTGTTATGCTTACGTTACGCGCCGCGCCCCGGATCGCTTAAGGGAAGCTGCGCTTCGCGCACCGGAGCACTTCCGGGTGCGCTAACGCGGCGTGTCATATAACGCATTACGCGACAACGTAGGTCCAGAATATAGTCAAAATGTCTCCACCAACCAGCGGTCGGAACACAACCCCTTTCAGCAGTCTAAAAAGTTCTGTTAAATGACAACAGAAGGGACAGGCAACAAGAACCATCAGTCAAAGAGGGGAGGGCAAGTTCTTCCCTACCGGGTCACGTTGGGGCACTACCGGAACTGATTGAATTGGTAGTCTACAGTGTTTCTGGATGTTTCAGACTGAAGCTGGCGTCAGCATGAGAGCACCACCATCTCGTAGCTCAGTTGTGGCCATTCCACGAGCAATCATGGCAGCCGCTCCCCACCAGAAGCCTGCGGGAGTCGGGGCCCCCCAAGACTTTTGTAGAATGTTCAAGGCTCAGGGGACGCTTTCGAGAATGGGGCCCAAGCCCTAGCAGACAAGCGTCCGAGTTCCAAGGTGTCCCAGGGCCATTTTAGTGGACCACGCCCAAATCTGAAGAGCCGGCCGCCATTTTGAGAGTCCTGTGGCAGCCGCCTATCGCTACATCGCAAGAGCGGGCGCAACTCAACTACATGGTGAGCGAGACGCTGTAGTCGCAAGAGCCGGCGGTAAACAGCTGAATGGCGGAAAAGGCACAGTGTAGCAAAAGCGGGCGGAATGGCAACTGAAACGGTAAAGGGGGGCCCCACTACAGCGTGTCTTCAGGTCAAACGGATTGTGGGACAAGGTCCAGAATGGAAGAGTCATCAAAAGGCAAAAAGTTCCGCCGGACCCCGGGAGCCAGCCGCCTATGTCGGGGGCGATCTTAGGCCACACCAGGGCAACACGACTTGGGGAGGGGGCAGGAGCCAAGCGCCCCCTCCCCAGTCCGCGCCACCACACCGTATGTTGAAAATCTGAAGCCATCGTTCTACAAACTCTCAACCAGCCTTGGATGGAAAAATCTTGAAGAATGTACAAACTGAAAACCAGTTTTTGTCTGCATAGCATCAGCAGCAACGCTTGCTATCAGAGTGCATGAGTTTCATGCTCGATCGATTGAGCTAGCGGGATCAGGCAACAAAAAGTATAAAATAGTTATGTAAATAGTTATTTAATAAAATGTTTTACCCTGTTACTTTGCTGGTGTGTTGTATATATTTATAATATTTGCATAGAGTTTATCGTTATTTTGGGCGGGGTGGGTGGCGGAGCCCAGCTGTCTTGCAGCCATCATGGTGTGGAGCTCAGTTCATCTCACTATTTTCGTATTTCTCATGAAGGGTTGTTCCTAATGTTTCTATTTTAGCGAGGTCAAAAAGAGATCCCATTAGTGGCCTACTGATTTTGCTCGATTACTTTTGTTTTTTTACACGATTTTTCACTATCTGCAAAGACTAAACAGAGTATTGCGACTTTGTGCTTTTTTGTAAATAGAGAATGAACCAAAGAGAATCAATTCTAAAACAGTAAATGCTTGGATAACAATCAATCAAATGGAGAGACAAGCAGGCACGGCGGATTACAACGGGGGCAAAGGCCTGCGTTAACTACCCTTCACTATCTGCAAAGAGAGAGTACTACTAAGAGAAAAGAGGGGGGGGGGCAGCGTTCAAAGCACATCAGCGTGTATAAACACGAAAAAGTTTTTACCTACCACGTACTTGACATTTGACAGCTTTTGATATTTGCTATTAAAAAACCATTGAAATTCACTGAAAAAAACATAGGTTTTAGCCCATATATAGTTAGGGATTAGCATTTACAAAACCTTAATTTACTCGCACAAAACCATAGAAATTCGCATATATAGTTAGATGCAATAACTATATATTGCGCACCCGCAACCCACTGTTGATGATGTCACATATTACATCATTCATGACATGGTCAGTGACATCACTAATGACATCACTGATGACATCTCAAATGACATCATTCATGACATGGTCAGTGACATCACTGATGACATCACTGATGACATCTCAAATGACATCACTTGTAAATTCACTGATAACATCTCATTTGTCATTACTGATCACATCACTGATGATATCATTCATGTGATAATACGATCAACCTCTTCAGACTCTAATATAACCTTAGATACAATCAGTGTAAACAGACTCTCACAGACTGTCACTCATCCATGGAGTTACTCACACACCTAGTCAGTCATGCAAAGAATCAATCACACCTCCATTTCCTCAACTATACAGTTATACACACCTTACTTAATCAAACATATACTAACACATATTTACTCTCTTATACAATCCCTGATACAAGTTCACAATGATCCATACAGCCACTCACACATTCACTTGCTCTTATGCACAGTTATTTATATATGTCAACTCTTACATGTACTGTGTTTTACATATGTACTTACTTTGACATGTAGCACTGAGAAATCCAATTACTCACCAATGCACTCATGATGATAGTCAACCGCCCATACAGCTGTTTTCACATGCACATTTGAACCCATACATCTACTGAATCAACTGCTCACACATCTATGCACAGAGTCACACACCTCCCAGCCACCCCCACACACACACTCAGTCTCCCATACAAATATTTGGGCAACCAATCAATAACCCATATAGTTACTGATATAGCTACTGATCAACACATGCAGCAGTTTACAGAACTACAGTAATAATGATGCACAAATTAAGACAGTTTAGTCACTAACCCATGCACTCAGTGAGACACATTTAATCATTCTCTCATACAGTCAGTCGTGTACCTACTAAATCCTTCATCCAAACACTTATACATCCACTCATTCTTCAATATGTAAGACATATTTTAACTTTACAGAAACTTACAGTCACTGGATGTTGTCATTTGAGATGTCATCAGTGATGTCATTTGAGATGTCATCAGTGATGTCATCAGTGATGTCACTGACCATGTCATGAATGATGTAATATGTGACATCATCAGCAGTGGGTTGCGGGTGCGCGATATATAGTTATTGCATCTAACTATATATGCGAATTTCTATGGTTTTGTGCGAGTAAATTAAGGTTTTGTAAATGCTAATCCCTAACTATATATGGGCTAAAACCTATGTTTTTTACAGTTAATATATATCATTATATATATATATATATATATATATATATATATATATATATATATATATATATATATATATATATAAATGTTTTAAAATTATTATTATTGCTTTTTAAAGTTTCATTAATAATTTATTAATTTTAAGTTTAAGTATTTTAAGTATGTTTAAATTAATTACATTTATTATTATATTACTTTAAAATTACTTTTAAGATATTTAAAAAATTCGATATTTTGACTGTCTATATTTTTTCCTATCGATATTTTGGAGTCGATATTTTTGTATTTACCTGTTTGTAGATAGGAAGTCGATATTCTGGCATTCTATATTTTTACCTCGATATTTTGGCAAGTCGATATTTTGACTGTCGATATTCTGTCAGTGATCCCAATTCGTGAATCAATATCATGGGCCACTGATTGGTGAGAATAGGCTTGCATTGTAGGGTTCCATGAGCGCCAAGCATCACATAGCCCCATAGAATCCACCCAGGAAGATAAACAGGCTGAACGAGTACACTGGGTCAAGTAGGAAGTAGTAGATGCATTAAGGTTATGGTCAAGGACTGCTTTATAGTCCCCTCCACTCGCTGTAGTCCCCAGAGGGAGGGTCAAGATAATATACTGTATTATCTTAAGAGTAGGTTGCAGCAGCCATGGGGGAACATAGCAGGACATAAAGTTATAGTGTTTGGCGATCCTCAATTCCCACATATCTCCCCAATGATCATCATGGACCTTAGTGATCGTCAAAGAGAGGGATTTATGTAACAGTGTAGCTACCCCCAAAACCCTTCACAAATCCAGAGTGATAAACCCTGGCATACCCAAAGCTGCCCAGGAAGGCACAGAAAGAGCCTAAAAGATGAGTTTCCTGTAACTGAGCAACTGCTGGCCTATATCTCTTAACCTAGTGCACCACTGCAGAGTACTTGATCAGGTCTAAAAGACTTGGTATTCCAGGAAAGGACTATTCAGTTAGAGACAGACATGGGAAGTGAGAAAAGGTGCTACATGTCCTGCAGAGGACCATGGATATCTGCCTAAGGTGTGATCAACACAGGCTAAGAGAGACATGAGAAGTCTTGGAAATGTTTGCCGTGAAAAACCCTGAAAAGGAAAATACATGATTAGAGCAACAAACCCAGTGCAAGGAGCCAACTAAACTAACCCCCACTTCCACCCACCCCAGACTTCTTCCAAGGAAGCATCGGTCACCCTGAAACAAACTATGACTACATCATAAAAAAACGGGGATCTATCTGTGGCGCCTCGACGCCCATTAAGTAGGAGACTGTTCCTGACAGCATACAGGTGAATATCATTGTAGCTAACAAACATCCGGGCTAGGGAAGAAGCATAGGGTCCCAGCATAGGTCAACATGAGCTAAGGAGAGAAAAAAGCACTGGGCAGATGTACATCTCAATAAGCAAAGAGAGGCATGAACAACCCTTCTAGGTGCCCCTGTCATTTCCACCAGCAGTTTAAAGCAAATGAACGTAACACAGAGAGATACAATAACCATAATCTGGGAGGAGAGGAAGGGCGAGAAATGGAGCTTGAGACATCATCGAGGAACCAAAAAATAAGTGGAGTGTCTCACACATTGTCATCTAGGTTTAAAGGTCCCCCCTGCCCACCCCCACCAGATCCAGCTAGGTAGCCAGCCGCAACAGGTCCGCCCGTGACTCTTGGACTGAGATCAACCTTCCCTGTTCTGTTGATGTGGGATTGTCCGAATGTGTCCCTGGGGTCACCAATTTGCTGCGCATCAGGTGATAATTTTCTCATAGGCCACTTTTCCATGGTACACTTTGATTCCTGCTCCGGGGTATCAAAGAAAAGGGTATTAGGTTGAAAAACTACCTTCAGGCATGCCGGGAAGAGAAGTATACAGCAAAGATTGAGAGCACAGAGCTTCTCCTTCACCTCCTCAAAAGAGTGGCAATGCTGCTTCACTGCTGTGGGAAGATGAGGATCCTGGAATTAGAATGCTGCAGCTCTGGTTGAGAGCAGATCTCACAAGGTATAGTTTCCTGGTCTCTAACATTAGGCAGCCTCAGTATCACAGGCCAAGGAGGTGCACCATCAGGGGGTTGGGAGCCAGCGAACGGTGTACCCTTTCAAAGACAAACAGCAGAGAAAGCTTGCCTTCAGAGACCCAGGAGCCGAACCCTTCTCCTAGTGTCTCAGCCAGGACCGAGGGCTCCAATGACTCAGGAAGACCTACAAGTCAGAGGTTGTTATGCCTCGAGCCATGATCCACATTTTCAGCCCTTTTGGGGAGGGCTACAACTGAGGAGAATAATTTTGATACTTGATGCTTGAGAGTAGAAACTGCGTCCTCAGTCACGGAGATCCATGTTGCAGCTTCATTCATTCTATCTCCTACCTTGCGTAAGTCTTGGTACAGCCTGGAGAAGTCCACTAGGAGGCCATCAATCTTGGACTTCACAGCCTCTCACGATTCTTGGATGGCTTTAAGGATAATGCCTAAGTCTGCTGCAATGGGCTGTTCAGATGTGACTATATGACCCCCAGCATTCCCTTTATTATTGTGTGAAGGGATTGTATACAGATCCATTTAGGTCTGGGCAGGCATAGGCAGGGGAGGCTTCCCGCAACCCATCGTTGGAGTCCAAAAACCCATTCTCAGGCAGAAGAGCGGTCTAGGTGGGATAGGCTAACTTACCACACAGCTAGCATGAGCACCTGACCTCAGCAGGTGCAGAGTGTCTCCTGGTGCGGACGTACCCCAGATGCTGCAGCTGCAGGTCTCACCAAAGGGCCCAGTACCCAGTCATTCATCTATCCAGGAGCGTTGTAATACCATGACCAGTAGTGGCGTGTGGAGCAGAAGAGCGGACAGGCAGGGGGCAGGAACAGACCTGAAATCCAAAGTGGAGCAGGGGACCCTGGGCCCGGCAACCAGCGTAGTCCAGATGCAATCAGGGTCCCAGTAGCCCATCCATCCGAATAGAGCCCTGGAGCAACGATGGTCACCTCCCTCAGAGCAGGCATGGGTAGCTGGCCATCAGTAGTAGTCATAACAGGTGCATGGAGGAAAAAGGGGGGTTAAATAAATGCTGGAGAGGTGGGTGAAACATAGCCCCCTGCCCCACGACCTGCAGGTACAAAGTGGAATTAGCGAATCCTGCCCCCAAATACCAAGGGCAGAATAAAGTTCAAACAAATCAGCTGCATCACTGTGACCAGTGTTCCCCACAGTAACCGCTGACGGCCACAAGTCCAACAGTTCATAGCACCCTGAGCCCAATCAACACACAGGACTCAAGGACCTCCTGGGGGCAGTGGGCCTTGGAGGACAGTTCAAGGCAAAGCCCCCAGTCTGGATTCCACAGCGCTCACCAGTAGAAAGGGAGGGGCATGCTGCAACTGTCTGCTGCCCCCTGCTCCAGGCTGCCACAATTCAAGGTTGGCTGAAAGGGGAGGGGCCACATCTCCTCAGCAGGGGGTGCAACCACCCTTACACCAGGCGGATGCCAAAGAGCTGTAATTATCCACCTGGGTCATTCTCCGTGAGGCCCCACCCATAGCACAACAGCGTGCACCTCGCTGCCAATGTGGTCTGGCCCTCAGGTATTTCAGTCCGCCACATGCCCTAAGAAACCCCACCTGCAGTGCCACAACAGGCTCCAGTCAGGAAGCACGACTCAAGCCCTCAATCAGAAATCTCAGTAGATAATTTAAGGGCAGCTGTCAGGCCAGATGAATAGGGATTGGACCTGTACATTGGGAGCTTCCCGAAAGCTTGACTGCCATCTTGGCCACTGAGGCGACGCCCCAGCTTAATCGATTTATACTAAATAAAAACAAGCATAGCCTTACCTTTGTGACACATTTGTTTTATTTCCATTGAGGTATTTTTTCTGTATTGTACAGCAAAGAATCCCATGGGAATAAAAATGGACACCAACACTTATGGGACCCCCCTTTATTTTTGGTCCCCACTTGACTCACCATAAAGGACCCAAAGTCTTTGAAATTTTGATCTGAAAATGTTTGCGAATATTCACAGACTGCACCAAAGTTATTAAGTAAACAAAGGATGCCTTATCTTTGTCAACTCTGACCCAACCATAATTACACTGGCACAATTGCCATCAGCAGTCACCACTAGGTAGTTATAGTTAGATTTGCTTTTCCATAAACACAGCATTTTTTGATTTGCATATCATTTTGACCCTGTTTGACAAATCTTCACAACAACTTCCAAAAGAAATGTTGATCCACATCAGCTCCTTCCTGGAAATTTCTTGGGTGATCCATCCAGTGGGTACTGAGAAAAAAGGGGGGTCGTGAAACGCAGAATCACCTTGTATTTTCTATGGACTTCTTTAGACACGGCTACAGCAAAAACTGCTGAACGAATTTGCACCAAATTCAGAAAGAAGCTAGATCTTGGTCTGCATTTTGTGGTTTTTACATTTTTGAGATGCTAAGGATAAAAATGTTTTATGATTGGGTAGTTGGGTTAACAAGATTCTCAGAAGCATCCTGTAAGAGCGCAAATTCAAAAGTGGAGGTTGTGGATTAATCGAAAAGCCTGTTTTCCCATGAGCCTTCACACTCTAGCGGAAAATAGAGGCTCCCACGAATCCCGTAAGAACGAATGTTCTGATTAGCTGGCTTTTGGAATTTTAGAGATGAAATAGCCTCCATTATTGTTTACTGTGAAAAATTGAAACTGTACCAGAAATTAAGTAAAAACAAGCTATATAAGGGGCAGCAGAAAGGCATGCTGTCCCCTTATATATTGAAAGGAGGTATTTAAGGGATAAATACTGTGAATAAAATACATGTAAATTGTTTTAAACTCATTTTTATTTTCTCACAGAACTCTTGTAGGATCGTAAGAAGTAAAAAGGAGTAGATCAGTTCTCAATACACTCTACAAGAAGGAATGCATTTTGTTGTCCTTGTTTTTGAGAAGAAGTGTGTAACAGATAAGTACCATTATAAATAGAAGGTTCATTTAAAAAAGAAAAATATCTTTTGAGAGTCTCGCAGGATCGTGAGAAATAGGAAGGAGTAGACGATGTTTTAAAATACTGTCGTACGCAAAGGTGTTTACTGTAGGAAGGAGGTTTAGTGGAGATTGTGTTTATCAGAGTCTACTATTTACACCCATCATTTTGGCAGAGCTGTGAGTAGAGTTAAGGCTCTTATCACACACTACTATTCACAATCATTATCCAAGAAAGGGGCCTCAGTTGAGAGGCTAGTCCCTCCACACACCATACTATGTACACTCATCATGTCAGATAGAGGGCTCAAGGGAGAGGCCAGTCTCTTCCTACTCACTAATACACACACCTGTCATCTCAGAGAGAGGTCTGAAAGGACAGGTCACTCCTTCACCACACCCTACTGTGCACAACCATCATCTTAGAATGAAGTCTAAACAGAGAGGTCACTCTTTCCCTATACCCTACTACTCACACCAGTCATCTGAGAGGGAGTTCTGACAGGAGATGCTACTCCTTCTCCACACCCTACTATGCACACTTGTGAAGTAAGAGAGAGGTTTGAAAGAAGAGGCCACTCCTTCCCCACACCCTACTATTCACACCAGTGAACTGAGAGGGAGTTCTGAAAGGAGATGCTACTCCTTCCCCACACCCTACTATGCACTCCTGTGAACTAAGAGAGAGGTATGAAAAGAGAGGCCACTTCTTTCCCAAACCCTTCTACGAACACTCATGATCTGAGAGATAGGTCTGAAAGGAGAGTCTACATCTTTACCACACCTCTATGGTCATCCATCATCCGAGAGGTCTGAAAGGAGATGCCAGTTGTTCTCCACACCCCTCTTGCACACCCATTATCTGCGAGAGAGGTCTGAAAGGACTGACCAGTCCATCCCTACTCACTACTATGCATACCTGTCATCTTAGAGTGAGTTTTAAACAAAGAGGCCACTCTTTTCACATACTTTGCAATGCACACCCTTCATCTTGAGAGAGGGGTCTCAAAGGAGAGGTCAGTCCATCCACACATACTTTTATGCACAACTGTCACATGAGAGAGAGGTCTGAAAGGAGAGGCTAATCACCATACACCCAACTGCACACACCATTCATGTCAGATAGAGGTCTCAAGGGAGAGACCAGTACCTCCCCACACGCTATACGCATACCTGCCATTTGAGAGAGAGGTCTGAAAGGAGAGGACAGTCTATCCACATACCCACCTATGCACACCTGTACTTTGAGAGAGAGGTCTGACAGGAGAAGCAAGTCTCTCCCCACTCACTACTATGCACACACAAGATCTGAGAGAGAGGTCTAAAAGGAAAGGCCAGTCTCTCTCCCATACCGTACTATGCACACCCATGATCTGAGAGTGAAACCTGAAAGAGAGGCCTCTCCTTACCTATACCCTACTATGTACACTTGTCATCTAATAGATCTGAAAGGAAATGCCATGCCTTCCCCACACCCTACTAATCACACCTGTCATCTAAAAGAGAGGTCTGAAAGGATAGGCCAGTTCCTCCCCACTCACTACTACAAACAAATGCCATCTGAGAGAGAGGTCAGAAAGGAAAGGCCACTCCTTCCCCACACCCTACTACTCACATCCATCATCTGTGATAGAGGTCTGAAAGGATAGGCTTGTTCATCCACAAACCAAACTACGTACACCTGTCATGTGAGAGAAATGCCAAAAAAGAGAGACCACTCCTTCCCCACCCTACTGTGAACACCCATCATCTGAAGAAAGTCGTCAAAAAAGAAATGGCAGTCTCTCCCCCACACCCTACTATGCACACCCATAATCTTAGAGCGAGATCGGAAATGGAGAGGCCACTCCTTCCCACCCCCTACTATGCCCACCATCATCTAAAAGAGAGGTTTGAAAGGATAGGCCAGTCCCTCTCAAATCACTACTACACATACCCGTCATCTGAGAGAGAGGCCAGAAAGAAGGGGCCACTCCTTCCCCACACCCTACTATGCAAACCATCAATTGAGAAAGAGGTCTAAAAGGACAGGTCAACTCTCTCCCTACACCATACTACACAAACCCATGATAAGTGAAAGAGGTCTAAATGGACAGGCCACTCTCTCCCCACAACCTACTATGCACACCCATCATCTGAGGAAGAGGTCTGAAAGAGAGGCCATTCCTTACCCGCACCCTACTAAGCACACCGGTCATCTGAGAGTGTGTTCTGAAAGGAGAGGCCACACCTTCATAGCCTACTACTCTCATCTATCATATGAGAGGTTGGAAAGGAGAGACCTCTTCTTATCCATACTTTACTATGCACACCCATCATCTGCGAGAGAGGTATGAAAGGACAGACCAGTCCATCCGCACTTACTACTATGCACACCCACCATCTTAGGTTAGGGTCTAAACACAGAGGCCACTCCTTTCCCACATCCTGTGATGTGCACCCTTCATCTGAGAGAGAGGTCTTGAAGGAGAGGCCAGTCCATCCACACACCCTGCTATTCACACGTGTCATTTGAGAGAGTGGTCTAAAAGGAGAGGCTACTCACTCCCCATACACCCTACTAAACACGACTGTCATATCAGATAGAGGTCTCAAAGGAGAGGTCAGTACCTCCCCACACTCTACTATCCACATGTAATTTGAGAGAGAGGTCTGAAAGCAGAGGCTAGGCTATCGACATACCCTACTACACCTACCTATCATATGAGAGAGAGGTCTGACAGGGGAGGCAAGTCTCTCCCCACTCACTACTATGTGCACCCAACATCTAAGAAAAAAGTCTGAAAGGAGAGACCACTCCTTCCCCCACAACTTACTGCTCACACCTGTCATCTGAGATAGAGGTCTGAAAGGACAGGCCAGTCCATCCCCACTCACTACTATGCCTACTCGTTATCGTAGAGTAAGGTATAAACACAGAGGCAACTCCTTGTCCACCCCCTACGAGGCGCATCCTTCATCTGAGATACAGATCATGAAGGAGAGGCCAGTCTATCCAAACACTCTACTATGCACACCTGTTATTTGAGAGAGAGTTCTGAAAGGAGAGGGCATTCCCTCCTCACATCCTAGTGTGCACACCCATTATGCAGGAGGGGTTGTCATTGGAGAGGCTAGTCCTTTCCATATACTACTATTTCCCAAATATAATGTTGCAATCTCATGAGAGGCCCACAAGAGTAGAAGGCAAGCTTTCAAAAAATTAAGCTTGCTGTCTGAGGCTTATTTAATCCAATGAAACTCACAGCGAGACCCACATGAAAAACTACTGGGCCCTCTATGAAAAGTGTTACAATCATGTCAGACTCTTGCGAAATCATATAGGGAGAAGTACAAAAAAGGATTTAGGTCAACCAATAGTTACCATTCTTATTATGTGGTTCAAGAAATGCTGTGATGTGATTGGCTGCAAAGCCAGAGATAGGTCAGATTATCCTTGGTGCTATGGAGGATAAGGAAGTCACTTTGAGTTGTGCTCAGCAGATGTGCCTTAATTTGGAACTGAAAGGGACTGGTGTCTTTAGCTGCATTTAAGAAACACTTCCAAGTTCAGATATGCAATATTATATTTTATAAAATTTGTTGAGAAGTATAATTAGATGCACTATTGCTGGTAAAAGTATAATACTTTATGTATACTGAGTGAAAAGCTGTTAAAAGAGGTGTAAATCTAAATATAGATTTTGAGAGGTAGAGATTAGAATGTTTAGAGATATCTGCAAGTATTACATGTTCTGTATGTAGTTGTAAGTAAAATAGGCAGTGTGTTTCTCAAATTCTAAAAGAAAGAATTTGTAATCTGTGAATACAGTCCCTTGTGTTTTTAAAACCTTACTGTGCACATACTTTAGCCCTATGAGATGTTGGAGCAGAGATATTGCTACTTAAACACTGTGGTCATTGTTAGAAAAGGTGTTTCAAGAGGACTGTGTTACTTTGTAAACTTTTATGGAACCAGGGTTGATGGCATGTTATAATTTAAATGTAAAAAATGCATTGGTTGAGGAATTTAAAGGAATACAAAGTTATCAGTACTGCAGATATAAATATGTGATTGTGTGTGAAAATTGTAGAAAGTTTTACAGAATATTGTAATGCATCACTATTATCAAAGTCAAAGCACACTTTATTTGGTCATTCCGACCATAAAAGGGCAAGTGCTTACAGTACAAAATTGCAGAGATTGACACAATGTGATGATACATTTCAGACCGTAAAAGTGCAAATGCATACAGTACAGAACCTCAGATTTGGATGCATAGCAAAATGAGTGTCAAAAACCTTACTATAAGTTGTTATTAGAAAAATAGCAATCATGTTTAAAATAATGGGTTAGGAAAGATTAGTCCTAGGGTGGTTGGCCAAAGAGTAGGCCTGATAAGATGTTTTAAAACTCCCACTGTAAAATCTCAATAAAAAGATCGGACTGCAAACAACAAAAACCCTGCTGGTGCTGGCCAGATAGCTTATAGGGAGTTTGGGAAAGCGGAGGAGAACCTATAAGGCACACCATATCACTTTATCACTTCTTTAGTGTGCGCCTCCTGATTGTCCACAATTTTCCCAAAAATGTAACTACTGCACAGGCAATAAGTGGTCTTGAATCCAATTTTAAAATACTCAGCGCTTCCTGGTGGCAACATGTTCCTAGCAACCTACAAACAGGTGCCAACCATTTATATCTTAGAGAGTTATACATTGGATAAGCAAAAAGAATGAGTAGGATTGTCTCAACAAAGTTGAGGCAACTAGGACAGTGTAGCTGTAATGAAGGAAGTCGTCTCCACCTGGCGGTGAATGAGTTCATAGGTAGTGATCCCAGTCTGAGTTGGATATACAGCTTTCTGTCCCGAGGAATTGTAATGATCTCAAAGTATTGCTCCTCTACACTTTGTACTTTAAAGTCCATAAATTTGATTGTGAGGCGCCCACCTTGTGATTGCGTTACATTAGATTGAGTCACCCAGTTCCAGTATTGTGACTTAAGCAGTCTTTTGCTTGGTAAAGAGCAAGGTTCAGTAGCGTTCCATGTGCTCCCTAGGCCTATTGCTGCTAATGGGGTAAACCACCCCATTTTGTTAAAATCAAGTTCAAAAACGTCCTCAGCTGCAGCAGCATAATTTGAAAGCTTGTGAGTTTATTTCAGGAGCAGCCAAAAAAGCAAAGGGCGAAGTTTTGCCTTATTCACAATGGATTGTCTACCCATTTTGAGTATTAGTGGAAGTAGCGGGGCACTTTGGGGAAGAGAGAAAAGCAATCTCAAGAATTTGTTCTCAGTAGTTAGGAGACCCTCTGAGCTTTCGAACCCCCAGAGCTCAGCCCCATACAAATCTGAGCACACTACTTTATGATCATAAATCTGTAATGGCGCTGCTATTGGTCTCGACTGAGAGCGTCTATAGTCCATCAACAAAGTCCCAGTGATTTGCTTCTGTTGGAGAATCCGCCTAGCAATGTGGAGCTTCCAGGCCATTTCCTCGAAAAGGGTCAAACCCAGACAGTCAAATGTGACTACTCTCTCGACTCGAGGGGGGCCCCCAAGAGTCAATTTCCCTTTAAAGGATTTGTGGGGGTTCATTAACACAAGTTTTGTTTTCAATGCCTTGACCTCCTGGCCTCTCTACCCCCAAAATACATCAAAATGGTATAACAGAAGTTGAAGGCAACTCGGGGTCTTTGAGACCAGCAGTGTGTCATCTGTAAAAAGCAATGAGGGCATCAGCTGGGACTTCTGCTAGGTGGGTAACTGCTCTGTTGCTGAAGAGCAAAAACAAGGTAGGCACCTACACGCAAACTTGTCTAACCCCTCTATCAACTCTGATCGGGTCAGTCAGCTGCCCTTGCTCGCCCAAGCGATCCTTCCAAGGTTATCCTCATGGAGGCGGATAACTAGCACAAGGAGTGGTGATGGAAGGCCCATCTCCTGCAGGACGTGCCATAGCTTTTGTGCGGGAATGAGGTCAAAAGGCCATCTTCAGTTCAATGAATGGCATATAAAGATTACCCTTCTCTAAATTGACTGTTTTCCAAGCCTGTAATGAAAAATGGAAAATCTGATCGATGGTACTTACGTTCTTTCTAAACCCAGCTTGGAAGGGAGATAAGATGTTAGTCTCCTCCATCCGTTCCATGATCTGCGTAAGGGAGGGCACGGGAGAAGACCTTTTGGGCACCATTGATCGGGCTAATGGTCCTATAGTTGGATGAAAGTGAGGGATCACCCTTTTTGATTACCGGGATGACTTCAGCTTCCTTCAACGAAAGTGGTATTGCGGCTCTGGCAGCAATACCATTTGCGAGTGCCCACATGTACTTGGACCGGTTATCTGTGTCTGAGAGAAAAACATCGTGGGGAATGCCATCCGGACCAGAAGCCTTGTTCCTGATCACCAAATTTATACTATGTAAAATTTCCTCTACTGAAAACAATTCAGGCGTCTGGGGAGTAATTAGTGTAGGGATTGGACCTTCAATGGCCAGAGTTTCTGTGCTAGAGTTGACTACAGAGAAATGCTTGTGCCAGGTGGAAACAGCAATGTTATTGGTGGGGGCCTCGGCCTATCTGTGTCTCCACTTATCACCAAAAGCCAACATTTTTGTGATTCCTTATTTTGGCAGGCGTTCTTAATCTGCAGCCATCTGTCCTCTTCCCAGTCCTTTTTGGCTTTAGCCTGTGCTTTTTTGTCGGAGCTCCTGGCTATTTTTAACTCTGTTGCATTATTTGCTCTAATGGCCAAGGTCAGTTGTGATCTTGATTTCCTGCATTGCTGGTTAAACCAGGTGGAATGAGGTCTGACTGATTTCAGTTTGCTCTGAGGTCTAAAAGGAACGCTAAAAAAAGAGCTAACTGTTAATTGTATGTGGCACAAAGTGATCATGGTGAATCTGTCTTGTTGCTCGAAGAGGCTAATTAGCTGGCTAGTGCTCTGTAGCAGTTTATTTTTCAAGGTCTTTAGTTTAGTGGTATTGGTGGCTACTCACACCCACTTAAGTCGCCTGCTGTTGTTAGACGGGACTACCTCCTTAGTTGTAAGACTTTTATATGAGTGGCCAAAGTTGTTGTCCCACAAGGGTGACATTACAAGCTCGAGAGCATTGTGGTCACTGTCTATGGTTGACCCAACTACCATATCCAGCACCCCATGCCACAATCTAACATAATAATAATAATAATAATAATAATCTTTATTCGGTTTTTTAGCATTTGCAAAACCATAAAAGATGACATTCAAACATTCACAGTAAAAATTTGCAGTTGAATATACATTTAAAAGAAGATAAAGTGCCTAGAATTTACGTGACATATAGAATTGTCTTTTTAGTTTAAAGATTGTTTCTGTGTCTCAAAATGCACTTTAAAAAGTTCAACACATGATACACAATGGTTTCAGAGTCCAGAGATTGAAGCGCTAGCATAGCTGGACGACATTGTCTATAACCCCATTTTTTTAGTAAGGGGATAAGCCATATTTTTAGGTGGGTGTGGAAGAACTTGCAAAACAATATTGTATGCATGGTGGACTGTTGAGAAAGATCATCGCAAGGACACAGGTCCAGCTGAGTTTTCCAGTTATTTTTTTCCGGAAATGTCACAAGTCTGAAGAAGAGGTTCATTCTGAACCTTGTTAAAAGCATTTTTTCGTATGCGGTGATCTCTAAAGTCAAATAGAGCTGGATTTTTGGAGACTGCTGTGTTAAAATCGCATGCATGGTAGATTTTTTTGGGATCAATGAAGACAGTCTCAAAGATTCCAAATGGCTCAATGCAGTCTGTTTCAGTTCTTTTTTGGATATGTCTTTTAGGTCTTCTGGTTTATGATAATATTGTTGTAGACCCATGTCGGAAAAGAAGTGTCTTACATAGGAGAGCCAAGCTATTTTGTGGGCGTGGTCCAACTCCATAATGTCCTGTACGATGTTTTTGGTCAGAGTATTCTTTTCCGACAGCCAGACTCGCCTCCAAAGTAAGAGAGGTTGGATTTTAATTAAATCCTCAATGTATGATATTCCCAGTTCTATGTGTGAGGCATAGGTGGAGGTGCCTCGTGGTGTTGATAGAAGGAATCTTATGAAAGTGTTTTCCTCTTTTTGAATAGAGCCAGTAGGAATATGACCCCAGATCCCTGCGCCGTATAATGCAATGGATTGGCATTTCGCAGCATAGATCTGTAGTAGTTCTACCTGGGGTTTTTTCCCAAGTTTGTTTGAGAATTTCATTAATGCCATAATTGCACGTTTAAATAAATGTCTCCTAGCCTCAACCGCCGCTTTCCAATTTAGGGCGTCATCAATCATAACCCCTAGATAGGGATATTGTGAGGTCTTTTCTATTTTTTGTTCTTTCAAGTAAATGGATTTAGGAGCTTTTCTTGGTCCACCGACCACCATGACAAAAGTTTTTTTAATGTTGATGTGCAAGTCCAGAGCACCCATGAAATCTGCATATTTAGATAAGGATTTCTGCAGTTCAATGGGGGTACGCGCTAGTATACCAGCGTCGTCCGCGTATAATAGGGCGGGGATCAGGCGGTCTTTTGCTCTAGGGAGGTCCCTTCCTCCTCTCAACATGGTCTCTTCTAATCCATTGGTGTACAAGGAGAAGAGGAAGGGGGCCAAAACACAGCCTTGCCTCACTCCCCGCTCTATTTTGAATGGTCTCGTCAGTTCGCCTCTTGTCCCAAACCTCACTTTCGCCGTGGCTTCACTGTACAGCTCTCGTAAAAAGTCCAGAAGGGGGGGATCTACCCCCATTTCGCTCAGCAGTGACCAAAGCTTAGCATGCGAGACACAGTCGAATGCGGAGGACAGATCTACATAAACCATGTAGATGGCACCAAGTTTGGCGTGGGTGTACTTTGATGTTAACAAGCTTAGATTTAAGGCCTGTTCGATGGTTCCAAAACCCTCTCTGAACCCGAACTGCAGGTCCGAGAGGATCTTTTTATCTTCTGCCCAGTCTTGTAGTTTTTCAAGGAGGACTCGGCCCACAACTTTGCCCAAAGAGTCAAGAAGCGATATTGGTCGATAGCATTTAGGATCTTGTCGGTCCCCCTTCTTAAAAATTGGTACCATGGTAGAGGAGGACCATGAATCTAACAGACCAAGTTTGGTTGTTGCCATGCAAACTCTTGTAATTATTGGTACCCAGAGGTCAGGAAGATGTTTGAATAGATCGACTGAGACCCCGTCAGGGCCGGGGGCTTTCTTGCTCTTGCTTAGGGATAGCGCCAGTTCAAAGTCCTGCAAATCCACCTCCAGTGGTATAGGATAGGTTACTACAGTGGTGGTATACTGGGATTCTTCAGTACTAGATGTCAAATTGAAGATTTTCGAGAAATAATTCACCCACGTGTCCTCATCAATAGCCACGTCGATTTTTGGGCCGTTGGAATCGGTTAGGAATGGGGTTTTAACTATTTTCCAGAATGCCTGGCTGTCTTTCGTGAGTGCACTCCGATGCAAAGCATTCCACAAGGATTGTTTTAGCTCTTTTTTCCTTGTTTTTCTGACGGAGTTATACTCCCGTCGAAGTGATTGGATATTTAACTTGTCTCTGTTTGGTTTTCCGAGAGCTTTCCTCAGATTAGTATGCGCTTTGGTACAGTCTCGGTTGAACCATCCTGTGGAACTATTTCGGTTAGATGTTTTAGTTAAAAAGTTTTTAATTTGTTCTATTATAATGTTGAAGTTTTCCAATATTTGTTTTGGTTCCGCACAGGGATCGAGACAGATCATTATGTTATCATATGCAGATGTTAATAATTGCTTTGTCAAGATGTTAGGGTCCACTTTTTCCCATCTTATGGTAAATCCGTTCCTTTTGCCCAATTCAAGCCGATTCTAGGTTAGTGCGGATGCCATGGTTGTCATCAATGTTATTGGTTGGTTTGTTCCTAGGTTTAGGCTTATGGCGGAATGGTCGCTGAGGTTATTTTCCAACATTTTGAAATTGTTAGTTTGGGCTTTCAAAGCTTCTGTGCCTATTACATAGTCCACGGTAGTCTTATGGCCCCTTCCTCTGTACGTTGGTTCCAGTGTGTTATTTGGTTGATGGATAGGATTTAAAATTTGCAAATCCAAATCAGACAGTATTTTATTCATGGCTGTCCCTGCTCCTGAGTGGATAAAGTGGACTAAGGGGTTGTCGTGCTCGTCCACCAGACCACAGGTATCGTTGTTGGGGCAAGGATGTAGGTTAAAATCTCCTCCCCATAATATGTGGGCATTTTCCGTTTTCTGTTTAGAGTGACAGTGTTCGGTTATTTTTTCCTGAATTATAGAAAGAATACACAAAAAGTTTTCGTCCTCCAAATTATTGTATATGTTGATTATAGAAATAGAGAGTTTTTTCCCCAGCATGACAGTGAGGATCTGGAAGTTCGATAGTAAGTCTACCTTGAGAATCTTCATATCTGGGATTGTATTTGCCAGGTAGATTACCAGACCCCCTTTTGGTCTGCCTGAAATGCTGGGAAGGGCGGGGGATGTAAAAGTCCTGTACCCTACAAGGTGGAGGGACGCCGTTGCCCAGGTTTCTTGTAGGCAAATGATTTGAGTGTCCTTTAGGAAGCCAGCGGCCGTACCATCCTCGATCTTGTTTCGGAGGCCGGCCACGTTCCAGAAGATCACAGAAAGCTGGGTGGACATATTTTCTGAAGCCGTGTTTTCCATTTGTGGGGGAACTGTGATAAGGACAGGGGAGGTCACAGTTGTTTGTGGGGGCTCCGGGGGTATAATTGTTGGTCAATCGACCATTTCCAGGCCGCTAAACCTGTTCGAGGTTGGTATGCCCATCCAATTTTGTCCGTAGATGTTATCTCTGTAACTGGGTCCATAAGGTTGGTGGGGTGGTCTCTCCCATTGTTCCCAGTTTCTGAATCTATTTTGTGGGCCGATGAGCTGCCATGGGGCCTCTCTCTGCTGATGGTTCTGATTTACTGGCCACCAGGAGTTATTCGGGTCATTAAGTTGTGGTGGTAGTTTGGGACCAGTAAAGTCTAGCTCCCATGGCTGTGGGATTGGTTTCCGCCAGATGTTATCATTATCACGTAGGTAGTTGTTATTGTTAAACCTTTTTGGATAAAAATACGACAGAGATCTTGTTGCAATCCCTCCTGAGGAGTTATTGTAGTCCCAGGAGCAGATATAATCGGCTATGCTGGGGTCCTCAAACGTGATAACTATGCAATCCCCCCGGATGGTTTTTTTCCTGTGACCTACCCACGAGGTACGGGATACTGATGCTATTTTGCTTTTCCAGGGTGGCGGGACGGGCGATTTGTATTCAACCAATACTGGACTTTGTTCTTTAACGACCAGTTAGGTTCTGTCCCCTCACCTGTAAGTTCGGGGACCCCCGTCATAACTACCACAAATGGGGATGCCTCAGGGGGGAAGTTTAAAATAGGTCTGTGGTCAGTAATCCCCCCCTGTTGACCTTTTGTTTTTGGAGCATTTGCATTTGTTGTAGCGGGAGTTTTAGGAACAGTTGTATTTATTGTTGGGGTATTTACTGTTGGTGTCGGGTGGGAATTGGTTTGTGAGGGAATGGTCAGAGGCTTTGGGATTGTTTTTTGTGCAGTGGGAGGGTTTGTTACTGTGGGAACTTTTACTGCAATTTGTTTTTTGGTCTGTGGTGGAGGTAAAGTTGCGGGTTTCTTATGTACGGGAAGTGTGGTCGTGGGATTTTGGGCTGGTTTAGGCTGGGGTTGTGGGAGTATAGGTTTGAGGGAGCCAGAGATTTTTATTAATTGGCTCTCAATATTGCTGAGTCTGGTTTCTAAAGGGCGAATGTAGGAATTTAGGAGGGAGGCTATCTCCTTAATTAGCCTCGCTGATTCCCTGTCTCTACCTGATTGGTGTGGTATAAGGGGTTCTGGTATTAAGGAGTCTTGGAAATCTTGTGGTACATGATGGATTGTTACAATATTATTGTTTGGGGGAACCGTGGGGTGGGATAAAGTTGCCGGGTTTGTATCGCCGACCAAAACTATGTGTTCGGACGGTTTGAGATTTTCTGTGTGCTCTGGAGTTTTCCTAGTTTTCCTTTTCTTTATGGCACCCTCCCGCTTCCCTCTCTTTTGCCTTATTTCTTCTGGGGTTGGGTCAGGGAAGATGTCAGGGGTTTTCTCTAAGTCGCTCTCTGTAAAAGTTATGGATACTTGAGAAGCTGAAAGGTTTACATTATTTGGAAGGCTGAGTCTATTTGCAGTCGCCGAGGTTTGGTTTGGCGCTGACTGTAGTTCTGGCGTTCTTGCGGTTGCTAGTAGCCCCATTGAGGAGCGGCGTGCTATTGCAAGTTCGGATGAAACTCTTCCCTCCATTAGACTTATGCTTTGGTCTATGAAGGAATTTGCTTTAGCTAGAAAGTCATCCATTGGACCTAACAGTTTTTCTCCTATCCCGTTCTTTTTAGATTTTTTCTGCTTGCTAGATCTCGTATTCATTTTTCCGTGATATGTTGCTAGGAGATCTTTCTAAGCTGTCTGACAGGGTTATTGTAGAGGTCAGAGAGATGATGGTTATCTGTGTCGGGAAGACCAGTGTGTAGTGCTTAGGGATATGGGCCGGACCGGACTCTCACGATCTCGAACGGCCTCAAACGGCCCGCTCTTTGCCCGGTCTTCGCCCCGGCCTGCGTCCCGCGTGCGTCCCACGTTGCGGGATGGGCCCCTCTTCCTTTACACTAGAAGGCTGGGGGCGTGGCCGCCGGGGGAAGAGGCAGCAGCTGTGGTGAGCTAAGGCTGCTGGTACTCGCAGTCCCCCGGTAGGCTTGCCGCTCTCTTGACCTCCGCTGTACTCAACCTGGGAGCGAAGATGGCTTTCCACCGACTGTGGACGCTCACACCAGGGAGAACGGAGGCAGGCAGGTGATGAGCGGCACCCGCGAAGCGGGTGTCGCGAAAGGTCAGCGTTGTATGCAGGCAGCAGGTTGTCCTTGCAATGGGAGTCAGGTTATGGCCAGGAACACACCACTCTGTGTGTGCAGCTCAGCGCTTCAAGAGGCCGAAGGCTGGGGGCGTGGCCGCCGGGGGAAGAGGCAGCAGCTGTGGTGAGCTAAGGCTGCTGGTACTCGCAGTCCCCCGGTAGGCTTGCCGCTCTCTTGACCTCCGCTGTACTCAACCTGGGAGCGAAGATGGCTTTCCACCGACTGTGGACGCTCACACCAGGGAGAACGGAGGCAGGCAGGTGATGAGCGGCACCCGCGAAGCGGGTGTCGCGAAAGGTCAGCGTTGTATGCAGGCAGCAGGTTGTCCTTGCAATGGGAGTCAGGTTATGGCCAGGAACACACACAATCTAACATCTAGCAGGATGTTGTCAGTGTTGCTTGCGTTGCTGGTTCTTTTGAAGGTGTTAGCCCCTTCTTATCAGACTTTGTTTGGCCGTTAGCAGCTCTGAGGCCATACTCAAGGGTCACAGCATATAGCTGTAGTGCTGTAGGGGTCCATTTTTTAATGGGTGGCAAATACAAGGAGGGAATGAGCCACATTTCATCTACTTTATCGCTATCAGTTGTCTCTTGGGATTCCAGGTGCTCAAAGGTGGTATCAAAATCCCCCATTATCGGTAACTGTGGGTCACTCTCCTCTAGGTAATTTTCTAGATCTGAGATGGTTGTAGAAGCTAATACCAACCTTAGTGCCCTGGCACAGACAATGTAGAAATCAAGTCCTGTGCCCTTCCTGCCCCTGATATTAATAGCTAGGATGTTGGAGCTTTTGTTCTTTAGTTCTTGAGTGTTACATTAGAGATCGATTTTTACCCAGATCAACAGTTCCCCTGCTGGAAGTCCTGATCTACTGGCGACTGCTGGGCTGAAATATGTGACATAGCCAGGGATAAAAACAGGGCTGGTGGACCAGGTTTCCTGTAAACAACAAATATCAAATTGCTCTATATATTTAGACCAATATGGTGGTGCTGGCTTAGACCTTAATCCAGCAACATTCCATTATAGAATACCAAGTCTGGAAGGTGTTCTCCCATTTGATGGATGGGAGAACTGGATCTCGCTTGGTCTATAGCCTGGTGATTGGTCAGCAGTATAGTCTATGCAATTTGAAGCCTTGTCTCTTAAAGTAGCAGTGGTGAGCTGTTGGAAGACATGCGCCCAGAGATACTTGGCTTTGGAAGTGGTGGTATGGAGTCTAAACAGTCTCTCTGTGTGATTACTAAGTGTTCGGGCCTTAACAATAGAGGAGACATATGTGTGGAATGGAATGTTTTGACTTGCCAGTCAATCATTGATGGCTAAGGGTGAGCCAGAACCTGGGGGGGATTCCTTCTTTAGTAAATGTGGACTACTGAGGAATGCTGACGGGATTATATTTTAGTCTGATTCCCGTTTCGGTGGGGGAACAAGATCTAGCCCCAAGGGCTATGAGGTTATGGATTAAGGTTGCATCCTTAACATGTAGTTCTATGGAATCAGTAGGGGAGTTGTGGTATGGTAGTCTCTTTGCCCATACAGTGTCCTCTACACTCCCTCACCTTGCAGATCCAGTGTATGGATTTATTTATCAGTGAATCTATGCCCTCTTGATTCTTGTGTAGAGTAACTTTAGGTACATTTGTCACATAGATGGACCTGGCGCAGCTTTGGGCCTGAACATTCTTATGACTAGATTGAGAACCACTATCATTCTTTACATGGTCTCTTCTGTGCGCTATAATAGATCTATCTACTTGTATCAGTCAAAGAGGTAGGAAGGAAGGTGGAAATGGACATTAGAGGGACTATACTAGTTGGAATGTGAAATAGCTCCTGTTTAGGTCCCTTTGTCGGCACCAGGCAGCATTTATCTGTTGCGCCTCTTTCTATCAGGAGTTTAACTTGAGCATTAAGTGCTAGAATTTTTAGTGAGGTTATTTCAGCCCTCTGGTCAAAAATGATCCTAGTAGTGTACTCGCTCCATGAAAATATCTCCAGTGGGAGGCTCGCAACCCGTTGCACACATGAAAATGTATCTAAAGGTTCTGTCATCACCCTTAGCAAGAGAGCATCTGTCTCAAACTCCTGCACATCCCCCTGTTGGAGACTGGGCTGGTCTTGAAGTGGTAGAGACCTATTAGATAAAGCAATGGTAGTCAAACTGTCATTGTCAGTGCTTATCAAGTTTTTTTCTACATATGCAGAGGGGGGTGAGGATGAAGCTACCTCCAAAGTATCAGTGTTATCTGTAGAGTGTTTGAAGATGGTAGTGCAAGGGGGCAAGATTCTGTTTACTCCTTGTTCTGGTAAACATTGCAGGAATCTGTTTAACAGGATTAGGAGTGGGACTATGGGGATGGAATGGCCACTCAGATAATTGTGGGTTGGCCGAAGTGGCCACTTAAGTATTGGAAGTTAGAGATTCCCGGCATTCCACTATTAGATTGTCGATGCCATTGATGACACAGTTGTTACTTGTGGTTTTTCGAACCGACTTGCTTCTGCTTGTTTTTCGACGGGACTTTTCAGGCCCGCCCCATCCCTCAAAATTGGACAATATTCTCTTCCCCGTAACAATGGTCAATATTTTTTTATGGTATGGATAGTGGTTAGTAATATCTACGGTGATGTATATGTAGATGTGTGTAAAAAGTATGTCACATTGATATCCAATAAATACCTTCAGGTAACTGACCACTCCAGCTATTGCATGATTGGATGACTGGCGAGTGTAGCACCAAAGTGCAGTGCCCCATACCCTCTTTCAAGATATGTAGATGGACAAAGAGGGAAAAAGAAAAATAGAAATGCTCAATACCTTGCCTTTTAGGGCTTAAGGGTGATAATAGCTATATCATAAGATCATCTACACCATATGATGTATATTTGTTGTTGTAAATCTATTGTGCCTAAAATATGGCATAATACGATATATGAGGTAACAGGCCCTCCCATGTAATAAGGGATACTTAGACCCGAATTAACAAATCCAAAAACTGCAAATAGAGGCAATCTGAATTCTTATATGTGGGCGTTGCTGTCCAAGTCTCAACTTATCTGAGACCCAATGTCAATAGAGGAAATTAGATTGTAGTTCACGATAGTCGTGGATCCACCCAGAGACAAGGAGTCAAACTCCTGACAATCAGCTGTGATGTAAGCGCTGAACAAGCAAAAATGATAAAATAGTGGAAAAAGCTTGCATTGAGGGGTGGCCCATTTCTACTTTTACAAGGCATGACCGCAAATTTGTATGCCTGTAAGCCCACTGTAGTAGCATGTGGTGCAAGCTTGGAAGGAGTCCACTTTGGTACCAGGATGCTGCAGAAAGGGGAAGTGCACATTAACTTCTAGCCTGAGATCTGCTGCAAATGGCAGTTATGCAAAACAGAGGAAAGCAGGCACACTCACCCAGTTATTTGTAGAAGGAGCCATCCTCCTCCCAGCCCCAACGGGCGTGGACGGCTCTGAGAGGGCTGTGGGAGCCCCGCTGAAGATTTAAACGCCTCCTGGCATGCTCTTGACAGAGTGTGGCTACCCTGCTGCCGGGAGCTCTGGTAGGTGCAATCTAAGCCAGCAAAGACGGAGCAGAGATAGTGATGAAGTTCAGGCATCCTGCACTGCGAGAGCCCTGGTGAAGATGTAAACACCTTCTGGTGTGCTCGTGACAGAGAGCAGCTCCCCTGCCGCAGGGAGCTCTGGTAGGTGCAGTCCGGACCAGCAAAGACGGAGCACAGGTAGCGCTGAAGTACAGGCGTATCAGTTATTGATCAGTATGAAACTTTGAATTTGTTAATTATTTTTCTTTTTTTAGGAGAAAGAAGGAATATAGAGGTTGTGAAAAATATTACTATGTCACACAATATGTGGAGGAGGAAAAGCAAAGTTGTCCCTTTAGAAGAAGCAGGAAGCAATAATGTGTGGAAAGTGAGGAAAAAACATAATTGTAGAACTGATTATGTTCATACTGCCTAAGGGGGCATTTGTGGTCTTGCAGAACCGTGTTCTGTGCAGCTCTGCTTGTCTCTGATGAGAATATAGTCTGGTTACATAAGGAGAAAAAAGGGCTTTCTTTAGGTAAGCAGAGTTGTTGTCTTGAACAGTAAGTACCTGGGGAGCCATTGTATCTCCCAGTTGAAAGGACGTGGAAGCACCTGAAGGGATCTCTAGTCAGCTACACAAGCTAACGCTGCCCGAGCAAGCCTTTGTGAAAGCATAGATATTAAAGGCATCCACATTCCTTTAATATGTGTACTAACCTATATAGTGGACTGCTTCATTTTTTCTTTCCCTGCTGAACTTCTTTTTCTAAAGTTTATACATGTCAAGCTTTGCTGAGACTATTTTGTCACCTAGGCTAATATGGAAAAATTGCTAACATTAGCATTCTTTGCCAGGCTGAGGTGGCTGAAAGAGAGCATGCCAAGAAGATCTACCCACACCACAATCAAATAGACAAAGAAGGGAATAGGATGTTTAGTGCCTACTCATCAGACTCAAAAGAACATATTATAAATTAGTGAAGTTGGTTGTTTTGCTTGTTTTATAATTGTTTATGTAGTTTGTTACCATTGTTGTTGTGGGTTTTTCATTGTTGTTAAATGGTTTTGTTATAATAAAATAAAAATAAGTTATTAGTGATTGTTTTGGTTAATATATTTTTTGTAGATTGTAATATTTTTACAGTCTTGCAATGTTGACTACAACTAGCAGTTCTGTGTTCAATGACTGCAGAAGTGCTCCTGCTTGTATATGTATTAATACGGTGCTATGCACATCTTTTATTCTACTGAGACTTGTTAATGGAGAAGCAAATTATTTGAATACTGAACTATGGTGACTTGTCATGCAACAGTGAGGTCTCAGACGAGAGATCACTCCTTGTCCACACTGTAGCATACTGACCTTTCAAACAACAGAGAGGTTTTGGCAAAGAGGCCAGTGCATACTTATACTCTACTATGCACTGCTATCTGCTGGGGAAAATATGATACTCAAGAGTTCTTTTGCACATGATACAGTTTATGCGTGGGACTCTGGAGAGAGGTTTCAGCGGAGACGTTTTTCCACATGCACACCCTATTGTGCATCCTTGTTTCTATGGGGAAATATCTGAGGAAGAGGTGAGTGTGTTCCCACATTCAACTATCTACACCAACCAACCAATATACAGTTGTCAGCAGAGAGAAGTCTCCATTTCTGTACTCTACTATACATCACCAAAATGAGAGGTAGGAGCAAAGAGAGCAGGGTCTATCCACAGTATAGAACTCACTTGTGTTACTCTGGGGAGAGGTATGAAATGACAAAGCAGTCTCTATGCTTGTTATTCAAGAGAAACTTCTCAGCATATAGGTCATTTACTCCCCATACTCCATTTCTACATCTGTCAGCCTAGGAAGACCGGTGATGCCCTCATCACACTGTTCTATGTATACCCATCATCTAAGATAGAGGTCTCAGCATGGGGGTTGGTTCTTCCACACATCCTACTGTATGTATCTGTTATCCAAAACAGGGTTGTCAGCAAAAAGGACAGTACATCCCCAATCCTTAATATGCATACCCATGATTGGGGAAACAGGTTTGAGCACAGAGATCAGTGTAGAGGCTAGTCACTCCCCACACTCTACTATAAACATGAGTCATTCAATAGGGGGGTCTCAGTGGATAGGGCAGTCCCTATGCACACCCACCATTCCAGAGAGAAGTCTCAACAGAGAGGCCAGTCCCTTTATACACCCTACTATGCACATCTGCCAACCCAGAGAGAGGTCTCAAAAGAGAGGCTATTCTCTCCAATCACCCAATTATGAACATTCTTTATCTGGTCTCAGTGAAGAGACCAGTCCCTTCACACTCCTTACTATGCACACTTGCCATTTGACAGAGAGGTTTCAAAAGAGAAGCTAACCTCTCTCTACATCCAACTGTGCATATTTGTCATCTGATAGACAGGTCTCAATGGAGAGGTCAATCTGTCCCCCATCCTACTATACACATCTGCCATCCAAGAGAGTGGTTTCAGCAGAGAAGCCAGCCCTTTCACTCACCCTACTATGGTCACTAATCATCTGACAGTGAAATCTCAGCAGAGAGATGAGATGAGTCCCTCCTATAAACTACCATGCATGGTCACTCTGAGGAGAGGCGTCAGCAGAGTGCCAGTCCTTAAACCCTAATATACACTTCTATTATACTCTGGAAAGGCCTGAACAGAGAGACCTCTTTTTCCCCAATACTCTATTAATGGGAACGATAAAGTATAAGTACTGTAATCAAAGAAAGTGTAAAATGTATCTTCCCAAAAATGTACAATCTTGTGAGATCATAAAATAGTAGGGAGAGATGCAGAAAATGTCTTTGGAGAGAGAGGTCTTAGTAGAGAGGCTTATGTGCTTACATACTCTACCGTCCAGAATCTAGAATACAGGACTGTTATCTATGAGATATATGCTAAGTGTTTGGGTCGCTAATTCTTGCGAGAGCCACAAAAACGCACAAGTGAAGGGAGGCATTTGGGTGTTCCCGCTCTTGCGAAAGTCTTGCAGGTGTCAGAATTCCAAAGAAAAGGGAGTTATACCATACAATAATCACATCATGTAGGAATAAGGTGGCTCTGACAAGAGATTGTGTGTTTATTGTGTAAAGTGGTCAGTTGCACATAGAACTTGATGCATTCCACAATGTTATTAAGGAAGATCATGTTCCCTTCTAAAGTGAAATGTACTCTATCTCGCCCACAGTGAAATATACTCCATCTCACCTACAGACACTTGGCATATCAAAACGTATATTGTTATGATATGTAGAGGCCATGCTATGGTCATGAAGAAATGCAGTAACTGTTTTATTGACATGGTTCCGGGATGTTTCAATATTAGAATAAAACTGTTTTGACCATTGCCATTTTTGCCTTTTCCTTTTATGAGAATATACAAAGGCAGTGTGATTAAAGAGAGAAATCAATTGTAAAATGGCCTCCTTCCTTTGGATTTGAAGCACAATGCCTGTGATTGTGCATAGGTCATTCCACCACCGTGCACTATCATCAGGCTTGGGTGTTTCACAACCCATAATTCTCTGTAACATTGGTCACAATTGATGCCACTACATACCTCTATGGCTAATCCAAGTAATGTGTCAACAACAAGAGAGAAAGGGTTCAAAGGACACTCCTCTACCCCAGTCTGAATATAACCAGCAACAAAGGACTGACTATAGAAACAAAGTATTATAAAAGTGCCTAAAGTGAAGTGGAACGTGAAAAAAATAAACAAAAATGTTTTGTATTACCCTCACTCACCCAACTATTAGGTGACATGCTTCATCATTGGGTATTTTTCACCAGGTAGGTAAAATACCTATCTGGTGTGCTACGACACCTGCAATTGCCTGCAATTGCCTGCAATTGCAGGTGTGGTAGCACACCAGATAGGTCTTTTACCTACCTGGTGAAAAATACCCAATGATGAAGCATGTCACCCAATAGTTGGGTGAGTGAGGGTAATACAAAAAATGTTTGTTTATTTTTTTCATGTTCCACTTCACTTTAGGCCTTTTTATATTGCTTTGTTTCTATAGTCACTCCTTTGTTGTTGGTTATAATCCAAGTAATGTCCAAGTTTGGAAATCCAAGATTCTTGACCATAGCACAATTCATGGCATATTCTCTATCCCAGTATATTAGTCTGTGTCCCAAAATCCAGAGGTGAACCATACTGTTTAATGATAAAAAAATGAATGTTGAACATTTTAGAGGGAATACTGTTGTGCTGATTGTAATTGGAGTTTTGACTTTGTTCTCTATATTTAATTTACTATGTTAGTTGCTGTTGAAATTTCTGAAGTTTTACAAAATTAAATGTCATATGTAAATTAAGTGTGCATCCTGTTGAACCTTAGCTGATTCTGTTTGTGATATGTTCTTGAGTTTATACGTTACGATTGAGATATTTGATGCTCACAAGAGTCGTTGGTTGTAATGAGGTTTTCTGGATCTCATGAGAGTCTTGTGAGAGATTTAAGAAGAAAAAAAGAGGAACATTCTAAACACAACATATGCAATAAAAGTATAGGGGAGCTCTAAAACGAGCTGCTTTTCTGTTTTTTTTCAACACCTTTATATGTTTTTGAACATTTTTTAAATTGTGTGCTTTTGTTAACGAGGGGGCAACTAAAACATACAATTTAGAGAATTAAATATCAAATAAACAAGAACATCTCCTTAAAAACAAACTCGAGAAAAACATGTAAAAAATAACTCTTAGAAAAAAACTTGTCCTGTGCAAACCTGTTTGTTTCCGATTAAAAAATGATCTGCTTACATAAGCAGGAAACAAGTGCTTTATTAAGATAAGCAAGGTTGTTATCTTGTAGAGCACTCAGTACCTGGAGAGGCACACTATTTCCAGGTTCAAATGAAGAGTTGTCTAGCTCCACAGCTCGAGGTAACCCTGCTCAAGCAAGCCTTTGTAGATGCATAGACATGAGGTGCCTCCACATGCCTTTGGTACTCATACTGTACTGTTGTTTCTCCAACCCCGGCTGATCTCCTTCTTGCCAAGTTTGCGCATGACATGCTTTGCATAGAGTAAGTGGCTGTGTGGGGCTGTTGTGTAAGTGTGTGACTCTGAGAATGAGTGTGTATATTTGTATGTCTCTGATGTGATGTGATCTGAGTGTGAGTGAAAACCTAAAGATATTGGGTAAATGCATGGTGTAGTGTATGTGTACCAGAATGTTCTCTTGTGTATTTATGTTTATGCGTGACTGATTGTTTGGAACATTCACCTATTTCTTTAAACACATCTTACCAATTTTTCAAATTTTGATACATGCATCGAGAACATTAAATGTATGACAGTTGTGGAGGAGCTGCAGCGGCGACCAAGATGGCTGCTTAGGGACTCGGCTCCGCTCACCCCTCTCGCCTGACCACTTAACCTGGCCACTATCCTGAGCCCCACACAAACCTTCTTGTGAGGGAGCAGTAGCGACACTTGCGGGAGGTCTAACGAGCCGCCTCCGAGCTCGGGCAGCGGAGAAACGTCGTCAAGACAGCGGCCTACATTGATGTTAAGCCGGGAACTCGCATGATGAAGTGGCCGCCAACTAGTGCGACAACGTCAGCCGCCGAGGGCCAGGTGGGGTCGGCCCGATCGTGCGGTTTGCTGCTAACGACCTGAGGTGAGCGGCGGGCCCCCGTGGCAGAGAGAAATGGACTGGATGGCGGCGGGAGGGGTGTGGATGCGGGGCTGCCCCCTCCATGATCTGACTGCTAATAATGCCAGTGAGAGCCCCGGTGGATCGGGACCTGGAGCTGCCCGGTGGGCGCTGAGATCACGCCGGGTGGTCTGAAATCGACTGAACGGCAGCGGAGGGGGGTGTGGGTGTGCAGCTGCCCCCCCATGATCTGACTGATAATATTGCCATTGAGAGCCCCTGTGGATATGGACTTGGGTGCTGCCCGGTTACTGCTGAAATCTCGCCAGGAGGACTGAAGGCACACGTGGGTGGGGGCTGCCTTTTTTCCACACCCCCTTTTCTTTCTGGAGTTGGAGGATATCTGCTCCCCGCCGGCCACTCTTAATAGTGCGCCTGGGGGAACTAGCCGCTGAATATCGCTGCAGCCCTGCCCTGATGCATCCACTGGAGGCATGGCTCTGGTGGACATCGATTTTGGGGCTCACGGTGGATATGACTGTTGTTGAAGGTGGTGAGGAGTGCCGCACTGATGGGGCAATGGGACTGCCTTCCCTGGCTGGTCTGCTAAGTGAGAACTGAGGTTGAGGTAATATTACTGAAGGAGATCTTGGTGCCCACCGGGAGTGAGTTGCGCCCGGCCCTTTTGGATGCAGCCATGGGGATTGGTGAGCTGCTGCATTACGGATCAGGCGAAGAGTCGCCAGGAAGACATGAGACGCGACCGACTGGTCGGTGAGGTCTGACTCAGTGGGGAGCGGGTCGCAACACTTTCATTGTAGCACATCCCTTGCCTGTGGGGGAGGAATTGGGGCGGTGCGGCACCCCTGAGCAATACTACAAACCCCTGGGTGTCATGCAGTCTAAAGGAAGTGACCTAGAGTGTTGACTGGTCTCAGCCTGGTGGGGTGTATGCGCTAAGTCTGGAGTCAGCCCCTTGTTGGCTAATCTGAGCAGGTGGTGTGAACACGACTTTAATGATAGAGGTGGAGAAGAGGCACACACTATCAGAAGGCGATGTGGCGTCAAGTGCCGACTCAGAAAAATCCCATTCCATGGCCACTAGAGGTGTCAGGAATATTCAGTCCAACAAATTGGACCGTTACACTCTACCTAAAGGGTCCCCAATGGATTCGAAAAAGGGCCCCGGGGGAGGCGGAAGACGTTCCTACTGACGGCAGACCAGCGCTGACGGATCTCATGGCGGTCATCACTGGGGACCAGACATCCCTGGGCCAGAAAATAGAGGTCTTAGACAATAAGCTTGATACCGTCAAATTGAGATGGGGTTGATAAGAGCAGACCTCACAAAGGCAAGTGAGAAAGTCAAGTTTCTGGAAGTCAAAACAGCTAGCCTTATAGACGATGTGAACTTGTTGCAGCAAGAGGTGCGTGATCTTAAAGTCTCAAGAGTTCTCACCATTCGAAAGCTAGATGAATATGAAGGGAGGGCACGACGCAACAACGTTCGTATACTGGGGGTGCCAGAGAATTCGGAAGGAAAAACTCCGGATCTATTTGTGGAAAATCTTATTCTCAACCACCTTAAGCCTAAGGGTTTGAGTAATCTCTTCACAGCCGAGAGTGCCCACAGAGTTCCGGGAGGTAGACCTAGACCGGGAGCCCCTCCCCGTCCTATGATCGCCAAAGTTCTGAATTTTCGGGACAGAGATGTAGTCCTTTAGACGGCGCGGATCAGAGCTTCATTGAAATTTGAGAACGCGACTCTCTCCTTTTTTCCATATTTCACTCAAGCGATGCAAAAGCAAAGACAAAGCTTCCTGGCAGTGAAGAGGAAATTGAGGTACAAGGGTATAAAGTATGCCATGATGTTTCCGGCCCGCTTCAGAGTGGAACTCAACGGAAAGGCCTGGTTCTTCGACAAACCTGAGGTGGTGGCTGACAGGTTAGACAGTGCTCACATGCCTAGTACGGAGAATTAAGACCGAGAAGAGATGGAGGAACAATGAGCTTGTTCATATATATCGAACTTAATTGGCTTGACTTGTCATAAATTGCTGCGGGGCTGAATGGAGTGTGTAAATAGATCCCCTGTTTAGCTATGTTTTGTAATATGTCGGTGAATTAAGCAGTACAGGGGTGGCGAGGGGGTGTTGGTTGGGGGGGAAGGGGGTGGCGGGTCTGCCCTTTGGCCCTCCTCTGTTTTCTACTTTTAGTTAACGTTAGATTAGATTAGATTAAGGGCGACAGGCACACTGCTAGTTGGGGATTAGCATTTGCTACATGCAGGGGTGCAGGGTGGGGGTGGAGGGCTCAGTTTTGTGAGTTGGATTGGGCTTTGGTTTCTTTATTGTTTATTTCCTTTTCTTTTACATCAGGTGACAATATCCTATTTCTATGTTGGTGGTGTGGGGTGGATTTTGAGTGCTAATCGGGGATTGGGGGTGAAAGTGCTGAGTTGGAATGTCAATGGGCTGTGTGACAAGATCAAACGTGGGATGGTGAATCAGCTAATCAGGAGATACTCCCCGGATGTGGTGTTGTTGCAGGAGACACACCTGGTTGGAAATCGATGTATGGCTCTGCATAGAGGTGGATACAAATTAGTAGCACACGCCGGGTTTACATCTGGTTCTAGAGGGGTTGGTATACTGCTTAAAATCTCTTGCCCGTTTGAGCTACAGGCTACATGGTCGGACCAGAGGGGCAGATATGTAGGTATCTCGGGGCAGCTAGAGGGTAGGACAGCTACCTTCTTATCTATATATGTGCCGCCGGGCCTCCAGGCTGACACCTTTAAAGTTCTGAGCTCTATCTTTCTGACCCTGCCTTTGGGTCTCCTGGTTCTATGGGGTGACTTTAATGCCGTATTAGATGGTGGAATTGATAGATTCCCTCCACGCCCACAAGTAACATCACAGAAGTGGCTCCCTGATTTTCGTGAATCACTGGGACTGGTAGACAGTTGGAGATTGCGTAACCTGAATCAGAAAAGCTTCACTCATGTCTCAGCCGCACACAATAGCATGTCTAGATTGGACTATATGTTAGTTCCAGCGGCCATGGCGCACACAATTAGAGAGGTAAGATACCTAGGAAGGGGCATTTCTGATCATTCCCCAATGTGGTTGCAGCTTGAGTTTGGACAGCCGGCAGTGGGTAGAATTGCACCGATCAATGCTTGGCATTTGAGAGACCCTGCCACAAAAAAGGAGGTAAGCCAAGTATTGGAGCATTTTTCTCAGGACAACCTGGGTACGGTGGACTCAGCACAGTCCCTGTGGGAGGCATACAAGGTAGTTTTGCGGGGTGCGGTCCACTCTTTGATTGCGGGGGAAAAAAGAAGCACCAAGCCGAGGTGGTCAAAGTGGAGGCTGACGTAGTGGATTTGGAAAAAAGGCTGGCAGATGTGGCGACTCAGGCGGAAATGCATCTGTTATATTTGAAACAAGATGAATATAAGGGCCTCTCAAGGGGAACGGGCAATCACACAGAATAACGATGTGCAAAGCCGAATATATGAACATGGAGATAAGGCAGGTAAATTAATTGCCTGGCTTGAGCGTGGAGAGCGTGCCTCTCGTTTGGTACCGGAGTTAGAGGGGTCAGGACCTGAGAAAGTCACGGATCCGTAGGCAGTGGCAGACAACTTCTCTGAATACTACAGGGAGGTGTACACCTCTGCGAACGGTTTTACTGAGAATGAGAATTAGGAGATGATTAGAGATATAGCCATGCCCTGCCTGTCTGAGGAAAATATGGAATACTTGGACTCACCCATTACAGACGACTAAGTTGTACAAGAAATTAGAAGCATCGAGTCCGGGAAGGCGACAGGCCCTAATGGACGGCCTATAGAACTGTATAAACTGAATGCCAATAAAATCGCTCCCCATATTCATGCCATGTTCCTGGAAAGTAGGGATCTGGGGAAATTGCCATATGATCAACAGGTGGCAAATATAGTCGTCATTCAAAAAGCAGACAGGGTTAAGACGTCCCCTTCCTCGTACCGGCCTAACTCGCTTCTCAATGCTGAACCCAAAATACTGGCAAAGTTGCTTGCCACTAGGTTGGTCAAGGTCATCACAACTCTGGTACACCCCGACCAGTCTGGCTTCATGCCGCATCGGAATACAGCCCTGAATCTGCGTAGACTTAATGGAATATTGGGTGGCTCTTCGAGAATATTGGTACCATCGGTCTTAGTGTCCCTCGATGCCACCATGGCATTTGATCGAGTTGAATGGGCTTACCTCTTTGCCATTCTGACTAAATTGGGCTTTGGCCCTGACTTCATTGGATGGATTTGATTGCTGTATGCCGTTCCATTGGCCAGAGTGATTGTAAGTAACTGCAAATCAGCCGACTTTGCCCTTGGAAGGGGCACGAGGCAGGGATGTCCATTGTCCCCACTTCTTTTTGCGTTAGCATTGGAGCCGCTGGCGGCATGGGTCCGGTGGGACCGGTCAATATGTGGACTGTGGTGGACATTGGACTGGGAGGATAAAATCTCGCTTTACGCAGATGATATCTTGCTATATCTCACAAAACCCAGAGTGTCCCTGAGTAATTTCATAGATGTTCTGACGATATTTAGCAGATATTCCGGGTTCGCAATGAATTGGACAAAATCGGTATTGTTTATCATATCCGGTGATCCACCTGTGGTCCCACAGGCGTGCCCTATGAAGATTGAACTGGTGGGATTTAAGTGCCTAGGGATATATATAACACTGGATCCAAAAATGAGTTATGCTAATAATTTAGAACCCTCCTTGAGTCGGTTTAGAAGGGATGTGGAACGGTGGAGAGCCTTACCCTTGTCATTACTTGGAAGGGCGGCCTTTCCCCGATTTTTGTACATACTTCAAAACTCCATGGACCCTGTGCCTATTACTTATTTTAGGGAGATTGAGGTTCTCCAGCTGCAGCTTCTTTGCAGCGGCAGGGCTCGCATAGCCTTTGTTAAACTTACTCTTCCTTGGCATGATGGTGGAATCGGACTGCCGGACTTGAAGAAATACTATTGGGCTGCTCATCTTGCGGCAGTGAATCAGTGATCTATGCCCCTCCCGGAGACCCTGGCTTTGCCATAGACTGTGGACATGCCCCGGGTCGAGGCATAGTCAGAGCATTATATGCCAGGCCAGGGAGATTTACTTTGTCTGGTCCGACTGCACATGTGGTGCACGTCTGGCATGCGGCCACCAGGGGTTTGGGATGGGAAGGGAAACTAACAATGGCGACCCTCCTGTTTAACTCAGAGAGGCTAGGGAGTCTGTGGGGTACTAAGAGGTTTGACAAATGGGACCTCATCGATATCAGTCAGATCAAGGATGTATGGGAGAAGGTGTGTGTGCTGACCTTTGAGTCACTCCAAAAACAATATAACTTACATGCCAATGAACACTTCCGATATCAACAGGTTAGACACGCCCTTCTTGCTCACGTGCCGTCGGGCACAGTGCTTCCGGAGGCTTCCCACCTTGAGGACTGAGTACTTGATGGGCACCTCCATGAAAAGACCATTTCACTGATCTATAAGATGCTAATCAATAACATGGAAAATCCGCTTGGTAGTATCAGAGAGGCGTGGAGTGCAGATGGGTTGGAACTGGATGATGAGGATTGCGCAGAGGCGGTCTCTTCCCCAAGAGTAGTTGTGGTCCAGATGAGGCTCAGGTTGGTGCAAATTAAAATCCTACATAGATCATACGTCACAGGGTCAAAGCTGGTTAAGATGGGGAGAGTGGCTAGCGGGAATTGTAGGAGGAGGTATGGTGAAGTGGGCACATTCATACACATTTTATGGCATTGTGACGAGATACAAACCTATTGGATGAAAGTGCATGATGTTATGGGAGAAGTACTGGGGATCATGATTCGGCCGGAACCCCGTAGATGTATATTGAATGGGTGGGAACCCACAGATTTAAATGGCTACCAGAAACAATGGGTGACGTTGGCGTGTATGGTGGCGAAGCGTAACATGTGGGGTGCCAACCCATCACCCCAGCCTGCCAAATGGGTTCAGGATCTAGACTGGTGCATGTTTCCGGAGAGGGCTGTGTATGTGGCTAGGGGTTGTCCTGAGAAATGGGGGAAGATTTGGGGGGCCTGGAATAGCCACCGTGGCGAGATATGTACGTCCCTGAATACACTGAGAGACACTGCGGGGCTGGAATCCCCATGATCACAAATACTCTATATAATGTAACTATTACTTGCACAAATGACAGTATTATTCCTACCATGTTGTCAAGATTTGCTCACCTGATGTCCTATTTTGTTATGTTGTTCTTTGTTTAATAAAAAGATATTTGAAAATAAAATGTATGACAGTTATTCAGAATTCGTACTCATCACTATTTGTTTAGCCACTTTTGCACTCCATACTTCATCTTCTTCTCCAGACTTTTCTTATTGCTGCCACTGATGTAACTATTCAAAGAAGTTAACGATTACAATACAATTTATTTTTAATTAAATATTATATCTATACGACATAGCAAAACAAATACACGGAACAGTCCTCTTTGTTCCATTCTTCATGTGATTGAAGGTTCTTTAAAGCACTGAAAAATACATGGAAAATAGTCTTAGAGTAAGAAAACAATTTTTTCAACATATAAGAACAACCTATGAGTAGACTAAATTCATACTTTATTTCTTTGCCTGGTATAGTATGAGTGATTATAACTTGTGTAAAGTGGAATACATATAGTACCATTTTAAGTATCTTACAGAGACATATGATGTACATCAGTTTTGAGCTACCAATACTGTTATTATTCTTGCAAGACTGGACTGTTTAGTATAAGCTTTCTCCAGGGAGCACTTGATGTTGTACTATATGATGTGTTTAGGGGAGTATCCTCCTGACAAAGGCTTTTCCTTAGAGGGAAAAATACAGTTGTATAACAAATATTTGAGTAAAAGGAGGAGTATGTGGTTTATTTTCCACCTCTTGATTCTGATCTTTTGTAGTTTGTCCATCTAAGTAAACTCAGTTGCCCTAATACTGCTAGATATGTGTTGTCCATAACGGTATTCTTTAGACGGAGCTTTGTTCAGTAACAAATCTGAATGTACAAACAGTGAGGCTAATAAAAATTAGTGTGTCTAGTTGGAAAGTGGTCTGCTTATGTACCTTTGTTTACAGTGAGCAGTGTATAGACATATGCTTTGGCTTTCTATATCATTGTAAGTGGTGCAGAGCAGACTTTTTGTTCGTAAACCTTAGTCACAGATACAGTTATAAATCAAAAGCCCTAGACCTAATAATAGGTCTGATTTGTGTTGAAGGACTTAATATTTGAACCTTTGTTTTGAATAATGAATGATGTGCATATTAGGAGACTGTGGAACTAATTAAGAGTTTGGCAGATGGATACTCCGTCACAAACTTGACAGTTATACAGTCGCCATATTACAATTCCATTATATCCTACGCACCTTGTAATACGGCGGCCGGGACATCTGTCAATGTTTGTATACCATCCTCCAATCTCGTAATTAGACCCTTAGTTCACATTGGTTTAGAGGGACAAATCTATATTAATGAGACAAATAATTAGATTATTTGAAAACATTTATAAGTAACAATTACATATAGGAATATATATAACAAAATCTATATCAAATGGGCAAAACATTTTTTTTATATTTTTCTGTAGTGCTCCCAGACTAAGTGGACCGCCATTCCTAAATCAAGAATCTAAATGGGTACAACACTGGCAACATTCCAGAAAAATATTTGTCACCCTTGGACTATGGAAACAAAAACATCATACTGAATTATAAAAAACAAAACAAAACATGAAATCTGTACATTCCATACTATGGGCCCGATTATGATGTTGGGCAGACAACCACTGACAGGCCATTGGTGGCGACATACAGAATATTGGTCTGACCGCCAGTCTACAATGCCGACAGTCATAGCGATTTGGGCGAGGAGAATGTCTTTCTGCTCCGACAGGCTGAATAAGCCCATAGGGGCGGCGGTCGGACTGTAATCCCTGTGCAGGCACTGCAGTCGGGATTATGATGGCCATTTCCCTAAGCCTTTACATGGCAGTCCAAAAAGGGCCCATGTCCCCCGTGGGCCTCTGCTATGGGGACAGGGGGGCAAATGTGGTGCCCACCAAACATCCCCTTTTCCATTGAGGCTTGTGCTGCAGCCCTTTTCCATGCCAATTCCATCATGGCTTGTGCAGCGGCCTTTTTCAGGGTCACAGCACAAGCCACAATGGAAAAAGGGATGCCTGCATGGCAGTGTATCGTAATTGGGCTGTTGGAACCACTGACTTCTTTTTTGGATGGTACTGTGCCCGAAATGATGGTGGTCCAACCTCCATCATAATGAGGCCCTATATTTTTTAAAGAGCAGAAACTGTGCTCCACTATCAGTCATAATCCATTTAAAAACACTCTGCTTGGGTCACTGAGAAAATATCACAACCCTAAATATCGTGGTATAAAATTTCAAGACAAAAACATCATTTCCCTATACCTACAATGAAAAGAGAAAAATATCGAAAAATACATTGTTTTTCACTAATATTGAAAATCATATCTGGGGCATGGTTTCACCAGCAGCAAGATGGATGAGCTCTGAGCAAGCTCTGTCGGCCGAAAGGGGGAAAGTTGTTGGCAATGGGGAGGAGCAGGTGCACAGAAGGCAGTCCTCTGCTGCTTATTTCCCCTTGCACCGTCGCTGCTGTTTTGATGGTCCCGAGACCCCTGGACCCCAAAAGCACCTAGACCCGCCGACTGGAGGAGGGCATTTCTGCGGCCACATTTGGACTGCAGCCCACAAGAAGAGTGGTAGGTGGGCCAACCCATGGCCAGAATTGGACTAATGGCCCTGGGGCATGCTGTCCGCCCGGACTCATGATGGCACCTCCGCCTGTGATTGCAAGCTCTGCCACTATCTGTAGTGAGGCGTGGGCCCCGTTGAGCTGGGAAAGTGACTTGGCCTCCCAGTAGTGCAGCTTGATTACATACACAGGCCCAGAAATCCTGCATGAACCATGGGGTGGAACCGGATTCCTCCACCTGCTGTTTTACCGGGCCAGAGAGGAACTGCGGTGTGATGCTGGGAACTCCAGAGCAGTGAGCAAGTAAGGTGCAGGTGCGGGGAGGAGGCAAACTGCTGAGACTTAATGGCCACTTGATGGAGCCCCGTGCTGGGGTGCATGTGTTATGTTATGTTATGTTAATGGTCATTTGTTGTGCGCACTGTCACTGTGAGTTTCCTGGCACTGATAGGACACTTAGACTAAACAGGAGGGATTTTAGTGGGGATGTGAAAAAAGCTGAGTTTTTAGGGACTTCCTGAATGATACCAAAGAGTGTGAGGATTTAAGTGAGAGTGGGAAAGAGTTCCATAATTTGGGGGCCAGGTGAGAGAAACTGCGACCACCTAATTTGGTAAGTTTGAACCGGGGAGTGACTAGAAGCTGGAGGTGAGTAGACCTCAGAGTTCGGGGGGACAGTAGGGGGTAACCAGGGACTTCAGGGAAATAGGAGAGGGACCAGTCAAGGCTTTGAAGACCAGGCATCCGACCTTAAAGGCTATTCTATCGCTGACTGGTAGCCAATGTAACTGATGTAGTAAGGGTTTGGCTGACTGCCATCTGGGGATTTTAAATGCCAGTCTGACAGCCTGGTTTTGAATGATCTGTAGCCTAGACAGCAGGGATTTAGAAAGACCGAGATACAAAGAGTTAGAAAAGTCCAGACGGGACATCACCAGTGCTATTAAGACTTGTAGCAGACCTTCAGGGGTCAGGAGGTGGGCGGCTTTCCGTATCCTGTATAGTTGGAACATGCAGGAGGATGTTATGGCGCTCACCTGGGCCTTAAGAGTGAGCTCAGAGTCAATAATGACGCCGAGACTCTTTACGCAGCCAGCAGGGGGAGGAAATGGACCAAGCTCAGATGGCCAAAATTGTGGGCCCCAATGGGAGGCGCTTCTCCCAGGGAGGAGGAGCTCAGTTTTCCTAGGGTTGAGCTTTAGTTGATTTTGGTTCATCCAATGCTGGATGTGTATCATGACCGCCTTGAAGTTGGTGACGGCGTCAGGGGAGGAGAGGGGAAAAATAATTTGTAAATCGGCGGCGTAATTGAATGCGGTGATGTCCCAGCTGCCTAGGGAATGGATAAGAGGCTGAAGGTACAAATTAAAAAGGAGGGAGGAGAGGGAAGAACCCTGAGGGTCCCCGCAAGATAATGGTGCACTGGTAGCGCTGAAGGGGCCCAAACTGACTGCTTGGAATCTACCCTCCAGGAAGGATTTGACCCAGGACAAAGCAGACCCACGGACTCTGGCGGACTCGACACGGTGGAGTAAGATGTTGTGGTCCACCGTGTCGAATGCCGCCGACAAATCCAGTAGGACCAATGCCTGGTGACGGCCTCTGTCGGCATTACATCTGAGGTTGTCCAACATGGCAAGGAGCACAGCCTCGGTGGAATGGGCTGGTCTGAAGCCTGCCTGATTCGTTTCCAGGAAGTTGGATTCCTCGATGAAATGCGAGAGGCAAGTGGTCACATGTGCCTCCAAGATTTTAGACAGGTAGGGCAGAAGAGAGATGGGCCGGTAATTGGCGAGGACCGCAGGGTCCACGCCAGTTTTTTTTAGCAAGGGCACCAGTACAGCCTCCTTGAAAGATCTAGGAACTGTGCCGGAGTTGAGGGAAGTGTTGAGAAGGGATAAAATGCAGTGCGGGAAAGTATGACAGATGTCGCGGAACACAGAAGGGGGGCAGCAGTCCTTGGGGGAGCCAGATTTCACCCGAATGGCCAACTTGGCTAGGGAATCGGGATCGAGTGCGGGGAAACAGGTCAGACTGACGGTGTTGGGGGGAGGGGCTGCGGCTATTGCTGAGGGAGAGGAGTGAGGGATGGAGTTTTTAATTGCCAAAATCTTGTCGATAAAGAAGGTGTTCAAGGCATTACAAGACTCTGCGGAAAGGGGCAGATTCGGGAGTGTCCTGGTGTCAGATGTTAGTTCGCCGAGGACCTTGAATATCTCTTTGGATTTGTTGGGATATTATGTCCGAGAAATAGGCAGTCTTAGTTGTAAAGATGGCTTTTTTATATGCTCTGCGTGCGAGCACATACGCCTCCCTGTCTGTACTGAGATAGTTGCGCCTCCACCTGCGCTCCAATTGGCGCAACTCAAGGTGTTGAGACTTCAGTGTTGAGTTGAACCATTTGTGAGAATTACTGTGGCGAGACCGGAGAAAGCGGGACAGGTGGGCGAACTCATCGCTAGCGGTAGTCAGCCAATGGGCGATATTGACGTCCAGAGTGTTGACGCCTGGATTGTTACTGGGTGGGGGCTGAGTCTCCTCAAGGAAGGAGAGAAAAGCAGAGGAATCAAGGGAGGTCCATTCCTGAGCAGTCCCGCCCTCCCGCGGTGGTGGCTTGACCAGACCCTTTACAGAAATGGACGGATCGATCATGGAGTGATCAGACCAGATGCAGGGGGAGATATTCGGCCCAGTGAGCGATACCCCCTGCGTCCAGATGTGATCCAGGATGTGGCCACCGGTGTGAGTAGGGGGGTGACATGCTGGGTCAGATTTAAACTAAGAAGTGCCTCGAACAATTCAGTTGTGTGAGGGCCTGCATCGGCATGGTTGAACCAGTAAATAAAAATAAAATCACCAAACATGGCGAAGCGAGCAGAAGAGGTCATCAGAGCGGCGAGCTGTTCGCTGAGAGCGGCGGGGAACAGGGGCATAGAGGTGGGAGGGCGATATAGGATGATAAGAGTCAAGGCACCTGCTTCCGTTGCCAGGCTGATGACAAGATTGTCGACCTCGGGAAGACATAGCGAGGATGACGCAATAAATGTTAGGTCCTTCCGTATGATTGCCGCCACCCCCCCGCCACGGCGGGCTGCAGGCCGGTTGGCATTCAGCATGTAGTAATTGGGGGGCAGGGCAGCCAGAATATCAGGGAGGGAGAGGTCAGACAGCCAAGTCTCAGTAAGCAGCAAGACATCGGGATTCTCGGCTGACAGCAGGAGGGTGATATCAGCATGGTGTTGGGGAAGGGAACGTGTATTAAGGTAGAGAATGCGAATAGAAGTCTCAGGCAGGGTGGAGACCGCCGAGGGCTTATGGGTAAGCCTGGGAGAGGGTATATCTGCCGAGATGCCAAGGGATACAAGGCGGTCCCAGGTTGTAGACAGGAGGCCACAAGAGGGGTGCTGCAAACCTTGAGTGTGGCAGAGGAGTATGTGATGGAAGGGGCAGCGTCCCAGGGCCCTGGGCCCGTCTGGCCGCGGACGGGCGCAGACGGGCTGGACTTTGGCGTGACTTCGGCGCGCTGACGGCGTGCCCGCTGCGCTCTCTGTAGGGGGGCGCCATTTTATAGGGCTGATGGTGTGAGGGGCCGAGCGCTATACCGCTCGCCTAGTGACCCTCCTCACCCAAGATGGCGGCCAACTACGAGTCCCGGCAGGACTTTGTTCTCCTGCAGGGGCCGAGTGGTGGAGAAGGGGAGTAGGTGCGGCGCAGATAATGCCCAGCGATCGACCACAGAGGCACCTGCACAACAAAAAATGAATTAGGAGCACAATCAATAAAATTGCATTAAAATGCGCGAGGTGCGCAAATTACATCGAGCAAGTAGTATAAATCCCATAAAGTCGCTCAAGTTAGCCTCGAGCGTCCAATCAATTGGGGGGCCAAGATGTTGTGGCTTTTATAGGGCTGATGGTGTGAGGGGCCGAGCGCTATACCGCTCGCCTAGTGACCCTCCTACGGTGGACAAGTTGCCTATGCCAGCTGCATCCTGAGAAACATGAGCGCTGCAGCACTGAAGCTCCTGCATCACAGGGGCCCCGCGATCCTGATGCAGCCCTTGCTAGGAAGTGTGGCACCCCACATCATAAAAGACCCCTGGAGCAACCTTATAATTGAATGCCTGCTCCCCCTGCGAAGAGGCTAGTATTCCACACACTCCTGCGCTGTGGGGAGATTCACCCCTTGCATCTTTGGACTACAAAAGTGCCAGGCACACCAGAGCACACCAGTCTGCGGACCACGGACTTGCCCAGCAGCAATAGCCCTGGCCCCGCTGACATTGAGTGGGTGGAGCAGCCATGCTGGGCCCAACATTGAGCGGGTGGTGGCCTACAAGGTTGGACTTAATACAGGTCCTGATACTGATAACCAAGCTAGCACTACCCACGCTGTCTCCTTCTGCTTACACCTGTAGTGTGAACACTAATTGCTGGACCACCCGCAGGAGCTGTTGGACCCGGGCCCCCGTTGGGTCGTAGAAGCATGTGGGACCTGCGAGGGGGACCTCACCAATCCAAGCCAAGCTTTGTGACCGCTGTGCAAGGCCATTTTTGACGATCTCCTTGTCAGGCTGGGCCTCCTAGTTGCAGCCATAATGGGGAAGGCGGATGCAAAACAGCCTAAGCTAACCTTCAATAGACTGGAAGATCCGTAGATCCACCTCATGAGGACGGTGAGCAGGTCACACAGATGGAAGCGACGGAAGTGCAAGATGACAGCATCTGGTCCTAATTACTCAAGGTTACATCCAGCCGAAGGACTATTGACTCTAAGATCGACCACTTGACATCCCGTCTTGACCTGTTCAAACAGAGGGTGGACTCACATGATACCCGTAAAATGCAGCTAGAGGCAAGGGTCTCTGATGCGTATCAGGATGACGTAATGGTTGCTGTATCAACTTTAGGAGTTGATAGTACTTCTGCGCTACAGTCTGGACATCCATTATTTTGCATAGCTTTCTTAAATAATTTCTCAAATTGCACTATTTTGCAATCTAGTTTGGTTACATAGACAAATCACTGTGGTTGATTTTGAGTAGTTGTTGTACATTTCTAATTCTCGCATTCATGTTGCCAAGAGCAGTTTATTCCAAATATATCATATTATGAGGGATGCTCATTTTCAGGATGGTCTATAATCACCATTAGAAATTTTTCAGCATCTTCTTGAGAATTTAATGTAAATTGTATAACACCAGTACATATGTCAACACAAACATATATACTTGTTGTGGAGTGACAAGTTTCTTTTTCACCTAGCATATTCCTTAGTAAAGTTGAGACTGCTTTAAATAATGTTTTATCTGTGTTTTCTGAAATTCCTTAAACCATGATTAGTAACACATGGAGAACATTAGGAACTAAACTGTAATAATAGTACATTATAATATATAATAATAGATACATTAAAAGAATTGGCATCCAGCCATTTCTGGTACAACTTGAATTTTCTCCTTTTTCAATACCTTTTATTTTTGTATCTCATGTTTTTGGCTTACCATTTCCTCACTCATTTCACTAAGTTTATGTTTGACACAGACAGTTCATTTTTCAAACTTTGGATATTGACCAGATGAGGACCATACAGACTTCTCAATTGGTTGTACTCCATGACACATGAGCTGCCTGCAATTATTTTGGTCTCAGCACAATCTAAAAGATACAACCTTGAAAGTGACCTAACAAGTGACAGTGCAGAATACAATATACCCTCTTTGAATACTTTCTGGCCTATATTTATAAGCATGCTTCAATATCGTCCATGTACATTCACAATTATCATGTAGTATTTGATGACCCACTGATACAGAACTTCTGGGATATCGCTAGTTGCTCTTCACTTAGTAGAGCTATCAACTCGTCTGAGTCTATAGTTTGAATCTTGACCTGGTCCATAACATTCTGCAGCATATTCATTACAATGGCTGCCTCATTCTCAATAATGGCCTGCCCAAGTGGATTTTGACTACGAGATCTTGAACTCTGGCTCTCTTGTGAACTAACCTTTGCAATCTTAGGTGTTACCGTCTCCTCTTGTCGAATTTAATCATTCAACATTTTTTAAATACATAGGAACCAGCAACCATTCAGTCTGAACTTTTACTGCATTGAAATCACCCTCACAGCAGTCATATTGACCCAGCAGTTCTTCTTCATGATGCCCTGGGTTAAAGAGATGAGAAGAGCCAAATAAAAGTACCTTCTCATATTGACACCATGACAAGACAGTTTCTGTGGTTGATGAGACTTGCATTATTGTGTCTCTCTAAACAACCATTACACTCAGTCACAGAAAACGTACCGCTTTTAATGTTTTCTTCCACATTGTTTCTGTAAGTGTAGAAATGAAATACTTCATATAGACAGAATTTTCTAAATGGGCATTTGGGTAATAGGCGTCCAGCATATTTATTTTTACAATTTCTCTACCATCAGGACCTGTGTGTGCAAGGTATTCAATCTCTTAAAAGGACTTAAATTCTCTATTACGAGAAGAAAGAAGGTCCAAACTCATCCAGAGACTGGCTTGGACTTTTCTTATAAACTAGAAGTACTAAGGAGCCGATTATGATGACAGTGGGACCAAAATCAGGACCATGTTATCCACCCACCATATTACCATGGCGGTCATATGATTGGCAGTCGAAGAGTCCAATCACTACGCATCTGATGGCCTTCTTGAATCCACTGGTGCATCGGAGGGGAATCATATCCCTACAGAGGTGGCGGTGCCTACCAGGCACCACTATAGTGATGTGATGTACCTTTCCACCTGCCTTTTCATGGTCGGCAGTCTGCCATGAAAAGGAAGGCAGAAAGTGACTTTGGGGGCCCGTAGCAGGCCCACCTTACACCCTGGATCGAAGCTGTTGGTTTTGGGGGGCATATCCCTGCACTATGTGGCAGGCACCACATGGTGCCTGCTATGTAGTGCAGGGATATGTCAGGTGTCCTCTTTTTGCATCGTGGTGTGGACTGCAGCCAATAGCGTAGCACCTGTCACAATGCAAATGATATTCATTGTGACCGCTGTGGTGGCTGTAGCATCGTAATGCCTTTGTCGGGGCTGCCCACAGCCTGTTGGGCAGTCCCATTTCCAATATGGTGGCTGGAGGACGTAAGTCTGCCCGCCATCCTAATCTGCCCCTTAATCTGTCACACACCTCATAATAACTGACCTCTCTCAGAGAAAGCCTCTTTAAAGCGACGGAATACAACTTCTTTTGTAAAGACTTTTCTGCAGAAATCTCTTCCCACACCTCTTTGTTTTCTTTCTTTCTTGTCAGACTTTGTAATGTGTGAGGAAATGATTGAACAACAGCAATAGAAATGTCTGCTACAAACCGAATGTCTATATTTGCATTCCACGTAGACAAAATGACAGGGTTGTAACCATTGATAGCTTTTGAAGCCTCACTTTTCTTTGTGTTCATAGGAGATTTGCCAGTGATTGTATGCATAACTGTAGGTGTAAAATCACGTACTCTACTTCTACAGATTACAGGCATAGGAAAAACAAAGCAAATCTTTGTTTAATAGTTACCTTTGTTTGTATGTTTGCCACGACAGTACTTGTCACATCTCTGGGACTGTAATCACAATACTAGCTGCCTAAGAGTTCTGTTGTCCCTCTCATTTTGAATTTCACAAGTTATAAACAGCTCAAGGAACAGTAGTAGTGACTCATCACCATCCTCTCAGAATTCTGTTGCATCTTTAATCCACTGTAACATATGATTATGGGGCATCCCTAGCTTGGTATTAGTTCCTCCAAAAGTAGTCAGTGACATCACCAAGAGGAGAATTTATTGTGTTGCAGATAAAATGCAGTATGGCTTCAAATCTATGAATAAAGTAACTGCACATTTTAGCATGATCCATTGAGCATAATTCACCTCGGTTTTTTAAGTTACTGTCAGGAATAGTCAGGAAAGAAACTCATGGAAATCATCCTATACATACTTTGCACAACCTAGACTTAACCACCTATGTTTCACAACATGCATTTCAGCTCACCCTGCCAACGAAACCAGTACTCATTGGTTCAAAGTTGGCATGCCATGAGATACAAGGGGTTGCACACAGGAATCTCATTGGTTTCCATGAACTGTTTGTTTTCTCAATATGTGCAACTGCATATGACAAAATTGACAGATTAATTTTCCGAGAGAATGTGAAATAGATAAGTTAGGGGTCCAATGTGTACAGAAGTGGCCGGACCCAGTAGTAGGTAATGTGTGTATTCAGGGACTAGCCTTTTGATGTAGCACTTTGTTTAGGGACACCGCAGGTTTCCCTCCAACAGCAATCATTTAATATGGCGGTCGGAGAGAAGCCATCGATGTCGGGCGGAAAGCCTCTGACAAGCTGTTGGATGTCTTTTCGCCCGACATCGCAATCAGGCCCAAAGTTCTAAGGCTTGATTACAGGAAAAGCTGTGTGTACTAGTGGCTGGGCCTAGTAGTAGGTAATGTGTGTACTGTGGGAGAGGCCCTAGAAGTCCCATGTTAAATACTGTGCACCTTTAAAAATGAAACCTAGTTCACATACAATTTTTTCGAACTATTTTTCAACATAGTTTTCAACATGAACAGTTTGCATGTTGTCCACATCCCTCTAAATAATTTTCCTAACAAGTAGCCAGGACTGTTTTACTGAAAGTTTGAGTGATTTCCTTACAGAGAATACCGCATTCAAAATTGGATTCAATAATATTAGAATTAAGTACACCCTTCTTATTACAATACTTTTTTTTCTGCTTTCATACACAATAGGTTTGCCTTTTTCGAACTTAGCTTCATTGTCTACATTATTCTTTACATCACCCTGGAAGTTAGTACACACTGTGGAATCTCAAATGTAAATGTACAAGTTAAAGGACAGACCTACATAGTATTATCAGTACAAAGAGAGTTACACTTCATATCCAGAACAAATTAAAAAAGAGAAAAACACATATATTTGAAAGCCATTGTATTGCTCAACACCACTTACAATAAATACTAATGGACACGTTAGACAATGTCCTGACACTACAACAGCTGATATTGATTTGTGTTTTTGCCCTATATTTATCAATAAAATTCAATATGTAGTACTCACAGTACCTACTTTACACTATAAAAAATTAATATGCACAGTAACAGAAGGACAAAAATACATTCTTATGTAAGATACCTGAAAAATGAAGCTGTTTCTCCAAATTTGTTGAGTGAAATAATGCACTATAATTATCAGACTTCTGGAAAGAAGAATAGAAAAAGAGTTCAGCTCCTGCACGTGTTTACCACCCAGAGATAAACTCAAATGTAAAAAGTTGTGCATGGGGTATATATATTTCTAGCCTTTATCCTATCAGTCATTCCTAAACCAGCAAGTTATAACAAGTTTGCTGGGAACGCTTATGACTGGTTGAACATAATGCTTCCTCTCTGTACATACTAATGTATTTGCAGAGCCACCACGAATTCCCAGCTACAAGCTTCACCATTTAAAACTTACCTGATGGGATTTGCAGAGCCATTGCGGCGCTCAGCATGGTCCGCGTATAACTTTAAAATGGATCATTGAATCCAAAAACCACCATTAAAAGTAGTACAACACTAAGTGAAAAGAAGGCAGTTGTTATTTTTTCTGTTCCCTCTCTTCCTGTCCATAAGACACTATCATACTGTTATATTTATTTTCATTTTAATATAATTGCGAACTCTGCCTAACATATTTTCCTATTGGCCTTTCAACAGGCCTAGTTTAAATGGCAACAAATCTGAAAATCTTTAGAACCAAGCTTCAGGTGAAAAGTTCATAAAGTTTAGACTGCTCCTTAAATCTGAAAACGAATGTCATTAAACATCACCCAGTAAAGTGAAAAAGTGTAAACCTATTACAGGAAGTGGAACCGACAGTTTTTCCTATCTTCCAATCAGAGTAAACAATTCAGATAGCAGTTAATGAGTACTTAAACTAGCAATACAAGCTCAGCCAACCACCAGCTTTGCTAGTTTTTTTCTTATTTCTATTCACTCTCTATTGGCTCTCAAGGAAATTCTTATTTCACTACTGACTCCTCCTATGTCCAGTTCCTACGTAGCAGCATCATTGTTAGAGTGTGGTTTGTGGGGCACAGCTTTATCTTTTGGGCCAGAAAATATGTAAAAAATTATGAAATTGACAAAGATCTTGAATTTCACCAAGTGAACATCACTTGGATTGGCCAGTGAGGTATGAAATGGCATCAAGAGTATTTTGGATTGCAAGCACCCAGACCATCTGACTCTGCACTATGGCGGAACAATCAGGGCAGAATCACAGGGTTTGACTTGAAATCCAAATGAAGGAAGCATTGGCACAGCTGATGGCTTTCTTTCCTCACACTGCCTTTGTATATTCCAACATATGTCAAAGCCAGAAGTGGCAGTGGTCCTCTGATTTTTGCCCAAGGATTGAGAAATATATGAGACATGGCGATAAAACAATGTCAGCACTTCGCTGCGACCATCAGATGGACTCTATGTGCCACAATAATATCTGCTTTGACATTCCTGAAGTGTTAAAAAAGGACAGCATCCATTTCACAGCAGAAGGGAACACGATCTTCCTTAACAACATCAAGAAATGTATACAGATCTGTCTTTAAGTGCACAAAACACACTATAAACACAAAGACTATTTTCAGAGCACCCAAAGAACAAATGGAGAAACACCTTTTTTTTAAATTGTCCATTGCATTTACCTGATTCACATTCATGAATCCACCGCGATACTAGGTGCTATATTAACCATGGATAACCATGGTACCAGCTAAATAAACTACTGCAGTGGATCTGTGGATCCACTAAAAATTATTAAAATAATGATTGTATCTCAGGCATGTCTGCAGCAATCTGTTAATGTATGTGTGTGTCTCTGTGTGTGCCTTTGTGGGGTTGTGTGGATGAGTGTGTGTAAGTGAGAGTTTGGAGCTCTCTACATGTGTGTGTGTGTGTGTGTGTGTGTGTGTGTGGGTGTGTGTGTGTGTGTGTGTGTGAGTGTGTATGTGACTGTGTCAAGTTCTGTATGTCTGTGTTTGTCGGAGTGTGCGGTTGTGTGGGTGTGTGTGTTGCTTTGTGTATACAAGATCATGTGGCTATGTGTGTCACTGTGTGTGTGTGTATTTCAAGGGTGAGCATAAGTATTAGACCTGGCATCTTTGCTTCCTCTTCTTTTTGCTTTCTGACCCCCTGGTTTTGATTCTGTTTTTACTGTTTTGCGCCCTTTCTCACTGCTGTTCAGTGTTAAAGTGCAAGAGCCCTGTTAGACCTGGCACCTTGGCGTGAGTCTCCCTTCCACTTTTTGCTGATGTGCCTCAGATGTTTTTGCTGGTGTTCGATGCTCAGGGCACTGCGCCACGGCCAACCCATGCCGCAGTACAAGCGCTCCCTATGTAAAGTGTATCCATAATTGATTTCCATATTTGGCTTATTTGGCTTACTGTCAGTCCCCAGTAACGTGCACCAGGAGTGCCGGGGCTTGTAGATACAAATGCCGCTAGTGGGCCTGCAGCGCTGGTTGCGCCACCCACTGAAGCGGCCTCGTAAAAGATGTCTCGGGTCGGCCATTGCAGACCCTGCGTACAGTCTGGTATTGTCACGCTGACTGTGCAAGTGCCCACACTTGCCAGTCCCTAAAACCTTCCCTAACATTCATATCAGTCACCCCTATGGTAGGCCCACGGGCAGGGTGCATTGTAAGTGTAAGGTAGGACAAGCCTGAAGTGGATGGCATGTCCTAGTAGTGAATTACCGCCTTTTTCGTTCTTCACTATTGAAGGGCTGCCTGTTCTCTTAGGCCAAGGTGAGCGGCTGAAACTATTACACGCTATAGTCCCGGCCGGCTCAGGGAACACAGTGGCATGTCGAGTTTGGTATGCCTGAACTCAGAATAATAAAATACTTCCTTTAGCAAGGTTTATTTTAATATCCTGTGTTTGCAACTGCTACTTTTAGAACGTTAGCATTTGCTCGCCTAACTATTTCAGCCCGCCTCTGCCAGGATGTGTATCTGCTGTCTGGGTTTGTGTGAGTGACAGGGCTGGGGGATTCCCGGGGACAGTTGGGGTGACCAGGTGGTAAATGGAGTGATTACACCAGGATGGGTGGGCGGAGTAGTCCTTGACTCTGAGTAGGGTTGTGCTCCACCACCACAATGCTGGCTCCACCTCCTGCGGAGCGTCTGATGTCCCTGCCCTGCACCCTGAAAGAAGACAGCAGCGTTGAACCAGGCTCCGGCCCCCTGGCCTGCCAAGTCAAAAGAAACCGAGTATAAAGGTAGGAGCCCTGCTCCTAGGAAATGAGATCCAGTTTTGACCACGACGAACCTCTGCCCGACTAGAAGGACCAAGAGAAGATGAGGAGAAGGAATCCTGCAGTGCTGCCTTGCTGCGGACGGAGAGGAAAAGACCAGAAAGGACTTTGAAGACTTGAGCCTGAAATTATCTCCAAGGGCTTGATCACGAGCTTGCCCCCTGAACGGAACCCCAGGACCATTGGGGTCTATCCTGCCAGTGCCTGTTTGCTGTTGGGCCTTTAGTTCTAATTCCCTCGCCAGAGTTGTGACTCAGGTGCCTTTGCCCTCCAAGGTCGTGACAGCTCGGAGCCTGGTCGCCCCGCCGCAGAGAGCCCCGCTCAAGCTTGAGTCGCTCTCCGCTTCAGTGCCGGGCCGCCTGCTCTCCTGTCACCTTGCCTGCTACAGAGCACGCTGTGCGCCTCTCATCTTCTCTCGCCGGAATCTGCATGGAGCGCATCTGATAGCCACGGACGGTCCATACGTCGTAACGTACCCGACTGTCTCGCTGTGCCCTCCTGCATACCAAGGCCGGGCCGCACCTCAAGAAGGTCTTCCGTACGGTGGTACCGAAGGCCCGGTCCTGCACCCGTCTGCCCGAGAATGCGACACTCCACACAGATCCACTGGTACGAACTGGTGTGCTAAGAAGTAGTACGCCCCGCGGGCCAGAACGGCACCTCGCCCCGTGAGCTGCATCAGATCCCGGATCACCACAACCCTCCACACCGTCCCGCTCACCCGCCTCGCACCTCGAGGGGTCTCCGAGCCGGATAGATCCTCTGGAGAACCATTGGCCTCGTCCAGGGTCCGCCCTCACCAGTAGCCGCACCTGAAACGCCTCGGACACTCATCGCAAGGTACATTGGAACTCTATCCCGAGTTCGCATCGGATCCAGGGTCCGCAATGTTTGTTTTCCCTGTCATCATACCTTGCTAACCAAGAACACTTACGAACAATTGCCTATTTAAATCTGGTGGCCTTCATTTGCTAAACGTTATATGGTCTTGTGATAAATCTGCATATATTTTTACATAAAGTCGACGTATTTTTGATACAATCCTGCGACTGGTGTCCATTTGTGGTGGGTCAGTGGGTTTCCTATATGTGATCATAAATGCTTAACTAACTATCGCCCTGAAGATTAGCCTTGTATGCTCGCGCCACACTACCTAGAGGGTGAGCAAGGGTTATTTCTAAAGGAGTAGTTCTCTTACCCTGACTAGAGGAGAGGGTCCCTGTTTGTCACAAGTGCATACCTGTGCCAACCAGAGACCTCCGAGTCTAACAAGCCCCTATTGTAAATTGCATTATGGATTGGTGTTTGCATGATTGTCATATTTGATTTACTCCTTTTCCCTGCGTTGTAACAACGGATACCATTCCCTAATAAGGTGCATTGAGAGTCCCAGGGCCTGCATCGCTGATTGTGCCTCCCACTCAAGCAGCCTTTCAAAGGGTTCTCACACTTGCCACTGCAGTGTCTCTGCGCCGTTTCTAGTGCCATGTCAACTTTAAAAGTGCCCTAACCTTCCCTTTTATTACATGTCAGTCACCCCTAAGCTAGGCTTAAGGTACCCATATGGGCAGGGTGCAGTGTATTTGAAAGGTAGGACATGTACTGGTGTGTGTGGCATGTCCCGATAATGAAATACAGTATATTTCGTTTTTCACTATTAGAAGGCTATCTGTCCCAAAGGATAGAATGGGAAGTACTGAGTAATCTTTTACAAGTATATATTCTCATTGGGATAAGATAGAGAAATGGAGTTTAGTATGCCTGAACTCATAATGTAGAAATGCATCTTTTAGTATAGATAAATTTTATGTTCAGTGTTTGAAAATACCACTTTTAGACAGTAGGTGTTTTCTTGCTTAGCCATCCATTATGTGCCTCCGCTTGGTTGTGGATTGACTGTCTGGCTTTGGAGTGAATGGGGATGGGAATGTGCATCCTCTTCAGACAACCACTGGGGGGATTGAGGTGTGTACTGCTTTCCTGGATGAGTCAGAGCTGAGATAAATGGACCTGGGCTGCATTTAAAGTAGTGGGAGAATATTTTCTTGCACGTCAATGGGCATGGTCTTCCTTGGACAATGCTGTCTCCACCTCCTGCTAGGAAGCTGGGCCGGAGCAGACCAAACTGGTTTGGATGGAGCACAGACACTCTCTGTTCTAGAGGACAAAGATAAACTAAGTAAAATATTGGGGCACAAACCCCAGAACTCATTTGGATCAAGAAACCTGCCAAAAAGAAGAGCTGGAAGAACTGCCAGGAGGAGTACTGCCCCTTTGCTCTGTTGTTGCTTTGCTGGGTTGGCCTGCTGTCACTGCTTCTGCCTTGGGCAGTGAAAGGACTGGACTGAACTTTCTTCACTTGTCGCTGAGTACCTCCAAGGGCTTGAAATAGAGCTTGCATGATGTTCATGAAGCCTCAGAGACAGCAAAGACTTAACTTACCTCTGGGTACTGCCTCTGGGAAAGTGGGTTTAAGTTGCCACAAAGGGGAAAGCAGCCAATACCGTCATTAACACCACTGCTGGCTCTGTATCCTGAAGGCACCGTAGAAGGCAATGTTGCACTTCGCACCGCAACCCTGGTCTCACTTACGACTGCTGCCACCACCGAGCTTCTGCTTGCACCGCGAACTGTGGGCACCGCACTGCCTTGCTTCACTCTGCCATCCTGGTCTCACTGAAGACGTCACTGCCTGCTGACCTAGACACCTGTGACTGCACCGTGGTTTGGAGGCACCGCTCATAGGTCACACAACACACCGCCCCATCCCACACCACAGCCTGGGCTGACTGAATCCAGCTCCCGTCAACCAGAATTGCTGCTTGCACTGTGACCTGTCAGCACCGCAACGAGCACCGCATAATTTCACATCACAGCCCTGATCTTACCAATGTCGCTGGCCAACCGTCACAAGCCAATGCCCGCACCACAAATTGAGGGCACAACATTCCGCATCACTGTGCCTCACATTGCAACTGTGACAGGTGCCGCGACCAGCCCGCACCAACACGGTCAGCCGGAACTAAAGGTACTGTTTACGAGTCTACTGATGCTGCTCTGCCTGACGTGGTCAGCTGGAACTGTTGGATTATGTTGTTTTCAGCACCACGATAGCCCAGGACAAAGCTACCGGCTTTAACCCCTTGGGCGTGGGCGCAATTCTGCGCCTGTGTGGCACATTCCGATTGCGGTTGTGGTATTGGGTTCTCCAGACCTACATGCTCTGCAAAAACTCCATAATACCGTAACATAGAGATTGGCACGGAAACTGGAAAATGCAAAAGACAAGTTTATTAAGACCCCATGGGGTGGTGGTACATTCCTACAGTACCCTTTGGCAATGCAAGAAGTATCACACCGAACATCGGTGCGTGACCTCTTTTATACAGTTGTACAGTAATAAAAAGATGGGCGGAACACATTTGCTCAGTTCAGGTACATATAAGGACATTTCTGGAACACAGCCAACTCATGGGAGGGGTTTTAGCACCACTGGTCAGTTTGGGGCACATTCCTAAGAGATGACCATCCACTAATACAAAGGGTATGACTACGCATGTGCAAGCTTGACCAGTACTAAAAATAGCCTGTTGCTGGGCAAGTTAGATGGTCATTGGTACAGAGGAAGGACAAAAGGGCATGCTGACCACGAGGCAGCATGTTCATGTAAATGGCGGCCAGAAATACAAGATGGCCTCCGAAAACATAGTCAAGATAAGAAGAAATTTGTGTAGCTGAGCTAAACGCTAACCTGATTTCCGTCAAATTACGACAGACGACCCTTTTAGCGTTTAGCTGAAGCTACCTCATAGTGGACGTAATCAGGATATTCATCGTCAATATTAATTAACATAATATTCGTTATTTCTCTATTAATCATTTGCTCATTCTTAACAATAACTCATTTGGATGGAATACAAGCAGTAAGACACATAGAACATAACATAGGGCCACATTGAATACATAGTCAGAGGAAGAAGAGTATCCCAATTATTATACATAGAATAGTTAACAGTTTCCAACCCCAAGTGCTGAGCAAAGTCCAGAACCAATTTGAAAATGTCCATGTACAGTTTTCAGGATGTATTTCAGCAGCTATTTTATGTAATTTAGAGATAGCATCATACACAGAAGGTGAGTTATCAGGGACGTACATGCAACAACTACTTCCGATAATGCGGCATGCACCCCACACGATCAGCTAACACTACATCTAGAACCATGCAGTTCTGGAGCGTTACAATTCTGGTAATTTGAAGTTCCTCAGTTAAATTCCCTAAGGCAAAAACTGTCTCATTAGCAACAGCTTCCACAACACGTGTCAGTCGTCTTATTTTTCTACTATTTTGTGCAGCACCAACAAATGAAAAGAGGCCTAAATTGAAATCAACATATTGCTGCAAAGAGGTGTCTGTTTGATCGATGTCATCAATTGCTAATGTTCTCTTCACTCTATTTAGTATAAAATCATGGTATAACACAAAGTCATTATGATACATAGGTGGGGCAAAAAATACAGGGAGTAATACAAAAGATATGTAACATGTTCCTAACCACCCAATAGGTAGACGATGAAATCCTTTATTTCCACAAATGAAGTAAGTATTTTGTGAGGCTACAAAGGCAATACCATTTGCCGTGTCAAAGGTGAGAGTAGTATTACATTCACTTCTCCCTACCGGGATAGTACCTTTATTTCGGACACATAAATCAGCTTTGGTATCAATAACAGTGATCATGTGCAAACTAGTCATATTTACATTTCGCTGATTTGTGTAAACTCGAGGCGATGATACATTATCTGGTCGGTATTCTTCCCACTCGAATTTAGTTCCTTATGCTTGCGGGTGTCCATCTCTGTCATTATAACAGACTTTATTTAGTCGGAAAAGCAGTCCACCTTTAGTTGGCCATCTCAAAGTAAACAGAAGAGTGTACCAAGCGTTACAAGAACCATTATGGGAGAACGGAAGAGGAATAAGCGGAGTGCCTCCTTTCTTTTGGTGTCCAGGCAACATTCCACATACCCAACAGTTTGAAGTGTTCGTCATATTATGGGTATGATGCAGAATTTGAATGAAACTGTTATTAAAATAAGTCTGTCTATGTCTTTCTTCATGATAATGCAAAGTGAAATGAAAATGTTCAGATGGAATTGGAGTAGTAGGCAATAAATATTCTCTTGCCGGAACCAATCGTTTTACACCCCAAGCTATTACTGCTATTACCACTATGGTCAAAACAAAAAGCACTGCACCAAGAATTCTCTTGTTTCTTATCGTAGTAGGTGCCATAGTTCAAAGCACAAATGTCTCAAAATAAAACAACTAAAAAATAAAAATATGACTGCTGAGCTCTGAGGTAACCGCTGGTTTCTTCTCAGAGATTCAAGACGGGTGTCGCTACACTTGGCAGAACTGATCCCCACCCTTGATATTCTCGGTTTCCGTTTTCACAAACCTCAGAGCGGTAACTCAACCAGTCTCGCACAAAACAACTTCTTTCCGTGGCCGTAGATTGTATCTTTCTCCACCAGAAACAGTGTGGTCCGGGAAGGCTCCCTCCGATTCAGTAGACGTAGTAGCTGGGCTCTTCTCTGCGTCAAAGATGTCTCGATAATCAGACAGCACAGCGGGATTCACCAGATCCGGAGAGACACGACGACAATGAGTAGAATGCACCCACCGCTTCTTATTCGTGACTCGTACAGCCGTTCGAGTCGCCAGCAGCACTTGCTCAGGGCCACGCCACCTCGGTTCCAGGTTGCTAGTTCTCTCAAATGTTCGGATCATGACATGGTCGCCAGGACGAAGATTGTGAGCCTCTCCAATGGAATGGTCGGGGAGCGCTTCTCGAACCTGTTGATGAATAGAAAGTAAATCATTTGTTAATCGTGCCAAATAATCGTTCATCATTATACAAGGCACATCATGTAGCAACCGAGGCTTAGGAACTCCCCATATATTCATAGGTCTTCCAAACACCACTTCATAAGGTGTGAGGCCAGTTCGGGAATGTGGTACTGATCTAATAGATAACAGTGCTAGAGGCAGGGCATCCGGCCATTTCAAAGACGTAGATGCCACGATCTTTGCTAGCTTCAACTTCAGAGTAGCATTATACCTTTCTACCAGACCTGCTGACTGCGGATGGAATACAGCGTGAAACTTTTGCTGAATCCCCAATCCTTTCAGGACGTACTCCACTATTTTCCAGACAAAATGAGGACCATTGTCACTCCACAAAAATTTACAAACACCATAGCGCTGGAAGTACTCCTTGAGCAGAACCTTAGCGGTCGTTAATGCCGTATAATCCTTCGTGGGGAAGGCCTCAATCCATTTACTGAAAGCACACACCACCACTAAGACATACGTAAGGTTATTGCAACGCTCAAGCTGGATGTAATCCATTTGCAGTACTTCAAATGGTGCAGTAGGTGGAACAAACCCTCCTTTCGGAGTATAAGTCCCTTTTGCAGGATTGTACTGTAAACATATCAGACAGGTCTGTACTACTCTTTTGGCCGTACTGGCAATCTCAGGATGCTCCCAAACTCGTGTAAGCAATTTAGTAATTGCGAGAGCTCCAACATGTGCCAATCCATGTGTCATTTGAACCATTGCTTGCAAGTAAGCTTCAGGCAATTTCCATCTCTCCATATCCTTGCTCCTCCAGCAACCCTCATCACCCAACACTCCCTCCTTTGCCCAGGTTGCGAGCTCTGCTTCGGACGCTGCTTTCTGAATGTCTAAAATCTCCTCTCTAGCATAATGCCATCGCTCAGCCTGTGATTTCACCACATATATTGGCGAAACATTAGATAACATAGCAGTTTCCCTCGCTATACGATCCGCGAAAGCATTTCCTTGTCCTAATTTGTCTGTCACTTTCTTATGTGCACTGCATTTGATTATTGCTACTTTCTTTGGATGTAATAGCGCATTCAGAAGATCACGTACTAATTCTCCATGCATAATGTGCACTCCGTGTGAAGTCAAAAATCCTCGCTCCCTCCAGAGTAGGCCAAAATCATGCGCTACTCCAAAGGCATACCGGCTATCAGTGTAGATGTTCACACATAAACCAGCACTTAATTCACATGCTTTCGTTAAAGCTATCAATTCAGCTGCTTGGGCTGATTTCTGTGGTATTCGTGCTGTTTCTACCACTGTCTTAAGTGTCGTGATCGCATATGCTGCAGAAGTTGTACCATCTGGCAGCCTTAGACACAATCCATCAACCCACAGTTCCCCATCTACATCTGGAAGTGGCGTATCCTGTAAATCGATACGACCCTTTGTTTGTTCTTCAGTCAGGAAAACACAATCATGGTGTTCTTCCTCCTGGGTCTCACTAACTGGATACGGCAATAAAGTAGCAGGGTTCAAAGTGGCACATCTCTTCAGTGTAATATGTGGCGCCAACAGTGTTAGCTCATATCCTGTTAAACGTGCACTAGTTAGATACTGGGTTTTCATTTGGTTTAGCAGAGCGTCTACCGCATGGGGAACTAACACCAACAGTTTGTGTGACAAAACTATTCCCTCACTCTGTCGTATAGCCACTGCTGTCGCTGCAACTGCTCGAAAACACCCAGGTAATCCTCATGCTACAGGAGCGAGTACTGCTGAAAAGTACGCACAAGGTCTCTGTTTATCCCCGTGTGTCTGTGCTAAGACTGACAATGCACACCCATCTTTCTCGTGTACGTATAATGTAAAAATCTTTGTATAATCTGGTGTACCTAGCACTGGTGCAGAACACAGGGCTTGTCTCAATTGTTCGAAGGCATTCTGACATTCATCTGTCCATTCAAGGGGGATCGGTGTAGATTTGGACAACAATGCTAACAAAGGTTTTATAATGTGTGAGAACCCCATTATCCACTGCCTACAAAAAGACGTTAACCCTATGAACGCACGAACATCTTTCTGAGTGCGAGGGACTGGTGTATCTAAAATTGCTTGAATTCGATCAGATGTCAATGCACGCCCCTCCTTAGACAAAAGATGACCGAGGTAGGTCACCTTTGGTCTACAGTATTGTAACTTTTTCCTGGAAACCTTGTGATTATTCTGAGCAAGAAAAGAAAGCAAAGCAAGACTACTCTCTTCACATTGCTCCTGCGTGTCTGCTGCAAGCAAAATGTCATCAACATATTGAATGAGAGCCACTCCTGACTGTAAATCAAAAGAATCAAGCTGTCTTTTCAAGGCCTGGCTATAAATGCTAGGGCTTTCAGTGTAGCCTTGAGGAACTCGACAACATCTATATGATTTATTATTTAATGTGAAACCAAACAAGTATCTGCTATCAGGATGGATGGGGATCGAGAAGAAAGCGTTCTTCAAATCGATAACAGTAAAGGTAGTGGCTGTGGGCGGAATCAAAGTAAGTAAGGTGGTAATATCAGACACCACTGGACACTGCGGCACTACTATCTTATTAATTTCCCTCAAATCAATGATAAAACAATAGATTTTAGTGTCTGTATCTTTCTTTAAAATCGGAAGAATAGGACTATTACAAACATTGTAGGGGACTTCTTCCACCACACCTGCAATAATCAAGTCATGTACAATATGCATTAAAGCATTTCACCTTCCCTGGAGATTTTGTACTGCGGTACACGAGGCAGAGACGCTCCCTCCTTTACAGTGATCTGTATAGGAGGGATAATCATCTGTCCCACATCTGTGTCCGAAGTAGCCCATAACGTTTGTGGAAGAAAGGCTAACGCCTCGGTCTCTTGCATGAGGCACAATCTCACTACATCTGGGTAATTCTCATTCAAAATAACCTGCACCCCTTCAGGAGCACAGCGTATAGTTGCTCGAAAATATTTAAGCATATCCAGCCCCATGATATTATCTCGAGTGTTTGGTGACAACAAAAACGGGCATGGGGCAGCAAAGTTATCAATGTGAAATGTAATGGGTTGTGATAATGGGCTAAGAGAGGGTGTTCCATCAAACCCTATTGATGTAATTATTTCGCCAGACAGGGGAGCCCTTGGAACCAAGTGTTTGGACAGAGCACTGCGAGTAGCTACTGTATCAACCAGAAACTGATCAGTAGAACCCAAAACATGCGCGGATACATATGGACCCCTTTGATCTACTGGTACTTCAACCGATTCCACACCCCATCCTACGCAATCCTATGCATGCACAGAATCCTGGTGCTCAGTAAACTCACCCTCAACTATCTGATACTGATTCCGTCGATCAAAAGTATTATAATCAGCCTGACCACGACCCTTTGCTTCAAACCTGCCACGATCATTCGCTCCACCCCTCGGTCCTGAATAACTGTTCCGTGTCCTTCCACTTCTTCGACCACGCTGATTAGGTTGTTCTCGCAGCACCGGACAGTCTGAACCCAATGTCCAAACTGTTTACAGTATGCACACTGGTCCTCAGAAATGTCGGTACGAACAGAAGACGCACCATATGATCCACGCCTACCCCTATCATTCCCTCTCATCTGGGTCGCGTGAACCTGAGCTAGCATCACCTTCGTCTTTAACTCCTTCGCTTTCTTATCACTACTTTCCTTAGCCTCCATTTCCTGCCGTTCGTAATACTGAGCCATAGTCAATAAAGAAGCAGGGGTTGCTGTGGTCCAAGAGCTTTCACTAGCCTTTAAACGTTTCGCAATCTCCGGTAGGAGATTAGCCACATACTTGTCAACGAACAAATGCCTGCCCGTGTCCTCTGTTAATAATTGTCCACTGTAATCATGGAATGCTTCCTCAAAACGTGAAAAGAAGTCGGAAACAGATTCATCCGGTTTCTGTTTGCAAGAAGCTAACATAGTCCAATCAACCTTCTTAGGGGGAACAAGCGTTTTCAATTTATTCAAAATAGCTCCTGGGAGATCTAAAATTAATTGACACGGCTTACACGCGGGTTTCCTATCTAAATCAGCTTGGACTAGGTCTTTCCAATCTGCACCCAAAATCACTCGATCATCAAACTTACGAATCGCTCTCCACATATCAGGAGGTAATATTAACCCAAAGAAAAGATCAATATCAACTAATGTCATAACACACGAAGAAATAGCCCCTTCCACTCCTTCATAGAAAGCTGCTGGATTTTTACGGGGTTCAGGCAAAGCGGTCTTAAGTGCCACAACATCTGTTCCATTCCACGGCGTGTAAACCCAATTATATATAAAATAACCCTTTGCATCCACAGACATTTTATCATCATCTGTACCTTTCCCCTTAGGGGGAACATATAAAGGTGCAGCTTCTCGCATAGGCATAATGTGAACTGTAGAACTCTTATCTGCTCCAAAGATAGGACACTCTTTAGATATCTCTGTCGATCCAAGCGTAGGCGCATCTGATGCTTTTTTCGCCTCCCGCAATCTTAGCGTCTCATCTTGTAGCCGGACCAACCGTTGGAAAAACGGATCCGCATCTGTAAGAACAAAAAGACCTTTACGCAAATTCTCACGACTAACTGATGCATCCTTAGGCTCCAGTTCAGTTGAATATTTTCTAAACCGTTCTACAACTTTGTCTCCAAAATGACTCAAGAAATACAACCGTTCTTTCTCAGACCACTTACGCATCTGATCATCATTTTCCGTTATAGTTTTAAGATTTAGTTTTCGAGCAAACCCCCGCAATTCCGCAGCCCGATCAACAATTAGCCTGGTACGACTATGCCCTTCATCATCTTCATCCGATCCCTCACACGGAGCCGTAGGTGAAACATACGGAGGCGGGCAACGGTCTAGCAATGAAAAATCATCAGATTCATTAGTAAGGACAGGATAAAGTGGACGTCGAATAGGAAATTGACCATTAATTTGCAAATTAAGTTCTTGTGCCTCCCTCTCTTTCTTTTCCTGCAACTCTTTTTCTTCCAGCTGTAAAGCTTTATCACGAGCAGTCTTTCGCTGCTCTTTATCCGCCAAGGCTTATTCATGCTTCATTCGCTCACGCACCGCTTTCTCCCACATACGTACACAATCAAACATATCCTGTCTAGACCTGCGCTGAAACAAACATTGCTCCACATACTGAACCTTTCGTAAATCAAACGACCCATGTAGTGGCCATTGTAATTCATGATCAGATTTTGTATATTTGTGCCACAATGTACTATACATAATAGGGGGAAGGCCGAATTTAATGTACATTTCGCGATTAGGTGTCCCCTCTGTGGGAGCCGGCTGAGATTCATTTAATCGATAATTGGTACCTTTTCCAAGACAAGACATTCCTCGGAGTGTGCTTAAAACAGGCATGTCAATATATCACGAAAATGCGATATTACATAAAATAGCACTTAATCTGTTCTACACATGGTGTGCCGTTCAAACAAATACAAAGTCAGAGAAATATCTCTACATTGCCTGCCTATGTGAGGTGCACTCCACATATGACTCAAATCATAGAACCAAATGTTAGCTGACTCAAAACAAATTCAAAAAGCCACAGTAAGCGTCCGTAGACTACCTTACCAATCACAAGCTTACCAAAATTCTCAAGTATCCAGATTCCAACTGCCAAGTTCTTTAATCGAAAAAGCCAAACAGGCACTGTACAGCAACCCAACCGATCAGGATCTCAGTCGAGGACTGGCGCCACCTGGAAGGTCAGATCAGAAGGAAAGGAAAAAACACCATAGGTGCCAAGACTCGGGTCACTCAGTGGCAGCGTACGCGTCCATGGCGAGTTTCCAATCCTTCGTCACGACCTCTCCTTCGGGCATCCGAGTGGCCGATGAGTCCCTTCGTGGTTGCCAATTTGTGGTATTGGGTTCTCCAGACCTACATACTCTGCAAAAACTCCTTAACACCGTAACATAGAGATTGGCACGGAAACTGGAAAATGCAAAAGACAAGTTTATTAAGACCCCATGGGGTGGTGGTACATTCCTACAGTACCCTTCGGCAATGCAAGAAGTATCACACCGAACATCGGTGCGCGACCTCTTTTATACAGTTGTACAGTAATAAAAAGATGGGCGGAACACATTTGCTCAGTTCAGGTACATATAAGGACATTTCTGGAACATAGCCAACTCATGGGAGGGGTTTTAGCACCACTGGTCAGTTTGGGGCACATTCCTAAGCGATGACTATCCACTAATACAGAGGGTTTGACTACTCATGTGCAAGCTTGACCAGTACTAAAAATAGCCTGTTGCTGGGCAAGTTAGATGGTCATTGGTACAGAGGAAGGACAAAAGGGCATGCTGACCACGAGGCAGCATGTTCATGTAAATGGCGGCCAGAAATACAAGATGGCCTCCGAAAACATAGTCAAGATAAGAAGAAATTCGTGTAGCTGAGCTAAACGCTAACCTGATTTCCATCAAATTACGACACTGTCATGACGGCCGGGAGCCGTCATCAGCACACGAGCACTGTGTGCCATGACGGCTCCCGGCCGTCATCAGCATGGAAGGAACTGCATTTTAAAGTCAATCTTGCAAAGTGTATATTCTTTACTACTGTATATTGGTCTTTTATCCTTTTGTTCTTCTTTGCACCAATAAATATAGTTTTTTTCGCCAAAACTGGTGTGGTGTCCTTTTGTAGTCTTTTCACTGTATTACTGTGTGATATGGGCAAATGCTTTACACATTGCCTCTGAGGTAAGCCTGACCACGTGTGCCAAGTTACCACAGGGGTCAGCAGGGTTTCTTTCAGTAGTTTATCCCCCTTATCCTGACTAGGGATAAGGGTCCCTACTTGGACAGGGTAACCACCTGCCAACTAGATACTCCCATTTCTAACAATGAGTCTCTGCGTTTTGTGGTTTTGTGTGTGTGGGGCTTAGTTTGTGTGTGTGTGTCTAACTGGTGCTCTGTGAATGTGTCTGTGAGTGTGCTAGGGGTGTAAATCTGTGTGTGTGGGGGTTTGTGTATGTGCATGTGTAACTGTGTGTATAAATGAGATTGTGTTAATGTGTTTGTTACTGAGGACCTGATTCACAAAGGGCCTCAGCACTCATTGGGGAGGCCCCACAGTAGTGGGGTAGTCTTTGCGCTCAGGAATTTTCACTGGGGAAATTCTGCCCTGAGTGCAGATGCTCCCCAATGAGTACACCCTTTGTGAATCAGGCCTTGAGTGTCTGTTTTGAGAGTGTCAGTCGCTGGGGGTGTCGTGGTGTAAGTGTGTAGGTGAGTATGAGTGTGTCGGTGGTGTATGTGTGTCTGTGTGTGAATGTGAGTATGTGGGGTTGTATCATTGTCTGTGTGACTACATGATTGGGATTGTAAGAGTTGGTGTGACAATGTGTGTGCAGTCGCTGAGTGTGTGTGGGGGTAGTAGTGAGTGTGAGTGTGAGTGTGTCAGGGTCTTGTGTGGGTGTATGTGTGTGGCATTGTATGGGTGTATGTCTTTGTGCCTCTCCAACCCCAGCTCCAGCATCAACGGCATCCCACCATCGCAAGACCTGTGCGACTCCCTTGCCACCTTCTTCCATCGCAACATCACAGACACCACAACAGCTTCAACAACCAGACCTTCCCGACAGCCACCAACACCTCAGACCCCATGGCCACCACCCACATAGACCCCCTGCTCACCTGGACCAACATAAACGATGACGACACCATCAAAATCATGAACACCATCCACTCCGGCTCATCGTCAGACCCATGCCCATACCACATCTTCAACAAAGCTAGAGCCACCCTCGCACACCATCTCTGCAAGGCCATCAACATCTCCTTTGAGACCACAACCTTCCCAGAGAACTGGAAGCATGCGGAGATCAACGCCTTACTCAAGAGAGCCAAGGCGGATCTGAGGGACCTCAAGAACTTCCGGCCCATCTCCCTGCTCCCGTTCCCGGTGAAGGTCATGGAGAGGACCGTCAACAGACAACTGACCCACTACCTCGAGGAGAACAACATCCTGGACCCGTCCCAGTCCGGATTCCGCTGCAACCACAGTACCGAAACTGCCTTTATCGTCGCCACCGATGACATCAGGGCCCTGCTGGACAACGGCAAAACCACGGCCCTCATATTCCTGGGCCTATCAGCTGCCTTTGACACTGTCTGCCATCGCACCCTACACACAGACCTCCACAATGCAGGGATCCGAGACAAGCCCTGGAATGGACCCCCTCCTTCCTCCCCAGCAGAACCCAGAGCACAGCCTTTCCTCCTTCCGTTCTGAAGCCTCCGAGATCATCAGCGGCATACCCAAAGGATCATCCCTCAGCCTGACATTGTTCAACGTCTACATGGCATCGTTCGCCCATGTTGCCCGACTGCACATCCTCAACATCATCTCCTACGCCAACGACACCCAGCAGATCCTCTCCCTCACCAAGGAGCCCCTCACAGCCACAACCAACCTCCACGAAGGAATGAAAGCTGTCGCAGAGTGGATGAAGAACAGCAGTCTGAAGATGACTCAAACTTCTCCATGACCAAGCAAGTCAATGCCGTCTTGTCCTTCTACTTCAACACCCTCCGCATGCTCCGCAAGATCTACAGGTGAATCCCCACTGAAACAAGAAGAACGGTCACCCAGGCCTTCGTGAACAGCAGACGACTGGACTACGGAAACGCCTTCTACGCAGGAGCCTCGGCCAAACTCCTGAAACGACTACAACGCATACAGAATGCCTCTGCATGCCTGATCCTCGACATCCCTCACCACAGCCACATCACTCTCCACCGAAGAGACCTACACTGGCTTCCCGTCAACAAGAGGATCACCTTCAATCGCACACAAAGCACGCCACAACACCTGACTGGCATACCTCAACAGCCGACTCACCTTCTACACCCCGAACCGCCAGCTCCTCTCCCCCGACCTCGCCACCGTCCCCCGCATCCGAAGACCGACCAACGGTGACAGAAAATCTACTTGGAAGGAATATGGAGGAAAAATTATATGATGTGAAACATAGAACTATAGAGAAATATAATGGTATGTATTGTGTCATGTGACATTGAATTTTCTGATTGCCTCTATCAACTATGGCCACACACATATTTATAGATATATTGTGTGGAAAATGCACCATTTTGCTACTGATTTCTCAAAATAATCCTATAGCGGGGATATCTGCAACTCTTCTGGACCAGGGCCAGACTAGAAACAACAATCAGCTGTTGCAAATAATTCCAACCATCATCTACACTTAATGAGACCACAATCTGAATGGGGCAAAGGGGCATTTATGGTTGGATCACGGCAACCCATCCAGTTATGTAAGGAGCCGTCTAAACTTCTGGGAAAAATAACCAGTGCTTCTTTCTTCTGTCGACGGCTAGACTTGAATTGTAGACATGAAGGTAATGCACTATTTATTTCACAATAGCGATATCAAAGTCCAAGGCTATTTAGCAAATGTAAGAAAAAGCATGCCATAAGAATATCCTGTATTTATCTAAATTTCCATCTGGGGCAACCCCATCATACAGGATGAAGCCACATATGCTTGGTTGGCCCTTTTGCTGCAATTTAGGTTAGTTAGAGCACTACATCACATTCATAGATCATCAGTGGCAGCTGGTGAAGATTATGAGTCACGGGGCTGGGCTGGGGGGAGGGAGAGGTGGCCGGTTGAGGGTTCACATTACGGGCCACCACATTTTTCTATTTTTTCGGATCTCTATCTGTACTTGATGCCACGAGGTTATGGAACATGAAATGATGATTGATTCAGCTCTCTTGTCATTTAAACCACTAAAGTGCTGACTGTACACATGCTTCACCATAGTCCTCATTAATTTCATCCCGTAGCACTTAACCAAATACTTCCCAAAAGCTGGACCAGGCTGCCACATCCCTGGGGTAACACAACACGTTCATCTGTCTTGACTAAGCACCATTCTGCCCCTCAGCGCCTCGATATATCCCTCGCCTGCATGCACATACAAATGTCAGGGCTCATTGCAAACTTTCAGTGCCTAGTTGGCACTGAAGGTTCGCAATGGGCCCTGACAGTGTCTGGGTGTTATCAATTCATGGTGCTGTTTGGCGCCCTTTCTGATTCGCACGTACTTCAAGCTACATCAAAACTGCAGAAAAATGAACAAAGGGCCCGATTCACAGAACTAACTTAAGACAAAATCCTAAACTTACTACTTTTGGTATTCACAGAAGTTAGGATTTTGTCTTAAGACAGACTTAAGACAGACTTACGTTAGGATTCTGTCTTAAGTCTGTCTTAAGACAAAATCCTAACTTCTGTGAATACCAAAAGTAGTAAGTTTAGGATTTTGTCTTAAGTTAGTTCTGTGAATCGGGCCCACAATGTGTAATCAAATCCTTACCATGAAGAAAGAAAAATAGATACCCACTTACTGGTTGATTTGTACAATGTTAATTAAACCAGAAAACCTGGGTAAATCACAGCTTCCCTGCTTACATTGCATAATCTTAAGCAAATATTTTATTTCACCAAAACTCCTTTTTTATCATTATTGTGAATGAAATCACTCTCAAATACTAGTTCAGAATACCTACTGTACAAAAAGCTATTGTGATTGATTTAATATACTGTAATGTTGCTCTATATTAATCTAGGCCACGTACAGGCTTTACATGACAACTGTTGTGCCTTATATTTCATTGATGGTTCATGTTAAAATTAAACTATCACTTTGAATAAGTACTTCTAAGTGCAGCCGTCACAGAAGCCCTACTTTTGGCTGGGCCAGCAGGTCCCAGAGGTTGGCTGCAGTCAGCTCTGTAAAAAGCTGACTGTTGATGAAGTAGCTGTCAAACTGTCTGCCCTCAAGCATACTGTGCGTGGCACACTTAGATGGTTTTTCTCTCTAATAACTCGCTTATATACCGGATAGCTCAGGGTGATAAAAAGACCATGCCCTTTGTCATAGTGCCCACAGTTATCAGGTTCGAACCCTGGTACGCTAGGCCGCTTATTATTATTATTGGTACACCTTTTTGTGAAGGTGAAGCATTGGCAATTATTTAAAGCCCTGTCCCACACATAACAGAGGAGCATGCGATCTATTTTTGCTGCAGTACTGATTTAAGCTCCAGAGCTGCATCAACTATTTTAATTAAGAAACAGAGGGGCATATTTACAACAGAATGGCGGAATGTGATGTTATGCCACAATTGGTAACGCCGCTTTTTGACATTCTGAAAATGCAGAGATACTCTGTATTTACAGTAATATGGTGCATCCCTGTCCCTTCTGCTGCCACTAAATGTAGCTGCCTAGCGTCAACGCAGGCACCCTTGATAGTGCAAGGGTGCCTGTATTGCAGGGAATGATAGTTCATGTGCAGGAAGGGGTCCCTTCCTGCACATGAGCAATCAATAATGCCGATTTGTCACATGGAAACTACAAAAACGAGGAGAAATTGATAATTTCTCCTTGTGGCGCCGGTTTAAGACCAGAATTTCCCTGGTCTTATTTTTGGTGCTGCCCCGTATTTATGACAGCCTTGTAAATAGGGGGGCAGCATCAAAAAATCAAGCAGTTTTCTGCAGCTAAAGTGTCCAGGCCAGAGGCCGGAGCAGGCGCAGGGATAAGAGCGGCGAGCTTAGCGTACGCCTCATCCAACCGCGCCGTTGCTCAAGAGGTACCATTGCCTGGTCTACCGCCCGATAGATCGAGTCGTCGACCGCTTGATAAAAGTCATCGTCCAAGGAGACGTCATTCAGAGGATCCTCCTCTGTATACTGGTCCGGCTCCCTCTGCATATTGAGGTAAATTAGGCTCGAAAGGGCAGAGAGGTCCGCTAAGGGGACCGGAATTGACCCCCAAAGGGCACTCTATGGTCTGGGGAGGTCCCAGCGATATGGGTGGCCAAAGGCACACAATTAACGGGACTAGCCCTTGGAAACGCTGCAGCCCTCAGATTTCAGGGGCGCCACCCAGCGAAGCGTTCCCACGCCGAACTCCGGTACAATTACGACCCGAAGGGTGTTCAAAGTCTCAGTACAACCCAAAGAGGGCGTCAGGGAAGCAAGGGGAAACCTAAATTGCGACCCGAAGGGTGTCAGAGCCGGGTGGCCGGGTACAGGCTACACGCTGGTGAAAAAAACCCGCGACAGAACACTCCAGAAAGCGTCTGACGGTGGTCCCGCAGCAGCCGAGACACTGACCCCTAGCGGCGAGATAACCGCACCGCACACTACTGGGCACCAGAATCGCGTGAAGAGCGCCGAAGCGTCCCGCGACCGAAAAAGGAATCTGTGAGGGAAAAACAAAACAAGCGCCTGACCCCAGGGGCAAAACGCTCAAGCCACAGAACCCACAAACCCAGGAGAGAAGGAAAAACCAACTTAACCTGCTGCTGAGCAGCGAAGAAAGAGGAAGAGGAAACGACAGCAGAGCATGATGGGAGCTGCCGGTGCATGGACACTGTGATAGGACTCATGTTCGATTTTGTTTTTTCCCCAATGTTCATGGGAAAAGTAGTTTGTTTATATATCTTTTCTTGCTGCTGTGGAAAATAAAGCGACAGAGAGAATGGCATAGAATTACATTAACCTATTCAATAATTTCTGGGTTTAGGCAAAGAGATAAAATAATTTGCCCAGATTTGCTTTTACTTCGCAAACACGAGACAGAGGGCTGAAACTTTTCATACACTCACCCCCAGTCACTGGGTTGAATCCATCATCATTCTTAGCTCAAGTTGCAACCTCAGTTCCGACACAGTTATATGCAAATCAGTCTTGACCCTGTGACTCATGGGAATAGTCCAGCCTGAACTACCAAGCCAGGTCTTCCCTGGCCCAAAAACAAGCATCCTTGGACTTATTTTGGGGTAACACCCCATATCAGCCAGGCTAGCTTCAATCCAGTGGCAAAGTGATCAAGGGACGCACGTCTGGGCATACCCTGCCAACTTAGGGTGAACACAGCATACACCAGGAGATGATGGACCGAGCGCTGAAACTTTTCAGACACTCACCCCCAGTCATATATCGGGGTAAAACCCATCATCCTTCTTTATCTCACTTAACCACCTCAGTACCGATTCAGCTATATGCAAATCAGTCTTGACCATGTGCCTCATGGGTACAGTCCAGTCCGAACTGCTAAGCCAGGTATTCCCTAAACTGGAAGCAAGCATCATGGGACCGGTTTTGGGGTAACACCCCTCATCAGCCAGGCTAGCTTGAATCGAGTGGCAATGTGAACAAGGGACCCATGTCCCTTGAACAAATTCTTCTAGGGGGGTGGTGGTAGTCGACAGAGACAACTTGCTCAGCTCCGCCCCCCCCCCAGCTATGCCACTTGGAATTTTAGTGAATGCCAACGTCATTGCAACAAAAAAACAGTGAGTGACACTGTGCAGCAGGTTGCCACCTCGGCCGCCAGCAAGACAAATAAAGGGTTTACAATGCTTTTCCTGAAAAAGAAGCAGTTTTTACCCTAACAAATTCTGTTTTTTTTTACATGCTCTGGGGTAAAGTGAAGGGGGTGGAGCCCCATCACCCTTGAAAAGAAACCGCTGCTGCACCAGCTGCCCCTGAAGGTGGTTTAACAGATTTGAAATGTTATTCATTATAAAAAACATTTCTTTGGCTATGTATTCGGTCATACTATTGGGCCTTCTGTGAAATACTAATACAGCAATCTCTACACCCATATCCTTCGATAAATGTTGATTAACCCCTTCAATCCTGCCATCGGCCAACAGCCGTCGTGAGCACTACCTCGGCCTGCGCAATAGAACGCCTGCAGCGCGGCGGATTTTGCATGGCGCTTAACGGGTTATTTAAAAAAAACATTTGTTGTAAACAACGCATCAAGAAAATTATAAAGGTTTGTTGGTGCTGGTGTGGATGCAGAATGGTGCTTGTCTGTGAAACAATTTATGAAATTGTCACTTTTTAACACATTTGCATTTGGCTCACTCCTTTGATGTTGAAGTATGGAAAGTTCCACAACCACACACAGCAACAGTGAACAGAAATGGAGAACTGGGGAGATCTATCTGTTTTTTTTCATAAGACATTAACTATAAGAATGTAAGTTATTGTTGATCAATGGTCCTATATCAATTCAATTCAATTCAATTCAAAATCTTTATTCGGATACAAGAATATATCCATAAAAGTACAGTCAAATAACGACATATCAAAAAGTTCTATAGCAATAGCGGAGCAATCTGCGTAAATCTCTACATTTTAATTTGCATTCTTGATCACGACACAAAGTTCAATGCTTCTTTCTCACTTTGGCTGGGACAGGGCCCCTGTGACTGTATCTGCTTTGATTAGCTTTTTTTTTAATAAACTGAGAGGCAGTAATCTTCATGTGTGTCAGATTGCACCACCTATCACCACTGCCCCATCTCCACAAACTATCTAATGTCCTCAGGGCCGGACTGTTCATAGCGGGCACCGGGCAATCCCCTAGTGCGCCGCACGGGTGGGGGCCGGTTTTGGGCCCCTAGGGGCCGTTTTTGTTACAAGGCTGTTTTTGCAGCATAGCTGCAAAAGCGGCCCTGTAGCAAAATCGTCCGAAAACCGGCCCCGGCAAAGAGCTCCGCGGTACCTCCAACCCCCCGAGCACTTTGCCAGGGCTGGTTGTGGTTCCCAGTCCGGCCCTGAATGTCCTCTATAATTAATGACTTTTACCCTTATTAGTGCCCTCCTCCTTGAAAACTCAAGAACATGGGTAAGGCATAACCTACTCTAGCCACGGACCAGTGGAAAAGGGTCACTTCCAGTCCACTACAACACCGAAAAAAAACTTTAGACTAAGTACAAAAAACAACCAGCAGTCAGTACCCGGATAATCAACGCGTGCATGACTACCCTCAATAAAGGTACAATGATCTGCAAAACAGCATCTGTGTTGCACGAGCCTTGTTTTTTTTAAAACCACTCTCCACCATGAAGGACTTTGGTACTGGGTTCACTGATAGAAAACAAAGCAACTCAAACTGAATGTGGCTGTGAGCAAGGTCAGCCATCATATGAGGGCACTTCTATCAGCTGCAGCATTAATGCCTTTCACTGATTTACTCTGTGTCACTAGCACTGGTATTCTACCATGAGACTGATGGTGGCTCTGTCGTCTTGACATACATCCTTCTACAACTCTGGCATTCTTTGGAATTCTAAATACATTCTGAAAAATCTAGAGATGTAGCTCAGCTGAAAAACGAGCAGATTTCGAGGACTTTAGGGGCATATTATCAAGCCCGATTTCGCCGCTTTATCTGGCATTTTTGTCCGAAAAGTGGCAAAATTAAATATTGCCCTATCATCAAGCACACACTAACGCTTGTTTCGTGTGACAGCCACCATTTTGAATACGCCTCGCATCGCATCTCTAATGAGATGCAAAGTAGGCGTTCCTCAACTAAATAAATGTCAATACCTCCCATAATCAGCTTTCTCCATATTTACAAGGAAGCCACAGACCAGCATTGCGGTAATGGGAATCGCGCTAAACTCCCCTTATCGCCTAATCTAACGTCTGCTGAAATCCGGACTTAGCAGTATGCCCTATGGGAGGTTGATTGTATGTTTACATCCACACTCCCATCTCAGCGGGCTGAACAGTTAACGCTTTTCGCTTATCTTTGTTTATGTGGTGATAAGGGGCTTTTCCGCCGCTATCGCTGGATTATATATCGCCCTTGAGTTATGCGTTGATGTTAACGCACTAACTCAGGGGCATATTACCAACGAGCAACGATATTTATCGCTAACTAGGCTTAGCAACGATTTTTTTATCGCCAAGCATCGCCGGAAATTATTGCTGATATAACGTGCTATTAGCAATATTTATCTCCAGAGCGATAATTTTTCTGGCGATAGCGTGAATATCGCTGACAATACAGCAATATTCACGCATTAGCGTCCAAATGCTTCTAGCCATGTTATCTACCTCCCATTGGATAACATGGCTAGGAACTGGTCTGAGCAGGCGTTAGTTTTTGGCGATAGCGGGAATATTTCCATTGATACGCCCGCCTTGCTAATAGGCGATAGCAACATTAGCGACTGCTTTCAGTCGCTAACAGGTTGGGTACTCCCACTTTGCATGTCATTAATGATGAATATCGCTGACATGCAAAGCGGGCCCCAAACCGCTCGCTGTCGCTAACATTAGTTAGCGACAGCTTGCTAATATAGCGATAGAATTATCGCCGCTTAGCGGCCGAAAACGGCTGCTAAACCGGCGATAATTGCCTATCGCCCACCTTGGTAATATGCCTCAAAGTGATTTAATTCAGTGATAGCCGGCGTTAAGGAAATCAGCGCTAGGCGCGCTGGGCGATAATTATCACCACTCGTTGTTGATATGCCCCTTAGATCTCACCTGAAAAGTCAGCATTCAGCTTCTATGAAAGGCGTGTTCCCTTAGCATGACCATCTAACAAACGTAAATGTATGTGGTGAATAACTTCAAACCAATATGTAGACCTATACTCTGATGCATGATGGCGGATGAACAGAGCCGTGTGAGTGAGTGCTCCATTACAGTAACATTTATTTATCCAAACGTGGCAGCTCTGAATGGAGGCCCTAATTATCTTGCAGACTGCATATTTTGGCAATAAGAAGTTCCTGTATTACAAACATTAAGGCTTCACCTGGCTGCCACAGTGGCACAACCGGTCATGAAATATGTGTATGTTTGCCAAGTGTAGTTAATGGAAGGTGGCATACACATAATAACATAAAACTTTTCATCTTCACTAAGACTCTGTTCGTTATCAGGCAGGGAAAGCACAAGATCCGAGTAGCTTTTTGCTAATGATGCTCTCCCAGCAGCCTTCATGTTACGATGGGTCAAAGGTGCAATTTTCAAAACGCATCAGAGAGTAAAAAAGGTATTTTTTTTTTCATCCCCTGCCTCGTGACCCAGAAACATTAGGGTCCCATGCACAATAAATAAAATTTCCTGGACAACATGTTCTCAAATCCAGAGGTCAGAGCTCTTATCTAAACAGAGATGACCTTTCAGCCCAAAAGCAGGCGAAATTAGTGAACCAAGCGTACTAAAAAAGTGACCTTTGACTCTAAACTAATGTTCCACTCCCCATCCATGAGGGTGAATGAGCAGCAAAATGACCAAAAAGGGCCATTTGCTCACCCTTGTTGGCATTTCATAATAAAAACATCGTGTTATTTGAAATGTAGATTACCTTTTTCACTGAATGAACATTTAATATGAATTCGTGAGGGTTATTAACGTCCGTTTTGAATGTAATGAAAATTACTTTGACGCATATTTTAAATCAATATACCCACTGCACATTGTCCTTCAACAATATATATATATATACACACACACACACCCATACACGCAAACACACACATATATATATATATATATATATATATATATGTCTATATTTCACGTGTCGCAAAAAAGTATTCACAGGTCTGCATACAACAGTTTCTGCCACATTTGTTCGTACGGCTTTGATTTTTTCCACCTTTTTCTGAACGCAGGCCACTACTTCAAGTTTTAATTTTCAATGTAAAAAGGAAACTGCAATGACAAGGTGGTTAGTGAAGATTCAAAGTAGTGAAGCCTTTATCATAGGTTTAAAATGCTTTCAGATTATAAACTAAATATTTAATTCTCCTTGCCTCATATTTAGGTATCGGCAAAACACTGAAGCGGGTGTTAGAGTCCATTGAAGTCTGCATGGCAAAATAATTTAAGAGTGCCTCAGATCTTAGTTAATGGTGATGAGAATCGGGCAGACATTATATGCAGCATATTAACATATTTTTTCCCCATTTTAGGTTGTCACGATTTTAGTGTCGCCAGATGACTGTCTGCCCAGTCCTTGAGCATAATTAGAACAGTTTAATTGCATTTATAATTTAGCATTTACCTAAGAAAATATATTATTTTAAATATCATGGGGCTTCCCATAATACCCTAACACCATTTGCATACAGTCACGTGGATAATGTGCCTTTAATCTTGAATGGCCTGCTCGAATTTTAAATGAAAAGACTGTGCCGCGTTCTTTAATTATTAAAGACTTGCACTACTTCAAAAGGTGATAATGCCTAATGTTCTAGTCTTGCTGAAATGACAAGAGCTCCACGTTCTATGAATGTTCAATCATCCTGGGCTTTTAATGTCTGTTTTCAAACGTATTCTTATTTTCTGCGTTTTGCCTTCTAACAGTCCCCCTGACTAGTCCAGGTGGGGCAACGCAGGTAAAGGAGCCTGTGATTGCAAGAAGTACTTCTAGCAATTAGCAGGTTCGGGCTACTGATGTGCTGCTCCCATATCATTTTGTGGCAACTGCATTTTTGTTCGCGGTAGCCACCGATAATAACCAAACTGCATGCTGATAAATGGATTTATATTCAAGAAGATATGAATCTCTTAATCCCAACAATACGATTTAGGTTATTTATCGAACAGAAGGAAAGGCAATATTTGGGTTGCTGCTTGGCAATATGAAACAACTGCATTTTAGAATCATTACAACACCTCGGATATTGACACATCCTCGCCTGAATAAATCTATGAGAGAATAGCTGGGAAGGCCGTGCTTGAATATTCACATCTATTTATCAAAATGAAGGGTTAGTAAAAAGTGACATTACACACCACTGTAGCCAGAAGTAGAGAAATCATTGAAATAAAACCAAACAATTCACAATTATTATAACACTAATGACATAGCAAAATGTACAAATAGAGACAATAGGCTTCTTTATTTATCCTCTAAATATTAACTAGGGTGCTTTCATGGTATGACAGAGGTGCCGTCATTAGAGACTGGAAAACACACAAGATGATGGACGGAATGTTGCACAATGGCAAAACATTCACCCCCAGTCACAGATCTGGGTTTAATCCATCGTTATTTTGCTCACCAAGCCACCCCAGTTGAGACATGGCCATATGCAAATCAATCTTGACCCTGTGCCTCATGGGAACAGTCCAGCCCGAACTGCCAAGCCATGTAGTCACTGGACAGGAATCAAGCATCCTAGGACCGGTTTCTAGCTATCAGCCGTCTTCAGCCAGGAGAGCTTGACTCCAGTGGCCTAGTGAGCAAGGGGCCCACTTCTGGGCATACCCTTCCCACATAGGGTGAACAGCAAAACACACAAGATAATGGACGGAATGTTACACAATGGTAAAACATTCACCCCCAGTCACAGATCTAGGTTTAATCCATCGTTATTTTGCTCACAAACAAAGCCACCCGAGTTCAGACATTGCCATATGCAAATCATTCTTGACCCTGTGCCTCATGGGAACAGTCCAGCCCGAACTGCCAAGCCATGTCTTCACTGGACAGGAATCAAGCATCCTAGGACCGGTTTCTGGCATTCAGCCATCTTCAGCCAGGATAGCTTGACTCCAGTGGCCTGGTGAGCAAGGGACCCACGTCTTTGCATACCCTCCCCGCATGACCCTGCGCCTCATGGACTGTTCCCATGAGGCACAGGGTCAGACTGATTTGCACATGGCCATGTCTGAACTGGGGTGGCAGAGTGGGCTAAAGAACGGTGATGGATTAAACCCAGATCTGTTGACTAGGTGTGAGTGTTTTATTAGTTCAGATGCTCCATCCTTCACCACCCCCTTTTGTGCCGCTTTGTTCGCCATAAGTTGACAGGGTATGCTCAGACGTGAGTCCTTTGCTCAATTTGCCACTGGATTCAAGCAAGCCTGGCTGAAGACTGCTGTAATGCCAGAAACCAGTCCTAGGAAGCTTGTTTCCGGTCCAGGGAAGGCATGGCTTAGTAGTTCGGGCTGGACTGTTCCCATGAGGCACAGGGTCAGACTGATTTTCATATGGCCATGTCTGAACTGGGGTGGCAGAGTGGGCTAAAGAACGTTGATGGATTAAACCCAGATCTGTTGACTGGGTGTGAGTGTTTGATTGGTTCGATGCTCCGTCCATCAACACCCCCTTTTGCACTGCTTTGTTCGCCATAAGTTGGCAGGATATGCTCAGGCGTGAGTCCCTTGCTCACTTTTGCCACTGGATTCAAGTAAGCCTGGCTGAAGACGGCAGTAATGCCAGAAACCAGTCCTAGGAAGCTTGTTTCAGGTCCAGGGAAGGCATGGCTTGGCAGTTCAGGCTGGAATGTTCCCAGAAGGCACAGGGTCAGACTGATTTGCATATGGCCATGTCTGAGCTGGGGTGGAAGCCTGGGCTAAAGAACGGTGATGGGTTAAACCCAGATCTGTTGACGGGGTGTGAGTGTTTGATTGGATAAGATGCTCCGTCCATCACCTCCCCCGTTTGAACCGCTTTGTTCGCCATAAGTTGGCAGGATATGCTCAGACGTGAGTCCTTTGCTCACTTTGCCACTGGATTCAAGTAAGCCTGGCTGAAGACGGCAGTAATGCCAGAAACCAGTCCTAGGAAGCTTGTTTCGGTTCCAGGGAAGGCATGGTTTGGCAGTTCAGGCTGGAATGTTCCCATGAGGCACAGGGTCAGACTGATTTGCATGTCTGAACTGGGGTGGAAGCCTGGGCTAAAGAAAGGTGATGGGTTAAACCCAGATCTGTTGACTGGGTGTGAGTGTTTGATTGGATAAGATGCTCCGTCCATCACCTCCCCCGTTTGTACCGCATCATTTGAGACTGTGGTAGAGTCATACGGTGCTTCATACAGTCTCTTTTAACTAACTACAGCTGTTACATGAAATGAATCATAATGTACTCAGAAGCAGGTATCGTAATCATTTATTATTTTCTAGAATTTTGTGAATCACCTATGCAGTCTTGTATGCCCAAATACTCATACACACAAATAAACCCTTCAAAAGCTCACCCACTTGTCACCATCATTTACCAAACACAGGAGTAGACTGCTGCAGCGTGAAGCGCACCCACATTATTTGTTTCACACTTACCCTCCATGCTACTCTAACCATACTGGACTCTTTATGATTATGCAGTCTGACACATTTCCATTACCACAGAGGCAATGACCCTCTGATGAATCTTTCTCTCCTGATAGGAGGGGTGGAAATTAGGGTGCCCAAACTCCACATTAGCTGTCAAATGAGGGCCATTGATTGACAGTCAACTCACAAGTTAGAAATCAAATTTAGGTACACTACTCTTTTAAGACCATACTGTAGAAATAAAGAAAAGCAACTGGAAGACCCAACCTCCTGAAGAAGTTAAGTTGAGTGAAGATTATGTAAACTAAAAGCTCCGCAAAAGCAAAATAAAATAAAATAAGTAAAACTTGATGTTCTGGCTCGCTGATTCTCCCTACAACACATTTAAAACATTGCTATAGTAGCATAGTTTAAATGGAAGAACGAACAGGACTCAATTATGGACTCAGACAAGATTCAGATTAATTTAGCAATTGTATTAAAAAATCTAAATGTATTAAAATAAGCAATTTGTTAAGGACTTCGGTCAAGAATATCATGGCTTGCATTAAAGCACTAAACATTTAGGGAAATCTTTATTGAGTGGTTAAAAAATTCTATTTGCAGAGTTACAGAGCCCCTCTACAATCTAAGGCTGAAGGATGATTCACATTTCTAACAGTTCAGGACCCACAAAAACCGGGGGAAAGTACAGACTAAGGGGCCCATTATGATGCCACCATAACGGGGAACGGGACCGACCACCAGAGGTGCGGCGGTCCCGCTGTGCCCATTAGGATGTGGCCTACACCCTGGTGGTCGCATCCAGCACATTCAACATTGTGGTGGGTGGTGCTGTCAGAAGCACCCGCCTCAAGAGTAAATGTGCATGTTGTGCATTGGAATCCACAACGTGCCAGGCACCGCACGGTGCCTGCCACATTGTGCATACCAATGTAGCGGGGCACCATAGGTACCCCCAAGTGCAGTCCCCTACCCCCCAACCCCACCGGGGGCTGGCAACGGGGCCCCAAAGCCATTTCCACATGCCTTTCCAGGGTCGCATCGCCACCATGGAAAGGCCTTCTCCATCAGGTATTGTGTTAAGGCCAGAGTTCCACCCGGCAGGCAATCGGAACGATTGCCTGCCAGTGGAAATACGGCAGCTGGTCTTTCCGTCCACCGCTATAACCCCAGCCATTGTAATATGGTGGGGGATAAATGGAGGGCCGGTCAGGTATAATGTCGGGCGGATCGCCACCGCCTGACTGGGCGATGACGATCTGCCTGACATCATAATGGACCCCTTAAAGTCTACTAGGGATGAGTCCATTAGCTTGAAGCTGAAGATATAATGGAGATTGAAAAATAGAAAATGTTCAGCAAAGAAGGTGCCAGTCCATCAGCTACCAATTATAGTATCGACAAACAGTCCAAAGTAAAAGACCACTTAGCATAGCCTTAAGGTTTCAAAAAAGAAAAAATCACTGGCGATAGGTCAAGTAACAATAACATTGCCCCTTCTTTGGGGTCTCCTCTTTTATTGAGTTTTTAGCAATGTCCATTGGGGTAGTAACACACCACTATTTAAAGTCTATCACATGTCCATGTTCACATCATGTCATTTGAGATGACTGAAAAATCAGGCTAGTTTCCCATGCTAGTCATGAGAAATGCAAGTTTGTGAGTCAACACAGGCATAACATTGGTAGAAAAGAAATATAAAGTTGTGATTCATAGCCATAGCTGAAATTCTAATCCCACAGGAATATTTCAGGGTGAACGCTGAAGAAACATTCAAGAATGTCAGGTTGTAGAAGTGTATGGGACAAATAAGTATCATTTAATTTTCAAAGAACAATCTATTGAATTAAATCAGGGGAAAGGTCAGCTCTAGTGAAAAAAAGATTTCATGAGGGCCTTCGAGTTAGCATTGCACATTTAAATAAAATTAGTTCTAAGTTTACTTCACACATAATGAAATTAAATCAATTCAATTGATGACTGTACAAATCTTCACAAATGGTTGTTACATGAAATGGTCAATGTTAGAAATGCCCTACTACCACAATGTTTCACAACATTCATATAAATGCACATGGTTCTAGTTTTATCCTACGAAGATCATTTTTAATATTTAGTTCACTATAGAGTCTCCAGTATCATATTGGAAATTACCAAGCTTCTACTTCATTGCCACACATTTTTGTACTGACTGTTCTAACGTGTGCATTTTCAACAAAGTACATGGAAAGCAGTAGGCCACTTCACTTAGCATCACAATTTTTATCAATATATGTTAATAAGCAAAGTAGGCATTACAAATTCATTATTGCAACGCATTTATATGTATTAGCATTGTCTTATAAATGTATTTTCTTTATCTCACATTTTAAAGCACACTATTACAGTTCTTCTAATTCACCTTTCTCTGTTTCATGTGTCACTATGTCTAATGTGTGCAACGTGTACTTTAAACCTTTCAAGTCTTCCGTGTATAAGCATGTCGTGTATCATGATTTTTAAAATCATGCTGCATCAATACTCATACTCAGGCAGAACTCTGTATGTCAAGGCATATCCTAGTATGCCTAACATAGGCTCAAACGAGGCAACTCCTCGTATGCATTGAAACAGACATATGCTTAGCTACTGCCTTTATGAGGTACGAACAGCTTTATATTTCCCAGTTCAACCATTTGTGAGGGAGAATGGGCTCATGGGTTCACAAAGAGTTTTGTATACCCAGCACAGTTTTATATACCATGGTCCATTGTCCTATACCCAGGCACTGTCTCATATGACGTGCCCTTAACTAATATGCATAGATATCATTTACCCAGCGCTGCCTCATAAATTCAAAGACTCAAACGTTCAGACTCAGATTTAGAATCCAGATTCAGCTTTACAAGATTTTGATTTTGTATACCAAAGTAGGTTCTATGTACCCAAACACAACCACCATGTATCACATTTCTACTGCATATCCCGAGCCACAACGTTATATGTCCAGTTCCAACTTCTTGTTCACAGTTGTTAAATAGGGGTAGGCATTAACTTTTCAGTTTCAAGCTTGTGAAACATATGCATTTTACATGAATTATTTCTGTACAGACTTCTGCATGAGAATGGTACACAAGGTGTGACCTTGCACACAACAGATGTGGGAGAGACCTGCTAAATGTATACCTTTTTCCAATGCCATGAGAGAAATGTTGCTCACACATCATATGCAGCTGTGGAACAAATCCAGTTTCACTGTTACTGCAAGACACATTCTGCTCAAACCAGTTACCCACAATCAAAAACTATGCAAGAAGTAAGAAAAATAAAAATGGAACAAGATTTAACAAAAACAAAAATGTTGCAAAATGTGTGAAAATTCTCAAACGGTCAGCTATTACATCAAAGCTTGGCTATGGCAACACCATTTACCTTGTTCTTCCCAAGTACTTATTGCATAGTGTGAATGCTGTTCTGAAGGTCATAGCTAAACATACTGTTGATGGGAGATCTTTTTGCTTCTTACTTTGACAGTCTTCACTGGCTCCCACTGCATAAACAGTCTATTTGTAAACGCTTTGTGATAAAGCTCTGGACAAGCCCTACTAGCTTCATCTATTGTACGATATTGCCCTCAGTGCAGTCTTAGCTCTTCCACTAAAGATTTTTTGTTGTTGTAAAAGTTCAGAAACAATGATTTGGTGGATGATATTCTGGTTGTGTAGCTCCCAAATTGTGGAATGTATTGCTTGTGTCCCTCCAAATGCGTACTAGTATTAATATTTTGCAAAGAAATACAACATTTCTGTTTTCATACACCTTTTTGTAGACAAACGCAGAGTCTGCTTTCTTCTGGTGGGTGTACTTTTTAGGCACCGGATGCTTTCTAAATATTATCTTTAAATTGTTTGTACCGAGGATTGGATAGTGAAGTGTGCTCAATGGGAAGATCATTTTCTTTTTTGCTGTGCAGGAACTTCCTTTGGGCACATCGATTGTAAATATGATTAGCTAAACCAGAGTCAAAGGCTTATTGGAACTACGGTCCATAAACCTTGATATACTTGTGAAATATGAATAGTCATCTAACACATATGAAAATGTAGAAAGGATGGGAGCTAGAGATTCACATCGCTAACCTGTACCAACTTTGGTGAACCACTTCAGCAAAAAATCCAGTATGCGTTTAAAGTGAACTGCATTTACCATAATGCTAAGGGGTGAACTGTGCTAGGATATTAAGCAGCGTGCTCCCATCCCCCTCATATATGTATATGTTCCCAATTTATTAGCAGCAATTTATAGCAACCCCATTCTTTTTAGTCCCTCTAATCAAGAACTGTATTGATCCTTTCTAAATGTTCTTATTAAATCTTTACAATTCATCTTGATAGTATATAATGCTGGTCACCCAAATGCCTTGTATTCATGTTTTTCAACTTCTTAAGAAACTTATTCTATCTTAGTACAAATATTTATTCAGTTTTTGGGATTGTGGAACATGCTATTTACTTCCATTTTGCCTTCTTCGTTGAACCAATTGTTACACACTGTCCTATTGCCATCCTTCAATTGTACACCAATATTGTTTTTTAATTCACACACCTCTAAAACAATTTTAAATGTTTTGTTGACAATTATTTTATCAACCACCATGCATCTTCAATCCAAGAGGAAAAAAGAAAAGAAAGCTTCCGCCCCCAACTTCTGTTTTCTATTTCCTTAAATGCCTCACAGATTTCACTTTCTTTTATTTACCAGATCCAAACATTATTTAACCTGAAACAGTGTCTTCCACCTCTTCTGTATCATGTTCAGGCATTGATTTTCAATGTATGGCACAGGGCTTCAGCTCTGTCTCTTCCATATTCTCACTCTCAGCAGTTAGTGCTGTTCTGTGGAATGTTATTTAGGATTTTGTTCATATATTGTGTCAGGTTTTTACGGTAAGAACACTATCACAGTGGTTGACAAAACACGGGTTAGTTAACTTTAAAAAGCTGCTTTGTTAATGTACAGCTAAGAATGGGCACTAATAGGAATTATAATATTTATATTTTGTTTACCATTTTGTGAATAACTTTTTAATAAAACAATGGGCAATTGTGAGGGCCATGGGATTTGTGCGATTCAGTGACTTCTGGATTTTAAAGCACGTTTATGAATTTATTGAATGGATTAACAAAAACGGAGAATAGGCAACAGTATTGGAATTATAGCAAACATGTTGTTACCATTGAGATTTTTAGATATATTAGTAAACATATATGCATAGATGATTCTCAGTAATAAGATTGCTCGAAAAGGATGAGGGTATATATATGTACATACATATGTACATGTATGCACATAGATACGTCGGTGTACTGTATTCCTTAGCAAGATCAGTGGCAAGATGTTGATTGGCCTTGATAAGTATACAGAAGATAAAGTGAAAAGTTGGGAATTGCTTACAAAGAAAACCACTCAAAGCCTCAAAGTTGGTAAGGATGCTGAAAAACTAAACTTTTCAGTTCTGTTTTGAACATTGTGAATGAGGGAATATAGCTGCGAAACATGGCGATAGTGCAATAGTTCCAAACACTGACCGCACTGACAGTGAAGGACTTATTTGCAGTCTTCTTTTTACAAAAGATTTCCAAGCATCAGACTCAGAACTATGGACGAATCAGATTTCTCCAGTATAATACAAATTCTGATTAAAGCATTTGGAGGATTGAACACGTACTGGTTTATGAAAAAGAAATGTATGTTTGAAGATGTGCCTGCTTTAAATAGGAAGCCATTTGTTAAAGTGCGAATAGTAACAGGTAAATGTAACGACATCATCTCCTACCAAAAACCAGTCTTTCTGCTGCAGTGAAATCAACTCCAGTATGGCCTGATGGATTTTAGCAAAATATACAAGTAGGGAGTTGCTGTAGTATATCCATCGTTTTAAGGTTCCTGGGTGTAAGGCCTAATTCCTCTCAGAAGTCAGAGTTGTAGTTATAATTTAGCATTTATCTAAGAACAATATAATTATATATCAGGAGGCTTCTAAATACTACCTTCTGTCAGAAATTGGGTCATTCATTTAGGAGTGGGGCACTCTGCCAGCTCAATTAATCCACCCTTGTTAGGTCAAAACACAGCTCTGCTCAATCCTTGTTAGCTATGGCACAAGTTGATGGCAATCCTAAATAAAGTGTGTGCTAAGTGTAGCCAGGACCAAAAATCAAAAAGTTTAAAGTACAGTACAAATTACAATGAAAAATGTAAACCAATTTAGAAAACTAGAGACATTTAAAGGAGTAAAAAGACACTAAAATTATCAAAATAGATTGAAGAGAAGTGGAGATATGAATGTTTAAGGTTATAAATCTAAAAGGATCCAGAAAAAGTCAAGCACTATAGAAATACACCAGTTCACAAAAGACCATGACCTAGGAACAATTTCAGACTGACTGACTACAGCAGGCAATTATTCCCAGTTAAAAGGTTTACCTTGAGACTTTGGGCTGGATTATGATGGCAGGGTACTCGCCACTGGCAGACTGTCGGTGGCAGGTTCACCTCCATTAGAGGGTCAATTCCCACCCGCCAGATAAGGTTGGCAGGCGGTGTGACTGTCATCTGGAAAGCCCGTCTGCCACGGGTCCGACAGAGGCAATCGTTACCATTGCCTGTCGGACCCGCCCGCATCCCTAGAATAGTGCCAGATTTGGATGCTGGATCCCGCCAGCTTTTCGATGGTGGTTCCCCCGCCATGGAAAAGCTTGTGGGGATTGACTTAGCGGGCCCATTGCAGGCCCCCCTTATGATGGGGCTGTTGGTTTTTGCACTGGGAACACCTATGATGCCCCCCTACATTTCCCTGCACCAGGAGGCAGGCACCATGTGGTGTCTACTACATAGTGCAGGGAAAAGCAAATACTGCATTTTTAACATTGCGGTGGGTGCTGCAGCCAGCAGCACACGCCACAATATTAAAACTGCCTTTTGTGGCTGCTGTGGTGGGGGCCACATTGTAATTTGAAGTGCAGGACCGTAGCCATATAGGTGGGTGGTCCCAATCCTCTGGACGATGGCGGACGGACTTAAGTCCATCTGCCATAGTAATCAGCTCTTTAGTCTTAAATTGCTGGGAAAGCTTCTTTTTATCAGTTCTCTAGTCTACGGCTTCACAGGGCAAGCATCTGGGCACTAGATCTCTCTCCAGCCAGGTCTCCTGCAGGGTCTAGTCCTCTTTAGTCATTTGAGCCCACATGGAGTCGGAGGTGCTTCTCCTTTTTGTGTCCCTTAAGAAGGTAAACAGGAGGCCAAGCATTTTGCCTTTGGAGAAAGTCCCAATTCCTTGATGCCAGCAGGGTTCAGTAGTCCTTGAGGCCCTTGTGTGACCCATCTTCTTTCAACAAGAGTCAGATGTCAATATTATTTTTCCAGCGAGTTCTTCTTCATCTGGAGTCTATGCAGATCCATGAATGATTTGTGAAGGTGGTGATGGAGGTGGCAGTTTTAGCCTGTGCACTTGTCAGCCAGTTACCTCCTTTTAAAGCAATTCCCCTTTGCCTTACAGTAAAATTACCTGCAAACCGTTGTTGCAATATCGCTGGACACATGCCTTCCTGTAAAATTACCCATAAGCCCCTGTTCCAAGATGGCTGGGCACAGCTGCCACCAGGAAGGCCTGTCTTCAGCTCCTAGGCCACTCCTCTACCTGACACTCTCAGCATTGGTTTTTCCTCCTGCTGCAGCTAGAGCCTAACTGTCTAGGAGACTCCTGAGGATGAATAGGAGAAGCCCTCATTGGCATCTGCAATTCAAAAGAGGGCATTTTGTCCTGACAACTTTTGCTATCCACTCTCAGATAGTTAATCCCTGCTACATGGCCACCAGTTAACACCCATTGCTTTTCCTGGACTCAGAGGCAGTTCATTGTACTCTGGGCCAGTTGATTAACTCTCCCTGCAAAGGATTTATTTTCCAGCTCTGGAGGTGTAATGAGTGGCAGAGCTAGTTTTAAGCCACTTCTGGCTCAGGTAGCCTAAAATTAAAGAAATTAAACTTAGTTGCTGAAGGTACCTTAAAATGTGATTTCAGCATTGTCAGATTTTAAGCAACATGAAATAATGCTGAACCATTTTCTAGCCCTTTCCTAAGCTGAAGTAGAAAGTAAATATGTGAATCCCACCTAGGTCTAGTACCTACATAGTGAATTAGCTTTCGGGATTTATTCCACTGTGATGGTTTACTAAACTCAAAATGCAGTGTGTCCTATGTTCAATATTAGCGCAGTATGTACACTTTAGGGTAACATAGGAATATATAAAAATAGGCTTTCATTTAATATAAAGTGAATTTAAAAAGCAATTTAGCCAATGCACAGAGGTAATCCTGATAGAATTCCATGTTGTTACATATGTGGATGGTGTGGCTGATATAAATTCTCACTGCAGCCCGCATATGACATTCAACTTTCTACGCCCAAGATGACTTAAGGTACCATGTACATGGCCTTTTATGAAGATAAATATGCCAAAGTGGGTGTTTCAATGTATAGCACATGTTTTAGAAGGGGAGGTACAAGCAGTTTCCTACTGTTTACAAGTAGTAACATACGCAGAGTCCTACAGCCAGCAAGGAATAGTGTCCAGAAAGAGGCAATATCGGACCATGAACCATTGCAAACATTACCTGATTCCCAGATAAGGCAAAATAGAACTGTATTACATATTACCCATTATTTATTTTTATATTGAATGTTCATTTTATGGTAGTTAATTTCAAAAAGCTGTTTTTGTTAACGTACAGCTAAGAACGGGCACTAATATGAATTTTATTTGTGTTTTGTTCACCTTTTTGTGAAGAAATGTTTGATAAATCAATGGACAATTGTGAGGGCCATTGGAATTGTGTGATTATTTGGCTTCAGCATTTAAAGCACGATTATGGATTTATTGTATTTGCAATACAATTAGCATAATTTTCAGATTTCACACAAAATGTTTCTAGCTCAACCTGATTAAAATTATACTGCAGAGGATGTGCCACATAATGTGTACATTTTTGTTTCATAGTTTGGGAAACCTCGTCACCTACATCGGTCCATTGAGCCTCATAATCCTAGTATCCTGACAATCATTCTAGAGTATACTGGGGATTTTATTATAATGATGAAACCCGTGTTTTGCAGGGAAGAGCGTAAACCTTATCTTGTGATTTTATCAATTATTTTTTATTTTTATTTATATCCTTTGTGTTATAAAGTTTAGTTCGTTACTCAGTCAGAAAGCCCTATTGTTCTCAGATGGCCGTGTACACTCCTTGACCGTACACTTTAAATCTCAGAAAATACAGGTAAATGGAAGGTAAAAGAGCATAAATCACCTCCAGCACAATGTGTTTGCTCTGCGTACACAAACACTTGGAAATGAAAGCTCGTACAAACTGTCTCACTGATCTCTAATGGATTTTTAAAGATGGCATGAAGGGAAAAGGGGAATCAGAGCAATGGAAAATGTAAATTCCCTGAAGGAGCATTCTGAAGTAAATCAGAGCAACTGAAAAAGTGAACTCCTTGAGCCCTGGGATATCTCCCAGATTTTTCAGCTGGACACTTACGGCAGGCAGGGTCCCTGAACACCTCGGCTCTGCACAGGCTTTGACATTGCAAGCCACCGAAAGGAGAAGAACATCACCTGAAGTGCTGTTTAGGGGCATAAAATTGCTCCCTTTGCACGCTGTGCTGAATTTGCTTTAAATCACATGACAGTACAGCGTTCTCTTGATACAGAATAAAACTGTGTTAATATGCATTTATATCATATCACACACAATACACACAGGGAAAAAGGAGTTTATATATGTGTATACAAAAAACTATATTTTGGAATTTCTAATATTCTGCTTAATTTGTGAGAGAAATTACATACAATTGCATCTGAGTTCTAGCACTGTTACAATAAGTACCTCACTTATTCCATTTACCATGCATTTACACATCTATATAAGCGTATGTTTTAAGTGTGTATGTGTGGAGGGTGTATGTGTGTGTGTGGAGAAACTGTGACCTACTTTCACCAGAACATATATGACATGATAACAACGTACAAGACACATAGCACTTTGCTTTCATAACCAAGGATCCAGTCCCACACCTTAACATGCATGCATTAAATGTGACATATACAACGAAGTCTGAATGAACAAGCACACTCCTTTTTGAGACATTTATGAAGCAATTTTATTAAACAAGGCAATCAATACATTTATTAGTGATCAAAAGGTGGCATATGACGACGTGGCCGAAATTGGTAGCCAGCCTGAATAACCGACAAATATCAAATCTACAAAACAAATCGTGCAGAAATTCATGACTGGGAAGTCATTTAAGAGTTCTCAGGAGTCCCAGTGAGTCTAAAAGAGTGAGTGGAAATTAATGAGTAAATGTTAGTGAGAATGAATGAGTGAGAATAAGTGAATTAACTTAATGCAATGGAGCATGAGTAAGAATGTTGTATTAAGTTTCGCCCGGCCGAAATTGTATTTATCCATTTAAATCTCTTTTAATTTCTGGCATTGCACGTTATCGTTGCTACATTCCTGAGACTACCCCATTAAAGCATGCCATGATAATGAGGCATTATTAGGTAAGAATTCCCCCTCAGATGCACGGGAAGAACAACAATTAATTGAGTAAGTGTTTGAGTTGTTGGCATCACGTATGTTTCTGAACTTTTTTTGCACAAAGTGTATCCCTGACACAAGAACGTATAGAAGAGCGTGTTTTGCGCTAAAAACATTTTACAAAATAATATGTACTTAGGCATAATTGTTGGGCATTTCTTCAAAGGTACTCCAGCAAATATTGTTCAGGTCTAATGGTGTTTGCAAGTCTGGTGTTGGCCTTGGTATACTGAAGGCAAGTCTTTTATTACAGAGGCAATCATGGCAAAATACTGAAAACACTTCTTAATAGGACCGGCATCTGTGACAAAATACTGGCACTGGCATACTGGTTGTAATATTTGTCATAAGAGGCATACATGGTAAAATAAAGGCGTGGAACACTGGAGGTAATCTTGGCATATGGTTACCTATTAGTATGTTATTACTCTGCTAAACTAATGTTGAGCCTGACATTGAGAAGGGTTTTCTTTATCTTAAGAGTAATGGAGTGGAACCTCAATGGTAAATTTGGGGTTATTTACATTTTGGGGAACATTTAAATTTGGGGTTTGGGGTTCTTCGCCCACATGAGCGTCAGGTTTCACTGGCATGGCACACCATAAAAGGAAGTAAATATTTCATGAGTGTATTTTAAGAGTCTAAGATATTGTGACATTCTATCAAATATATGTGAAAATTGTACTTTAAAATGTTATTGGTGAAGAGTCCCCGAACCTCTCAAAAGAGCTTTGACTCACTCACTTTGACTCATTTGCTACAAGTGAGGGTAAGTAAAGTGCCCCATAATTTTCAAAGATCATTCCAGCACCCTCATATAGGTGATTACTAAAATTGGAATTTGTCTGTAATATGTTGGTATATTAATCATGCAGTTATTATGGAACTCCTTGATATCAATTACTGTGATCTCTTCAAGGTAAAATGATGTTCTAGAAAGACCTAAGGTCACATTTTATATGATCTTACTTCCTGTGATGGAACTCAATTAATGTCAAAGGATGTTTGATGTCACTTCTGCTTTCCCTGGCATTTTGGAGAAAAAATATCCATGCTTCACCTGCTTCAAAAAGGGTTACCCTCTATCTGAAGACCATATTCCAAAAGAATGTAGCTCCTACCAAAGTGGGGAGATAACATATCAGTCCTACAGCTTATTAGGCTTTCAACTGTCCACAGGGTGTACAGGGGCATGGTTTCTTTCAATAGTGCCCATCACCAAATGTTTTCGATTTTATTGTTAAGAAGCTTCATCTCTCTGTGCATTTACCTTAATTTATATTGAGTACCAAGGTTGTTCGATTGCCCTGTAACTCAGCCTTCAGCACAGTAAATCTTTACAGAGTATAAAAGAATTTTTTTTAAACATCAGATGAAGCATGCTCCCTACTCAAGGACCTGATTTAGAGGTGCTCGAATGCTCAAATATCCTCTCAACCTCATTATAAGTGCATTAGGAGGTAACATATTTCTAATAAGGCATATAGAATATTGTCGTTTGCAATGAAGTACCTCTCTGCCAATGAAAATCGAGTCCCAAGTAAAGATAAGCAGTGGTGTGGGTTTCAATGCAACCTACAAAAAGAGGAGGTTAAGAGAGAGGCACTCCATAATGAAATCTTGACTTGTAGGTTACAACCTGACTCTGGTACCACCTGTTGTCCTCTTTCATAATGTTTCAGAATTTAAAAATATCTTTTACCTGACACTACGTTAAGTTATCTTTGTTTTAGTGAGACCATCAATGAGAAAACGTTAAAGCTCCAAATGGAAAGGTGATCCCAGAATAAATTGCAGTCTGTAGGGATCCAATATATGTTTCAATATATAATGTATTCCTTCTTTACTTTATATTCATATATGTATTTTTATTGTTTGTACAAAGGACATCCAGCCACAAGGAACGTCTAGCCAATGAGTTTTCTTCAAAAACTTTTTGGAACTCGGAACTTCGTCAGGGGTGTAAGTAATGTACAAGATTAAGACACTTTCGACTGGCCCATTTTACGACAAGCCACTGCTATTAACACATACAGGAAAGAAAATACAACATGAAATAAATTAATTAACATATAATACTTATATCAAACCATAAAGTGCAACAAAAAAGGCACAGAAAATTCCAACATCATACTGCTTAAAAGCAAGACTCAATACTAACCAACAGAAATTATAACCAGGACAAATCCAGGTAGTATCACATTACACAGTTGTTATCAGCCTGTGCAGTTTAGTTGACCAAGAGAATCTGGTAATGATTCCAACATTTAAGTCGTTGTTAGTTCACTACCAACTGTCAATGCAAAATGTTTAATAACTCTAGAAGAGTGATACTCACTACAGCGTATTACAAATAAATACTTGAATAAACCGCGTTGTGTCCATAACTTTCCAATAATCATAATATGGATAATTTACTGATACCAGTTCCTAACCACACAGTGATCCCATACATTATAGATGATTATCCCCATGAAATGTATGAATGGGACATACCTCATATATGTTTTGTTCAAAAACCGTTTCCCTTCTATTGCAGAATCCTTTTGAGTATGTTTGATAGGTGTTTAGTACAAAAAAGTTGTATCCCTCTTATTCACGTAAATATTTTATCCAATTGAACTTGACAGTGTGGTCCAAAAATGGAATATTGAAGAGGGAACCCTCCATGACTAATACCTATAGAGAATATATAAATTCAACATGAGTATATAACAAATTGCATAAAGAGAGTCAGCAATAATTCCAACATAATATAAAGAATAAAGCAACTGAAAAACCAAGTGAAAGGCGCGGCCCACCTATTGCAAAAATGTATACATAATGGCCTGAATATTACCCTTGGAGTTTGAATTTCATAAAGACATATAACATTCAGAATTGAGAGGGAAAAGATATCAAGTGATATGATCACTAATATTAAAATTGATCTTTAAATGTAAATGACGATACACCATGAATAAATCCGCAATCACTATAAACCAAAGTAGCAAAAGTCAGATATGACAGGCAGAATTACCTAAAAATGACCCATCCATGGCTTGCTTACTCATAAATAGTAGGATCAAAAAATACAAACTCTGTAGAAATAGACAAACACCCTTAATAAGTAGAGCACCCAATTAGGAAAAAAGCATCAGGCACATTTCAACTTCAAACATTAAGAGCACATTAATGTGGCAAACGGTAAACAATAGGCAGTTAAAATCAGCAAGACACAGCCTACTAACTGTAAAGTCTAACAGTGATAACATAACCGGAGATTCTAACGAATAACAGATAGTAACTGAAAATTGGTAAGTACACTTTTAATCTTAGAAGTGCATACCCCAAATGGGTGCTCACATCAAGGTTTAACCCATGGGAGATAAGTTGTTTTAGACTGTATAAAAAACCCATATTGTGTACAAGGACACAACATACCTTGATAAGTATCCTCTTGCCTGTTCCAGGTTTAACAAATAAATGCTTGTCCCAGCGAAATTGCCTTTTTTAGATGGAACCGTATGCTAATTAGAATCAGCTGGATTGTAATGGTCATGGAGACGCAAAGTCCCCGCATTTAGAATGTCACTGAAAAAACGGCAGCCACCCTGAAGTGGCAAAAGGGAGCAAGCTTATATAATCAGAAAATCGGGCTATTTGAAATTCATGAGGTGTTATAAGCATGAAGTATTATTATAATGGCTCCAATTGAAATTTCACATTGTATGTATGACCAGAGTGCCAAACCAAAGTGGACTACTGTTTAAAAGACATTATAAATTCCAATAAACGCCAAGTACCAAAATGTTAAATGTCACTGAAACAACGGTAGCCATCTTACGGTGGCCATCTTTGAAATGGCAAAACGGAACAAGCATATTTAATCAGAACATAGGGCTATTAGAAAATCATGAGGTATCATGAATATGTAATACTAGTCTCATAGACCCATTTTGTTATTCTTTTCACTGTGTTTTATATATCATGAACTTGACCCGGTATCAGGTATCACAGTGCTTTACATAGCACCAGTTGCGTTACATGAGGGCACATTCATTTTTGTTAGGTAGGGGGAGATTAAGTGATTTGCCCAGAAAGACAGGATGTTCAGCGTCATTGCCAAGACTCGCACCCGGTTCCCCACATTCGAGGTTGACCGCCCTAGCCGTTAGGCCAACTCCTCTCCCTATTAAAATATTGCATGGTATGTATGACCAAAGTGCCAAAATCAAAGTGAACTAATAATAAACAGACATATTATTCATATGGACAAAGTGGAACTACATAGTGGTTATGTAGCCAAAATGTATAGCTCAAAAAATACTAGGGTGTACAACTTTAAATCTCCATTATATTGATTATGCCTATATGTAAGTTTTTAATTTAAAAGTGTAATAAAATGCGGTACATCAAATTCAACCATGATGGACGGTGGAGATTATTTAAACTTAATATAATATCTCTTTGCGGTAAAGATTGCAAAATATAAAATCGTTGCGTTACTGGTAACTTGTTAAGAAATAGTATGAAAGCATAGTGGCTGATTGTAAACAGTATAGAGAAATCAAGGTCACTAGATAATACCAGACAAATAGAAGGACTCACACCCTGTGAACTATTTTAGTATTCAAAAATTCAAATATAATACAACACTATAGCTCACTTCAGATGACTTTCTTTAAAAAAAATGAGGTCTGGGGAAAATGCAAACTGGGTAAAGTTCAGTGTCAATTAGTTGTTAATAATCAAAATATATCAAAATCGATGATAGGCAATGCTGTAATAGAATGGTTGTGTAAAGTCAGTAAGTAATAATACAGAAAGAGATGCGTGGGACAAAACCAATGCTCTAATCAGAAAAATTAGTGAGGAGCTGAAAAGAAAGGACCTATGTTGGAAACCTGAGATCTAAATAGTTCAGTACTCACAGAATACTGTTATAGTGATGGCAAACCTCATACCTTTTCCCTGTTTCTGAATTAAGTCTTAACCCCTCCCATGCCCATGACAAGCTCAGCTCGTCATGAGCCACGGTGCTCCGGTGCTCATGATGAGCTGAGCTCGCCATGGTCCGTGGAACGCTCGAACGCTGGGCTAATTCCCCTGCTTTGCTGAGCGTTCCATTAAACAGGCGTGGTCATGAGAAGCTGAGCTCGTCATCAGCACCGGAGCACCCTGGCTTATGACAAGCTGAGCACAGCAGGGGAATAGCCCCAGCAGCCAAGGGGTTAAAGTTACATATAACACTGAGAGTCAGTTCTAATATCATTCATATATATATAAACATCATTGATATTCCACTCATATGATATCACTAAGGAGTACAGGCATCCATTCAAACTTAAGTCAAGAACAAAAAATGTGTTATTAATCTTCAGGGTATACCAAAGAGTAAAAAAGTTCATTGCCTTAACCCAAAAAGTAATAGAATTTGTTATCCGTATTGTGACCATCAGTGATTGCTCGTAGACAACATATCCAATTGGCCTCAGTTTGTCTTAAGATCAATTTCCTAATCCCCCCACAAGAGTTCACAATGACATGGTCAATTCTAAGGAACAAAAAGGTTGTGTCATTTGGATGGGCCACCATGTAGTGTCATGGGATATCTACCATCCTCAATACTAAGCGCTCTTTAATGGTCTTGTGTTAGATTTGGTGGTCTCTAGGTGGCAGAGGTAGGTACCTTTGACCAAATAGGGAACCTTGTGCCTAGTCAGGGTAAGGGGCTACACTCCTAAAATAAACCTGCACACCCCCTTGGTAGCTTTTCATGGAGCAGGCAGGCTTCTCTCAGAGCCAGTGTGTAAAACATTTGTGAACACCTACAGCAATACAGTGACAACACTACAGATGGACACCACACAGGTTGTATTATACAAATAAGTATTTTTATACAGACTCAGCAAAAGACCTAACAACAAAAATCCACAATGCTGTACTCAAATATAGACTTTAAAATGATAGAAAATAGCTCAGTTCTCTCAAGTTGTAAATGCGATACTTTACTCTCAAAGTACCTTGGATGCATAACGCAAAGCAAACAAAAGGGTCGCAGGGAAGTTAATGCGTCTGCACTTTACAAGCTGCTCCGGTGGATGGCACAATCAGTGCTGCAAGCCCACCAGCAGCATTGGATTTACAAGCCCCGGGCACACGCAATGCACTGTACTAGGGTCCAACAAGCAAACCAAACAAGCCAATCATGGAGTCACTCATCCATACATCAATTTACCATAGGGAGCACTTGCACTGTGGCACTGAATAGCAGTTGCACAGTGCCCAAAAGCATCTAAAACCAGAAAAAACATAAGAGGTAACAGCAAATAGTGGAAGGGAGACCCACACCAATGGTGGTCTAACACCTGTCCCCTCCAGCTGAAATGTGGGAGGAACTACCCTACCTCTTCGGAGTTCTCATCACTAAGGTGGAAAAATCTAGACAGACCATCAGCATTGGCATGTTCTGTACCTGGGCAGTGTTCCACCGTGAAGTTCATCCCCTGTAGGGAAATAGACCACCTCAACAGCTTTGGATTCTCACCCCTCATCTGCATCAACCATCTGAGGTGCCTGTGGCCTGTCTGAACCCGGAAATGAGTCCCAAACAAGTATGCTCTCAATTTCTTCAGTGCCCAGACCTCGGCAAATGCCTCACACTCAATCGCACTCCACCTCTGCTCCTGTGGAAGTAACCTCCTACTGATGAAGGCTACAGTTCGGTCTAGGCCCTCTTCATTAATCTGTGACAGAACAGCCCCTACACCATGCTCTGAAGCATCTGTTTGAACAATAAACTCTTTTGAGAAGTTGGGTGCCTAGAGCCTGGGCACGGTGCACATGGCAGTCTTCAGGGCATCAAAAGCTCTCTGACAGGTGTCGGTCCAAATCACTCTCTTGGGCTGCTTCTGGGAAGTCAGCTCTGTCAAGGGGGCAACAATGCTGCCATACTCCTTGACAAACCTCCTGTAATACCTTGTGAGTCCTAAAAAGGCTCTTACCTCTGTCTGGGTCTTGGTGGGTTCCCAAGCCAGGATGGTCTCAATCTTTGGCTGTAGGGGTGCCACCTGGCCACTCCCAACCTGGTGTCCCAAGTACACCACGTAACTCGCCCGATCTGGCACTTACTCGCCTTGATAGTAAGACCTGCTCTCCACGGAGCCATCAACACTTCCCAGAGGTGCACAGATGTTCTTCCCAACTGGCACTGAACACTGCAATGTCATCCATGTAGGCAGCATTGAACTCTTCCACTCCAGCCAACACCTGGTTGACCAACCTCTGAAAGGTGGCAGGGGCATTCTTCTTCCCAAAGGGCATAACCGTGAATTGGTAGTACCCCTCTGGTGTGGAGAATGCTGACCTCTCTCTTGCCCTATCAGTCAAGGCGATCTGCCAGTACCCAGAAGATAAGTCAAACGTGCTGATGTACCGGGCAGCCCCTAACCAATCAATGAGCTCATCAGCTCTGGGGATGGGGTGAGCGTTAGTCCTGGTGACTGAATTGAGCCCTTGGCAGTCCACACAGAACTGCAGTTCTCGCATGACACCCGGTGCGGCAGCCTTTGGAGCCAAGACCACTGGGCTTGCCCAAGGACTGTTAGAGAACTTAATCACCCCCAACGCCAGCATCTTGGAGACCTCCTGCTTGATGCAAGCTCTCACTTTGTCAGTCACCCTATAAGTTTTGTGCTTAACAGGAGGACTGTCCACATCATGGATGCACCAATCAGTGACAGTGGGAATCAGGGAGAACAATTCAGAAAACTGTCCCAGCAGCTGGTGACCATCATTCTGTTGCTCAGGGGTTTGGGTGGAAGAGAGGTTCACACCATCCACTGACCCATCTCGCTCTATTGTAGACAGGAGGTCAGGAAGAGGCTCAGTCTCCTCCTCCATCCCAGCATCTGTTGCTAGGAGCATGCCCACTTCGGACCTCTCTAAGTGGGACGTCTGGCAGATGACATGCAGGGCCTGCAAAGGGTTCCTGGGGGACCGCAAGTTCACTAAGTAGGTAACCCGACTCTTGTGCTCCACCATCGCAAATGGTCCGGGCCACTGATCCTGGAACGCACAGGGCTCCACAGGGGCCATGACCCACACTTTCTGACCAGGCTGAAGCTCAAGCAGAGTGGCATTCTGGCCTTACCACCTCTTCATCGCCTCATGGCTGGCTTCCAGATTCACCCCAGCGAGTTGTCTGAATCACCTAGTCTGGTTCCTGAAGGCCAGCATGTATCTATATACATCCTGGGGAGGTTTCCTGGGAGATTGCTCCCAGCTTTCCTTGACCAAACTCAAATGTCCTCTCACTGGATGACCATATAGAAGTTCAAAGTGGCTGAACCCTAGGGACTTCTGTGGCACCTCACGGTAAGCAAAGAGAAGGCATGGTAAGAGGACATCCCACTTGCACCTCATGGGTTCCTCATGACCCTTAACCATGCCTCAATCTCTCAACCAGCCCATTACCTTGGGGGTGGTAAGGACTGGTGAACTTGCAAGGGTACACCACACTCCTGCCACAGGGACTTCAAATACTTGGAAATGAAGTATGTACCTCAGTCTGACACCACCTCTCTGGAGAACCCAACGTGTGAGAAAATCCCCATCAGTGCACGTCCCACCACGGGTCCGTCACTGTCCTAAGAGGGATGGCTTCCGGGTACCGGTTGGCATGGTCCACCAAGATCAGGATGAACCTGTTGCCCAAGGTTGTCTTGGGATTCAGAGAACCCACAATGTCGATGCCCACCCTTTCAAAGAGGGTCCTGACCACAGGGAATGGCTGGAGAGGAGCCTTGTGCTTACTCCCACTCTTTCCACTTGCATGCCAAGTCTGACACTTCCTGCAATGAGTGTCTGAACTCTTGCGCATTTGGTGCAAATAAAAGTGGGTGACAAGCCTTTCAAAGGTCATTTCCTGCTCCAAATGTCCTGCTAAAGTAACATCATAAGCCAGCAACAGTAGGAAGGCTCTGAAGTGCTGGGGTACCACCAGCACATGGGCTGACCCAGGCTCAGCAAACTTAGGCTCACTGCACAGGAGACGATTCTCCCAGTAGATCCAATGAGATCCACACTGATCACCTGCTGCCTAGTTTGCAGCCTGTTGCCGCAAACCCATAAGAGAAGGGCACTTGTTCTACTTCTCACAGAACTCTTCCCTGGAGGGACCTCCTTCTTGCTGCCAATGGGTCATCTCAGGCAAGCCTCCCAGTTCAGCAATCTCTTCCTGTAGGCTCTAGGGCAGAGTTCTTCAATCTGTGGGGCGCGCTCCCCTGGGGGGGCTGCGACCCCATCCCAGGGGGGGGCGTGCACCTCACTGTAAAATCCTACCTTTGTTTATCTTGTACTGTGCTACGATCGCAAGACGTCACCCAATTCAAATGGGGATTTTTGATAGGAGACCTCCAGAGCAGCAGCAGCTAATCAGCAGGTGAACGTCACCACTGACGTTCCACCAATGATGGGACAGCAGCAGAGATTGCAGGAAGTGCCGCGAAATTTGCGTGCCTAAAGTTCCTGCATTCCACTGCTTGCTGACTTTTCTTCTTTGTTCCTGAGTTTTTCTGTCATCAGGCTATATAGGGCTTTGCTGAAATAAAATATACATCAGATAAGAGGGATTTTTGGAAGGGGGGTGGGGGTGGGTTGGGGAGGAATTGACTGGGGGTTCGGCTGTCATGGAGGGTTGAATAGAGGGTTTGAGGGAGGGTGAGGGAGGGGTAATCGATGGGGCAGGACATACTTTTTCTTTTTTGATTTCACAAGCTAACCGTTTTAAAGCAGTCTGATCTTCTTCCAGATCTTATTACTTAGACTAGCAAAGTAACACAGTAAAACTTCAGAACATGGGAGCACAACCAAAGCAATCACGGCACTGAATGTACACCCATAAGTAATTTCAAACACCAGATATGTGTAACTGATATACAGCTGCCAAGTTTTCAGATTGCCATGTGTGACATTTGAATAATTTCAGTGTTATTATGAGTGACATTTCAATGAGTGAGAGTTACACTTTCTAGTGAGCATAATGAGGCAATGAAGACAAGGGAAACACATAAATATCAGAAATTACAACCATTTGCGCAATGCAAATCTCTACTACAACTTAATGCAGACAGAGTAGAAAGGCAAAGGGAACCCACACCAAAGCGTAGGGACACATACATGGGGCATAAAGGTATGGATGAATTGTCACTGACAATTATAAACATAGGGCAGAAAGATAGAAACTGGAACTCAGAGAGACCAAAAACGGGGTGAAATGCTTAAAAAATGAATTTGACCTTGTAAATGTAAATGTGTGTGTCTTGTAAAGCGCACTGCTACCCGGAGGCGTCCTGGCTCTATAGACCGCTGAGGAACCCGTCCTGGCTTTCCCTGTGAGATGTTCCCTCCTGGGTATCTCCAAGGTGAAACAAGGCATCCCCGGCGTTCGTGGGGGGCCGTTGTGGAGATGAGGCAAGCTAATGCCCAGAGTTGCCGAGTGTGATCCCTGGTTAGAGTAGGCGCCGAGGCGAGAATTATCGAGTCCGCTGACCCTGGTTCATGACCCTGCCGCGTCGGGGATTGAACTCTGGTCCGGGGCCGTCCTTTGCTTCCGGGTCTGCCGCCTCTAACCAGTGAGCCACACCACTCCCTTGTGTAATGTAACCTTGTGTAATGTAACTTGTGCTTACGTCACATGCACAAAGACTTAATGCAAATGCACTGCTATAATTAAAGGCAGTGATTACCTTCAAAGACCTACAGCATTTCAGTAACGGCTTCGACTTGAGCTCTCACACATGTGCTTACTACACGCTCGGCATGCAAGACACCATTTAGTGTTGTGTTCACACAACACATTTCCTTCTCATTTGTCCCGTGTTCAGCGACGCATACCACGTCAAGGCACAACAACAAAGAGCGCAAAACTGGATGTTTTCAGATACACAAGATATATGCGCATCAAGCGCTGTGGAATACCAGGACTTTTTAAGGGCGCGTACAGTGTGTTCTACTTATGCAGGCAATACAAAACTCCAAAATCTGTGTAACTATTTTAAATATATTGAAATACGCCTTTCTCGGTGCAAACACTATCTGGTGTGCATATTTTTCTGAATTCAGCTGTAGACCTTATCTTTCGCCCAAGTTGAATAATTATTTGAATGACCTCTGACTTTTTGTGCAATATGTCCGTGTGTGTTGTCTACAGTCTGAATTGAAGTCTGTGTGGCTGCGAGGAAGTACGGGTGTCAGGGGTTGTGATGGGTGCATGGATATTTGAAGGAAGCCAGGCAAGGCAAGCCATAGCACATTTTGAACTTTATGCCCGATCATTTTAATTTATGCCCATGGCTTCAGGGCTAGGAACAAACTTACTTGCTTGAATTTACTTGGTGATGGCCCGCCTGGGGCAGGCAAGAGCAGCTTAAGTTCCTCATACGCGCCAGCCAGATGCCTGGTTTGTTCTCTCTGTGCCGGCCGCCCACATCATGCTCGCTCGGGCCGGCTCTACTGAAGTCAGGGGTCATGGTGCTGCCTCTGAGGCCTCGAATGAACTACCAGAGTTACTCAGGTCGATGCTCTGCCCATCCCTCTGGTCCAACGCCGCCGGGTTAAATATGTTATAATAAATTATTGCTTCGCTCCCCGCACATGCAGCTGGCAGCAGCGCATGCCACTCAGACTCAGATGCCTTGCGGTCAGACCGACAACAAAACACAACTCCAGTCAAGTCCGAACCCGGCCCTGGCACTTCTCCCACCTCACTTCCATGTTACCGGACCACATCCGACCCCCCCCCCACAGCGCCACAGAGCCGCTTGTAACGCAACTGCTGTGGGCAGGCCCCGCCCGGTTGTCCAGGCAGCACCCAGGCAGATTGAAACATTGTAGCACGCCTAAGTAAGCACATGATCTTTAACTGTTTAGTGCTACTTAGCCTGGCAAGTGAAGTCTGCTGCGGCCCGGGCCAAGCGCACGGTACACAGGTGTGAGAGGCGCTGTTTGGCACTCTGCAGACAGCGATGAGTCACTGGCAAAAATGCGTGACAATGCATTTCAGTGCAGTGATGTGGGAACACCACACTGAAATGCGTTAGCGTCACGCCGGATGCTTGATACTTGGCAGGACTGCTGATATACATTCTGGTATATTGCCTTTGCATAGTAACCTGCAATGAGACACAAGCTTTAGAGATCTTTTTTTCTGCAGAATATATTAAAACTGCAACAACTTATCACTGGCTGAGCACAGCACAACAATTTGTCAACAGCATGCAGGAAGAATTTTACAATTTCATAATAAAAGACAATTTCAGGAGGTGCCTCTGTCATTCTCTAAGCACAGCAAACCTTGATGCCGATAAAACTACCAAAGTCACAGAAGGAGAAATAACCTTCCAGAACACAGAGAGCCCTTGCTCAAACTGCCCAAACAATCTCTTTTCCAATGATCTGGTTAATTCCTAAATGCTTTAGCAGCAGTGGGAGGCAAGGAGTCTCCTTGTTGAAACCAAAAGTGAATGAACAGACAGTCCACTGTGGACTACCTGTTCCTTCGTGTTTGGTTCCATAGCAGAGGAGACTCCTTGCCTCTCACTACAGCTGAATCATTTCAGCCCTAGGAATGTAACCCCCTCCTGTTCCCAGAACAGAGACCAGGTTTCTTTTAAAATTACATAGGCAGGAGCACAACGTCCATAGGGCTAAAATGGCTTCAAGTTGCCAAAAGTAAATGCCATGTGTGATTTAAAGAGCCTGCAAATTGCTTGTCTTGACTCTAAATACAGGTTATAGATAAAGAAGTTTGTATTCATTTGTAATGTGACTTTTCTGTCTTTGTTCCCTTTAATTATATGCCAGGGATCATTAAGGCAGCCCTAGAACAAAATTAAAAGTGCTTTCTATTTATATTTGCTGTTCAAAGTACGCACAGATAAGTACTGAGAATACAGCTTTAGGTGACTCCTTATTTGAGTACCGCCTGGGACATCAAAATAATGAGCTGGCAACCCTAATCATTAAACTGAAAGTTTGTTGCAAGATCAGCACATTATTTATTTCCTCCACCCTCAATCCCTGGTTAATGCCATAATAGCAATAGTTTAACTTGTATCTGAAACCCTTCACCGCTATCAATAACATGCTGAGTTACATCAAGTGTCTGGGAATGGACCCTACATTCAGACAGCTCTCTCCTCATTCTCGCCCTTCACTTTCACACCCACCCTGCACTCACAGCGATCACAATGCCCTCACATTGATTCCCAAGCACTCACAGCATTCACCAACTCAACCTGCACTCACAGTGATCACTCTGCACTCACAATGCACTTGTGCTGTTCGCCCTGTACCTCACCCTGCAGTCACACAAGCAGACTACTCAACCTGCACTCATGTGACACTTCACTCATCTGTCCCCCACACTGCTCAATCTGCAATGTCGCTAAAGCAAGCCCATCACTACCCAGTCATTCATTCATCCCACTCAGCACTTACATCCGCACCCAAATTCATTATGTCACCTCACTCACCCTGCAGTCACTCCTCTCACCTTACTCTCACACTGATGCATCGCTCACTGTGCACTCACATGGGCACTCCTGCCACCCACACAGCACAGAGGGATAATGTACCTGCTACAAAGAACGTGTACCATGCAGATCAAAGAAATGAGTCTGAGTAAACTATGAGTAGTGCTATAAAATAATGAAATGTTTGTCAGAAAGGTGCTATAGAGAATGAGGTGCACTGTTGGTGAGGGGTAGTTAGGGAAAAAATACTATTGCACTGTAAGCCACCAGTACTATGGCCATCCCTGGCTGAGCGTGTTAGCACACCCCTCCCCCCCCGAAGTTTGCGTCTAGTTGCACCCCTGTACACAAGTATGGGCATGTCGTGCCCCATCACGTTTTCATCCTAAAGTACAAAAGTACACATTTACATGCACTGCAATCCAGCCTTTCAGGTGGCTCCTTGATAGAGACAACTCTGTTGTTTTTGCCCCGATGGCCTGGAATAATTTCCAAACAGATTCATGTGAATACTGTTTTTTATCATTTCTTTTGAATGTGATTGATGTGGGAGAGTCTATTACTATTTGCAGAGAAATGTGTTTGTTTCATGCAACAACCATAAAAAAGCTTTTTTAGATCAAAACAAGCCCTCACAAAGGAGAAATTAGAGGATTTCACAGATATTATTTGTTGTAAATTTATTGAATGTGGAGAACAGCCTGAGGATGGCAGTGACAAAATCCATCCACAGATTGACCGTCTCTGTGGAGAAAAATAGGCACACCCTTCACATCAATGTTGGGGATGTTATTATCAATCTATGTCTTGTGTAAAATAAAGCTTCCTAGTAAAAATAATGTGTACACGCTTTAGCTTGAAATATTGTTTTTGAGCTGTTTAAAAAGCCTCTGTCATTTAACCACACCCACTCACAATCCTGCAGTTTACTAAACACTCTTATTGTGTTGAACATTATTTTCTGGATATGGCCCGGGATATGCGGGTGGCGGTCGAATATGTTGTGTACCAGAGTCCAGAAATTTCTGTCACGTGGTGGGGGGGGGCCCAACATCTAAAAAATTCAGCGGGGGGGGCTAAACCTACAAAAGTTTGAAGACCTTTGCTCTAGGACATCCCCCTCAGGGTCTGCATCCTCGTGAACCGTGGGAATTTCAGGGGGCAGTTTCCCGTGCCCCCTACCTCTTCTCTTTAAGGCAGTTACCTGGGCCACTCTCTCAGGCTCCAGGTCCTCCTGAACATTCTTACTGGCTGCCATAGACCGAGTGGTCACGCAGGCCGACTCAGGTAAACCAAACCCAACATCTCTAAATGAGCTCTTTGCTCCACCGTAGGCCAAAGGGAGCTCTCCAAATCATTACCCAACAGACAATCAATAGGCATAGCTGGCCCCACAGCTACTTGAAGAGTCCCTGATACCCCCTCCCCCACTCATAGGGAACCTGTGCCACCTTGCAGTGGATCACTGTGTTGTCAGCGGCAACAACTGGGTAAAATGCATTGGGGACTACCTGCTCTTCAGACACCAGTCGACAACTGAAAGCTGTCACACTGGTCCGATGTCTCTAAGATCTTCCCCCCTCTTGCCATTGATGGTCACCCACTGCCTGTGCTTCTTAGTGTTATTAGGCAGCTGGGTCCTGGGGACCACCTCACAGTCTCCTAAGGAGACTAGGGACATCTCTGCTGGACCCCACCCACCTTGGGCACCCATGTCCTCAGCCCAGGGCTACACTAGCCAACTGCTTGGGTGGTGCACCAGTTGGTGCTGTCTTGCCATACAAGGGACATCTAGCATCATAAGAACAGTGGCCTGCTAGACCACACTTAAAACAGGTCTTGGGACTCTTGTGAAGAGGCTTATCTGTTGGGGCCCCTGCCTTTTTCTCAGGGGGAGGCTGGGAACCTTTCCCTTGGCTCCCTTGGGGATGACTTTGGGGCCCTTTCTGGAACTCCCTCTGTTTATCCTTGCCCCCATCATCTGCTGGGGACCCTGTCCACTTTTGGTAAAGTCTACCAGATGACACTTCTGGACCCAGGTGCTCACCCAGCGGTCCGCCTCCTCAGCAAGCTTCCTAGGGTTAGTCAGCTTGCTATCAATAAGGTGCTGGCATAGCTCTGGAAAACAATTATTTGACAAATGCTCCCATGCAAACAAATCATAGAGCGCCTCAAAATTATCCACTTTGCTACCCTTCACCCAACCATCCAATGCTCTGCAAAAGAAAGACACATATTCCACTCATGTGTTAGACTCCAGTTTTCTGCAATTCTTAAACCTTTGTCTGTACAACTCTGGGGTCAAACCAAATCTGTACATTAGGGCTCCCTTCATGTGGCATAGGACATCTGCTCTGTAGGTAAATCTAACAAAGTGTCCCACCCATCACTAACAAAGCAGCCCCACAAGCCCGCTCCCCAATCCTTCTCAGGGACCCGGTGGGCCAACATTGCAGCTTCATAAGCCCTAAACCATTGACCAATATCCTCATGTTTGTTAAAATCTTTAACACCTTCTTTGGGGATGTAGGCTCTTTCTTCTACAGGCACTGGTGGTGCGCTGCCACCATACGGAGGAACCTCTACACTTTTGGCCTTGAGTTCCAATTCCCTCAATCCTCTCTCATGCTCAAAATGCATTCTCTTTTCCTCTAAGGCTCCCTTCTTCATTTCTAATTCCGTCCCAATCTCTATTTTATAGCTCTCTATGTTTTTCTGACCATCCATTTTGAGCCTAGCTAGCTCCAACTTGTGCATCATCTCCCTCGCTCTGTTCTCCAGCTCTCCTGGGGACAGACCTGTGGAAGAAAACTGCTGCCCACCCTGGAAGGTGCTTTCTCCCCGGTTGGCCCATCTAAATTCTCTGCCTCCATCACTGTCTCCTCAGGATGCTCACTGCCATTCCTAGATTTTACCCAGGTCCTCAGCGCCTTTTAGTATACCTCTTTCCTGGTGAGGCCTTTCACAGAGATTTTAAATTTCCTGCACAAAGCTTTGAGATTAGGTACAGTGTAAGTATCAATTCTCTCTTCTTCCAATACCATGTCTACAGATGCTATGGATGCTGACTTGGTCATGGTGCAAAAGACTGGCAGTTCTCAATAATCAAAAATAGAAAATGAGTTACAGAGAAAAATCTCTACCAAATTGTATGGGGTTGCGTTATGGTCTTAAGTCACTAGTAGTGTACAACAATCACCGTATATGAGTCATATATGCAAGTCCAAATCCTCACTGCTGACCACCAATGTTAGATTTGGGGGTCTCTAGTTGGCATGGGTAGGTACATTTGATCAAATAGGGACCCTTGCGTCTAGTCAGGGTAAGGGACTGCACTCCTAAAATAACCCCTGCTCACCCCTTTGGTAGCTTGGCCCAAGCAGGCAGGCTTATCTCAGAGGCAGTGTGTAAAGCATTTGTGAACACATACAGTAATACAGTGACAACACTACAGATTGACACCACAAAGGTTGCATTATAAAAATAAGTATTTTTATATAGACTTAACACATGACCAAACGAAGAAATCCACAATGCTGTACTCAAAAATAAACTTTAAAATGGTAGAAAATACCTCAGTTCTCTCAGGTTGTAAATGCAACACTTTACTCTCAAAGTACCTTGGATGCATAACGCAAAGCAAACAAAAGGGTCGCAGGGAATGTAAAGCGTTGGTTCCTTACACTCAGGGAAGTGGATGCATTGGATTCTTACTGCTGTGCAGGGGAGTTGATGCTCACTTCCTTACTGTGTGGGGAGGTGATGCATCGGTTTCTTACTCTTCTCCGGTACGATGCAACACGATGGCACCTCGATGCGATACATCTCTCTGGTGCGATGCAACAAAACGGCGTCTCGGTTACGGTGTGACAACATTAATGTGATGCGTGCAAGCCCAACGGCCTTGCAGTGACTCAATGATCATTGGAGCAACGACAGGCCCTGCAACGAGCTTCTCCGGTGATGCGAAGGCGACCTCTGAGGCTGTAGTGGCGGCACTCTTCCCTGGTGATGCACTGCGCTTTGGCGATGCGATGATGACAGCGGCAGTGGAAGGACGCTTCTTTGGCGATGCAACAACAGCTGCTGCAGCGCCGACACGCTTCTTGTTGTTGCTTTGTGCTTCCAGCTCTCAGCAACACGCAGTCTCCCAGAAGGCCCAGCACAAGAGCAGGGACTTCAATTCCCAGCAAGGGAATTCAGGGGGAGCTAGTTGGTGATGTTTTGTATTCGTGAGACTTAAGGCAGGAGGCAATTTCAAGCCCTTGGAGATTCTACTTCAAATTGATGAGAAGCACACTCAGTCCTCTTCTCCTTTTTTTGGCAATGAAGCAACCACTGCAGGCCAACCCCCAAACACACAGCACAGGGGTAGTCTCCTCATTCAGCTTCCTGGTTCTTCTCCTCAGCAAAGGTTTGTCTTGATTCCTACAAGTGATCTAAAATTCTGGGGTCTGTGTCCCCTTTTTTATACACCAAAATCCTTTGTCTCTGAAGGCAGAGAGTGTCTGTGCCTAGTCCAAACCAGTTATGTGCAGTCCTGGAGCACTTCGTTTACAGGACTCCTTCTCTTCCTTTGACAGTGCAGGCCAGGGACATCAGATGCACCACAGGAGGTGGAACCAACATTAGGTAAGCCAGGCACAGCCCTATTGTGGTCCCAGGTACTCCCCTCCCACTACTCTAAATGCTGATGTGTCTATTCAGCCCTGTGCTGACACACACCGTCTCTTGGAGTCCCCCAGCACCTGTCACGCACAAACAATAAAAAGAAATACACAACCTAGCAGAGGCAGGCTTGGACAGTTAGGCAAGAAAATACCTACTTTCTAAAAGTGGTATTTTCAAACACAGAATGTTAAAACCAACTTCACTGAAATATGTATTTTATCATTCTGAGTTCAGGCATACTGAACTTGAATTTCTACCTAGTTCCCTGAGTCAGTTAGGATTATAAGATGTTATAATCAAACTGCCCATTCTGCCCTAAGGGGAATAGGTAGCCTTGCAATAGTGAAGAACTAAAGTGGCTGTAATTCACTATCAGGACATGCCACAAACATCAGGGCATGTCCTACCTTTTACGTACAATGCACCCTGCCCTTGGGCCTACCTTAGGGGTGACTAATATGTAGAAAAGGGAAGGTTTAGGGACTGGCAAGTGGGTGCACTTGCCATGTCAACATGGCAGTACCAGACTGTACAAAGGCTCTGCACTGGCAGACCTGAGACATACTTTACAAGCTACTCCGGTTGGTGGCATAATCAGGGCTGCAAGCCCACCAGCAGCATTGGATTTACAAGCCTTGGGCACACGCAGTGCACTGTACTAGGGTATGAGAATTAAACCAAACAAGCCAATCATGGATTCAGAAATCGATACATCACTTTAGCATAGGGAGCACTTGCACTGTGGCACTGTATGTTATGTATAACCAAAATTTAAATACTAAAGGCAAATCCACGCAATTCCTGAAGAATATTAGTCTTAGCAGGCAAAACGGGTAAGCCCTGAAGTGGGCGAAAGTGGACCCGGAAGAATTCACTAGTAAGCTACTGACTAAGTGTATAAACATGTTCTATGTTAGTCGCGATGGAAACTCCTCCCATGCAGCAATTATTGAGAACTTTTTTGCAATTTCTGCTCAAGTTATAGAAATTCTGTGGGTAAAAGCTAAAAGTAATGAAAATAATAGGGAAGGGTGGTTTGATTCGAATTGCACAAAGGCTCACACTAAACTTAAAAACGCATTGAAGGCCACAGTGAAGGATCAGGGCCAAATCAGGGAAGCTAGAAGAAATTACAAAAGGATACAAGCCATAAGGAAGACTAGGTTAAAGGAGGAAGCTTGGAACCCTTTGCATGAGGCACCGAATAATTGCGACCCAGCGGCTTTCTGGAAGGCGGTCAATGCCCCTTTTTTTAAGGATAACGATAAAGCTAGAATGGGAATCGCCATTTCAGATTCAGAGTGGGTATTACATTTCTCTACTCCAATCAAACATTAGATGATCAAGGAACTTTGGAGTATGAGGATGACAATGAGTCTTCCCCCACTTCTCATAATCTAATGATGGATTTTACACTGAGCGAGGTTAATGTGGCCATAACAGCTAGTTCGGGCGGTAAGGCCCCGGGCCCGGAGGGAATCCCGGTCGACCTTTTTAAAAACAACTTGGTACTGTGGGGTCCACTTTTAACCCAACTTTTTAATGCATGCTGCTCTAGTGAGTTTTTATCATCTTGGTATGAATCTATCACAGTCCCCATTTTTAAAAAGGGCGATAGGGTGAACCCAGCTTGTTATCACCCAATTTCATTATTGGATTCCACAGTTAAAATAATAGGGCGTGTAGTTCTAGACAGACTGCAGACGTGGGCGGAGGAACATTCAATTTTAAGTAATTTGAAATATGGTTTCCAAAAGGGCCTTGGCACTTTTGACCAGGGCCTGAACTTACATATTCTCCTAGATAAATGTACTAAAGCCAAAAGGGAAAGGCAGTTTTTAACTTTCGTTGATCTAACATCAGCCTTTGACTGTGTCATTCATGAAAAGTTGTGGGTTATTTTAGAGGGGCTAGGGGTGGACAAGTCGATAATTTCCTTTTTAAGACAGTTGTACTCAAGGGCAAGGGCGAGGGTTTGTTTCGGACAGGATGGAGATTGTACTAGGAATTTTAAAGTCTCGAAGGGCGTGAGACAAGGCTGTGTCCATGCCCCATCCCTTTTTATGTTATACATAAACGACCTTGAGTGCACTTTAATTAAGGAGTGCAGGGATTTCCTACTAGCAGCAACTCTCCCTACACTCCTTCATGCAGATGATGCGGTCCTGACGGCCCGCACTCCCCTTGGTCTCCAAAGGGTATTATCTTCTTTTGCTAAATTTATGACAAATTTGGGCCGTACAATTGACTGCTCAAAAATGTTCTCCATGAACTGTGGGAACGGGTCAAACAAAAGGGAAAAACCAATTTTTATTATCAATAAGGCAATAGAGAACACTAATACTTTCTCTTATCTAGGGATTCTATTCGATCAGTCAGGGTCTTGGAGCAGGGCGATAAAAGCGAGAAGGCTCCTCCATAGCAAATCATTGATGGCATTAACAAACTTTAGTAGAAAACTGGGCAGATGTTCTCCTGTTGAATTGTTGCACATTTATAGGGTGAAATGCGTAGCAATTGCTACTTATGGGGCAGGTATCTGGGGATATGCAAATGTTAATTGTTTGCAAATAACAGAAAATATCTTCCTCAGGTAGCTTTTGGCAGTACCAGACAGCACGTCAACATTTATTTGTCACACCGAAACTAGGCCTGCCATACCTAGAGGATGTGATTAGGATACAGCCTGTCCTTATGTGGCATAGGGTTTGGACCTCTGAAGAACCCACTTTTAATCACCATATTTTAAAGGATGCACTAGGAACAGATGGGGCCAAACATATAAATGGCTAAAATATGTTAAAACCTTTTTAATTCAAATTGGCCATGAAGAGTACTGTAATGACCCCTGTACGATGTGCAAGGTATTGAGGAAGGACCTCAAAGCTAGTTGTATGTTATTCTTGAGTAAAATGAGATTTACGAGCGAACTGACTAAGACGACGGTCTTAACACACCATTTCACTCTGACTTCTGTAACCATACAACCATATATCTTGCTAACTACCAGAGATTATGACAGATTTCTGCTAACGTGTTTCAGGTTGAGCGTATTACATAGATCTCTGAGTTTCCCTGTAGTAAATGACTGGTCGAGAACACTTTGTAATTGCCCATGTGACGACGTGTCAGCCCAGTCGTCCACGCATATATTGTTCTTTTGCATATTCTACTCTAAACCTAGAAAAAGATGGATTGTTCCCTTGTTAAAAAGGTTGGGTTTGAGACGATGTTGGCCGCATTTCTTGCACTGCAATATTTGGACAATATATTTACTATTGCCTCTGTCTTTGCCTTCTCCCAAAAAAAAATTAAGTATAGTATATCAATTGCAATATGATTCTACCATGTTTTTTTTTTATCTTGTTCTTAATCCTTAATATATCTGTGGAATTTATGTGTGATTTATAAATTGTACTTTTATGGTTATTTTTTAAACAATAACCAAATAAAGTTCTTTTGATGATGATGATAGTAGGGTGTGTTCGGAGAGACTGGCCTCTCTGCTCATACCTCTCTCTCAGATGTAGGGTGTGTGTAGTATTGAATGGAGGGGGAGTGTCTTCCCTGCTTACACCCCTCTCTCTGATAAAAAAATATATGCATTGTAGAGTGTGGGAAGAGACTGTACTCTAATCACAACTCTTAAAAAGATGATGGGTGTATAGTACACTTTGATAAACACCTTCTCCAGTACTTCCTACAGTAGTGAGCATACATACTACAGTGTTTTCAAAGATCACCTACTCTTTTTTACTTTTCACAATCCTGCAAGAGTCTCACGCGATCATAATTATTTAAAAAAAGAAACATTACCATCTAATCAACAAAGTATTTATCTCTTACTCACTTCCTTTAATACAAGGACCACTATTTGCATTCTTACTAATAGAGTATGTTGAGAACACATCTACTCTTTTTTACTATTCATAAATCCACAAAAGTCCCACGAGATCATAAACATTTGGTAAAGCAGTATACATTTATTATCTTTAAAGTAGTAATCTCTGAGACACATCTCTAAATCCAAGGGGGTAGCATACCTTTCTGCTGTCCCCTTATATAGCTTTTTTAATTCATTTCCACAACACCTTCAATTTTTCACAGTGACCAGTAATGGCAACCATTTCATTTCTAACAGTCCAACAGCCAGCAAATCAGAGTGCTTCTGAGACTCGCAGAAGCCTCTCGCTTCAGCAAAAGCATGAAAGTTCACAGGCAAAACAGGAATCTCAACCAATCACAGGGCTCCATTTTTATTTCATTTTCTTGGAGGACGTCTGCGGGATGCTCGCTAGCCCAACTGCCAACATGTACACTTATTTTTACAAAAAGCACAATCTGCGAATCGAGATCTAGCTTCCTGTCAAATTTATTGTAGCTCCATTAAGCAGTTTTTTAAGTATGGGCTGAAAATTCGTTCCGCTCACGGAATTTGCGGATTTTCCGCTATTTGGCATTCCGCGAATCTCGCTAATTTGCAGAAAAATCCGCGAAATCACAAGCGGGACGAATTTTTTCCAGGAAGCACCTACAGGGTTACAGCAGGTGCCCAATTTGAAGCTAATTTCTTTGTAACAATTTACTAAATGGTTACAAAGAAATTAACTTCAACTTGGGCACCTGCTGTAACCCTGTAAGTGCTTCCTGAGGCACCTCCAGAGTTGTTTCAACTATTCTCTGACCCTGCTCTGAGCACCCACTAACCTACACTCACTAAGGAAACATAGTATTCCAGTGAGTACAGGTTAGTCCTTCTTTTTTAACTAAAGCAGGGGACCCCCAGAATAAACTTGTTCCTGGTACTCCTAGCTTTATTTTAAGACTCACAAACATCTAAACTCTTCTGCCCCACACCCGCACTTCATCTAAACGGCAGTTGGATAAAAGATCTCCGCTAAAGTGCCCCTCTTTGAGGTGTTGCCCATTGGGTATTGCACCGCCGACCCACCGAGGAGCAGCCCAGATGATGAAGCATGACACCTGAAAGGGTGTGCGAGGGTATTACATCCAACAAAATGGATGCCCATCTGTAAGGACCTTTCACGGTCGCTAAATAAATGAGGAAATTTAAACCTTTTGAATGCCGCTGATGGTTTTTGAATTGTGATATTGGAAAGGAGGCTTGAACTTTCTTCAGCGAACACCAGCACTTAGAGCGTTCACTTTGTAGACCACAATTGGAGAAGATCTATGTATATATAGCCACTGAAAAAAACAAAGGTTACAGGGATTTTATAGTTACGTATTAGAATTATAAACAGTCTTAGAAATTCACAGGTTACATAAACATTATAGATAAGCTCAGATTTTACACACACAAAACACAAACAATTCAGCACTTGTAGTTAATTGAGCTAACTTTAACTTACGGCCCACAATGCGCTACATATAACCTAATATTTTACATCACTCATGACATGATCAGTGACAGCACTCTTGACATCACTGATGGCCCTTCAAATGGCATCTCAAATAACATCACTGAGGACATCTTCCAGCAAAGTCAATATACTACATAAACTACCATTTATTTTTTTGAAACAAAAGAAGATACAGATGAGAGACCTACAGCTCAGAACTCACTGTAATCAACTACTACTTTGACATATCTCATAGAAGACAGTTCTCAACGGTTTGTCCTGTCTCTTCTGAACCGTTAATCTAAACAGTAATAACCAAAGTAAAACATCTAACTATATAGGCTAGTCTATTGCAAACCACAACAACACAATTTGTGAACCCGGAAAGAGGTTTTAGTACACATGTCAGATTCACAAAAATACTACAATATACAACCAATAGAGAGGTTTTAGCTGATAGTCCAATGTGTCACAAACCACTAGTACAATTATTCTTCATCCTGCAGAAAGTTGTGAGCAGAGAGGACAGTCTGTTGTAAATGTCTACTACACAGAGCCATCATCCTAAAGAAAGGTCTTTGTCAACAGATGAACTTATTGCACTCTACTACTACAGTCATTCATCACAAAGGGCAGGGGTCTAAGCAAACTGGTCAACATATCATAAAACAGAAATATATTCAGCCATCACTGTGGAGTGATGTGTCAAAAGACAGCTTACACTGTTGCAAAGTTCTACCATACATATACACCAGCAGAGGACATATGTCAGTGCAGAGACTAGATCACTGATAAATATACCTGCTTCAAAACCGGATTATAAATAAGATGACGTATGTTGACTTATGTAACTTAGTATAAATCTTAAGTCTCACAAACGTCTATGAAACATGTATACTCACTTGACTATGTCATCAGTGATATCACTTGGGATGTCATCAGTGATGTAATATGTGAGGTCATAAATAATACATTGCAGGAGCGTAAGTTATAATTAGCTCATGGAACTAAAACTGTAGAATTTCTATGGTTTTGTGTGTGTAACATCTAAATCTACTTATAATGTGCCTGTAATCTTTGGTTCTTTCAGTAAATTTCTAAGGTGTTATTAAATCTATTTTCTAACTATAATGTCCCTAATGCCTTAGTGGCAGATTTATGTTGGGAATGCACCACGTTTGAGTCACGCAACTGCGGCGTAAACGTGGCGCATCCCTACGACCCATTTACAACGTGACGCATCTAGGCAGATGGTTCAGGTTGTAAAGCCTTGCGCCACTTGTGGGCATTCCTGCGCAGGGTGGGCGTTCCGGGGCAGGTGCGCCTCGCAAAAGTGGCTGAGTGTAATCTATAAGATTTCATTCAGTCACTTTCAGGCCAATGCTGCGTCAAAACCCTGTGCATGCTTGAAGCAGGCGTAGGTCTTGACGCAGCACTGTAAAGATGGGGCACCCCCGAGCCTTGCTGGAGCTGCGTCGCGCTTGCGACACAATTCCAGGAAATGCGGCACCTTTACGGCACAGATGCGTCACGCATCTGTGCCGTTTTTGCCCCATGGTGCGCCGCATTGTAAATGCGGCACACCATGGGTGGCGGAGCGGCGGAGCAGCGGCGCAAAATAACTGGCGCATCCCTGGGGATGCGCCAGTTATCATGGGGCAGATTTATGATAACTGGCGCATTCCCAGGGATGCGCCAGTTATTTTGTGCCGCTGCCCCGCCACCCATGGTGCGCCACATTTACAATGCGGCTCACCATGGGGCACCAATGGCACAGATGCGTGACGCATCTGTGCCGTAAAGGTGCCGCATTGCTGGAGTTGCGTCGCAAGCGCGACACAGCTCCAGCAAGGCTTGGGGGTGCCCCATCTTTACAATGCTGCGCCTGCTTCAAGCAGGCGCAGGGTTTTGACGCAGCATTGGCCTGAAAGTGACTGAGTGAAATCTTATAGATTTCACTCAGCCACCTTTGCGATGCACACCTGCCCCGGAACGCCCACCCTGCGCCGGAACACCCATAAGGGGCGCAGGGCTTTACAACGTGACGCATCTGCCTAGATGCGTCACTTTGTAAATGGGTCGTAGGGATGCGCCACGTTTACGCGGCTGTTGCGTGACGCAAACGTGGCGCATTCCCAACATAAATCTGCCCCTATAAATCTGCCCCTTAGTTGTTTCTGTGAATTCCTACGGTTTTTAATGTTATTTGATAACTACAACGTCCCTGTAACCTTTTTTTGTTTTGGTGAGTTTCACTGGTTTATTCAATATAAATTGTACTACAATTTCACCTATAGGTTCATTATAGTGATATACATGTTTACACGTTTATAAATAAATTTTATGAATACATTTATTATTATGCAATTTAAAACAAACAATTAACAAATGAACATAACATAACTTATTGAACTTTTTACAAATTCAAAACACAAGGTTTAACTCTGTTTCCCATTCATTTAATGGATCTGCAGATCTGCTGCAATGCCACCACAAATCTTGCAACATTGAAAACCATACATTTAAACTGGTATTTCAGTTTCACTTCTCTCTGGAGGAAGTCTCTGCAGCGCAGCTTCACTGTATTTTGCCCTTTCCTTCAAAAGAAAAAAGTTTCAATGGTAAGATGTCTTCTGCTGAAGATAGAAGAGAATGGATAGATCAGGACAAAGAAGAAGAAGGCTTACCGCTCCAAAAGAATTCCTCCGACTTTGGAAATATTTTTCCATCCCTTCAGGAGAAAAGAACATTTTCACAAAAATTGTCTAATACAATCTAGTTATCTATTCAGCAATAAACTGCCAAGAGCTGCTCTGAAGAATTGTTCACATGGCACATCATCTGTTTCGAAATTCCTCAAAGCCATACATGCAAGAACGTATCAAAGGATAGTAAGAAAGTGGGAAGGTGGTGCATCATCATCATCCTCAGCAGTTGGGCCATCTGTGGGACAGTTACCACATGACCAGATACTTACCATACCCACTGTTTCACCAAAACTGCAAGACATGATCACTCATTGTGCCAAACGGCTCATGCCAGTTGAACTAAATATATCTTCATTTGCCCAGTTTATGGATGCTGTCAAAAAGCATAATTCTTCATATTTTTTCACCTCATCCTTATATCTTACATTACTCTTTAAACACAAGTAGATATCTGAAAAGCAAATATAGAACACATTTAACTTAAGATTACATACTATTAAATGTCATACCATAAGCAATTGAGTAGTGGTTAGGTCAGTGTGCAACAGGCTGTGTACGTGTCTGACTATGGGTGTATAAATGGGGATATGAGTGGCAATATGGGTGGGTGACTTGGTGTGTGAGTAGTTGGGTGGATATGTGAGTGAGTGTATCAGTGGCTCTGTAGGCGTATCACTGGATGTGTAAGTACTTGTGTTAGTGTATGACTGGGTATGTTAGTGACTGTATGGGTGTCTAAATGTGTTTGTTAATGGCTGCATGGATTGGTAACTGGCTGTGTTAGTGAGTATTTGGGTGTGTAACTGTGTGTGCAAGTGACTTAGAGGTGGACAGATGTGCTGTGTGGGTGTGTGAATGTATGTGTAAGAGTCTCTGTTTCTGTCTGACTGGGTGTGAGAGAAGATGTATGGTTTTGTAAATATGTATGTGAGTGGCTGTATGACTGGTTGACTGAGATGTATGTGTACTGTCTGAGCGCTGGGTACATGAAGAACTGTATAGGTACGTGAATGGATGTGACAGTGACAGTATGGGCATGTGAATGAGTATGTAAGTGGATGTATAGGTGAGTAAATGGATATGTGAATGATTTTATGGGTATGTGACAGAGTTTATCAGTCATTGTAAATAATTTTTGCTGTTGCTCCATTTTTAGTGTTATATCTGCTAATATCAGCTAACACTGCAATTCTCAAATCAGAACTATGGCAATCCTCTTCCACTCTCAGTAGAAAAGTACCTAAAAAGTCTACCCTTCCCCATGTCCTCTTACTCATACTCCTATATAGGCCTGGGCGTAGGACTCTGTGAGTCAAAGGGAAATCCCTTGACTATATACGTTTTTCTCCACAAGCAATATCTCATACACATCAATCATTCGAATGACACAGTTGTTGTTATATGTCAGGCCAACACAAAAATATGACGTTTACAGTCTTTGTATTTTATTAAAATCTTGTTTCTTGGGTTAAAATTCAGATCACTGTCAGCAATACATCAATGAAAAAAATTTATACCATTTTATCAAATTTTAACAAATCAAATACTATAATACATATGAATATACATTAGTGCAAATAAATATACAATAATAAAAAAGGACCACACAGATTGTACAGATTACAGACAATTAATTTCCACAGTTTCAAAAAACATAATAACTCACAAAAAACAAACACTATAAACTGTTGGTGAGAAGTATTCCCTACTATTGTTTTGTCATGACCCAGTATCCTCATGCAAATATGAAACACAGGATAAGAATAAAGATCACAGTATCCAAAGTCCAGGTATATCTGTTATCTAATTGGGATCTGGATGGGTTCTATTTGTCTGTGCGTCGACGCGTTTCGGTGTTGTCTCACTGATATGTAAACACCTTCTTCAGGACAGCAACATTCATGGGGTTCGTCATTAGTACATATCCTTTCTGTATATGTAAAACAATAAGATACAATTAGAAAGGGGTTCTCTATTCTTTACTCCTCCTTATCATTCTAACCCTAATGCTAATGTTAATGTTATTGGGATTTGTATAGCGCTCGGCTGCCCCAGCAAAGGGGCGTCCCGGCGCTGCGAGCAAAGCTAAAGGCAGAAAAAGAAGAGAGCACCAGAGAAGAAGAGGTGCGGTTACTGAAAGAGGTGGGTTTTGATGGCTTTCCTGAAAGCTAAAAGGTCCTGCATGCCACGGATAGTTTCCGGGAGGCTGTTCCAGAGCTTGGCAGCGAGCAGGCTGAAGGATCGGTCGCCCATTCTGGCTAGATTGGTACGGGGAATGACCACCAGATGTTGTCCTTCTGAACGAAGTGACCTCCCAGGAATATACTCCGTCAGGAGGGGGCGCAACATCGGGGGGGAGGCGGTTTTAAGGATTTTGAAGGCAAGGCAGAGTGCCTTAAACTGAATCCTTTTTCCCACCGGGAGCCAGTGCAGTTTTTTCAGAGCTCCAGCCACTGAGGAGTGGCGGGGGAGACCTACCAATGCTCTGGCGGCAGCATTCTGCACTCTCTGAAGTCTGGCAGTTTCCGCCAGGTTAGCGCCCAGTAGGAGGGAGCTGGCATAGTCCAGCCTAGAAAGGATGGTAGCTTGGACAATTACCTGGCGGGTGTGACAGTTGAAGAACTTCAGGATAGGTCTTAGATTGCGCAGGATGCCGAAGCAGGTGGCCTCGACTTTTTTGGTATGGTGAGTGAATTTCAATGCTGAGTCGACCCAGACTCCCAGGTTTTTTACACATTCCTTGGGCTTAGGAGGTTGGCCTAAAGTATCAGGCCACCAATTTTTGCCCCAGGATGCGGTGTTTTTCCCCAAGAGCGGTATCTCCATTTTCCCCGCATTGAGCTGGAGGAAATTCGCCGTCATCCAGTTGGTGATGTCAGTAAGGGTCTGCTTGAAGTGATGGGCCTCCAGACCGTTGTTACCATTGAGAGCTACCACCAACTGGGTATCATCTGCGTAAGATACTAACGTCAGACCACTCTGTTTAACCACTTCTGCTAGTGGTCGGACGTAGACATTGAACAGGGTGGGGCTCAGTGATGACCCCTGAGGCACCCCCTGTCCAATGTTGTGCTCTTTAGAGATGTAAGGGGGGGTGGAGACTTTAAAGGATCTGTTGGCAAGAAAGTCTTTAAACCATCCCAGGGCGGTACCTGTGATTCCAGCTTCCTCCAATCTCATCAAGAGGGCCTCGTGTGACACCGTGTCGAAGGCAGCACTGAGATCCAACAGGATCAGTGCTGCCGTTCCGCCGGTGTCAAGAATGGTACGGAGGTCCTCTGTAACACTAAGCAAGGCTGTCTCGGTGCTGTGACCAGCTCTAAACCCGTGTTGGGAGTCATCCAGAATGTTATTGGTTAGGAGGAAGTTGGTGAGGGTGGTGTTGACATGTGCTTCTATGATTTTAGCTGGCCAGGGGAGAAGTGAGATGGGCCGAAAATGTTCAGGAAGGGTGGGTCCAGAGTGGGCTTTTTCAAAATGGGGGATACCCATGCCTGCTTCCATTTAGAGGGGATTTTGGCCATAGAAAGAGACCGGTTAATAATATTCCGTATCGGTTCCGTGACAAGCTCATTGGCTGCACAAAAGGTCTCGGGTTTTAGGGGGTCAGCCGGGGAGCCAGATTTAATTTTTTTACAGATTTTATGGAAACTCTAACGTTCTAGTGTGGGGAGGGAGGAAAGACAGGGTCTACTAGGGTCTAGAGTGACGGAAATCTGAGGGGAATAGGGGAAGGTCTTGTAAATTTTCTTTATTTTGTTGGTAAAGAAATTGGCCATGTTATTACATAGGTCTGGAGAGGTAGCAGCAGAAATGGTGGGTTTTTTTGCAATGAGGTCTTTTAGAATTTTAAAAACAGTTTTAGAGGCGTTGGTGCTACTGTTGATTTCGGTGGCATAATACGCCGCCCTTGTTCTACAGACATGACGATGATAGGTTTTCTGTAATTGAACATAATTATGCTTGAGGTTGGTGTCATAATTTTTCCTCCATCCTCTTTCCGCCTTTTTACATTCTTTTTTCAGAGTGGCTAATTCTGAATTGTACCAGGGGCTAGCCGCATGGGCACAAGCCTTGACCCACTTAGCTGGGATCAGGGAGTCCAATGCTTGGGTTATCCAGTGGCAGAACTGGTCATCTCCTAGGTCAATGTCATCACTCAGGGCAGGGGGATTAGTCCTTAGGAGATTATGAAGCTCCTCCAAGCGGAGTTTTCTCCACGGACGCTTCTGGACTTGAGGGGTAGGTGCAGATGCGGGGGCGGGTTTGCAAGGGACTGTCTTGATCACCAAATGGTGGTCTGTCCACGCCATAGGAATAGGTGTACCAGCAGTCCCATTCTCGATGTTGGAAAAGATGGGATCAAGGAGGTGTCCCGCTCTGTGGGTGGGGACACTCACGAGTTGATTAAGCTGGAGGGCGGCAAGATCCGCAAGAATACACTTTGCTAAACCGATCCTATTTTCAAGAGACATTTCTGTTTTCTGTTTAGCCGCTACCTATTTATTTAAGGAAAACATTTTTCTTGCGTGAGGGAGTATTATTATGACTCGATTACAGCATAATTGCTCCAGTGCACCGCATTTGAAAAAAGGAGACAGGGGATCCCTCCGTTATATTTCAGTGTTGGACTTGTATCTCTCCGCACATACATTCTACCCATTCATTCGCATTCATTAGCATGCTTTACTCACAGTGGCGGGAAGGGTAACAGTATTTGGTTCCTTCCTGGTTCTTTTTCTAAGTCAGTCTATCCCGTAATGATGGTACAGGTAGATATTCCTGTAGGATCAAATTACATTTTCTTAGATGAATGAATTTCTAGATTTAGGACTATGCTATGCTCACGTAGGTTGTGCAACTACGCGGCACGCTAATTGCACGTAGCACAGTGCAAATTCGTGTTGCGTAGCAGAGCTGGCATTTTTTGCTTGCTTGCAGTCCTCAACATCAAGTTGGCGACCGCGAGCGAGCAAAATAACATCCCAGAGAGACTTTTTCCTCGTTTATGATTAGCAACATCAAGTTGCCGATCGCTAGCGTGGAAAATAAACCTCCCGGCGAGATTCTCAAAGTATGGAGGTCAGGTTTCTCATTGCGAGTGGTTGCCTATGCTCGCGACTGCTCGCGATGAGAAACTACCATTCAGCGTTGAGAAAGCTGCAGCTCGAGTATGAATCTACTTGAGCAGCAGAAAACGACTGCTTGCACTGTGCAAGGTGTGGTTTGCACTGATTGCACAGTGCGGACAAGCATCCCACACTGTGCCATCAGTGTGAACAGCATTTTGCACAGTGTACTACGTAGTTTGCTAAGCTACGCGTAGTGTGAAGTGCACTTTGCATAGCTACGCGTAGCGCTGCTATGCAAACTACCCCCAGGGTTACTCTTATACTTAGAAAATCATCAACTTCCTGTCATCTTTTATTTTTGCTATACCAGTCCTAAATGGTCACTATTTTTTACCCTTTCCTTTTTTCCTGTAAACAAGTCCAATTTGGTAGACTTTTTGCAGTTCCACCGATCCACTGCAGCGTTCAGCGTGGCCCCTGTATAAATCTGCAGTAGATTCAGGGATCCACACTGAAGCCCTTAAAAACATGCAACAATCTGCTGGTAATGCTTTTCATTTACTTTTTATTTTGTAAAATATTTTCAATTTTAAACCTTTGCATGCGGCGCAAAGTTTTGCACTGTGTGGGCGATTTTAAAAGTGGGCAGGATTCGAACGGCCCCCGGCAGTCATCAGCACACGCCCACTGTGATGCATGATGGCCAGGGGCCATCATGAGCATGCAAGGGGTGAATACATACACTGCCTACTGAGCAATTTATGTACGCTAGTCTGCTTCTCAGTTTCACACAGCAATATCTTTTGTTCTCTTTCCCTCACACTCTTTTTCCTCCATTTCAATAGTAACCATGTTTCCAGTAGTCGCTGCCTACCGGTAGGCTAAAAGTTCACATAACATACTCTCAACAGTATACTAGCTTCACATTAGCTGTAGCAGGTGTGGTTGGCTGTCAGCAGTCCCAAGCATATCCCAAACAACATTACTCTGCTTAATTTTTCCAAAGCCAATCACGGAGGTAGTTACTTTTTTGTTAAGGTCACTACCTAATTTTAGTTCCTCTAACGTCTCCACCATCCAATCAAATACTTTCTTTTATATTTTATTGTTGTCATTTGAACTGCCTTTCATCTTCAAAACGGCCTCATTCTGCTGCAGCCTTTTCATGTGTACTACTCCTGCTTGTCTCAAAAACTGTCAGAGCCTGGATTGTGGGCCAAAGATTTGCGATTTGGGTCAAAGAAAGTGATAGAAAGAGTGGCATTGACATAAATCTAGGTTTACCTTATGTAGATTTGACTTGAGTTGGCCAGAGAGAGTTGAAGTGGCATCAATTGCCGCCTTTGGTTGAAAGCATTGCAGTTTGCCAACATCCAGACGTCATGATTGTGTACTGTAGTGACAGTGACGTAGGCACAATTATAGGGGTAGGACTTGAAATCCTAATGAAGAATATCGTTTGTAAATTAATGGCACTTTTACCCACATACTGCCTTGGTTATCTCCAACATTTTTGAAAAACATAAGTGGCAGTGGTCAACTCAGTTTTGTCCATAGTTAGAGAACTCTCATAAACATGTCTATAAAGCTGTTTCTGCAATTCTCAGAGACTACAACATGGGCTGCACATACCATAACAACTTACGCTTTTATCTGGACGTTATATATCAAAAAGACAGAGTCTATTTCACAGACACAAGCAACAGGGTGTTCCTAAACAACTTAAAGACTGCTTCTTGTTCTATGTATAGTTATCATCTACACACCATAAACATAATGGCTCTTTTCAGAGCCAATCTTTTCTCAAACACTTTTTTTTACATCCTTTTTTATAATTTCCCATTCAGATCCACAGTGGATCCTCTGCCAAATAAGGGGTCTGCCGGCTATCTTGCAAATGGATCTATGACAAAAATGCAGATCTTTCCCCAAACAAAAGCACACAATCAGTACAAAGCACCAACACATTTAATACAGTGGGTTTTTTGGTGGCTGTATAGGTGCATGAGTGGGTGTGTGAGTGGTTGGGTGGGTGTGTAAGTGGGTGTGTGTGTGGGTGTGCGAGTGTGTGAGTGGATGTGTGAGGGTTTGTGTGGGTCTGTGGTGGGTATGTGAGAGGATCTCTGTGTGGATATATCAGTGACTGTATGGGTATGTGAGAGGGTATGTGAGTAGCTGTGTGGATGTGTGACTGGGTGTGGGAGTGTCTGTATCAGTGAGTGAGCGGCTGTATGAGTGGTTTTCCCTGTCCCTGAGTGGGAGTGTTAATGGCTCTATGGATGTGTGAGTGGTTGTGTGGATGTGTAAGTGGGCATGTGAGTGTGTCATAAGTAGGCCTGGGCGGAGCTCACAGAGTTTTATGCCACAGAATTCCACAGAGTGCCTGAACTACTCTCCCAAATTCCACAGAGTTTCATGAGCAGGCGGAGTATTGCTCGGCCACCCCTTAAGTGCTATTTTCAGCACACAGATACATTGCAATTGCTGATTGGCTCTGCACTGTGCCATGCTGATGCAGTAGAGCTGTCTCAGCCGTTGCCCATGGCACTGCATTTGAATGGGTGACACTGTGTTGCTTTCTGGTTTGTAGTGTAGCATGGTGCTGCTGCTATCTTGCTCTCCCATTGCCTCATCCCTAGCCCCCTACACTGACAGTTGGGCACCTTTCACAATCTCCTCTGTATCAGACAGTCTAGCCCGCCCTTTGTTGCTTCATTAGTTACCATAGTTGTCCCTTAAGTTGCAGATTTCTTAAATGGGAATAGCAAGAGACAGCTGACATCAGCAGGGAATTTGGGGGAGCGGCAAGTGCACTGCTGACGGTCAGGTCCAGTGCTTAGGGGCCAGTTAAGAGTGCCTGGTTCAAATACACCCACCAACAAGGAGACCCTTCTAAAAGGACGTAATAGGTAAGCGATGCGAACAGAGATGGTGACCATAGAGACTAAAGCGATGCCCAAGCAAACCAACTGTCTCTATGCACTCCCTCACAAATACAGACCTGTCTCTCTGTGCTTAAGTAACCAATGACCATTCTTTGACCTTCAGGAGAGAGAGCTCAGGGTCTGTCATGCACAGATCTGCTGCAGACGATGTGTCATCATTTGCAAAGTTATTTGTGGTTTCATAAATAATGTGCCTTACAGTTCCTTCTGAACACACACACACATTAAAGTGTCCACACACATATACACAGTCCATCTACAAACTAATGTATTGTGGCTCTCCCAAACCAAGCATATTGGGACTACCACCACACTGCTTTCAGTCACACTCTGCGTGGGCACACACATACCATGGGATGGTGCATGAGAGTTCCTTGTCAGGGTGGGCAAGTGAGTTTTTTTAACCGCACATGCCACTTAAACGGGCCAGAGGGTCCTCCTGCACTTCCACTGTACATATCGGCAGGAGGGGGCATATCAGTTCTGCTATATTGTCTTGAGGTTTGTGCTCTAATTTTTTATTGGAACTCTACTCTCTTTTTTTCTATGGCTTAATGGTCCGAACAAAACAGTAACGTCTGTCTCCCTCTATGATCCCAGTTGCAGACATTCCTTAGACTCTATGGTCTGAGCTGCACAATAAGTTATATACCGCTCAAAGACATATACTGCTCAGAGCACATAAGCCAATGGTGACATGGGAAGCTGGAAGGCTTCTAATCAACACAAAACCTGTATTTGAATATCGCCTGGACTGGAATGCACGTAGTAGAGTCTCAAAGGCCCAGGGTGCATTGATACCAGAGGATCCTAGAGGCAAGAGTGCCAGTTAAAAAAAGCTACGCTCCCCACATGGTTGTCAGAATTTGTTTGATGAACTCTGCCCTCCAAGTGGAGTGCCGAGTGGCAAAACTCTGTGAATTCCATCCGCAGAGGACAGTTTTGTGCCTACTCCTAGTCATAGCTGGGTGTATGACAGGTGTGTAAGTGTCTGTGTGGGTCTCTGAGTGGTGTGTGAGTGGCTCTATGGGGGTGTGAGTGGCTGTGTCAGTGATTTATCTTTAACGGTGTGTGAATGGCTGTGTGTGTATGTGAGTGGGTGTGCAAGTGGCTGTATGGTTGAGTACGTGGCTGTGTGAGTCGGTGTATGAGTGCCTGTGATGTTCTGTAAGTGGATCTCTGGGTCTGTGAGTGGTTGTGTGAGTGACTGAATGGGTGTGTGAGTGTTTGTAAGGTGTGTGTGAGTGAGTGGTTGTATGGATGTGTGGGTAGATGTGTGACTCATTGTGGGGGTGTGAGTGGGTCTGTGAGTGGGTGATTTGTGGGTGATTTGTTTTAATTGGGGTCTGTGCCAGCGGATACATCTCATGCCCCCAAAAACATTTTTAGTCAATTTCTTTCCCCCAAGGGGTCCTCACAGACCCCCCATCAGTCAAATGGCATCAGGATACCTCTAGCCTGACCCCTTCCATCAATTTTAACGTTTATTTTTCCCCCTTGGGGCCGAGTTCCAATACACAGAAAAGTAGCCCAAATGTATTTTCAGTTCACAACCAGCCAATCACAGTAGATGCACATCTCTAGATACACAGAATATTTTTTCTATATTAACTCCAAAACTACTGAACAGATTTACACAAAATAAAACATGTACTCTTTCTGGAACAGGATCTAGTGTTCTACCTAATTTGGTGTAGTTCCATTCAGAGCTTCAGACTGTAGTCATATCTAAAAGCCCTAAGGAAAACTGCATGGGGAAAACAGATTTTGTGCCCCCTTTTCTTGATCACCGTTTGATAGATCACCCCAAAACTTTCCAGGCAGCAGCTAAATTTATTGACAAACTAGTTTTTACAATTTGGTGAAGATTTGTCAAATAGCACAAATGTCATAAGCAAAAAAAAAAAAAACTAGGTCCTAACTATAACTACCAATATATATATTCACTGAAAAAACCATAGGTTATAGACCATATATAGTTAGGAATTAGCATTTACAAAACCTTATTTTACTCACACAAAACCATTGAAACTCGCATATATAGTTAGTTGCACTAACTATATATCGCGCACCCGCAATCCACTGCTGATCATGTCACATATTACATCATTCATGACATGGTCAGTGACATCAATGATGACATCACTGATGACATCTCAAATGACATCACTGATGAAATCACTGATGACATCTCAAATGACATCACTGATGACATCACTGATGACATCTCATTTGACATCACTGATCACATCACTGATGACATCATTCATGTGATAATACGATAAACCTCTTCAGACTACAATATAACCTTAGATACACTCAGTGTAAACAGACACTCATAGACTGTCACTCATCCATGGAGTTACTCACACACCTAGTCTGTCATGCAAAGAATCAATCACACCTCCATTTCCTCAACTATACAGTTATACACACCTTACTTATTCAAACATATACTAACACATATTTACTATCTTATACAATCCCTGATACAAGTTCACAATGATCCATACAGCCACTCACACATTCACTGGCTCTTATGCACAGTTATTTATATATGTCAACTCTCACATCTACTGTGTTTTACATATGTACTTACTTTGACATGTAGCACTGAGATATCCATTCACTCACCAATACACTCATGCACACAGTCAACCGCCCATACATCTGTTTCCACATGAACTTTTGAACCCATACATCTAGTGAATCAACTGCTCACACATCTATGCACAGAGTCATACACCTCCCAGCCACCCACACACACACTCAGTCTCCCATACAAATACTTGGGCAACCAATCAATAACTCATATAGTTACTCATATAGCTACTGATCAACACATGCAGCAGTTTACAGAACAACAGACATAATGATGCACACATTAAGACAGTTTAGTCACTAACCCATGCACTCAGTGGGACACATTTAATCACTCACTCATACAGTCAGTCATGCACCTACTAAATCCTTCATCCAGACACTTATACATCCACTCATTCTTCAATATGTAAGACATATTTTAACTTTACAGAAACATACAGTCACTGAATGTTGTCATCAGTGATGTCATCAGTGATGTCATTTGAGATGTCATCAGTGATGTCATCAGTGATGTCACTGACCATGTCATGAATGATGTAATATGTGACATGATGAGCAGAGGATTGAGGGTGCGCGATATATAGTTAGTGCAACTAACTATATATGCGATTTTCAATGGTTTTGTGTGAGTAAAATAAGGTTTTGTAAATGCTAATTCCTAACTATATATGGTCTATAACCTATGGTTTTTTCAGTGAATTTCAAGGGTTTTTTAATAGCAAATATCAAAAGCTGTGAAATGTATTCTTCTTTTAAAGGAAAATTTATTTTATATGTATTTAATATAATTTTTTTATGTAGATACATTTTTTGAGGGAACAAATTTATCAACTATCATGCTGAAGAAGAGTGTGGGGAAAAAAAAACAAAGAGGAGGACTAAGAGGAAAGAACAATCAGTTCAAAAATACAATTGCTTTAAAGCATGAAGTGCTTTTCCACACATTTACATTTAAATAACCCATATTAGAACATACAAAATATCTACAGAGGAGACGGTGTACATTGGATTTTAGACTCTTCATTGGTACCTACATGTTGGTACTTACATCACCCACACAACACAACAGCTCTATTCAGAGCTACCCTACCTCAAAGCACTCTAAAATATTATTTTACTATTTCCCTTGGTTTTCCCCTTGTTACGCTTTCCGGAACGCTACCCGGTGCGCGGACCGGGCGCTAACCGTGCGAAAATTTGAAAATAAAAGGTTTTTTTTTTTTACATATATGGGCCTCCTCAGCCACCCTCAGAAAACCTAGGGGGTCAGGATATGTCTCCCGTGTCCCCTTATACCCATTCCCAACATTGTTTGTCCTCCATCTTGTGACTAAATTCGTCCGAAACACAAGATGGCGGACTCCCGTTACGCTACTGGTGAGCTACCCAGTTCGCGCACCGGGTAGCGCTTCCACCGCGAAAAATCGAAAAAAAATGTATTTTATTTTTTTGCCCCGCAGGGCCCTTTAATAGCCCCCACATCAATCCTAGGGGGTCAGGAGGGGTCTGTCTTGCCCCTTTCATTCATTTCCCCCTTCGTTTATTTCCACCTCTTGTCTCTCGATCCTACCGAGAGACAAGATGGCGGCCGCTCCGGACTGTTTAGAATGTTGAGAGTCACCGGAGAGCCAATCCGCTTCTCCTCGCGAAGTTCCGTTACGCGTCTGGTACGCGAACCGGGGCGCTAACCGGGACGCTGTCACAGATATGTATATTTTTTTGAAAGTTAATTTCTCAAAATCCACTGGAGCACATGTCTTGAGACCTAGAAAAGGCACATCGGGCAAACAGTCTCTACAATTTTGCCAAGTTTCCTAGAAATCCATTCAGCCGTTCGAGCTAAAAGTGAGTCCAACCGCCCTACGGAAAACTCAATGTTAAAAACACGTTTTGGGACCCCCCTTTTTTCTCAGCTCCCGCTTGACGGAACCCCCTCAAATTTCATGGAACGCTCAGAAACAAAATGTGCCATTTTCCTGAAAATTTCAGCCAATTCCGTCCATCAATGCAAAAGTTATTCAATATAGAATTTTCAGAAATCCCTATTCAAAAAAATCCTAACTATATATACCTACTGGCGGTCGCCAGTAGGTATATATAGTTAGGTAATTAGCTGCTGCAGAATTGTTGAAACTCCGAGGTATCGGAAAGTCCGCAGTCCACCCCCCGCAACAGGACAATAGCAAGGCGTTGACACGTAGGGTGGGATGCATCGCACTCCTACCTCCGCCATATTTGCCTCCAGGTTGTCGGTGAGGTGGAAGAGGTGTATGGGGACCAGAGGAGGCACCTGGGAATATAATTAACAGGACATTGGCAGTTTCCTTCATCACAGCAAGTCCGATTTACCGCGTTTCCACACGGAACTGAAAATCCCCCTCGCAGCACTTACCTGGAGGAAATGAGGAACTCTGGGACCTGTGGTTCCAATGAACTACGGGTTGGTGAGCCAAGATTACGATGGAGGGGGCGGAGCGGAGCTCCTTCAAATGGGAAGCATTGGACTATAAATTGAATGACGATTGAAATGCCTCCTGACATTTAGGCATCCGAGGAAGGCCATGACTGGCCGAAATGTATCATGCCGTGATTTTCAATAAAGGTGTTCTCCATTTGAATCCCCTGTTTGGCCTCTGCTCGTTTCCTTGGGAGTGAGCTGCTTTGGATATATATATATATATATATATATATATATATATATATATATATATATATATATATATATATATATATATATATATATATATATATATATATATATTACCTACTGGCGGTCGCCAGTAGGTATATATAGTTAGGATTTTTTTGAATAGGGATTTCTGAAAATTCTATGTTGAATAACTTTGGCGTTGATGGACGGAATTGGCTGAAATTTTCAGGAAAATGGCACATTTTGTTTCTGAGCGTCCCCTGAAATTTGGGGGGGTTTCGTCAAGCGGGAGCCGAGAAATAAGGGGGGTCCCAAAACGTGTTTTTAACATTGAGTTTTCCATGGGCGGTTGGACTCACTTTTAGCTCGAACGGCTTAATGGATTTCCACAAAACTTGGCAAAATTGTAGGGACTGGTAGCCCGATGTGCCTTTGCTATGTCTCAAGATATATGCTCCAGTGGTTTTTACGAAAATTAACTTTGAAAAATATATATTGGGCTACATTGGGCTATATATATGTTAGAGCCCACATGTAGCCCAATGTAGCCCAAAGATGGCCACCAGAGACAAAAAAAACAAATGTAGCCCAAATATCAGCCAGATGTAGCCCAACTATAGCCCAGTGACAGAATGTCCCATAGTGTTCTAAAGAACAACTAGAGCGCTAACAGTCTTACTTATGACAAAAGTATGGCATACCTAAAGTCATCTTGATTGGAATAAAGTGTTAACACTTAAAACATTTAATTTGCAAAGGAACAAAATGAGGGGTTTCATTTTGCCATAGAAATGTTATATATATATATATATATATATATATATATATATATATATATATATATATATATATATATATATATATATATATATATATATATATATATATATATATATATATATATACAATCCAGGGATTGCTTCACAGCAATAGAAAATGCGCACTCAGGAATCCAAAATTAGCAAGAAGAGTTTATTTTCAGGTTAACACGCTACGCGTTTCGACACAATTGTGCCTTGATCACACGTGAACCACCCTGGTCGGTGTGGCTGGTTATGCACAAAAGTAAACATAGAAGAGGTGACTGACAATATTGACACGCATAGTCATTTCCACAACAAAAGGTACCGCCATCTTACAATGGGGAAACACACGCTCTTGCTGAATTGTATCACATGGCATTACCTCCAAATTATACATTACATCGTATTGTTAATCGGTAGCCTACGTTGATACATGCATGTATAACTCTAACCATGGTCAAGTGCCTCAGAGTTATGCCGGGTTATACTAAACCCATATATATTTAAACAAGTCTTTCAAAAAAGAACTTTCAGAAAGGAAATCCACTCGGTCTAGTGCCCAAGGACTCTGTATTTGCTTCATACAGATCGACTTATTCACCCCTTAAAAAAACGACAAGGTGCAAAAACGAGACCATACCAGCAGGGATAGAGTGCACTTCTAGGTGAAATAAAGTCCAACTTTCATACAAGTGAAGGTGTCTTTCATCCAATTAAAAAGGAAAAGGTCAGGTGGACCGTGAGGTGACTGTGATGGAAGAGACTTCTCGTTCTCATTTTCCTACAAAAAACACATAAAACAGCTGTTAAAATCTCTTAATAAAATCTAGCTTATAAAGAGTTATAACATATTAGCAGTTTCGTCACACAACAAATTATCTATACATTCTACTACGTCTAAATGAACCTTTTTCTTCAATTTTCAAACTACCATGAACTTTTAGCTAAGAGAGGAAATTACAGGGCAGGTAGATGGTTCATCCCTCATGAAGGTGTGTGGCCAGCTCCTCATCAAGGTTGTGCCCCCCGGGGAATTTGGTTTCGAGCTCCATAATCCATTTTGACTCTTTCTTCCTAAGAGCCAGTTCCCGGTTACCACCCCTTCTACCTATGTTAACCTGCTCGATGGCAAAGTATCTTAGGGAAGAATTGTTGGATTGGTGGAACTCCTGGAAATGGCGTGCAATAGGGTATCTCACATCAGCGTGTGTTATGGCTCTGAGATGTTCCTGTACCCGTTTCTTAGCCATGCACGTGGTGCTTCCCACGTATCGGAGTTTGCACGGACATTCCAGGACGTACACCACAAAGTTGGTGTTACATGTTAGGAACTGTTTGATGGGTTTGGGTTCCTTTCTGCCTGGGATCTCAATGCTTTTAACCATCACGCTAAATTTGCAGGCTTTGCAGTGGCCGCAAGGGTAGAAGCCCTTGAGGCCCTGGTTGTGTTGCCTTTTAGCAGTGATGTCTCCTCTTACCAGAATATCTCGTAGGTTTCTACCTCTTCTATAGGTGATGAGTGGTCTATCATTAAGGAGGGGACCCACTATATTGTCAGATTTGAGGATATTCCAGTTATCGGCCAGAATTTTCCGGACCTTCTTGGATTTGCAATTGAAGGTAGTTATAACCCTTGTCTCATTCTTGGAATCCTTGTCTATGTCTTTAGGTTTCAGAGTATCAGCCCTGTCTACCTGTTTGATTTTGAGGACAGCTTTGGATAGGACTCCCTCTGGGTAACCTCTCTCTCTGAATCTTTCCAGTATTATCTCTTGTTCCATTTCATACCCTTCATTGGTGCTACAGTTTCTCCTCGCTCTCAGTAGTTCACCGTATGTAATACTCCACTTCTGGGGATACGGGTGAGCGCTGAGAGCGTGGAGCAAGCTGTTGCCGGCAGTGTCTTTTCTGTGGAGTTTGAAAATAAGTTTACCATCCTCCACTCTGATTTCCGTATCGAGAAATTCAACACTCACAGAACTGATGTTGTATGTCAGGTGAATGTTGTACTGGTTGTTATTAAGTTTCTCGATGAAACGGATGGCCTCCTCCTCAGTCCCTTGTCAGATGAGGAAAAGGTCATCTATGTATCTGACCCAAGTGGTTATCTGCGCAAGTTCATTCGTAAGGCTGGTATCATTCCTAACCTCTTCCTCCCACTTTCCTAGGAACTGATTCGCGAAACTCGGCGCAAATGCTGAACCCATGGCCGCGCCACGTATTTGTTTGTACATGACGCCGTCAAACATGAGGATATTGTTCCTAAGGCATATCTTCATCATTTCGATGAGCATGCAGGTATGGTCTAGGAAACTACTATCTCGGTTTTTCAGAAAGTGAAAGCTTGCTTCCATGCCCTGTACATGATCAATGATAGTGTACAGGGCACTGACATCCATGGTGATGAGCAGGGAGCCCCCCACCCATTGCACTTTCTCAATTTTATTGAGGAAGTCAGTGGTGTCTCTAATGTATGTAGGTAATCCACATACAAATTCTCTTAAAAAATAATCAACGTATTGGGATAGATTTTCGTTGACACTGCCTATAGATGAGATAATGGGCCTTCCCGGGGGGATCTTGTCATTTTTGTGGACTTTGGGCAACAGGTAAAAAATTGGCAATTTGGGATAGTCTTTTTTGAGAAAACAAAATTCTTGCCAAGACAAAAGGCCCTCAGTGCGCCACTCATTCAATTTTTCCCAGGTTTCTAATACGCTATCACTGTAGTTGGTCATGGTACATTTTGTATAAAAGTTACTGGTATCTAATTGTCTGAGGGCCTCTTTCACATACATATCTTTACCCCACAGAACAATATTACCACCTTTATCTGATGGTCTCAATACAATGTTTTTATCTTCCACTAGTTCCAAAAGAAATTTTCTCTGTGTACCAGTAAGATTCATGTCTTTAAAGCTCCATAAATTTTTCGTGTGTTTGAGTTTGGTGAGTTCTTTCGTAACCACATCATGGAACGTATCAATAGCGTCATGGGGCATTATTGGGCAAAACACTGATTTCGGTTTAAACATAGTACCTGCTGCCCTATCCGTTCGTAATATATCATGGTTTTCCTCGTTTACAGTACCTAAGGTGGAAGGGATCAAGTCACTATTTACCATGTCCACATCACTCTCCTTCATAAGTTCAAAGATATTCTCTACATCATCCGAAATGTCTGAATTTCTGTTCTGTTTAAAGAAATGCCATTTCTTCAATTTGACCTTTCTGACGAATTTGAAAATGTCGACTCTAGTGTTAGCATAGTCGAAAGTCTCAGTAGGACAAAAGCTTAAACCTAAGCAAAGGGTACGTTTTTCATTTAGAGTAAGGCTACGTGAAGACAGATTTATGATTGTTTTATTTACCGTGTTTTCATCCATGATTATTTTCTGTTCTTGTAACCACCTCGTTTGTTTCCCACTGTTTTTTTGGTATTTCCTTCTCCTTTGCTGGAGCTTGAGTCGTCTTTTGGATGACCTCCCCTGCCTCTTCCTCGTCCCCTTGGTCTTCCCCGGGTCGGGTTCGTCTTGAAGGTTGGGGTTTCTTCCTCTGCTTTTTTCCGTCGTGTCCTCAGGACCTCTGCTCGTTTCCTTGGGAGTGAGCTGCTTTGGATATATATATATATATATATATATATATTCACAGAAAAAACCATAGGTTATAGACCATATATAGTTAGGAATTTGCATTTACAAAACCTTGAAAATTCACCGAAAAAACCATAGGTTATAGACCATATATAGTTAGGGATTAGCATTTAAAAAACCTTATTTTATTTGCACAAAACCATTGAAATTCCATATATAGTTAGTTGCACTAACTATATATCGCGGACCCGCAATCCACTGCTAATGATGTCACATATTACATCATTCATGACATGGTCAGTGACATCACTGATGACATCACTGATGACATCTCAAATGACATCACTGATGACATCACTGATGACATCACTGATGACAACACCCAGTGACTGTATGTTTCTGTAAAGTTAAAATATGTCTTACATATTGAAGAATGAGTGGATGTATAAGTGTCTGGATGAAGGATTTAGTAGGTGCATGACTGACTGTATGAGAGAATGATTAAATGTGTCTCACTGAGTGTATGGGTTAGTGATTAAAGTGTCTTAATTTGGCAATCATTATTTATGTTGTTCTGTAAACTGCTGCATGTTTAAATCAGTAGCTATATCAGTAACTATATGGGTTATTGAATGGTTGCCCAAGTATTTGTATGGGAGACTGAGTATGTGTGTGGGTGGCTGGGAGGTGTATAACTCTGTGCATAGATGTGTGAGCAGTTGATTCCCTAGGTGTATGGGTTCAAAAGTGCATGTAGAAACAGCTGTATGGACAGTTGACTGTGTGCATGAGTATATTGGTGAGTGAATGGATATCTCAGTGCTACATGTCAAAGTAAGTACATATGTAAAACACACTCCATGTGAGAGTTGACATATATAAATAACTGAACATAAGAGCCAGTGAATGTGTGAGTGGCTGTATGAATCATTGTGAACTTGTATCAAGGATTGTATAAGAGAGTAAATATGTGTTACTATATGTTTGAATAAGTAAGGTGTGTATAACTGTATAGTTGAGGAAATGGAGATGTGATTGATTCTTTCCATGACTGACTAGGTGTGTGAGTAACTCCATGGATGTGTGACAGTCTGTGAGTGCCTGTTTACACTGAGTGTATCTAAGGTTATATTAGAGTCTGAAGATGTATTATCACATAAATGATATCATCAGTGATGTAATCAGTAATGTCAAATGAGATGTCAGTGATGTCATCAGTGATGTCATTTGAGATGTCATCAGTGATGTCATCAGTGATGTCATTTGAGATGTCATCAGTGATGTCATCAGTGATGTCACTGACCATGTCATGAATGATGTAATATGTGACATCATTAGCAGTGGATTGCGGGTCCGCGATATATAGTTAGTGCAACTAACTATATATGGAATTTCAATGGTTTTGTGCAAATAAAATAAGGTTTTTTAAATGCTAATCCCTAACTATATATGGTCTATAACCTATGGTTTTTTCAGTGAATTTTCAAGGTTTTGTAAATGCAAATTCCTAACTATATATGGTCTATAACCTATGGTTTTTTCTGTGAATTTCATTGGTTTTTTAAAAGCTAATATCTATAGCTGTAAAATATATTCTTTATTAAGTGACGTATCACGTAGCCCGTGAGACGCCTCATGATGCATCGCATAACCGTGACGTATCGTCTCTGCAGCGCAAACCAAACCCAAAACGTAAGCGCGCCAGAACACGCTTAAAGATATATATATATTTTTTTAACCTTAATGAGACAAAATCCACACGTGCACATATCACAAACGTTTTATAATGTAACTAAAGTCCTAAAACCCTCTATTAACTACAATGCTTTTTAATGAGGTGCTATCATGTATATTGGTCCCAAGATGGCTGCCAACACTTCTTGGATGAAGTGCTGACAGCCAATCAGATCAGATGTGTGGTTAGGCTCCGCCCAGATATATATCTTTTTTTGAACCTAAATTACTCAAAATCCACGGGAGCACATATATTGAGACCTAGCAAAGGCACATCGGGCTAACAGTCCCTACAATTTTGCCAAGTTTTGTGCAAATCCATTCAGCCGTTTGAGCTAAAAGTGAGACCAACCGCCCTATGGAAACATGAATGGGAAAAACGCGTTTTGGGACCCTCCTTTTTTCTCGGCCCCCCCTTGACGACCCCCCCCCAAATTTTCAGGGGCTGCTCAGAAACAAAATGTGCCATTTTCCTGAAAATTTCAGCCAATTCCGTCCACAAACGCCAAAGTTATTAGACATAGAATTTTCAAAAGTTCCATAGAGAAAAAATCCTTATATAGAGACAAGATGGCGGCCGCTCCGGACTGTTTACAATGTTGACAGCCAATCAGCTACTCCTCAGACTCCCGTTACACTGCCGGTTAGCTTCCCGGTTAGCTGCCCGGTTAGCTGCCCGGTTCGCGTACCGGGACGCGTCTCTACGGCGAAAAAATCGGAATTTTTTTTTTTTTTTTTTTGGGCCCCGCGTGACTCTATAATATCCCCCTCATCAATCCTAGGGGGTCAGAAGGGGTCTACCTCGCCCCCTTTCCTTCATTTCCCCGTTTGTTTTGGCCTCCTCTTGTCTCTCGATCCTACCGAGAGACAAGATGGCGGCCGCTCCGGACTGTTTAGAATGTTGACAGACACCGGAGAGCCAATCAGCTTCGCTTCGCAAAGTTCCGATACGCGAAAAGTACGCGAACCGGAGCGCTGCCCGGAGCGCTGTTACAGATATATATCTTGTTTTAAACGTTAATTTCTCAAAATCCACTGAAGCACATATATTGAGACCTAGCAAAGGCACATCGGGCTAACAGTCCCTACAATTTTGCCAAGTTTCGTGGAAATCCATTCAGCCGTTCGGGCTAAAAGTGAGTCCAACCGCCCTATGGAAATTAACATGGGAAAAACGCGTTTTGGGACCCCCCTTTTTTCTCGGCCCCCCCCTTGACGAACCCCCCCCAAATTTTCAGGAGCTGCTCAGAAACAAAATGTGCCATTTTCCTGAAAATTTCAGCCGATTCCGTCCACAAACGCCAAAGTTATTAGACATAGAATTTTCAGAAATCCCATAGGGAAAAAATCCTAACTATATATACCTACTGGCTATTGCCAGTAGGTAATATATATATATATATATATATATATATATATATATATATATATATATATATATATATATATATTACCTACTGGCGGTCTCCAGTAGGTATATATAGTTAGGATTTTTTTGAATAGCGATTTCTGAAAATTCTATGTTGAATAACTTTGGCGGTGATGGACGGAATTGGCAGAAATTTTCAGGAAAATGGCACATTTTGTTTCTGAGCGTCCCCTGAAAGTTTGGGGGGTTTCATCAAGCGGGGGCTGAGAAAAAAGGGGGTCCCAAAACGTGTTTTTAACATTGAGTTTTCCATAGGGCGGTTGGACTCACTTTTAGCTCGAACGTCTGAATGGATTTCGATGAAACTTGGCAAAATTGTAGAGACTGTTTGCCCGATATGCCTTTGCTAGGTCTCAAGATATGTGCTCCAGTGGATTTTGAGAAATTAACTTTCAAAGCAATATATATATCTGTGACAGCGTCCCGGTTAGCGCCCCGGTTCACGTACCAGACGCGTAATGGAACTTCGCGAGTTATGTTACGTATCTCTTATATAGCGCATGGCTACCCCAGCAATGAGGCGTCCCAGCGCTTGCAGACAGGTCCAATCACATAACAGCCGGAGGAATGTGGCCGGATATCTATACACCGCGGAACCCTAAATAGAAGAAAACAGCCAAGTTTTTACTTGTTTTCGAAATTGTAGGTGGTTTGTGATGGAGCGTACACCTAGAGGAATAGAGTTCCAGAGTTTTGGGGCCCGAAACCTAAAAGAGCGGCCACCAGCTCTACACCTCCGAATCTTGATGGTACAGGCAAGGAAGAGGTCCGCAGACCGGAGTGCACGCTGTGGAACATAGAAGGAACAGATTCCTTGCAAGATTTTAGGACCTAGACAATGTAACATTCTATGCATAACACACAGGGTCTTAAATTGAATGCGTTGTTTTACGGGCAGCCAGTGGAGCCTGCGCAAAACCTGAGAGGTATGGCAGCGTCTTGGTAAGCCGAACAGGGTTCGAGCTGCCGCATTCTGAGCTTTCTGTAGTCTATTGATGACTGTCAGATTGGACCCAAGCATTAATACATTGCAATAGTCCAGATGGGATAGGACCATAGCCTGGACAATTGTCTGACGGGTGGAAGATTCAAAGAAGCCAAGAATAGGTTTCAGAGAGCGCAGGCGGCCATAGCAAGTACCAGCTATCCTCTTCGCATGGGAATCCAGGGTGAGAGCATCATCTAAGATCACACCTAGATTCTTAACTTCCTTCTTGGGCATAGGCGGTGAGCCCAATGTAGGGGGCCACCACCGCTCGTCCCACTTTTGAGTGTCCGGGCCAACCAGGAGGACTTCAGTCTTAGATGAATTTAGCTGAAGACAGTTCTCCGTAAGCCAGCTGGAAATGGCCACGATATCCTCTTGGAATTTGGCTTGATCACCAACGATGTTATTAGAGAAGGTGAAGATCAGCTGTGTATCGTCCGCATAAGATATTAGTTCGATGTTACGTTCCCTGGCCAATGTGGCCAGGGGGCGGACATACACATTGAACAGCGTGGGGCTAAGGGCAGAGCCCTGAGGAACACCACAGCCCAATGGAAAACTGCCGGATGAGTACGGGGGGGCATGAACCTGGAAGGAACGGTCAGATAGAAATGACACGAACCAGTCCAGAGCATCCTCTCTGACACCTATCTCCCATAGCCTCTTAACTAGGATCCCATGGGAGACGGTGTCGAACGCCGCACTCAAATCTAGCAGCACCACAGCTGAGGTGTCACCCCTGTCTTGTGCCACCCTTAGATGTTCTGTGACGGCCAGTAAGGCTGACTCTGTGCTATGTTTGGCACGGAATCCGTTCTGAGACTCCTCCAAGATCCCATTAGTCTCCAGAAAATCCGTCAGAGTAGAATTGACGTGTGCCTCCATTACTTTGGCCAAGTAAGGAAGCAGCGAGATAGGCCGGAAACTTTCTGGCTTAGAGGGGTCCAGGGTGGGTTTTTTTAACAAGGGGACCACTTTAGCATGTTTCCACGATTTCGGGATGGTAGCTGATTGCAGAGATTTATTAATCAGTTTTTGCCCTGCGAGGAGAAGCGGATTGTCTCTCTGGTGACTCTCAACATTCTAAACAGTCCGGAGCGGCCGCCATCTTGTCTCTCGGTAGGATCGAGAGACAAGAGGTGGAAATAAACGAAGGAGGAAATCAATGAAAGGGGCAAGGTAGACCCCTCCTGACCCCCTAGGATTGATGTGGGGGCTATTAAAGGGCCCCGCGGGGCAAAAAAATAAAATACACTTTTTTTTCGATTTTTCGCGGTGGAAGCGCTACCCGGTGTGCGAACTGGGTAGCTCACCGGTAGCGTAACGGGAGTCCGCCATCTTGTGTTTCGGACGAATTTAGTCACAAGATGGAGGATAAACAATGTTGGGAATGGGTATAAGGGGGCACGGGAGACATATCCTGACCCCCTAGGTTTTCTGAGGGTGGCTGAGGAGGCCCATATATGTAAAAAATAAGCAAATTTTCGCACGGGTAGTGCCCGGTCCACGCACCGGGTAGCGTTCCGGAAAGCGTAACAAGGGGAAACCAAGGGAAATAGTAAAATAATATTTTAGAGTGCTTTGAGGTAGGGTAGCTCTGAATAGAGCTGTTGTGTTGTGTGGGTGATGTAAGTACCAACATGTAGGTACCAATGAAGAGTCTAAAATTAAATGTACACCGTCTCCTCTTAGATATTTTGTACGTTCTAATATGGGTTATTTAAATGTAATTGTGTGGAAAAGCACTTCATGCTTTAAAGCAATTGCATTTTTGAACTGATTGTTCTTTCCTCTTAGTCCTCCTCTTTGGTTTTTTTTCCCCACACTCTTCTTCAGCATGATAGTTGATAAATTCGTTACCTCAAAAAATTTATATACATAAAAAAATTATATTAAATACATATAAAATATATTTTTCCTTTAAAAGAAGAATACATTTTACAGCTTTTGATATTTGCTATTAAAAAACCATTGAAATTCACTGAAAAAACCATAGGTTATAGACCATATATAGTTGGGAGTTAGCATTTACAAAACCTTGAAAATTCACTGAAAAAACCATAGGTTATAGACCATATATAGTTAGGATTTAGCATTTACAAAACTTTATTTTACTCACACAAAACCATTGAAATTCGCATATATAGTTAGTTGCACTAACTATATATCGCGCACCCGCAATCCACTGCTGATCATGTCACATATTACATCATTCATGACATGGTCAGTGACATCACTGATGACATCACTGATGACATCTCAAATGACATCACTGATGACATCACTGATGACAAAATCCAGTGACTGTATGTTTCTGTAAAGTTAAAATATGTCTTACATATTGAAGAATGAGTGGATGTATAAGTGTCTGGATGAAGCATTTAGTAGGTGCATGACTGACTGTATGAGTGAGTGATTAAATGTGTCTCACTGAGTGCATGGGTTAGTGACTAAACTGTCTTAATTTGTGCATCATTATGTCTGTTGTTCTGTAAACTGCTGCATGTGTTGATCAGTAGCTATATGAGTAACTTTATGGGTTATTGATTGGTTGCCCAAGTATTTGTATGGGAGACTGAGTGTGTGTGTGGGTGGCTGGGAGGTGTATGACTCTGTGCATAGATGTGTGAGCAGTTGATTCACTAGATGTATGGGTTCAAAAGTGCATGTGGAAACAGCTGTATGGGCGGTTGACTGTGTGCATGAGTGTATTGGTGAGTGAATGGATATCTCAGTGCTACATGTCAAAGTAAGTATATATGTAAAACACAGTACATGTGAGAGTTGACATATATAAATAACTGTGCATAAGAGCCAGTGAATGTGTGAGTGGCTGTATGGATCATTGTGAACTTGTATCAGGGATTGTATAAGAGAGTAAATATGTGTTAGTATATGTTTGAATAAGTAAGGTGTGTATAACTGTATAGTTGAGGAAATGGAGGTGTGATTTATTCTTTGCATGACTGACTAGGTGTGTGAGTAACTCCATGGATGAGTGACAGTCTGTGAGTGTCTGTTTACACTGAGTGTTATGGCCGGGATGCCCGCCACCCCCTCCCAACACCAATTCCCCAAGGGGAGGAGACAGACACAGGTTTGAGCTTTTGGAAGGCGGGGGGGAGTTACCCCCCTGGCCGTATTTATTAAAATATGAAACAAAATTTAAAACATTAAATTAAAACGTTTCATGAATTATGTACAATTTTACTTTCATTACATTTGGATGAAGACATGTTCTTTGGCTAACCTTAACAGATCTCTAATACAAAGGTTTCCTAGCCGAGTCTAGCATCCTGCAAATGCATACATTCTAAATTAAAATTGAACATCCTAGCATTAAGGGCCAACAGCAAGGTCTTAACCGGTGTCAGATCCCTACTACCAAACTCCCTCCCTCATGGTGTGAGTGGCGCATGCGCAGAGGACTTTACCCTCGTTGCCAACTGTAACTTCCCTTGTCGTGGGGGCCCCCTTTCACTCGACGCCATCTTAAAGGTCGTCCGAGTTCCCGTGTGAGGTATCTGTAAGAAGGACAGCGTGGACTCCCCCCCTTCCCCACACTCTCTTCCGCCGGAGCGGATATCCGGCCCCCGGGAAATTCGTAGGAGCGGCATCTAGCCGTCTCCCCCTAGGCGACCAATCTGTAGTGGGTGCCGCCTCCCCGTGGGAGGGGCCAATTGCCGCCTCCCCCCAGGCGCTCCCATCCATTATGGGTGGCGCCCCCCCTAGGGACCTTGGAATCACTGCTCACCGATCATGACCTTACCGCCCGACCAAAAAATAAATACGACAGTTGTTTTACCTACTAAGGAAAGAAAATTACGCCTAATCTGAGACAGCTTTGACGATTCATCCACTTTTCATTTCTACCAAAGGGGAAAAAATTCCTAAAGCACAAGACAATTTATTATGTCTACACTCCCTTACTTTTACTATTAAGGAAAAAAGGCCTATACACATTTAATCAATCCACAGCATGCATGCTGAAAAATGTGACTGCATCTCTTTAATACATTTGGATATCATCAACAATTACTCTATTCAAAAAGCATTGCAAGAGGGGCTGGTGGGTGGGTCAAAATTGCCGCTTGTTCCGTCGAGGGCTCACGAGCAACGAGTGGTGCAGCCTTCAGAGCACTGGAACAAGAGGACGCTTTTTCGGATTCCCGCTCTATTTATCCATCTGCGGGAGGGCGGGGACCCTCCTCAGGTACGCCCCCGGGGCGCGGTCTTCCGGGCGGGTGTCTAGGACAACCCCTTCTGGGCAGGAAAGGGCGCGCTCCGGCTACGCCGCTTTGGGCATACCAGCCGAACCACGCCCCCCCGCCCAAAATGGTTTCCCGGGGGGATCGGGGCACCCATCCATACGTTCGGGGGGACAGAGTGGTCTTCCCTTTCCATATGGCCGGGATGCCCGCCACCCCCTCCCAACACCAATTCCCCAAGGGGAGGAGACAGACACAGGTTTAAGCTTTTGGAAGGCGGGGGGGAGTTACCCCCCCGGCCGTATTTATTAAAATATGAAACAAAATTTAAAACATTAAATTAAAACGTTTCATGAATTATGTACAATTTTACTTTCATTACATTTGGATGAAGACATGTTCTTTGGCAAACCTTAACAGATCTCTAATACAAAGGTTTCCTAGCCGGGTCTAGCATCCTGCAAATGCATACATTCTAAATTAAAATTGTACATCCTAGCATTAAGGGCCAACGGCAAGGTCTTAACCGGTGTCAGATCCCTACTACCAAACTCCCGCCCTCACGGTGTGAGTGGCGCATGCGCAGAGGACTTTACCCTTGTTGCCAACTGTAACTTCCCTTGTCGTGGGGGCCCCCTTTCACTCAACGCCATCTTAAAGGTCGTCCAAGTTCCCGTGTGAGGTATCTGTAAGAAGGACAGCGTGGACTCCCCCCTTCCCCACACTCTCTTCCGCCGGAGCGGATATCCGGCCCCCGGGAAATTCGTAGGAGGGGCCTATGGCCGTCTCCCCCTAGGTGACCCATCTGTAGTGGGTGCCGCCTCCCCGTGGGAGGGGCCAATGGCCGCCTCCCCCCGGGCGCTCCTATCCATTCTGGGTGGCGCCCCCCCTAGGGACCTTGAAATTACTGCTCACCGATCATGACCTTACCGCCACAGGCCGGATAGTTGACCGACTATCCGGCCCCCCCAAAAACTCCTAAAGGTCATGCCTCCTCAATCCGCTCAGCCATGCTATGAAGTCTCCTATGAGTAAATCAGTCCCCGCCCTGGACAGGTGAACCCCATCATTCAAATAAAAGTGATCACCCCGAATACACCCATTGGGAATGCTATGCAAATGCGCGGAGCGAATCAATTTCCCAATTTTATTGTTGACCCTCTTTACCGAGTGGTTCAATGCTGACACAGAGAAACCCCCCCACCACACTCTCCTGGGAATCATGCGGGACCAGGCGATTGTGCACCCCGGGAGCCTCTTAGCCAACCAGCTGACTGCCGACAAAATGTGTTCCACTAACACTCGTCTTCCCAGTCTCACCAAGTCATTGCCCCCCAAGTGTTCTATGATTATAGATGGCGGTGACCTTTGCCGCCCTAAGAGACCCTCCACAAATGATTGAAACTGGTCAAACAGAGGCCTCCCTTCCCATGGAAGGTCACTCTGAACCCGTATTCCCCAGATGCGTGAGTCGCGTCACCTGCCATGAATACTTCTCTGGCGCGCCTCACGTATGAGTGGCCCACAACCCATACCACTAGCTCTCCAGTCGGTGATCCTCGACCACTGGTCCTCCGGTGATGGGTTGATCCCAGATTCCGCCCCGCGTCACAGGCTCGCGAAACTGTAATTCAAGCAAAAGACAACAAGCGTGAGTGCATTTCAACAGTCTTTTACAACATGTGCAGCCGCACATACCTTTTGAAACAGTTTGAGGACCAACGGCCTAGCTGTTTTACTTCTTCTGCCCCCAGACCCCGAGCCGTAGCCTCAGTAGCGGCCCCTATTCTGAAGGAGTGGGTCCCAAAATCGCACGGGTCCATGCCCACCTCGGCGATTGTCAGTGCTAGAACCCTCTGAAACTGAAACCTCGTCAGAGGGGTGCCATCTTTGTGCCTAAGCAGGCTCCCTCCCCATGTCACCGGCCTTTGTGCCAAGTATTCCTCTATCTATGTCCACTTTATCGGACACGTGGGGCATCCTCGGGCGCGCTGCACAACCACACTATCCCCCACAGCCTCTTGGTCTGTCTTGGACCTAGCTATCGAGATTAGCATCGAATCACCCCGTATTTGCACGTGATCCCTGCAAAGGCCTCCCTCCCTATCTTTCTTGTTCCTCGCCACGAGTTCGCTTACCCGCATGGCCCCATGAAATGCCAAGGCGAAAGCTGCCCGGAACAGAACTGCTTCAGAAGGGGAGGAGCATGTCTCATCCAGCTTTGCTAAAAGCCGAGACAATCTCTCTAAACCAATCGGGTGCCTCGTATCTCGTTTGCGACCCTGCAGGCGTTGCCAGCCGCGAAGCGCCTTTCTGACTAAAAAGGAACCCGTTGGATCCCTTATACCGTGGAGCTGTGCCATGAATGATATGGCCGCCCTATGCCTGTTGGCAGTTGCGGCTGATCGGCCTTCTCTGTGCAGTGCTACTAGGAACCCCAGGAAGTAGTCCTCCTGCCCCCAGCTATTTCTCCCTCCCGGGCCTAAAAAGGCGCAGTAAGAACGAAACGCTCCCTCATAAGCCTTCCTCGTTCTGGGCGCTAAGCTGGCTGCCACGAGGTCTTGTAATCCGGGGCACCGATCCGCCATAGTGCTTCGGGGAATGGTCCACTGTGGGTAGATAGCCCCTGAAAGCCTGCATGTGTGAACGAGAGAGTGCATCAGCTGCGTTATTCAGTACACCCGGCACATGTTTCGCCCTGAACTGTACATTCAATCTCATGCAATGCAACACAATCTCTTTCAACAGTCTCAAGATCCACTTGCAGCGGGCCGCTTGCTGATTGATGCACTCAACCACAGACATATTGTCCGACCAAAACACCACCGATCGGTCCCTGAAATCGTCTGGCCATGCCAACAGAGCCACCCAAATGGGGAACAGCTCCAAGAACCCAATGTTACCTGTTAGTCCACTGGCGTGCCACCACGTCGGCCATACTTGTGCCGACCATCGGTTACCAAAGATGGCGCCAAATCCCACGTTCCCGGCTGAATCGGTCGACAAACCCAGTTCATCCGACGAAGCTGGGGGTTTGTTCCACACTACTCGACCGTTGAAGTCCGCCAGAAATCCCAACCAAATGCGCATATCCTGGCGAACCTCTGCCGACAGTCTCGTGCGGTGGTGTCCCTCCTTGAGGCCGACCATAGCTTGTGCAATGGAGCGGGAGAATGGGCGAGCCATCGGTATTACTCTCAAGGCAAAGTTAAGCTGACCCACTGTTTGTTGTAACTGGTGCAGGGTCACTTTCTCTTTGCCCAGGCACTGTGTTAAGGAAGCCCTGAACTTGGCTACCTTCTCCATTGGCAAACGGAAGCATCCTTCCACCGAGTCGAGCTCGATTCCCAGAAACTCGAGTGCAGTAGGTGGCCCCACCGTCTTACCTGGTGCCAATGGGATGCCAAACTCCTGCATGAGAATGCAGAAATCCTGCAGTGCCTGTGCACAGTTCTCATAGCCTGCCGGCCCCAAGAATAGGAAGTCATCTAAATAGTGCATCACTTCTCTATGTCCTGTAGCCCTAGTGAAAGCCCATTCTAAAAAACAGCTGAACGTCTCAAAATAAGCTCAAGAAATTGAGCAACCCATGGGCATGCATTTATCCATGTAATATTTCCCTTGGAACGTAAATCCTAGCAATCGATGGTCCCTTGGGTGTACCGGGAGCAACCTGAATGCCGATTCGATTTCCGATTTCGCCATCAGAGCCCCAGGGCCCAAGCGATTCAGCATGGTCACAGCATTGTCAAACGATGCGTATCGGACTGAACAGATATCCGGATCAATGGCTTCATTCACCGACGCGCCCTTCGGGGCTGACAGGTTGTGAATGAGTCTATATTCCCCTGATTCTTTCTTCGGGATCACTCCCAGAGGAGAACACACGAAATCTGCCACCGGCGGGCATGGGAAGGGTCCCGCTACCCGCCCCAGGCCGACTTCTTTGGTAATTTTCCTGGCTACCACTGCAGGGTTGTGTTGGACGTATAGCTGATTTTTACAAAAGGGGGCCCCCTGAAAATTCCCCGCCGGGATGTTGAAACCATATAGGAAACCATTCCTCAGCACCCCGGCGGATATATGATCAGGGTATTCGCTCAACCAGGGAGTCAAAGCCATGATGTCCACGGGTGAAGGGGATTGTTTTCCCAGCATCACCTCACTCTTGCTTGGACCCCCCCTTTCCTCCCGTACCACTGTTCTTGGATCTACAGCTATTCTCCGGGTGTGGGGAGTTCCCACAGCCCGCACAAGCATGCCGGAACCTACATGTTCCCTGGGGTCTGTTACAGTTTCCTCTGTTGAAGCCCCAACAGACCCCGCGCTTGCCCCCGTTCCCACCAGCCTTGGGCTGTGACTCTCCACCGGCGCTTGCTCAAAAGGACTGCGCTGGCCTTTGCTGAACTGTCCCAAGCCCGCTCCCGCCCGGCGAGGACGTACCTGCCGATCCAGGCAAGAGCTGCTTGTGCCATGATACCGTGTCGAGGCAGTCCCATGTCAAAGATGCATCAAACTCTTTAGACTTTCGGAAATGCACATCATATCCTTTCCACTCATTCCCCCCGTACATGGTGTAAAAATCCATGATCCTATTCTGGTAACAGGATAGCTCAGTCAACACCTCAGGCTTACGCTCCCCCATTACTGCAGTAAATATTGAGAAAGCCTTCACCCAGTTCGCTACGGTCTCGTCAACCCTAAATTCTGCCATCTTGGCCCGCCACACGATGGGGTGCCATAGATCTTTCTGGGTCTTTGCGTATTCCATCTCGCGATGGTCGGTCAATAAAGAAAACTTGTTCACATACTTGTCCCCCCATATCATTTCCTTAGTGGCCACTGGGATGTGCTGGGCCACCCTCTCACGCCGCGAAGGCACTGAACTTTCCCCCACCATTGGCAATGGATTCTTACCAGGTTCAACCCCTGTGTCTGCTTTCTTTTCCCAGCCAACCGTGGTTGCTCCTGGCGCTACCTGTGGGGAAATAGAAGGAACATTTGCCGTCCCGGCTTCTCTCGATTGCCGCAACTGCTCGATTATCAATCTTGCCTCCTCGGCCGGATCCCCCGCTGCCACTGCCCCCCCTGCTTTCTTTTTGAGCCAGGGCAATACCGCCGCTAACTGCAGAGCTAATTCTGGGGGCATCTCATCATCATTAACAGGGGTAATTACAACCGGGATTGGTAGACCCATATCTGGACTTGGTACCGGGCTGTCCGCCGGTTTGATGGGGGCGGATGGGGTACCTCAGGAACCGGATCCTCCCCGGAAACCGCCCTCCTCTTAATACGCTTCCCCCTACCCTCAGGGAAGACTCCCAGCAAGGCCGGGCCTATTACCTTCCTAGGGCGGCCTGAGGGGTTGTTCTGGGCTGCCAACTGCTTTTTAACTTCGGCCAAACCTCAACCGATCGAATCAACTTTACCGATTTTTCGATCTATGATTGCCATTCGGTTCGACAAGGTGCGCAGTACCTTCTCCAGCTCGGAGCTCTTTCCTGCTTTTTTGCTGGCCATAGCTTCGTTTACTTCGCTCAAGTCGATCAACGAGGTCCCAGATCCTTCGAACTCTCGATAACTGAAAGAGAAAAACAAGATTACAAGTTCTCAAAATTGCCGCTTGTTCCGTCGAGGGCTCACGAGCAACGAGTGGTGCAGCCTTCAGAGCACTGGAACAAGAGGACGCTTCTTCGGATTCCCGCTCTATTTATCCATCTGCGGGAGGGCGGGGACCCTCCTCAGGTACCCCCCGGGGCGCGGTCTTCCGGGCGGGTGTCTAGGACAACCCCTTCTGGGCGGGAAAGGGCGCGCTCCGGCTATGCCGCTTTGGGCATACCAGCCGAACCACGCCCCCCCGCCCAAAATGGTTTCCCGGGAGGATCGGGGCACCCATCCATACGTTCGGGGGGACCGAGTGGTCTTCCCTTTCCAATCTAAGGTTATATTAGAGTCTGAAGAGGTTCATCGTATTATCACATGAATGATGTCATCAGTGATGTGATCAGTAATGTCAAATGAGATGTCATCAGTGATGTCATCAGTGATGTCATTTGAGATGCCATCAGTGATGTCATTTGAGATGCCATCAGTGATGTCATCAGTGATGTCATTTGAGATGTCATCAGTGATGTCATCAGTGATGTCACTGACCATGTCATGAATGATGTAATATGTGACATAATCAGCAGTGGATTGCGGGTGCGCGATATATAGTTAGTGCAACTAACTATATATGCGAATTTCAATGGTTTTGTGTGAGTAAAATAAGGTTTTGTAAATGCTAATTCCTAACTATATATGGTCTATAACCTATGGTTTTTTCAGTGAATTTTCATATATATATATATATATATTACCTACTGGCGATAGCCAGTAGGTATATATAGTTAGGATTTTTTTCCTATGGGATTTTTGAAAATTCTATGTCGAATAACTTTGGCGTTTGAGGACAGAATTGGCTAATATTTTCAGGAAAATGGAACATTTTGTTTCTGAGCAGCCCCTGAAAATTTGGGGGGGTTTCGTCAAGGGGGGGCCGAGAAAAAAGGGGGGTCCCAAAACGTGTTTTTCCCATGCAATTTTCCATAGGGCGGTTGGCCTCACTTTTAGCCTGAACGGCTGAATGGATTTACACCAAACTTGGCAAAATTATAGGGACTGGTAGCCCGATGTGCCTTTGCTATGTCTCAAGATATAGGCTCCAGTGGTTTTTACGAAAATTAACTTTGAAAAATATATATTGGGCTACATTGGGCTATATATATGTTGGAGCCCAAATGTAGCCCAATGTAGCCCAATGTAGCCCAATGTAGCCCAAAGATGGCCACCAGAGACAAAAAAAAACAAATGAAGCCCAAATATCAGCCAGATGTAGCCCAACTATAGCCCAATGACAGAATGTCCCAGAGAGTTCTAAAGAACAACTAGAGTGCTAACAGTCCTGCTTATTACAAAGGTATGGCACACCTGAAGCCATCTTGATTGGAATAAAGTGGTAACTCTTAAAACATTTAATTTAAAAAGGAACAAAATGAGGGGGTTCATTTTGCCATAGAAAGTATGATTAGCGAATATATGACGAAATCCCGCATACCATCAGTCCGCAAAAGAAATCCTGCATGTACTATTAGGCCGCAAATTAAAATAACGAAAACATTTAGAACGAATATGCCTTTAGCATACACTAAACAACTAAACTACCCTAAACCCTAAAACACTACCCCCCGCATGACCCTACGCTACACAAACAGTACAACACTACCCTAAATCCTAAAACACTACCCCCAGCATGACCCTACACTACACAAACACTACAACACTACCCTAAACCCTAAAACACTACCCCCAGCATGACCCTACACTACGCAAACACTACAACACTACCCAAAACCCTAAAACACTACACCCCAGCATGACCCTACACTACGCAAACACTACAACACTACCCTAAACCCTAAAACACTACCCCCAGCATGACCCTACACTACACAAACACTACAACACAACCCTAAACCCTAAAACACTACCCCCAGCATGACCCTACACTACGCAAACACTACAACACAACCCTAAACCCTAAAACACTACCCCCAGCATGACCCTACACTACGCAAACACTACAACATTACCCTAAACCCTAAAACACTACCCCCAGCATGACCCTACACTACGCAAACACTACAACACTACCCAAAACCCTAAAACACTACACCCCAGCATGACCCTACACTACGCAAACACTACAACACTACCCTAAACCCTAAAACACTACCCCCAGCATGACCCTACACTACGCAAACACTACAACACTACCCAAAACCCTAAAACACTACACCCCAGCATGACCCTACACTACGCAAACACTACAACACTACCCTAAACCCTAAAAACTACCCGCAGCATGACCCTACACTACGCAAACACTACAACACTACCCTAAACCCTAAAACACTACCCCCAGCATGACCCTACACTACGCAAACACTACAACACTACCCTAAACCCTAAAACACTGCCCCCAGCATGACCCTACACTACGCAAACACTACAACACTACCCTAAACCCTAAAACACTACCCCCAGCATGACCCTACACTACGCAAACACTACAACACTACCCAAAACCCTAAAACACTACCCCCAGCATGACCCTACACTACGCAAACACTACAACACTACCCAAAACCCTAAAACACTACCCCCCAGCATGACCCTACACTACGCAAACACTACAACACTACCCAAAACCTTAAAACACTACCCCCAGCATGACCCTACACTACGCAAACACTACAACACTACCCAAAACCCTAAAACACTACCCCCAGCATGACCCTACACTACGCAAACACTACAACACTACCCAAAACCCTAAAACACTACACCCCAGCATGACCCTACACTACGCAAACACTACAACACTACCCAAAACCCTAAAACACTACACCCCAAAACACTACCCCCAGCATGACCCTACACTACGCAAACACTACAACACTACCCAAAACCCTAAAACACTACCCCCAGCATGACCCTACACTACGCAAACACTACAACACTATCCTAAACCCTAAAACACTACGCCCAGCATGACCCTACACTACGCAAACACTACAACACTACCCAAACCCTAAAACACTAGCCCCAGCATGACCCTACACTACGCAAACACTACAACACAACCCTAAACCCTAAAACACTACGCCCAGCATGACCCTACACTACGCAAACACTACAACACTACCCTAAACCCTAAAACACTACCCCCAGCATGACCCTACACTACGCAAACACTACAACACAACCCTAAACCCTAAAACACTACCCCCAGCATGACCCTACACTAAACAACCACCACAACTCTACACTACACTAACACAACACTACACTACACAACACTACACTACACTACACAATCACTAACCCACGAAAAAATTAACACAAACCCACTTACCTCTCTCGTCATCGTGGTTTTCACAACGCAAATGCATTTACCATACATGCCTTTAAAACGTAATTCTTTGTAAAGGCATGCGCGATAAATGCACATGCGTTTTGAAAAAATGCGGGATAATGGTATGCGAGGTCAATGACCTTGCGGGATAATGGTATGCGGACTGAAAGTCTGCGGGATAAAAAATGCGGGAAAATGGCTGCAAACCATGATTAGCAGCAGACTTCCCTGGTGAGCACTAGCTTTACTACAGTGATCTAATGAGCAACTAGAGTGCTAACATTCAGAATTTATGGCAAATGTGTGACACATCTGAATGCCTTCTTGATAGAACCAAAGTAAACAAGCATTGAAAATGCAATAGATCTCGCCCTCGTTTAAGTTAAAGCCATTCTGTTTGTAATGAGGTGGCTTTTTAGCTTTGCTTTGATTAGTGTTTTTAAAACTTTCATGTAAATAACATGCATATGTATGCATATATGTATATGTATGCATGCATTTATATTTATATAGATATGCAGATTATATATGTTTATATATGTATATTACCTACTGGCGATAGCCAGTGGGTATATATAGTTAGGATTTTTTCTCTATGGGATTTCTGAAAATTCTATGTCTAATAACTTTAGCGTTTGTGGACGGAATTGGCTGACATTTTCAGGAAAATGGCACAGTTTGTTTCTGAGCAGCCCCATAAAATTTGGGGGGGGTTCGTCAAGGGGGGGGCGAGAAAAAAGGGGGGTCCCAAAACGCGTTTTTCCCATTCATTTTTCCATAGGGCGGTTGGACTCACTTTTAGCTCGAACGGCTGAATAGATTTACATGAAACTTGGCAAAATTGTAGATATGGTTTGCCCGACGTGCCTTTGCTATGTCTCAATATATGTGCTCCAGTGGATTTTGAGAAATTAACGTTTAAAAAAATATATATATCTGTGACAGGGCTCCGGTTAGCGCCCCGGTTCGCGTACCTGACGCGTAACGGAACTTCGCGAAGCGAAGCTGATTGGCTCTCCGGTGTCTGTCAACATTCTAAACAGTCCGGAGCGGCCGCCATCTTGTCTCTCGGTACGATCGAGAGACAAGATGTGGTGAAAAATGAAGGGGGAAATGAAGGAAAGGGGGCAAGGTAGACCACTCCTGACCCCCTAGGATTGATGAGGGGGATATTAAAGTGCCCCGCGGGGCAATAAATAAAAAAAAAAAAATGTTTGCGATTTTACGCCGTAGAGGCGCGTCCCGGTACGCGAACCGGGCAGCGAACCGGGCAGCTCACTGGGCAGCTAACCGGGCAGCTAACCGGCAGCGTAGCTGTCAACATTGTAAACAGTCCGGAGCGGCCGCCATCTTGTCTCTCGGTAAGTTCGAGAGACAAGATGTGGTGAAAAAAGAAGGGGGAAATGAAGGAAAGGGGCAAGGTAAACCCCTCCTGACCCCCTAGGATTGATGAGGGGGATATTAAAGTCCCCCGCGATTTTTCGCGGTAGAGGCGCTTCCCGGTACGCGAACCGGGCAGCTAACCGGCAGCGTAACGGGAGTCTGCCATCTTGTGTTTTTGGAGCGTCCGGTTCGCGTACCGGGTAGCGTCCTGGTAAGCGTAACAAGGGGAAAACCAAGAGAAACAGTAAAAAAAAATTTAAGGGAATAGATTTCCAGCAAACTTGGCAAAATTGTAGGGACTGTTTGTTTGATGTGCCTTTGCAAGGCCTCAAGATATGTGCACGTGTGGATTTTGTCTAATTAAGGTTAAAAAAAATATATATATCTGTAAGCGTGCTCCAGCACGCTTACGTTACGGGTTTTGTTTGCGCTGCAGAGCCGATACGTCACGGTTATGCGACGCGTCATGAGGCGTCTCACGTGGCTACGTGATACGTCACGTAATAAAGAATATATTTTACAGCTATAGATATTAGCTTTTAAAAAACCAATGAAATTCACTGAAAAAACCATAGGTTATAGACCATATATAGTTAGGAATTTGCATTTACAAAACCTTGAAAATTCACTGAAAAAACCATAGGTTAGAGACCATATATAGTTAGCTGGACATTTTATTGACATAAAACCAATGAAATTCCATATATAGTTAGTTGCACTAACTATATATCGCGCACCCGCAATCCACTGCTGATGATGTCACATATTACATCATTCATGACATGGTCAGTGACATCACTGATGACATCACTGATGACATCTCAAATGACATCACTGATGACATCACTGATGACATCTCAAATGACATCACTGATGACATCATGACACACCAATACCAGTTACTACATACGCACTCACTGATTCCTACGTCTACACACACATTCACTCATTCACCCATACAATCACTCATACATACAGTCACTCATTATTACAACACTATCATATGCACTCATACACCTATGCAGACACTCACACACTGCCACTCATCCATGGAGTTACTCACACACCTAGTCAGTCCTGTAAAGAATCAATCACACTTCCATTTCCTCATCTATACAGTTAAACACAGAACACCATACTTCAGTGACATCACTGATGACATCACTGATGACATCTCAAATGACATCACTGATGACATCTCAAATGACATCACTGATGACATCATGACACACCAATACCAGTTACTACATACGCACTCACTGATTCCTACGTCTACACACACATTCACTCATTCACCCATACAATCACTCATACATACAGTCACTCATTATTACAACACTATCATATGCACTCATACACCTAGTCAGTCCTGTGAAGAATCAATCACACTTCGATTTCCTCATCTATACAGTTAAACACAGAACACCATACTTTTCACACATATACTAACACATACTTACTCTCTTATACAATCACTGATACAAGTACACATTGATATGCACAGAGTCACACACCTCCCAGCCAGCCATACACACACTCAGTCTTCCATACATCCACTCATTCTTCAATATGTAAAACATATTTAAACTTTACAAAAACACACAGACACTAGAAGATGTCATCAGTGATGTCATTTGAGATGTCATCAGTGATGTCATCAGTGATGTCATTTGAGATGTCATCAGTGATGTCATCAGTGATGTCACTGACCATGTCATGAATGATGTAATATGTGACATCATCAGCAGTGGATTGCGGGTGCGCGATATATAGTTAGTGCAACTAACTATATATGGAATTTCATTGGTTTTATGTCAATAAAATGTCCAGCTAACTATATATGGTCTCTAACCTATGGTTTTTTCAGTGAATTTTCAAGGTTTTGTAAATGCAAATTCCTAACTATATATGGTCTATAACCTATGGTTTTTTCAGTGAATATATATATATATATATATAACATTTCTATGGCAAAATGAAACCCCTCATTTTGTTCCTTTGCAAATTAAATGTTTTAAGTGTTAACACTTTATTCCAATCAAGATGACTTCAGGTGTGCCATACTTTTGTCATAAGTAAGACTGTTAGCGCTCTAGTTGTTCTTTAGAACACTCTGGGACATTCTGTCACTGGGCTATAGTTGGGCTACATCTGGCTGATATTTGGGCTACATTTGTTTTTTTTTGTCTCTGGTGGCCATCTTTGGGCTACATTGGGCTACATTTGGGCTCTAACATATATATAGCTCAATGTAGCCCAATATATATTTTTCAAAGTTAATTTTCATAAAAACCACTGGAGCATATATCTTGAGACATGGGAAAGGCACATCGGGCTACCAGTCCCTACAATTTTGCCAAGTTTTGTGGAAATCCATTCAGCCGTTCGAGCTAAAAGTGAGTCCAGGGAAAACTCAATGTTAAAAACACGTTTTGGGACCCTCCTTTTTTATCGGCCCCCGCTTGACGAAACCCCCCCCCCCCAAACTTTCAGGGGACGCTCAGAAACAAAATGTGCCATTTTCCTGAAAATTTCAGCCAATTCCGTCCATCAACGCCAAAGTTATTCAACATAGAATTTTCAGAAATCCCTATTCAAAAAAATCCTAACTATATATACCTACTGGCGACCGCCAGTAGGTAATATATATATATATGTATATATATATATATATATATATATATATATATATATATATATATATATATATGTATATATATATATAGGTAAATTCGCCACATTAGCTGAAGCAGCCGCCTCAGCCCTCGAATTCAAATGACGATAGAACAGACCCAGATTCAGTGCTTAATTGAGGTGTTTATTCTTGTCCAGCAAGCCTGCCGCCGCCATTACGCGTTTCGCCCCTACAAAGCTTGACCATATATATGTGTGTGTGTGTGTGTGTGTGCGTGTATGTGTGGGGGTGTGTGGGGCTGTGTTTGTGTGTGGGTATCGAAACTGTGGTTTAGTTATAAACACCAACAAAATGAAAGTGAGCAAAACACAAAGTTGCTATGAAATCAAAAGATTTCTCTTAATGCAAATACCTGACTTTGGACATGAACTATGAAACATAATTGAAAGGACAAATTCAGAGGTTTAAGAAATATTTTGTCAGATCTGGTTTTAACAGTTAGATAATGTATCAGCGCTGTAAAGCAGCCTTTCTTAGTGTTGAAATATTTAATCACATTCTACAGCTAAATGATTTTGTTTTGTACATTCAACCTTTTAAAAGTGAGGTATAGCTAAGTAACAGGAAATCTGTCAAATTGAATATTCTCCTGCAAATTTGCAGGGGATATTAATTCAACCATAGGCTTACAAAGACAACCATAGCTGGTAACTTTAGGTAGAAAGTGAAGCAAATTTGGCTCAATTTCCCTTTTTAACATAATGAACCTTTTTGTGGCTGTCATTGAAAACATGGATTTTTCATTTCGCTCTCGGGATATGTTTTTGGATTCCGTGGCTGAGAGGTTTGCGATTATGGAGAAGACGTTGTAAATATTCGCCTGCGGCGAGTCGGGCATTCTGTGAGTTTATTTTCCATTCGCAGAAATGCCCAGTTTACTTGGTGTTATTGACAGCTCTACTGTAAAATTTTCAGGCTCAAAGGTCAAAAATGATTCCGCTTTCCTGTAGTTGCTGCCATCTGAAAAAAAGCACAAATCTCAGAAAAAAATCACTTCCCTGAAAATTATTTATGAATTATGCACTGAATGTGTATGAATTGAAAAAGGCTTTGGTATCCTTTCCATTAGCTCAGATTAAGTTTTCATACAGATGCCAGGAAGCATGCTAGCAATATCCTTCGCTCAATTTTATGAAAATTTTATCAGTGCTTTTCTCTGTACTACACTCCAATTGGGATGTCTCCGAACCTTCAGCTCAGCGTTGGACATGAACTTCGCTCAACCTGGCGGGCTGCGGCTCGAAAGGTTTCAATATTTGATGGGCTCTGGCTAAATCAGCCGTGAGATTCGAGCTGCAGAGATTTAACTCTAATGTAAAATCATGAACGGAGGAAAACTGGGATGTCATAAGTAATATGTCTACAAGATGGCGATGCAGTAACAATCTTAAAAAGGTTTTAGAAAGAAAACAGGATTCTCCCCTGCCTCTTTGCTTCCACAAATGAAATGCCTCTCAGCTATTGTACTAATGCATAGTCTTATTTGTTGTGAGTTTGTTTTTTCAAGTTATGCTTAATTGTGTTTTTCTCTTCTTTCATTTGAAGTTCGCCCTGAACGGAAAGATACAATGCTATATAGAAAGAGGCGCCACGTTGCTTAAGGCTTGCAAGACGAATCCATTTTTAAACATGTTACCTTTTGTATTAAAACTGATTTAAAACATTTGGAAAATGCGTCCATTCAGCAGAAGTATTCCGGTGAATTGTTTCCTGGGACAGTGGGTCATGTGTGCTTTGTCTGAAGGACGTTTTTTTCTGCAATCTATAACCATTTATCCTGAGTGGTGCGGAGCCTAGCTAGGCAGAAGAGTTCCGTAATGGCGTCATAACAATGCCTCCATTGTGTGGAAGAATTCGGGGGGAAGTGCTGCAAGGTACACCGGCCAGCAACAAAGAAAGAGTTTTTCCCGCTTGCTTATTTTTTACCCATTATCTGCGATGCCTAAGCCTCACTGGATATATTTTCTTGACAGTAAATAAGCGTTACCATAAAACATTTAACATGCATGAACAGGACAAATGCATAGAGCACTCTTATTCTAAAAGCTTTTAGCTATTAATGTATGCTATTAGCAATGCATAATACAGGGGTTTCCTTGCATGTGTACCATTAAATCGGGAAGGCCTCGCTGAGTTAAGCGCGGCGTATTAGGGATTGGGTGCAGGTTTTGTGAGTGCAGTAACATGAGAATGAAACACTATTAGAGAAATATTAAACAGTAGTTAAATGTCGATTTGCCAATTCCATAGGACATGTGTGAATTCAAGACCCCTGCGTAGTGATGGATACATATTAGCTCCTTTATTATACTTTACTATTAGGCCCAGAACGTATAATTCAGATTTGAACATGTAGCAAATTGAATTTTTATTTATATGACCCGTAGAAAGAGATGTTGATGGCATGGCAATATGAGTCCATCAGGGCTTAGGGCTAAATGTATGAAGGTACCGATTTGCGATTCTGAAACAGCGATTTTTAAGAAATCGCTATTTCTGAATTGCAAATTGGTATGTATGTACAAATTCGCTTTTTTTTAGCGAATTCCTAGTATTCCTGAATTGTGATTAGCAAATTGTGAATCACAATTAAGGAACACTTTCCCATTCATTCTTATGGGTCAGGAGGCCCATAGGAATGAATGGGAAGATATTCTCAATTTTGTGATTCGCAATCTGAAAATCGCAAATTGAGAATAATTTCAAGTGTGCAGGGGTGTCCAAAGGACACCCTGTTGCACCCCTGAAATATGCATGGGTGCACATGTGGCGCACATACATGCCCTAAGGGCAAGTATGTACGTCACATGGCACTTTGAAAAATGCTGAAATGTGCATTTTTCAAGGAAATCACAACTTACCACCAACTAGAAGTTCAAGGAATCGCAAAATTTGCAATTCCCTAAATGCAATTGCAAAATAAGGAATCACAAATTTTGCGATTCCTTATTTTGGACCAGATTGTACATATCATTTTGCTAATTTGCATTCGCAAAGGCTGAAATTCAGTGAATTTCGGCCTTTGCGAATGCAAATTTGCTTCATACATTTGGCCCTTAGGGCCAGATGTATCAAAGGGTTTTGCCCATTCTGTGTCTATGGGAAAATGTGTTCATGCATATGGCCCTTAGTCCCTTGCGGCCTCCTTCCTCTCCCAGATCACACATAGTCGTAGTCAGTATTACTCCTCTGGATGTGGTAATTTTCTACCCAAAGTCAACATTGGTACCAGAAGAGTAAAATGACTTCGGCGGTTTGTGTATCTCCCTGAAGAGCTGCAGGTCACACGTGTGACTCTCAGCAAAACTTACTAAACCATCCAAGGTCCATAAAATAAGTACTAATGCATTGAGTAATGCTACCACCTAATATTCAAGTCTAGGGATGTGAATATAGTTTGTGATATATGCTACATGTATACAGTTATTTTGTTTACAACATATCTTTACTATGTTGAATGTGCAGTGATGCATTAGAATTGTGCCGTCTTCAGCTCTCACCAGTTTACAAGGACATTTCTATCCCTGGAGGTGCCACTTTCCCGTTGGGAGTAAAGGGAGCTGTGATTGATAACTCCGCATAGTTTGCTTTTGGTTTTATTGTTCATATCTGGCATACAATCCCCTCAACCAATCGCCTAGATCAACTTTCAAAATCAACAAAGAATAAAGAAAGTCGAAAAATGCGAATGAGATGTTTCCATATAAATAATCATTGGACAGGGCACATAGTTAAACAGTACTCATTTAAAGAAATGCACGAAAATATAAAATCTATCTAACTGATTGATTGTAAGAATTAGAGAAGAACACGATTTAAAAACAGTCGCTGCTAGTTTAGTGAACCAATCAGGATGGCAAATCTATAATCACATAAACTAGAAGTCAAAATTATGCATTCATCTTGGTCTAATAAAAACATTGAACTGACCCCTTTCAGTGTAAGAGACTAAAGGGTTAATTTCAAACAAAATGACGCAACACGGAGCCACAAGCCAGCTTGCTGTTTGCACCACACGATACGGAAAGTTCAGATGTGCATCGTATTAACAGCGATACAACACTTCCCTGTTCTTTCCTTTGCACTGGCTCTGTTTAGCAGGCATGTGCTAATACAGACACCCTAGCCCCATGGCGCAAGAGTGCCTGCATTAAAAACCAGGGGGCAGATTTACAAGCCCCTTGTGCCACTTTTACGTCACTTTTAACATAGGAAAAGTGACGCAAAAGTGGAGCAAGGGGCTTGTAAATCTGCCCCCAGTTGTTTTTGTGTAGTAAGGGACACATTCCGTCACAAAAAAAAATCATTGCGCCTTCCCTGGGGAGGCTCACAGTTTTAATGCATTCCTAGATTCAGGTATGTTGTAAATCTGGTTATCTGTTAGATACCAAAAGCGTTGAGTGGCAACACCCACTGAAGCACCCATGACATGCCTCCTTGATACAGTGTGAGGCAACTCAGCAGGTTGCACAGCATTGCCTCACACCATATTTCTGAGGGAATGAAAAGCCATTCGTGGTGGCTTTCCATGGCATCATAGATATGGGCCTGCACTGTGCGCCTCCAGAGTATCGCAAAGGTGATGTTCTGGTGGCAGAAATGTGCCTCTAGGGGCTTGTAAATGAGCCCCACAAAGTAGTACATCAAAATTGGCCATGCAGCATTTCACTGTTTTACATATAACATTTAAAATGTTTATATTAAAATACTCCCTAAAGTCTGGATACAAACATTTCTTACAAATTGATCAATATTTGAGATACTCCAAAAGCAGGCACTAACAATGGCAATAAGTTTGATTTGTGAATAATGCTTGTACACAAAAAAACTGAAGATATAGGCACACGGACACACAGGGCATTTGGTCATTCACACAGATAAACCCAGATACCCATTTCACAGAAGGCAGCAGATAAACAGGCAGCCAGGCACATTGGGCTACCAAACATAAGCACTATGGGGCACATTATCAGGGAACGGCGATAACATTATCGCCCCTTTAGCAGCAGAAAACTGCAGCTAAAGCGGCGATAATTGGCTTGATAATGTGCCCTTGTGAATTCCCATAGAAGCCCATGGTCTGGTGTGAATATGGGCTTCTATGGGAATTCTCTACGGCGTATTATCAAGCCCATTTTCACCGTTTTAGTGGCAGTTTTCTGCTGCTAAAGCGGCGAAAATGTTAACGCCGTGCTTGATAATATGCCCCTAAATTGCAAACAGGCTTAAAGTAATACATTATCTTGTTTAGTAGGAAACACGGTCTGATGTGAAGAAATGGGGCACATGATGAGGTGCAGCAGGATGCACAAAGCGATGTGCGTTAAAAGACACAAGGTGAAGGATAGAAGTGGAGCAAAGAGTGATCTTCACCAAGGTCGCACAGGGTAATGTGCCCCAGGGTGTACTAGTGTGTTGCTCCAGGGTCACTAGGAGGAATGTCTGAGGTGATCGCTGGGTGAAAATGCTTAGGAGAGCTTAAGATGACCACTGAGAAAAGTGCTTTTGGGGAAACTGGGTAATACCCAAACTTGGAGCTCAGCTCAAGGTGAAACACAGCTGAGATGAAAGGTGGTGTACAAGGACTGTTCATTGTGTTTTACAATGGAGACACATGCTGATGTGTAGTAGCTGATGAAATCAGAAATGTCTCAAATTGTACAGTGTCAGGCGTGAGCACCTCATCCAGATCTGTTTTTTTTTTCTTTGCATTCTTGGAATTGTAGTATTTGTGCTGCGATTAATACAGTATTAAAGTCATAGAATGCAAAGAAGTAAATATTTATATTGAAAAAGCAGCAAAAGCTTCAAAGTTTCATGGACAGAACGGGCATTGTCAGCCTATATTTTTAATATGTTAGTTATTTGTTTAGAGGAGTAGGACACACTTTTACACAAATAACTCCTAGAGACACAAATACACAGTTCACATACAGGCTGGTAAGAACACCTGCATATTTGCAAGAGGCCAATTTCATGTGTGATACCTTCAGCCATTCCTGGGAATTTATGACCAGTAGCTTTAGGTTTACTGCAATTCTAAGCCTATACTTTCAATAGTAAAAGCAATAGCAATGGATTGTGTTGTGACATTTATATATCACTTCATATGACGTATTATCTGAGCCACACAGCATATAACTACAATTCCCAGAAAGACTCTCTGTGTGAGCAGTACACCACAATTGGCTCTAGATGTCACGCATTACAGAGGGGACTTGACAGGCATGCAAATAAACGGGGGAAAAAATAAACACTTAGATTTTGTCTTCATGAGATTAAAATGTTACTTGATGTTGAAGAAATGAATATCTTTTATATCTGCACAGCTAATCAGAGAGTGCCCCTGCGCTCAGCATGGAAGAACTGGTGGGAAGGGGCGAAGCCCACAACCATATCCCCAGTCCTAAAGCTAATAAAGATATGTCTTTAGGGCCTTCTTGAAGGGTCCTTCCTCAGTTATGAAGCTCTCTTGAACTGCATAAGGCAGCTGGTTTCACATTCTTGAGACAATGACCATGAAGGAGGATGCTTTCGGAAATGGGAATTATTAACAGGCCAGTACTACTAGATCGTAACAATCTTCCCAGTGGCAGCTGGCACTGATCGGAGGTAGGGGGCGGAGTACGAGGGAGGTAAGGGGGCAGAAGGGGAAGGACAGAGGGAAGCAGTAATGCAAGAAACATACCTTCTCGCCGCTTCCTCGCCTCTGTAGACCTCCCTCGCTCAGCCTTACGGAAGCACACCGAGGCGAGTTATTATCATTTTATTTTCCCTTTGTGCCACTGCAAAACAGCAGTGGGGGTGACGCTCCTCTGCCTTGGCGGAGGAGCTGCCACTGAATCTTCCTTGTCTATACTCCTTGATCTTCTCATTTAAGTAAGAAGGACCTCTATTATAGAGGGTTTGGTGGGCCAGATTCATAGTTTTGAACATTATATGCTTGTGGACTGGAAGCCAATGAAGTTTCTCCCGGTCATGAGATATGGAAGCATATTTAGGTAGCCTGAAAATAAGGCATATTGTCAAGTACTGTATTACTTGTAGATGCATGAATTACATAACCAAGTGAGAGAATGTACACTTGTTACTACATAACCGTAGGTTAAATTGAATCACCCTCATAAACGCTATGTTAACTGTGCGGTGTATATCGTTTTCCGCCCCACATATGCGTTATGGCATTATCATTGGGTGTCCAAATTTGTGCTATATGCCAGCCTCAAGCCTGAGGCAAACACTGGTACAAGTAGTAGTGTCCAGAGATATATGGGCACCCCTGAACAAAATAGAGGGAGGATTGTATCTAAAAAACAAGACTTCACCTCAAAAAACCTTAATTGGCGTATGGTGAGGTTTTGTTATTAAAAATTGAGTGGGTATAAATGCAGATCATGTTACTGGATCTCTTTATATCACTTTAGTTCGAGTCAACATGTTTCTGCCCCATTTCACCCAGCCGGGTCTACGGAGCATTCGTCAGGACAAACAATATAAAATCAAATCCGTTACTTACACAACTTGTGCAGTACTCAGTGGTGTTAATTGTTAACACTCTGTTCTAGATAGGTCAAGTTACCTGAAATAAAAGAAACAAATATACAAATATGGGGGTACAGATTCAGCACTTTATATAGGTCTCAATTTGAGATGCATGAATTAGTCAGGAAGACCCAGATACAGAACATTGATATAATCTAAATGGGACAAGAATAAAACCCTGACCATGTTTACTTGAGATTTGTGAGGGAGAAGATATAGACATTTCCTGAGAATGTGGAGGATCTAGAGATAAGATCTAACCACCACCTAAACTTGGACCTTGAAGGATAGTTGGAAGTCAAATATTACACCCAGGTTCCTGGCCACAGCCTTGGGTGTGGAGGGAAAACCTCAGTGGGCTAAGTTCCAGTCCACCCTAAGGAGGGATTTTACCCAAACAATGGATCTCTGTTTTGTCTTGGTTCAGCTGTAATGTATTCGATTGAAGGCAAATTAATAGTGTCTTCATACAGAGAGCAAAATATTATTTGGTGCTCACTGAATTTCCTTGATAAGGGAGCAGGAGCTGCATATCATCCACATATGACACAATCTTAATGCCAAAAAATTGAACCAGTCAGGCCAGTGGACTAATATACACATTGAAAAGGGTGGTGCTTAAAGAGGAGCCCAGTTGAACACCACTAATAAAAGGTTTGTCTCTGCTAGAGCAGGGGTTCAGTCAGGCAATCTATTCTTGTTTCTCCAGAAAGGAGCTCAGTCAGCCAAGGTCTGGCCCGGCACTCCTAGATGTTCTAGTCTTTGTAATAGAATGCTGAGGTCCACCATATCAAAAGCTGCTGTCGGGATCAACTGCACAAGAGCCACATTGAGACCACAATTTAAACTAAGTTTAATGGATTCTGAAACCTCAAGGGGCATCATTTCTGTACTATGACGGTCTCTGAAGCTGGATTGGGATCGATGTAAGAGACTATTGTCTGTTAGAAAGGTGGTGAGTTCTTGATTTACCATTTGTTCCAGAACCTTTGCTGCTGCTGTCAATAAGGAGACAGGTCTAAAGTTTGCTGATACTTCAGGATACGCTTTGGCCTTCCTACGAAGGGGGGACCATGTTTTCCCTTTTCCAGGAATCAGGTGTGACACCAGAGTGGAGTAAACAGGTAAACAACTCCTGATATATTAGGGCAATATTATCTGCTAGGGTCTTGAGGATGTGAGGTGGACAGAAATCGTCCGGGGAACCTGATCTGCAAAGTTAGCACACCTCCCTCATATCCTCCATCGTAGGGGGAAGAAAGTGAGTCTGCTTAACTACAGCTGAGGGTCCTGCTGGCACATCAGGGCTCGGTAACAAATTGACATGCTGGCTAGGAATCACCAACTTGGCCTGGATTTTGATGATATTTTCTTTAAAGAAATCACTGAGCCCAACACAAAGGTCCTGGTTGTTATCCGGTGGTGGGCTCATCATTTTTGGATCAAGGAAGCTGGAGTTGATCTTAAAGATCTCCTTCTCATTATAATCAGCCTCTATGATTCTATGGGTAGTATAGAAGGTGCTGCAAGTTCATTGTTGGTTTTTATGATAGACACTAAGGGCTATTTCATATTGTGTTTTTCCGCTTCCTGATAGTGTTGCTGCCAGACTCTCTCCAATCTTTTATAAGATGCTTTTTCCTGGGCTAAGTCCTGGGTAACCAGTTCGCTGAACAGGCCATCAATCCCGTCTGAGTGGCCCTCATGGGTGCTATTGTATCTGCAAGTGTCCAGGGCCATTACTTATGGCTAAGTTGTCTTCAGTGACCCTGACCCTGAATATTTTTATGAATGCATCAAGGGCCTTCTTTAACTCAGGCTGCAAGACCTTATTTAAGGTATTTTCTCCTGCATCAGAATGGGTAATCTACTATCCTTAACACCAGCCATAGGCCAGGAAAGAGGAGTAGGAAATGATTTGACGAAACCATTGGTTCAGGGGCTTTCCAAAGTACTGCTGTATTGGATAAGATGTCATTGATTGTGTGGACAGCTCTATGAGTAAGGCCAGTATCCACACATGCAAGATTAAGAGAATCTAACGCTTCCAATAAGTGTTTGTATAGAGGGTCATTCATTTTCTCCAGATGTAGGTTGAAGTCACTGAGGATGGTAAAATGTGCATAATTAATGCATTGGGGGTTCTAAAGAGGCTATAAAGTAGCCAACATACCCTGGGGGGCGATAGACCAGCACCCAGAAAAGAATTGATTGGTTCTGGGAGAAATATTGAAGCTGATGGCGTCTGCCTCTTTGAGATCATACAGCATTTAAAAGACTTCCTATATATAATGGCAACTCCTCCTCCGTTTTTTTCTATTCTGTGCACATGTACACAGGTATAGTTGTCAGGAATGGCAAACTGTAAATAGGGGCAGGAGGCTTCGTTCATCCATGTTTCTGTCAAAAAAAGAGCATCTGAACTATTGAGCACTAATAAATTGTAGATGTTTATAATGTGTTTGTGTAGTGAACTGCCATTGATCAGGGCTGCCCAAAAACTGCCCATTTTACCTGTTATGTCAGAAAAGGTTTTAACCCTCCAGTTGAGAGGGTGAAACATATATTTACACCGAGCGCACCATTCTACAAAAACAGCCTCGCTCTGTGACTCAAACCTCGCATTCTTCCATCCCCAATAAGATAGTACTGCCTACATTTACTGCCCCCACAGAATGAGAACATGGCAAACAGTGCTTTAGTGGAAGAGGAAACAATAAAAGCCTTTGTAAAGCTAAAATGAAGTGCTTCGAAATTAAAATTTAGCAGCAAGACACTGTCAAATTCTTCTCAAATTCATATAAATTTGGCATGAAAACAGTTTTTTTTTAAAAAACTATAAAACAACTGTGGCTGGGCATGCCTCTGCCAATCTAGTTTATGCCTAAGTCCATGTGTTTTCTGCTTTACTGTGTACATTCTAAAAAAAACAGAGCACACAGGCACAAATAAACACCAGCATCACTGCAAGAATCTGATTTCCTGTGATACATTTCTGCCAGTGCTGGGGCTTTCCAAAACCATTTCTCTTGCATTGATTATGAATCCTTTACTCTTGATAAAGATGAAAATCAAATCTAAAATGTTATTAACCAAACTGATAATTTGGCTTAGGTATTAACATGAAAACACGCTTCAAAATGAAACGTAGTCGAAATTTGCAAAATGCACCAGGCAGCCACATTCACAGGTAGGCTGCTGTTATATTTTTCCTTAAACAAATGGAAGCATTAGAAATTGCTGAACCATGCATAAATGTAGTTGATAGCTTGACCTTAATGTGAAAAGCTTAGAATTTTTGTCATAACTGCAGAATGTTCCAGCTTTATAAACATTTATTATTTCTTTAAGCTGCATATTCTTGATACACCAGACTTGAACTTCTTATCTATCTCATGTTCATAAAATGCTGAATGGAAATTTGCATATTTTAACAATAACTCTCACTTACATGAAAAATTAAAAGCATTAATTAACTAGAAAGGTACTAGCAAATGTTTCTGTCTTTAGTATAGCTCGTTTTTACATTTACGTTGAAACATTTAATAAATGGTAGAATAGACTCTGCAAACCAAGGGCAACGTTTCCAGAAATTCAAATGATTAGTGATGTCTGTAACATATTTGATAGTAGACTATCGACTTCATGTGTTTTCCATGGGAAAGGAAGAACAAAGACTACTCACCACCGAATGATGTATTTCTATTGGACTAGAGGGATCTAACCTACAACACAGTATTCACACACTCATATTGGCCTTCAACGACTACTGACTGAAATGCAGAAATACGCCACAGAAAATAACAGCGGCACAAAACTTGACCCAGCTTGTGAGTATTAATATCTTGGAGTTACATTTGACAAGGAAGGGTCTTTTGTGTGTCAGAAACAGGAAATAAGAAGGAGAGGCCTACTGATCGCCATGAAGATGAAAAATCTTGCAAATCCACTGATGGGCCCGACTTTGACCCCGCTACTGAAGGAAGTTCAGGCCAAACTGCTACCCTTGATCACCTATGAAAGTGAGGCAATGCGGAGAAGAGAAGCTAAAGACCTGGACAGCATGCAGGTTAAAGCCTATAGAAATATCTTCTCCATCCCACTTTATACATCACTGGCTCAAATAAGGCTGGAGTTTGGCCTGCAAAAATACGTTTTTGCCAGGTATGGGGCATACATCATCTTTTGGCACAAGATAAGAAGCACCACTACAAACACGCTAAACTATCTGCTGTGGCGCAACATAGAACCCATGGATTTCTCTGAGGCGAGAAACCACCTTCGGCTGGCCTTGGAAGCCACTAAACTCTCTGATCTTTGGGATGTACAACTTGGTCACCCCAACTTCAAAACATTAGTCTGGAAAAATGTAAAATCACTCTCCTTACTGGAGGATAAGGCGATTTGCTCAAAAAGATCTCATGCATGGATGACCCACAACTTCTACAAATCACTAACTCCACAAACATACTTTATTCACGGCTATCCCAAAGCCATAAAAGTGAACTTCTTAAGGCACAGACTGGGGATTCTTCCATGCACAGAGCAACTACCACTATGCCTGAAGACAAATGGACAAGTTACTTGCAGGCTGTGGAACTCCAACAATGGTGACATCCTTCACATATCTGCCTATATGAAGAGCTGCAACAAGCACAGCAACAGTTCCTTAAAGAACCATTTAAGCAGAAAGGCATCCACACCAGAAGGCTAGCTGTGCTGGCCTGCTTAAACCCGTCAAATACCAAACTAAACTGCAGATTGTAAAATTTATGATGGTGGTTGAACGGAGAATGCCAAAAATACTGAAAATCGCTCTATAAATCCCGCCGACCCAAGCTGACCAGTAGACTGACAAAAGGATTTAGCGGAACTTTATCGAGGATGTCCATCAGCAGCAGAGGGAAAAATTGTGCAACAAGCAGAGTCCATGTGGAAAACATGACAAACATTTAAGCTAGGTGAGAGCAAGTGAAAACTGAGATATGCACTTTCCAGCATTCAGTGAATAAATGTTTGTCTCTAATCAGCACCACTGAACTATCATTTTAAATTGTAATGAATTTACCACTCTTTGACTTTTTATTGGTTTTAAACATGGATGTTTTATGAATTTTTGAATATTTTATTGCAATGGTTTTAATTAACTATGCAAAATAAAAATAAACGTAAACTTACAAGACAGTATTCATGTGTTCTTGTCTTTTATATTAGCGCATGTTTCCTAGTTAGTCAGGACCCTTATTCATTTCGGTGGTCTATCTGCTGTGGACTACTGCTGTAGAGATTCTGCTGACAGCTACTGCTGTTGCCTGCCACCTTTGGATGTGACACTCCCAGATTTCAACCTTCCTACTCCTATCCTTGACTGACATACCTACTGCTGCCTCTGTTTCCTCTTAACCTTCCCTGTTGATGCTATTTGTACAGATTGCTACTGCAACTTACGCTGATGCACTTTGGGAACTTTGGACCCTGTTGAGTTTCATGAGCCACTCTTTATGGTGAGTTCTGACTACTTATTTTGATTTTGAATCTAATGCTCCTTTGAAAATACTCTTTTCTCGAACTGTTTGTGGGTTCTAAAAACTTCTTATTTTTGGACTTTTATTTAAAATAGGGACTCATCTTCCTTTATGGCACACCCTTGACAGTTGGCATTGTTATTGACTGTAAAAATATATTTTCTTAATTAATTTCTGTAAATCAATGGTTTTCGAAATGAATTAAGGCAAACATAATTTCTTACTAATCTTTTTATGAGAATAAAGGTTTCTGAAACCAAATATTGACTGAATTTAAGAACTGATAAATTTAAATGTCAAGTGAAATTGATTTGGTTTAGCTTCATTAAAAAATGGTGGCAAAGACCTATCATTTAGAAGAAGAAGATTTTGTGCAGAGTTGGCAGCCATTCTTTTATGTCACAGGTGGAACTGTACTGGAAAGTAAATATTGAACTCTTTCTGTGTAAAACAGTTTTCTTGTAGCAGAGTATAGTTTACACTCTGGACCTATAAAATAATTTCCCAAGAACAAATTACCTGAATCTTTTAATCCAATGCCCAGAACCGAAAGATCTGACAAGGCAGGATTCGTAGGTAGTTTCTGTTTTGAAGGTGTGAGTATTAATAGGGTGATGTGTCTAGGATTGTTTGTATGAGGATGAATTGTGATTTGGAGTTAAAATGTTAGCTGGAATGAGATGTTATTTGCTTTTATGTAAAGAAGTTGAAGAGTTTCAGAATCACTGTATTCTAAGACCTCGGGGGAAATAGATAAATTGATGTAATTAAGAGCCATAGTTGTATGGTATTTCTTGTTTGCAGGTTTGAGGTATAGAATATAAAATACCATCACTTATATCATTATGGTAGACATATTAAAACAGTGCTGTGATAGTATAACATTGATTGATATTAGCAGAACCTAATCACGCAAAAAAGGTGATGCAGCATTCATTTGAGCGATTTCAAGCTGTTCCACAATTGACTTGCGATTGTGGGTTTTCAAGGATGATTGTCATACTGCTCTTTCCTATAGTGAAGCAACAGAAGAATTGATATATGTTTTTGTGTCAATTGAAAGTTTTCTTCAAGTCTGTGCAAGTATGAAGAAACTGTAAAGGAGGAGGAACTGTTGCGAGGAGTGAAGTCATACATCATAAGGTTTGCACTAGGATAGGTTGGTTGTTGTGCTTTCACGCTGCAATTGGTTGGTGACCTCAGTGTACCGCACTGAGATTTGTCAGTGATTGAGTGAATATAGCATTATGATTTGTTGACAAATATTGGTTAATAATAGCTGGGACTGGATTGGTTTAAAAGGATTTGATGAATGTGCAACAGAATTGAAATATTGAATTGAAGTTGATTTTATTGCATTTTGAGTTATTGCGATCATGAAACATTTTTAAGAAATGAAGAATTTGGTAAAGAAAGATGTTGCTATTCCCACACAGAAAGGTGAAGAGGCACCTTCTGAGTGTACATCTGCATACATTGAGACAACAGAACATGGATCACATACATGTTTTTGGCTTCGAAAATGGCACAAGATCACAGAAAAAGAGAGTCCATTGAGATCCCCAAAATTAGAATTAGAAGTCTTGACGATTTATAAGGGAAATGTTACAAAGTTAGACCACCTCCTTGACCTGCTCAGTATGATGCTATAGATTTATGGGAGAAAGTTACATGAGAGAAAGAGAAGGACGAATATCAGAGGAGGACAAAGAGAGCAGTGCATAATTATGCAAATGCTCAATGGGATGAAGGACAGCAAAGATGGAGAAAAGCTGTGATTATGGGAACCAAATTGTAGCCAGCTGTTACAACTGAAATAGCAGAAAAGAGAAATTATAGAAAATCAATATGAAAGAATGAAAAAAGAAAAAGAAGAATGATGAGACAGAAATCAACTCAGGGGATGATATTTTACAAGAAAAACTAGCTGTAAGACGTATACCTTATGCAAACCTACTGATCAAAGTGAATCAATTGTAAGTACAAGTAGTACAGTGACCTCTGCCCCTGTACAACCAATTGTATCACAGATTGAAAGACCTATACACTTTCGCGCTATATAAAACTTTATAAATAAATAAATAATTAATTAAATTGTTCCACCAGCTGTGGCTCAACCACAAGCTATAATTCTTATTGTGACTAATACACCTGTTGTGACTCTGCTAGACTAGTTATTAATGCTCCACTAGATGAAAATTTGATGGCAGAAGGTCAAAGAGCTGTAGGAGGTCTGCCTGCAACTGGGCTTATTCCAACTTCACAAAATTCACATATAGTTGTGTAGAGACCACCACAGATTGTACAGGCACTTATAAATGGAGGAACACTGGTTTTTACAACACAGTTGATGCCAGGAGAAATCAATTTTACTGAGGGTAGCATTCTTCCACCCTAGTTTGAGGAAGCAGCAGTTATTGGAAAGACAGAAAGCACAGATACATATGTTAATTTGAGCCCAGAAAAAGAAAAACCTTTAAATATTGCCAAACTGAAAGTGGAATTCGAGAAGATAAGAAGAGGATGTTTAGAATTGGAACAAGTAGAATAATATCAAAAGAGAGAATTCATTTACCTCTGTAAAGAAATTGCTAGATGAGCAGCTGTCATTCATGATAAATGGCAGAATTAGCCCAAAAATATGATATTTATCTATCCAAAAATGTGCATTTGCAGAAAAGTTATAGGGGTCAATTGGATGATGTAGCAATTGAAAATATGCATGCAACATACTTTGGTATTGGTGAAGTGTATTCAGTTGCACATGGGGTGAAACAGGAACATTGGAAATTAAGTGTACAAAGAAATATGAACAGAAAAAGGGAAGCTGAAGTAACAGGAAAGAAATATGAGGAAAATGAGGGAGACACTACAGCATATCCTTTGAGAGAAATGGCAGGAGTGATGTATGTGCATGTACCTTGGAGCAAGGCGATCTTGCCGCATTTATGAACAATTTTCCAATATTGAGAGAAAAAACGTTTGCAGTTGTACTCACAAGTAGAATGGTTTATAAAGTTTTTGAAGGTGTTGTGGACTGATTCTTTGATATTGTACTACTGACTGATTTGTGGGCTGAGTGTAAAACTGATGTACAATGGCCACTAGAGGAACCAGTGAGGAATGCTAGTACTAATGCATAATCTCCTGTTGTTATGGAGCAATATCAAGCAGTTATTTCTTTACTGAAAGTCCGAGTGCAACCCAAAAGATTTGGATTGAGTAAAAATTTGCTAAAAGACCCAGGAACCAAAAGAATCAGTTCACAATTGTATGAAATACTGCTACAGGTGTTTCACTAGTATAACAGATGAGAATATCCAGAAGAAAATGTTATGAGCTATTTTGTATCACAGTTCAAACCACATAACAGATCACATGTAACTCAAAGTGTGATCTGCTGGCAGAACAGATTGTTTGATGAAGTTCAGAGATATGCAAAATATTGCAGTCAAGAACTGGGGATGAAGCAGAAAGAGATAAAAGAGAAATTAATGTTGGCACAGACAAGGCTGGTTCAGAAATGTTTCCAGAATCCTTCTTTTACAGGGAATCATTGAGGTATACAAGGTGTTGCGGTTCCACAAGCTGGCTTCCAGGTTAATCAAGGAGGTTTGAATGTGCCTCAGGTTAGAGGTAGAGGTGTTCCTGTTACTACGGGTTCAGGAGAAGATGTTGCACTATGAAAAATGTTACACCTTGTCACATCTGTCACAGAGTCAGGGATTGGAAAAGTGAGTGTAGATATAATCTTGATATTACTAATGGAAATGTACAAATGCATAAAGGAGTGCAAATGCAAAACATGCCTGCACAGCAGACAGTCCCGTTAGCTCGAATGATTTCACAAAATATAGGAAATCCAAGATTTAATTTAAATCAAATGCCAAAAATAAATGTTAACATATTTCAGACTTCAGTGCAAAAATTTCCTAATCCATACCAAAATGCTTTACAGCAGTATCACTTTTATGAAAATGCAGATTCCAGTTCTCATGTTTCTCAATGAAGGTGCCTGAGAGGGGAGGAAGAGTGCATATTTGGTGCAGTCTTAGTGGTAAAACAAAGCGGTCCATATGTAGAGGCTGAAGTGTATGGCCACATCGTATCCTTTCTTATTGATACAGGTGCTACCCAATCTACTGTTCGAGCAGTAGACAACCCAGATATTCCTCCCTCAGGGAAAAATATTCAAGTTGCAGGAGTGATGTAAAACAGTTTAGCAATCCATTTTCAGAAAAGGTCACAGTTAAAATAGGTTCATTGGAATAAAAACATCAGTTTGTTGTTTGTGATTCAAGTCCTGTAAATTTGCTAGGGAGATATGTGTTTTGCAAGTAAAATTGCACCATTTACTGTACACCAAAGGGTGTAGCTTTTCACAATCGACAGGCACAAGAATCGTTACCATAATGACAGTTGAAAAATTACCTTCTGCTTTGAGAGCCATTTGTCATTTTACATTTACCCACCCATGTGTCCTTAAGTTTATTTCAATCAAAAGGAACCACCACTGGATTCTAATCACCCATCCAGGCAGGCATCCTTTCACACATACACTTTCACCCACCCAGGCAAGCTTTGTTCTTACCAGTATACCAACCTTTTTATCCATCCTTCACCCACCCATGCATCCTAGCTATCAGCCACCTATAGTACTATTTATACATCCGGTGCTATCTTTCTTCCATTCATGCATCCTTCACTTTCAGTCATATATAATACATTTCATCCAACCTTTCCCCTTCTATCCTTCCCTTTTGAAGAAACTCATAGTTCAAGGTCTTGCTCATGAAACGTTTTCTGTTGAGTTGAAAATAGGAGTGGCCATTAGTTGCTCCGCTAATGTTCAACTCCTGCTGTGCTCACCTGTTGTTCACAAGTCAACAAGACTGCACCTTTACAGTGAGCTTATTATTATACTTAATTGTCAATAATAAGCAAGCAATATGACTTACCACCGGCCACCACTGCCGCTGGCTCACCCCCTTCTGCTGCTGCATCTGCAGACTAGCTGTTGTAGTCTGTGCAGGCCCCGGCACTGGGGGTTGGTGCCACTAGAAAAAAAAGATTACACATTTCTTAGATGCCAGATACACCTCCCCCTATTAGATGTTTTATAACAAAATAAAGAAAACACCACACACTTCATTCACTACAATTTGGATACATTACGGACAGTAGCTTCTATAACAAATATCAGGATTGGCATGTTGCTGTGGGAACGTTTTTAAAAAGCCTGAATTCAAGGCAGGAGACAAGCTGTTAAGGATTGGCTGGAGCTATTGATTGATAAAATCTGATGTTTTGAGAAAAAATAGCATAAGGCCTTGGGTGGCTAATGAAATGGGGCTGTCCTCCTCGTACATTCTCCCACACATGATGCACAATCATCAGTTCACCAACTGCTGCTAATATAATACTAAGCCTAGTTAGTAAGAAGACACAACTTTGGGGTATCCACCATGACCATTGCCACTCTCTTGTTTTAGTGATTATAAACCTTCTCATCTATTACATGTGTAGAATACCTTACTTGGGCAATAGGCATGGAATCTGCATGGCAAAGGAGTAGTAGTACTGTGTGATCTATGGGTTCTCTGAGACTTAGAGTATTACCGCTAGGCAGTCCACAAAAGGGTAGAGGGAAAGCTACAGAGTAGACAGACTAGTAGTAACTTAAGACAGTTTGACGTAAAGTAGAGAAACTTAAAATGTAGAAAATAGGTAAATAGGATAATGCAGGGATAACAAGAATTTAGAAATAGACACATTGAAGAGGATTTGGAAAAATAATGTATAAAAGGGTAGGCGTCACATTATTCAATAAGGAGCAGAAATATTAGGGGAATAAATATATTCATGTTTACTTCAGTAGGACTTAATGGGGCCAGCAGAGCCTTCGGCAGCAGAACTCTGGGAGGCACCTCCAGGTCCAGCTCCCAACCCTCACTTGCCTCTTACCCCTGAATGCTGATGTAAAACATAAAAACAAAGAAAGATTAGTGGTATAATAAATATCTCCCCAAAATATATTTGACAGGCAAAGGCACTCGCAATAATATTGAACTTCCCTACATCAGATCAATTAGTAGTAGTATATCACGGACTGCCCTATCCTATTTAACATTTACAAATCCTACCTACCTAGTCCACTCAAATTCCTAAATTTAGTAAACTGCATTTTGGAATTACTGATAATAAATTACACTAAATCATGATGTTTCATGAGTGCTTCTTCTTAAATCTCATTGGCAATCTCTCAGTTTCAAGTCAAGCCCCTTTGACAAGCCAATGCACTAAGGGCCTTATTATAATGATTGCAATGATGTAAGGTGGATGCCATTGTGGTTCTTGAACTGCCCGGCCTTAGGTTGGCGTCGGTGTCACGATGACTGCACTAGTCTACTACGAATCGATGCGATCGCCCACAGGCCATAGAACGGTCACAAACCTTCATTTGTCATCACTAATGACATCAGCCCAAGCAAGTGGCAACAAGTACGATTCAATAACTAGGTTAGGTGAGTAGCGCTAAGTAAGCTAAGCACCTATTTAGAATAACAAATTATTACATAATATTTGAAAACTTTATTTCCCCGAATTTAAGCAGCATGCTTGCCATTATTTGGAGAAAAAAATATTAGCTGTAGCATAGAACACAGGTAATAACAAAAATTTATATTTTTAATAATTACTCACCTAGCCCCACAACCTCAGCTCCTAGAAGGTCCAGCAGGTCCTATTCTCAGTCCAGGATTTCAGATCAGCGGTGCGCCAACTGCTGATGGGTGTGCTGGACCCCAGAGCAGTGGCAAACTGCCCGGCGCACCCTCTCCCAGTGCTGCTGGCACTCCCACATCCCGTATCCGGACACAGGCCTACCGCCTGCTGTCACGGTACAGAGGAGGTGGCGCTAGATATAAAAAACCAACACTTCCACCTTCATCGCAGAAAACAGGACATGGGGCTTCACCCCTGCCTGGCACCGCCTTCCGCATGGACGGCGGTCACTTCTTGGTGTGCCCTTAGCTTCCATGGAGCTGGGCGAAAAGAGATAAAAAAAAGAAACAGGGAAAAAGAAGGAATGGGTAGTACTAAGGACGTAGGAAAGCTAAAAAAATAAAGTACAAAACTCACCAAAAACACAGAGTAAAGTAGAAAGGGTAAGATAATAAATAAAAAAGATGGGAAAAAAGTTTTAAAAGCCAAGGATTACAAAGTTTAAGGAAGGATGAAAAAGTAGGCCCGAGCACTACAAACAGAGTAAGATACAAGATGGCAGCGCCCATGTGCAACCGCGTAGTGCAGTTTGTGTGATATTTCCACCTAAGCAAGCACCCGCGTTGACGTATGGCAAAAAACATCACACAATTGGGCGGGACAAGCAATAGTGCGCGCTTGCGGAACTAAGTGTAGCGCAGGTCTACTCAGTAATAATAGTAATAAAGATTACTATAGTACTAGTAGGATTTTATGTAACCCCAGAAGTTTAGTCTAGAATAAAGAATATGACTGAACCATATGCATACATTAATGATGGGGACCAACTAAGAGAGTCCAATATTAGCTACAAGAAAGATGATTTCTCTACTAATGTTTACTCTAGATTAGCACAAGAATACACTCATGCTATAGATGCAAAGTATTGCAATGTGCACGCTCACTTATCAACATCACTTATTATCACACGCTATTATCATACACTAAGGGGCGTGTTCTCAAGAACTTTTCGCTGATTTATTGGCACTTTAGTGCTGCAAAAGTGGCAATAGATTTTTCGCCCCATTTTCAAGCTGGTGCAAACTGCTGATATCGCCAGTTTTCTAGTGATTGCTACCGCAAAAACATTGCTACGGATGAGAGCGTCAATTAACGCTAATGATATGCAGAGTAGGCAATCCCGTGCAAAAACACACAAAAACACCACTTTGCGATATTCTCAATAACCAGCCGATCTGTGCTGTGCTCCAAAACTGGCGATAAGGCGTGTTAGAAGCAGGGATTTAACACCTGACTTTTACTGGTGTTAAGCAGGAAGACAACCTGCAGTATGAAAGGGAGCCCAGCCCAGAGTCACAATCGAAAACCAACACATCTCATGGAGCCAGTGATCATGCAGCTCGGAGACCCAAGAGGGCCACAACACCCACCGCCACCACCCCCATGCCCCCCGACACCCCTGGACTACCACAGAGGCAGCCCAGAACAAGACAGCTGACCATCTGAAAATGGCCTGGCCTCTGTGGGGCTTGTGGGGTTCTGATTGTCCTCTGTACTTGCTACGGCTACTTCCATGGTGCTTCACAGTCGTTTTAGTTTTGTTTGTATTTTTGATTGCCGCTTTTTTAGTTTTATTGTGATTTTTCCCGCCTGACTTGTGGGACTTGCAGGCATGGCGCTGCTTATTGCTGAATTTTTTATTGCAGTTGAGCCCATCGCAACTTTTTTAACGTTCATGTTTACATTTTTATCGGCGTCCCAGTAATTTTATCACAGACATTTGATGCATTATCGGGAAACTATTGCATGTTACCACCGGGTTGTTAATACGATGTTTACATGGAGTTATTTTCCAAAAATAGACGTCGATATGAAAAAATCTGGCAATGAATATCGCATGTTCTCGAGAACATCCCTCTATATCTTGTAGTAATTTGCTTTCCCTTGTAAATAGGCAAGAACATTTTTAATATTTCTATTCTAACTATGACCTTATCTTTGATAGAGAGCATGAATGTACACCCAGAAGCAAAAGAAATGGACACAGTGTGGTTTTACCTCTTTCCCCATAGACCTATAGATAGTGTTAAGGTTTACAAGAACAATTTAACCTTCTTAATGAGACCTATAGAGAAGAGAGATACATAAATGTAACACGTACTAAAGATAAACATAGTGATGCTTTGAAAAATGTTTGTAAGAAAGAAGATGAATTTATAAAGAAAATGGCTTACCACAAATTAAAGTTAAATAGCAAACACAAAAGGAAAATTAGCATTTACAGAGGAAGAGCACCCTTACAAACTTGATATGAAGGGGTTTGTAGCTGTGTACACAAATTTGAATTAACAGGATGAGCATGGCAAATTTTACACGAAGAATAATCCGAAATTTCCAGAGTTCATTTTATGTGTGGACAAAATGCTTATTTCTTTTTACCTGTAGATCGGAAGAGTATTTGCATTAATTTCTTAAATGTACCATGCACAAATTATACATGCACTAACAATGGCATCAGCACACAGATACAGATGTAATACAGAAACTGGAGCTAAATTAGTGGGAGATATATTTGGTGTAATAATTTCACCTGTAGGCATCATATTAAATGGCAATAAGACTAGAAGACTGTCAACTGTTGTTGACAAGCTGGTGACAAGCACATCTGGAGCTTTCCAAGTAGTGAACCCAGAGTTAATTGCTATATGTTCAATGGTTTTGCAGGACTGTCTAGCAATAGACATGTTACTTGCAGAAAAGAGGAAATTGAAGGGTTTGTGAAGAATATTTCTGATCTAGAACCTGAATTAGAAGTGCTGAAAACTTCTTGGGCCTCATTACAATGTCGATCGGATCGCAACCGACAGGCCATCTGTTGGGATCCGACTGACATCTGCTACTTCAGTCTGACCATGCATTAAGATGCACGGTGTAAGAAGGCAGGGTGGAGGGACCAACCAACGGTTCTGATGGGCTCAAGTAGCCCGTCTGACCGTCGGTCAGAATGTAATTCCCTACAATAAGGGCAGTGCCTGCTCAGGCCCTGCTGTAGGGATTAGGGTGTCCCTTTCAGGCAGACTTTCAATGGATGTCTGATTGCCATTGTAAGGCTGTCAGAAATAGACTTTAGAGACCCCTACGGGCGCTATCCCTCCACAGACTCCGCTATGGGGCCGGGGGGGGGGGGGCACAAACATCTATACCCCATGTGCCAGGCACCACATGGTGCCTGACAAATGGTACATGGATGTTTGAAAACATCTATTTTACCAATGGGGTTTGTGTTACTGCTGTTTCCTGATGCTGCACAATCTGCAATGAAAAAATAGATATGATTGTCAGAAGGAACTGCCAACTACTAGGCGGTTGGTTTCCTTTCGACACAATGCCAGGCGGACGCACATCCGATCGAATTCATAATAAGTCCCCTAGTGTCTTTAAAAACTTTGGAAAAGGAATTCATACAAGTGGACATTGGTTGACAATGGCAGAAGGAGGTTTTGTAAAGGCTGGTTTTATGCCAGTAATAATCATATTGCTTTGTTTACTGTTTCTTTATGCTTCTTTACGCAACAGAAGGGAACAAGAATTGAATAAGAGATTCAAAAGAAGAATTGTGATTAGATTGTCTCATATATGATGACTACATGAACATATTAAAGTATTGGGGTCAGAAAAGAAAAAGGCAAGACTCACAGATAATGAAAGTGCCTTCTGAATGACCTCACATGTGAAATGAAATTAGTTTGATGGTTAAGAACCATCTGATGTGGGAATTGATAAAGATGGACATTAAATCTAAAATGTATTCACAAAGCTAAATATTTGTCTTAGGTTCCTACATGAAAACACACTTTAAAATGGCACGTTGTCAAAATGTGCAAATGCACCAGGCAGCCACATTAACTGGTAGGCCACTGTTAGACTTTCTCTTTAACAAACAGAAGCTTTAGAAATTGCTGACCCATGCACACATGAATTTGATAGCTTGACCTTAATGCAACTTGCTTAGAATTGTTGTCATAGCTGCAGAATGTTACCAGCTTAATAAATTGTATTATATATTTAAGCTACATATTTTTGATGCATCCGGATTGAATTTCCTATCTTTCTCATGTTCATATAATTCTGAATAGAAAATTGCATTTTTCAACAATAACTCTCACTTACATGAAATATAAAAAACATAACATGAGTAGAAATCTGCAAGCAAATGTTTCTGTCTTTAGTATTGCTCATTGTTAAGCAGTGAAATATTTAATAAATGGTAGTATTGACTCTGCATTAAAGTCTCATGGGAACCACGGCTAAAGGTTTGACTAAACCAAACGACTTCATGTGTTTCCCGTATGAAAGGAAGAATGAATACTGTTCACCATCGAAAGATCTTTTTCCATTGCAGTAGAGCGATTTTACCTGCAAGAAAATATTCATGTGTTCGTGTCTTTTATATTAGTGGGAGTTTCCCAGTTCCATTTTGGTGGTCTATCTGCTGTGGACTACTGCTGTAGACATTTTCCTGATGGCTACTGCTGTGCATGCCACCATTGGAGGTGACACTCGCAGATTTTAACCTTCGTATTCCTATCCTTGGTGGAGGTACCTACTATAGCGGTAGCTACTGCTGTATCTCTTTTCCCTTAGGATTTCCTGTTGACGCTTTCTGTACTGATTGCCACTGCAGCTGCATGCTGATAAGTATGAGTAATTGGGAGTTTCATAAACTGCACTTTATGGGGAAATTGACTACTTAATTTGATTTCAAACCTCATGCTCCTTTATATTCCCTCTTCTTCTGATCTTTTTATGGCTTCTATTAACTTCTGATTTTGGGACTATTATTTAGAATAGGGACTAATCTTCCTTTATGGAACACACTTGTTATTTGGTATTATTATTGACTCTAATATTATTAATAATACTTACTAATATATTTTCTTGATGAATTTCTGTATAGTGATGGTTTACTGAGTAAAGACAAAAATAAGCTCTCGCTAATCCCTTTATGAGAATAAAGCTTTTTGAAACAATTCTAAAACTCCCACTATTGACTGAACTTAAGAACTGATAAATGTGAATATCAATTGATATTGATTTGACTTAGCTTCTTTCAACAATTGTGGCAAAGGTCTGCCACCTAGAAGAAGATTTGGTGCTGAGTTGGAACCCATTCTTGTAAGTTACATGTTGAATTGTACAAAAAATAAAAAATTGGACTCTGTCTGTGGAATCACTAAAAATAGTAAATGCACAAGTGTTGTATTGAATATAGCATTTATATTATACTTTATTCCATTCATTAACAGGGTCACAATGTATGAACCTACAGGTTCCAGAGAGTACCTTTCTGTGAGTAAAGAGACCTAACTGGCTGTTGGTAGCACACATGAAGTAGGCCATTTGACAAATGGCGGGTCTGCAGCTTTGTCGAAGCATCTTCCGACCTGATCACCACAAAACCTTGAATCGCCCTCTGTTAACCCTGCTTGGCTGATTACCTGACGGGGAGTGGACCGGTGCTGCTTTCTCCCTTCTCCACTCCCCGCCTCCATCTACCACATCCAGCGGCTAGCCCTCGTCTCCACCGGGTCTGCCCAGTGGGAGCTCACTATCTAGGAGTTCCCAGCTCTGCACGCCGCGGTATCCTGGACGGGGGACGGATCGTGGCCCACACCTTGCACCACACTATAAGCTGCCCAGCTGTAACCGGTGAGCAGGACTGGGGCAGCGGGCCTCCGTTCCGTTACCCGCCCCCCCGTGGCCACACCAACATCGGCTCTCCCCGAGCCGGGCTGCAATTAAGCAAAGCGACTCCACAGCCACACACAGGATCTGCAGGGGTGGGGGATGAGGAGCCCAGATCTCCCCTGTGGGTTGATGCAGGCGGCCCTTGACTTAAGTGCCGGCCATAACTGAGACCGACCTTGGGACGTGCACGCACCACGCATAACAGAGACAGAGCAGATTCACCGGGAACACTGGGTGGTTGTGCCCACGCAGGAGGCTGTTACTGGAAAGCACTGAATGGGGGCCTAACACGTGGTTGGCAGGCGGCTGTGGCAGCCGCCAAATGGAAAATTACGGTAGTGCCCCCAAGGACCTACAGGGAGTACCCCATCGCCCCCACAAAAGCACTTGTTGTGCTCACTATAGACAGCAACAAAGGGGTATCACATTGGATACGATCGGCTATCAAACACCCTGGCTGGCCAGATTGAAGTGACAGCAACAAAGACACCACAGGCAGTCAGTGGTACTGACTGCACTGTGATTGGACCGGACGCGTACGCCCCTGTCATGAAGCTTAAGGGTGGCACAGTGGTGCAAAAAAAATAAACTTGACAAATATGAGGTTCCGAAGCAAGTTCCCCCAGACGAAGGAGCCCAGGGTGGGCAGACTGGAGACAACAAACCATCTCTCACCTCAATAATGGCGGCCATCCGGGTGCTGGGAGCTACGCTTGAAACCAAAATTGATAAGATATCCAGTGAAATTAACTTGTTAAGGGCCGACTTGACTGAAACTGCAGACAGAGTTAAGGTAAATGAAACAAATGTTCTGGAGCACCAAACCTCCACTAAAAAACTTGAAGAGTGGGTTCAGCAGCTCATTTACCAACACTGCCAGCTGGCCCTTAAACTCAAGGACCAGGGGGGACTACCATTGCAAAACTCCTCAACTACAGGGACTGTGATGCAATCCTACAAGCAGCCCGTGCACAAGGGGACCTAAGCTACGAAAATGCAATGGTTTGCTTCTTCCCAGACTTTACGCTTAAAGTTCAACCAGAGCGGCGCTCCTTCGATGGGATCAAGAGGGTGCTACGAGAAAGAGAAATTAAATACATGATGTTTTTCTCCGCAAAGCTTAAAATCATTGCAGATGGAAAATCTTTGTTTTTCATGACTCCAGTGGATGTGCAAAATTGGTTGGATAAGGTGACCATGCAGAAATCAGCAGCGACCATAGGGGAAAACTGGAGAGACACCCGCGTCCATTCGCCGCGCTCGGCAGATAGCAGATTGGACTTAGACAGTCAGCGATCCTGGAGATCAAGGTCCAACAGCCCAGGGACACGAGCAGCCAACAGAGATGGAACAAACCTGTTTTTGTGGTGTTGGACTTATGGATCTGCCCCAGCACACTGTATTATGTAACACTTTACTATGAGAAGGCGGAGCGGAGGGCATGCTATTAGACACTGGCCTGCGGGAATGAGGGGTCCTCAAACTGACATTTTCCTTGGACGGGTGGGGGCAGACTCCCGGCGGCCGGAGTCAGCGGTAGCCCATTTTCCCTCACAACGGTTGATCTGTTCCTTGGGCAATAGGCACTCTGCTAGTTGGGGATGTGGGTAGTTTTGAACCTATGTAGCAGCTTAGCAGGGGAGTGGTGTCGGGGGGTTCTATCTTCAGTTTTATTGTAAGCAGTTCTTAGGGATGTTGGGGGAGGTGGGGGGTAATTACTGGTCAGGCACAAACAAACATTTTCTAGCTTGGCTGTTTTGCATGTTTCAAAGATTTGGCGGGAATCTTGTTTGTTAAAATGAGTACGCAGTGGGATAAGAGCCTAAAGCTCCTAAGTTGGAACGTTAATGGATTCGGGGACAAGGCAAAACGAAGCATTGTTCTCCAATACACAAAACGCCAATCCCCAGATGTCGCCCTACTCCAAGAGATGCACTTAATCGGTAATATCTGTAAGGCGTTCAATAGATCGGGATACGCAATAGTGGCACATGCCGGCTACCCCTCTGGCTCACGAGGGGTGGGCATCCTACTTAAACGTACCTTCCCACTGAGCATAAAGCATACCAGGACCGACCCACTGGCGTGCTATCCAGCAGTCTCAGGGCACTTGGAGGGGCACACTCTTACACTGCTAGCAGTCTATAATCCACCAGGTCTCCAGACTCAGTCATACAATGACCTCGGGCCTTCATAATCTCCCTTCCTGAAGGGCCACTTTTACTGAGAGGGGACTTCAAGGCAATTGTATTGGGCTCACTTGACCGACATCTACCGCGAGACATCAGTGCAGGGAACAAATAGATCTCAAACTTCCTTGAGGCCTTCGGCCTCATGGACCTCTGGAAGATGCGTCATCCTGGCCTCCAACAATACTCATTCTTCTCGGGATCGCAATACACCTTCTCTAGAATTGACTATATCCTTATGCCTGTGCAACAAAACACTATCACACAAGAAATTTGTCCTTTGGCAAGGGGCATTTTTGATCACTCCCCTTTGAAGGTTCATCTAACAATTGGTAAAAAAAGGGTAGGCTGTGTAGCACCCATTAAACTGTGGTATCTCCTCAACGCCGAAATCAAAGCTACGCTCATCCGAACCCTCGACCACTACTTCCAGGACAAGGAAGGCACAGCTGACTCCCACACCTCTCGGCCATAGCCCGATTGTGCAAAGAAAAAGATAAAGTGATGACCAGTATTGAACATGACCTCCTTCGCCTCGAGGAGGAGGAGAAAGAAGGGAAGGATCAGGCTGCTCTTCATAATTTGCAACTCAAGGCCGCTGAATACAAAGCAGTGGCGACAGGTACTGCTAAAACCCTCACGAGTCACAGGGGTGGGCTTCTGTACAATCAAGGAGACAAAGCAATCATGCTGATCGCTTGGCTGAACAAGAAAGAGAGGGCAAAAAGGCTGGTGCCAGAGCTCAAGAGTAGTTCTGGTACTGTATTGACAGAACCCCACGACATAGTGCTTGAGTTTGCTACCCACTTCAAATGAGTGTATCGCAGTAATTCAGAGCTACCGGAGGAGGACTCCTCCGCACTTCTTGCAGACATCCAATTGCCCATTCTCACTGACTCCAATAGGGAAGCGTTAGATAGAGCACTGACAAATAACAAACTTGCTACAGCGATTAGGGATCTCCGGACCAGGAAAGCCTTGGGTCCAAACTGGCTGCCCATTGAGCTTTACAAACTCAAGCCCGACAAACTAGCCCCATACCTTAAGAACATGTTCGAAGACTGTAAAGAACTTGGCATACTCCCGCGAGACCAACGGATCACCACACTGGTAGCCATACCTAAGGAAGGGAAGCCGAAAGTGAAGTGCACCTCCTATAGACCTATTTCCCTACTAAATGCGGATACCAAAATCCTTGCTAAGCTATTGACGAACCGGCTACGGCACGTAATAGACAAACTGGTGCACCCCGATCAATTGGGCTTCATGCCGCACGGTAATACTGCGCTCAATTTGCGAAGACTTCATGGAGTATTGGAGCTTCAGGCCACCATCCAGGAAGATGCAATAGTGGTCTCGCTAAACCCCACAATGTTGTTTGACACGCTCGAAAGGGCATATCTGATGGCAGTCCTCAAAACGTTGGGCTTCGGCCCCAAATTTATCGGATGGGTGTGGCTCCTTTACACAGTACCTTTGGCCCAAGTGGTAGTAAACAATAAAAATTCTGAAGTGTTCACTCTTGGCAGAGGGACACGGTAGGGATGCCCCCTCTCTCCCTACTCTTTGCCCTGTTCCTCGTACCACTAGCAGCCTGGATACGGCAGGATCCTTCCAGCAGGGGACTTAAGTGGGCTGAGGGATGGGAGGATCAAATCTTACTTTATGCGGACGACATCCTCCTATATCTTGCCTCCCCCCGGAAGTCAATACAGATGGACCTAGATATCTTCACAAGTTTCGGGAGAAACTCTGGCTACAGAATTAATTGGAGCAAGTCGCTGTTATATGTCATGCATGGAGATCCCCCCTCCTACCGAGAGACTGCCTGATCCTGATAGCAATAGACCGATTTAAATATCTGGGTATTTTCATCACAGCCGACACTAAACTCTGTTAAGAAAGGAATCTCCTCCCACCCCTGCAGAAGTTCAAATGAGACACTACTACCTGGAGGACGCTGCCCCTATCTTTACTGGGATGAGTGGAACTTTTTAAAATGATGGAATTGCCGTGTTTCCTCTATGCCCTCCAGAACTTCCCAGACCCAGTTCCACCCAGGTTCTTTAAAGACATCAAAAGCACCCAAAGAGATCTACTGTGAGTTGGCAAACTACCCATAGCACTCCACAAACTGACGCTCGGTTGGTATGACAGAGGTATAGCACTGACATTAAGAAAAATATTACTGGGCAGCACATCTTTCAGCCATCAACCATTGCACTTACCGCGGTGGGGACGTCCTGGGTTACAGGATGGACAAATGGGTACTCCCAGGTGGCGGTTTCACTAGGGGGCTCTATTTCAGGACCAACAAATATTTACTGACAAGGCCCACACAACATTCAGTCCAGCTCTGGCACATAGTAAATTGTATCCTAGGATGGGCCAAAAAGCACACTCCCGCCAACCTAACATCCCGGTGGGGTCCTCCCTTCCAGATTCTGCTCCTCTAGAAAATAGATTGCTAGATGGGTACTTGCCAGACAAAGCTACCAGTTAAAGATTTTACATCAAGTATATCTCTCTGGCCATAGGCTGGTGTTGATTGGCAGGATAGAGGAAGGGCTGTGTAAAAGACAATGTGGCTTATAAGGCTTCTTTTTGCATATTATTTGGGAATGTCCATCAATTCAAGACTACTGGACAAAAGTGCTTGAATGTATGAGCACAGTCTGGGGTGGGGAAATTCGTCTCAAAGCCAAAAGATGTCTCCTAAATGTCTGGGAGCCCACGGACCTTAACACCAAGGGCAAACTCTGGGCAACGCTTGGTCAGATGGTGGTACCACCAACGCTGAATGCCTGGAAGGTGGATATGGACTGGCATATGGTAAGGGAGGTTCACTGTCGGAACCTGCGGATGGTCGAACGGGCGACGGACGGAATTCCAGGAATATCGATGGAGTCCCCTTCGGAACCATGATGGTTTACATCTCTCCCTTATAAAACCGGCGCCCTCTGATTGGTGAAACCATACACTCCTATACAGTCATTTCAAGTGGAGTGAATACCACGTTATTTATTAATGTAATCGGCGAACCTAGGAGAATTTATCGACTGCGAATCTACAGACCATCCCCAGAATACTTACCCGGCATCTATAAACCAGTTGGTGGACTGATTCCCAGATTATACTTCAGATTGCAAGCAATCGTTCGTGCTTCATCCGCCATTTAAGATATTGGTGCATGAATACAGACTTCCTGAAGAAGGCTTACGCCGAAACGCGTTGAAAAAGGAATGCACTTCTGTATTTTTTTATAATATTTGATTCAATTGTTTATTATTTCACTGTTTGCACATGTATTGTCCTTTTTATATATAGCAAATTGTATTTATAATGAATCAAGAAAAATAATTGCCAGAAAAAAAGATGTTATAAAAATAAAATATCATAATAAATTAACACTAGAGTGTTTCTAGTCATTAGTTGGTTAGTTTTCTCTCCCTTGTTCAACCAGGCACATAACCCGGTGCACACTTGCTCTCCTTTTACCCCCATATGCTGTTTCCTTGCCAGGGTTCATCCTATTAGGCAGGGGCCCCTTTCTTCCTAAACTAATATGGTAAGGGAGAAGCCAGTATATGTAGCACATGGCTGCCCTTCGAAAATGGATAGCGATCTGACCTAAATGGAATGTTTATCATGGCAATATTTGTGAGCCCTCAAATGTCCCCACCCTTGACGAACCATTGACACCTTGATATGTAAAAATTGTGAACATATGTAAAAATAGTGAACATCACATAATATCATAAACTATGTAACTGCCTGACTTTCGAAAATGTGACACTGCTGCAATTATTAACTAACTGTATGCGATGACCTTTCCATTTCACTGGTTTAATAAAAACTGTTTACAAAAAAAAGTTTGTCATTGGTTCCAAGTTCTCCAGGATATCTACACCACGGAATGACTACTTCCCACCCCCTAAATGGGATTTACTCATGGGTAATATTGCACTATCATGCATTGATATTTCCTCGTGAGTAAATGGATTTGTGAGTGTAGGATACCTTTTGAAAATACCTTTTACTCATACATCTAGCTATCACAGTAATTACTCAAAGGGTCCTCCTCTGATCCTGACTTCCTGCTTGTTCCTGTCTGAGACAGGACTTCTACTTGTGAAATCAGAGATGGTAAAGCATACCGTGTTCTTCAGCCAAAGTGCCACAGCACTGTGCAAAGCAAAACTTAAGGCGTCTTCATTCTTTTGCAGTGACAATGTTGAGTGCACAAGGCAGTAGGTTTGCATGCTGTTTCTTAAGCAGAGAGGCTCATCTCATGAGAAGAGATTAGGTTGCATAGCAACACAAAAATTCATGAATTCACTGCTGTAGCAGGACCAAAGAGGGAAAGTCGGAAACTAAAATGTCATCATCAAATGCTGCTGCGAATAATGCTGATCCTGATGAGGAAGGAATCATAACTTTGTCCAAATAAGGCATCTAGGGCCAGATGTAGGTAGCCCTTTACCAATCGGAATCGGCCAAAAATACAGATTTTCGGCCGTTTCCGACCGGTAAAGGGCTATGGAGATGTAGGGGCACCAAAAATGGACATAATCGGTAATTTTACCAAATCTGTATTTTTACCGAATCGGTAAAATTACAGAATCTGTAAATTTACCGATTCTGTAAATTTTACCGATTCGGTAAATTTACCATTCGGTAAAAATACCGAATATGTAATTTGAGATGTCGGTAGCATGTCTAACAGTGCTACAGGGCATTAAGAATTCGGTATTTACCATGCAATACAATTGCATGGTAAATTACGAATTCATGTGTACATGCACATCTGTGAATGTACACCTGTGCCATGTGGCACAAAGACATGCCCAAAGGGCATGTCTTTGTGCCACATGGCGCAAAAGCCAGTTACAGGGGGTCAAAGTGACACCCTGTCCCCCTTAGCAATTCGGTATTTTTACTGATTCGGTAAATACCGAATCGGTATTTGCTAGTGAATCCTATGAGCTTCAAGGCCCATAGGATTCAATAGCAAATACCGATTCGGTATTTACCGAATCGGTAAATACCAAATCTTACCGAATCGGTAAAAAATACCGAATTTTTCCCTACATGTCATTTACCGATTTTTGAATACCGAATCGGTAAAACTCGGTATTTAAAAATCGGTAAATGACATTTACCTACATCTGGCCCCTAGTCCATAACTACAGAACTCAGGAATACAGCCTTGGCAGAACCTCCCATTAAGAGAAGATGAGATTGACCAAAAGTAAAATATGTGCAAGTTCCACAGCTTCAATAGTTGCTGAAGAATATAAGAGAAAATCTCAGTTTTAAGGCAAAGGAACAGTTCCACAATGACTTATTTGCCCAATATAATGTCTCTCTCACTGATGGCCTTTCATGGCATGATGTAATGGCCAAAAAGATTTCAAAAGAACAGAAGGACATTGACAAGTCAAAATTTCTTCATTTACTTTTCAAAAGTTATGTATTAGAAGGGAAATTCCCAAACATTCCTAAAGTAAATATGATTCATGTGAGAATGGCTTCCAAATCTTCATTTACCCCGGATGGAAGCATCTCAAACTGATGCTATAGAAAAAAACCTGGAAGGGTCATTGAAGAGATGAGAGGGCATATGCAGCATCAAATGTTGCTCTCTGTTCTGTGGCCCTTTATCTTATGTCACTCAAACTCTGTTTAAAGGCTTTCAGGCATTGTTTGATTGTCTACAGATAAGAGGTATAGAAGCAATTGAGTCTATACCTCTAAACCTTGGTTTTCTGAAGAACTCAGACTACAGAAATAATGCTGTTGTAGACAAGAACGTAAATGAAGACTAAACTATGATAATGTAGAAAAGAAAAAATACAACTTACCATCCTGGCCTACAAAGAAATGATTCATCAGATAAAAGTCTGATATTTTTTTGGCAAAATTAAGTCATCAGAAAACTCTCCAAAAGAGTTTTTCATCACAATTAAAAAAATAGCCATGATCCCTGAAAAGATAAATACCAAGGCCAATCAAACAGTTTGTAATACTTTAGCAACATTCTTTCAAACTAAACTAAAAGATATCTATAACATCTTTTCTGAAAATACCAAGGAATCAATTTTCCAGATAGCCGGAGAAGTATTTTCAAGAGGTCCATGTGATATCAATGCACTATCAGACCCCTGTGATTTATTTTCCAACTCTGTCTTCCCTTTTCCTACTTACAATTCCCCGGATTCAAAGTCTAATTACTGAAACTCAATCAAACTCTCCTTTATATCCCTTCCCCCAAAAGTCCTACATCTGAATTTAAATGGTTTAATGTATTTGACTGACTTTTTCAATTAAATGTTCAACATGGGCTGCTTTCCAAAAGCATGAAAAATAGATTCAATGTTTCCACTCCTCAATAAATCAAACTTAGACGCCTCAGATCCCAATAACTACAGCCCCATTTCTTGTCTTCCTTTTCTGTCAATGCTGGTAGAGCAGGAATGGACTACCTTTATAAACAACAATCATTTGTTGGGTCCATTTCAGTATGGCCTAAGAGTGAAGCATAGCACAGAACTAACCTTGACTGCTGCATCAGAAAACATTAGAAAGATGATTGATAAGGGTGTAAATGCTCCCTTGATTTTGTTAGAATTCTCAGCAACATTTAACACAGTGAGTCATGAACTGCTTATTGAATGTCTGTACTCTTTAGGTATTTGACATAAAGCTCTTACTTTGCTAAAATCTTTTTGATTGGCCGCACCCAACATGTGGCCTTGGTCGAATTTACCTCACAATAATTTTCTCTTTTTTGTTTTCTTTATGTTTCCTCATTGGCCCCACTTATGAAGTAATCTGATTTCTCAGTGGTGTCCTATGCCGACAACAACCAAATAGTGGCCAGTGGCCAGCAACCCTTCAGACAAAACTGTAAGATTTCATGATTGCAAATGGATGAACAAAAATGGTTTAATGCTTAAGATGGGTAAATAGAGGTTTTGTTATTTAGAAGCAATATCACATTTTATTCCCCTATATTGTGGCCACAAGAGTTGGGTAATCTTCCTATTCTAGTATCAAAAGCAGAAAAACATAGGATTCATGTTTGACTGTAATCTGTCATTTGAAAATCAGATCAATGCCAGTACCTGTTCCCCTTTCTACACCTTTAAACTAATAAGGAAAGTATTTTTGTTCATCCCTCAGGAGTGGCAGAAGACTGTGGTGTCCGCCATCCTCTTGTCTAAACCTGATTATTGCAATGGTTTATTTATCAATGTACAGAAAAAACTTTTAAATGAGGTACAAGTTGTGTAAAATGCAGCAGCTTGTCTACTGTTAGGTATTCTCGAATACCAATTGACATCACTAGCCTTGATTAAACTACATGTGTTTACTGTGAAAACATTTATTTCATTTAAGGCACTTTACAAAGCCTTTAAGGCATTACATAAATCTAGTCCCCTTTACTTGTTTTTGGTGGTACAGCCCCTTCAGATCCTTACATTCACCCATTGCCAGGTAATGTAGTTGCTCCCAGAGTCAGAGGGCCAAAAAGGGAGGCAGAAGTTTTGTTACTTGTGCCTCCAAACTTTGGAACACTCCCCGGATCTTTAAAAAAATTACACATCTGCTTAATTTCAGGAAGGGTTTGAAAACGTGGCTCTTGAATCAATAGGCAGCTGTTCTTCTACATATCTACTGTTTTGGGTTTTTATTCCTATTTGGTTAGCACCTGGATGCCTCCGGGCAGTAGTGTACTTTATAAATTCACATTTCATTTCAGGAAGGAAAAAGGGAAACAAATCCCAAGAGGCCTTGGCGAGCATGGTACTCTTATAACAGTTTCTTTTGGATATATCCATTGATTTGCTGTGGTCATCAGCAGCATCAGCTTGAGCTTCAGTTGCAGCAATATGCCTCATATGGCTGAAAATGTGGAAATTGGATCTGGTGCAAAGAGTGGTAGTGCATCATCTCCCATTTTAGGTGATTTATTGTTGTCTCCTCAGTCAGATAGTCTAGCCAAATAGTCAGTGGCAAAGAAGAGAAAACTCCAGTCCCTTTGACCTGCCAACCTTAGGAAGTCTTTTCTTCAAAACATGCCCATTTCTAGAGCTACTGGAGCATACTTATCCAGTTGAGCCAGATCCAACCAGGACAGCTACAGCAGCAGCATAAACCCTCAAAGCTATGACAATCACTCCCATATGGTCAGAGAAAGAACAAAAGAAGTTTTCAATAACTGGCAAAAGATTGTTTCATACAAGTGGGTGCTATTAATTGTGAAGAAGGTCACTTGAAAGACTTGGTCCAGCTTTTTTACGGAAGGGAACGGTAATGCAGGTTCTGGAATCTTAAGGTTTTCACTGCTTCTACTGAATCTTCTTTTTAGTTGCAAAATCAGGAGGAAATTCAAACTTGTGTTGAATCTCAAAAACGTAAGCAAATATGTCAGAAAATATAATTCAAGATGGTGACATTAAATATTGTAATAACTTAGTTTTCAAAAGGGGACTTTTTAATTACTTTTGACCTGCAGAGCACCTATTTTCATGTCAGAATACATGTAGAATCCCAAAAATACATGACGTTTATGGTAGCAGAGTTTCATTAACCAACTCAAGGTTCTTATCATCAACTTCCTGTCACCCCTGAGGGTGTTTACAAAGCTATTGGATGCTGCTGTAGTTGATTTACAATTACAAGGTGTACACCTATTTCTCTCAAGAGATGATTGGCTTATTGTTTCATCTTCTTTTTCAAAGCCAGAAGCTCATTCTGAGTTGGCCTACTACTGTGTAACCTCCTTGCCATTCTTACTGAATATGGAAAAATCACAGCACATCTGAACTCAGCAGAATCATTTAATGGGGGCTCTGTTCGACACTCAGAACGCATGTGTATTTCTCCCAGAGTCAAGGGTTGCAGAACTTCAATAAAAACTGCTACAACGTCTGCAATGTCAGGAGGCCACTGCTCGACAGTGGATGAGGATTCAGGAAATGATGACTGCATGTACAGTAGTGTTACCCTGTTCATGTGTTGTAAACAAATGCTCCATAAACAATTGAATGTCATTGAACTCTCCCAAGACAGGCAGTGGCCGGCCGGCTTGGGTTTCAGATTGTAGGTTTTCACAAAATGCACCTCATACCTTGAATAGGCCCAAACCAATATGGCCACTGCATGTGATGCCAAATGCAATGGTGTGCAGCTGAGTATTGTGACCTGCAGAGCAGCTGGCAACATGTTGACCCAGGTCTGATGCCGAGAGGTGGTAGGCAGCAGCGTATGCCCAGTGTGTGACATGACGGGCAATGGGAGTGCGCTCACACCATGGAGGGTGAAATATCCTTGTTGTCGGGAAATGTGTGTACGACAGAGCCTACACCCTGGAGGAAGGTGGAGATAGGCCACACACCACCAATCTGACCCAGCACATATCCAGGAGGAAGTAGAATGGGGCCCCAGGGGGAGCGTAACGTGAGCAGTCTCCCCCTGGGATTTTCACCCAGATGGAGCAGACCGAGGCAGGGAGCGGTGCGGGAGCAAAGGTCAGGCGGGCACTGCCAACATTCAAACTGCTCATTAGGCAAGTTTGTCGTGAGGAATGAGCAGGGAGACGAGAGGTTCTTTAGTTTGTTGAAATCCCACCCACCCACCCCTATATATAAATAATTTTTAAAAAGAAAACAAACGAACCTCTTATGCCACTATTAGACAGGTTACTCTGGGAGATAGGCTCGGAGGGCAATTTTGGGGTGGGTAAGTCTGGAGCGGGCTTACCCATTCTTTTGGATACAAGATGAAAGAAAAGGGGGAAAAATAAGGTTTTGGAAAAATGTACTAAACAAGATGTATATTTGATGGTTTTGGTCAAGAAAGTTCAACATGTAAGTAAAAGTGAAAGGTTTTGGCCCATTTTACGAAATTGTGCATGCATAATGAAATAAAGAATAGCTTAGTTTCAGAGAGTTTACCTGATGTAAATAAAGTGGCCTTTTTTGCCATGGTTATAAAGTGTGAGGTCTGTTTATTTTGCCTTAAAGGCTCTGCTTGCCTTTGAGGAGTTTCTCATGAAGAAGGAAAATGCTGAAAAGTGAAGCCCCGAGGATTGTCGATGGGTAAGACCTACTCATCATCATATGTGGTAAACAAATGCACAAGAAACAGCTGATGGATTTAGGAGTTTAATGCAAAAGAACACGGTCATGACAGGAAGTGACTGGCAGGGTCAGATCCCAGGATGAACTTACAAAGTAAAAAAAAACTGACAAGGTCAGCCAGAACCCTTGCACACTGTTTCATCTGCCAGCATGAGTTAGGTTTCAAGGGAAACAATATAATATGGAGAGAGCGCAGCTCAAGCAAATAACTGGTCTCTTGTGTCCTGTTTAAATATGCCACTGAATTCTTGCATTGCAGAAGATATTTCAGGAACTTTAATAGTGGTTGGTCCCATATGATTCAAAGAAATTGGGTTCTATACAAAAGAACTTCTTCCAGTATTTCTCAGACTGGATGTCAGTCAGTGGATATGGGGTATGAAATGGGCAATCAAGAAGGCTAAAAAAGCTTCTCCAATCACAATGACTACAGTCTTACAACTAGAATTGACTAACAGCCATCAAGAACAGACTGTAGAGCTTTTCTAATGTTCTGACCAACCAACCAATAAGGACAGACAATCATGTAGCTAAATAAAACAGGGAGAGACGAACAAGGTGTCAGTCTCTTACCAGGCAAGCCAGAATGATTTTGGCTTGCTCAGAAGATCTACTATTCATACTCATGATTTATATTCCAGGGAGAGATAATTTTCAAGCAGATTGACTCTGCATATTCCATCATCAGTAGATTTTCTTCTTAGCCATTTAACATTCCAGCCAATAGAGGACTGTTTTAGCCAACCAATCTTGGATCTTTTGGTGTTCCCCGTCCTATTTGCTCAGGCCTCAGTTCTGCACCGAGATATGGTGCAAAGAAGTGTGGCTGACAGATGCTTTAGGAGTACCCTGGCCTCTACGCACTCTGTATGCATATCTACCTTCCTCCCAAGGGTGTTTCAGAGGATTCATAGGGCAGCGCCCTTTTGGTGATCGTTTCTGCTGCTTTCTAGGTTAGATCTAGACCATCATTTTGCACTGCCTCTCCATCCACCTCTTCTACAATCTCAACTCATTTCAATTCAATAATTCCATAATCTGAAGCTGATGGCTTTGAAGTTGAGAGTAGGGTTGTTGTAGGGAGATACCTATTGACATTGAAGCATATAGAATTCAACATTGCCAGCTAAGTGATGGAATTATTTACAGATTTGGTGTGCAAAAAATGGTACAGCTCCACTTGCAGGTGAACCTTTTAAAATTGTAGAATTTGTGAGGAAAGGCTTTATGAAGAGTTTATCCCATTCTACTCTGACATTGTACTGGGCGAGGATCACATCTGGTAGAGAGACAAGAGGAAAATGTTAGCGATAAATCCAATGGCGGTTAGACTCTTGAAGAGTTTTGGACTGAGAAGGCCATTAGTTCTTGATCCTATTCCTTTGTGGGGCCTTTCCATAGTCTTAGAAGGTTTGTTTCCTTCCCAGTAAAAGAATTGGCTTGGTAGTTTGGTCTGCCCTGTTCCCATGATGCACTGGGCCAGGGACAGACTAATTTGCATGTAGCCAGGTTTTGAGCTGGGATGGTGCAGTGAGCTAAAATTGGTGATGGGTCAAGCCCTGATCTGTTGACTGGGTATGAGTGTTATGTTTAATTCAGATACTCTGTCCATCGCCACCCCCTTTTCTGAATGGCATATATAATAGCAAGGTGGGTAAAACAGGAATTTACTCAGGCCTACGTGTCATATGATTGTGTCTTAGTGTTGATTTGAAAATACTCATTAGCAATTACTCTGATGAGGAGGTCTAAGCTGAGGGTAATGAACCTATTAGTGACTGTCAATCCTCATTATCCTTAGGCTAGCCTTCCTCCCTCTCAGAACTCTTTGGACACCCATGACTCATTTATTTTGGCTTGGGTATAACAGGAAATTATAGAGGGTCCTTTAAGGGATCTAGTGTATGCTCTAATAGAAATAAAAGAAAGAGTCAGTAGCTGGCATTTTCTTGAGGCTGGGATAACCTTACAAGTAATTACTGTGATCAAGAGGACTAACCTAATGGCAATGAAGATTATCATTAGATAATAGGTTCATTGGTGGTTTTATGTCAAATGTAGATGCAAATGGCTTTGCGAATGACATCTTTTCTCTTCCAAAAGAGTGTAGGATTTTAATAGGTCTTTAGAGTATTGTGGTTTGTGTTGCAGAATCAGTTCAAGTCACTTGGGATCCCGACTGAACAAGCAATGACAATACCAATTGGTCCTGCTTCTAATGCTAAAAAAGCATCTTATGATTACTGAAATAAAGGCATTAGCCATTATACCTTGATGCTGCATGTGAGATTGCGGTAACCTCTGATTCATGTGAACAAAAAAAATCTACTGCAGAAAAGGTTCTCAGTGACTGACCTTGAAGGATTCAAGCCTTTGCTGATGTCATTCTGTGACGTCTCTAATGTTCTACACAGACAGCGACTGACATCTCTCCTTCATTCATAGGTTGCCAATAAACCACAGGCAGGCTAATACCAGATATCATTTATTTGCTATTTGGAACTTACCCCAGGAAAAATACGTGTCCTCCATCATGTGAGCTCAGGACACCTACCAGGTATGGTGGTGCTCTATTAAGGTCAGTGTAGAAAGCTGTTAATCCATACACACTTGTAAAAAATTCCTTAACAGTATTCTTGATGGAGATCTCAATGGAGAATACATAGATTATGAGCAGCAGCATCAAAAGAAGGAAGAGAGCTGCATTTTCCTGGACTTTATAGTCTGTTAGAATATTTTGAAGGTTCTAAGTTCTCTCTATGGTTTGTGCTGTGAGCGGACAACAAAAGGAGTATTGCATAGTATTAGACTCTGTGGCCTGAGACACAAATAGACAGAAGAAGGTTCCAGATTGCTATAAATGTCCTTTAAGAAGCCTTATTGTAATGTAAAGGATGCACCCTAATGAAACTTTTTTACTTGGGACTCTGAAAAATCCTTGCACTGGAGCTACCTATCAGGCATTGATACACAGTCACCAGCATGCCTGGCAGGGATTCCTCACCTTCTTCAGCAGACTATGCAACACAAGAGGCTCCCTCTCACCACATCAGAATTCTAAAATTACACAGGAAAAACAAATCTTGAAGGCAAACATTCTTAGTCTATGCACAAATAAAGTAAAGCTTCAACCACCTCAACCGCAGACCTGCCTTCTTCCTCTTACAGTTTAGAAGTGAGCTCCAGATCTGTATTTCAATCAAAAGCTTTACAAGAGTTGTAAGAGATGAAAAATCTTGTCACCTAGCCAGGTACTACATTTAAATCAGAACAGGGAGCTGGGTTGTGACGTCACCACTGATGCCACAATGGCACGGTAGGCTGGAGCGAGTGACATAGTTGATGGTAAAATTGAGCATCAAAATGACAAAATATAATTTTCCCTGAACATAGTACTAGTCCTTGCATTGGAGCTGAGCACCACAAGCATTTCACACAAGCACTTGACACGGAGAACTTAAGCAATAAATTCAATTCCCAGATTCATTTTGACGATGCCCAGATCGTCCCTAACACCATAGGAGTTTTATAAATCCATTCAACCCCTTTCAACAACCTGGAAGATTCAGAGCCCTCCCGATACAAATACACTTTTACCAGAAACAGAACTCCTTTTTACAACATTAGGACAATCTCTCTGCTTTCATACAGGACCTGTTACTGGTGTTAAGATTTTTTTGACGAGCCTTCATTTCATTAAGGGAGGGAAGTGAGGTGCCAGGACTTGAAATATTTTCACAGGTACCAGCACATACGAAATAGTGAAACTAAAACATTACAAAGAGGAAGTAAAGGAGAAGGAGGGCCAATGTAGGGTGAATAGAGTGGGCAGGCTAGTAGTTGGCTCCCTGTCACCCGTGAGAGTGGAGCATGTCACCTCTTTCTCCCCAGTAATCACTTGGAGCATTTTGTGGCACAAAGAAGAGTAATCAGCCCTGGTCCTAGTGCTTTCATGACCCCTGCATGGCAGGGAGATGTTCTACCAGGACAACAAGGGCCTTAGAAGGGGAAGTGAGAATGGGGGTAGACGTGCTAAAAGATCTGCACTACAGTAGTAGGAGACTATACATGCAAATGTTGCTGGTCTTCTCTTAGCAAGACGTGGTATAGAAATGAATAACGGCCAGCATGTTACAGTGGCTAAGTAGCACACTTCCACATGGAGAGTCACTCAAAACATATTTCTATGTGTCTAAAACTAAAACTTTGTGTAAAAATGTCCTTTGAGATGAGAAAGGATGCACTAAATGTAAACACAGGAATTAAAAATAGTTCCAGAATGTCAGCTGTGCAAAGATAACCATCCAATGCTAACAAGGCATTGGTGAGAAAGCTATGCTCCAATATTGGGACAAAATCCAATATTGATGAAAGCAACACATCTAAAGCACCATACTGACAACAAAGGCAATCAATCATAGAGCTTAAAGTGGATGGAAAAGCATGGGATACTATTCTGCCTGCAACAGGCAGCCAAACCTATCCGTACCGAGGTGATTGTGATTATCCCCAAGAACACCTGCTGTAAGGGTTACCGAAGGCTGATCTAAACACCTGTATATATAAATGGCATGTGCAAGATGGTGAATGGGTGCTGTCCATATAAATAATAATAACAGACCTTCCCACACATCATCCCCTCTTGTGTCCCTTTTGCTATGAACAGGAAGAGTCCCTGCAACCACAGCCTCTGCAGCCACCTTTTTTCTGTTGTGTAGCAAAGTACCATCTTCTACAATGCTTTTTTTGTTTTTTAAAAAAAAGCTTTATTAAATTAAGTTACACAAGTACAGAGTTTCCTTGTAAACTGAAAAACCCCAGATTGTGCAAGAAAATAATGCCATAAAAAATACAAGAAGTAATACTGGGTTAAGAAATAATGCAAAATATTTTGTAAACCAATTACAATAATACACTAATTCTATACCGATAAAATATTCCTTTCATATTTCATAATGTATAAAGAAGAAAAAGAAAGAGAAGGAAGAAAAGAAAAGAAAAGAAAAGGAAAAAAAGAGAGGAAAAAGAAAAAATCAAAGAAGTTGCAAGAAATTTACAATGTATATTCTATACTTATATCATACCATATCATAGGTTGTGTCATATTAACAATATATAACAATAAACAGGATAAAATAAAACATATATTAAGAAAAAATCCTTGAGGCTGAAAGACCATGGTAGAGTCCTTGAAAGCTTTATGCTTGTTGTTAAACAAATCAGTAGGAGGCGACCAAAATAAATCCTTTTTAATGATATGTTGTGAAGAGGTAAATGATGCAGTATCAAGTCTATGATAAGAACAGAGAAGATTCCACCAACTGGTAATAATAACCATATTAGCATGCTTCCAGTTGGATATAATGCCTTGAAAAGAAATGGCAATTAATAGGTCCACAAATTCACCTAGTTTATAATTAGCCAACCAAGACTGTGAGGAGCTTCCCAAAACAACTAATTGAATATCAAAGGGAAATTTAATAGAACAAATAGTAGAAATAGTCCTTCACACCTCAAACTATAAGCCTTTAATTGGGGGAAAATGAAAAAACATGTGTATATTTGTGCAAGTAGGAAAAGTAGCAACATGTGTCTGAAAGAGTTGAGTTGAATTATGTACAGAAACTGGAGTAACATACAACCTAGATATACGAATGAGAAAGGGTTTGTGCAATAATGATATTACAAGAAGTATGATGTATCTTATTCCAAATGAATTTACAGATCTTTAAAGAAAAGGAATGCTGAAGGTCTGTTTCCCAAACTAATTCAGTTTTAGATGTTGGTTGAGAGGGAGTCATGTAGTGCAAATATTTAGATAAGTAAGATTATTTGAGAGGACAAGAAATATTGACTGACTCAGGAAGTAGAGAGAGAGTAGGACATTGTGTTTGCTTGAGCGTGAAAATAGATTGCAAGAGGGCAGACTTGAGAGACTCGTATTTGGAAGTGCAAGCAGAAGAAAGACCACATTTTGTTTGAATATCCAATGTAGAGAGAGGACTCATTCCACACTTTAATTGTTTAACCTGAATTATGCCTTTGATAACCCATTGTTTCTAAAAAAAATAGTACAATCTGATAATGTAATGAGTTTATCATGCCAAATAGAAGATTCCAGAATTCCTGCAACTGAGTCATGGGTCGTATAAAAAATCCAGGAAGATACTAGGATAGAATATTTAATAGTGGGAGTGGTAAAAGAGCTATGGGGTTCTGAAAAATGTACTAAATAATAGAAAGGGAGTGGTGATATAAGGGAATCTTCTAATTTACATCCTACAATATTAGACAAAAGGTTATTATCACTGATATACGCCTACAAATTCCTCCACAACACCAGACCCCAATACCTCAACAAATGTTTCTCCTTCCACGTACCCGAGAGAAACCTCCACTCTGCCAACTTCACCCTCGCTGACACCCTGCGCATCCGCAGAGCGAGCAGAAGAAGCTGCTCCTACATCGCGGCTAAGACCTGGAACAAGCTGACGCTCAAAATCAAATGTTCCCCCACCCTCCACACTTTCAAGAAGAGTCTCAAACCTTGCACTTTTGCTAAATCAGAGCTGCATCCCCCCTCCTCAGTGCCTTGAGACCTTCACGGGGGAGTAGCACATGTCACAAATCCCTAATTGATTAATTGATTGATTGATTGATTTATATAGGGTAAAACTTGCTTTAAGGCAAATGCAGTGTGGTATTGCTGAATATTTGGAAAGCAACAACCATCCAATTCTTTGAGTTTACATACGAAGTTGAGGAAATGTGTGCTTTTCTCCCACACCATAAAAACACTTCAAGGAATTTATTGAGTGCTTTAAAGAATTTTAAAGAAAGTTTAATGTGTAGCATGGACAAATAAAATTTGTTGACGGCCAACATCATCATCTTTATAGTGTTCAGACTGTCTCACCAAGGCAAATCCAAAGTGGACCATTTTTCCGTCATTTGAAGACTCTTGTATTGATCTGTTTTATCTAGGAACCCAATCAATATTGTGACCTTATGCCCCTATACGGCTATAATCAATAAATATCCCTATAATGGCATAATAATCAGAGACATATTTCAGTAACTCGCCTCTGCAGTCCATGACACAGCAGAAGCCACTTCCTTAGATTCCTAGAGAACACATTGAGTTCTTTCGACACACCAAACCCCCAGCAACCTGGGAAAGCCCCGCTTGCTTTGTTTTGATTAGTAATAGAACTCCTGCGAGCACTGTAAGAACAACCAGTTCTTAGTGACATCTTTATTGACGTCTTATGTCCAAAACTTACGTCAAACTCGGCACCTTTCAGGTATAAATATACCAACGTTGCCTTAAGCAAACACACGGTGGTGGTGAATACTGGAGCAGAACAGCTGTCCCCTTGCAGAAAGCCCAGCGGATGCGAGAAGCCCACGGACGCTGCCCCTCCTCTTTGACGCGCTGAGAAAGACGCTGTCTTTTCTCCTGCCTAGAAAATCCACTTGCGGGTGACTGGGATATCAGGTTGTGAGAGGTAGATACCAGACCTCCTACATTCTATTCCAGAGGTATGGTGCTGACTAAACCCTTAGAGAGAATTCTTGAATCAAACTCTTGGCAAAACCAACTTAACTTAAACTGCTACTTACTTACTCCCTCCCACGTATTAGGCTTAGGTCAGGTACACGGGGTTAGGCGTTTTTAGAAGCACCAGTTGAGGTCGTTAGCCAATCTATATATGAATGTATATATTTTATTCATTTTAACTATCTTATGGCTAAGAAACCATATCAATGCTTTTACAGTATTATTTCGCAATACTCCTTTTACTGTACGCACTTTCATTATAACAAGTCTTGCAATTGTGGCAATTCATTTCTCTTGCATGAGAAAGAAGACTGCTCAATAAATAATATATTTTATTGAAAACGCCCGTCTCTCTATTCTCTGCACCCAGGTGAAAATAAATCTGCACAACTGACTGAGTGAAATAGCTGTCTATTGTTTCACACAACTCTAGAGATTGACTCTTATTCTGGGGAGCAAAGTTGTCATGTTTATGCGGTTGTCGGAAGCTGAATCCCTTCTTGTCTGAGCCAGGGAAGCTGATCACTTCCTATTCAGTCAAGAAAGTTTCCAGTGACCTCTGAGCTAGCTGGCGCAAACCTAAATTAAGTCTAACATAGTCAGTAGAGACCTAGAAGACCTCAGTCCTACGGCTACACTACTGTTTATGTTATTCCAATGCGCAGGGCTAATAGGGAAAATAGAAACTACACTACAGTATTGGACGTCATCTAAATTAATCTGGATGGTTTTTGCAATGTAGGTAAAGTAATTAAATCCTAAACATTTATTAGACTGCAAGTTCCACCGAAGCCCAGTGCAAACAAACATCTTTTAAACAATATTTAATAAGGAGGAGAACCTCAGATTTTGATTTTTTTTGTTTATATCCAGATAAATCAGAATAAGACGATAAAAGATTAGCAAAGACAGGTAGTGATATTTAGCTGGTCTGATGCAAAAAGGGTTAAATTATTCGCATTCGCTGTGACTTTAATTTCAGTTTCTATATGTAGGAATCCATGAGGAGTGGCATCAAGTATGCAAAATTGGTTCTAAGGACAGTATAAAAAGTAAATGATACAGGGGACATCCTTGTCTGGTCCCCAGGAAAAGCGAAAAATAAGAAGATTCTGTACCGTTAAGAAATGCAGATGTCTTTGGGGAGGAATATATTCAGGAGCATGCATCATAAATCATCAATGGACATAATCAAAAGCCTTTTCCACATCTAAAGTGATGGCACTATAGGGGTGTTAATTACTGAAGCACCGTGTAGAATGTCCAGAAAAAGTCTAGAGTTATCAATCAAGTGTTTAGCCTTTACGAATCCAGTGTACTCTAAACCTACCAAGTTTGAAATAAGAGGAAACATCATAATAGCTAAAATGTTGGCAAAATGTTTACAGTCTAAATTAATAAGAGAAATAGGTCTAAAGTTGGTATAAGAGGAAGGACCTTTATCTTTTTGGGTGATTAGGCAAATCATGTCTTCAAGAAAAGTGCCTCGAGCTGCATTATGAGAGAGACAATACTGATACAAGGTAAGTAAATGTGGGAGCAAAAGATAAGAAAAACAAGAATACAATTCAGTGGAAAAACCATCTGGTCCAAGGGCTTTATTCTTGGGCAATTTACCAAGTGCAGATTTTACTTTAGAAATCAAAATGTCTTCATCTAAAAAGGATTGATCCTGTACCTGGTGCTGTCGTGGTGGGAGGGAATTAGAGGGTTTTATAAAAGTCAGTAAAACACTTCAAAATATCAGTATCTTTAAAATGTAGATGGTTACTTTTGGCTATGATCTTAACTATCTTGGACTTCTGAGATTTAACTTTCAAATAATTAGCAAGTAATTTGCATGCTTTGTTATGTCCTCCGTAAAATTTAGATTTGAACTTTAACAATATTCCCGAAGCTTCTTCTGTTGATTTTTATTGAATTACAATTTAGTGTGCATTAGGCTTGAAATGTAGAATTATTTTTATTGGTGAAATGTTCATGTTCCAGTTTTCTTAATAGAAGTTAATAAAATTGAAAACTCCTTAAGGGCTTTTTTCGTTTTAGAAGCAATGTGATCAATTATATAGCCTTGTGAAGATGCCTTAAAGGCATCCCAAATTAAATGAAACAATGAGATGGTAGGTCAGGAGTATTATTACAGGTGAAAAACTCTGTAAGAAGGCATTCAAAAGTCTGTAAAATAATGTTATCTTTCAGTAGACTATTATTAAAGTGCCATCTATTAGAGCTAGAAGATTCAGGTAATAAATCAGGATCAACTGTAACAGAAGCATGGTCTGACATAAGTACAGAACTGATATCAGCATGAATAAGTGGGGAAATTAAAGGAGGGGAAGAAATGTGTAATCAATTCTGTACTGGGATTGATGAGTAGAAAGTCTAATCAAGAGTGTCTCGAATGTCTATATTGTATAGCCTCCAAGCATTCACCATACCTCTGGAGTGAAGCGATCGTGCAAATACTTTTTGCATCTTATTAGGGAAATATTTAGCTTGGGATTTTCTGTCTAAAAAGGAGTCAGATTGAAATCTCGTTCTACTATGAAATTTGTGTTTGAGCAGGAACGTATCATAGCCAACATTCATTCCTAATTTGGACATCAACATAAGTAAGGCCATAAATGTAAATGCTTGGCAGCAGATTAAACCATAAGCATTTCAGTTCATTCAAAAAAAAAAATAACAATTATTCATTTAAGCTGACCTGATGGTGAAGCACTGACAGAGGTAGAGCCAATTCAATGAGCACATTGTACATTAAGGTTTGTTCCCTCCTTAATACCAACTGTCTTCAGAATGTGTATTTAAAGAAAGGCATGTGTATCAGAACTCTCTGCCCCTCCAGGAATGGCATTAGTTCGAAGAATGTTGCGTCTGTTGTGATTTTCCAAATCCTCCATTTGCTGCTTAAGGAACACTTTCTCCCTAGACATACCATCAATCTTGGTTGCAGCATCCTGTAAATCGCTAATCCTTTGCTCAACGTCTTCCACCTGGATACAAGATTAGACCATTTCTCTTTTAGTCACTGAAGTGTAGAATTAGTTTCCATAATAAAAGGTTTCCGGAGCTTTATTTCTTCCATAAGATCATCTAGAATAGAAAGAAATGGAGACTGTGTAGGAGATCCAGGATCCTTCTTTTCTCATTGGAGTCTTTGTGGACTGAAGGTATGTTTCCAGATGAGGTGGCAGCCATTTGACAAGTTGATGAGGAGGACTGAATATGTGTAAATAGGGCAACATCTAAAGTCACAGGAGAAGGGGCAGAACAATTTAAAATGCCGTAAATTAGCAATGAAAATTCAATCAGAAGGAGAGAACTGCTTAGAAAACCTTAGTTCACAGCGAGCTTGGATGCAACCAAACAAGGCACCTTCATGAGAATCAACAAATGTCCATATTGATATGCAATTGCCTTGTAATACGTATTTCAACAGCATATGAAGAGTGCAATATGCAATTAGATTGCAGAAGGAGCAGGTGTGTAAAGCCTTCAACAGTGTCATTAAAAATTGTAAGAAATCAGCAGCCAATACACTTAACTGGTACAGGTGGCTGTCAAAATAACTCACAGATAGTGAATAATATCTTAAAGGCCCAGAAATACATTATCCCAATGGCGATTCTCTGCAGAGAAGATCAAAGCGCCGCTGCGCACTTCACTTAAAAAATGGCTGCCGTGACCGCTGAATGTGAGGGAAAGTGAGGCAGGGGAAAATAAACATTAAATGTGGCTTAAAAAAAGACAAAAAGGGAAAACACCATCATCCGTTGCTTTCACGTATTGCATCCATTCACTGCGTGCCTTTAAAAAAGAAAACTGCTTCCCCGAAGGTAGTGAAGTCTCCGGCGTGACGCAGAACTTCACAAGCCTGCAGTCATCTTGCAGGTGGTTTGTCCACGTCCCCTTCTACAATGCCTATTGAGCAAACCCAAACCTCCATCACACAGCATTGTCTGCAAGGACGGAAAAGTTGTTCATCATGACTGTGCAGCAGTACGATAGCGTGTATCCTTGCAAAGCCCCGTCCTTAAGACTTCTCCAATGATGGGGTAAAAGTCAAGGGTATGGCTGTGTTATGAAAGCAGCAAGGGAGCCACACTTTCATTCTTGTGAGGCTGTAGTAAAGATGTTCGTAAACCACAAGTTGGAAGTTGCCATTGACTGATGCACATACAAAATCATATTTAGTTCTTCAGTCTCGTTTTCTCCTCTTCTGACACTGAGGAAGAAATCAGAAATTAGTATGTGCGCTGTACTTTCCTTCTTCAATACACATGTATGCCATAGATTCCAATTGCATCCTTCCTAACGGTGTAAAATTGCTGCTGATGTGTTTACCAACTGTTGTTTTCCACATGAATTAGGGCATGTTTGATAATTGTGCTGTACATCGTTGCATGTTGATTTCGAATCGAAATTCACCTTGCTGCTTGTGCTTGTTATGTCTGGAATATGTATTGCACCTGTTAGCGTTTTCATGTAATGTATATTGCACATTAATATTCCTGTTGTCATGTTGTTATTTGTATGTAAGGGTTTATGCCCATCCCGTGCCTCTGCTGAGTTGTAGATCATGAAGGAGTTAGAAATGGCAGATGCAAGGGAACTGAGCAAGGAAGTTTATTCCCTGGATCTGCTCTGTACTCCGGTGTTTTAGCTTAAATAAACAAGTTTACTTTCACTCTACATGGATCTATCATTCTACAATTTGGAGTCTAGCAATGTTGAAACACCAAAGAACACACATTTTTTTTTAAAGGAGTAGTTTTCATCTTGTTGTTTGGAGTGGAAAGTGTCAAGCAAAGGGAACTTTCTGAAACGGAGTGGATTTAAAGAAATTTTGGTAGTGTGCAGCTGGAAAGCGTTAGCGCTTACTTGATGTGTGTATATTCCTGGACATTGGTGCTTACCGATTTGGAGTGAAGGTACTTTATGCGGTTTGCACTGACATCTTTTGAAGGTATACTAATGGTCAACTGGGGTGAGCACTACAGCCTTCCATTCGAGGAATGCCTGCTGGTGAAGTGGTCACGTCACTGGATTCTTTCAGCCAAGGGGTGTGACGTATTGACATCTGGAACGTCTACAGGAGGAGCAACAATTCTTTTGTGCGTCAACGGTATGCTTTTTAAAATAATAATGCCGACCACTATAAACTGTTTCTTTCAAATTAATATTTTTCAGCCCAGCGCTTCTACAGCAGGCAACACTTCTAGTCCCTTTATCCAGCAAGGTTTACTCTACGTGGCGGGATGGTTAAAGTCCATTAAAAGAGACTCTTACTCCTCGTAGTGAGCTCGTGTGCCCCAATATAAATCTCATAATGGTTCAACTTGCCAATAGTAGCTCCCGCTCATCACCAGAAAATTGTAGCAAAGATGTACATAAACCATTAAGTTAAAAGTTGTTTATTCCACTTGTCTTGATACAAGGATGTATCGAACGTCTCATCTCAACAGCACTGTACCATCACTGACTGATGCCCACATTCAATGTCAACATATATATGTTAGAACTCCCCAACATTCTACTCATTTTCCAGCCATTCTACAGTATTGCTGATTCATTTAAAGAGAACTATATGCTACTCACCCACTACTACAGAGGCGTCCAAAGGCTGGTGAAGTAGTGGCACTTGAGGCCTGGACCCAGTGAGGAAGAAAGACCTAGGGGTGGATGGTGGCGTGAACAGAGATTAAAGCAGCAGAGATGGGTGGCAGGCCAGAACTAAGCCCATAGGTGGATGAAAGTAATCCCGGGGCTGTGGCTCATCTCCTGAGTCGTTTAAGAGCTTCACGTGGCATGCCTTTATAATCGTGCTCGCTACCAAATTCAGCAACAAGGGAGCACCTTAGACGATCCTCTGGCATTTTGATGGCACACATCCCCGCAGGTTCTGATGGGAAGAATTGAAATATATAACCATGACATTGCTGGAGATGAATTTGCCTTTCTTCCAGTGAGATGAGGTGAACAGTGGTGAAAAAGAACAAGAAGCTGGTGAATCTTTGTGGGGTGAAGATAAAAAAGAGTATCCCACTAGGGGTGAAAACCTCAGATCCTTCTTTGACGATGGCTTAGTTAATGGGGATGAAATAACTTACTCATTCTGTGACACAGACTTGCATTTTACTTCTCAGGATCCAATCAAATAAAACAAATGAGACAGTCAGAGAAGAGCGGTAGGACTGACAGCGTGATTGGGAAATGCTGATAGATAAATAGTAATCCTATGTATTTTCTGATATTGAAAGAAGCTAAACAGCCATAAGCACTATATCCAGTATGTGCTATTACAAAGCCCCGTTCTGGAAATGCAACAGATGAGAACCAAATGCTTTTGACCACAGACGTTCAGATGAAAGGCATATTGAAATACTAGGCAGCAGTGAATGCCACTCAAACCCAAGAAAATGGAGCAAAAAGGCCAACTTCCTTACATGTAAACTACTATGTCCCAGTGAATTCTGAGGGGGTGGGGCTTGTCACAGATAGAGCATGTGAAAACCCCTACATCCACAATGACTATGGCACTTACAAAGACATAATTACTGGGTTTGCTATGCGTATTCAAATAGGAACTTCACGAGGAGCTCAAAAGTGATCAGGACAAGAATCTGCAAGATCTTCATGTTGAAATGGGGGAAAATAAGAGTGCTACTGCAAGGTGTGGATGCTGTGGGCAGCTGTGTGATCATCAAGAAAACTAAGGTAGAAACCATTGAAGTAAATTAAAGAGAGCCAGGATCTCAACTGAATTAATTTTGAAAGGAACATTGAAATGACTCCTGTTCAAGCTAAAGACCTTGAAAGCAGAGGTAGGTGTGAAAAGTTGTGCCTAAGTGGCCTGAAAGATTGAATAGAAAATGCAGACCTGATCACCTTTGTGTAGGTCTTCCACACAATGCTATTAGAGGACATTCATCCAAAAGTAATGAAGTAATAGTGTTCACAGAGTGGCCCTCAATGATTGCAACATGAACAAAGACCCCTAGATGTGATGGTAAAATTCCTCTACTTTTCAGAAAATTAGGAGACTGCAAATAAAATGCATGCAACTCAAACACAATAATACAGCTTATCAGTAGGAGAGATCAAAATAGAGGAAATATATACTTATAACCATGGATGACAGACACTCAGCCCACAGAGAAGATAGTATCCAGAGGGAAAAGCCATAAAAGAAATGCAACTGTCAAAGATTGATGTGAATCAAATGATAAGTAGGTAACAGTGAGCTAGCTCTATAACTAATCTGAGAAAACTTCTGAAATCAACAAAGGTTAATTTTGATAAGGTAGTTGAACAATACTACCCCAAAATAAACACTGGAACAATTGAGAGTAGAGCGAGTAGCTATAACAAAGCAGGTGAACACACACATACAGAATTTGTGTTTCCATAGATAGTGCAAGGTACCACAAAGAGAGAGGAAAATTATGTGTTGACACAAGGGCCGATGCAGGCGCTGTGCAACCCTAGGGGAAACTCTAGTAGTTGTTCTATAGAATGCTTCCTGGAGATTATACTGAGGGAAGTGGAAATAGAAGTGAATATCCATGCTGATTCACATGTGTAGACTGTTAATATGTTTGAGGTTGGTGGTTGGGGAAATACCCAGGACACAGTGGGATGGGTAGTATTTGGTGTATTACTCGGATGCATTTTTATGTTCATTAGGACAGGTTGCAGCTACGAACTTCAAAGGTCAAAGGAGAGTGGTGGTTTCTCTGTGAAAAGAATGAGAAAGACTTACTGAGGACTAAACATTAAGGAGCCTAAATCAGCAGATAAAAGGTGCTTGATTTGGAGCCATCTCAAAGCTCCTCCCCAGACATTACGTGTTTGCAGGAAACACATTTTCTGAGACCAGATTAACATAAAATGAGACAAAGAGCAGACCCTAATTCAAATTATGCTCTAACATAGCATTTGATGAGATTGAGATCTTTTTAAAGAGAGGCCTTCCATTGATATATGAAGATAAAAGAATAGACAAAGAGGGAAGGTCCCTGATCCTTTGGAGCTCGCTCTTTAATAGGATGTTGACAATAGCCAAAATCTGACCTCCAAATATGCCACAGGATGCCACTCTTTTGTAATGAATACAGAACATTAGCACTCTAGTTCCTCATTTGAATACTTAGCGGACAGTCTGGTGCTGTTGTTGAAACTGCATGTTTTCAGTCTGCATGGATGAAGATATTTGAAAAGATATAGAAAATGTGACTTCATTTTTGATTTCTAGAGCATTCACAATAATTTCTGTGACAAAAAGAAACCCCTCATTTTGTTCATCTTTGTTTCCATCAAGCTGGATTTAGGTGTGCCACACTTTTATCAAAAATTCAGAATGGTAGCACTCTAGTTGTTCATTGGAACACCATATGAAGTTGCAGTAAGACACTGTAAAATAAACTGACAGGCTGATGCTTGTGTTGAAAGTATGTTTCCATCTGCAAGTCAGAATGCTTTAAGAAAGACAAAAGTAGCTGAGTAATTTTGGTGATTTCGCATAACAAAATTCATGCACTATTAAAGAGGCTCAGGCATAATTTGGTAGAGAAATCTTAATGCAAGATTACAGTTCAGGAATGTTTTTTAAAGCAAGTGGCATTTCAGGTAGATTTTTTACCTGAATGTACTTTTGGGTAATTGTTCGGTGTGATACTATAAACCCAACAGCGAGCACCATATTATTGCATGAGAGTGACCAGAAATCAACTTAAAAATACATTTTTGGGTGGAATTTTTACCCAAATGGACCATTCTGTTTTTTTTTAGTGGGATATGCATTTTATGTCATTTGATAAAAAGTTTTTGGGTAATGTTGTCTAATTAAACTGCACCAAATTACACAAGCTTCACAAATCCCTACTTATTTTATCTTTCTGGGGCACTAACCATAATCGCTATGACAAAACAAACTCCCACATTTCGTTCGTTTGTAAAGGCAATGGTTAAGTTTTATAGTTTTGATTCAATCAAAATGGCTTTGGGTGTAGCACACCTTTGTCATAAATAAATATTAACATTCTATTTGTTCATTAGAATGCTGCTGGAAGCTGCAATTGAACAGCGGGGAATCAACTGACAGGATGCTTCTGTTGTAAGCACATTTTTTATTTGGAATAGCAGACTCAAATAGCCGAGGAAGATAGTGTGAACTTATTTAAAATGTACTCCCATTTGAGCAGCTTTCATAACTTCTATGAGAAATTCTTGAGAGAACGCAGTTTTCTCTCAAACATGGTTGATCAAGTTCCAGCAGAGAATCAGCATTTTTAGAGGATAAAATAACCTTAGAACTCACCAAGGTTTTTAAAGTTAGTATGGAATCATCAACAAATGATTTATAATATGACAAAAATTCAGTGACCGCCCTTTATATGTGCTCCTTTTTGTGACACTCATAAACAGGCCTCTTTGCATTCATTTCAATTGGGACCATCAGCCTTATTCATGAAGGGGCCGTTTTGCGAGCCCCTAATAGCGAATCATAGCGATTCGCTATTAAGGACTCGCAAAACGGTAATCATGTAGGAATCGCATAATAAAATGCGATTCCTACTGATTCCTTATTTGCGATTAGCAAATTGCTAATCGCAAATAAGGAATAACTCGCCATTCATTCCTATGGGCCAAAAGGCCCATAGGAATGAATGGGGAGTATTCCTTATTTGCGATTAGCAATTAGCTAATCGCAAATAAGATTGCGATTTGAAGGGTGCCAGGGGTGTCCACAGGACACCCTGTAGCACCCCTCAAATGATCTGTGACACAGGTGTTGCACACACACATGTCCAAAGGACATGTGTGTGTGTAACATGCAACTCAGAAAAATGCATTTAAATGCATTTTTCTGAGTTTTCGCAATTTACCGCGAGGTCTGACCTCGCGGTAAATTGCGCCTAGAAATAGCGAAATCGCAAATTGAAATAGGATGTTGAATAGCATTTAAGGAATCTCAAATAGAGATTCCTTAAATGTCATTTCCTCGCACATTTGCGACATCGCAATTAGCGATTTTTGCTTTTGGGATGCTGAATCCCAAAAGCAAAAATCGCACTCGCAAAGGGCCGGATTCTCAGAATCCGGCCCTTTGCGAGCCGATTTAGCCTTCATGAATAAGGCTGCAAGTTCCTGAGTCCTGTAATAGCTGTCAAAATATATTTTCCACGCTATGGCCAACCAATCGAGGGGTTTGGCTTTGGGACCAAAAACATGTACTTTGGGGCCAGAGTGTACTCTGTAACCTGCAGCCTTATTTATTTATAATTTTTTTCAAAATGCACAAATTTTGTCCCTGAGTCCTGTACTCGTTACCACTGCATGCTGTCAAGTTGTGGCCAGCCAATCAGGATCGACTTGTTCCCATTAAAGTGGTCAAACAGAGCATGTTCGGATATGAACAGTCCAGAAAAAAATAGTTTTTATCACATTCTCAAAATGGCTGGATGGATTCACCAAATATCCCAAAAAGCATGTTTTCTGAGTAAAGTTCTAACTTTTTGCCAAATTTTTTGCTATTTGGCAATTTTCATGTAGTTTCGATCCTGAAGGTAACTATAACTCTTGCCCTCACCATATACAGTTTTCTCATCAATAATTGTACTGCAAATGTTACAGTGATATATGGGTATATGAGTGGGTATATGAGTGATGTTCTGGTCTCTCAGTAGGTGTGTGAGTGGCCATGTTGGTGTGTAAGTAGGTATGTGAGTGAGTGTTTGAGAGGGTCTCTGAGGGGGTGTATTTATTTAATCCATTATGGATTCACATAGAGGACCAAGCTGAGTGATGATGTGGATGAATGGAACCTCACTCGTCTCACAAAACAATTTTAGACGACTTCCTGCCCATGAATCACAAATCAACTTTTCCATGCTAATTCATGCCTTTGTTTCCCAGTTTTACTTTGAGCATGAACACCACATCTTGTAATCCTGATGGCAATGTAACTACTGTTATAGGTCCCATTCATCAATATTATCAGGCACACATTAGCTAAAACTATTGGCCTTAATTTGGCCTTGGTGGCTTCACTCCATTCCACCAGGGGCCATATTATAGAAGCGCCCTGGGGGCTCACCGGGTGTTTGTGCTCTCTTTGAATCCCCCGGGGCACTTTGGTGTTACAGAAGGGGTTGCAGACGCTTGTGCATCCCCTTCTGTAATACTGAAAGCGCCGGCACACATACAGAGCCAGCGCTTCCTCAAGAGGGTGTTCACTCATTTGCATGGGGGTGTGGACTCATGTAAATGAGGTAATCCCTTTGCCTCTGTGCCATGCACTATTACAGTTGTGGGAGCAGAGGCAAAGAAACTCTCAGGAGGCGTACCGACAGTGGAGCATATAAAGGTGGCGCATTTGTCAGTGTGCCCCCTTGATTGCAGCCATCTGGCAGGGGGAAATGGGGTCCCATGGATCCCCCAGACAACCCCTTGTGGGCAGTTGCAGTTACTCACTTCATCCTCCTGCAAGGGGATCTCTAACCCCCTTTAAAAGTGCAGGTGGGTTCATACCTGCACTGTGAAACCACGAATCAGCTTAAAGCAGCTGCTCTGTTTTTCACCTGAATGCGCTGCCCTCAGGTCAGTGTTAGTTCGCGGCTGCCCTTGGGGTGGTGAATTTATTATAATGCAGCCCATTTTCTTGATTAGTGCTGGGTGCCCGTTTTGAAATGTGTACCAGGCACTAACCAGGAAAATATGTTGCATACATAATATGGCCCAAGGCTTCCGAAGGATGTACTCCACACCCCGGTGGACTCCAGCACACTATATTTGAATAAATATTTCTACATACTTGTGCCTACAGAGGAGCCACCGACACTGAGGATCCTCCCAAGGCACTGTAGCTTTGCTGTGTAGACCTCATGTTCAATGCAACCCCAGAGCAATTCTTTTTGTTTTGCAATCAAAATCCAAGAGTAGAGTTTGTCTTTGCAAAACATAAATATATGTCCCTCACGTACTGAGAGTTTTGACCCATGGTCAGGGGGTAATTTCTGTGGCAGACTTCTCTGACCATCAAACTCTAAATGAATGCATGCATGTATATATTTATGTGAATCAAATCCTGGAAAGAGAGCAAACTCCTCCTCAGCGAACTGCCACACACCAGGAACGGACCACCACAAACGGTTTGAAGCTTTCTTAATGCAGTTTATTCAACCCATCACACAACATGACGCGTTTCAGCCGGGTTTCACCGGCCTTGATCACATGATATATTTATGTATGTATGTGTATGGCCATGTATTTAACAAATCAAAGACAACATAAGTCACTACGTACTTTATGAAAATTATGTCTTAATATTCTCATTTATACCATTTCATGAAGGCGAGTTTTATAACATGATTAAAATCAAACTTCCCGATGGAGGATAAGAAATATTTCACATAGCTTTAAACGTTTCACTGAATTAATGCAATTCAAGGCTTTAGAAGACCTGTTTTATAGTGAGCAATTTACTTGACCTGTCTGTCTTAAATATTTTTACTTCGATCTTTATTTATTAATGTACAATAATGTGTCATTAGTGCGCCCCATTAGGTTTGGAACTGCCGTTGTCTGGAATAAAATGCAATGTGAGATTTGCTTCTCATGAATAGTAACCTATTTTTACGAAGCACAGCTGCACCAAAGAATCGCTCATATGGAGCATAACTCCATAGATGTTCTGAGGGAAAATAATGGAGATTCATACAGTGTATTTGTGCGTGTTTACATCAATTAATTGTTGTTTGCATTTTTTAATAGAGGAGGTTTTTTCCCCAATATTACAACTCCATTGGGAAAAGATTGGTCACATTCTGGTCTTTTAGTTATATTTATATGTGTAAGGTTGCCTATTAGTTCTTCCTGGGTACTGAGTTGTGGTAGATGGAAGAGGAGAAGGGTGGGACTGCAGTTTCTGTTGTTCAACATGATGAAGCTGAAAGGCAGAGCCTGCCCTTTCCTTTGCCCCAGATTAGTGCTTCAGGAGGCTAATGACAGCCAGTTGAACTAATTGTATAGTTCATTGTGCCCATGTTTTAAATACTTGTACTTGGGGACAGATCAATTACACCCTTCTATGATAACTATTCCCTTGAACAAAAACATGTAAGAGAAACAGCAAGAAAATTACACTTGAAATAAAACCAACCTCAGCCAGTTATGATGCTTTAAGCATAGAATCTCCATTCCCTGTATCGAAAATGTGTATAAACGTAGGATATAAACCTCCTCACTTTGTTCCTGTTCCTTGTTCTTCTTGGCCAAGGAACAAAAAAAAATGATAATAATTGGTCTGGATAATAAATTTTGTCTGTTAGTGTAGGAACAAGTTCTGAGCACACTTCCTCTCTAAGAAGCCTTTGAATGCTCACCTTTGCTACCCTGACAGTCAAGACCTGACAGGCTTGCACTGGGCCCAGGTTTCAGAGACAAAGCAGGATAGATCTCAGGACACTAGTGACAAACTTTCCCAACCATCATGTTTGGAGTTAGTAGCCTTTGTATGCTCGGTCGTCCCCCCCCCCCCATGGATGTTGAGTGCCCACCAATTGATATCATAGAGAGAACAATACAAATGTGTGATTTGACGGGTAATGGCACTAGGGGACTATCCGACTTGATGTGTAGAGAAGAGTAAAGTTATGTAGATGTGGCTACTATAGTCTTGTAGCTAATTTGACGAGCTTTCTAGCTTCAGAAAAGAAGGGTAACAAAATGTAAAAGCAAAAGACATTTTCAAAGTTGTTGGAAATTACCATCTTGTGCATGCTATACCTGTAAATATTTGCCTTGCCTGTTGGTGCAGGCTGTAGAACTTTTAGCACTTTACCACTCAACATGTTGACGTTGACATACCTCTGATTGGCATATTTAGCTTACCTATAAATCACTTGTATTTGTGGCTGAGCTATTTTCCACCCTAGGCCTTACTTGCACATATCATCAAGATGATTTGGATGAAATCTCTAAACACTGAATGGCATTATTGACACCTGAAAGAGCCAGCCAAGAATATGTCATATGGTCTGGCAAACGGCTTCTACTGTCTTTCAAAAATGTATGACTTAGGTTATGGATGGTCTTGAAGGAATAAAGGCCTTTCAAGATGACATTTTAGGATTCAGGAGCATTAACATTTTGAAGCCCAGTGTTTAGCTATTTACAATATTACTGAAAGTAACTGTCTATTACTTTTTCCCGAATGCCCCTACATCTTTTTTTCTCTGGAGATGTAGGCGCCTATTATGGGAGTATAAGATGAGGCCAGTATTGCAAGTTAATGGCCTATCAAAATTCCAGTTTGCATAGATTAACCCAATGAATCTGACTGTGTAAAGCTACAGAAATTTCCATGTAAAATGCAGTAAAAGATTGAGAGGCTACTTACAGAATCAGGAGCTTTATTCACATTTCTCACAGTGATTCTTTATTTCTGAGTTCCACTTATAGTCCTCAGTAACTCAGTTAAGTCAGGATGAGAGTGAATAAAATCACAGCACCATTAATGAGGACCTAGTCATGATTTGACCTTTGCAATATGAGTGGACTGCTCAACAGGCTCCACGATATGTGATATGTAAAGCACCTTAAGCCCCTCACAGGATAGTAGTTGCACTTTACAAGATTACTCATTGATTGATTGGTGTGTGCAGAATACCTATCTGGTGAGTGAGGGTGAAAGTTATATTACCTATTGCCATTCCAATAATCATACACCTCTTGATAATACCTTAATCATGCCTTTGGGCCTTTGTTTGTTAGCTACACAATACCCATAAAAAGAGAGAGGAAACATCCGAGGTTGAAAATATATCCGAAATACTTTTCTCATTCCGACAAGTGACATGTCCAGGCTCTATAGGCAGCTTGAGCAAGTCATCACTAACAGAGGAGATTTCTTTTGAAGTTCTATTAGCTGAATCTGGCGGTCTATGTTTAAGGTTTGATGGCTGAGAAAGATTTACCAAGCTGAGGCTGGGGAGTTCAATTTAGGATTTTAGGTGCATGGATTTTTTTTATCACAGATAGTATTCCCAGGAAAACAAGTGCATCATTTTGCGCAACTTCGCAAGAAGCCTGAGGCTTCCCTTATGATTAGTTAGGTCTCACCAGCAATAATGACTGATTAACCCTTTAAAAATAATTAACACAGGGCAATGAACTCCGCTCCACTATCGAAAGTTACAGAGATCTGGTAACTATGCATTTCATTGAAAACAAAGTATTCATGCAGGAATTCCCACTCTGCTACACAATGAGGTTACCTACTGTACCCACAACGCTTTGGTAAATCAACTTCACCTTTACAATCCAAAAAAAAAACGTATATACCCAATTCATGAAAGTGAACTTTGAAAAACATCAGGCAATGAGACAGGTGATGATTTTGGGGTCACCCCTTAATTGGGGTGAGGGCAAACAGATGTCTTGAACACAAAGGGCATATCATGCTGAACAATTCGGTGGTGGTCCCTTCCTCCTCGAACCACCCCTAGCAAAGTTATGGGTAAACATACAATGCCAACCAAAGGCCCAGCAAAGCATTATGGGGCGAGATTCTAGAGTTTAGTGAATATTATAGTATTAGCTCTCAGCTGAGCCCGAGAGTTTGCCTTTTGAGGAGGGTTTTGATATTGGATACTATAATATTCACTGCGCTCTGGAATATCGTCCCATAATGCTTTGCAGGGCCTTTGGTTGGAATTGTATCTTTGTCCATACCGGTGCTTGGGGTGGTCCTAGGAGGATGGGACCACCGCCAAATCATTTCAGCATGATGGGCTCTTTGTGTTCAAGGCATCAGCTTGGTCCTCTCCCTAGGTTAGGAAGGACCACAAAATCATCACGTCTCTCACTGCTTGCTATTTTCCATTTCACGTTTGTGAGATGACTAAATACCTTTTAGCATATAAAGGTAGAATTATTTATTGTTTGACTAAAAGCACTGCTTGCTATATTTTCAATTTTGCGAGTTGGCTTTATGTATTGTAACATGCAAAGATAATTATTTTTTACTAAAGGTATGTCAGATTTCTGTTTCATACTTTCATTAATACACACAATGGAATTCAAACAAAACAATCTGGAATAGGCTAATGCAGCTTCACTCCATTGATACTGTGACATGCTACAAAGCATGTAACCAATTCAAAAAAATAAGCTTAGAAAATTATCGGTCAATAAGAGAGCCGATGATTTTGGGGTCCCCCTAACCTAGAGGGAAACCCAAGCCCTGAACACAAAGAGCATATCATGCTCAATGATTATGGTGGTCCCGTCCTCCTAGGACCACCCCAACCAAAGTTATGGGCAAAAATACAATGCCAACCAAAGGCCCAGCAAAGCATTATGGGGTGAAAATCTAGAGTTTAGTGAATATTATAGTATTAACTCTCAGCTGAGTCCAAGAGCCTGCCCCTTGAGGAATGTTTTGATATTGAATACTAAAATTATTCACTGCACCTTAGAATATTGTCCCATAATGCTTTGCAGGGCCTTTGGTTGGGATTGTATTTTTTGCCCATAACTGTGCCTGGGCTAATCCTAGGAGGATGGGACCACCACCAATCGTTCAGCAGGATTTGCTCTTTGTGTTCAAGGCATCTGCTTGGTTCTCTCCATAGGTTAGTGAGGACATCAAAATAATCACCTCTGTCACTGCTTGCTGTATTTTCATTTTCACTTTTGTGGGATGATTATATGCATTTTAGTATGTGATAATAGAGTTACTTGATGTTTTACCAAGGGTATATGAGGTTTCTTTTTTATTAATTGTGGTGAGACAGAATGGAGCAGAATTCACAGAGTTTTTGATCGATTCTACATAAATCCGTGTAGTGATACTCTGCCAACTATGCCCACTCTTAAAAATAATACACTTTCAGGAAGTACCATACCTGAAGCTGAAGAGGCAAAAAAATGCACCCTTGATTTTTTCATAGTTAATGTGTCTGGCTCAATATTGAAGAGAGATTTGCCTCCAAACTTGGGACCTGATTACGTTCTTGGTAGATAGGGTTACTCAGTCACAAAATATCCCATTCAACAAATTACAATTCCCTTATATCATATGGAGCTTGCATTGCACCGGAAGGGATAATCGTCATGTTTGTGATAGACTATCCCATCTGCCACAGCACCAATCCAGCTTATCTTTGAGATATATTGAGGGGGTTAAGAAAAGCCAGTGCTCAGGAGTTGACCAGACACAGTGCTAAAGAGGGATATGTTTAGTAGAAGTTGCCAAGTAGAAATCACACACATCCTTGATTGGCATTTAGTTCACTTTCCATTTTTTAAAATTATTGAGTCACCAAGAATCTTCATGTTCTTGTTGGTTTCTGAGTTGATTTGAGTATCAACCCAACCTCAAAGTTGAGCCACAAGAATGTGCCTTAGATTTTGAGCCCCTTCACCTGGGTTAAGGCTCTTCTTGACCAGCCAGCACACCATGGTTTATCCCAAGATCTGCCTTGCTGGATCCTTGACTCACATGAGTTTTTTTTAGGAGAGACTGTACTATAGAAACCCATTGTCTTTGCAAAATTTCAAACCAAAAACTCAACACATTCGAAAAAACTTGCCTACTTCTTTGAGATGGATGTTAAATGTTGCATCCTGCATCTTTGAGCTTCTGAGGTCAGTTCACTGGGAACTCAGTACTCATTCAATAGGAGAATTTGAACTTTATTTTGAAATGAATGTGTTCTCTGAATGTATTTCAATGATCTTTGAACCATTTCCAGATACGTTGCCAGATGTAAGAACTATTAATTGTAAAAACTGTCGCAATTGGCAGCCAGTACTTTTGTGATCAGTATAGAATTTTGAGAACCAACCTTTGTATAAATAGCCCCATTCATAAATTTCTGATTCAGAGCGTGACATAAACTGGCCTACTTCATGAATATTAATGGGATAAGCCTCAAACTGTGACTTTCTCCTTATGGTGGCCATCACACGGATGGTGATGTGCTAGAGTCAGCCCACCACATCTGTGTTCACATTTAGATAAAGTAAAAAACATTTTTAAATGTATCCCGTGTTTTTTTTTTCTCAAGGAGTGTTTTCCCTTTTGTGAATGGCTTACCACCCCAACTCAGGAGTAGGTACTTTTTCAATGTTTCGTGACAGATTGGAAGGGGCACCTACAATATGCCCTCCAAAATACTCAATAGGTGTGGAATTGCAAAGCCATTTTAGGAATCAGTTACATTTTCTAGACCCTTAAAATGGGTTAAGTGGAGAGGAGAAAATATTTTTGCAGTCACAAATAGCCTTTTAGATTGTTTGTGTCCATGAAAGCATATATTACACCTGACCCAATATTTGCTATTTCTACTGCATTTTGACACCATTTTTTTATCAATTTTGGGCTACTTTGTGATTTGGTGTACATTGTTTTTTATAACTTGGCTTGGACCTTCAAGTTCTAACTGTCTTGTTTCAGGACAACTTGTTTACTCTGTGGACCAGATTATTTTGATATTGTTGTAGTAGTTACGGCTCACATCACATCATGACTATGACCTCTGACCCCTGTCAGGGCAGAATAAGCCCACACTGGGCAGTGCAGTAATGTAATTTTTAGCAAATACTTGTGCACAAGACTTAACGCAAAATGTTTTCTGCCATGTCTATAGCACTTGGGCACTGCCTTCCCTTATCAGTATACTGTTGCCGTAGCAGAGTTCAGTTATATGTTTACCCTAGATAGGCATATCTGTAAACAAATCAATTACTCAATATTCTGGTAAACAATATTATAGACAAAAATATTGTGTCAAAAAATAGTACCACAATATAATGTTCATAAACTTCTAATAGTAATGACAATAATATAGAAAAAATATTGTTGACAATATTATTGTCAAAGAGCATACAAAATATAATGTTTCTGATAGATGTATACTGTAAAGTAGTAAAAGCTGAATTTATAAAAATTAATATAATGTAAAGTAAATTAAATATTAATATACACAAATATATATATATGTTATATATTTATATATATATATATATATATATGTTATTATATCCATACTACTATTATAAAGAGAGAACTTGCACCTTTTGGACAGGTAAACTCGGGAACCACAGCGCCAATCTACACACCCGATACATCTATGAAAATGTCAGGGTGTGTAGATGGATATAGGCTATATAAATTAAAAGAAAAAAGTAAATTAAAAAAATTACGTTTTTAAACAAAGTAGTCCCCTGAAAGTAGCGCCGGCCGAGACTTAGCGCTGGCCGCTACGAGACGTGCGTGGTGACGAAGGAGGAGGGCGGTGCAGTGACGAGCGGCTGTGCAGTGAGGAGCGGCGTCACAGGTAAGGAAAGGGAAAGTGAGACTGTGTGATGCAGGGGGAGGCAAGAAGGAGGCAGCAGTAAATGAAAATGTCGGAGCGCGAGTGAGTCGGGCGCGAGGGGGGCACGAGTGGGTCGGGGCGGGAGGGGGGCGCGATTGAGTCGGGGTGGGAGGGGGGTGCGAGTGAGTCGAGGCGGGAGGGAGTCGGTGCGGGAGGGGGTCGGGGCAGGAGCGGGTTTACTGCCCCCAGCCCCTTTCTGCCCCAGGCAACGCTGGGGCGGGCTGCTAGTATATATATATATATACATAAAGAAACACAAATATAAAAAATTCATTACAAAATAGATTAATTAACTTCAGCAACACACAAAATAATGCATTATTAGATAATCAAAAGACACATTTACTGAAAAAAAATAAACATCAAAGAATTAATACAAACAAAATTATATTTACAAAAACTAAAGAAGTAATATTATAAATTCTTTTTTTACCAATATTAAGACAACTGTTTGTCTCCAGAAAAAATCCTGGAAAATCAGATACAATATCCTTACTTCAGTTTAGGCAACAGTAGGCAAAGTGGTGGATTTCGAAGGGATTATATTTACTATTCTCACTCAAGTCTAAGCAGCAGCAGGGAAAAAGTTGGATTTCGGAGGGATTAGATGTATTATTCCCACTCCAGTTTTAACAATAGTAAGTAAAGCTTTGGAATTTAGAGGGGTTACATTTACTATTCCTATCCAGTCTAAGCAACCATATGGAAAAAGTTGGAGTTAATATTCGCCCTCCAGTGTAAGCAAAAGTAGGGAATGCGTTGGAAATCAGAGAGGATTCATTTACTTTTTCCACTCTATTCCAAGTAACAGTAAGCAAAGTGTTAGACTTCATTAGCGATGCATTTATTATTCCAACTCCAGTCCACACAACTGTAAGCAAAGTGTTGGACTTTGGAAGAGCTAGATGCATTATTTCTATTCAAGCCTTTTTAACAGTAGGGAAGTGTTGGACTTTGGATGGGATAAATGTACCATTTCTACTACAATCTAAGTAACAGCAGGCAAAGCTTTGAACTTCAAAGGAGTGACATTTAAGAGGGGTTACGTTTACTATTCTCTCTCCAGTGTAGACAACCATAGGGAAAATCTGGACTTTGGTGGGATTAGATTTACCATTTCCCACTCCAGTCCAAGCAATTGTAGGGAATGTGTTTGACTTCAAAAGTATACTTAAGAAAACATGCTTTAACACTTAACATAAAACATTATTAAACCACTTTTAAAATTGTAATATATGAATCAAACAAAAAGAAAAAACAATTAAAGTACATATGTAAATATCAACGTCCCTACCAAAAAAATAACAAAATAATTAAATACTGCTTAATTGAATCTAAAATAATGCATACAAAACAAATAAACTTTAGTCAACAAGTATCATTGCACAAACAAATCTTTTCATTACATAAAATAAATATTTTTAACACATTAATATATTAGTAAAATATAATATCTATATTTTCTTCCCAAAAAAGTCACTTACAAATAAACACAGGATTAAAAATACAAAACGCATATGAAAGTTAAAAATAAGAGTACAAATAATACCACAACCATTAATATATGGCCAGGTAAACTCGGGAACCACAGCGCCAATCTACACACCCGATACATCTATGAAAATGTCAGGGTGTGTAGATGGATATAGGCTATATAAATTAAAAGAAAAAAGTAAATTAAAAAAATTAAGTTTTTAAACAAAGTAGTCCCCTGAAAGTAGCGCCGGCTGAGACCTAGCGCTGGCCGCTACGCGACGTGCGTGGTGACGAAGGAAGAGGGCGGTGCAGTGATGAGCGGCTGTGCAGTGAGGAGCGGCGTCACAGGTAAGGAAAGGGAAAGTGAGACTGTGTGATGCAGGGGGAGGCAAGAAGGAGGCAGCAGTAAATGAAAATGTCAGAGCGCGAGTGAGTCGGGCGCGAGGGAGGCGCGAGTGAGTCGGGGTGGGAGGGGGGCGCGAGTGAGTCGGGGCGGGAGGGGGGTGCGAGTGAGTCGAGGCGGGAGGGAGTCGGTGCGGGAGGGGGTCGAGGCAGGAGCGGGTTTACTGCCCCCAGCCCCTTTCTGCCCCAGGCAACGCTGGGGCGGGCTGCTAGTATATCTATATATATATACATAAAGAAACACAAATATAAAAAATTCATTACAAAATAGATTAATTAACTTCAGCAACACACAAAATAATGCATTATTAGATAATCAAAAGACACATTTACTGAAAAAAAATAAACATCAAAGAATTAATACAAACAAAACTATATTTACAAAAACTAAAGAAGTAATATTATAAATTCTTTTTTTACCAATATTAAGACAACTGTTTGTCTCCAGAAAAAATCCTGGAAAATCAGATACAATATCCTTACTTCAGTTTAGGCAACAGTAGGCAAAGTGGTGGATTTCGAAGGGATTATATTTACTATTCTCACTCAAGTCTAAGCAGCAGCAGGGAAAAAGTTGGATTTCGGAGGGATTAGATGTATTATTCCCACTCCAGTTTTAACAATAGTAAGTAAAGCTTTGGAATTTAGAGGGGTTACATTTACTATTCCTATCCAGTCTAAGCAACCATATGGAAAAAGTTGGAGTTAATATTCGCCCTCCAGTGTAAGCAAAAGTAGGGAATGCGTTGGAAATCAGAGAGGATTCATTTACTTTTTCCACTCTATTCCAAGTAACAGTAAGCAAAGTGTTAGACTTCATTAGCGATGCATTTATTATTCCAACTCCAGTCCACACAACTGTAAGCAAAGTGTTGGACTTTGGAAGAGCTAGATGCATTATTTCTATTCAAGCCTTTTTAACAGTAGGGAAGTGTTGGACTTTGGATGGGATAAATGTACCATTTCTACTACAATCTAAGTAACAGCAGGCAAAGCTTTGAACTTCAAAGGAGTGACATTTAAGAGGGGTTACGTTTACTATTCTCTCTCCAGTGTAGACAACCATAGGGAAAATCTGGACTTTGGTGGGATTAGATTTACCATTTCCCACTCCAGTCCAAGCAATTGTAGGGAATGTGTTTGACTTCAAAAGTATACTTAAGAAAACATGCTTTAACACTTTACATAAAACATTATTAAACCACTTTTAAAATTGTAATATATGAATCAAACAGAAAGAAAAAACAATTAAAGTACTTATGTAAATATCAACGTCCCTACCAAAAAAATAACAAAATAATTAAATACTGCTTAATTGAATCTAAAATAATGCATACAAAACAAATAAACTTTAATCAACAAGTATCATTGCACAAACAAATCTTTTCATTACATAAAATAAATATTTTTAACACATTAATATATTAGTAAAATATAATATCTATATTTTCTTCCCAAAAAAGTCACTTACAAATAAACACAGGATTAAAAATACAAAACGCATATGAAAGTTAAAAATAAGAGTACAAATAATACCACAACCATTAATATATTTAGTATTTAACATAATTAAATAATAATGACTTTCAAAAAACGTTTGCATATAATTTTATTTAACCTCCCACTCTATTCCACTACAAAACCAGCAAATCACAGACAACATATACCTTAGATAAATGAGTATTAAACCATTAACATAAATAGCCATCAATTAATAATTGATGAACAATTAAAAACTAATTCATAATAAACTCCCCAACCTATACCACTACAAAACAAACACCCCACTACTAAAATATAACTTACTATTACAAATATGTATAATTAAATAAAGATGTACATTTGAATTTTAAATTTAAGATATAGTATAACTTAAGTGTGCATTATTATTAAACAATTATAAATTAAATAACAATAGAAAACAAGTTCTTATTAAAATATAACTATATTATATGTAGATGATAGCCTACCCTTTTCCCCTACAAACCCAACAACCTGCTACGAAAATGCAAGTTACATATAACAATTAAACAATAACTGATCACTTAAAAGTACAAACTATATTTTAAAAGATTAATGGCAACTATGCGAACAATACTAACACATAAAATATATATATTAGCAAGAAAACATTCCAAATATTAAAAATTAATATGTTTTACAACTACATTCCTATAAACTATATGAAATACAATAATATTCTCGAAAGCAATATTATTTTTCAAGTAAAACAATATATATTTTTTTTATTGAGCAGACATAGCAGAACAATCACAATTCTTGAATGATAAATATAATATAATTAACCATAAAAAATAGCATCACACATTGATCCAAGCAAATCTTCTAAAATACACAGTAAAACATCTAGTAACAATTCCATTAATTATACTCATTGTAAATGTTAATTTCTGCTGCATGTTGTTTCATTCATTAGGATAACTCAAGAAGTGCAGACCGATAAAATTACCTAATTCTAGAATCTACTTTTCCACTTCTCCACCTCCTTTGCTCTAATTGACATAATCAATCCTAATCTTGCATTTGTAAAGAGCAAGTGCAAGTGCAAGAGTGCTATTATATTGTCATTACAATTTTGCCACTTTATCATTCTGTCCATTTATCAATCCATTAACAGAAACCAAGTAATGTGGTGCTAACAGTGATATAATCAAATATAAATATAATACTTCAGAATAAAGTGCGCTAGTGCATCTAGCGAATAATATATCTTTGGATGCACTATAACTTCGATGACATTTTTTTTGCCAGATCAGAAGTAAATCTAAAAAAGGCCAGGGTTCTCCTTTTTAAAGATTTGTTTTTGGAAAAGGAACGTGTAATTCAGCCAGCAATGTAAAACCAACCAATACATTATTACTTCAACAGCCTACTTCCAAAATTGCCAAGTGGCCTCATATCTTTTAAGTACCCTACTCGCTTTGCATAAGCCTCTCCAAACTTCATAGTGCGAGTCATTTTATCCTTCCAGTGCAGCTTTTAAGGAGGCTTACTGGCTTGCCAATTCTGAAGGATCAAGGAATGTGTAATCTACAGTTCTACAAAAATACAATTTTGTTGACCTTTGTTCATTATTGGCTCTTTTTAGAGACCCCCACATAAAGCCAGTTTAGGATGTAGTAGAACTGTCCATCCTATGGCCTGACTTATTTTTCTGAAACACTTGCAGCCAGAAATTGGTAAAGTGTGGTCTTGTAAAAAGCGTATTGAAGCCATCCCTCTTCACCTAATAGCTGACAACGAAAGCAGTTTTTGGAAACTGCTAGATACATGTCATGGAGAATGTCCAGGGTATAATACACCAGCCATCTTGACAGAAATGTCATTCTTTTATATTTCGCTGCCCGTAAAGATTTATAGCCTAACTCTGCAATTAGTTTCCACTCGCTCACTGATAGCAGGCATAGTGTTTTTTCTAGCACCCTTGATAAAAAGTCAGATAGATTTGACTGGCCGGAAACCTCCTTTAATGATCTATACCAATTCCAATGTTGAGAATACTGCTAATAATATGAAGTTCTTTTTTTGATTTTGGAGTGAATCTGCAACAAATGCTTCATCCTAATAAAACACTGAGAGCCCACCCTCGTAATTGATTCTCCCCATGAGATAGGTTTCCCTTGACCCATAAAGTCAACAAATCTTTTGAAGCCGAAAGAGTTCCAGAATCTAATCTCACGAGCTGTCAGTGAGAGGTACAAGTGCCTATCCTTCTCTAGCTTTAGTATGAAACCATCAAAAGAGGACCTATATACTTTACCCAAGGCACCCATCCAGACTATGTATATCACCCAAAAACCTATCTAGCTCTTTTTGGAAGCTTTGCTATTTTTAAAGACACTGGCACACTTATATCTGATTCCTGAATCTACTTTGTGATCAAGAAACTATCTAATCTCCCAGTTCTGTTTAAACACTGAGAGAGAACATCTAATAAAGCTGCCTGGAAGTAAATTGTACATTAGGACAGGCCACGCCTCCTTCTTCTTTCTTCAATTCAAGCACCTCCAACTTCACCCTGGCCAATATTTTATTCCAATTAAACCTCCTAAAAACTAAATCTAGTTCCTGATAAAAACTATTAGGAATTTGTATTGGTGTGTTGGCAAATAAATATATTAACAGAGGGAGGATTAACATTTGATCATGGAAACACGACCTATGATGGTCAAAGGGAACCTGGACCGTCTGTCTAATAATCCCTTAATTTTACCTAGCATTTTTTTGTAATTCAAATGAAAAGGACTGGAAAAATTATTTGTGATCCAAATACCCAGAAATCAAATTAGAGATGCTATCTCAGCTTGCGATTGTAAGGAAGAAGGAAGATCATCTACTGTCAAGTTAAAAAGCAACAATTCGGATGGTAGTGAATAAACACACTGTAATATATGATGCTTATTAGATGCACTTTGATGTTTCTCTTGGAGCCACTGGCTTGGGCTGACGAGTCTCTGATATGTAACACAATAGGATTAATCTATGTACAATATCATGTTTATGTCTGTGCACCATGTGAAATATACTGTCATTGTAACAATGAACAAAATGTTAATAAAAATTGTTTTAAAAAATAGCAACAATTCTATTTTTCTTTGATTTATCTTGTATTCTCCTATCTTAGTAAAATCCTTTATCACCCCATTAGTTCATTTTAAACTGTCCTCATTCGGCTGCAGATATATTATCATATCACCTGCGAACAATTTAAGCTTTGCCATGCTTTCTATGGGTGCCCTAATGGTAATATCATTGCATAGTTGAATTGCCAATGGTTTGATTAAAAACGTAAACAGAATGGGTGAAAGGGGACACCCTTGACGAATGCCTCTTTTAATCACGACCGATACTGCCATCTTGGAATTCATCAACACCTTATCTTGGGCACATTATATAAATTGAATAACATCGGCAAGCGCCAGTAAGGAAAATGGAACCTCTGAAGACAATAAAATAAGGCATCCCAATTCACCAGTTCGAATGCCTTTTCAACATCGACCATCATGACTAGGGCTTTGCTATGTTTCCAGTTCATTGAAAAATAATCTATGGCCTGATTTAGAAACTGGGGGTCTGATTACGATGTTGTTTGGAAATTCTTCCGACTGAATCTGTTTTGGAATCGTTTCTAACTGAATTAGGTTCTACGAGACCGACTGACCGATTACGATGCTTCCCAACATCGTTCAGTTGGACTCGTATTGACTTGAATAGGAACCTGTGTTCTGAACGAGAACACAGACTCTTATTGAAAAAAGGGGTGATTGGGAAAAAACTTGCACCTTGTGGCGTGCACCCCATGGTGCATGCCACAGTGTGCATGGTATAACAGGGGGGGTCTTTTGGGTAGCCCCATGGGCCCCAAACGGAGACATCAGGGTGAAGGGGGGCCTGCTCCGGGCCTCCAATGTCAGATTCCGACAGCCCTTTCATTTTGGGCAGACCAAATCCGAACAGCTGTCCGAATCGGTCATTGTAATCGCTCACTCGGAAACCGTGTCCATAGAGCTGTACAAATCGTCTCGGAAAGTCTCAGGCTGTCCGAATGCCTTTCAGAACCAAATTGGAATGCCCAAACGGTCGATTGGAAATGTGTACGATTCGGTCGGACACATAGGTTACGAATCGGATTATGAGACTCCGAATCCTATTCAGAGCCTCTCTGAACAACGTTGTAATCAGCCCGTGAGTGTTTGATGCAATTGACGGGCCTGCTATAAAACCGCATTGATCTCTATGTATTAGCTGTTGCGCAACAAGCATTATATAAACAAAGCAGATCTTCATTAACAATTTATAGTCTGAATTAAGCAGACTAATCATCTTATAGGAATGAACAGATGTTGGATTTTCATCCTTCTTAAGGAAATAAACTATTGTTGCTTCTTGAAATGTGCATGGGATCTCACCCCATTCTTTAATAAAATTAAAAAGATCTACTAAAAATGCCCCCAGCTCACTCAAAAATATCTGATAAAATATTGTGGGGGAACCATAATTTCCACATGCTTTAGCATTTGGCATTTGCTTTAAAGCATGTTCAATCTTGGTGGGTATTATGGGCTCTAAAATTAGCTGGTAGAGCCATTTGGATAGATAAGGAAGAGGCATTTTCTCATCGTACTGCTGAATCTGACTTGTTGGCACCGTATATCAAGGGCCAGTTGTAGGTAGACAAATACTGGTCGGTAACGGCCGAAATTCAGTAATTTCGGCTGTTACCGACCGGTATTTGGAAAATGAGATGTAGGTGGCGATTTTACTGATTCGGTAATTTACCGAATCGTTTTTTTAAGGAATCCGTAAATTACAGATTCCTTAAAATACCGAATCGGTAAATTACCGATTTTGCTATGTAGGGAGCATTCAAATGAATGCTTTTTCCCTTTTAGGATTCGTTATTTGCCAACAACTACAAGTTGGTGGTAAATAATGAAAACCTTGGAAAAAGCATTTTTTTGCTTTTCCAACAGTGCCATGTTGCAGACATACATGCCCTTAGGGCATGTATATATGCAACATGTGCACCCATACACAATTGAGGGGTGCAACAGGGTGTCAAAGTGACACCCTGCCACCCTTCAATGTTTCCTCCTTTTACTGAATCGGTAAATACCGATTCGGTAATTCCCATTCATTCCTATGAGCCTCCAGGCCCATAGGAATGAAAGGCAATTACCGCATTGGTATTTACCGATTCAATAATTACCGAAACTTACCGATTCAGTAGTTTTCCGGTAAAAATACCTACATCCCATTTGCCTGTTCTTAAATACCGAATCGGTATGATTCGGTATTTAAGAATCGGTTATCTGGGATTACCTACATCCGGCCCTAAGTCTGATAAATATCTGAGTAGTGCTGTACCAAGAGTTTTGCTATCTCTTCCTGATCCTGAACTGATCTTCCTGTTAAAGGACTCTCTAAAGACTTAATTATTAGCTTTTTGTTCTTAACTCTTGTGGACCAAGCCAGGAACGTTCCATTGTGCTGATTTCCCTTTGAATATATTCTCTTGGTAGCAATTGAAATTATTTATTTCTACTAAAATAAAGAAATCTCTAAGATTTTGGTTTGCCATTTCTACTTGGCAGACCTCAGGCTCGATCCCTCCACTTTGTTTCCGGGCACAGATGTCAATATTTAGCACTGTGTGGAGACTTGCTATCTGCTGAGAGCATTTTACTTGCTTTAAATGCTATCACTCTGACACTTAAAGTTGTTTTAAAAGCCTTCCAAATTGAAAAAATAATAGGCCATATTCCGATTGATAATAACAACTCAGCAATGAACTGTTTTGTTTTAGCTACCCATAGTGAATTTGAGAGCAACGATCTATCCAGTTGCCATCTTGGTCAGTCCCTATGGTTCAGACTTATCTCTATGTCTAGGATGACTACGGAGTATCTGAAAAAGCACTGGCCCTAATTTTGGACTGCCCCCTACTAAACAAATTAACAACTAAGAAGAAATCAATTTAAGAGGCCATTCTAAATCTATGAGAATGGTTTGTGGATGGTGCTCTTTCCAGGGATCCACTAGATGAAAGCTTGACTTAAGGCTTGTAGTAGTTGTTTTTGTTCTGGGTTAAGCTGTTGTTTATTATTATTTGAGGTATACTTAACCAAATTCTGGATATAATTAAAATCCCCACCCCAGATCAGAGGCCCAGATTCCCCCAATGCAATGTCAAAAATCTTTGAAAACGAGTCCTTCTCATCAGTTGCAGGACGATAATATTTGATGAAATTTAGATCTTGATGACTTGTTGTTACTTTGATCGAAATCCACCTCCCGGATGGATCCCGAATCACTTCCCTGACATCCCAGTCAATGCTATTTCCTAAAAATATTGTGACTCCCCTTACTGCAGCCTGTGTGGATGTGAAAAAAATATGAGAAAATCTTCGAGGGGTTGACAGCAATGGAGTATTACTTTTTAAATGGGTCTCTTGTAAAAAGAGAATCTCTGACAAAAGAGATACCAGCCAGCCCATTAAGCTCCTACATTTTTTTTTGTTTGCTAACCCATTAACATTGCATGAATGGATCCTAACTTTACATTAATCCAAAGACATCATCAGAAAAGGTTGAGATAGTAACATTTAACACCCTTCCTGTCAAGGAACGCATGATTAACAGATTTTACCAGTGCACCCCTCTCCACCCTATCTGCCCTCTGTCTAAAACCTCTGTGTACCCCCCTTGTGCCCCATGCAGAAACCCACTCCTGATGGGAGGTGAAGAGCCCACCATACACCTGCCGGTGAAAACCTATCCAAGGGGCAGATTATGATTTCGGAAGAACCGCCTCCGCCAGCCATGCGGTCGCAGTCCTTCCACAATAAGACCGCTACATTACAATGGCAGGGGATTCGCTTTCGGACCACAGCGGATGCAAAGACTTTCCACCACAGAACCGCCACAGGCAATCATTGCGATTGCCTGGCGGAGCAGTCTGCATCCATAAAATGGTTGTGGTGCCTAGCAGGCACCGTCCGCCAAATCACAATGCTGTCTCCAGCCAGCTTTTCCGTAGCGGGTAAACCACTATTGAAAGGTTGGTGGAGATTGGTTTTGGGGGCCCGTTTCGGGCCCCCCTTGTGTTGGGGGAGTTGTGGGTGCACTGTGGGGGTTCCCATGCTACCCCCTCTACATTTCACTGCACCAAGTGGCAGACACTGTGTGGTGCCTACCACGTAGCGCGGTGAAATGCACAACATGATATTTTCACATTGCAGCGGGTGCTGCAATATTAAAATTCAGAATGCAACCACCATGGTGGCGGTCGCATCCTGATTTGGTGTGCAGAACCGCTGCATGTATTGTGGACAGTCCTGGTCACCACCACAATGGCAGGGGGACTCCAATCCGTTCGCCATCGTAATCGGCCCCCTAGATTGGTGCCATGACATTGCACCCTGGCATCCTTTCACCTCTTCCCCCTTGGCCCAGTCCATGATTCAGATGAAATGAATATTTTTGGCCTAACGAAAGAAAAATAATGATGTTTTGGAAATCCGACTCAAAGACTTCCTGAGATTCTGAAACCTTAGAAAACAGATGGAACTGCACTTTTGAGAGAACTTTTTTTTTTGATTACTGGGCAATACTAGCCTGTACGCCTTGCGCTGTATGAAGATGAATCATATTAACATAGTCCCGCAGACTTCTTACTGCAGATTGATCTGAAAAAATCTGACACAGGAGAACTTCTGGTGAAGAAAACTGTCTCTGCTGGATCGCCTTTGACAGAACCAGCCCTTTATTTTGATAATCCCCAAAACTGACAAGGATTGTCCGTGGAATATAGTAGATGTGGCAGAGCGTTGTACTGGAACTCAATGAGCTCTCATTAAGGTTAGATCACCAGAAAAACTTGGCAGGACATGGGATTTAATAAATGTCTCCACACATGGAAGCGTTTGTTGGCCCTCTCAGCCCTTTGAAACTCCAACAATACGAAGATTGAAGCGACATGAGTGGTTTTCTAGTTATTCGATCTTGTTTTTGAGCAGGGACTCCTGCTTGAGAAATTGACCAATTTGGTCATGGTGTGCTGGGTCATGGTGTGCTGGTTTTCTAGTTCCAAAATCCTACATTCAGCCTTCTTTACTATCTCAGGAAGCTGCGGTGTTGCTTCCTCAATTTTTTTAACCTGACATTGAGGGCAGCAGTTTCTAATGCTTGAGAGACCTTCAATTCCCCTATCTCTTCTAGAATAAGATTAAGCATACTATTGCCATCCAGATGGAGTGATGGCGCTTCAGTATGCTGGTGCGAGGCATATTGCTGCATTCTAGCTCCTTCTGTACCTGCTGTTTCCACATCCAGAACTTTTGACTGCAGAAACCTGAAAGCCACCGCCTAAGGACCTTGTGAAGATATTTGGAAGTTTCCCTGTTCAACTGGTACACCAGAAGCATGTAGCAATGGTGGATTTAGTGAACTTTCTGTCTGAGAAACGTCTAAAATATCTGCAGCAATCGTAGACGTAACCTTCTGAGCCAAAGGATATTCCTTGAGTAGGGCTGTGTGCTGTTCTAAATCTGATTCATGATTTAACAGCAATTCTGTTGTGTCTTCACCAGTCCCTTGCTTAGATGTGAAAGCCTCTGTATTTGCCAAGTTTTTGCAATCTGTCTGCACTACAGATTCTGGAGACTCAGGGTCGGAATATTAGGCAGCATCTAGTGATGTCAAATTTTCGTCATTATTTCCTATGCCTGGGCCTGTATTTGTAGTCATCATTAATTCATTGCATAGCAGGGAGGTATGTTTTGCCCAAGTTGCTTCCTGCCCTCCGCGTTTATTAGCATTTTGCACCAATGCTACAGCATCAGGTTTGGACAAGGCGCCTGATGCCTTAGATTGATTCCTCATTATTATTTCGGTGACATTGTTGACCCACCCAGCTACTCTAACTGGGCTGTGGGTTTAGTGCTTTTGCAGAAAACCACAGACTCAGATCAAAAAAGTACTCACCATCCCAGTTGGAAACCTGGTGGTCCAATGTTGCTGGTGATCCAGTGGGTTTGAAGCTAAATTAAGTTTCAGCAGCACTTTCAAGGTCATTAAATGCAGAGCTAAAAGTTCTGTAATTTCTGGAAAGGTCTCCGGTGCAATAGATTTTGAAAGCAGACTCCCTCTTTTGCAGTGCTGCCTCCAGACACACCCCAGCACACACCCAGGTGCCTGAAGGAACTGGATATAATCCCGAGCAGCCACACAAAAAACAAGCTTCAAAATCTCCCTCACTCATGATCTCCACAGCACCCGCCCCCCCCCCAAAGTCCACAAAGTCAGTGGAGTGGTCCTCAGGGCCGATGGCAGCCACAAACAGCTGCCCGCTTGAACTGCGCCTCCATCCAGTGAAGTATCTCCACTCGTACTGTTCGGCGTGCAGCTCGGCATCCCGACTGATGAGTAAGCATGGGCGAATTTTGCGAATCTCGCGTTCGTGAATTTTGCGGATTTGCGAACTCGCAATCCGCAAAATCCGCGAATTCTCGCGAATTTGCGGATTTTTTTTTTTTGTGTGTTTGCGCGGGTTTCTGCCAGTTCGCGAGGGTTTTGTACAATGTCGCAAATTGCGAACTTACCTGTCGGGTCGCAAGTTTCGCGAACTTGTTGTTTCTACGTGTCCAGCCTGTTTGGGACACTCTTCTTCATCACTGCCACTCTCTGTCACCACTGCCACTCTCTGACTACTCATGCCACCCTCTGGCCCACCCATGCCACCCTCTGTTTCATCACAGCACCCTCTGGTTGTCCAGTCAGTGTACATTATTGTGGCAACGCAAGCACACCTTCCCTGCCTCAAGTGACCTGAATTAATTTGGGGCTGATTAATGTGTCACAGAATATTTTTTTAGCTGGCACCTGCTTCCTTAGTGCTTCCTGATTAGTGAACTTTTGCACTTGCTAAGTGCTTTCATTGTTGCAAAATTAGTTACAACACCTGCCCTGCCCCAACTGACAATAATGAATTAGGGGCTGATTAATGGATTTGAACTGCCAGCCTGGCTCCTGCTTGTCTCCCTTAGCTGTAATTCAGGACCTTTGTGGCATATGTGTAACTATTCTGAGGTTCAGAGCAGGGTCACATAATAGTTGCAACTGGCAACTGAACTCTGGAGGGGCCCCTCAGCAAGCACTACAGGAAATGGCTACTAATGATGAGCCTGAACTTTTGAACCTGGTAAGTAGTTACTTTCAGTTTGCTAAAATCGTATTTCTGCAATTTTGCACTTATTCGCGGGGCGCGAACTCACGCGAACTCACGCGAACAGTGCGAGCAGTGCGAGCAAAATCCGCTGCTCGCGGATTTGCGGATTTTGCGGGAGATTCGCGAATCTCGCGGATTGCGAATTTCCCGAAAATCCGCAAAATCCGCGAGCGAAACGGATTTTCCGCCCATGCTTACTGATGAGTGAGCATCGGACACAGGAGGGGGAAGGGGCAGTGGTGTTTAGCTATGGAGCATAAGGGATCCACCCGCAACCGTCCAACAAAACAATATTCTTGACAAAGATTATCTATACCATGACATTTTTGATTCACAATACTTTTTTTATATTTTCAAACCCTTTAAACAGCACAGAATTCTTCTATGTCTATACCCTCTCTGACAGTTCTGCAGCAAGGGTTTCCCAATCAAGGTTTCAGATATTAAAACCTGTTGTTTTGCCCTGCAGGCAATGGCTGCCCCAGAGATCTGCCCTCCTTGTGGCAGTAACTTGGCATCCATAAGAGAGAGTATGATTTTTAAGAGCCACTATGCTGTACCACTTAAAGCTCTGGGTTATTTGTACAAATTCAGAATCAATCAAAACATTTAGGGGCAGATGTATCAACCAATTTTTTTGTCGCAAATGCTGCGAATCGCAAAAAAACTGCGTTGGCGACTAAAAAATAGAAAAAAGGTATGTATGAAAGAAATCTCATCGCAATATAAGGAATCGCAAAAAATGCGATTTCTTATGTTGCGAGAACATCAATTCTACTAATTAAATTACGGTTTCAAATTTGTGAAAATCACAAACCTGAATTTGCAAATTAAGAAATCGCAATGACATGTATGAAAAAAATCGCTAATTGCGAGTTCATTGAAATCGCAATTTAAGAAATCGCAATTACCACCAAGTGCATGCAGGTGGTAACCAGGTTGAAGGTATAAAAAGCAACCCACAATGCAACAGAAACTTCCAACATGGCAGGACTATACCTGATAGCCAGGAAGCTGCGTATCCGTGCCCTCGCACCGAGGAGACAGAGACAGGAGCAAATATTCACACTGCGCATCACGCTGTTCCAGCAGACTGAATAGGACATCTATGATAAGTACAGGCTACACCCACACACCATTTTGGACCTCATAGATGAGCTGAAACCCTTTTTGGAGCACCCAACAGGCAGGACACAATCAACTTCTACACATGTGCAGGTATTGTGCTCACTGCACCTTCTGACCTCAGGGTCTTTTCAAGGAGTCATAGCAGAGGTTGGTGGGGTGTCACAGAGTGCTCTTTCATGTTTTTTTCATGCCTTTTTGGATGCAATGCTGAACAAGCTACGACATCACATTTACTTTCCAAGCACCCAACAGGCATTACAAGAAAGAAAACTTGATTTTTATCAAATTGCACATTTCCCCCATGTGATTGGCTGCATTGATGGGACCCATATTGCCATCACACCACCAGCAGCTACAGAATATGTCTTCAGGAATTGGAAAAGCTACAATTCCCTGAACATCCAGATTGTGTGCAATGCCAAATACATAATCAACGACATTATGTCCAAATACCCAGGCAGCAGACATGACTCTTACATTTTCCGACATAGTGGGATACATGGACGTCTGAGTGCTGGACAGTTTGTAGGGGGATACCTGCTAGGTAAATACATTTCACACGTACATCCTTCCATCTATTACTAATTTGTCAGTGAAACATAGACTTACTCTTACTTTCCATCCATGCAGGTGACAGTGCCTACGCAGTGCGAGACTTCATCTTAACGTCATATTTAAATCCATCAAATGCAAGTGAGAGACGATTCAACAGGGCACACCGGTCAACGCGCAGCGTCATAGAACGTACATTTGGCATTTTGAAAAGCCGTTTCAGGTGCATACATAAAGGTGGAGGTGCATTGCAGTACAGGCCTGGAATGTTGTAAAATAATGACAAGCTTTGCAATGCTACACAACATGGCAATGAGGAAAGGCACTGAAATTGAAGTGATCGACTCAAACACATCGGATGATGATTGCACACCTCCCCCTGGCAGGGCAGCAGCAGGAGTAGGAGCAGCGGCTGAACGCCTCGGACGATCTGAGATCACACAAAATTACTTTTAGGTAAGAAATTAATGTAGTCTCACAAAATATCTGTGTCACAGGTGCTGTGTTTATTATCACTTTACACACCTTATTGATAATAGAACCCATAACATGTTACAACACAGTCATGGCACTGTACAGTAAAGTAAGTTCAAAATATTAGTTTTGTTGCTTCACCATTTTAAACAGTAGTGTACTGAAGTACTTCACTTCTTACGGTGGTGGCTAGGTGCAGGGCGGTGTTCAGATTGTGAGCTCTCCATTCCATGGCTAGTAGAAGAACCATGTCTGCCACTTCTGCATTGAGTGACTGGCATTGTAGGAGTGTTACTGCTCCTGCTAGAGGTCTCCTCACTTTCTCCTGAGACCATTAGGGTACTGGCACCAGAGTTGGCTGTTTGCAATAGTACCACAGCATTTGTGACTTGCTCTAGGCATCTAGCAATATCTTGGCTGCAGAGAGTCAGCTGCATCCGCATGCTGATGCTGCGCCTTGTGAAGTTTTATGTGACTGTGCAAAGGTGGTTTACAGCATTCGTGTAGCTGTGCATACGTACATGTGCATGTTGTGCAGCCCTGTTTCTTGCAGTTTTGGTGCGCTCAAGTGTTGTACATCATTTCTCAATTGTACCTGCCATCACCATCATGCCCTCTCCCATGTTACGCTGATTTCTGTTTAAATTGGACAGCTGCCTATTGATTGACCACAGTGCCTTGTGTTGGAGGCGCTGCACCTCAAGCATGTCCTGCTCCAGTCCAGCAAATACAGTGGGTGTCTTTACATTAACACTACTACTCCTGGACAAGGACCTTTGTGCTCCATATGTGCATGTTCTTTGCTGCTGTTGCTGTTGTCCTAGGCTCTCACCAGGTTCCACAGTGTCTTGACTACTGTCTCTTCCATCCCCATGAATGTCCATGTCATCCTCCAAAGGAGGCAGAGGGGGCACATGTCTACGCTTCCTGCACACTATTGGTGTGGTCACACATTCCTCACTGCTATCCCCTTCATTGCCAGAATCAACTTGAATTTGGGAGTCCTCTCCCTCAGCAATGTCCCCTGGTGCCCTTGATTGAGCTGTGGGTGTAAAGTGGGACATGATGTGAGTTTGTGTTTTGTTATGCATCTTGAAACAAATAAAGTTTTCAATTTTGAAGTTCTATCAATCCTGACACTCTCATTTTGCCTACAATCACAACCAAAATGTGAGCATGTGTATCATTGCTCTCAAACACAGAGTATCCTTCATAAGACTACAACTCCCATGATGCATTTGTATGTATATGTTAAGGAGTGGACCTGGACTCAAACTTGTTTACTTAATGTCCCTCTGTCTACAGTGTGTGCATGCAACACCTAGCTGATTTTATCTTTTTATCATGCATCTTACCTTGAGAACTGGAATCAGGGTCGGAGCTGTCAATATCAGCCACTCCACTAACAGTCTCAGGCAAGAGAGTTGTCTCCACGATTTCCTCAAGTGGTGTTGGTTGCTTAGCAGTTGAAGTACCACCACCAGTCTTCTGTGCCTCCTTCAACCTGGCTGCCACCCTCTCTTTAGATCTCTGGCACATATCGTACCATCTTTTTCTTAATTTCTCTATGGTACGTGTGGTGACTCCAACAGCATTCACCTTTTCTTGTATGTCAAGCCAGTTCTTCCTCTTCCTTGACTCTGGAACCTTCAATGCTTTCTTCTTAAACAGCAACTCATGGATGCAAACTATCTCCTCAATTAAAACCTCCTGCTGCTTTTCTGAAAACTTATGCTTCCTTTTCCTTTTTTCTGCATCCATGCCCTCCTGTGGCCTCTGGGACTCCATTGCAGAGCTAGCAGTTCAGTGCAGCCTCCAAACACTCTCCTAACTGCCACTGGGTGTGGCTCAGGCAAGCAGGTGCAAGTGATCACTCCCTCTTCCTGGTTGTGATGTCATCAACCTGCACCTGCTTTGCAGATTCCTGTTTTTGCGATGTCTTAAATTGCAAATTTCGCAATTAAGGAATCGCAAACCATTATTCTGCGTTTTTTTAGCGACTATTAAGAAATTGCAAAAATGTTGCGAATAATTACATACATCCCGTTTTGTGAATCTACAACTGCAAATTGCAAAACTTTGCAAATACAGATTAACAAAACGGAATCTTGATACATCGGCGCCTTAGTTGCTTCAGGTTTGACCATGTTTGAGCCAGGCGTAAGCACAAACTCAGAGTGTTGCTATGAGTCACGTCTCGTGAAATGGGTCATACTGTTCAAACATATATACAAACCATTGGGTTCTCTGTAATTGTTCATGTCAGCAACAAGCTCACTATGAAAATTTCACTTTGGACCCTCTTCATGGAAACCAATGAGAAAAGGTGTTTATTTCTTTAATCTTTATCTCCTCTTCTCCTCCATCTCTCCCACTAATAACCCTGTTATTCTTCTTCCACAATTCTGTCTACTTGATCAGTCTGAAAAACACAGCAACGGTGATATGTCCACATTAAGATTTTCGCTAAAATTCGTAAGAATTAAATGTAATATAGGAAACCCATTCAACAAACGTTGAACTTACTGACAACTCAAGAACACACTGCCTTTCACAGCACATGTAGCAATGGACTTTTTTCTGTGAAATAATTTGAAAACAGTGTATCGGTTAAAAGTACTTTTTACCAGCCCCTTTCAGAATGTGACAGTTTTCCAATCTTCTTGATGACACATTCTGCTGTGACAAGTCAGATCTCTGTGGATGGTCACATATTTCAACACACCTAACGGTAGTAACATAAACACATTGATTTGACCCTTTTTTTAAAGTGTTGCACTTTTGGACGTTACTGAACTCAACGTGATTTGCTGTAACTTTTCTTGTGCTTTTCCAAGCTTGATGTGAACTACAATAAAGAATCTGTAGTCAGCTATTGCAATGCATGTTTCTGAAAAATTGCATTCTCTAAACGATTGGGTGAGGAAAGGTGCTTATTGTTCTGCTTTCTGCCCAACATCCTCTTTCTATTTACTTCACACCAATTGTTGGTATAATCTTAATCCGGTTTACAGGAATTATGCAGGATGAGACGACTAAAGCCCGTTGAAGACTTGTCTCAATTGTGAAACAAAGGAAGGCAAATTATTTGGAAAGGTACGACAAAATATGTGACATATTGATCTATTCAAGGTAATAAACGCAGCAGGTTATATGGCATTATTTTTTATCTAAATCAGCGTTTTAACATACGTTAATGCAACATGGATCCAAATGTTATAAAGGTACACATGCTTCTTAAGGAACAATATGCATTTAACAGGTCCTACTCAAAATGTGACTTACCAAAAGTAGTAAGTTTACCCTGCATGAAAGTATAGGTTTGCCATTTTATGGGCATTGGAGTGGGGCCAGCCATTGGTGCCTGCCTCTCTTTTCTTTTGCCTTGAGCAGGTGTCTAGTGCTCAAATCCGCACCCAGTCTGCAGAGCTGGTGCATTCGTACAGAGGAGATTGCGGCTACTGCTACCCACCCTGAGCTGGTGAGGGGTGCGCATGTCCCCACTTAGACTGTTGCACTGATCTGCGGTGTAGTGAGTGCATGCCACTCATGCCTCATGCCCCAAACCTCTGAATATTTGGGAAAATATAACTTGCCCCCACTCCCCCTCAACTTGGCCTAAATACAAGGCGGTCTTCTGGATGTCACAAAATTGTCCCAGTCACCACCCTTTTCAAGAAATCCAATGCTGACCTTAAAAGCTACTGCTTTATTTCCAGTCTTCCTTACCTAGCTAGAGTGCTGGAAAGCTCTGTAGTGAAGCCACTAAACAAACACATAATATATGAAAGCCTCCTCGATGACCTCTAATCAGGATTTAGGGCTAGGTACAGCACAATGACAGCAGTGTTGCATGCAGTCGATGACCACTACACATCCTTAGTATAGTAACTCTATTCTGCTGATACTTCATTACATTTCTGCAGCATTTCGCACAGTCAATCTTGTTTCCCTTCCAAAAACTCTTGATGAATGGATGGGCATCAATGAAACAATGCTGGGTTGGTCTTAGTCTTATTTATTTAATTTACTCATTAAATCTATCCATCTCTCTTTCCATCCATCCCCTTTCAACTTCATTGAAGAGTATGCAAAGGCTCCATCTTGTCTCCACTCTCTTAAATCTGTGCATGGATGACTGTGACCCCTGATGAGAAGCTCACACATCTTCTACTGGTATGCAGATGGCACGCAGATCCACCTCAAGATCCCCTTGTCATAAGCTATAATCTCCGCTTGCCAAGACCCTCAAAGGCCGACAACCATGGTTGTAGTGTCACAGTCTCAAACTCACCTCCCAGAAAACTGAGTCTCTTATGCTTTCCTCTCCACACCCCTGCAAGAAGAACAGATTTGGTTCGATAACACCAACCTGAATTTGAAATTGAAAATTTTTATTGTGTAGCTAATTAAAACCATTACAATATTCCACCGCATAAAATATATTACCTTCACATGCTATTATAAAAATCAGATATAAACAATTAATACAGCATTTAAAATTTGATTTCATTTTACAGGATAGGCTTTTTTTATGAAGCAAAAAACGCAAACATTGCTACATTATTCTTTCGTTAAATTCTCAAAATAGGTAAAAAATGTAATTATTTGACAAATTAATTGTGAGTCCTTTGTGTCCAGAATTTTTAATATTGCTGATATGCAGGTACAAATACCTTCTTCATTAAACTTCCTCCAAAGCAAATCCCGGCGGCAGCATCCTAACATCGGGCAGATACATATCAAATCTAGAAAAACTGTACTGATGCTCCGCATCGATTGCAATCTTTTAGGCCTGGGGTCCCCCAAGTCGGTTGATCAGCATTGGACGGCAATTTCCCCATACGCTACTCCATATACTTAGTTTTCAGATGAGGTGGGAAAGTGAGGCACAGATATGCTGCTGGCACAGACCTTGTGTATGCTTGTGAGACTAGCCATGCGTGCAATTGCTTTGTCCTCGATTAATGAATGCGCTTTTGCCGCTTTTTTCATGATCAACTGGAATAATGTCCAAGGTAGTTTCCGTTGCCAGAGATCAACCATCTTGGTTATTTTCAATGAAGTATTAAGATACTTTGCGTAATGTGAATCATTATGCAGAGCTTCCCAGAGTGCCGAGTTGATTTCTAGGTCCCGATTCAGCCATATTTTGTACCAAAATGTAATTGTCTCATACCTTTTGTGGAGTAGTTGTTGTTGTAATCCAAACTCGAGGCGTACCTGAGCTGGTGAAGCATCACATGGCAAATGAAATACTCTTTTGTACACTCCTATTTGTACTTTATCAAGTATTGTTGCACTATTTCCGTGATGGACCACATTTCCATATGCAATAGTCGTAAGTAGTTTTGCTTTGATAACTGCCAAAAGTGGAGTGAACAATGGACCTTTTAACTGTTTTAGTATCCTGCAGAATGCAACCAGTAAAGTGGTTTCCTTCTTTTCGATTGTTTCATAATGCAAGACGAATTAAAACCTTTGGTCCAAATATATCCCCAGGTATTTGTAGCTATCAACTACTTCCAACTTGGTATTGTCAATTGTGAATTTTGGCTGTTTAGGCCGACAGTGTGTTATAATCATGACCTTCTAATACTTATTTCCATCATATTTGTTTTGGCGAAATCAGCTAACTCATGGATTGATCGCTGCAGTCTGAATCTCGTCTGGCTTAGAAGTACAACATCATCTGAGTAGGACAGATGTGCTAAAGGCAATGTACCCAACTGTGGCAGATGTGAATTGACCCCATCTAGCCTCGGTGTTAAATCGGCCATGAATAGATTGAACAAGTGCGGGGCCAATACACAGCCTTGTTTTAACCCTTCATTAGTATAGATCCTCCTAGAGAGCCTCTGGCCATCGGTGAACTTAACCTGCATCCAAGTGTTGTATAAAGATCCATGATTTGATATAAAATTGTATCTGGTAGACCCTGGTGCTTAAGTTTGGCCCATATTGTGTGTCGACTAACTCGGTCAAAGGCCGCTTTAAAGTTCACGATGCATAGTTGGATGCCTGTCGCAGACTTTTATCAGCAATAAGCCGTATCGCTAGTATATTTGCAATTGTGCCTGTGCCACCAGTTTATCAAATCGGTTAAGATCAGAGATGCATATTATTTGGCCTCTGCATCTATCAACACGTTCAGCCGATAATTTGCAGGATCTGTGTGCTCCCCGGCTTTATATATTGGGTTAATAATCACAACTCTCCAGCTTTCTGGAATACGACTGGTGGTGCCGAACATCTGGAACAGACTACAGATCTTGCATGCCCAGAACTTGGGATCTTGTTTATAAATTGCCTGTGGTAACCATTCAGTCTAGGTGCACTATCAAGCCAACTTTTTCTTATGATATGTAGGATTTCTATTTCAGAATAGGCGACAGTAGATTGATGTATATCTTCTTTTTGGTTTTCATGTGTCGTAGTGACAACAGAGGGCAACTGATCTGAATAATTTATTGAGAATGTCGAGATTAAATGCTGTACCCAACACCAACCTGCTCAACTGTAAGGCTTCCGTCATAGCAAGGGACACATCTCTGGGATTTGTGCTAGACTAAAACCTAAACCTTCACTCCCACTTTAATGCTGTAGTGTAAGGATCACAATACTATATCAGATTACTCTGACAAATCAAACCCCTCATCACTTCATATGATTTCAAAACAGTGGTTCGGTCGTTAGTGCTCTCAAAACTGACCGGCATTCCCATGGTCCACCTGGCATCACTGAAGGCAGCTTCAACTCTGAAACCTGGCAAGTCACCAGCTTCAGAAGACCAGAGAACAACACCCACTTCGTATTACATGAAAGTGGCCCCTCATTGAGGCCAGGGGTATCTTTAAAATAGCACATATAGGCCACAAGGCAATACACAAGGAGGCTGTATTCCACCAAGCACAGAAAACTAGACATATCAAGAGTCTGCAACACCCTTCAAAATGCAGATGCTACGAGACTAGAAACTACTGCATTAAAACAGCCAATACCCTGAAATAAGTCTTCTGGGAAATGCTCTGAGAATCTGGAACAGCATCCCCTCTGCTATTAGGATGAATCTCTCTCATTAAATATTCAAAAGGTAGCTCAAACTTCTTCCACTGTCACAATAAGAAATCCTTTACTTACAGAGGCCTTTGATCCAGATTAGATGGATACATTCTCTCCTAATCCAAGAGATAATCTGGGATATCTCCTCCTTAACTTCGGCCCTTGTCCTAGGTTTGTCAAAACAATCCTTCTAATTAAAGTCCAAAAATTATTAATCCTAGTCTCCATACCACAGATGAACCTATACTATTCTACCTAATTGATATATTGCCATATATATATATATATCATATGCTTTGTCATTTGTCATACTGTAGCTAAATGTTACCTCTTATTTCTTCTGTAAAACACTCTGCTGCCCAGGTAGGTCTAGTTTTCACATATAAAATAGTAAATAAACAAAATGGATTCATCTACAGCAGTTTCATATTAAACAGATTTAGTAAAATAAGTAAAATGCTTCTTTTAGCAGAAAAAGAATCAACATGTATGTGTTAGATCTGGGGGTCTCTAGTTGGCAGAGTCCACTGTCCAAATAGGGACCCTTGCTTCTAGTCAGGGCAAGGAGGAAACCCTCTGAGATAACCCCTGCTCACCCTCTAGGTAGCTTGGCACGAGCAGTCATGGCTAATCAGTAGGCAATGTGTAAAGTATTTGTACCAACACTCACAGTAACACAGTGAAAACACCACAAACTGACTCCACAGCAGTTTAGAAAAATAAAGGTATTTAATCTAAACTACACAAGACCAAAACAACAAAAATCCAACATACACAGTTCAAGAATATGGATTCAAAAGAGTTCTTAAAGTTGCAATAAAATAATCCACAGTTGCGTGAAAAGTTCACAGTTGCTTCACGTTTCAGACACCGTACCTTTAGTTGAGACAAAGTTCCAAAAGCAGAAGCTGGTGCAGTGGAAAACAAGCGATGCATTGCTCCTGAGACCCTGGGGAGGCGATGCGACAGCCACGCTGCAGCAGCGGGCGTGTTGCAACAAATCTGGTCTGTATGGGGAGGAAGGCTACTTGTATGGATTCCAGTGCGTAGGTTCCGTAGGAAGTTTGTTCTCGCAAAGGCACGATGCGACATTCTCGTAGGGGCTGCGGCGATCTCAGGGGCGACGATGTGCGATCCAGCGGTGATCTCTCTCTCGCAGCTCCTCGATGCGATGGCTCTGCGACGATGTTCGCAGCGACGTTATGCAGTCCGCAAGCAAGCGGTGCGGCGATCTTCACCCAGCGACGACAGGCTCTGCGACAACACTCGCAGCAATGTTAGACTTCCCGCACCGATCGGGTGCATCCCACAAACGAAGGATGCGATGGCTCTGACAGCGGCAACAGGCGCTGCAACAATCTGGACCTTCGTAGTGGCAGGAATTTCCTCGCACTGTCGGGGATGCGCTCCACAGCGAGTGATGCGATAACTTTTCTGAAGCGAAGTCTTTAAATCTTGGTTTCCAGCTTCCCAGCACAGGTACAACTTCCAGAGGTATCACACATGGGCCACCACTCCAGGAAGGACAGAACACTCTCACTAGAGCTCATGAGAAGCTGGGGGTGAAGTCCTTTTATTCCTTGGACTTCAAAACAGGGAGCCAGCTCCTTTCAGGCCCTTGGAGATTCCTTCAAGCAAGGGGACACAGCACAAAGCAAAGTCCTTCCCCTCTCCTTGGCAGCAAAGCAACAGCAGGGCAATCCAGCAGAGCAACAGCTGGACAATCTTCCTTCTTCAGTTTCAGCTTTCTCCTTGGCAGAGGTTCCTTCTTCATTCAGAATGATCTAATTTTCTGTTGTCAGAGAACCTGTACTTATACCCCTCAAAGTCTTTGTTCTCTTTGTGCAAGTGGGGCCTGAGCCCGGTCTGAACCAATTCTGGGGGTTTCTTGAGCACTCTGTTTTCCTGGCTTCTCCTTTCCTTTCAGAGTGAGGGGCAGGGTCATCAGCCGCCCAGCATGAGGTGGAGCCAGCATTGTGGAAGGCAGGCACAGCCCTATTCAGGCCCAGGTGCTATCTCCTCCCACCACTCAAGTTGCAAATGCAGTTATTCAGCCTAGGGCTGACTCAGCCAGCCTCCTGGGGAATCCCCAGCCCCTGTCACTCTCAAACCAGACAGTCAATAGACAAACAGGCCAAGGCACATAGAAGGGTCAGACAAGAGAACAGCAACTTTCTAAAAGGGCTGTTCTCAAACACAGGATTTAAAAACAACCTTTCCTAAAAGATTTGTTATTAAATTCTGAGTTCAGGGATACTAGAGTCTTATGTCCTGTCTTGTTCCTATGGGAAGATATGCTGGTAGCCACTGTAGCCAGCATCCCCCATGTTAACCTATGGAGCAAGATAGCCATACAATAGTGAAAAACGAAAATGGCTGTAATTCACTACCAGAGCATGTCACCTGCCCCAGTACATGCTCTACCTTTCACATACACTGCACCCTGCCCAGGGGGGTACCTTGGGCCTTCCATAGGGGTGACCAATGTGTACAAAAAGGGAAGAGTTAGGCCTGGTCAGTGGGGACACTGACCAGGGGGAAATGGCAGTTCACAGACTGCACACAGGCACTACGGTGGAATGCCTGAAATACCATTTTAGGGCTACTCATGTGGGTGGCACAATCAGTGCTGCAGGCCCACTAGTAGCATTTGTCATCACCAGCCCTGGCACACCCAGTGCACTTTACTAGGGACTTCATGGTGATACAAATATGCCAATTATGTACATCCAATCATAATACCAATTTACACAGGGAGCACTTACATTCTAGCACTGATCAGCAGTGGCAGAGTGTCCAAAGCATCTAAACCATCAAAAACGAAATCCAGTACAGCATCAAAAATACAAGAAGTAGAGGCCAAAAAGACAGGGGAAACCACGCCAAAGATGCCAGTATGCATGTCTAATAAAAGATACGCCTAATTAATTTTGCACATACCACTTCTGTCCTAAAACATTTTTTTACACTACAGGACCTCTGAGAGCACTTTTTTTTGTCTCCCCTACTTTCAGCTTTACTTTTCTGTTGTTGAAAATCTATTGTCTTCGGTACAATATACAGAGTAGGTTTTGCGTCAGCTCCATGTTCATGATTGGATGGGGTTCTTTTTTGTCTCAATTCCCTGGTATTTATTTATTGGCTTTGTTTTCGGTTTGTGTCTCAGCCTCAATGTGTTATTATTTAATGAATTGTATGCTTCCACTTCTGACTTCGGGACATTGCAATACATGGCAGACTGTTTTCTCTCCCTCTCTGTGTCTGATCTTGTAGTCCATGCTACGTCCTTCTTTCCACCTCTCTTCATTTAAATATTAACTCCCCGGTGCTTGCTTGCACCTACGCCGTCTCACGCTTTTCTTTACTCATAGCTGTATTGGTTGGTGACCATCTTTGAATGGTATGCACATGATTTTAAGATGGCTGACTTTACCTGTGCATGAATGAATATACTACAGCCATAATGTAAATATTTTTATTTTGATCTTAAGAAAGAACATTTGAAGAATGTTGCCATGTGTATCCAATCACAGAAGCCGTCTTGGAATATTTTTTCTAAAAGTAAAAGAAAAAGCATGTCAAATTGGCCACCATTTGTGGGCATGCATGCCCCCCTCGGGGAATGCTTTTTAAAAGTAAAAAACAATCCATGATGTATACACAGACAAATATAACGGTATATTTCAGTCTACCTGTGGCCACCGAGCATGCCCTAGCTTTGGCGTGCACACACAGCGATCATGTTGGAATGCTTTTCATTAAGTGCTGAGAAAAATGATTCCATGATGGCTGCCATGTGTGTAATGGATCTTGTAAAGAAACAAAGCTTTAGCACAGAGCACCCATAGGTCTATGTGCTTTGCTATAGGCGTGACATTTTTGCTGTTGTCAGTGCATACTTTGGAAAGAATGGTGAAAGCAGAACAAAATTGTACAATAATAGCACATTCATGTAGTTCTCTCATTTCATCTTATTGAGTAGATTCTTTCAGATTAGATTGAGGGACCATGCATTGGTATGTGTGGCCTCTTTCATCAACACCTGTGCACAGGCTGTAATGCTCAATCGATACCCTCTGACTTAGAAACCATCACATGTGGAGTTCCCCAAAGTTTGGGACTGGGTTTTGCACTCTTTACCTTCTATGTACTGCACTGGTCTGTTCCTGTGGATTCAACTTAATTGCTTACCCCAACAACTCTCAGCTCCTTCTCAGACAGACTCTACAGAGATCAAAACACCCTCCTGCACTACTTTGTGTTGTACGGGTGCCATCACCGCTTGGATGGGTGGAGATTCGCTGTGCTTATAAACCTCTAAAACCGAAAGTCTTACTTTTTGTAAATCTACCAAATGGGGTCCAAAATGATGGCTGAATTATGTTGGCACCCCACTGCCTCATTCCGTTGCAGGTCCTGGTAGGAATGTTAATAGTGATCGTGCTCCCGCCTTCAACACCAGTATCTCCAAACGAATATTGCAAAGAATTATAGGTACTCCCCGCTTGCATTATCAAAAGGCAGTAGTCTAGTCTCTCATCCTTGTTAGACCGAACCACTGTGTCCAACTCACACTTCCTGGGCAGCCCTCAATAACTTACAAGTGGTTCAAAGGGTAGTTGCGTACCAGATCCTAGGGTTGCGGAAGCACTTCAGAATATCAGCCCATTTGTGTACCTTTTACCAGCTTTCCATCAGGAAGAATGCATCATCAAATCCCTATATCTGGCAACAAAGAACTGTCTCAGCTACCCCCCTTTTTATATTCAGAACTTGTTTTGCGGATACTGTTGCACCAGCATGATTTGCTCTAGCTTCACTCTTCTTCCCATTGCCTCTAACATGAAATACACCGCAAGGTCAGGCCTTTTCCTCCACTACAAAAAGAGCATGGACCAGCCTGCCTTTTGCTCTGAGATCTGCGTGTTCACATATGAGCTTCCATAACCTTAATAACTCATCTAATTGTACACTATAGCGAGAACTCTCTGAGATCAGCTCTTAGTTGTCTCTTATTCACATATTACCCTAGGGTAGTTTCCTTTCTGTAAAAATAACTCTCACCCACTGGAAAGTTCAGTGGCATGCTTCATCACGGAGTCCTCACCCAGATACTGACTGTCTCTGGGTGGCCTCGACCTTGAAACACAAGGGAGCTCATTGTTGAACTGCAAGGTGAGAAAGATCATGGAATACAATTACCTGCAAGAATACCCTGAAGAAGTATTTATTAAGGATTCTTGTGGAAAAATGTAAAACAAACAAATGATGCCTTCGGAGTGATTAATAGGACCCCTCTGCTTGTTTTAGCTATACTTCAGTGCCAAAGAAAGTCAAATGGATTTTATCATGACAATGACCCTAAACCCAATAATAGCATGCAGAAATCGTGTATGAATGATATTGCTGCACACTGTATGCTAAACAAGTGTCATGCATGCATGCATCAATCTCTTAAAAGGCATGCAATTCTTACAAACCTATATGAGGAACTTTATTATATAAAGGGATCTGTGGGTTGAAGTAATTAAATCATCTTATTATGTGTCAAGGACACTGGCAACAACATAGCTGAAATGATATGCTATGTATCACATTGTGAGAACTACACACGAGTGTTATTAAAAACAGTAAACAGACACATGCACTTCAAAGTGAGAATCCAAACGTGTCCAGGCAGAGAAACTGCCCTCGTGGATCAGTTACAAGTTATCCGTAGTATTTTGAGGACATGCTGGCACAGAAGAGAAACAATCATGCATTCCAACCATCTTGTGTGGTTTCTCATCAAAGCCAAATGGAGTCTTGGAGCAGGGTAGAACCTGTAGTCACACCTGCCAAGAGAAATCATATGTTGCTTTCTGCCGAGTTACTCGCTACAACGGAATGCCCCCTTTGTCCCCTCAAACTTACTCCGACAAGGAATTCCACCCACAATGTACTGACATTAGTGTCTCCAAGCTCCAGATGTTGTGCTAGCCTACCGTCTTTCCCTGGTACAGCCTCCTCTTCCAGATAACATTCCTTGACAGTTCTTGTTCGAGAGGCAATATTTTGCTGCGATCATGATGTGGAAATTACGAAAATCTCTGTGGCATAGTCATTTGATTTTGCATCATAGTTACTGTTGGGGACATACCATGTGTTCTACAATGTCGGGCATTTGCAATCTACTTCACTGACACCACCAGCAGGTGACGTTTTAAGCTGGGATAAGAGCTACAGAAGCCACTCATTGGTCGAGGCACGTGAATGCTCGTGTGAAGTAGGCGCACACTGACTCAGCAGTTTGCAACATCGGCCCACAGCCAGAAGCATAGTCACTCTGTCAACTCCTACCATCTCCTGCGTCACGGATCCAGTTGCCATTGTGGGAGGCGCTGGTGCTATGGCGAGAAGTCAACACGGCTGACGCTGGCACAGAACAGACACTGATCCTGGATGTGGCTGCAGCATAAACCTGGAAGAGCCTGAGCTCTTAGGTGACAGAATGGAAAAGGACCAAACCCACGGATTCACGGCTGCCCAGTACATTTAACGCGCCCATTTTAGACCAGGAGCTTCGGGAATGATGTGTTATATTGATGTTGTTTAGCTTTAGGAGACAGGCATCTTTGCTTGCACCTAAACAAAATACCTTTGCTACGTGAATCCTTGGAGTCAGCAGATGTATTGGATTCACTGTCTTGACGCTCCTGTAGTTCAGCATTATGCGCAGCACCGCCTGGAGACAAGCACATATCTCTGGAGGCTTGCCCTTTGCTACACAACTGGTTTGCAAAAACGTGGATGCACGCACAGCATATTTTGGTTGCTGAAGCTGCATGATTGACTTGGCCACTATGGCAATTCAGGTCTGAGATGCAAAAAAGTTGATTTACAATAAACTTCAGACATCGCTGCACAAGGTAGCTAGTTATCTATTCTGTGAAACACCTTTCCTGTTGTGGGGCATAAGATTAATACATAATACATAAAACCGTTAAAAAAAGGCAAAATGTGCACAGCATATTGATAAACATGAATAATCCCTCTAGGAAATTTCCCTCCCGCTACAAACCCTGGAAATGGTGTTAGACTCATCGATGACAGAATTAAAAAGGATCAAGACTTCAACTCACACTGTCAAAGCTGCCACTGCAGACATCAACAAAGAGTTAAAAGACATGCATAATGAGTTGACCATATTCTAAATATAGATAATAAGAAAGCCAGCTTGATGTTCTCAAGGCCAAATTAATGAATGCTTCTGATTGGGGTGACGAATTTTGGAATCTCCAAAAGGAGAATGTGGACCTCGAGTATAGAAGAAGGAGAGATGATATTACAATATTCAGAATATCGTAAACAGAGCAATAGGCACATTTGCTCAGTTTCGTATCTGCTGTCCTGCATAAGCTCATGGGAGATTGATTTAGGCTCCCCTCTCTGGAGTTGGAAGATGAAGCAAATATGGAAGAATACCAAGATGATAATGGAGAGATTTCTCTTTAGTAGATTTAGTAACCCTTATGCATCGAGAGTGCTGAGATAGCTATGGAGAACAATTCAGCTGTGTGCCCTGCCACTCAGTGATGCCTTGTCCTCTAACAGGAAGATACGTTCAGGGCCGGACTGGCTGCAGCAAGCACCAGGCATTTCCCTGGGGGGCCGTTAGGGTGGGGGCTTGTTTTGGGCCCCTATGGACCGTTTTTTGTGACCAGAGACCGGCAATCTTGCCCCCTTGTAACAAAACAGACCATACCCCAGCCCTAGCAAACAGCTCAATGGCACCCCCAAAACCATCCCCCGCTCGGGCCAGCAGAACAGTTTGAGAGGGCCGGTTTCAGTTCCCAGTCCTGGACACGTTTAATGGTCTTGTTTACCAGCCGTTTGAAGCTATCATGAGTTTCGGATGCCTCCCTTGGCCCTGTAGGCCCAATTGCTTAATAATTCATAAAGATGGACCTTTTTTGGGTACTTTTCCCTGCTTGTCAGTTCAGCCCACAGATGAGAGTTCAGGGTCCCTGGCTATGCGCCCTTGATCTTGTGCCTACAATTATGGTATGCACCTCTTCTAGCCATCCCCTGTTTCTGCAGGCCAAACTCAAGTCTTATATAACAGACCCCTCAGGATATTTCATGATTAATTAGTAAATTTAGTGGCACAAAAAATGGCAATTTAGAGGCTCAAAAATTGAAATTTTGCAGCATTTTAGGTGCAAATTTCTTTAGTTCTGTTTAAAAAAATAAAAAAAATGCTCTCAACTAATGCCCACGTGTGGCAGGCCTAAATCATTTCTTTTTTAAAAAAAAATAATACCCCAAGCAGGTCCCGCTGCATGCCTATGAGCAGCAGGGCCTAAATCCTTTCTTTAAAAAGACATAGAGCTCCAGTGGTTCCGGCCCAATCAGCAGTGGCGGACCCAAATTCTTTCCCCCAGTGTGTCCCACTGCATGCCTAGGGGCGGCAGCCCCAAATTCTCTTTCTTTTTTTTAAATTAGTGTTCCAGCGTTTCCTGCACTCTGACCTACGCGATCGATATCCACACGAAGGAACCGCTTTGAATTAACCGCCAGGAAGCTAAAAGCCATTGAAGCGAATCCGTCATCTTTATGTCGATTTGATTTCAAGAGGTAAACAACCTTTAAGGAATGCGGACATGACTACGAAACAAATCGAAATAACTTCTAAACCCCTTGTTACTTCTAACCTTTTTTGAGGGTAAAATACTGAGTGTCTGTTTTCCTTTTTACTTTCAGGTTGGTTTTATGTTTTTATTTTTTCATCACGCATTTTAACCACCGACAATCGTTAAAACGTAGGGAGCGGTGAGACCTGAAAGACACACCTTAAAGACCACAGCTCCTCCCAGTTCCCGGCTTTTTTCATCGTGTATTATTCAATCTGGAGCAACTATGCTCACTAGATAAGGTAATTTATGAAATAATAAGAATCAACAATTGACAATACTACCTGAAGTTGTTCTGAAAACATTAGTCCAAATACAAATGGATTTGAATCTCTTTCTTATATATACAGGAGCGTACCACTTGTAAACAATTAAGTGGGTCGACTAAATGAAACCGACCCTTGGTCATTTTTCCTGATTGAAGAGTGCTAAGAAGGAAACGGAGGTAGAAGTGAAAAGTACGCAGTGAATACTGCTTTTTTCAGGTAATACCAACGATGAGGAAATAATAGAGGTTAGAGTAAATAACCCGTCTTGCTTTCAAGACTAAAGAATAGAGTAAAAAATCTGAAATACCGATATGTTCTGTCTTTTTAATTCAACAGATATCACATACCGCACGTCTAGTAAAGGTGCCTCACTCCCTATATCATTCTTGTACAGTCTTCTAAAAAAGAGTACAGTGGAAGGTTACTACAAAATTCTTTCTCTTTAGAGGTAAGATATTATTTGAAGGATTTGTGAAACCAATAAAGAACATAGATATACAATTAGCTAGCAGTTACTAAAATAGCCTACTAATTAACGACAGTTTGAACCAGTAGTTTTTATACACCAACAAATAGACAAAGATTTAGTGGGAGAAACTCCCTTAAGACATCTAAAATTGTCCAATAAAAATAAGCTTTTATTTTGCTTTGTCAATAAGAATTCACCTTCTTCTCTGACTATTACCGAGAGAATACTTACCCTTGCCAACCTTTAAATAGTTAGTATAAATGTGCTCTGTACTCTGTAGTCTCTACGATTCTGTATTATCACCCATATGCATCATACAAGCCTGGCTAAGAAATTCTTATTCTATCGGTCCAATTTGAACTAATGCCTGACATGTGTTTATTAGGAATATAATTTTTTTTAAAATTGTCAACAGACTGTTATAAATTGTGGTGAATTGTTGGTCTGCTTCGGTCAGTCAAAAACAAAAGTTGCTGATTGTAACTTAGAAAGTGTTGACCTTACAATTATCTAAAATCTGTTCTATTTTATTTAGAAAAAAGTGGCTGCATATTTTAAAGTCCTGATGAAGACAAAAGAATTGTCGAAACGCGTTGACACAGCCCAAGTCTATCAAAATCTGAAGGAATAATCTTAAAATTAATTTTTATTGTATTTTCTTATGTTTTAGTTTTAACAATGTATCAGAATTGTCATTCATAATCAATGTACTAAATTACTGATTATATTCATCATGTATACACAGTAACTTTTTCTAAACCATTTATTATGCTATTTTTTTAAACAAGATATTGAGATTAAAAATATATTTTTGATATCATAATAGTCTGTTGTACTAATTGTTTTGTATCATTTGTGTTTTTATCATATGTTTTCCTTAGAATGTGTTACGAATTAGCCAGTTTCTTGTAGCCTAAGTCTGCCTGGGTATATACCGTTTCAAAAACCAGCGTTTCCTGCCACATTTCCAAGGGCGTCCGGCCTGATATATATATATTTTTAAAGATATTGCCATCAGCTGGCCCTGCTCATGCCCATGGGAGGCGGGCCTGAATTCTCCCTTGTTTAAAAAAATCGTGCCCTAGCGGGATCCGCTGCGTTTTCTCAGCTGGGGGGGTTCGAATTCTCCTCTTTTTTTAAAAAAAAAGGATATATTTCCAGCAGCTGGATCTGCCACATGCTTACGGGCAGCGGGCCCACATTTTTTTTATCTTGGAGAAAAAAATTCATTTGTTGCCCCCAGGGCCAGCGGCATTGTGCTCCCCAGTTTTTCCACAAACCCATAGCAATCACACATCCACTTTCAGCCTGTGTACATTGTGAGTGCTGAGGGCGGGGGCAGAGAAGCAGAGTAAGTGCCGATCTTGCCAGGCCGGGTCAAAACTCAAATGCTATTTGGTGACCCGGTCCGAGCAACAGCAGTGTTCTCCAGGCACCTTAGGCAGGGGGATGCGAAGCAGCAGGTGAGAGGTGAGTAAACAAACATCTGGCCTGCTCGCTGACCTTTCCTTTTATTTGGCTCAGTGGTCAACACTGGGCCAATGAAAGGAATTTCACGGGCATTTTTGAAGAAAGTGCAGGCTTTTTACAAACCTGCCAATTTTGTGATTTTTTTTTTGCAATTCGCAAGATCCCGAAGAGTCTGCTTTGAGCTGGCGATGTATACTTAGGGAGACGGAAGATCATTGTGAATGCCCCAACTAATATCCCGTCTAAGGCAGCTGCATCTCTGCCCCACATTGACTCGCTCCTATAGGTTACTGTAGGTGTGAGCTTTGCCTGGATCAGTTGAAGTAATGGAGCAAAACTTAAATTGACTTCTTCGCTGTTCAGATTTTTTAGCGCAAAAGCCAGTGCAATGCCTCTCCGCGCTGGACTTCTCTCTGAGGCTGTGCAGTCTATTGTCACACCTAAGTACTTATACGCTTTTACTGTCTCCAACAGTTATTTTGCCAGATACCAAGGGGGTGAACCTTTTGCAATTTTTTGGTTCAGGGCCATGGACTGAGTCTTGTCTACATTAATGCTCAGGCTGTTTTCATCCGGGTTAGGATTGAGTGGCATATAGTAGGTGCTTATGGTCAATAGGAGGGCTACTTATGACTACCAGACCATCGGCGTATAGTAAGTTTGAAATAATAAGTCCCCTCAACTTTGGGGTGTGAGAATTACACTTGTTTAATCTCGGTGATAAGTCCACCATGAGGAGGTTAAACAAGGTGGAAGCTAAGACACAACTCTGCTTCAGCCCTTTAATGGTTGGAATGCATCAGGAAGGTTGGGTGCCTGACCCCAGCTTGACTTGTAACCAGGTGTCTGTGTGTAACAAAATCAGCCATTTCAAGATGGCAGGTGGAATCTTCCAGTTGTTAAATTTGAGCCACAATTTTCCCATGTCTATATGATTAAAAGCAGACCTATAATCAATAAAACAGGGGTAACGTATGCCCTTTGTCAATTAGTAGGGAGAGGGTTACAACATTGGTAGTAGTGCTGGTATGCTGAAAACATCCAGTATGGTTGGGAGGGATAACAGCATTTTCACTTGTCCAAGATGTTAACTCCTCTAAGATGACCTTCGCAAAATATTTGACATCATTGCCAATAAGAGCTACCAATCATAAATGTTTTGCGTATCTGTAAGGGGTGAGTTGATCGAGCCCCCCCCCCATTAGGCCAGGATTGCCTCCTCCCTTATGATTTGTGGAAAACCAGCACCAAGCCTTTAGCACAATAAGTCAGGTCTAGTTTTTTGCTAGAAATATTTTTATTAAAAGTTTTCACAAATCAAAACCATCAATAACATAGGACACTGTTGGTATAGGAGTGCATCATCTGCAGCGCCATGAATGCAATCATACAACAGTAGAAGGTAATATATTGCCAACCGCATAGAGCTGTCAGAATCACCCAAGGCCCAATCATTGGTCAAGAGGGAGCATCGGGCACAACTTTAATATGTGTGTCCTCTGGAAAAAAAACAGTAGTTACAGAAAAACAATATAGTAACTGTAAGGGTTGGGGGATGCACCTTACGAGGCCATCTGAAAACAGGAATGACCTCAAGATATGTAAAGGGGGAAGTCCAGGACGAACAGGGAAAGAAAGAGGGGAAGGAGGGGGGCCTGCAGGGCATATGGAGGGGTAGGAGGGCAGCCTGCTTGGCATGTTGGGTCAGGGGTTAGCAACTCTAGGGCCCAGGTCACTGTGCAGGTGAGCATCTATGTGAAGAGTTGGAGTGCCCTGAACCTTGGAAGTGTAAAACAGGAGTGCTCCAGGTGGGTAAAGTAGTCGAGCAGTGGTTGCCATATGTGGGTAAATTTAGCATCATTGTTGGCTATCTTGTGGGATAGGAGCGCCATGGCTATCACATGCCACAACCGTGTGAACTACTTGGCTGTGGGAGGGGTGGAGTTTTTTTTTCCAGTGAAGTGCTATCAGCTGTTTCGCAGTACCTAACATATGGCTTACAAGGCACCAGTCAGCATGAATCATTGCCTCCAGCACTTGACAGTTGTGTTGTAGGAAGCCTGGAGCGGAAAGCCTATCGTGCCTTTGATATTTCTAGCATGTTGCTATAAGGGAGCATGACCACTTGATGTGGAAGTTGTCCCCTGGAGCCGTGACGCACTGCCATCAAAGGTCAGATGTGGCAGGATAGACTGCACATAAGCAGGCCAGTTGGTGATACCACCTGGTCATCAGTTTTTATGCTTTTTCGCTTTGTGGGATGCTTTTGTAGGTTTTAGGGATGCCCTTCCAAAGTGTTTTCCATTGCTTCTGGGATATACCATCAGTAGTGTCATTGTGGATTTACAATTGGTATGGGTGAGTCTTGGCCTATGCTGAGTATTAAAGTACCCAGTAGGTACGCAATATCAATACCCTAGTGCTGTTGTACACTCTGACCTGTGCCTCAAAGGGGGTGTAGTGTCTTGTTGGTCTCTGAATGTTAGAGGGGTGGAATACCCACTGAGATAGTTTACAACATTGTAACTGAACCACTTTAGGGATCTGGAATTCTGTTTTGAATTTATTGACTCACCCTCGAACAGATTGCACAAGGTGTGGCATTTACCCCCACATCAGATGGGGAATAAATGTGGCTCAAGAGCAGGCATGAAGTCCGAATTGCAGGCAATGGGGGAGTGTGGAGATGGGAAAGCGCTGAGTCCGTCTGTTTGCTATCTTATCCCATATCTCCAAGACAGTCCTGGTCTTGATGGCTATGTAGGTACTTCACAGTCTAGTGTGCTTAAGGAGCTAAGCTAGTTTCCAAGGTAGGTGGCAAGGCACAGCCCGGTCCATGTGGAACCAGTGCTTCTCACTTTCACGGGCTACCCATTCAGAGATGTAATGAAGGTGTGTCACCCAATAATACTCAAGAAGGTTAGGGCAAGCCAGCCCCCCAATTCTGATGAAGCATCATTACAGTGGGGGTGAACCAAGGCCGTTTGCCCCCCCCAAGCAAAAGTATGACTGATCCGCTGGAAACACAGAATGTCATCCTGTGGTACAGGGGTTGGCAAAGACTAAAAAAGGTAGACAATCTTTGGAAAAATAGTCATCTTAGCTGCATTGAGTCAGCCCAGCATTGATATATGCAATGGACTCCATCAGTAGAAATTCTCAAGGATGGATGGGCAGAGCCCCAGCCAGTTTACCTGTGTCCAGGAGGCCAAGTTGGGAGTAAGATTAAGACCTGGATAGTGAATGGTTCGCTGAGCCCACTGGAATGGTGCAAGGGACTGTAAGGTTGGTAGATCTGACTTACGAATCAAGATATGGAGGGCATAGGATTTGGACATGTTGATCTTAAACCCAGATACACGCTAAAAAGTTGGAAGGGCACATACCACTGTGGGGAGGGTAGTCGTAGTCTGGGTTAGGGTAAGCAAGTGGTTGTCCACAAAGAGCCTGAGTTTGTGAGAGTGGCCTCCAAATTGAATGCCCACAATGTCCTCAGTCTGCCGTATGGAGATGTCCAAAGATTCCACCGCCAGGGCAAACAATGGGGGCAGGCACCCCTGTCGAGTGCATCTCACTAGGTATATTAGCTCTGTCTGCTACCGTTTACCTGGATTGTAGCTATAGGTGAGATGCATGAGTCGATAATATGGCTGATCATGCCTGGCCCAAGACCAATCTTCTCAAGGACCACCTGTAGTAAAGGACCGGACAACCCTGTCAAATGCCTCCTCTGTATCAAGTGAGAGAAGGCAGGTGGGGATGCCGTGGCAGTGGGATTTTTCAAAGGGATGCATGATACAATGGATGTTATTCAACCCTTGTAGATTATGAATGAAGCGCTCCTGATCAAGATATATGTGTCCTGGTAGGTACAGCTCTAGCTGGTTCACCAACATCTTAGTGTTAATCTTAGTAGCTGTGTTCAAGAGAGCGATTAGGTGATAAGAGGTGCACAGAGTAGGCCCTTGCCAGTCTTGGGGATAAGGGCAAACTCTGCTGCTGCCATTGTGGGGGTGAAACAGGTATCTGATGTGAGCGAGTTGAATAATTTCAACAACTGTTCTTGAATGCAGGGCTCTCTGAAAGGAGACTGGGAACCCATTGGGCCAAGGCATCTTGCTTATGGGAGCTCACTTGCGATCCTTTGCAGCTCAGCAAGTGTAATGGTGGTTTCAATGAATTCAGTGTGTTAGGGGTCTAAAGTCTCCCACTGGCAGGCATTGAGGTAAGAGTTTATATTATTTCAGGGAGCGTCCTCCCCAGTATACAGGGCCTGATAGAAGCTGAGGAACACCTGTAGTTTCGAGAGTTTGTTGGTATCCCATGGGAAGTCCCAAACTCGGATTTTGGAGATGAGAGCTTGGGTCAGTGCTGGCACAGCTTGCTGGCCAGGAGCATGACAAACGTGTTCCCCCCTCATAAAACCATTGTTTAAGGGTGTTAGATCTGGGGGTCTCTAGTTGGCAATGGTGTACACCTTCGCCCAAATAGGGCCTTACTTCTAAGTCAGGATAAGGGGATTGCACTCCTAAATAACCCCTGCTCACACCCTTGGTAGCTTGGCACGAGCAGACAGGCTTATCTCAGAGGCAGTGTGTTAAGCATTTGTGAATATACACAGCAATACAGTGAAAACACTACAGATGGACACAACACAGGTTTTATAAAAATAAGTATTCTTTACATAGACTTAACACAAGACCACAAACAACAAAAATCCACAATGCTATACTTAAGATTGACTTAAAGATGATAAAAGTTGCTTAGTTCAAGTTGATGATAAATGCGACACAGCTCTCAACAAAGTACCCGGATGCGTAATGCAAAGTGAACAAAAGGCTCACAAAAGGGGAGATGCGTCGGTTCCGTGATCTGCGGAAATGATGCGTCGTGCCTCAATGCTTGGGCAGAGTAGGGGATTGCTTTGTGATCCTTACCGGTGCAGGGTTGATGTGAATATTCTCTGCTTGCAGTCAGGTTGCGATGCGCAAGATAGCGCCTCGAAGCAATGCGATGATCCTGGTGTGATGTGAGAAGATGGCACCCTTGATGCGGCGATGCCATGAGGATGCATACACGGCCTGGCAGCCTTGCGACGACTCTGTATTTTGGAGCCGAGACAGGCCCTGCGACACGCTCCTCCGGTGATGCGATGGCGACTCTCTCGATGGCATCACACTTCTCCGGTGATGTGACAGCAGGCAGCTTTGATGAAGACACGCTTCCTGGGAGATGCGGCAAAGGCACGCTTCTCCGGCGATGCGATAATTTCAACTGCAGCGGCGTCACTCTTCTTCTCGATGCACCGCGCTTCCAGCTCCCAGAGACAGAAGGCTTTAGAAAACAGAATCCCACCAAGGAAATTCTGACGGGAGCCGGAGGTGACGTTTTTTGTCCCTGAGACTTCAGCAGGAGGCAAGCACAAGTTCAAGCCCTTGGGGAAATAATTCTGTAAGATGATTAAAGTCCTTAAAATGTTCCTTATCCTTTCCTTGGCAATGAAGAAACCACTACAGGCCAACCCAGCAAACAGCACACTGGCAGAGGGGCAGTCCAACTCCTGCAGTTTCCTTGGTTCTTCTCCTTGACAAAACGTTTCTTGTTCCCAGAAGGGACCTACTGTTCTTGGGACTGGGTCCCAATATTCATATCCCCAAATCCTTTGTTCTTTGAAGGCAGAGAGGCCTCTGCCTAGTCCAAACCAGTTCCTGAGCACTTTTTTCTATATGACTCCTTCCTTCCTTTCACAGAGCAGGGCAGAGACATCAGCCGACCCACAGGAGGTGGAGCCAGCACATGGGAGGGAACGCACAGCTCTGGAGCACTTTGTTGACAAGATTCCTCCTCTCATTTCACAGTGCAGCGCAGAGACATCAGACAAACCACAGGAGGTGGAGTCCGCATTGTAGAGGGAAGGCCCAGCCCTATTCAGGTCCCAGATGCAACTCCTCCCTCCCATCTAGATGCAGATCTCTCTATTCACCACTGGGCTGCCCCAGCCTGTCTCCTGGAATCCCCAAGCCCTCTCACTCAAAAGTCCAGACAAGGAATACACAATCTAGCAGAAGCAGGCCTGGACAGTTAGGCAAGAAAATACCTACTTTCTAAAAGTGGTATTATCAAACACAGATTATTAAAACCAACTTTACTAAAAGATGTATTTTATCATTCTGAGTTCAGGCATACTAAATTTCTAATTTCTACCATGTTCCCGGAGTCAGTTAGGATTATAAGATGTAATGACCTAATTGCCCATTCTAGCCTATGGTGAATTGGTATCCTTGCAATAGGGAAAAACTAAAATGACTGCAATTCAGTATTAGGACATGCTACACACACCAGGGCATGTCCTACCTTATACTTACAATGCACCCTGCCCTTGGGCCTACCATAGGGGTGTCTGATATAAAGCAAAGGGAAGGTTTAAGGACTGATAAGTGGGTGCGCTTGCCAAATCGACATGGCAGTCACAGACGGCACACAGGCTTTGTAATGGCAGGCCTGAGACACACTTTACAAGCTGCCTCTGTGGGTGGTACAACCAGTGCTGCAAGCCCACCAGCAGCATTTGATTTACAAGCCCTGGGCACACATGGTGCACGGTACTAGGGTCTGACAAGTAAATCAAATAAGCCAATCATGGAATCACCAATCAGTACATCAATTTAACATAGGGAGCACTTGCACTGTGGCACTGAATAGCAGTGGCACAGTGCCCAAAGCATATAACCAGCAAAAAAATATCAGAAACAGAGGAGGCAATCAGTAAAAATGGAAGGGAGACTCACGCCAATGATGCCAGGTCTAACAAAGGGCGAGAAGGAAGCATTAAGCCTTGTTTGGCCTGTGGGCCTCCAGCTGGCCCTGCTGCAAGGCCAGCTGACGTTTGTTGTGCCAGGAAGGAGCAGATTGGTTAAGGCACTCAAGATTCTTGGTCTCTGCAGTTAATCCCATCTCTACCAGTCAGGCCTCTCTCTCACGTATGATAGCGATGGAGGCTATGACTCCCTCGGATTATGGCCTTGAAGCAATCCCAGAATGTATGTGTCAAGGTCCACTGGAGGCCACACTGCACGGTAAGTCTAGGCCAATAAAGATCAGGTAATAGAGAACCTTCAATAGATAAAGTCTGGGATAGGTAGGATGGAGTCCAAACGGTGTGGGATCCTAATTGGTCATAGACTTCCTGCACAGTGTGGCCTCCCTGGCTACGTCACCCCAAATGGGTTTGGAACATCGTGGTGCATGTTATCCAGGATATAGTCATTTCCAATCGTTCTTTGTGCATTGCCTATGAGTTTGCACGCATTTTCCTCTACATTTGTCAGATCGGGCGATTTGTTGGGTGTTCTTCATTGGTTTTATGTATCCGCATATATCATCCCAAGACCAAGGGCGTATGATAATTTTCAGGTTTCTGCCTTCATGAGTTCCACTCTGTTTGGCTTCGTCCTGATGAAGGTGTGACCCAGACTAAGGTCAGACAATGAAACACGTGTCTGCACTGGAGCCCTGTGTCTCCCCATCTCTATTTCCTACTTGGTAAAGAAATTGTGTTAATGAATTGCATGAGTGACTACATGTATACTCCCGATACACAATTGTCTTTTTAATTATTGTATTGCACCAATTGTGAATTGACTCTGGGGGAGAACTTTTGGTGATCTTGGACTATTGTCATTTCCATTTAATGATTTATGCATGTGCTGAATGGTTTGAGTATGTATGAGTATGTGGCTGTGTGTTGGTTAGACAGAATGAATGTGTGTGACTCATGATTTCAATTGATATTAACCTTTTGTGATTGAATCTAATAATCTCCTTTTGTATGACATGGACTAAATAACTACAATAATAACAATAAAAAAAATATATATTTTCTCAATTTATGTGTATGTAGTAAATTTGTTACTTGTTGGACCTAGTTCGCTTTATCGGTGACGCATTCCCACCAATTTGAGTAATGACTAAGTATGGGCGGAAAATCCGTTCCGCTCGCGGATTTTGCGGATTTTCGGTAAATTCGCAATCCGCAATATTCGCGAATTTCCCGCGAAATCCGCAAATCCGCGAGCAGCGGATTTTATGGCTTGCTCGCACTGTTCGCGTGAGTTCGCGGCTTCCCAGTTCAACTTCGCGACACGCGAATAAGCGCTAAATTGCAGAAATACGATCTTAGCAAAACTGAAACTACTTACCAGGTTCAAAAGTTCAAGCTCATCATTAGTAGCCATTTCCTGTAGTGCTTCCTGAGGGGCCCCTCCAGAGTTCAGTTGCCTACTTGCAACTATTATGTGACCCTGCTCTGACCCTCAGAATAGTTACACATATGCCACAAAGGTCCTGAATTACAGCTAAGGGAGACAAGCAGGAGCCAGGCTGGAAGTTCAAATCCAACAGTGACACATTAATCAGCCCCTAATTCATTATTGTCAGTTGGGGCAGGGCAGGTGTTGTAACTAATTTTGCAACAATGAAAGCACTTAGCAAGTGCAAAAGATCACTAATCAGGAAGCACTAAGGAAGCAGGTGCCAGCTAAAAAAATATTCTGTGACACATTAATCAGCCCCAAATTAATTCAGGTCACTTGAGGCAGGGAAGGTGTGCTTTGCTTTGCCACAATAATGTACACTGGACAACCAGAGGGTGCTGTGATGAAACAGAGGGTGGCATGGGTGGGCCAGAGGGTGGCATGAGTAGTCAGAGAGTGGCAGTGGTGACAGAGGGTGGCAGTGATGAAGAAGAGTGTCCCAAACAGGCTGGACACGTAGAAACAACAAGTTCGCAAAACTTGCGACCCAACAGGTAAGTTCGCATTTGCGAAATTGTACAAAACCCTCGCGAACTGGCAGAAACCCGCGCGAACACAAAAAAAAAATCCGCAATTCGCAAGAATTCGCGGATTTTTGCGTATTGCGAGTTCGCAAATCCGCAAAATTCACGAACGCGAGATTCGCAAAATTCGCCCATGCTTAGTAATGACTGAGGCAGAGGGGTGTGTGTTCCTTACACTGTTCTGTGGAAGGAGCGTTAAGTCCATGTGAGTGCCCTGAACCTCCCATCCCCATACGACCATATGCCCGGGAGCTGAATTTCAAAGCATAAAGGGGTCTGTGGAGGTGAGTCAGTCAGCATAGCCTCTGAAGAAAGAGTGGGGGCATCCACTCCCCCAACAAGGGTGACCAGTGGCAAGCAAGCAGCATTTGTCCCAAGGGCATAAGTCAAATCGCACAACCCTCTCCATCTGGGTTCAGAGTTCAGGTTGACATGGGCAGAGGGAACTAACTTATCATTATCCAGAGGCTGAAGGAGTTTGGAGTAGACCCATTCCATGTTGCAAAGATGCTGGATAATGTATTTTTTAGTTTCGCAAAAGGCAGCTGCTTTGAGGTGTTTGTCGGGGTATTGAGATTTCACCTTGATTCAGATAAGTTGAAGGTATTCAAGGCAGGGAGAGTGAGGTTTGGTTGGGAACCCTCCTGTGTGCTTGCTTCTGTCGGGGAGTTAAGGGCATCCTCTACCCCAACAAGGGTGGCCAGTGACAAGCGAGCAGCATTTGTCCCAAGGGCAGAAGTCACATTTTAAAAGCCCTCTCAATCTGGGTTCAGGTTGACATGGGCAGAGGGAACTGACTTATCATGTTCCAGTGGCTGAAAGAGTTAAGGAGGGGACCCATTCCATGTTGTAGAGATGCTGGATAATATCTTTTTTAGTTACACAAGAGGCAGTTCCTTTGAGGTGTTTGTCGGAGCATTGAGATTTGACCACTTGGGTCAGATGAGTTTTAGGGATTTACGGGAGGGAAAGTGAGGTGGGGTTGGGCCCCCTTCTGTATGCTTGCTTTTGTCAGGGAGTGGAGGGCCCGGCGTTTACCCTAACATTTGAAAATGATGGCAAAAGGGTGACCCCATTGGTATTGTATGTTGAGCTCTGAAATTTTTTTTCCTGAAAAAAGAAAAAAAACCAGCCAAATTCTTACAAGACTAGTAAAAAGTGAATGAACAATACTGTATTCTACTGAAACAGGAAAAGAAGATTTCCAGGAACCAGTCTTTATGGATTGTATTACCATTCCTACACTAGCTATGTATATGAGAGAAGCATGAGTGTGAGATTATGCAGGAAGAATTCTTGGAGGCAATTCAATCAGGAAGGGCCTCCGGTGGTGATGGGTTTCCCATTGTCTACTATAAGAGAACAGCTATAAAGGTGGTACAACAATTACTTTGAGTTATGTTATGTTATGTTATGTTATGTTATTTTATTTTTATATAGCGCAAATCACCACTGGTCTCTAAGCGCTTTCCAGAAAAGGCACAAAACACTGGCATCACCAGGTCTAAGGCAGAAGGAAAGCACTACGCCGATACTAATGTTTCTCTGAACAGGTGGGTCTTTAAAAACTTTCTGTAGGAGAGCAGAGCCGATTCCTTTCGCAGATACTCCAGCAGCTCATTCTAGATCTGTGGAAGGAGGACTGAGAAAGCTCTGCCCCCTTTGGTTTTAAGATAAAATCTAGGAGAGGCCATTCTAACGGCCTCGGAAGAGCATAAAGCAGTACCGGGCACTCACTTTTGCACTCAATCTCTTATATATTTAGGTGCAGACCCATAGATAGCCTTGTGGGCTATACAAATACTTTTAAATTGCACACGCTGTTCAACAGGCAGTCAGTGCAATTTGTGTAGTAATGAAGTAGCTCTTGTTCTCCTGGGGAGTCTAAAGATGACCATACAGATAACAAAAGTGGGAACAAACAGTGCGGACTAAGTGTGATAGTGACCGAGTTAAGACTTTTGTTATCTGTATGGTGTCGGGGTTGGTGCCCACAGTGAATGATACAATTGTTTTGACTTCTAGGTACTCTTTGTGTGTTGAGATATGTGGTTTGGGGCATGTACCTAGTGTGAGTCATTAAACTTGCCCTCAGACCCTTCAATTAATGTGTGTGGTTTATGAGTCTAAAGATGAGCCCAGCTGCATCATTTTGCACAACTTGCAGTCTCCTAAAGAGCTTCTGGGAGATGCCCAAATAGAGGGCATTGCCATAATCCAGCCGAGAGATGACAGTGGCAGAGACAATGGCGTGTAATGCAGAAGAAGAAAGGAGAGGCACAAGTTTCCGCAGTTGCCTAAGTAAGCCCGTGCAGATGCCCACAACTGAAGAAACCTGGCCAGCCATAGACAGATCCGAGTCAATTTTCAAACCCAGGCATTTTACAACTGGCCCTGGAGTTGGGACCACACCCAGTTCTGGGGGACAAAAAAGATCACACCTAGGGCTATTTTGGGTTGGAATAATGAGCACCTAGGTTTTATCTGGGTTGACTTTTAAGGAATAGGCTGCCATCCAATTAACAGTAAACCTAAGTAGGTTTTTTACTGCATCTTGCCCCTGGCCAGTGTTGTCAAGCTGGGCCAGGAGTTGGGTGTCTTCGGCTTACTTAAAGACCTGGCAGTCTCTGAGTGTTAAAGCCTCCAGCAAGGGCTGCAAATAGATATTAAAGAGGAGTGGCGACAATGCGGAGCCCTGGGGAACTCCACAAATCAATGAGCCCATGGTCGACAGCTGGTCACCCAATTGCACTCTCTGAGTACGATCGGTCAAGAAAGATCTAAGCCATTGAAGTGCCTGTCCCTTTATGCCCAGATTCGACAAATTTTTCAGCAGAATGTTATGGCTGACCGTGTCGAATGCTGCTGACAGATCTAATAAAATCAGGGCACTTGGCTGTTTGTTATCGGCCCTAACTCTAAGCTCATCCACAACGGACACCATCACCAACTCGGTGCTATGGTGTGCTCTGAAGCCTGCCTGTCTAGAATGAAGCAGTTGGTGGTCATCCAAGTGTTTTCAGGACGTGTTGTTCCAAAATCTTTGCCAGGAAGGGGAGCTGTGAGATGGGCCTATAGATTTTTAGATCTGTCACATCCGCCCCTAGTTTTTTCAGTAGGGGGGTAACCCTTGCTTCCTTGAGATTAGTAGGTAAATATTCCATGTCTAAGGTTCTTTGTGAGGCTGCAGAAAACAGCAGTTTGAGACTGGAAGTTAACAAAATGCGTATATCATATTACTAAAACCTTATAAAGACCTTTTCCAAGTATGAAATATGGATCCAGGTCACTCCTGAATTATTATCTCAAAATTCTAGCAACCAAATCTCACCACTAGGTTTACAAAGTGATACTCCTCCTAACATGTCAGAAGGAAGTGGGCTTTGTGCCTGGTAGGTCATCAAGGAAGCATTTACCTACCTTTAGTCACCTATTATGGCAAACTAGAAATGAAAGGTATGAAAAGGTGGTCCTGTTCTTCAAAAATGACACAAGAAAAATGGGATTTGTTTTCACATATTTAAACATGGTCAATCTTCTATGAACAGCCCCCCATTCATGTAATTGTAAATTGTAATAGATTCCTTTCCAAGGAAATTCACAAATGTAGAGGCAACAGACAGGACAGTCCCCTTGAACAGAGACCTGAGTAGCATTATGTGAGACAATATTGTCTCAAATGCACTCTGACTATAAGAGGTGGAAACATCTCCAACTTTCAGTATAGTGCCAAGGTGCAAGATATCTAAATGGTTGTGGGACACACGTTTCACTTTGTGTTCAGCATGGTGCCGGTTATTAGTTCATATCGGATATTACTTTCCATTGATCAGCAGATTAAAACGTATATGTTAGACCTGATATCCATAGTGTGGTATTCCTCAAGACGTTTTGCCTTCACTCCCCTTTTTTTGCTGAACTCATACTCAGGCCATGTACATCACAGGTAACCAGAGGCCTGCAGCACTCATTGTGCCACCCAGTAAACTAGCATCGTGAGACATATCTCAGGTCTGCCACTGCAGCTTGCAGAGCAGTTTTAAACTGCCAGTTCAACCTGACAAAATAAAGCTTTCGCCAGGCCAAAACCTTACTTTTTAACACTTATAAGTCACCGTTAAGGTAGGACCTAGCCACCCCTTCGGGCAGGGTGGATGGTATACAAAATGTAGGACATGTGGATTTAAGTTTTACATGTGCTGACAGTGAACAACTCCTAAAGTCATGTTTTACTGTTGTAAGGGTATCTCTCCCATAGACTAACACTGGGTTACCTCATTACCCTTAAAAAGTGATAACTTAAGCTTGAGAACATAAAAACATGCTCTTTCAATCCATTTGAATTGTAATTTACAGTCGTTTTTAATAGTAAAGTAAAAGTTAAAATAAGCATTCTTAACATCCCACTTTTAGAAAGTTGGCATTTTACTTCCTAATACAGATGTGTGTTTCTTCTAGTGTCCAGGGTCACATGACTGAATGACTCTCTTGTGGTCTGTAATGTATTCCTTTCAGATATAGTGACAAAGAATTTCTTTCTTGGGTGTGGGGCAGGGTGTTCCTCTTCTTGAGCAGAATGATCTGGGGCTACAGCCAACCTTGGTTACCTAATATTCGTTCCTTTACTTACTGATAATCATAATTACCCTGATCTGTGATCCTGCATGCCCTAGTTCTGACTGAATGAGGAAATCTGACCCCAAACAGAGCCTTTACACTTTCTGGGATTTTAATCCCAACCTTTTGTGTCCTCCTTCTCCTTCCATTTTCAGTGGCTAGAAGAACACTACTCCCCCTGCCCTGTCTCCAATTTCTTACATAACTCACTGATAGGAAGGGCAAGCATGGAAGGGAGGTGTTGCCTACTGGGACAACTATGAATCGGCATAATGAAAATTACTGGTAAATAATTGAATCATTATTGATTCATTTTGTCCTCCTCCCAGTCCTGATTAAATGGGGATTTGCCAAGCTTCAAACAAACGTGCACCAACAATAAATTGATGCTGAAAATAAATGCTTTAGAATATGAGAAATTACTTTGTTGCCGATTTTAACATAAAAAAGTATTAAAATTACCATAATTGGAGCTGGCCAGATACAGCCTATAATATTTTATAAATGTGTGAGGAGATGACCACGTTTCAGCCCTTGATATCTCATGGAGGGTCACACTCCTTTTTTCAGCCCAAAATACTGAAAGGCTCTTGTAGGTCACCCCTGAATGGTTGACAGAGGAAACTCATTAAGTACCTTGAACACCTGTGAGATTGCTGGGTGAACCTACCTACTTAGGATCTGAAATTTCACTTTCCTTCCTTTGCTTGCTGTGCCATAGGAAACCAAGATATTCTTGGACTAGCCAAACTCTTTTGTGCGATCTATGTAGATGGCTAAATCACTATGGCAGACAGGATTTTCAAATCATTGTTTCACGGGAGCACTGGTGAGAGTGAGAGATGGAAAGAGGAGTTAGCTTTGGGGATACATCTGGGATCCAACCTAGGAATAACCCTGTCAAGGACAAATCTTAAGTAGATATAGGTCAAGACATGGCCCCCAACTCTCCCAACCTCTTTGCCAAAGTAAGGGCAATCGAGATTGTTTTCTTGGCCAACAACCAACTGAAGTCAGCTTCCTTTAACTAGGCCATGGTTCCCTTTTGTAATTCCATTAGGACTACCGACAGGTCCAATGTGGGTAAAGTAAATACCATAGTCAGACTCTTTAAGAAACTCTTCATGATGTATCTCACAAGTGGAGCTAAATCCCTGCAGGCCTGCCCTCCCTTGAGGGCCTTAACAGCTGAGCAGATAGAGTGAAAAGTGCCAAACCCTAAAAAATCCCATCCCTGCTTCTTGTACAAAGTAAGAGTAAATAGTTTTCTTGAGGCTTGGATGTCCTGGGCAACTTACACAGAAGACCACAGATGTTGCAAACCTACCCTTTTAAGTTCTAGGCTGTCAGTCTGAGATATTTCAGCTGGATTGGTGGCAAGGACACAAACTGAAGAGGAGGAGATTGTAAGGATAGATGGAGATATTCCCCTATCGATAGGTACATAAGGAGAAAAAACATAGGTGCTGGGGCTTAAAAGGAGCCACCAAAGTTACTGACGTCCTCTATGAACTTTCCAAAGCACCCAAGAGAGAAAGGAGATCAGTAGGAAGAATGTAGAGTTCCCTTCAGCCAAGGTACTGAGAGGGGTCTACTGCCCCGGCCTGAGGACACCGTATGTTTGTGGAAAATACTGTTAACATCGCATTGTTCTGTAATGCTAAAAAAAAAGTTAAAAAAAGTTAACTACAAACAGGTGCAGGCCTGACCAAACACACTAAAGGCCTTGCAGCTGGAGACTGAGGACTCTCACAATGCCAGGACTCTACATGGTGGTCAGGCGGCGTAGGCCACAGCGAGCAGCACGGAACAGGCATAGGATCCAGGAGCGGATATTCCGTCAGCGGGTCACCCTTCTGGGCCAAAGCAGGGAGCAAATCTGTGCTAAGTACCGCCTAAATGGCCAATGATCATTAAGCTGATCCAGGACCTAGACCCCCTGCTGCAGCATCCAACAAGGAGGACCAATGCCGTTCCCACCCATGTGCAGATATTGTGCAGCCTGCACCTACTGGCCTCCGGAAGCTTCCAGGGGATAGTTGCTGTCGCAGGGGGGATATCCCAGCCCACCATGTCCCGCTGCCTAAGGAGTTTCCTGGATGCAATGCTGACCCGGCTACACCACTACATATCATTCCCCACCACCCAACAGGACATAAATGACACCAAGCTGAAATTCTACAACATTGCACATTTCCCGCATGTAATTGGATGCATTGACTGTACCCATATCCACATCTGCCCACCAGCACAAACGGAATACATGTACCGCAACCGCTAGTCCTACCACTCCCTCAATATCCAGATGGTGTGCAACGCAAAGAATTACATCACGGACATAGTGGCACAATATCCGGGCAGCACGCATGACTCCTTCACCTTCTGGCACAGCGGCATTCACACACGACTGGCCAGGGGAGACTTTGGCGAAGGACACCTACTAGGTAAGTACACATGCCCCCAAATAGTTCACTGTGAGCATGTTTCTGCGCAGAATAGGCACTCACCCTGTGCTTATTACCCTCAGGTGACAGTGCCTACGGTCTACGTGAGTACCTCCTCACCCCATACCTCAACCCTGCCACACCACAGCAACGGTGTTACAATGCTGCACACATACGAACAAGAAATTGCATTGAGAGGACATTTAGCCTCTTGAAGAGCCGTTTCCACATACTGCACAAGACTGGTGGGGCCATCAAATACACACCTGAGGTCTGCTGCCGCATCGTGGCCGTGTGTGCAATACTCTACAACATTGCTACCAAGCGCAGGATACAAATGGAGATATCTGGCAGTGAGTCTGAAGGGGACAACCGGCCGCCTCCACATGTGCGTCATGCACGCGGAGAAAATCCTGCTGAAGGATACAGGCGCAGCAACCACATCACTATTAACGGTTTCTAGTGCACCCATTCCCCTCACAAAACACTGCACTCATGCATGACAAATGTAATAATGACATGAGTGTGAATCAAGTTAGACCATTAATCTTTATTGTTCATGCACAATAAATTGGCCTTTAGTAATTCTGGTGTCTCACGAAGAGAGTATTACTCCATACCTCCCCATGCTAGGGTAGTGGGTTTGCAGGGGTGTACTGCATGGCATCCCTCAGAGTGTCTGAGTCCTCACTGTCGGTTACGACGAGACGCCCCAAGGCATCTCTCTGTGTCCTGAGGGACGGTGTTGGCCCTAGTTGCTGCTGTTGGACTGCTGCTGCGGCGACGTGCAGGCATCGGTGGCAAGGATGCACTGCTGTTGGTTGACGCTGCCTCACTCACGTCGTCAGGCCCCTCTGCTTCTCCATGGGCAGTGGCCTGGCTGCTGAACACTGCTGCCGTAAGCGGATCTAGAGACCTGGCCACATCCTGGCAACACTGCACCATCTGGCCCTGCATGGTGAGTAACCTGCGTGCCAGCTGTGATGTTGCATTCCCAACTACATGGTTAGATCTTGTGTAGGCCGATAGGCGGGCCAGTAGTTGACGGTGGCGTCAGCGGGTCATGTCCTGCTGGGCTACCAGCAGCTGGCTGTTCTCTCGGACAGCAGCGGTCATCTGGGCAATGTTTTGGCTTGTCGTCTGCATCTGGGGGAGAATCGCTGCCAGGTGACGCCTGTGTACGATGCACTGCCAGCATGCGGCGTTCGATGGCCAGGCCAGGATCAGGTATTTGAAGTGCCCTGCCGGTGCCTGCTGGGCCCTGACGGTGCTGGCACCTCAGTGCACTGGTGTGTGATCTGGCTCCAGCTGTGTGCCTCGTCTGCCACCTAGGCGCTGGTGGTGGGGCCTGTACCACTGCTGTGGCTGTTTGCTGGGGTGTTGGCTGCACGGCTGTGGCTGCAGGGGTGGCCCTGTCCGCACGGGGTGGTGGTGGTGGGAGAACTGCTGGTGGCTGTGATGGGCCGGGTCGTTGGGAGGACTGGCCCTCACCCTCAGTGTCCTCCTGGGTCTCGGCAATGTGCAGGGCCTCGCTATCTGTGCTGGCTTGCTCAACTGCACCTGTAATGTGAAAGGGTGCATGATTAATGTTATGTATCTTGCACAAGCAAAGTTGATACATGCATGCAGGCTTGCTTTCCCTGACTGGCTTTTGGACTTACTTTGAATTTACTGCTCTGGCTGTGTTGAGCTAACTGGGGTACATGATTTCACTACAACTACCACAATGCAATGGGGCTTTTCTGGTGTGCATTGGCTGCATTGTTGGGGATGTCATATTGCTAGCTCAGAAGTCATGGGCATTGTTGGGGGACAGGGTCGCAGTCGCATGGCACTTACCTTCAGATTGTTGGCTGGGTCGAGACGAGTCCAGCTGCATGACCCCCACGCAGGCTTCTGGTGCAATGGTGTCCTCTATCAGGTCCTCCAATGGGGTGTTCGGTGTGGCTAAAGGTTCCCCTCCACTGGTGGCCAGTCGCTCCCCAAGCCTCTCCGCGATACGCTCCTTAGAACAACCTCTCAGGTCGTACCAGCGCTTTTTAAGGTCATCAATTGACCGCTGGGTCACCCCAACCGAATTGACCTTAGCGCGGATGCGCTGCCAGATCCTGCGCTTATCTGCCTCTGGCACCCTCCGGAGTCTTTTCCGAAGAGCCGGGCATGATCCTTAGAGACACCCTCAAATAGATGCTCCAGTTCAAGTTCAAAAAACTTGATTTTGTGCTTTCTCTCCTGCCCACTGCTCCCTGCTGCATCCTGGGACATCTTGGTGAACTTTTTTCCTGTTGGGGTGCTGCACAGTGTAAGGTTTGGTGCTCTTCTGTATCCTGCTACCACTCCCTGGCTCTGTGTTCTGTTTGTGGGTGTGGTAAGCCTACTTCCTGGTTGTGATGTCATCAGTGGGCTCGAAATGTGACTTCCCGTTTTTTGCGATCTCGCAGTTAGCGAGATCGCAAATTGCGATTTCGCTAATTGCGAGGTCGCAATTTCTACATTGAAAATAGCCGAATCTGCGATTACTATGCGAGTGTGGCAAGATCGCAATCGGCAATTGCGATCGATTGCGATTCACTTTTTTGCATCGCATTTCTACATGAATGCCATTCTGCGATTTTCAAAATGCGAATCGCTATTTTTCGCAATTTGCTAATCGCAGAATGGTACCTTCATGAATCTGGCTGATAATCATATCGGGTCTTAAAGTGGTAATTTTATAATGATCAAACAGTGTTGTGAATGTTTTTACATGCAGTTGTAACTACAAGAATTTAACGCTGTTGGACATGAGTGTCTCTTCTATGTTTATTAGTTTACGTGGAATGTGACACTTGCATTTAATTGAAGTCCAAAATGGCATTTCACTGGTCAGGTGGAGTGTTGAAGACTGTATATATATGTATGTTTGTGTGTTTATATACCATACATGCTTGCTTCACAAAAGGATTCATACAGACACAATAATAATGGTCTCTTCTCATTTCATGTAATTAAATTGCCATTTTCTGCTGTAACGTGTTTCGACAATCACACACGGCCTTGATCACACAACAAAATGTGGCTCCATTTTCGTTGCATAAACCTCTATTACATAATCATACATATCGACAACAAACTACCATTACAGTATCATAAATATTGAAAACATACTCCCCGGTGCTTGTATGCTCACCAGTTCATTACATTATTTTGGGCAACAATTCATCAGGTAACCATGCTTGACATTTACATGATCTATGTGGATATTTTCATTCAATTGCAATCAAATATTAAATATAATCTCTTCAGACATCTAAACTTGATTAGAATTAATACCATATTTCTCATAATCGCTTGCAAAGCGTGATTGCCTTAAAACTGTGCCCTAGTGGGCATTCATTCTATATGTACTATATATTGCTTGTCATAATTTTAATACTTTCTAAAATATATATGGCACCAAAATTCTTCACATACAATATTAAATATTACATTTGACACAACTAAAAACAAATTATATTGAATTATATATGCACATGGAAGCAGGCAGTGGTGACCCCCCTGCTAAGTAACCCTCTCTGGACCCTACAACTCCATCGAATTTTAGACCCATATCCCTTCTGCCCTATCCTATCAAAATACCGGAAAAGTCAGTCAGTAAGATCCTGACACGTTACTTGGAAGATAATCTGCTAGTGGACAAGGACCAATCTGGCTGCCGTCCAGGACAGGGCACTGATACCGCCTTGACATCAGTAATTGACAATCTTCGAATGCGAGCTGACAATGGGAACTCCTCGGTACTAGTATTACTAGATATGTCAGCCGCATTTGATACGGTGAGTCGTACAGTGCTAGTGGAAAGATTGAAGAGTATTGGGGTTAAAGAAAGGGCCCTACAGTGGCTCCAATCCTACCTGTCAGGACGACAACAGGCGGTGTCTATGAGGCCTTTCTCCTCTGATAAAACCATAGTACATCAGGGAGTACCACAGGGCTCGGCGATCAGCCCCATCTTTTTTAATATCTACCTATGCCCCCTGTTCCCCCTTATTAAATCTTATGGAATTGACCTAGTCAACTATGCAAATGACACCCAACTGGTTTTCTCCCTGGAAGGGAAACAAGCTGTGTCCATGGACACCTTTCAGGAGTGTATGCACCAGAAAGCTGATTGGCTTAGGAGAAACACTCTTCAATTCAACGGGGGCAAAATAGAGGTGGTGTTTTGCCCGGCCACAAGAGTGTCACGTCCACTACCAACAGAATTCAGGCTTACCCCTGAGGAGGTACCACTGCTTCCTGCAAAAACGGTGCGCAACTTGGGTGTTTGGGTGGATGGAAACCTCCAAATGGAATCGCATGCCAACAAAACGATTAGCGTCTGCCTCTCCCTGTTACGCATGCTAAGGAGGACCCTCCCGCTTCTTCCAAATGATAGTTGCTCCTTGGTAGTTAGGAGCATAATTCTAAGCAGACTGGACTATTGTAATTCTTTATATCTAGGCGCACAGCAATATATTATGGAGGGGCAGCAAAGAGTCCAGTCCATGGCAGCAAAGTTGGTGCTTTATAGACAGCGCAGATCCTACACAGCCATGGGTTTAAGCGAGCTTCATTGGCTGCCTATTAAGGAGAGAATTTGTTTTAAATCTCTCTGCATTGTTTTTAAAGGCGGTTCACGGTCTGGGACCCGCCGCCATACAAGAGAGGTTCACTTGGTATAATCCCAGGAGGAAACTCCGATCCTCTAATGCTAATTTGATCTCGGCCACTAGATTCAAGAAATCTAGGATGGGGGGGCAGAGCTTTTAGTGTGGTAGCTACACGATTATAGAATGAGCTGCTTCAGAACCTCAGACAAAGTGAATCACTGACCTGCTTTAGGAAGAATCTGAAATCTTGGCTATTCCCTAGGAGCTAAAAGTAGACTGTATCCCCGACAGCCTCTACTGCTATAACAATTTCTGCAATCTAAGCACCAGGATACCCGTAGGGTGACAGTCATGCGCTATACAAGTAACTTCTTTCCTTTCATTTCAAGGACTGACAGGAGGCTTGGCAGTTATACATGACAATACCCAATCCAACTTAATATACTTATAGACATTCATTGAAAAATCAAAGTTTATAGGGATGTTATAATTAGGAAGTAGAATTCAAAAACCCTTAGAAAAACCGAAGGTTGCAGGGGCATTATAGTTTTGTTCAGATTTTACTCACAAAAAAGCAGTGGATTTCGTGCTTATTCTCGCTTGGCTGGAGCTTTGAAGTTACTCTGGATAAACAAGAGTAAACACAAGTTTCCCTGCTGACGACAGTGTGGGCAGTGAAACCTCTGTGTCCCGGGGGTGGGCACCCTGGAACATAGCAGGAGCTGGTTATATTAAAGCTGGACCCTGGGCGAAGTGTCCCGGGGCCAAAATCAATGTGTGAGGGGGGATGCATGCTCCTCTCCTAATCCCAGCAAACTTTAAAGGTCCAGCTCTGAAGAATGGGGTCTCAGGGCCTGAAATTGGCCTGGGTGGATGGCCCTGTGTGCCACACGACTCTCCCAAATATATTTATAAATCCCCCAGGACCTGGCCCACCAGGGGGAGCATTAAGAAAAGATAAGCGCTTTCTTTTAATTTTTCCACGGAGTGTCCAAGAATGTGTACCAAAATATATATTTTTTAAAAGTTTTGGGCCCCAGGCAGGCTCCCTCTGGGACCTTGCTACCAACTCTATGGGGTCAGGGTACTCCGACAGTGCCCTCTCATTTGTTTTGCATTTTTTGGGACACGTACCGATTCCTGAGACCCAAGATGGCTGCCACCACTTGCTTGTTGATGTGGTGTAGCCAATCACATCTTAGCATGAGATCTGCCAGATCTGCGGACCCTCCGTATCTCTAGATGTACATACATATTTGTGCCTTAATTACTCCAAAACTACCTAATGTTTTTACAACAAATTTCAAGAAGAGATCTTTCTCATCCAAGTTTGGTGTAGTTCCATTCAGTGGATCGGCCTGTTCCCTAGGGGAAATTTCATGGGGAAATGGTATTTTGGGCCTCCCTGTTTTCTCAGCCCTTGGCTTGATGATTCACTCCGAAACATTCCATACAGCTGCTGAAGTGAGTAGTAAACTAGTTATGAACATTTCATGATGATTCATCAAACATTACCAAAGTTATTAGCAAAACAAAAAATGCTTTTCCTATGGAAACTAGGACATTGGTTTTTCATTTTTTTTTTTTTGCTCAACCTTTAGCATATTATCAACATATTTAGTTGCTTAGCTGTTTTAACAACAATAGCGATAACATTCCATATAAACATTAAACAAGAGGAAACAAAAACAGCAAAAAGTGTTCAACATATGAATGTGCCGAAATCATACAGTTAGTTCAAATCAACAATCTCATTGATTTAAGAGAGGAGAGGCTTTTTTCTAAAATAAAAATTTTGCCCGCCACATTTCAAACAAAGTGGCATCATGCTGCAACCAAACTGAGGCTACACATAAGCGTGCGACCGCTGCTGCATTAAAAATAATATATCTAAACATAAATGCCTGTTAACCAGTCCTAACAATATCACTCACTCCTAATAGCATTACATCCCTTGTGATATAACTTTGCGTCCCTTTGATACCAGATAGCAACTGGTTTATTTGTAATTTTTATTGCAATAGAGAAGTGCAATCATAGAATATATGCACAATGTCTGCTTTCTTCATACTGCATCTAAAACACTTCCTGTCATTAGAGTCTCCCCACTTCATCATCTGCTCTGGTGTTTGATACAAATTAAACATTGTCTTGAAGACCTAGGCTTTCAAATTAGCAGACATTAGAACTCTTCCTGGAATATCAATTGATTGCTGCATGTACATGCCTTCCTGTCCTAGTCTATCACACCATTTCATGTCTTGTGTAGCGATATCGTCATGCTGAGTTTCCATTAAAATCTCATATAATGCACCTATTCTTGCCCTTCGTCTGATTGCCTCTACTAACGAAATCTTAGTTATTCCCGGTGAAATATACACAAAAATACTGGCTACTAAGTTGGCGCGTGTAATTAGCCTTTGCAAGCAAGCCGGGCTGAAGACAGCTGGAATTCCAGAAACCGGTCCTCGGAAGCTTGTTTCCGGTCCAGGGAAGGCATGTCTTGGCAGTTCGGGCTGGACTGTTCCCATGAGGCACAGGGTCAGACTGATTTGCATATAGCCATGTCTGAACTGGGTTGGCAAAGTGGGCTAAAGAACGGTGATGGATTAAACCCAGATCTTTTGACTGGGTGTTAGTGTTCGATTGGTTCAGATGCTCCGTCCATTACCACCCCCTTTTGTCACGATTTTGGCCGTCATACGTGTGGCAGGGTATGCTCAGACGTGAGTCCCTTGCTCACTTTGCCACTGGATTCAAGCAAGCCGGACTGAAGACGGCTGGAATTAGCAGAAACTGGTCCTTGGAAGATTGTTTCTGGTCCAGGGAAGGCATGGCTTGGCAGTTCGGGCTTGACTGTTCCCATGAGGCACACGGTCAGACTGATTTGCATATAGCCATGTCTGAACTGGGGTGGCAGAGTGGGCTACGGAACGCTGATGGATTAAACCCAGATCTTTTGACTGGGTTTGAGTGTTTGATTGGTTCAGATGCTCCGTCCATTACCACCCCCTTTTGTACCGCTCAAAGTCTTTTTGCAGCACACGAAGTTTGGAAAGTTGTACACAAAATGATAAATATGCCACAGATTAGTTATTATACTCCGTTGAAGTCAACCTCTTTATTTCCCGCCATACTATGGGATTTTAGGATGCAGAAATGGAGGGCAAAGGTGATTAGGCAATTAGGAGACTTATTTGCATTTTCAGACTTAGTCGATAGATATGGACTTCGCCAAAATGAATTCTTTAAGTATTTACAAATCAGGGATTTTTTGTATAAACATCATTTGTATAGTAGGTCTTAACTATCACTTATATACATTACCTACTGGCAGTTGCCAGTCAGTAATTATGGTTAGGAAATAGGTCCACATGTAAAAAAGCTTTTAGTGGTCAAAAGTGGAGAATTGGGCCGTTTGCAACCGCTAAATAGCATTTTGACATGTATTCAACCCATTTAGTGAGTCCCACAACTTGTCAAAGTGGGCACAACATTTTTTAAGAGCAGGCCGTGGTCCAACACACCACTGCCTACCCTTAAAAATGTAAAAGAAAAGTTTTAAGTTGGAATGCTTGAATTAATCTCAGCCATTGGCAATCATTTGGGCCACATCAAAATTAATTGTTCTTCACACAGCATGCCATCTCAGTTCGTACCTTCACCCTTTTCCTCATGGGAATAGTTTAGCCTGAACAGCCAGGCCAGATCCTCTCTGAACCAGAACATATGCAACCCAGGACCGGTTTTGCGCGTGTTATGGGCTCTTCAACCTTGCATAGCTTGGTTTCAATGGCACAGTGAGCACGCGGCCCATATCTCGGCATACATGGTGCATGTAAGGCATCAAATGCAAAATCAACAAGGTGATGATGGTATGCTTGAATTAATCTCAGCCACTGGTAATCCCTTGGGTCCCATCTCTGAGCCTATTATGACACTGGGGAATCCATCCTCCAAGGTGTATATATGTTAGAGTCAAAGTGTGAAATCCCGCATTCTATAGAATGCCTAGGTAATGTAAAGAATGCCTGAAAATGCCTGAAAATCGAGCGTCAAAGTATGAAATGATTGATATTTTATACATTGCCTAGACATTGTATACTGTGTCAGATTGTCTGCCGGCAAAGTATATAATACGCCTAATCCCGCCATTTTATTCCTGCCCGGCAATGTGTGAAATCCGGCATTCTATCGAAGGGCTAGATAATGTATAGCCTATAAATCGAATGTCAGATAATGAAATGATTGATATTTTATACATTGCCAAGGCATTGTATACTTTGCCAGATTGTCTGCCGGCAAAGTATATAATACACCTGATCCGGCCTTTCTTAGTGTAACAAGTACTTCAATCTCATTTCTGCTTTAAGTTTTTTTCCGGTAAGAATATCCTGTGCTTTATTTCGTAGTTTTGTTCTTTCGGTTTCAAATGCCCATTAATTAATAAAGGCTTCTCATCTTGTGCCCTATTAACACTTTGCGTAAATGGTACTGGTCATTCTGTATAATACCTAGGAATTGTAACATTTTCACAAAAAAACTTATATTTCCTAGTTTGCCTCTAAATCATCAGGTATTCTATGCATTACCTAGGCATTCTATACAATATCGGGATTTCACACTTTTCCGAATGCCTAGGAATCTCATCTTGTGGCCTTTTAACACTTTGCGTAAATGGTACTGGTCATTCTGTATAATGCCTAGGAATTGTATAGAATGCCTAGGAAAAGAAGGTAACATTTTCACAAAAAACATATATTTCATAGTTTGCCGAAAACCATCAGGCATTCTATACATTACCTTGGCATTCTATACAAAACCGGGATTTCACACTTTGACTGTAACATACCTATTATTTAAAAGAGAAGGTGTCCCCCCACCCCGAAATGTATTCGGCCCAAACTATATTCCGCCCCAGGTAACCCATTCCAGAAGCCCACATTAATTAAAGGTTGGCGCCCCTGTGCCCACCCGGGGCACCAACCACACATGCAGGGGGAGCTGGCATTGCTCCAAACTGCCCAGCTCATCATGAGGCACAGTGGAGCGTCATGACTCCGCCCACTCCTTCAAAACACTCGCACAATTGGGGAATTCGCCACGCGTGTGAGTGCCGCTGCCGTTATTACGAGCCCAGCTCGCCATGAGCACAGCTCCACTGTGCCTCATGACAAGCTAGGCTTGTCATAAGCATGGATGTGGTTAAAGAAAATGTATATCTATGACCTGTAATAATTTGTGAATAATGACGAGCTCATGCAGAGATCTGCAGAGCTCTGATTGGCTGCCAACACTTCAACCAGGAAGTGTTGGCAGCCATTTTGGAATTTGTCCTCCGTCACGTCCCAAAACAAAGTGAAAAGAAAAAAGAGGAAACACCCTAACCTCCAAGCCTTGGGGTCCCAGAGGGACACCTGCAGGCCAAAAAAATACATTCTTATTTTTAATTCACAGTGAAATATGCGTATATTTATGAATATCACTGTGAATAAAAAAAAACAAGCATTATTTTTCAAGCAGCCCCTAGATGGGTCTGGTCCTGGGGGCACATGGGCATTTTAGAAACAAAACAGTGGGGCACATGAGGCTCGCCTCTTTAAGCTCTTTGAGCCCTGGGGACCACCACCTCTTGGGAGCTTTATCTTAAATATTGGAGGGAGGCCACGTGGACCCCACTCCTTGGATTCTGGGAGCCCATCGACCAACTCCAACTCAGGGCTTTATTATTAAAATTGAGGGGAGCTGAGTGGACCAACTCCATAGGCTCTTCAGAGCCCTTGGGACCACCATCTCCTGGGTTTTAACACCAATAGTTAGCGGGGGCCCGACAACCACTGCCTCCCCAGACCAGCATTTGAAATATATGTAGACAGGCCACATCTGTCTTCGTGGACTACTAGTACCCCAGGCCAGTTCATGAATTGTAAATAAGGGAGGCCATGTTGCTCCTGTTCTGGAGCCTTTAAGGGCCCTTCAGACCACCACCCTCCAGGGTCAGTTCCTGCTATGTCCAGAGGTATGCACCCCTGCAGGTGTTGGGGAACTGACTGGGACTGTGGGGGCCTGGAGGTTCCCCCAGCAGTCCCCATCCTGTACACTAGGTGCCATGGGTATGATCAGAGCTCCCAGGTACACATGGCCAGGGCCTGGGGAATGGGGTCCCCAGGACTGAAATTGGCCCAAGGAGAGTGGTTGCGTGGCCCCATTGTATTTTAGCAGGGCCCCGGGTTGTGGGGTCCCTGGGACCAAAATTGGCCCAGGGAAGGGGGCATGTGGCCCTCCTCCCCATTACACTTCATCTGGGCCCCAGAGGATGAGTTCCCTGGTGCTGAAATCAGCCCAGAGAGGGGGGGGGGGCACTATGCAGCCCCTAACCCCCATTAAGCCGTGACCAGGCCCCGGGGGGAGGGGTCCCTGGGATTTTCCTGGCCCTGATGCTCATTTCACAAAAATGAAAACTCAACAGCAAGCACTTACAGATTTAAACATAGCAGGTTTCTCTGTTGAAGCTCCTCTTCTTAACCCATTGCCTGCTGATGAAGAGCCCCGCTCGTCATGAGGCACAGTGAAGCTGTGCCGATGATGAGCTGGGCTCGTCATAACGGCCGTGCCACTCCCCCGCACGGTGAATTTCACACCTGTGCGGACGTTCTATGGCAGTGGGCGGAGTCATGACGAGCCCAGCTCAGCATGAGCACAGCTGCACTGTGCCTCATGACGAGCTGGGCTCGTCATGAGCACCATGGCACCACGGCACCACGGCACCGCACGTGGCGCCATTCCCCCACACAGGAGGGGAATTACCCCTGCGGTTAAGGGGTTAAAGGGCGAATGATTCTAAATCCTTAGTTCTGCAAAGGCAAGGCAAATGTGCTTTCTTTGCAACACTGATCTGAAATTCTTTGTGGAGGTGAATGCATTGTTGAACAATTGGAGTCAATGGTTCTCTCTTTCAATGACTACCAGTATGAAAATGTGCAAATCACTTGGATGCTTTTCCCATTTGGTCCCACCCACCTTAGTAGTATGCAAAGGTCTTCCTGCCTTTTGCTAGAATTATGGAGAGGTTCAAAAGTGGCCCTCCAGTGTGTTTCTCGCTGATTTGAGTGAAGAGTTCTTGATGCTGAGGACATATCCACCAAAAAAAGAAGCACGTATTTCATATAGTTAAGAGAAAGGACCCTTGTTTGATGGATATTGACCTCTTTCTACTCTTGTGATATTCTCTATAGGAAGATTCATGTTATCACAGATTTCTGGATAAAGATGTATGAGGAACAATCATGTTGCCAACACATCCAAAATGTCACTGGTGACATTTTCTTTTGCTCCACTACACAGCTGTAGTGCAGAATATGTACCAAACATTTACCCATGGATTTAGCACTTAGTAATTAACCAGTGGGAAGTACCCCACTATTTTGTGCAAAACTGTGGACTCTTTTGGGATAAAGGGGCAGATGTGGTTGCATTGTGTCCCTGTCACTGACACATTTACTAACACATCCACACATTACTTAGAGACCCACTCACACACTGATATACCCACTCACAGACCCACTTATAACCCTCTCACAGACCTACTCAGACCCTCTCACAGGCACTCATAGACCCACTAAGACAGTTATGCACCCTTTCACATATGTATTCGTACACTCTCACACCCACTCACAAACCCACTTGGGAACTCATGTACCCACTCACAGAACAACTCAAACACTCTCACAGGCACTTAAAGGCTCATTCAGACACTCATGTACCCATTTACAGACTCACTCATACTCTCTCATACCTACTCACAGACTTACTCACAGATTCAAGTACCTATTCACAGACCCACTAAGAGGCACACACACACTCACAGACCCACTCAGAGACTCACATACCCACTCACAGACCAACTCAGACACTCATTCACTTTCTCACAAACTGCTTCACACACACATGGAGGCACTCGCAAACCTACTCAGACACTCTCACATCCACTTACAGATCCACTTAGACACTCTGAAACTCATATGCCCACGCAGACACCCACTCAGGCACTCACACACCCACTCACAGACCAATAGCAACACCCACACAGCCACTCACCCACCTACACACAGCATGGTGGCATTCTGGGAACAGCAGACCATTATGTCTATGATTGCTTTTGACTAATGCAATCTTTTTTTCTGATGCAGCCTCTTTTCATAAAAGGAAAATGGGACGTGTTTAAAAAATTAAAAAAGAAAATTACATTCTGGCGTTTCATTTTTTAATAGTAGACAGTTGTCCTTGGGACCACTGCCTGGTCAAATTTTTTTTCCATTCTCAAAGGGGAACAGTTTCAAAAGGGTTGCCACCTCCTACAAGGAGTCAGTAAAGTATTACATGCCATCCCATTAAGAATCGGTATTTGGAAAGGACACTCTATACACACCCCTTACAAATACTGACTCGTAAAAACAAATTACGATTCAGTGACATGTTACCGAATCACAATTTGTGTATTGAACATATGTAAAAGTATTTAAGAGGTCAGAAACGACCTGATCAAGTAATTTCTGACCTCAAAAATGCTTTGTATATATGCATGGGTATGTGAGTGGTTGTGTGGAGTGGGAGTGGGAGTGGGTGTATGAGATTTTCTATGGGGCTGTAAGTGGGTGTGACAGTGGTTATGTGGATAATGTCAAATGTTACGTTTTTTTAAATTCAATTTCCTAAGTATAATGTCCCTGTCCTGTAACCTTTGTTTTTTCAAGGAATTCAGTGAATTTCGAAGGTTTTTAAATTCTATTTCCTAACCATAACGTTACTGTATCCTTTGGATTTTTTCTATGTTTTAAAAAAAATGTTTAACTTAACCTGTAAACTTTGAGAAGGGGTGTGTGAGTCACTGTATAGGTCAGTGAGTAGATGCATGAGTAGCAGTATAGGTCTGTGATGGCACTGATTCCTAATGTGTTGCACACAGAGACCTACCTAATTATCAATTTTGAAGACGTTCGATTCGTAACCTACTAGGAATCCCTTTTTAAAAGATGTATGCTATCTTACATGAGGAATTGCAGTTTCCTAATAAGAATCACAATTCTAGATGTTTGTACATGTCCCTAAGTGTCTATTTCTTAGTGTGTTTCTTGTGTCTGATATTATAAAGAATGAAAATGAATTTCCAAATCCCTTCTGTGTACATTGATTCCTGTTTAGGGACTGTTAATGCCCTAGAAAGCATGGTAATCACATCAACTATGTATTGAGTGGGGTCATGTGGAGCTATAGCAACCTGTTTTTTAACATTCTGTTGATGGTGCATTGAACTAAATTTACTCATGGCCCTCGTTGTTTTAAAAGAAAACTTTGTAGAGCTAAGCCAGAGTCTTAGCTTATGAAACATTGGCACCCAACCTGGGGAATGTATATTTCTTACCCTCGATTTTTTCTTTTAATAATTTCTGACAAGTAAATCATTGTTACATCATTACGGAGACATCCGTAGTAATCATGGTTACCTCCTACAAGGAATAAAAAGCACATATTGCCATAGGTTTGTCAAGCTTGACTTTTAAATTATTCTGCCTCCCCTTATGTGGCTCTAGGCTGGCTGCATGAATAATGCAGTGGTGACAAGACCTCTGTATGAAGGCAAAACCTATTTGAATGCAACAGGGGAAGTGCCCAGCTATGCCCCATTCTGCCAGTGATGGCCCATCTAGGCACACCAAATCCCTCTATTGTGTGGCTTTCTGGAAGGAATAAACAAAGTCCACCTGCCAACTATACCCAGTCATGCCACCCAGGAATTGACTGCAGGCACCAAATAGTTAGGGCAGAAAAATGTCATTTCCAACCCCTGGTGGTTGTTAAATGCAGAACTGGAATATATACTGTTAGATGCTTTGATTGTGTGTTTTGATAGTGCATCTAATAATTCATGTCATGATTATGTGTTTGGAGTTCATTTGAGGTGGGTCACAAAATGAATGTTAAGTGATGTATTTCTTTGTGATGATGCTCCTTTGTCAATGACAGTTGTATTCAAATTAGAATGCTTCTGATGAATAACAATGAAATTAAATTGTGATCATAGTAATTAAGTTGTGTGACCTCATTATCGAATCTATGATATAGGTGAAATAGAGTCTGCATTGACGCTTGTTTGTTGTTATAATTTGGTAGTGGCCTCGCCTTGCTGGCGCTAAATTGTCCCAACCCTTGTTGAAACTCAACTTTCTAAAATTGACAGTTGAAAAATTATAAGTTCAATCTGACTTTTACCATTAAAGAGGATTTTAAATTACAATTCTTCAGATACCAAACACAAAATCTTTACCTATTCCCAAACAAATGTTAGAACTTAATACATGTAAAAAGGAAACCCAATGTTAACCTATGGGAGATGTACTCCTCACAGTAGTGAAAAACGAATTTAGGAGCTTTTTACTACCAGTACATGTAAAACTTAAAAGTACATGTCCAGGGATCGTGGTCTGGCCACGAGGGAAGATGGCCACCTCAATGGAGGGTTCGTCTGTGACATGGGTTCCGGACAGAGGTGGAGGCCTTCCCAGCATGATTGGGTACGCAGCACCAATGTCCCCAATGACGCAAAAGGTCCTAGATATGGTCAGCCTGGGATTTGATGAAAACAAGGACTGCACTTGTGAGGAAGTGGTCTAAAGCAAGAGGGGAGGTGCCAGGCCTAGAGGTACTCCTGCAGCCTAGGCCCTCACGTAACCCAGAGGTCCCGCCTCCCGCATCTGATGAAATCACCCACTACCCTGAAGCAATGATGGCACACAGAGTGGAAGCACCGGTGCCCTACCTTAATGTGGTACAAAAGGGGGTGGTGATGGATGGAGCATCTGAATCAATCAAACACTCACACCCTGTCAAAAGATCTGGGTTTAATCCATCACAGTTCTTTAGCCCACTCTGCAACCCCAGTTCAGACATGGCTATATGCAAATCAGTCTGACCCTGTGCCTCATGGGAACAGTCCAGCCCAAACTGCCAAGCCATGTCTTCCCTGGACCGGAAACAAGCTTCCAAGGACCAGTTTCTGGCATTCCAGCCGTCTTCAGCCCAGCTTGCTTGAATCCAGTGGCAAAGTGAGCAAGGGACTCACGTCTGAGCTTACCCTGCCACACTTATGGCGGCCAAAAGCGGTACAAAAGGGGGTGGTGATGGACGGAACATCTGAATCAATCAAACACTCACACCCTGTCAAAAGATCTGGGTTTAATCCATCACAGTTCTTTAGCCCACTCTGCGACCCCAGTTCAGACATGGCTATATGCAAATCAGTCTGACCCTGTGCCTCATGGGAACAGTTCAGCCCAAACTGCCAAGCCATGTCTTCCCTGGACCGGAAACAAGCTTCCGAGGACCGGTTTCTGGCATTCCAGCCGTCTTCAGCCCGGCTTGCTTGAATCCAGTGGCAAAGTGAGCAAGGGACTCACGTCTGAGCATACCCTGCCACACTTATGGTGGCCAAAAGCTGTACAAAAGGGGGTGGTGATGGACGGAGCATCTGAATCAATCAAACAATCACACCCAGTCAAAAGATATGGGTTTAATCCATCACCGTTCTTTAGTCCACTCTGCCACTCCAGTTCAGACATGGCTATATGCAAATCAGTCTGACCCTGGCCCCAAGTGACGAGGCACCTCACCTTCAGGGACTCCTGCGCAAGTTGAAGTAAGTGAGACATGTCAGGCTTCCTTTGAGGCCTGCAACACATGGAACTGCAACACATGGAAGGCTCTGGGCCTGGAGGCTTGTCTGAAGCTTCAGCCCATGTGGGATCTGCATCTCTTAAAAGCGCTCAGCACAAGACGTGGCGGCGGCAACCGGCGGTAACACATCATCGATCCAATGTAGATGGCCCCGGGATCCCCAAGCAACTGGACGGCTCACCACCTGGGAATCCTAGTAGCATTGAAAGAGGGTGGAGGCCTCTGGGACCATGCACAGCCCCCGGCACCACCACAGACTCATAGAGCAATGGCATGCACCGGCCTGGTTTTACAGGGCACAAGCAAAGATTAGGTCAGAATTCAAGGCAATAAAGTCCAGGCCAGCATGCAAGGCATTCAAGGCATCCAAGGCACAAGAGGGGAGTGCTTTCTGCTGGAGGCCCCCACACACTCAGATGTCTGACCTACTGGGCCCATCGCCCAACACCCAGAACACCGGCACCACCGGCATTAGCAGGGCTCAAACTCGGCAGGTGCACCATAAGGTGTCAACACTGGAACATTAACAAGGAGGAGGCAATCAAGAATACAACCCCCCACCAGCCCAGGAAGAAGGAGCTCCCACAGTGGGCAGTACCAAAACATGATACAGGGGAAACCAATGCTGGACTGGGCCACAGTACCGACAGACAAGGAGGCTGGCAGGAAAAGCACACCATTGTAACGGCCCCGCCTGAGCACCAGCAGGGCTGCAGCAGAAGACATGTGCACCCAGGAGCCTGCCACCAACACCTGGATCACCCACGGAACATAGGTGCTGCTGGTCCAAAGCAGGAACACAGAAGCCCTGCCACGTAGTCCCTTGCTGGGCTCTTGTGCCTATGAGATGCCATAGTGCACCTGGGACTAAGGGTGAATGTCCTGCAACAATCATGGGAGCAAGTCCCCCAGGCAAATCCTTTTTGTAGAAGAGCTTAAGCAACCAAGAAATATGTCCACAAAAGGACCCATCTCCTGCAAGCGGCCTATCCCAGGCCACTACAGCCTCAGCACGAGGTGAGACAATGGACCGCATCCTGAAGGAAATGTCAGGTGCCAGTTTGCGACTGGAAGGAATGGACACTAACATTTCATCTCTGGCGGCAGAGGCAGTCGATCAGGGCAGACATCTCGGGGTTCCACAAAAGGGCAGAGGGGCTGGACCAACAGCTAATGGCAGTTGAGGGCAGCCTCGAATAAGTGCAAGGCATGGACCAGGAGCTAATATTCCTCCATAGCAAGTTTATTGACTTGGAAGACCGCAACAGGAGGGATAATGTTTGCTTCTTAGGATTCCCAGAGAAAATTGAAGGCCAGAACACAAGAGCGTTCCTACGCGGCACTCTCCAGAAACTGGTTGGAATCGCCTTTGACCAACCACTGGAAATACAGCACACACACTGCTTCGGCCCCCATACAAGGATTCTGCAACACGCCTACCACCCGTCATTGAATGCTTCCTAAGGCATAAACAGGCAAGACAGCTGTTGGCAGCAGCACGCACTCAAGGTCCATTCACATATGATGGGCTAGACATTTGCATTGCAGCAGAATTTTCAAGGGAGACCAATGGCCGACAAAAAGCATTCCTTTCAACGAGGCCCCAACTGCAATGCAATAGGAACCAGGTCAAAACACTCGCAAGGAGGGGTGACAGTGTGAGGAGGTAGAACCTTCACACAATTACAGAACTAAAATGCACAGTAAAAGAACCCCACCCCAGTGCAAGGAGGAATTACCCCAACAACCTAATACCCAGTGGCGAATAAATAGCAACTATTTACCCTCTTCCCCCAAAACTGTACCTGACCAGAATGAACTAATAAGACAGCAGTGGGTGTTAATTATTTTTATCTGCATCTGCAAATTCAGAGTGGCTAAGAACTATATCAATCAGGGGCCCTCACCAAGTTTGTCATCCGGGCAAGATCTAAAGGGGCCCCATTCTGGTGCAGATGCCCCAGGGAGGTGTGGCTGGCCATAACCCACTGGCAGGGCAGTCTGATGAAGGGATATAACATAGAACTGTTTAAAAAGAGATACAATGGTCCCATGGCTAAAGTTAAAATAAATGCATTCCAATCACCAAGTCCAAGGGTTCCCACTTGCAGGCACCATGTCCGGGGCCATTCCTTCCTTCATGGTGTATTTTCCAAACAGCATCCGACCACCCCAAAAGCTTAAAGTCTCTGAATCAGATTAAGGACTCCCTTTCTGTTAAAAGAAGTCATCCTTGCCGTTAGGACCTATATTCTCTTCCTGCGTGTGGGATGATCGATAAACCACGAGCCCTCAGTATGATGACTAGGCCAAGCCCCCAGTTAGAGGGTTCAGTAGGATGACCAGGCATCCTGGATTTGTTGCAGCAGTCATGGTTTTTCATCGTCACCCAGCAGACTTTGCAATTTCTTTGTCGAACTGCCAGGTTTTCAGTATAGTCAAATTGTTTGAGGTTATACTGTAAATACTCGCTTAACTAGCCGTTTACGATGCTTTTAGTGAAATGTTCCTGTTTTGTTTGTTTCCAAAACTCTTGTCACCTTGCTAAACCCTTCCAAAATTGCCAAGAAATGCACCAGTTCATTAGGCAATGCACAACCATAGAGACACCAGCCGCAAGTTGAGGGACAGCAGGCCCACCAATATGCTGATAAAAAGTGGGATCTGGTCTGAGGGAGAGGGTGGTGCCCAGGTGGGGGGATTCCAAAACTCCACTCCAACCCCAGTTTAACATAGGGCTCTTAGTGCACCCACCCGCAGATCAATCACAATGACCTAAGGTGCTCCGACCATGCAGGCACTATCCAGGGAAAGCAGTAGCCACTGAACACCCGTTGACCCTCCAGCCACAGGAAGTAAGACTCAAGGATGCGCACAAAACTATGACCAACCACCCACAGTACTCCCAAAAAGAAGATTCCAGATACAAAGGCAGTGTCAAGATCAGCCAAAACGAAGTACCTGAAAGCCACAAGGCACGGCCATGCCATGTTACTCACCATAAATTAGGAGAAAGGAGGTGCACATGTACCAAAATGTGCGAATGGCACGCATTAGACAATAGCAACACCAACGGCAATACATCCACTCTTCCCACATGTTCCACTCACCTATAGCGGTAGTACGCCAAACAGGGCATTACAAGCGCAACTGAGGGTGATGTCAAAAGAGGTAGCCCCTATTGGAAGGAGGTGCACAGCAGATGGATCCTTAGCCACTAGGAGAATCATCTATGACAAAAGCTAGTATCGCCTTAGGACTTCTGAAGCACACAGAGAAGGAACAAAGCACCATTAATTACTGTGTTTGTGCAGTAAGGTGTCCCTTCCTGCAAGAGCACAGTCATCCCTGCAAGACAGGCACTCTTGCACCATGGTGCAAGAGTGCCTGCATTGGCGCTAGACTGCTGTTTTAGTGCCAGCACAGGGGAGAGCATAGTGGTGCATTGTATTTTTGTAAATACGGTGTATCCCTGTGCTTTTGAAATGACTCTGCTCGGAGCAGCAAAATTGCTTGTGGCGTCTTGCTGCGGCATTTCATTGTAAATATGCTCCTGTGTATCTTTCATTCCTAACTCTGCACCCTATGTATCTACCTATACACTGAGGCATATTGAAAGCACTTTTCTGCAGCTGAGCAGCAGACAAGTCTAAAGAATAATTGGAAAACTCCTTTATCCCGACCATCCACATGAATAAAACACCTCAACGACCTTCCAAGATGGAAACAATTTTACATTCACACTAGGCTATGTAAAGTACTCATAAACTATACATTAAACACATTCATTACTAACCACACAGAGTCACTGGTGGCCTTGGAGATCAGACAATGAACATGGGGACTAATATACATGCTCTCCCCAACATCATTTCTGAAAGGAAAAAAAATGTTTAACAAAAAAAAACCTCAACCTCTTTAGGGCTCTGGCACCTTTCATGAATGGAAAATATTTGCAGTATGGAATGTAAACACAATTGAGCTGTGCAGGTGTGTTTTTTCAGCCCTGTGTTCGGGCAAATTAGGTCCTCTCTCATTATCATTAATATTGAAGATGCAATAGGTTTTTAGGCCTCCAGCAAATATTCTTTTTAAAATATGACTGACTAGTACAACGGTCATGGGACAAAATGTTGGACGGTTCACAAAAAATCTCTTCTCAATTCGTACTCACTATTTGCAACCAGTGTATTGACACATCAGACCCTAAGTTAGGGTTACCAGAGGTCCCGGATTTCCCTGAACAGTCCCATTTTCCAGAGGTCTGCCCAGTATCTTTCTTTACTTTTAATTACATTCCCTGGTTTTTGGGACAAAGGTCAAATAATTCTATAAAAGAGATATGAAAGGTATGCTCTCGTTACGTAATGTATCTGAGAGGAGACAGAGTGTGGAGGAGGACAGGGGAGGTCATGGTAGCAGCAGTACTGCTTTAGTTAATATGTAAGTATGTGCGGAAATTAATATATATATATATATATGTATGTGTATATATATATATATATATATATATCAATTCAAAAGTGCTTTATTCGAGTGTTTACTCATAAAAGCAGACAAACAAACACATAATAAAATACAATTAAATTACTAAGTCAGCATGACTTTAAGCACAATACACATTAAAAAAGAGGTTTAAAATAACATTACATCCAATTATTTACCATCAAGGTGCAAAGTTCATATTATAAAGTCATATCAAAAAACAATCCAATTACATAGTTAAAAATTAATATAAAAATTTATCATCAGATAGACACCTGGCATGGGAACAGAGAATAGATGAACTAGCAGTCTCTGAACAGCTAGGCAGAGAGTAGTCACCCTACTAGCAATCTCTGCCTAGTTACCCACGCCCACCCCAAGTACTTTGCGGTCGCTATGATAATCCAATTTGAGGAGGAAGTTTTAACAATGCGTAGAGCTACCATGCTGCTTTTAGTACCCAAATTTCTACACATGGGGGCCAACCACACACGTCTAGGAACAGAATATGCATGACAAACAAACAAGAAGTGACCCAACGTCTCATTGCCTTCCCCACAAACTGGGCAAGTTGCTGGACCCCATTTCCCCATTTAGATGTTAGATTACCAAGAGGTAAAGAGCCAGCCCTCATTTGGAAAAACAGTTTCCTGTCCATGGGTTTAGTTATAATATCCCAGTACATTTCAAACATTGGAAACAGTTTAGCTTCAAGGAAGGCAGTCGTCATAGACCCATTATTATTGTTAAGGAGACCCTTATTTTCAACCTGTTCCCAATAGAGGTTTTTTATAAACAACTTTGATGGAAAGGATGACCCGGTTGGATCAGACCACAGTTCACTTAACCCTAGTTCACTTAATGCTGTTTTCAATGATCTAAACCATTTAATTTCATGAAATCGATCTGCTTTGATCACATCAGCAAATCCTTCTGCATATTGTGACAACTCGGGGGTGGTCCAAATTCTACGCCAATATAGTATCGGTCGAAGTTTACACATAGCCGAGATTTCCTTCCTACCAAGATCATATCTGAGTGGCAAGAGGGGACTGCTCTGTGGGGTGCCAGTTAGTTTTCGGAGGAAGCTATTCTCTGACCTCTGTAGCTCCTGGAGGTTTTCTTGCCCCCACAGCTCTGCCCCATATAGTGCAGATCCTATTGCTTTAGCCTCATATATGATTAGTGGCGGTTTGATTGGCTTAGTTAAAGATTTCGTGTGCTCCTTAATGATGGTACCAGCTAGTTGTTTGTGTCTTAGTACTGCCAGATTCAAGTGGTGGTTCCATCTGTTGTCATTTGATATATGTATCCCCAGGTAAGTAAAAGAATTCACAACTTCAAGGCAGCGCCCACTCATGGTTATTTTGGATTTAAAATTCCTACAAGGATTAAAAACTATGAGTTTTGTTTTGGCTGCATTTACCTCCAAACCATGATTACAACAAAATTTGTCAAAAATTGCCAATGCCTTTTGCAGACCACTTGGGGATTTTGATAAAATTAAGGTGTCGTCTGCGAACATTAAAATAGGAACTTTTGCACCAGCGAGTGAGGGAGCATCTACGGGCTCAGCTTGCATAAGGGGAACAATTCCATTTATAAAAAGAGTAAACAATGTTGGTGCCATTGAACAACCCTGCCGAACCCCACGCTCGACAGGGAAGTCAATAGTATCGTTACCGTAGCCACCCCATTGGATCTTAGCATAAGTGCCCTCATGAAGTCTCATGATCAAGGTTAAAATAATCATCGGGACCCCCAGGGCTGCCAACACCTCCCACAATTTTGCCCTCGGCACCAGGTCGAATGCAGCCCGTAGGTCAACAAAAGCTGCGTAGAGACTGCATCCGCCCAGGACCACTGTCCGCCATTGTATCAATTGGAAGCGGAAGACCTGGTCTACAGTGCTAGTTGCTCTGCGAAAACCAGCCTGAAAAGGGGATAGGACGTTCTGCTCCTCAGCCCAATCAAGCAGATTATTAATGATTACACGTCCTACCACTTTTTGGACCGTGTCTATTAAGCTGATTGGGCGATAATTACAGGGTTGGGCACGATCCCCCTTTTTGTATACTGGTATAATGACAGCACCCCGCCAGGATACCGGGATTTCAGCCCCCCTGGCTATATTGTTTAATAAAAGGCAGATGTACTTACTCCACCTATCGGTGTCATCTAAGAAGACATCCGCCGGGACTCCGTCATTACCCGGGGCTCTGCCCCTATGAACAGATTTCAGGGCAATCACGATTTCGCTTAGCATAAAAATATCTTCATCTGCAAACAGATATATAAGGTTGCAATTGCTAACAGGCTGATCTCTGGAAGAGTACTGTTCGCTGAAGAACGTAACCCAGGCATCATGAGGGACATTATTGTTGGGAGGCTCTGAAGATCTATCATGGCCCCATTTGACAATATGCCAAAATTGTCTAGAATTTTTACTTTCACTAGCACATCTCAGTTTCTGCCAATGGTCTTCGTCCCAGTCTCTTTTTGCCCTGGCAATACAGTTTTTATAGTGCTTCCTAGCAGACCGAATCTCACTCAGATTTTTGTTTTTGATTGCAGCTCCTAGTTTAAATCTTGCTACCCTGCAATCTTGGTTATACCACTTTGCTGATTTAAATGGACAAGCCCTGTTGTTTCTTGCGGGTTTTAAGAAAAAGTTTTTGACTTCATCAAAGAGAGTCGTATGAACTTTATTGACATCTCCTTGTCCTTGTGCAAAAGCAGTAATATTTTCCAATGCCAGAATGGCCTTGTCTGCCGCTGCTCCTATTTTTTCCAGGGCCTGCTGGTCCGTCTTAACACCAGACCATCTTAACCTACGCATATTATTGGATTGCGTGATCGTCGGCGGCACAAGTAAGTCACAAGGGTTTGGAGTGATTAGATTAGATGTCCACCAGTTATGCGAGATGCATAGCGGGTCGTGGTCACTTTCTATCCTGGCTGTAACTACCATGTCGCTGAGAGATGACCATAGCGATGTACTACAGATGACGTAATCAATACGACTTTTGCTTCGCCCGTTATTAAACGTCATGGCGGGAACACGGTCTGATTGAGTTCGTCCGTTCAGGGCTCGTAACCCATGCTCCAAGCACATGGCGTTTAGACCTAGGATGTCAGCCGTCCACCGAGTAATCGGGGAGGACTCTAGTGTGGGAATGTCCCAAAGCTTATCTTCCTCCAATCCCAGAGGAGAATCACCAGTGATGAGAGGTTCGAATGTTAGATTCAAATCACCTGCAATTAAAATGTTTTTTCCTGCAGATTGGGTCTCAAGAAGTGTAAAAAGGCACATAAGAACCTCGGATCTACCTTTGCTACCACCTCTAGCATAGATATTGTATATATCCATGGTGAGGGGTAAATCACTGGTCAATCTGATAAGCTGGATATCTTTTTGGTCAAGATCCACACATTTTACAGCAATTTTTAAAGACTGCCTAACCCATATAGTAAGGCCCCCCATCGGCCGCCCTTTAGGGCCCTTAATAGCAGGAACATGAAAGTTTACATACCCCAATGCAAAAGTAGGCTCACACGCCCAAGTCTCTTGAAAAATACAGAGGTCATACTTATTAATAAATTCAAACCAATCAGCGCTGTCCATTTTGGAAGATATTCCAGCCACATTCCATGACAAAAGATTCCCTGAGATAGGTGTCATAAGAATACCGGGGTTTGTAGTATGCGTGTTTAACACCTTACCCCCAGTAGCCTGGTCTACGGTTGTAACATTAGATAACCCAGGTGAATCGACAGTCAGAAGCCCCAAATATATATATATTTATATATTTATATATATATATATATTTATATATATATATATATATATATATATAAATATATATATATATATATATATATATATATATATATATATATACACATACATATATATATATTCACTGAACACCAGTTATAGTTAGGAATTAGCATTTAAAAAACCTGTTAAATTCACTGAAAAAACCATAGGTTGCACACCAGTTATAGTTAGCTGGAAATTTTACTGACATAAAACCATTGAAATTCCACGTTATAATTAGTTGGACTCACTATAACTTGCGCGTGTAATGCACTGCTGATGACGTCACCTACTACATCACTCATGACATGTTCAGTGACATCACTCATATTATAGTGAGTCCAACTAACTATAACGTGGAATTTCAATGGTTTTATGTCAGTAAAATTTCCAGCTAACTATAACTGGTGTGAAACCTATGGTTTTTTCAGTGAATTTAATAGGTTTTTTAAATGCTAATTCCTAACTATAACTGGTGTGAAACCTATGGTTTTTTTCAGTGAATTTCATAGGTTTTTTAAATGCTAATCCCTAACTATAACTGGTGTGAAACCTGTGTTTTTTTCAGTGAATATATATGTATATTAATATAATACCTTTTTTTAAAGTAAATTCATTTTTTTTTTATGTTTCACCCTGGAGCGCTCCAGGTGCGCGCCCCGGTGCGCGTACCGGGGCGCATCCCGGGAGCGTACCAAAAAAATAATAAAAAAAAATAATGAAGGAGTGAGCATGAGCAAAGGGGACAGAGACAGTGGCGTAAAGAGGAAGAGAGCTAGAGCAAAGAACACAGAGGGACTGTGTAATAGACAGTAAAACAGAGAAAAGGTATAAGTGGAAGTAACTAAGAAAAGGAAAATGAATAAAGGACCAAAAGAAGAGAAGAAAGAGGAAGAAGACTAAAGCAGAGGTTCTGGGAGAATGTGAATGGGTGATGAAAGTAAAAAGAAGGAAAGTAAAGGATGGGGAATGACGGGTAGTGACGGAACCAGAGAAAAGGAACAGCGGTGACGGAGGGAAAGAAAAGAGCAGTGAGTGTAAGTAAAGAGAGGTGAAAGAGGGTGGATAAAAGTAAATAAGGGTAAGACATAGGGAGTGACAGAGAGAAAGAACAGAGAGAGTAAAGGAAGGAGTAATAGAAAGGGACAGAGTGAACCAGAAAAAAAGGAAAGTGAGGGAGTGTGGGTGAGCAGGAAGACTGAAAGAAGTTGAATGTGGTAGGAAAGTAAGGAAAAGGGAAATAAATATGGAGGATAAGAATAAGTGAGGGAAGCAGAGTAAGGAAACAGGGGTGAGGTAGGGTGAGAGAAAAGTAGTGAGGTTAAAGCAAAGGGTGATGACAAACTACATTTTTTAGTCACACTTACCATACAAATAATGAAAACTTAATTGCATGTTAAAACTACACTTTATATCAGTGAAAGACAAAAGAAAAAAAGTTATAATTAGTAAAAGATATATTTTAAAATAGAAGAAACAGGTCAAGAGGTAAAAAATCAAAAAAAGTGTACTAAGAAATAAAGCAAGAGTGAAGGATACAGAAACAGAAATAAAGTAATGTTGAAAGACAAAAAAGAGGGAAAAGGAAATAGGAGAACAAATTACTGAAGGTAAGTAAGATACTAAAAGAATGTGAGATACCAAAACAAAATCAGGAAAGAGAAGTAAGTAAAAGGAAAATGAGTGAAAGGGAAATGAGTCTAAATGAGAATCCATTAATAAGAAAGAGGAATGGAAGATGACTAAGAGTGAGTGAAGGGGAGTCACAGAGTGAAGGGATGAAAGGAATGAGGTTAATATAGAACGATAGAGGAAAAAGGAGTGAGGAAGTAAGTACAAAGATAGACAAAAGGAAGGACTGAGTGAACTGCAGTACAATGAGTGAAGAAAGGAAAAAGAGTAAAGGAGCAAAAGAAGGAAAGAGAGGGGAAGAGAACTAAAGCAGTGGTACTGAGAGAATGTGAGAAAGCTGAAAAGTGGTGCAAGGGAGAGAAGAAATGCAGACAGTTGAAATTGGATTAAGGAGTTGTGAAAGAAATGAAGTAAAGGAACAGCGATGAAACAAAGTGAAAGAAAGGCAGTGTAAGTGAGTAAAGAGAGCTGAAAAAGGGTGGAAAAAGGAAAATGAGTGTGAGACAATGAGAATACAATATAAATTACACAATGCAAACTATAGAATAACTTATACATCATGTTACATAGTTTTTTTTTTGCTGTTCTCAGAATATATTGAATTTCACTTAAAACAGTGAGTTCAAACTCTTCATCATATAACAGCGGGAAAAAAATACAATATAAAAGATTGTGTTTAAAAAAAAACATGTAAACTTACAAATCATATATGTACACTAATCTTTGATTCACTTACTTTTCCTTGAGGCCAAATAGTATATAGTGAAGGTCCTTTTGGTAGGAAAATACTCTGCTGTTTTCTAAAACTTCCCATTTCATCGACTTCCTATGAAAAAAGATCTAAGAACATCTGAAATACTTCTCAACGTTTTCATTTTCCTCCTTGTGTTACGTTATGACTTATTACTCATACCTTGAACTTTCCTCACGGCCAAATAGTGTTAGATATATGAGTATATTTTGAATTTTCTCTAATTAAACTCTGAAATCACCGTTTACCCGAAGTTTTCAAAGAAAAGCTCATATGACATTTTCACAATGTTTAAAAATTCATATTCTCTTTTTTGACCACTCATGTTCAACATTTCCTATAAAACTGATATCACTTACTATGAGATCCGCTTACAGTACCTATATGAGATAAATAATTTTAAACATTAGACTAACTAACTAACTTTTATTAACTGCTCCCGTCTTCAAAGGCCAATTACCTTTACTAAAACTTTGGTTTTAAAAACACTAGGTAAGAATTTTTTAAGTCAAAAGGCAAACGCTGTTTATAAGTCAAATGAGAATCATTGCAGTAACTCCAACCTTTTTGACATTTTAAGTAGCATGTATAATGTCCTGATGTTGTCGAAGGACTGTCATGATAAATAATAGCTACAGTTGTAAAGGTTCTTCCTGAAATTGATAACTGAGAAGCCACAGCATTTTTGATATAAGTTGTCAATTTAGTTCCATCAGGTCTACATCGTTGGAAAACTAAAATGACATACTGACCATAAGTTTGTATAAATAATGTGGACAGCATTGGACACTTACATTGAGTACACACCATATTATGATCAGCTGCTTTAATTAGATTATTAAATGACACTGATTTACAGTCTGGTAAAATCAAATATATACATCTTTCAGTGTCTATTCTAGTAGTACTTGATAAACTACAATTGTGGCAGTCATGCTGCCATTGATAAGAAAGGCTAAAAAGATTTTCTACATCTACACCTTCATCTTCCAAAACACCAAACATATACATTAAAAATTCCTGACAATCCTGCTGAATGTTCTGTGAAAATTTATCTTGACCAGAACACATGTCTAAAATATTTCGAATTTCTGTTACACTTTCTATTTTTGCTCTATCACTGCTACATTTCTCAACCACAGAATTCAATAAACCACACGATCTTTGATCCCGATTTACAAAAATCTGTTCTTGTAAAGTTTGAAGAAAAAAAACAACATTAACCACTACATTAGCATAGCAGTTGACACCAGAACTGTTTTCAAACTGAAATCCAACAACATTTTTATCAGAATCCTTTTTCTTTCTGTTTTGAATTACATTTTCATCTACTTTTTGTCTTTTTTCTACTACCTCACTGCAATTATTCTCATTTCTTTTTTTTTGGCCTACCACACGTTTTTCAAACAGAGGATATTGAGGCAAATGTGGAGCATACTCTCTTCTTAACCTATTGTATTCTTTAACACAATCTAGATCAGCACAAATCTTTGTCTCATCACACTCAATCAAGTACAATCCTGATAAAGTTCTGACTCGTGATAATGCCACATATGCCATACCCTCTTTAAACACAGATCTTCCAATGTTCACCAAAGCACTATCTACACTTAAACCTTGAGATTTATGAATTGTCACCGCATATGCCAAACAAACAGGAAACTGTTTTCGGCGAACATATAAGTCTTTTACAAGCAAAAATCTAGCAGAACAATGACTGATTTGTTCTACTTGCTCAATGCCATCAAATTTTATTTTTAAAAATTCAATTCCATCTCTAGTTCTATAATTCACAAAATCAACAACATAACCCATTGCTCCATTTACCAGACCTCTTTCAACATTTAAATTCCTTCTCAAAATGATACAACAATTTAAGCACACATTCAGAGTCTATTCAAAACCAGCTGTTTTAGATATACTTTTCTCTAATAAATCCAATTTTGTTTTCAAATTTTCTGGCAAAACAATTGTTGCACCCATATGCTCTATTTTATCTATTGCTTCCAGTTTCACAATCTCTTTATTTTCTAACTTTAACATTTTGTTGTTGAAGATGGAACATTCTTGCAGAGTTGGCATAAAACATATCCCAGAATTCTTCTCAGTAATTTTTTAAAAAATATTTTCTGGAAGAATGTTTTCATTTGGATACAAATTTGAAATTAATCGAGCATGTAAAGCTTCTTTCCCAAGCTCACTTACTTTTCCGATTCTTACATCTTGTAGAATATTTTTGTAATCTTCATCCTTTGCCTGTCGCAAATTTTGAAGCATTTCGGCATATTTAAAATGTAACCATATATTAACATTTCCAATGCTTCCAAGGGACTTCCTGGTTTCTTCATGCGTGAGCATTTTAAACACTGGTTGTCCTTTTACTGGAGTCAACTGTAGTAGATCTCCAAAAACAATAATGTGCTTTCCTCCAAATAACACATCATACTCTGTTCTAAGAATTTCTTGCATTCTCAAATGCACAAAAGCAAGCATTAGATTTGAGACAATGTTTACTTCATCAATGATAAGAAGTTTCATTTTCTTCAGGACTCTGGAAACTTCAGAACACGCATCTCCAGATAGCTTGTTGTAATGCAATTTATTATCATGCTCAACTGGCAGCATCAGTAAACGATGTAGAGTAATCCTTTTAATGTTATGTGCTGCCAGTCCAGTTGGAGCGGTTACAACACAAGACAGCGGTGATTCAGTCCTTTTCTGCAAATAAGTTGCAATGGCTTTAATCAGAAAACTTTTTCCTGTTCCCGCTTCTCCACTTACGTACAGTCGGACAGGCTTAAATGATGTACATGAGCACACTTTTTTCTCATGTCTGAATCCATGTTCAATCTGTTCTGTGACTTCGTCATATATCTTTTTCTGCTCAACGTTTAGTTGCTTTACCAAATCTTTTAAGTTAAATATGTTATGTTATGTTATAAAACATTTTATTACGCGCTCTGCTACTACAAAGTATCCTGGCGCGATATGTAGGCACTAAACTGACCCAATCCAAAAAGAAAGAAGCAGAGAGCTAAATACTGAGGTTAAAAAGATGGGTTTTTAGCCCTTTCTTAAATCCTGCCAATGTAGTTGATGATCTCAGAGAGAGCGGCAAGGCATTCCAGGCCCGTGCTGTTTGGACAGAAATTGACTGACCACCCAGTCTCGCATATCTGATTTTAGGCATAGACATCAGACGGAGATTGGCCGATCGAAGAGCACGATGAGGCGTGTAAAAGGAAAACCTCTTGAGCAAGTATTGTGGGCCTTGCTGGTGCAGGGCCCGAAAGGCCAAAACCAATGATTTAAACATAATGCGATGTGCCACTGGGAGCCAGTGGAGCTCTCGAAGATGGGCATGTGCACTAGTTCTTCGTGGAAGATGGAACAGAAGTCGCACGGCCGCGTTCTGAATGATCTGCATTCGCTTTATAAGGTATTTAGGGAGACCACTATAGAGAGCATTGGCATAATCGAGCCTTGACAGAATCAGAGCATGCAAAACAGTCTCCTTCGCCTCCCTGTGGAGAAGTGGAAGGAATCACTTGAGTGACTTTAGGGTCGCAAAACAGGTCGCAGTAAGTTTTTTTAGATGAGCTTCAAACTTAAGATCCTGTCCAAACCAGACCCCCAGGTTTTTGGCCGGGCCTCCATGATAGCTAGAACATGCAAAATCAGTCGGCCAAATAAGCTCCCTAAAATTGGCCGGAAAATTGCCATAGAATAGTAGCTCAGACTTGTCCTCGTTGCATTTAAGCTGGGCTGAGACAAGCCAACGGAAGACATGGGTCAAACAAGAACAGACCGTCTGAGCGTCTAAGCAGTCCTTAGGCCAGGTGAACAACAGCTGCGTGTCGTCAGCGTATGACATTATTTTGGCTCCCCACTGCTCAGCCAGATAGATCAACGGGGTCATGTAAACGTTGAACAGCAGTGGGCTCAACGTCGAGCCCTGTGGTACCCCGGTGGTGAGCTTCTTGGGTGATGAGGCAAAAGGGGGCAACCATACCTGCTGCGACCGCTCAGACAGAAACGAAGACAGCCAGGCCAGAACCGCACCCGACAGCCCCACCTCTGCCAGCCTAGTCAGCAACTGGGCATGGGGTACCGTGTCGAAGGCGGCAGATAAGTCTAGCAAAACCAGGACCGCTCTGCCGCCTCCGTCAAGACACTCCCTAATGGCCTCTGAGACTTCCACCACAGCCGTTTCAGTACTGAAAGCAGCCCTGAACCCTGATTGAGCCGGGTGCAGGGCCTGAGAAGACTCGATGAAAGTATTCAATTGCCTAAAAACTACTTTTTCAGTCACTTTCGCTAGTGCCGGGAGCAGTGATATCGGACGATAGCTGGAGGTAGACAGGGGGTCCAGGCTGGGTTTCTTCAACAGAGGAAGAAGCTTCGCCTGTTTCCAACAGAGAGGCACTGAGGCAGAAGCCAGAGACATGTTAACAACCTGGGTAACCTCCTGATACACCAGACTAGCCGCTCCCCCGCAAACCCTAGCAGGGCACGGGTCAGAGGGTGAACCAGACTTTAGCGACTCCAAAATGGCCAGCACATCAGCTTGCTGAGCAGGCTCAAAGGTGGAAAATTGGCTAACATGTTGCTTCGCATCCATAGCAATGTTAGGTGGTGAAAGCAGAAGGGGACCACCAGAGTTTAAGAGCTCCTCTTGAATTTTTTTGATCTTATTATCAAAAAAACATGGCAGTTCCTCACACCACAAATCGGAGGCCGGGAGAGCTGGGGAGGCAGCACATGGAGAGAGGAAGCTCTGAACAATGGCAAAGACTTCTCTGCCATTGTTATCCGCCTTCTCAATCCTTCCTGAAAAGTAGCTACTTTTAGCAGCCTTGATTTCAGCATAATAAACCTTCTGCGCCCTCCGCAGCTTGCTCTTAAGTTCAGGACAGAACTCAAGGCGCCAGGCTCGCTCCAGCTTTTTGCACCCTAATTTGAGTTCTCTAAGCGTATGGGAGAGCCAGGGTTTGGAGGGAGACGACCTCGTCCGCCTGCTACCACTCTTATTAGTATGTAGAGCGGCACTTTGTTCAACCCAAGCGTTGAATGATTCCACCGCAGAATCAAGGTTTAATGGCAGGGTCGGCCGGTTAGACATGAGAGAGTCCGAAAAGGTAGATAAATTTATTCGCTGGGCATGAGCATGAGAGGCAGAAAATTTCTTCGGCCCTTTTGAATTTATGGGCCAGGTGAACAGAATTAAGGCATGGTCCGACCAAGTGACCCGCCTAGGGGGTAGCATAGAGATCTCAAAGTTAGAGCAGACCAGGTCCAACCAATGGCCAGCCGCATGGGTGGGGAAGGTCACCCATTGTGTAAGATGCGCCAACGAAAAGACTTCTGCCAAGCCGATCGTTTCTGGTAAGTCCATCGCGTCCATATGAATATTAAAATCCCCCAGAAGAAGATATCGAGAGAATTTAAGGGCGCGGGGGACGATAACCTCCTCAATATTACCAGCAAAACAACCCGCATAGCTAGGGGGGCGGTAAAGCAAAGTACCTCCCAGGGTGAAATGAGGGGAGAGGATCACGGCGAAGTGTAACATTTCAGTCTCGCCAAGTAGTTCGGGCGGTTCACTCACCACTGTCCAGTGGTCTCGGTAAATTACAGCCAAACCGCCACCTCTACCCTTCGGTCGGTCCATCCTGGTGATCTTGAAGCCGCGTGGTATAGCAAGTTCAACCACCGGCATACAGGACTCAGAAAGCCAAGTTTCGGTGAGGAAAAGGAGATCAAGCTCCTTCTCATCAAGCAGCTCAAATATATCAGCCGCGTGTTTGACCATTGATCTAGCATTGATCAGGCCGGCTTTAATAGTATCTAGGTTGGTCCTGGACGCAATGGTCGGCGATTGATGGCTAGCAAAGCAGAACCCTCATGTCGGGCATCTGCGATGCATATCCTTTAGCACCTCCCAAGATTTGGCGGCATCGCAACTGTAGGTATTGAGGACACACAGCTCCTCAGAGGAGTACCTCAGAGAGCCAGCCTGAGAGCAGCGAGGGAGATGCGAGGGTGCCCCGGCCCTGGGCCCGCCCGGGACACGGACAGGCACAGACGGGCCCTCCTTTGGCGCTCCTTCGGCGCGCAGGCGGCGCGCCCGCAGCTCGCGACCGCTGCGCGCTCGGCGCATTGCTGCGTTAAGTAGGGGCGGGCGAGGCAGGAGACTAGAGCGCCAACCCCAGTGCAATGCGGTCCCGCCTCACTTCCGGGAACCGCTGGGGCCGAGCTCTGAGGGCGGCGCTGGACAAACTGTGCAAAAAACGCAATTGAAAAGTGCAGCGTGCAGTGGACTCAGGCAGAGAGGTAGGCAAGTTAAAAGAAGTCAATACACAGCTCGCGCTAAGGCGGCAATACAATGAGATGAAACAATTTATTTTTTAAAAGCGAGTGATTAAAAAAGCAGCAGAGGCAAGTAGATTAAAAATCGGCAGAGTAACAGTGCAAGGTAGGGGCGGATAGTACTTACATAGCGTCGCACTTACCTCCCCTCTCCAAATAAGTAGGGGCGGGCGAGGCAGGAGACTAGAGTGCCAACCCCGGTGCAATGCGGTCCCGCCTCACTTCCGGGAACCGCTGGGGCCGAGCGCTGAGGGCGACGCTGGACAAACTGTGCAAAAAACGCAATTGAAAAGTGCAGCGTGCAGTGGACTCAGGCAGAGAGGTAGGCAAGTTAAAAGAAGTCAATACACATCCTCTACATCCTCTTGAGCTTGTTCCATAGCTCTTTCCACCTCATCCATGGCAGTTTCAGCTTCATTTTGGATAATTGGTCCTCCAAGTGGATCCTGACTCATTGACGTAGAACTCTGACTGTCTTGAGAACTGTCTCTAGCAATCTCTTCAGCAATTGTGGTTTCTTGCTCTATTTCTTCGTTCAACATTTGCAGATAATTTGGAAAAACAGGACATTCTATGGTATCCTTGGTTGCATTAAAAGAGTCTTCATAACAGAGAAAATCTCCAAGTAGTTCCTCTTCTGTACGCCATGGCTTAAAGAGTTGCAAAAGAGCTAAATAGTAAAATTCTCTTTTGTCTGGAGCTTCGCAACTCAATTTTCGATGATTAATCAAATGGCCTTCTCTCTGCTTCACTAGACATCCTTCATACCCAATGACAGAATATTTTCCATTATTGATATCTTCTATGATGTTCCTCTTATAACTGTAGTTTTGCAGAACTTCATACAAACAAGTGTTCTCAAGGTGAGTACTTCTATTTGGATAGTATGTATCCAACATGTTTGTCTTCAAAATATCTGTACTATTTGGTTCTTTCTCTGTCAAATATTCAAATTCTTGTACAGATTTCAAAACTCGGTTTCGTGTTGCAGCAAGACCTAGACTCACCCAAATGAATGTTCTTGATTTGGCATAGAGACTTGCTGATGATAACCGATCAGAACATTCATATGCTCCAATTTCTCGATGCGACAACATCTTCAGACTGAAACTGTATAATTTTTTACTTATACTCTTTTCATGTGAAATGTCTTCCCACATTTCCTTCAGTTCAGTCTTTTCTTTTTTTGTGATGTAAGATGTCACATATCGAGCCACAGCAATAGAGTTGTCAGCAACGAACTGAATATCCATGTTAGCATTCCACATGAATAAAATCACTGGGTTGTAGTCGTTGATATACTTGGACTCTTCGTTTCTTTTTAAATTGTATGTATTTTTTGGTGATTTCCTTGTCACAGTATGTCGCAGAGAAGACATCAAATTATTTACTCTTCCTTTAGAAATCACTGGTCGTGGAAACGCGAAACGACATTTCGTGTAGAATTTCTCCTTGTTTTTAAATTTTCAACGACAGTACTTTCCACAACGATGAGATTGAAAACGTAAAACTTGTTGCCTTAAACTGTTTTCTTCAGTAGTTTTCGGAACAGCACATGTTGAATATTCTTCAATGAAACTCATCACTGTGTCATCCAAATCAGTTCCAAATTTTGGTGCATCTTTAATCCATAAAAACATATGTATATGAGGAGCACCTCTCGCTTGATATTCCTTCCTCCAAAAGAAATCCAAAACCTCTCCAAAGGGAGGATTTTTTTTGTTGGTAATAAAAGACATCATAGCTTCAAATATATGGTTAAAATATCTGCAAACATTCACTGGATCCAAAGAACACAGTTCTCCAGGTGTTTTCAATTCTATATTTTGTATGTTTCCATTTGCCTCTCGTAGAAATTGAAGTAAGTCGTCCCATGCATACTCAGCACAGCTAAGAGTGAGGAACCATGTAGGAGTTCCTAAGTTTCTTAGCATACAATTCAATTCCCCATGACGACAGAACCAATACTTGTTTGTTCCACGCTGACATGCCATGAGATTGATTAGCTGAGATTCCAAAATACTGTCTTGCAGATTGACTTTCTCCATAAAGTCCCTCGCCGAAACATTTTGCAGATGAGCTCCACTTTTCAGTATATGATTAACTGCATAGGAAAGCCCAGACAAATCACTTTCATACAGTAGATGAAACAAATACGGAATGCTTTGATGAAACCTTGGATCTTCAGCATATAATCTTAAAGTCCGGTATTCAGCTGCAGGAATTTGAACTGGTCGATCGTCATATCGTCCACCTCGACCTGTTGGAAATAACTGTGGAAAACAACGAGCTTCCAAACTTTCTTACCATACACTAATAGGACTTCCTTTTGCTGCTTTCATTTGAAACAAGTCAATTGCATTCCCCATTACTTCTTTGGAATGCAAAGGATGAACAGTATAATGTTCATATATTTCTTCACTTCTAGACACATCAACTTTTTCAATTTTTTGGCCAACTGAACAATCACTGTCTTCTTCTGTAGCTGTTTCCTCTGCTCCAACACTTACATCTTTATAGTACTCCTTGTTTTTGACCAAATACAACGTTGCCTTTTTGACTTTCCTAACATCCACTAAATCTTGCCAGATTTTCTTACTCTTTGACAGAAACCCCATTAACTAGAATAACCAGAGGATCCTCTTCTACTCTTTCTACACCAATTGCATCAATATTTTTCTTGACATCTAAAGGCAAATAAACAACTCTTCCCTTTAATCCTCTTTGTAAATCTGTAGGAGGTAATTTCCCTATCTTAGGCTCCATGCGAACAATAGCTTGAAAAGGATGGACACATTGAATCAAAATTGATCCATAAGTATTTAAATCCATCAATTCAGAAGGAATATCTATCAACTGAAGATTATGAACAGCTCTAGCAGGCATTCTATTTTCATTTAATGTTTTCAAACAATAATTACAAATACGCTGATCAAAACTCAAATCAAAAGAATTCTCTACCAACAAATAAGTTACACAATCCTTCCATTCACTATTATTTTCCAATTCACTTTTTGCATATAAATCAACTAACCTAGTCTGAATCTTATAATGAGTCCTTCGACAACACACACAAGTTAAATTAGGCCTTTCACTTGATTTCACCTTAAACTTGGTAATTTTCCTCGTCAAACTTTTCTATACTTGAAATCTGTACATTGTCTTCCACATTACCATCCATTACTATATCCATTTCTACACTGTCCTCTTTGTTCCCAAAATAACAAAACTCAATTTCTTCACAAATAGTATTCACATCTACTTCAGATCCATGCAAAAGAGCACTGTTTAACTGTTTAAGCTTAAGTGCTGGACTTTTTGCATAATGCAACCTTCTCACTAATTTCCTCACCTTATTATGATGCACTGCTAACATCCTAAAATGATGAAAAACACTCTGACATGCTTTTCTAGAAAGACAAGCCAGTGAATGCCCATGCAAACCTGTGTTTTCTCTCACTCTGCAAGGATCTAACTCTTGCAAGATCTTCACTTTCTGTTTTACACTTTTCTTACTATTTGTACAAAAGAAATTTTGAAGCAAATCGATTGAATCCTGTCGCACACTACAAATACTACTGCACTTCCATGTGTACACTGGACCCTTAGTACGTCTCCCTAAAACTTCATCAGATAACACCTCTTCTGCATCTCTAGACTCAAGTTTCTCTTTTTCCATCAGACAACCATCTTTCACCTCATATGCTCAACCACTGGTGTCAACGGCATGCACCAAATCATTTTCCTGAAAGTAACTCTCCTCATTAAAAAATGGCTCAGAACTTGAACTATGTATCCGTTCTCCAGAAAATACTTCACAAAAATTAGTCCGATTAATTATTCTTTTCCATCTACTGTTCGATTTGAAAACATCAATTGCCTTGTTAAGTATCCTAATTCTATTGATTACTAAAATAAATAATTTTTTCTTAACTTCAAAAGCCTGATCAACAATCTTCTCTACACTTTTGTTTTTCTTGTAAAAAGCAGCTCTCTGTTTACCTTTATTTTCATTTTTGAGCAAATTTAAAACTACCCTATTGCGAAACATTCGTCTACGAATGTCCCTAAATGGATTTTGCCTTGTATTGCTATCCATACTCTTCTCTACTGCTCCAGTAGAGACATTTTTTGAGGGCCTCTCCTTCCTTTTCAAATTTGCTCTCTCCTTCTGGATCTTCACATTACCGTTAACATTTGTTTTTGTTCTACATATGTTGCGAAAAAAATACTTAGTTGTCTTACCAGGAGCTTTTTTGGTGTTTTTTGAAGTACTTGTTGTAGAGGATTCCTTTAATTCCGTTGCTGATTTTGTTATTTTCCGTATGGTATTTTTTCTTCTCCTTTGCCTTGACGACATTTTTGCTTACTTTTGAAATGTTGTTTTCAATCTGTGGTAAAGAAAAAAATAACACATTATAGACCACTATTAGCAAACAACAAAGCAATGACAATAGGCAAACAATATAAACACTAATTTGGAACATATCTAAGTTTATACCACAGCAACTATATAACTAGGAGTAAGACAAAGAAAAACAGCTGGAGGGAGTAACACAAAAACACAGAGAGACTCTGACAAAGAAACAGGTAGAGGGAGTAAAACATGCAAAAGGACTAAGACAAAGAAAGTGTATAATATGTTGAAAGACAGAAAAAGGATGTAATAGGGAGAGGGAGTAAGTAAAAAAAAGGAGTAAGTCAGAAAAAGGATGTAACAGGGTATAAAACAGAGAGAGGGTGTAACAGGAACTAACACAGAGAGAGGGTGTTAGAAGAGAAAAGGTTGTAAAAGAGACTAAAACAGAGAGAGCCTGTAAAGGAAGAGACAGAGAGTAAGTTTGAGAGAGGGTGTAAGAGGAAGTAAATCAGAGACAGGATGTTACAAGAAGTAGGTCAGACAGAGGGTGTAACAGGAAGAGAGAAAAGTCAGAAAGAGAAAGAGAGACGGTATAAAACAGACAAAAGGTGTAATAGGGAGTAACTCAAGGCTAGAATATTACAAAGAAAAAGGTTGATTAGATAGTATCTGCATGATTCAAAAAATATTTTAGCACATTTCACAATCATGTCATCTATGTTTCCTCAGATTACTCATATTTTTGGATAATGCTTGGTTAAAACATTTTGCTGCATAGAGAAATTGTCTTTTGTGAAATAGTGAAGTTTCAGTAGGGAAATTGAATGCTTGTACATAGGACCTGTGCAGAGTTTCTAAAATGTAATTTTAAAAACGACTTTGGGGTAATTGAATGGCTTTTGTATTTTTGATAAGGAATTAATAGTAAACACCAAAACAACGGTTAAGGAGGGTCCAAGGGATGTATATTTTAGAGACCTGCACCTGTTTTAATCCCCAGCTACTACTTAATTAACAACACACAGAACAAAGGGGGTCTACCAGCTAAACTCTAAAGCTGAGCTGTCACCGAGTCCACAGGATCTCGTAGTGTACATATCAACTAAAGACAGCTTATTTCAAGACAAAGAGGGAGAAGGGCGAACACTAAATGCACAAAATAGACCGGCACATCATGGGTTATTCGTACCTGGCTGACCAGTCCAAAGCAATTTGAAAACGGTTTTCCATCAAATTGACTCAATGATCAGTCATATCATTTGGCCAAACCCAGGTGCATAATAGGCTGGTCCCCTGATCATTGGGACATCAAACACCGCACCTTATTGCTATTTTCAGGATTTGGTCCAACAAAAATACAAACCATCCATGATGACTGATCTTTTGATGGTAAGGGTAACAAGTGCAACAAAAACAAATTAGTGACTTAAAATAGGATGGAATGTCCTCCTTCTAACAACTTTATTCTGTGGACAAGACACGCCTCCTAATTAAAACAACCAGAACAGTGCAAAAAAGACAGTAACAAATATCTGCCTATAAAAGGGCCAACATGTTTCTGCCTCACGGGTGTTAAATCCCTTGGCATTCATCAGGGCCTCTGCTCTTCTAATAGTTGCACTCCTAGTAGTGGAAAAAATCACCACCATCACCAAAGGAATAAAGTATAATAAAACTAGTTGAATATGGTACGACCTGTAACAACCATGGACATTACCCCTACATATCACGTTAGCTCCCGTGAATTCTGTGGAGGAAAAAGTTACATCATTAATGCTATATTAGATGTGTCAGTCACATGTGAAAAAGGGTAACACCGAAATACAATTTTATATAGAGGTAATTGAATAGATTGCTCACCCTTATTGGTAGAGGAAAAGACCTCACCTCACCTGGACCATGCTCAGGTATATAAGAGGCCCCGCACTACAAAGACACAAGGAGGAAAACAGAAATGTAGCACCATAAAGCAACAAATTTGAACTTATAATAATGCCATTCCTGTAAAAGAATTTCCCTATATCTAGAGGCAAATATATGAGGAAGGTCAACCTCAGATTAAATGGGCTAGACCTCAAAACAACTCAGAAAATTGACTCTGACACCAAACTTCTTAGAGATACAAATTGCCCTGTGCCCCCTAGTTTAGAACAACTGGAAAAAACTAGAAAAAAGCACAAGGGCTAACAACTAAGTATCTCTGTAGTATTCATACTATCCATGTTCTTGTTAACTCACCTTTCCGTCGGTACCTCCAGCTTCCTTCTGAGGCTTGGGGGAGGCACCGACGTTTAGGTGATCTCCTGTTTTATAGTCCTGTTGGGTTTGTTAGACTAGTAACCCTCCACTTAATTAATCTGTGCTGCCACCTAGTAGTGCTTTATCCATATGATTTGGATCATCCTACTCCATGTATTGTGAGAAAAGTAGGGGGGTATACAGGAAGCAGCTTGTAAGTATACTGAGAATGTGTATTTTAATAGAGAAACCAAGCGCACTACTTTGCGCTTGAAAAAACGCAAGATCCCGCGTTGTAAACTACTAAATGTCGGCCATTTTGGTCGTTCAAAAAACTCTGTATTTGTTATTCTGTCTGGCAACCCACTACACTGGTCTTTTATGTGAGGCGCAGGTTATTTGTTGATTAGCACCGAGGTCTGTCTTGCAAACCTCTCATAGATACTGCCGGTCCACGCGCATGGTTCTGCGCTCGAAAACGCGCTCAAAATAGCGCGAGACTCAATGATTGAAACTACAGTGTGATGTCATATCGGCCATGTTAGTAGTTCAATCGACGGTCTATTCATAATGGGGCCCATAGATCTGACTACCATTTATATTATCAAGGAAGACAGGATTTTTGTGAAAAGATGTCTTTTAGGTATTGTTAACCTCTCCTAGATACTGCCAGTGCAAGCGTGTGGTTCCGCGCTCGAAATCGCGCTCAAAATAGCGCGAGACTCAGTGTTTGAAACTACAGTATGATGTCATATCGGCCATGTTAGTAGTTCAGACGTCGGTTTATTCATACTGAATCCCATAGAACTGACTGCCAATTATATTATCAAGGAAGACAGAATGTTTGTGAAAAGATGTCTTTTAGGGGTTTTTAGTGTTATAGGGTATCGCGAGAGAATATCAGAGCGTGCTGATCAGTGCTCAGAGGCAACGCTCGAACCAACGCGAGACCATAACTGAAAAACTACTTAATGAGATCCTAGCGGCCATGTTGGTAGTTCAGCCATCGGTCCGTGTCTAATGTAACCCAGAGAATTAGATACAGATATGTTTATTAAAAAGACAGAAGTTTTTGAGTATTGCTCGCGTTTTAAGACGACGCAAGAAACATCCACTGAAAAACACTCTCTGATTGACCAAAAAGACCCTTTCATGTTATGCTAAAAGTTGAATTAACAACGTTCTCATTGATTAAAATTCCTAGAATCTTATATGACCAACACTGTGATATTGATTATTTACTATGTTATGTCATAGTCCCAAGCCTAGCGTGTTCAATAACTGAAAACGATAATTTATCAGCACATCCCTGATCATAGTTGATATGCAATAGGGGATCCTCAGTGCTTGGTACCAGATATTAGCATAGACCATAGGTTCTCATCCCCAGTCACAACTAAAGTGACCATGTTGAATAAGACTGTGATGATACACTCAACTGTTAAATGCCTAACCAGTTCGCATTATAGAAGGGTCCAGGGAATATCATCATTTAATCCCCCCTTGTCAGACTGAAGCTTATAAATCCACTTTTGTTCCTTGGAAAAGAGGTAACCCGACACGTCAGTAATGTGCCCGGGGATGTATGGTTTTTCCCAGACAGTCCATTGGAAATCGGTTTCAAGGTGTGCCTGTTCCAAGAAATGTCTGGTCAGTTTGGTGTGGCTTTTTTTACACCGGAAAGAGCTCTTATGCTCTTGCATTCTTATCCGGACTTTTTGAGTGGTCATGCTCACATATCGTATAGAGCAGGGGCACGTCAGCATGTAAATTAAGTTGGTACTATTGCAATTGCTGAAATTGCGGTGTAGCCCAGGTCTATTTGTGCCTATGTCTATCTCCCTAGTGTGTTTAGTCTGTGAACAAATCGAGCAAGTTCCACACGGGTGGTGCCCAACCACTGGAGGAAGATTCCATAGGGTTTCGCCCAGTTTCTTGGGGGTCTCTTTTGGCCGTGTATGTACAAGCCGATCTCGGATATTGCTGGACCTTTTGAACGCAAACAAAGGTGGCGCTATTTTTTCTTTACCATGGTTCAGGATGTGCGAGTGTCTTCTTACAATTTTTTGAATGGCGTTGCTTCTGGTGTTGAAGGTACTCACGAATGTGAGTCTTTCCAACGGTGGTTTGGACACGGGGGCTTCAAGAAGAGCCTCCCTGTTTTTGTTTAAAGCTCTTTTTCTTGATCTTTTGATAAGTGCTTTGGGGTAATGCCTTACCCTTAGCTGTGCACAAAGATTGCTTGAATGCATATCAAAGTCCTCTCTAATGGAACAGTTTCTACGAACACGTAGAAACTGGCCGTAGGGCAGATTTTGGCGCAGGGACTTAGGGTGATAACTGTCATACAAGAGGAGCGAGTTCCGGGCCATCGGTTTCTTGTATAGCTCACTCTGCAAGCCTGCAGGAGTGACATAAATTGATAGATCCAGGAATGGAATTCTATCTTTATGTGCTTCCATGGTAAATCTAAGAAACTGATTTCTACTATTTAGCCATTGATGGAATTCTTTGACTGAATCAAGTGTGCCTCTCCACACCACCAACACGTCGTCAATATAACGCTTCCACCACCTAATAGAGGTGTGGAAGGGGTTGGTGGGTGTCAGTACGTGTTGTTGTTCGAACTGGTGCACGTATAAATTCACCAAGCTCGGCGTGAAAACGCTGCCCATGCTTGTACCAGAGGTCTGAAGAAACAGCTTGTCTTCGTACTTAAAATAGTTCATCTTCATGGCCATGGTGGCTAAAGCCATTATGAACGGTACTGGAGTGATGGTTTCACCAATATTATCCCTCAGGATGGATGTTACAACTTCCAAAGTCTCATCCTGAGGGATAGAGGTGTACAAGGATTCTACGTCGAAAGAGACCAATAGGTCTCTTTCTATATCAAAGTCTATTTCAGGTAGGACCCGCAGCACATCTTTGGTGTCCTGCAAATATGTAGGCATTTGTTTAACAATCGGCCGCAAAAAGAAGTCAACAAATGATGACAGTGGCTCAAATACAGACCCTATTCCAGAAATAATAGGCCTGCCTGGCAATGGCCTCTGGGGATTGTGCATCTTCGGTAGAAGGTAAAAATAGGGTGTTACTGGATGTTAAGCGACTAGATATTAAGTATGGGCGAATTTTGCGAATCTCGCGTTCGCGAATTTTGCGGATTTACAAACTCGCAATCCGCAAAATCCGCGAATTTGCGGATTTTTTTTTTTTTTTATCGCAAGGATTTCTGCCAGTTCGCAAGGGTTTCGTACCAGTTCGCAATTGCGAACTTACATTTCGGCTCGCAACGGTCGCGATTATGTTGTTTCTACATCTGGTTCATCATCACAGGTTCCCAGCACCCTCTGTTTCACCACTGCCACCCTCTGTTACATCAATGCCACCCTCTGGTTCATCATCACTGTAGATTATGGGGGGGAAAAGAAAGCACACCAGCCCTGCTTCAACTGACATGAATTCATTTGAGGTTAGTTTATTAATGTGTCACTGTTTTAAAATTCCAGTCTGGCACCTGCTTCCTTATCTGTAATTTGCTTTCTGTTGCAGTGCATTTTTTTTCCCAGGACCTTTGTGGCCTACTTGTAGCTATTCTATGAGCCTGCTGTGAGGGTCAGAGCAGGGTCATACAATTGTTGCAACTAGCAACTGAATTCTGGAGGGGCCCCAGTCAGGAAGCACTACAGGGAATTGTTACTAATGATGAGTTTGAACTCTTGCACCTGCCGTGTGCTTTCAGTTTTGCAAAACTCGTTTTACTGCAATTTCGCGGGATTTGCGGGGCGCGAACACTCGCGAGATCGGATTCGGAAGCCGCGAATTCGTGCGAATATGCAATTTGTTTTTTTGCGGCGTGTTAGTTCGCAAGGTTTTGTGCGTTTTTGCGAGCCGCTCGTAGCGCAAGGCGCGAAGTTACCCTCGCGGTCGTTCAAGGGCGCGGCCATCTTGTTTGCCTGACGTATTTCCATTTCCGGGCGCGAAGTGTAATCTCACAAAGTGTGCGGCTCGCCAGTACAGTTTCATGAGTGTTCGCAAGGAAAATCTCGCGCGAACTTACCCGCGCGGTCGTGAATGGGCACGGCCATCTTGTTTCTCATTCATTGCTATGGTTCTGGGCATGGTCTTTGTATCCTCTCTAAATCTCTGCCATCCTTTGCTTGTTTGAAGTTTTTTTTGATCTATTTTACTTATTATCTATCCCTCTATTTTTCTAGCCCTATATTTTTGTGTTTACTGCTACTTTTGGTTAATTTTAAACTACTTTTTTAAACTCTTTTCTTTTCTTCTCTTCCCTATTCTATTTTCTTTATTCCTTTCCGCCCAGACCATGGTGAAGGGAGCCGGGAAGCATCCCGAGAAGTGGAAGGGTCCCGCACCCCGTGTCCGGCTCCCGTGCGGGCGTTTGAGGGGGGAGGAGGTCGTACCCAAGGAGATCTTCAGCCCAGAGGAGGTGGGCCAACTCATTTTTTATGTTCAGCGCCGCCTCCCCAGGACCATCATGGGAGGCGGCAAGATCAGTGCCGGGTACGGGATCCGGGAGCGCCGGAAGCGTTGGGAGAAGGTGTGCCAGGCCATTTACCACCACTCTCGGGTCTGGCGCACCTACAACCAGGCCACCCACCGCTGGATGGATGTCCTGACCCGTGAGCGAGATCTGCTCGACCTCCTTGGCCTTGAGATCCCCGGGCTTTGTGAGTAGTAGTAGCTATTTCTTTACTACTATGTTTTCTCCTGCTGTGTTATTATATTGCAAATTTTTGTTTTTTATCAAGAGCAATAATGCTGCTCATTACATTGTAGGTAAATTATATTTCAAAATCTTCTGTGCATTTCAGGTACACTGCTCTCCTTCTTCTCAGTAGTGTTGCTACTATGCTTATTTGTTTTAGATTTTGTGTTCATTTCATTGGCCTGTGAAATTATGTATGAGTGTAGTTTAAAGAACTGCGTAATGCTACACACTAAGGTTCAGATTTTTAATTACCGGCGTATCCCTGCAAAGTAGCAGGGATGCGCCAGTAATTGTGCATCACGCCACCATCACCCATGGTGCGCCGTATTTACAATGCGGCGCACCATGGGCCCAAAACGTCACCAAAGCGTTACGCATCTGTGCCGTAAAGGCGGCGCATTGCTGGAGTTGCGTCGCAACGATGGTGCAGCTCCATCAATGCTCTGGGGTGCCCTATCTCCCCAATGCTGCGTCAAGCCGTACGTCTGCTTCAAGCAGGCGCAGGGTTTGAGTCACGCATCATTGTCCTCAAAGTGACTGATTGAAATCTTGTAGATTTCCCTCAGCCACTTTTAGGATGCGTTCCTGCGCAGGAAAGCCCTCCCTTGCGCCGGAACGCCCCCTATTGGCGCAGGGCTTTACAACGTGATGCATCTCCCATATGCGTCACGTTGTTAATATACGCCGCACCATTGCGCCTCTTTTGTGCTGCCGCTGCGTCACAAAAGACACGCAACAATGGAGCAAAAGAGCCGCAAGGGGCTTCTAAATCAGCCCCTACAGACTCAAGTCCAGTCCTTCCTTTGTACACATGGCGATAAGAAGAAATAGTGGTGGTGGATTGATAGTTTGAGTATTTTAATGACTGGTTAATGTAGTAGGAAACTTTAGTGTTGTCGCTGATCTTCAATCACGATGGACTTTGGCTGTCACTTCGCGTGCTGCGGACTGCTGCCTGCCAATCCTAGGCAAACCTTTTTAGTACTTTGTTTAGTGAGTTACATAAGGTAATTTCCAATTCGACGGTCCGCAAATCAAGCAATACTAAAGTAATAACGTAGTCAACCACATGAGATTGGTCAATAATATATCCCGTGGAGTAGTTGTCTATTTGCTATTTCGCAAAAATATTTTGTTAGTTCTTTTGAAATGTTTGATTTGGTTGACAAATATCATCCATGTTTTCTGTTTTTCTTTCTTTCATGTTGTACATCAGCTTCCCCCAGGGGCAAGAGGAAGACACAGGAGGAGGAGGAGGAGGGTGCTGTTGACGATGCAGGCCAGGACCGGGCAGGTGAGGGCTCCTTTGCTGGCCCCAGTAAGTTTTAATTTTAATATAGAGTACTTATTTTTTCCTAGCGTACCTCATTTGATTTTTTCTAAATCGTCTTTGATCTTCTTGTAGACAGGATCTAAATTATTATCCTGCCTCGACTATGACTCCGTGTGGTATTACTAGATTATTCCTATTAGTCTGTCTGTGTAGCTAACTAAGATTGCACATTTGGCATTTCCATTGGACTCCCATTCTAGTCAGCAATAGCTCTATGCACTGAGTGCCGTCCTCTGGGATTGTCCATAATGTCTTTTCAAGTATTCTAAATGTTTATGCTTTGACAATTGCCAACAATAAAAAGGTGAATGACCACCAAGAAAGAATAAGATACTACTTTACTTTTGGTTTGGATAGGAGTACAATCCATTCTACTACTGTTGCAGGGACAAATCTGCACAAACAGAACTTTGGACACTAAATAATGCATTGCTTAGCTTATCAATTATAATAGGTGCTGTTAGACTTTCCACATACCTCAGTGATAACAGACTTTGTAGTTGAACCCCCAATCTCCTTACTGACTAGATAGTGTGGCAGAGTCATTTAGCTCCCAAAGTCACCGATGGCAGAGGCACGGACTTATGCTTGCAAAAATTCCAAAACCTTTAGCTCATCCACTCTAGTCTGGAGGACCAAAAACCACAGAGTCTATTTAAGTTTAAAAGCTTTATTAAAAGTAAACACATTTATTGAAATCAAGTTTGTCATAAAAGTAAACGTTTAACTGGAAATGGAAAAGTGCTTAGTGCTGACGATTAATTGGACACATTTCTTGTGGTCGAGCCGAGCTCTCACCTGGTTTGAACTTGATCCTGCTCGTGTTCTTAGAAGTCAAGCTTCTGTCTGTTAGGAGAAAAAGTGGTGCGTGTTAAAAATAAAAAGCAAGCATTCATCAGTTGTGCCAAAAAGTGCAGCAAGACAACAACCTTCCATGAAAAAAGGGACATTTTTACTTTACAGTAGACAGTCACAAATTATTAAATTGTATACTGTTTTTTCACATTTCTTTCTTCCTCCTAGACCAAATATTATATAGTAGTGAGTGGTGTATTCTAACATTATTAAATGTACTTTGTAGGTGGAACATCTGGAGGCGGGGCCAGCGTTGAGGTGGTGGTGGCATTGGACGAGGACAACTCTGGGGAGGAGGCGTGGAAGTGCCGGACAAATCTGTGGGGGATGACACGGTGGTGGCGGGCAGAGGTAAGCTATACATTCCTTACTCATTTGAGATTGAAGACTGCAGAGTGTGCTTTCTGCACGGGTGTATTACAAATAAACCAGGTAGTAGCCTCCTCTAAATGTACTTCGACTTAGCTGTGAAGTTTTTGGCGAGAAGAATCCCAATCAGATCTGAGGTGAACTTGATGGAAGGGATGAACGAAAAGCGAAAGAAGGGTGTAAGTAAGTGTGGAAGAACGAGAAATGTAATGACCATATGTGTGCATATACTTTGAATGGATGGATGCCTGGATCATTCTTGGTACTATCTGACTCTTAGATAGCATATGTGTATCTAGAGAGAGTAGACGGTAACTGGATGAACTAAGTGTTACTTTGAAGAGCATGTAACAACGCACCCGCACGTCCGTTCCAGTGTAGGAAAGGCAAGGAAAAGAAGTTGTAATTTTGTCCAAATACTACCATGAATAGTAGCAGTAGTTTGTATTGCAACTGCAAGCACAGCATATATCCGGTTATTACGGTGGACACTCCCTACCTCTCTTAATAACTTTAGTTTAGTAGTAGTACGTCATTCATGTGTGGGGGTATCACTGTTCACTCAATAATAAGCAAAGCACCTAAAGTCATCCCATATGTCATCAAATACATCCCATGTGAAGTGATAGATAATCAGATTATTTAGCTTCTTTATTTTCCTTTTCTAATACTCATTTGCATTGTAGGGTGAAAGCTAAATTAATTAAGCAGTAGCCCTTTTAACAGAGTATTCTCAGTGCCACCCGTAATAGAAAAGTAAGAGCTTCACCACCTGCATGTACTGGACCGGTACAGTAACGCAAGTCTGTCTCACTCACCATGGTGTGCGTCTGTTTTTCTCGGGTGCAGGTTCACTGCACTGGCATTATGCCGGCTTGCATAAGATAACGTACCAATTTTCCTAAACAAGAGAGAAGAAGAAGAATAAGACTGGTGTACTGTCATAGTCGACTGTAATGGAAGTCCATAGTGCTTGTAGAATTTGTTCCTTAAACTCCCACTAATGTTAGAGCAAGGATGAAGAAGTCGGAGGTTACATAGATACTGTCCTCAATAGTTATGTACTGTGCTTTCAATTTGCTACTTGTACTGTGACAACTTTCTGCTCAATCATTTTGTGTTAATCTTAAGGAGCATTGGTTATAGGTCTATCTCTTTCTTTCTTCATGTAGTTGCTCCTTCCAAATCCAAGACACCATCAAGGAGGAAGGAGCTGGCTCGAATGGCCCGGCAACGGAGGCTGGATGCCACTGTCGCTGAATATCGGTGGCTGGTGGCCCTGGAGGAGAAGGAGACGCAGTCTGGTACAACAACTATGTCCACGGGGACAGCTGCATCCTCCTCCGTGCGGGCTGCCAGCCAGCGCAGTGATCCAGCGGTACGGGGCCGGGCTACCAAAGCCAAACGCCAATGCCGAGCAGCAAAGACAGCAGTTGCCCCCCACAGGATTTGCAAGGCACACCGGCGCCGCTTATCCCTCAGACTGTCCTACCTGGAGCAGGAGGTCCTGAACTATAAGAACTTGGTGGAGGGCCTCCGCTTCGAACTTGCCACCCTCCGCAAGGAGCATGATGCCCTGGCTGCTAAAGCCAACAGCACCCTGCCATAGTGTCCCTTGCCCCTTTTTTAGAGACTTTTGGGGGGTGGGAATTGGGAGTTGGGTTTTTTGGGGACTTTTGAAGGACAATCGTTGGGGTTAGGGAGGGTCTTGCGGGAGATTATTTTGTTAGGGCTATAAAAATATACTTTTTGAAACTTTATCTGACCATACCTGTTTTTTACTGCTTTTGAGTCTGGTGGGTGGGGGTTTAACAGTAAGTTTGTTTTCCTGAATAGTCCTAGGACTTTAGTAGTACTACTACCGTCAATCTCTCGTCTCTCCTAATACTCCATTATACTACCTCCAACCAAACGCCTATCTTACCTGTAATTTCTGTTTGCAAGTAGGGCTAGGCCCAGGGCTGGCTCGAGGGGAAACAGCGAATAATGTTGGCAATCCTGGGCGGATAAAATGTCCTCATAGCGGTGGTACTAGTGGTGTGACACAGTGGCAGTTGCATGCCTATGAAAAAAAAGAAAATGAAATCTGGTTTGTCCTCCTGAGCAATACAATGGTACAATAGAGAATATAGAAGATGACAGTACACTAGAACAGTGCCACATTGTAGCCTAACAAATGGTAAAGTATAACTACTAATTCGGTTGAAGTTCTTTGACATTAGCCATGGGTCTTTGTCAAGAAGAGTAAGAATATATCCTCGGATTTCTTCACCAGCCTGTTGGTATCACCTTATCCTCCCCAGCAAGTGTGTGGATTTATTGCTGTAATTTAGTCACACATCAATCAAAACCACACAGCCCGGGGGAAGAGGGTTAGGGTTTGAAAAATGGATGGGTACGGGGGTTTTTGGGAAAGGTTTTGTGAGACAAGAAAAAATAGCACAGCATGGACAAACAATTGTGAACATAAACAAATCGTTGGGTACAAACCTATCCATCAATCTTTGAAAGTGCATGCACTACTGCATGCATGTCAGTGAAAAGTAAGTAGTACTTTCGACAACTGTGGAAGAAAGAATGCGACAGTACAGGGCGTGTGTGGAAATATTGATAACTATATTCAAGATAAGGTCTCTGTTGCCAGATACCTGAGAGCCTTGCTGGTCACTATAATCCATTCACAACACTCAATGGGGTTGGTCTGGAAGGTGTAGTAGATAGAAAAGGAGAAATTTCTCTTTTTCTAGGTGTCCCCTCACTCACCAGGGTTGCCCCTTGGTGACATGCTTCATCATTGGGGCCATCCCAGTCCTCTACGGGCTGGGGCGTGCTGCGACTTGCGAATTACGTAGGAGCACTTACAAATGACTATGTGTGGTACAGATGTGATAGTGGAGTGGACTAAGTGATGTGTTAAAGGATCAATTTAGAAGCAGAGAGAGATCCAAGAAATGCAGTCACAGTCATAGAAAAACACAATGGATACTGTATCTGTATGTTGTTGTAGTTGTCCTGTTGAATTTGGTAAGTAAGTTGCATGCAGAAAAAAATTCCTCTTATTAGCGGCACTCCTCCATTGCAGCTGACGCTTCGTCCATCGATGTTGGTCACCACCAGAAGACACCCTGTAAAAAAAGCACAGCATGGACAAACAATTGAACATACACAAATCTTTGGGTACAAACCTATCCATCAATCTTTGAAAGTGCATGCACTACTGCATGCATGTCAGTGAAAAGTAAGTAGTACTTTCGACAACTGTGGAAGAAAGAATGCGACAGTACAGGGCGTGTGTGGAATTATTGATGACTATATTCAACATAAGGTCTCTGTTGCCAGATACTTGAGAGCCTTGCTGGTCACTATAAATCCATTCACAACACTCAATGGGGTTGGTCTGGAAGGTGTAGTAGATAGAAAAGGAGAAATTGCTCTTTTTCTAGGTGTCCCCTCACTCACCAGGGTTGCCCCTTGGTGACATGCTTCATCATTGGGGCCATCCCAGTCCTCTATGGGCTGGGGCGTGCTGCGACTTGCGAATTACGTAGGAGCACTTACAAATGACTATGTGTGGTGCAGATGTGATAGTGGAGTGGACTAAGTGATGTGTTAAGGGATCAATTTAGAAGCAGAGAGAGATCCAAGAAATGCAGTCACAGTCATAGAAAAACACAATGGATACTGTATCTGTATGTTGTTGTAGTTGTCCTGTTGAATTTGGTAAGTAAGTTGCATGCAGAAAAAAATTCCTCTTATTAGCGGCACTCCTCCATTCCATCTGACGCTTCGTCCATCAATGTTGGTGACCAGAAGACACCCTGTCCACTGCCTGCCTGGCGGATGCTGAATTGCGGCTCGCTAATGTGAAGCCTGACTCCATCCTTTTTTCCCCATTGCACAGACTGAAACCCGGCCTGTAATTATTCAACGAAAAACAGGAAGTGATATAATATTACAACACCACTGATAAATAAATATAAGGTATGTAGGCTGTGGAGTGCAAAAAGTCACACTTTGATTTTCCTAGTAGACAGTACAATATTTTTGACAGTGCGTATTCTGTCTGAGTCACCTTTTGAAGGATAAATAAGTATGGGCAAATTAATGTAGCGGATCTTTCCCCTCAAGCTAGGTGTACTGTAAACTGTGTTTTAGAACAAAATTAGATCTTCCCAGCAGTGCTCCCACCCAGACCCTTACTAAAGCCAGTCGCAAAAATGTAGAAGACCCCAATCAAATCGCAAAAAACAAGGCTTAGCAGAAAACTGGTGACAAAACGTACTTTGAAAGTAAAAGTAGGCCCAAATACCCCTTACCCACCGTGGATTGCATTCAAACCACTTGCAAGCAACCAAGCAAAAGTATCCATAGCCAGCATCGCTCCAAGACTCGAAAACCCCCCCACCCAAACACATGCAATAGAAATACTGCTAACCCTAACGAACCCTAAGTTAAGAATAGTGGCTAAAGGCTTTCTTTAACTATGCCAAATCCCCCCTTTCCCACCATGGATTTTCTTCAAATGACTTTCAACCAAAATTACACATTCTCACGGGTGCTCTAAGACCCCAGAACTCAGTTGCAAAAATCTAGAACACCCCGAAGCACATGCAATCCTGCTGCTAGGGCTAACCCTAACGAACCCTAAGTTACAAAAAGTGCCAAAAGGCTTTTCAGCGTGGATTTTGTCCCAACCACTTCTACCCGGTATTAGACCTTCCCAGGAATGCCCCAAGACCCGCCAACCCACCCGCCAAAAAGCATAACACCCCCAAACAGGCCAAAAGCAACATCTCCTACTTATAATATTTCTCAGCCTTCGGTCCAAACGCCCTGCGTAGCTAAGTCCGGTTTGCCACCACGGATTTCCTGAAAAGCAAATGCAATCAAGATTAGAGTGTCCCAGCAGTGCTCACAGACCCCGAAACTCATCCACAAACAGACGGAACCCCCCCTAAGAGCACCTCAAAGGCAAGCAAGTCAGCAAAAACACAAAAAAAATTCCACCTCGGATTTGGTCCAAACCACTTTTATCCGGTATTAGAGCTTCCCAGCAATGGCCCCAGAGCCGTCAACCCAGGAGAAAACGAGTAGAAGACCCCCAAACAGCCAAAGAGCAAAAGTACAAAAATAGGAACTTAGTCATTTTTTTCCAAATTTCCCAAATCACTCTGCGTGCGCTCTGCAGCTAGGCCCTAACTCCCCTCTGCCACCATGGATTTGCTTCAAACCTCTTGCAAAGTAAAGTATCCATAGCCAGCAGTGCTCCCAGACCCCGAAACCCACCCACAAACACCAGGAAGCCCCCCAAACAAGCCCCCGAAAACGCTACATTGAGCAAAATGTCAGAAATAGCAACAACAACAAAATCGGCGTGGATTTTGTCCCAACCACTTCTACCCGGTATTAGACCTTCCCAGGAATGCCCCAAGACCCGCCAACCCACCCGCCAAAAAGCATAACACCCCCAAACAGGCCAAAAGCAACATCTCCTACTTACAATATTTCTCGGCCTTCGGTCCAAACGCGCTGCGTAGCTAGGCCATAAGTCCGGTTTGCCACCACGGAATTCCTGAAAAGCAAATGCAATCAAGATTAGAGTGTCCCAGCAGTGCTCACAGACCCCGAAACTCACCCACAAACAGACGGAACCCCCCCTAAGAGCACCTCAAAGACAAGCAAGTCAGCAAAAACACAAAAAAATTTCCGCCTCGGATTTGGTCCAAACCACTTTTATCCGGTATTAGAGCTTCCCAGCAATGGCCCCAGAGCCATCAACCCAGGAGAAAACGAGTAGAAGACCCCAAACAGCCAAAGAGCAAAAGTACAAAAATGGGGACTTAGTCATTTTTTTCCAAATTTCCCAAATCACTCAGCGCGCGCTCAGCAGCTAGGCCCTAACTCTCCTCTGCCACCATGGATTTGCTTCAAACCTCTTGCAAAGTAAAGTATCCATAGCCAGCAGTGCTCCCAGACCCCGAAACCCACCCACAAATACCAGGAAGCCCCCCAAACAGGCCCCCGAAAACGCTACATTGAGCAAAATGTCAGAAATAGCAACAAAACAAATCGGCGTGGATTTTGTCCCAACCAGACCTTCCCAGGAATGCCCCAAGACCCGCCAACCCACCCGCAAAAAAGCATAACACCCCCAAACAGGCCAAAAGCAACATCTCCTACTTACAATATTTCTCGGCCTTCGGTCCAAACGCGCTGCATAGCTAGGCCATAAGTCCGGTTTGCCACCACGGATTTCCTGAAAAGCAAATGCAATCAAGATTAGAGTGTCACAGCAGTGCTTACACACCCCGAAACTCACCCACAAACCGACGGAACCCCCCCTAAGAGCACCTCAAAGGCAAGCAAGTCAGCAAAAACACAAAAAAATTTCCGCCTCGGATTTGGTCCAAAAAACTTTTATCCAGTATTAGAGCTTCCCAGCAATGGCCCCAGAGCCGTCAACTCACCTGCAAAAAGGTAGAACAACACCCCCATAAGTGCAGAGTCTTTCTTCATTGGGCGTAAACCAGCCCTCTGCTTTGATGGAAATAGGAGTCTGGAGGAGGAGGATAGAGGAGCATGTTCTTCTGAACTTGTGAACCTGAGGAATGCAGACTGCGGCACCTTCAAATTAATAAGCAAACAAGTGAAGACAGTTCTGCTGATGGGCTTGTTTTTGTGATTAGGTGATTAAAGTTTGAATTATATTAACTGTGCACAACAAAGAAAGACAACACACAGGAATAAAAGTGAATAAGGACGAACAAGAAAGTTATTGATTCATTGTCTCATTTTCTGGGCTCGGTATCACGGTCCATGAATAAGAATAAGGCTTCGTCATCATACTCTGCGAATTCAGGCAGGGTGAGCTCAGTGTCACCTGACAGAGAAGAAATTCCCTCATCTATGTTGCTGTCCACCTCGTCTTCATCCGGCGCGCTTTCTCGTACTCTGTAATCTGGTGGTATGAGGTGCTGATTCATCTTGATCATTGTTAACATCTCCACATTTTTGGGCGAGAGGCGGCTCCGTTTGGGAGTTACAATGCCACCAGCTGCACTGAAAACACGTTCAGAAGACACGCTTGTGAGTGGGCAAGACAAGTATTTTAAAGCCAGGTTGGAGAGCTGTGGCCACAATTCTTTTTTCCCATGCCAATACGCCAATGGGTCAGCATTAACATAGACCTCTGTTGAGTCATTCAGATAGTCCTTGACCATGGAATCAAGGTTCTCCTCCAAGGTTCCTCCACTTTGCTTAGCTGTTGCTGTGACCTTTTGAGAACCAAACCCAAGCCGAGCTAGCCAATCCTCTTCAGCCTCCAATGTTACTGTTGTGTCTGGTGGTGCAGATGATCCGGTTGCCGGTCTCTTTAACGGCTGAGAGGTCACTTGGGCCGCAGCCACAGGTGCAGAAGTGGATTGTTGTGACTGGGGATGGCCTGCTGATGCTGATGTACTGCCTTTTCCTTCAATTTGCTGCCGTTCTCTTTCAAACCTCTTGGCTGAGGAGGCTATCCACTGTTTGTACTTTGCAACAGCTTCATCAGCAAAAGGAAAGAATGCTTGGCCTGCCAGCGCCTTTTTGTAGCGTGGATCCAGAATAGTAGCACAAATGTAATGCTGGTTTGAGTGGATCATTTTAAGACGTTCATCACCTTGTAGGTGCTCTAATAATTTCTCAGCCAGAACAAAACGGTCTTGGTTTTTTCATCTTTTTCAAACACAGAACACACCTCCTTCAGTTGGTGCTCCAGCATGTACAACAATGGGATAGCTTTTCCCAAATTACAGTCCTCCTTGCTGACTGCACGCATGAAGAACTCAAAAGGACGAAGCATGCGTGTCAGGCTTTTAACTATGTTCCATTGCGCCGCACCCATCCTCAGGTCCTCCTTCTGAGCTGTACCCTGTGTTAAGAAATAGTGATCGAGTACCGTATACTGCTCATACAGACGCTCAAGCATGTAGAAGGTTGACTTCCAACGTGTTACCACCTCCTGGATGAGTGCTTTCACTGGCATTTGACGTTCATATAGCAGGCTCCTCAGATGCTTCCGGGCCTTAAAAGAATGGCTGAAATGGTTGCACATTTTTCGGCAGGTCTCCACTACTCTGTACGCTGCACTGTCTTTATCACGCAAGAATTTTTTGACAACCAGGTTTATACAGTGCGCCAAACACAGCACTCTGAAATAGTCACCCAGCTGCATGGCCTTAACTATATTGGAGCCATAACCAACCTGGCGTTTTTTTGGGGACAGCCAGTCAAGGACCTTTGTGTTGAAGACATCCAAAATGTTTTGTGCTGTGTGACGTTTCTCCAAACCAAACATGGCTAGTGTTGCATGTTTCCGAGCAGCTTTAAAAACAATGTCCGGGTCAACACCTGCGTTTAGCTTTGCTTTAGCCCCAGAAAAAGAGACCCAGTATGCAGTGATGCGCATGTAATCAGCGCCTGCGCCACTGGTCCACATGTCTGTTGTCAGATGTATAGTGTGAACAGCACTCTTCTGCAAAGCTGCCCCAATCACCTCCAGAACATCTTCATGTAGTGCTGGAACCGCAACTCGGACAAAATAGAACCGGCTAGGAACCTTCCATTTAGGGCAGAGCGCTGCCACTAATTCTAGAAAACCAACCCCTTCTACAAATGAAAAAGGGAGAAGGTCCAGAGCTAGCATTTTAGCCAGCTTAGTGTTATACAGACGCGCCAGTGGGGTGTTGCGTTCATATTGCGCTTCTGTAAACAACATCTTTTTAATGTTGCCCTGGACCAAGGATTTACAGGATGATGATGATGATATCTTCGACCCAGTTACGCTTGCTGATGAACTTTTTCGCATTGGTGTCTCACTCTCTCCCACACTCTTAGTGTGGCTCACATGGGGTGTGCTGCTGACAGGGGTACTGGGTGTAAGTGAAGTGTTTGAATCGTCTTCTTCCTCCTTGTCATCATCAGATGAAAAATCAACGTTTTCATTACGTGCAATTCGGGCTTCCTTGATCGCCTCTAGGTGCGCAAACCATTGGACAGTTTGCGTTCTCCTAAGATGACCTCTCTGGCCTCCGGTACCATAGTTGGTACCAAACTTACCACGACTAACTCGAAGCTTACAAATGCTACAAATGGCTACGTTTTCCTTTTTTGGGCAAACACTAAAGAAGTCCCAAACTGGAGAATTGAAATGTCTTTGGGGGCCGGAGGAGGCGGCGATACTGTTGGTGGTGGTCCTGCTGCTAATGCCAGATGAAGTGGAGGATGTGGATTGCCGAACTTCAGTACGTTTTGCACTTTCACCACCACTAATTGAGGTTGAGGTGGATGGAGGTCCCTTCTTGCGAGAAAGAAATATGGAAGCAGTAGGTGTTGGTGTACTAGTTAACTCCAAATCAAATGATTGTTGAGTTTCCATTTCCATTGCCTCCTCGTCGACATCATCATCACGCTCAGCAGCTTCTCGGGATAGGGTCAAAATGTCTCTTTGCTGCATGCCCGCTGGTGCTGCAGTGACCTTTATGATGACTGGCTCGTCGTCATCGGGAGATGCTTCATCAGCAGCAGTATCCGTCACTTCTTGTTGAGCCTCATCACACTCCATAGCTATGAGTTTTTCGACGACCTTCCTTTTACGCTTAGGTACCTTTGTCAGATCATGGTGTGCCTCACTCTCAGACGGCAGTGGTGATGGTTCCCAATTGGGATCCGTATCATCAGAAGGAGGTGGGCTTGAAGAAGATGTAGACACCAACCTTGATCTTTTCCTTGCTAGGGATGTGGAAGACAATGAATGATCATCAGGAGGAGTGGCTTCCAATGATACCTCGGCTTGATTGTCGATTTCCTGATGTGCCCCTACTTCGGGAGGAACAACTATTGTGGGCCCTTGTGACCCTCCATGCACCTCTGCTTACGCATCTCCTTGCGCTGCCTCTCCTTCCACATGCACTTGGGCTTGTACTTGCACATGGTGTTGTTGTTGGGGCTGTGGTTGTTCAACACTTGTCAGATGAGTTACAACAACCTGTGTTGATTCAGGGACATTGCTGCTACTTTCTTGCGATGAGCCAACATCACTGGTCGATGGTGATTGGAGAAGTACACTGAATGCCTCTGAAGCACTCAAGGGATTTGACTTAAGTTGGCGTGGTGGTGGAGGCACTGAACCCAATGGAGCGGGGGTGCTGCTCCCAGCTTGGTCCCCAGCAGATCCTGCTGCTGCTGCAGGCGTACTTTTTTTTTGCTCCCAAAAAACGCGGCGGCCGGCACACCAGCCTCCTTGGTAACTTGCTTCTTCTGCTCCTTACTAGCAACTTTCTTGCTAGAGGAGCTACGGAGACCTTTTTTTGGGGCCATCTTCTTCAGAGCAGGTCAGACAGCAGGCCGCAGCTGCACGAATTGTAGAGTTGTCTGAGGCCAGACGTGACGTCGCGTGACATTATGCTGCACACACACACCGCTGCAGGACTTCTTCCTGGCACTGGTGGTTCTCTTGAGTCTTGTGCACCTAAAAGCAATGGAAGACAGAGGAACATCAGTTCAGTTATACACCCCAAAAAAATAAAAAAACAGAAAAATCAGCACAATCCCATGCCCTCCATGATGCTTAAATTCAAGACACCCCACAGAAAGACTAGGCACATGCAACACTCACTAGTCACTACCCCTGGTGAAAAGGCCACAACAACAGGCCAAAAAAACGAAAATGACAAAAAAATCAGCACAATCCCAAGCCATCCAGCCCCTCCGTGATGTTTAAATTCAAGACAACCGACAGAAAGACTAGGCACATGCACCACTCACTACCCCTGGGCCCTGGGCATAATGGATGAAAGCTAGGCAAAATGAGTGCAGGCCTGGGAACACTGCCTGCATTCAAAATGCCCCCCTCCATCACAGCACATGGCCAGGGCATGTAGCAGCACTCAAAATGGCCCCCAACCACATGGCCTGTCCACAACAGGCCCAAAAAACGAAAATCACAGAAAAATCAGCACAATCCCATGCCATCCAGCCCCTCCATGATGTTTAAATTCAAGACAACCCACAGAAAGACTAGGCACATGCACCACTCACTACCCCTGGGCCCTGGGCATAATGGATGAAAGCTAGGCAAAATGGGTGCAGGCCTGAGAACACTGCCTGCATTCAAAATGGCCCCCTCCATCACAGCACATGGCCAGGGCCTGTAGCAGCACTCAAAATGGCCCCCAACCACATGGCCTGTCCACAACAGGCCCAAAAAACGAAAATCACAGAAAAATCAGCACAATCCCATGCCATCCAGCCGCTCCATGATGTTTAAATTCAAGACAACCCACAGAAAGACTAGGCACATGCACCACTCACTACCCCTGGGCCCAGGCGATAATGGATGAAAGCTAGGCAAAATGGGTGCAGGCCTGAGAACACTGCCTGCATTCAAAATGGCCCCCTCCATCACAGCACATGGCCAGGGCCTGTAGCAGCACTCAAAATGGCCCCCAACCACATGGCCTGTCCACAACAGGCCCAAAAAACGAAAATCACAGAAAAATCAGCACAATCCCATGCCATCCAGCCCCTCCATGATGTTTAAATTCAAGACAACCCACAGAAAGACTAGGCACATGCACCACTCACTACCCCTTGGCCCTGGGCATAATGGATGAAAGCTAGGCAAAATGGGTGCAGGCCTGAGAACACTGCCTGCATTCAAAATGGCCCCCTCCATCACAGCACATGGCCAGGGCCTGTAGCAGCACTCAAAATGGCCCCCAACCACATGGCCTGTCCACAACAGGCCCAAAAAACAAAAATCAGAGAAAAATCAGCACAATCCCATGCCCTCCATGATGCTTAATTTCAAGACACCCCACAGAAAGACTAGGCACATGCAACACTCACTAGTCACTACCCCTGGTGAAAAGGCCACAACAACAGGCCAAAAAAACGAAAATCACAGAAAAATCAGCACAATCCCAAGCCATCCAGCCCCTCCATGATGTTTAAATTCAAGACAACCCACAGAAAGACGAGGCACATGCACCACTCACTACCCCTGGGCCCTGGGCATAATGGATGAAAGCTAGGCACAATGAGTGCAGGCCTGAGAACACTGCCTGCATTCAAAATGGCCCTCTCCATCACAGCACATGGCCAGGGCCTGTAGCAGCACTCAAAATGGCCCCCAACCACATGGCCTGTCCACAACAGGCCCAAAAAATGAAAATCACAGAACAATCAGCACAATCCCATGCCATCCAGCCCCTCCATGATGTTTAAATTCAAGACAACCCACAGAAAGACTAGGCACATGCACCACTCACTACCCCTGGGCCCTGGGCATAATGGATGAAAGCTAGGCAAAATGGGTGCAGGCCTGAGAACACTGCCTGCATTCAAAATGGCCCCCTCTATCACAGCACATGGCCAGGGCCTGTAGCAGCACTCAAAATGGCCCTCAACCACATGGCCTGTCCACAACAGGCCCAAAAAACGAAAATCACAGAAAAATCAGCACAATCCCATGCCATCCAGCCCCTCCATGATGTTTAAATTCAAGACAACCCACAGAAAGACTAGGCAAATGCACCACTCACTACCCCTGGGCCCAGGGCATAATGGATGAAAGCTAGGCAAAATGGGTGCAGGCCTGAGAACACTGCCTGCATTCAAAATGGCCCCCTCCATCACAGCACATGGCCAGGGCCTGTAGCAGCACTCAAAATGGCCCCCAACCACATGGCCTGTCCACAACAGGCCCAAAAAATGAAAATCACAGAAAAATCAGCACAATCCCATGCCATCCAGCCCCTCCATGATGTTTAAATTCAAGACAACCCACAGAAAGACTAGGCACATGCACCACTCACTACCCCTTGGCCCTGGGCATAATGGATGAAAGCTAGGCAAAATGGGTGCAGGCCTGAGAACACTGCCTGCATTCAAAATGGCCCCCTCCATCACAGCACATGGCCAGGGCCTGTAGCAGCACTCAAAATGGCCCCCAACCACATGGCCTGTCCACAACAGGCCCAAAAAACGAAAATCACAGAAAAATCAGGACAATCCCATGCCATCCAGCCCCTCCATGATGTTTAAATTCAAGACAACCCACAGAAAGACTAGGCACATGCACCACTCACTACCCCTGGGCCCTGGGCATAATGGATGAAAGCTAGGCAAAATGGGTGCAGGCCTGAGAACACTGCCTGCATTCAAAATGGCCCCCTCCATCACAGCACATGGCCAGGGCCTGTAGCAGCACTCAAAATGGCCCCCAACCACATGGCCTGTCTATCCACAACAGGCCCAAAAAACGAAAATCACAGAAAAATCACCACAATCCCATGCCATCCAGCCCCTCCATGATGTTTAAATTCAAGACAACCCACAGAAAGACTAGGCACATGCACCACTCACTACCCCTGGACCCTGGGCATAATGGATGAAAGCTAGGCAAAATGGGTGCAGGCCTGAGAACACTGCCTGCATTCAAAATGGCCCCCTACATCACAGCACATGGCCAGGGCCTGTAGCAGCACTCAAAATGGCCCCCAACCACATGGCCTGTCCATCCACAACAGGCCCCAAAAACGAAAATCACAGAAAAATCAGCACAATCCCATGCCATCCAGCCCCTCCATGATGTTTAAATTCAAGACAACCCACAGAAAGACTAGGCACATGCACCACTCACTACCCCTGGGCCCTGGGCATAATGGATGAAAGCTAGGAAAAATGGGTGCAGGCCTGAGAACACTGCCTGCATTCAAAATGGCCCCCTCCATCACAGCACATGGCCAGGGCCTGTAGCAGCACTCAATTGGCCCCCAACCACATGGCCTGTCCACAACAGGCCCAAAAAAACGAAAATCACAGAAAGATCAGCACAATCCCATGCCATCCAGCCCCTCCATGATGTCTAAATTCAAGACAACCCACAGAAAGACTAGGCACATGCACCACTCACTACCCCGGGTGAAAAGGCCACAACAGGCCAAAAAAACGAAAATCACAGAAAAATCAGCACAATCCCAAGCCATCCAGCCCTTCCATGATGTTTAAATTCAAAACACCCCACAGAAAGACTCAGTGCACCCACCACTGAGTAGCCCTGGGCAAAAGGCTCCAAAACAGCCCAAAAATCGAAAATTCCAAAATTGTAGTTGCAGCAACTGTAATGCCCCAAACAAACTTACTTGTGAAATTTCTAATCCAAAAGTGATCCAAAGAAAGTCAAAAAGGCCTCAAATGCAAATATCCAGCAGCATTCACAAAAAGTAATCCTTCCAGCTCCAGATCCAAATGAAAAGTGACCAGGAGATGGACAAAGCACTGGGAGGAGCCTGCTGGACAGGAACAGGAAGTTGAAGACTGTGGGGCACTTCCTTCCTCCCACCCCCCCTCCCCAAAATGGACTTCTCGCAAAAAAAGTGCAGGCAAATGTCAACCTAAGGAGTTATTCAGATAAAAATCATCATTTCCAGAAGGTTTATGCTGCTTGCTGGTGGATTTCTTGTGCAGAATTGCAAATTTTATATTTTCGCGTGTGCGAGATTGTTGCTGCTCGCCGCATCTCAAAGCTCGCAATTGCGAAGTACCGCGATACGTGATCACGGCGTACTCGCGTTGACAAACTCTCGCTGTAAATGTTGGCAAGCCGCGATTACGTAATCGCGCTTGCCAAATTCCCGCGGGATCCCGCAGCAAGATCCAAAATGGAGCAGCACTCGCAAAATATCAAGAAAAATAACTCGGCAAACGATGAATGACGGGAAGTAAACGCCGCGCGCCGCAAAATTGTATCACCAAGAAAAAAAAATCCGCTGCGTGCGAATTTGCAGATTTTGCGGGAAATCCGCAAATCTCGCGAATGCGAATTTACCGAAAATCCGCAAAATCTGCGAGCGGAACGGATTTTACGCCCATGCTTACTAGATATACTGCCTTGCTTCGAGTAATCCAACCCTCAGAAAGTGCCTCTTCAACCATATCCCGTATCTGCTTGATGACCTCCTCAGTGGGGTCTTTAGACAAAGGAGAGTAAGCTTGTCTGTTGTTGAGTTGTCTATAAAACTCTGTCTGGTAGTCGGTGGTGTTTAAAATAACTATAGAGCCGCCCTTATCTGCAGGCTTTATAGTTATTGTTTGATCCTCAGAGAGTGATTTCAGTGTCGTTTGTTGTAGTTTGGTAAGGTTGTTATACAACTTAATTTTAGTACTCCACAATGTAGCTCTGTCATCTGCCATTGCTTGTTCAAACGCCAAAACCTGTGGCGGAACCATATCTATCGGTGGTTGAAATTTGGATTTGGCTCTCAAGCCGGTGTTCGTGTCTTGTGTCTGTTCTTCATCATTGCTCTTATCTTTGAAGAGATAATGAAGTCTATGTTTTCTGAAAAACTGACTTAATTCGCATTGAAAGGTAAAAGGGTCCCCATGGTTCGTCATGACAAAACCCAAACCCTTATTCAATACTTCTTCTTCAAGTGGAGGCAGTGTCTTCGCAGATAAGTTGACTACGAGGGATTGTTCCCCGACGGACCTGCTTTCTGGTTCTTGGCAGTTTGGCTCCGTGTGCCTGCATGCGGACCTGTCTGGTCTTCCCATTGCACCCCTGTGTTCTGGGCCGCTCTCCTTTTACCCCTGGGTCGACGTGGGCCAAAACCTAAAAAATGTTGTGAATTATAGGCATTTGGAAACCCTTGGAAATTAGGGGGTGGTGGTTGTGTAGGATATGACTGTTGGTTAGATGGAAATCCCCATGGGGTAGGTGGCCACCTCTGTTGGTAATGGTTCATATGTTGGTTACCATATAAATACGGTCTATTACCCCTACCTCTACCTCGTTGTGGAAAAGTGGGTGTGCCAGTGTTGGTATTCTCAGGATCACTACTATCGGAACCCGAGCTAGAGTAGTTTGACCCGAACCATCTGCCATTATTCCTATACATTGGAGGTATAAAAGTGTCGCTAGTGTAGGGGTGCACACGTTCGTGTCTCCATTTGGCCAAGTCTTTCTTGCATTTGTCCAATTTAGTTTGGAGGATAGTGTCCTGGAATTCGCAGGAATTTTTGTTCGACTCATCCTGCTGTTTCTTGAACAGAATAGGTGTTACCGTAGTTCTTATTGCTGCTTCCAGAACCTGTATCTCTACCAGGATGGTGTCTGTTATTCTTTTCCCTGTACTAATGATCAGTATCAACCAATCCCTGCTACATCTCCATACTATTAATGACCAATCCTTCAAAAATGTCTTGTCCTGTAAGAATAGTCGAGGGGCATTGGAGACCACCAGGCCAGGCGGGGCACAACTAGCCCTAAGGTATTCCGCCATGGTTATACCATGGACCAAAGTACGGGCATGTGATTTCTATAGAACCATAACTTTGGCCCAATCATCTCCAGTACTGGGAGTTATCGATGGTATATCCAATACACTTGGCATACTCTCCAATATAGATTTGTATATGGCATCATCATATGCAATCCCACTAATTTCTGCCATATTTAGTTAGACCAAGGTGTCAGAGCACTATCCGAGAAGTCAAGACCCAGTCACCACTACTGTCCAGGGTCAACCGACTCTCAATATTAACACAGTTCTACAATTCGTAACTGTAAAAAACCATCTATTCGTATGGTTATGTAAAAGGACCCGCAGCCAGGAAGCTGCTCCACAATAAACACCAAAACAACGGTTAAGGAGGGTCCAAGGGATGTATATTTTAGAGACCCGCACCTGTTTTAATCCCCAGCTACTACTTAATTACCAACACACAGAACACAGGGGGTCTACCAGCTAAACTCTAAAGCTGCGCTGTCACCGAGTCCACAGGATCTCGTAGTGTACATATCAACTAAAGACAGCTTATTTCAAGAGAAAGAGGGAGAAGGGCAAACACTAAATGCACAAAATAGACCAGCACATTATGGGTTATTCGTACCTGGCTGACCAGTCCAAAGCAATTTGAGAAAGGTTTTCCATCAAATTGACTCAATGAACAGTCATATCATTTGGCCAAACCCAGGTGCATAATAGGCTGGTCCCCTGATCATTGGGATTTCAAACACCGCACCTTATTGCTGTTTTCAGGATTTGGTCCAACAAAAATACAAACCATCCATGATGACTAATCTTTTGATGGTAAGGGTAACAAGTGCAACAAAAACAAATTAGTGACTTAAAATAGGATGGAATGTCCTCCTTCTAACAACTTTATTCTGTGGACAAGACACGCCTCCTAATTAAAACAACCAGAACAGTGCAAAAAAGACAGTAACAAATATCTGCCTATAAAAGGGCCAACATGTTTCTGCCTCACGGGTGTTAAATCCCTTGGCATTCATCAGGGCCTCTGCTCTTCTAACAGTTGCACTCCTAGTAGTGGAAAAAATCACCACCATCACCAAAGGAATAAAGTATAATAAAACTAGTTGAATACGGTACGACCTGTAACAACCATGGACATGATTACATCATTTAGTAGTTTAAAACGCGGGATCTCTCGTTTTTTCGAGCGCAAAGTAGTGCGCTTGGTTTCTCTATTAAAATACACATTCTCAGTATACTTACAAGCTGTTTCCTGTATACCCCCCTCCTTTTCTCACAATACATGGAGTAGGATGATCCAAATCATATGGATAAAGCACTACTAGGTGGCAGCACAGATTAATTAAGTGGAGGGTTACTAGTCTAACAAACCCCCACAGGACTATAAAACAGGAGATCACCTAAACGTCGGTGCCTCCCCCAAGCCTTAGAAGGAAGCTAGAGGTACCGACGGAAAGGTGAGTTAACAGAACATGGATAGTATGAATACTACATAGATACTTAGTTGTTAGCCCTTGTGCTTTTTTCTAGTTTTTTCCAGTTGTTCTAAACTAGGGGGCATAGGACAATTTGTATCTCTAAGAAGTTTGGTGTCAGAGTCAATTTTCTGAGTTGTTTTGAGGTCTAGCCCATTTAATCTGAGGTTGACCGTCCTCATATATTTGCCTCTAGATATAGGGAAATTCTTTTACAGGAATGGCATTTTTATAAGCTCAAGTTTTTTGCTTTATGGTGCTACATTTCTGTTTTCCTCCTTGTGTCTTTGTAGTGCGGGGCCTCTTATATACCTGAGCATGGTCCAGGTGAGGTGAGGTCTTTTCCCCTACCAATAAGTGTGAGCAATCTATTCAATTACCTCTATATAAAATTGTATTTCGGTGTTACACTTTTTCACATGTGACTGACACATCTAATATAGCATTAATGATGTAACTTTTTCCTCCACAGAATTCACGGGAGCTAACGTGATATGGAGGGGTAATGTCCATGGTTGTTACAGGTCATACCGTATTCAACTAGTTTTATTATGCTTTATTCCTTTGGTGACGGTGGCGATTTTTTCCACTACTAGGAGTGCAACTATTTGAAGAGCAGAGGCCCTGATGAATGCCAAGGGATTTAATACCCGTGAGGCAGAAACATGTTGGCCCTTTTATAGGCAGATATTTGTTACTGTCTTTTTTGCACTGTTCTGGTTGTTTTAATTAGGAGGCGTGTCTTGTCCACAGAATAAAGTTGTTAGAAGGAGGACATTCCATCCTATTTTAAGTCACTAATTTGTTTTTGTCGCACTTGTTACCCTTACCATCAAAAGATCAGTCATCATGGATGGTTTGTATTTTTGTTGGACCAAATCCTGAAAACAGCAATAAGGTGCAGTGTTTGATGTTCCAATGATCAGGGGACCAGCCTATTATGCACCTGGGTTTGGCCAAATGATATGACTGATCATTGAGTCAATTTGATGGAAAACCTTTTTCAAATTGCTTTGGACTGGTCAGCCAGGTACGAATAACCCATGATGTGCCTGTCTATTTTGTGCATTTAGTGTTCGCCCTTCTCCCTCTTTCTCTTGAAATAAGCTGTCTTTAGTTGATATGTACACTACGAGATCCTGTGGACTCGGTGACAGCGCAGCTTTAGAGTTTAGCTGGTAGACCCCCTGTGTTCTGTGTGTTGTTAAGGAATTAATAGTGTCTTCCTCATTAAATAAATATATTTGAACCTTTTACAATGATATCATCTGCATTACCTCAGATTAGGAAACAGATTGAGCTTCTTTCTTGTTGGTTTGTGTCATGTTTTTTGATAATGCTTGGTAAAAAGATTTTGCTACATAGAGGAATTGTATTATGTAAAATTGAGAAGTTTCACTAGTGACCTGGAATGCTTGTACATAGGACCTGTGCTGTGTTTCAAAAATCCTCTATCCTGCAAAACTTGATAGCAAGCATTATCAAAAAGCAAGACACAAACCAACAGCAAAGAAACTCAGGGCCTTATTTATGAAGGCGTTGCGCCACCGGTGCATCACTTTTTTCCCATGTTAAAAGTGACGCACCGGCGGCACAAGGCAATCATAAATAAGGCCCAAATGTAAATACCATTGATTTGCCCCCAAAATCGTTTTTTGAATAACATTTTAGAAACACAGCGCAGGTCCTATGTACAAGCATTCAATTTCAATACTGAAACCTCACTGTTTCACAAAATACAAATCCTCTATCTTGCAAATGTTGATAGCAAGCATTATCAAAAAGCAAGACACAAACCAACAGCAAAGAAACTCAGGGCCTTATTTATGAAGGCCTTGCGCCACCGGTGCGTCACTTTTTTCCCATGTTAAAAGTGACGCACCGGCGCCACAAGGCATCATAAATAAGGCCCAAATGTAAATACCATTGATTTGCCCCCAAAATCGTTTTTTGAATAACATTTTAGAAACACAGCACAGGTCCTCTGTACAAGCATTCAATTTCACTACTGAAACCTCACTGTTTCACAAAATACAAATCCCCTATCTTGCAAATGTTTATAGCAATCATTATCAAAAAGCAAGACACCAACCAACAGCAAATAAACTCAGGGCCTTATTTATGAAGGCCCTGCGCCACTGGTGCGTCACTTTTTTCCCATGTTAAAAGTGACGCACCAACGGCACAAGGCAATCATAAATAAGGCCCAAATGTAAATACCATTAATTTGCCCCTAAAATCGTTTTTTGAATAACATTTTAGAAACACAGTGCAGGTCCTATGTACAAGCATTCAATTTCACTACTGAACCTCACTGTTTCACAAAATACAAATCCTCTATCTTGCAAATGTTCATAGCAAGCATTATCAAAAAGCAAGACACAAACCAACAGCAAAGAAACTCAGGGCCTTATTTATGAAGGCCTTGCGCCACCGGTGCGTCAATTTTTCCCATGTTAAAAGTGACGCACCGGCGGCACAAGGCAATCATAAATAAGGCCCAAATGTAAATACCATTGATTTAACCCTAAAATCGTTTTTTGAATAACATTTTAGAAACACACCGCAGGTCCGATGTACAAGCATTCCATGTCACTAGAGAAACTTCTCAATTTAACATAATGCAATTCCCCTATGCTGCAAAACCTATTTACCAAACATTATCCAAAAACATGACACAAACCAACCAGAAAGAAACTCAATCTGCATCCTAATCTGAGGTAGTGCAGGTGACATCATTGTAAAAGGTTCAAATATATTTATTTAATGAGGCAAACAATAATAATTCCTTATCAGAAATATAAAACACATTCATTTACCCCAAAATCGTTTTTAAAATAACATTTTAGAAACACAGCACAGGTCATATGTACAAGCATTCCATGTCACTAGAGAAACTTCTCAATTTTACATAATGCAATTCTCCTATGCTGCAAAACCTATTTAACAAGCATTATCCAAAAACATGACACAAACCAACCAGAAAAACCTCAATCTGCATCCTAATCTGAGGTAAAGTAGGTGACATCATTGTAAAAGGTTTAAATATATTTATTTAATGAGGCAAACACTAATAATTCCTTATCAAAAATATAAAAGGCATTCATTTACACCAAAATCGTTTTTTAAATAACATTTTAGAAACACAGCACAGGTCCTATATACAAGCATTCCATGTCACTAGAGAAACTTCTCAATTTTACATAATGCAAGTCCCCTATGCTGCAAAACATATTTACCAAGCATTATCAAAAAACATGACACAAAACAACATTAAAAAAAACAATCTGCTTCCAAATCTTCTCCATAGAGCATACAAGTTTCTATCTAAATTAAATGAATAATTTATTACCTTTACAAATGCTTTGGGAGATAGAGAACAATGTCAGACACACACACCAATTTTTCTTTAGCAGAGCAAAAGGTATGCACTCCACACATTGCAACCATGACTGGCACAGAAAACCTTTAATTCTACACAGATATGCCTCATTTCAACCAATCAAAACTCTTCCCTCACTATTTTCGAACCAACACCCTTCCCCCCTCAGCCCTTTCTATCTGTTACCATAGCAACTCCCTCCTTACTGAACTCTCAGGTTCAAAAGTTTATTATACAATGTTGCAAATGAACTAAGAAAGGATGTTTGACCTCTCAATACATCAGCTTATCCGATGAAATGTTTCTTTAAATGACTTTTTCTTAACCATTCAAATTGCTTCTTCGACAAAACACAGCCATGCACCCTAACTTTTAGTTTTAAACTATCTGAATCCACCAATCATTGCTTGTGATTCAAGAGCAGTGAAACTCCACAATTATATTTTTGTAAACTCCTACTGTTCCAACTGCCATTTCATTCCCACACTTCATCTGACTGCACCAGAACCTTCTCTCATCATGTATTCTGTGTGGATTATTTGGCATAGCTACATTCACTGGGCTCAAAGGTATGCAGGTAGCAGAAATGTTCACAACCTTGATTTACCAAATGTGGAAATCAAATGGATTGGCCAGAGAGGATTGAGATGTCACCAATTGATACCATTGGTGAAAACCTTTTTGCATCTGGCAAACCCTGACCTCTTAATAGTGCACTGTGGAGGAAAGTGACTTGGGCACTTTGACTGGGGTAGGTCTGGAAATGCTTTTAAAGGACACCTTTGATCAATTGATGACACTTTTTCCACAAACTGCCTTGGTATATTCCAATATATGTCAAAGACAGAAAGGGAACTGGTCCAACCAATTTTGTCCACAATTTGAGAAAGCACGGAAACATGTGAATACATCTGTTTCTGCTTACATGAGAGACTATGGAATGGGTTCAATATACAACAATAACTTGCGTTTCAACATGCAAGATATCTACAGAGGAGATGGTGTGCACTTCTCAGATGAGGGGAATAGAATATTCCTCCTGAATTTAAGACTGTGCATTGGAACCTACTTGTAGGTACCTAAATCAGCCACAGAACCCAAAAGCTCTTTTCAGAGCTACCCTACCTCTGATCACTCAAAATGATTATCTTTCTCTAACTTTTTTCACTATTTTTCACCAGAGTACGCTCCCCGGTGCGTGTACCGGGCGCTCCCCCCGCGAAATGTAAAAAAATATTATAATTTTTTTGGCATATATGCCCCTCCGAAACTCCCCTCAGCAAACCTAGGGGGTCAAGGGGTGTCTACTGTGCTCCCTTTTACCCATTCCCAACGTTGTTTATCCTCCATCTTGTGTCTCAATTCGACCCAAACACAAAATGGCGGAGTCCCGTAGCGCTCCCGGTACGCGTACCGGGGCGCGCACCGGTGAGCGCTCCTCAAAAAAATGTGGGAAACGAAATTACATAAAAACTACTGGACAGACTTTCACCAAATATAGCATAGACCCTACTATATACCACTCCCTACCATTATCCCACATTTGATAGTATTCCATTCAGCCATTGGGATGTAGCCCTGTCTAAATATCCTGAGGTAAATTACATGACAAAAACACACATGAAAGTGTTGGAATTTACAACCAATTAAAATGTTACTTTCATTTCCTACTTTTTGTCCTAACATTTGATTGGTTATGTACATGAATATAAATGAAAAATGAGAGGGAAACACGGGCATTTTGACTACAACTACCTGAGATACATCTTTAAAAAATGTACTCATTTATCTTCATCACCTTTCTATAAGGTAAGTTATACATTTGTGAAGGGGCACTTTAAGTTCATTTGTAAAAACGTTTAATGACAGTTATTTACTGTCCCTCTGTTATAATTACAGATTGAGATAGGCTTCTCTCTTATAGTTATAGATTAAATTAGGCTTCTCTGGTATAATTATGAATTATATTAGGCTTCTACACATACACTTTTTTATATTTCTACTTCCTACCTCATACCATACACTGCCCAAAGATAACTTCACTGTAAAAAACTCACAAGTACCTGTCTGAACTTAAACCCAACAGTGTCCTATCTCTACTGATATATTTATTTTTTATGCAATTTACAGCAAGAAAATGGAAGGATAACAAAATAAAATTAATATTTCATTTGAAATTGATTTGGAAAACAATCCTAAGGAAGAGAGCGCGCCTGGGAGGTCGCTCCTTTGGCCTACTGGCGCCACAGCTGTGGAACTCTCTGCCTCTTATTCTTCGGGGAGCCACCAGCTTACTTGCTTTTAGAAAAGGCCTCAAAACCTGGTTGTTCACCCAGTAGGCCTTTTGCTTGTTCTGTTCTTTTTGTCTGTGATATTTTCTCTTTTAATGTGTTATGTTAGTATACTGCAGCCCTCCTTTTTAAAAGCGCCGGGACACTCTTTTTGAGTAGCCGTGCGCTCTACAAAAGCCATTATAACATAACATAAGGAAGACATTGATGAATTAGACTTTTTGGATCAGTCTCTGGACCAAGACTTACTTAATTGTGTAGAAGAAATTGAATCATGGAATCCAAATGAGGACATACCTGATGAATTAATGTTGGAAATTCTTTTAGATTTTGAAAAATCACAGCAATACATTTTATTTAAAAATTAAAAAATGTTTGAGACATTATTCTTTTTTATATGTAAATTATGAAATAGTACCAAAATAGATATAATATAAAGTGAGACTTAAAATATACTGTGCAACTTTTTTATGTAACATAGTAAATTTGCTCATAGTTACTTCCTTTCTCCCACTTTATTATCTCCAATGTGTATTTAACATCTCTTTATCATCTCCTGCCTCCATTTTGTTTCTGCTTTCCTGACAGACTATGGTATGAATTCCATGTACCACAATAACTTCTGTAACAACATGCAAGATATCTACAAAGGAGACGGTGTATATTAAATTTTAGACTCTGTATTGGTACCTACATGTTGGTACTTAAATAAAAAAATTAAAAAACAACAAAAAGAACAATTAATAAACATACAATTTTTGAAAGTCTGTAAATCTTTTTCCCCATGGTATGCTCCCTGGTGCGCTGCCCGGTGCGCGTACCGGGCGCTTCCCCCGCAAAAATCGAAAAAAATTTATTATTTTCTTTGCCCCACGGGGCACTTTTATAGCCCCCACATCAAACCTATAGGGTCAGGGGGTCTACTCTGTCCCCTTATGGTCAATTCGCCCTTTGTTTTTGCCACCTCTTGTGTCTCGATCCTACCGAGACACAAGATGGCGGTCGCTCCGGACTGATTAGAATGTTTACAGACACCCGACAGCCAATCAGAATTCCGCGCGCAAGTCGCGTAGCGCGCCCGGTGCGCTCCCCGGTGCGCGTACCGGGGCGCAGCCATAGATATATATATTTTTTTTAACCTAAATTACTCAAAATCCACTGGAGCACATATCTTGAGACATAGCAAAGGCACATCGGGCTAACAGTCCCTACTATTTTGCCAAGTTTGGTGGAAATCCATTCAGCCGTTCGGTCTAAAAGTGAGTTTGACCGCCCTATGGAAATTAACATGGACAAAACACGTTTTGGGACCCCCCTTTTATCTCGGCTACCGCTTGACGAATCCCCCCCAAACTTTCAAGGAAGAAAAGGAGCTCCGTGAGGCAAATTTGAGGAAATTTCAAGGCAGATTCATCAACCGGCGCCAAAGTTATTCCAAATGAAATTTTGAGATTTTGCATTGAAAAAAATCCTAACTATAACTACCTACTGGCGACCGCCAGAAGGTAATATATTTATATATGTATATATATCATTCCACAAGTGCTCATCTGCTTACAAAAATAACATCAGGCTGCAATACAGTCGCCCCACTGCAGGAGTCCAATTACTTTGCCTTACACGTTTCAGACATCCATTTCGTCCTTGATCACAGGTTAAGCAGCAACAAATAAATGGCAGAGATTCGGGATGACATCACCAGTTCCTTTAATTGCCAACAGCTACGGGCTCACATGATCAAAATTAGCATTCTGGGATCTGTAGTCTCAGTAACACCAGAGTTCATCATAAAACTCACCTTGCCATCTCAAAATCAATAAAGTTCAATACAGCCATTAGGGGGCTTCTCGTGCATGGCAGACTCCGTTGCACAGCAATAAATGCCCCACAGATGGACCAATATGAGGTTCCTTCCATAAAGAGCCCACCGAGCCACTTTTGCTCAATGCAGTGGCCTGAGCCAGCGGGCAGCGCTGCCCTACAGAGATGTGGCGTTGGCTTTTAGGACACTGTAGTGAGCTCGTAACTATATGTACATGCACACAGGCTTCTGCCACTGCATTACATGCGCACATTATGCTTCTAGCATGCACTCTGTTCCTTTCTGTATAAACCTTCGTATAACATATAATTATTTAACCTTGTGAATTCTCAAGCACTCCATCTCCTGTTTTAACCACGAAAACCACTAACAGTTGGCCGATCGTACTTCAAAAACGAAGAATGCAGTCAACACCTATTTTCTATCAAGCTTGAAATAAACCTTCATTTACCTTCAGACGTTTCCACCATTAAATTATTTCTCCCTTTTCAGACATTCCATTCATTGCCTCAAGAAGGGTGGAGCGGGAGCTGACCCAGCAATGATGCCCTGGGCATTCTGACACCTTCCATCGTGGTATCAAGACTCCATCCTCGACCGGAGACCTGGTCTACCGTACAAACATACCCCGGACTCGGAGCTTGCACCAACACGTTGTGGGACACACCGGTGGTGGCAGGTGAGCAGTGAAGCCTCTGTGTGCAAGAACTGCAATTGAGCACAGTGTCGGGGAAGGGGCTGGTGCAGCACCCTGGGTGCACAGGCGAATGCAAGCGATTTTGGGGTAGCTAACAAAGTAGGACTATATTATCAAACAACGGCGATAACATTATCACCACTTGAGCAGCAGGAAACTGCTGCTAAAGCGGCTATATTGGGCTTGATAATATGCATTTGTAAATTCCATAAAAGCCCAGGATCACACCAGAACCTGGGCTTCTATGGGAATTCACAAGGGCATATTATCAACCCCTTATCGCCTCTTTAGCAGCAGTTTCCTGCAGCTAAAGCAGCGATACCATTATCACCATTGCTTGATAATGTGGCCCATAATCTCTGGCCTCATATGCTTCATTTTAAGGACTTGCTGAACCACACTCTTTCTTGCGGACCCCAGCGTCCTAGACAAACAGGTGACGGGAGGGTAAACACTAAGGGATGGGTGCAGTAGGCCGACACTCTGTCTCCTCCTCCCTCTCTTCTTTTGACTCTCCCTGACCCTTCTCCCTTCCACCCACTCCCCTCCCTTCTATTCTCACTATGATCCTTTCATTCGGACTACCTTTCTCTACCTCTTCCACATAGCGCATATACATTGTTTAATTTTTGTCTTGCAGGTTTCCTACGCAGTTTCCACTGGAGTTCAACCCACATTTTTTTATTAAACTGTTTCTTTCTATTAAAGTTATGTTTCTATTTATTTGTGTTTAAATAAAGGTTACATTTTTTTAAATAATTAACTGAGTGAATAGGTCTTCTTTTTCTGACAACACTTGTCTATTATTTATTGTGAAAATCATCTGTTTATAGGAGATTTTAAGGACAAACTTATTTGATATTAGAGTGAGCCTACCAAACATAACCTAACTGACTATTAGACAAATGAAGCCTGGGTAATTCTACAACTGCAAGAGTTCTATGAGTGTATCACTTTATAACACCATAAGCACTGCCCGTGTGATTACCGAACAAATAAGGCCCTGCCTAGGACCCCTGAGGCTTCAGGGACTGCAGAGGCCCACCCTGCATATTTAAATAAAGCCCCGGAGTGTGCCGATCCCCAGAATTCATTTGGCTTCGAACCCCCCGAACAATTAGTAAACAATACCCGGGAAGGTGGCGCTCCCCTAGGCTGCAAAACGTCTCTGTGCCCTTCCGCGCCTAATTTACATGTGACATTAGGATCCCCAGTCCTACAGAGACCCCGCAATATAATAATTGGATTGGCCACGGAACATTACCCACCAGGGGCCTCTTTTAAAAGAATGGGTGAACCCCATTTTTGTTGTTTTGTTTCTTCTTTTGTCTCCATTTTTACCATCCGCATCCCCTCTATTAAAGCGATACAAGGTTTTCCTCCTCTCGCTTCAAGTAGTCAAACAAGTATTTGCTATCACAGGGTGGAAGCCATGCACCAGCCCTCTAATAGCAAACACAAATGTCCCGTGAATGCACACCCCAGGACATTGTATGCCCTGCCCCTCACATGCCGCCCACCCTAGGACCATGATGCATTTGTTAGTATAAACGCATACTAACACTGCTTACACACGTGTAGTACAGCGACCAGAATGTGGTGAAAAAGCAGATGAAGCGCAAAATATAAATCCTATCAGAAGTCGCATGACAGTTCAATGAGCCGATGACCCTGGCATGAGTAAAAACAGCTACACTAAGAAAACGGGTATTCAGCACAACGCAAGCAATTTTCAAATATTGCTAAGTGGTGCTTTCTTTTTACCTTCTCCGGCTCATCGCCAAATTATTGTAGTGAAGAGGCAGACAGCAGTGGACACAATAAGTAGATTTATTACAAGAAAACAAGACACCTGAAACAAGCACCAACAGGAGCAGACAGCAAGGCAACCGTCTTCTCCAGCACCATGTACAAACTCCACAAGGTTTTCTCATGACAGCCCTACATTCTAACATTACATGCTTAGATTCTAGTAGAATTACATACTAACATTATACTATGACTTACACTGGAATACTACACAGAGCACATGACTTTACAGCAATGAGCTCATGGTTTCATCCACGAGTTTTGAGACCGGTAGGGGTACGTTTTTTGCCTCCCACGTCCTATATTGTATAAACGTAAACTAACACTACTTCCACAGGTATGCTACAGCACCCAGAGCACATCACTTTACAGCAATGAGCTCACAATGTAGGCTCACGGTTTAATCCCCGAGTCTTCACACCAGTTGGGGTAATTGTTCACTTCGCACACCCTACATATTATAAACACATACTAACACTACTTACACACTTATACTACAAAGAGTAGTATCCTCCACAGCCCATCACTTTACAGCAATCAGCTTGGTTTGATCCCCAAGTTTTCACACCGGTAGGCATTAGTACTTCGCTTCCTACTTCCAGTAAAGTATAAATGCACGGTACCGGTAAGTAGTTTGCTTCCCACTCCCTGTATGGTATAAACGCCTACTAACGCTACTTACATACGTATACTACAGCACCCAAAGCCCATCCTTTTACAGCAATCACCTCCATTTCATCCCCAAGTCTTCACACAGGTAGGCGTTACTACTTGGCTAACGGCTTCCGGTATACTATCAACACACAGTAGAGGTCAGTAGTTTGCTTCCCACTCCCTGTATGGTATAAACGCCTACTAACACTACTTGCACACGTATGCTACAAATACCAGACCACATCACTTTACAGCAACGACCTCACGGTTTAGATTCCCGGTTTCATACCCGAGTGTATCACCATATCATATCAGCACCATGCCACTCTGAGCAACACCGCACTTTCAGACTGGTAACAGTGATAACTACCTACTGGCGACCACCAGTAGGTAATAAAGAACAAATTACAATAGTTCTTTGATTATTTTAGCTTTCAAAACTTCTCTCTATTACTATATTTATAATTTTCCATATCAACAATTGCATTAACATTTAAGAGTATTCTATCAACACACTTTCTAAAACATTCTACAACACGTGGAGGTTAAAAGTTCATACATTTTTTTAAACCGAACAATATTTTTATGCACCATTTTCTTGAATATTTAACGGCACGTGCAGATTAAAAGTTCACAATTGTTTAAAGTACCTTCCAAATGCAAGTAGCAGGTGTGGTTGAGTTGAGCAAATGTTATCCTATAATATGTACTCCACTTGCAAACTGCTTTTTCTTAACCAATCACAAAGATGCTTTTCCACAAAATGAATATGAGCCCTACTTTAAAAAAACAATGCTTTTCATCTCCCAATCTGGTACCGTTTTGTATGCTAAAAGAAACTAGTTCCGCATCTTTAAACATATCTCTTATTCTACCAAGGAACTGCATGAGCTACAGACATCTTTCCATACCTCCCAGCCATACCTTCAAAATGCTAATGTGGATCATAGTACATAGCTATGTTTTCTGGTGCAAGAGGTATGCAGAACAAAGAAGTATTGACTTAGACCTAGGTTTACAAAATGTGGACATTAAATGATTTGGACAGAGAGGATTTAAGTGGCACCAATTCTTGCCTTTGGTTAAAACCTGTTTGCATCTCCAACACCATGACCTCATGATTGTGCACTGTGGTGGAAACGACTTAGGCACATTGACTGGGGTAGGTTTGGAAATGCTTATGAAGGACACCTTTGGGCAATTGATGTTACTTTTGCCTCAAACTGTCTTTGTATATTCCAATATATGCCAAAGACAGAAGTGGAAATGGTCAAAACAATTTTGTACTCAGATTGAAAAATCTCGGAAAAAAGTCAACAAAGCTGTGTCTGCATACCTCAGAGACCACAAAATGGGCTCCATCTACAACAACAACATACGTTTTGATATGGAAGTTATGCACAGAAGTGGGGGAGTACACTTCACAGATCAGGGAAACCGAGTTTTCCTGAATAACTTGAAGCTGTGCATCCGCACTTATATGTAGCTCCAACTAATGAACACAAGGGCTCTCTTAGAGCCACCCTATAACTTACAACTTAGGCCCACTATTTTAGGGCCAGATAACGGCAACACCCAGACCCTCGCCAAAATGTATTCTCCATACAGCTGTGACGCAGCAGCCAGACCATCTCACTTTGCAGCACAGACCTCTCGCTTTGATCCCTGGCTCTTTACAAATACTGTATTGATTTACCTTTGCACTCCCTATACAACACCACCTAAGCACCATATACAAGTTGAACACGTGTTGCACAACGCCCAGAGCACATGGCTTCACAGCATACCACTCACACTTTAGGCTCACAGTTTCATCCCCGACTCCAGCAGCAGCTCAATTTAACAGCATGACACTCTAGGCAATACCTCACTTAATTTTCATACCCCGCACTTTTAGACCAGTAGGGGTCAGTAGTTCCGCGACTTTACACCGAGTCCGTCACAACTCAGCTTACACCCCCAGTGCCATCAGACCCGTAGGAGTGAGTAGTTAGCACTTCACAAATACTGAATTGATTGCATACGTGCAAATTTACATTCACACTCCCTCTATAATGCCCCTAAGCACCATACACAAGCTAAAATGTTCAAAACAAAAGTTCATTCCAGTAGCTATAACTACATGCTGACACTACTTGCACAGATGTGGCACAGCAGCCAGAGCACATGACTTCACAGCATATGACACCCAGTTTGGGCTCACGCTTTAATCCCCGACTCCGGCAGCAGCACAGCTTAGCAGCAAGAGACTCTAGATAATACTTTCAGACCAGTACGGGTCAGTAGTTCGTCCTAGTAGTTATAAACACATGCTGACATTACTTCCACAACTGTAGTGCAGCGGCCACGGCACATGACTTCACAGCATAAGACACACAATATGGGCTCACGCTTTAATCCCCAACTCCCGCACCAGCTCACCTTACCCGCTTCAGACACTACACACTACCTCACTTAATTTCCATAGCCCACCATTTTCACACCGGCAGGTGTGAATACTTCTCTTCACACCCCCTCTGTAGACTACCCTAAACACGCCACAGAGGCTACAGTGCTCTTACCCTCCTATTTCCCACTTTTTCCACCCTTTTTTCACCTTACTCGCTTCAACAAAGTCACAAAATGGCGTCCACCGCCTTCTAGTTGCAACCCCTCGCAGCCAATCAACAGCAATCCCGTGCTCGTAACGCCTCAGCCAAACAGATGACAAAATTCCCAAATATCAATAACTGTAAATTTCGATATTTCTCAAAAACTACAGAACGAATTTACACCAAATAAACAAAAGTGTGCTTTCTAGACCAAGACCCTTCTCCCTGCCAAATTTGGGGTAATTCCGTACACCCGTTCAACCTTTCACCTTGTCTAAAGTTTCCTATGGAAATAAACATTGAGAAAACATGTTTTAGGACCCCACTTTTTTTTCGGCACCCCTTAATGATTCACTCACAAACTTTCAAAATAGGAGCTGATATCAACAAAGAATTCGTTTTGAAAAATGTTTGCGAAGATTCGTCAATAGGTGCCAAAGTTATTGGGAATAGAATGTTGTCATTTTCCTATGGTACCTAGGTCCTAACTATGACTACCTACTGGATATATATATATATATATATATATATATATATATATATATATATATATATATATATATATATATATATATATATATATATATATATATATATATATATATATATATATATTTATTTATATATATATATATATATATATATATATATATATATACATACATACATACATACATACATACATACATACATACATATATATATATATATATATATATATATATATATATATATATATATATATATATATATATATATATATATTTATACACATATATATATACACACATATATATATGCACTAAGGCCTAGAAAAGACAAAAATCAGGCAGACAAAGGCGGGACACCATCAGAAAAACCAACCGCAGGAGGCGCAAGCGGCAAGCCAAGAAAGAGGCAAAATTATTGGCGCAAAAAGAAATAATCAACGAAAATACGGTGGTTAACCTTAGTACACTAACTCTCACGAAAGCAGAAGAGCAACTTTTTTCGTTAGGCTTAAACTATTGTCCTAATACTAATTTTGATTATGCTTCCACTCGGATTGACCTATTTCTGTTCATCAGAAAGTTGAAACTAAAGAAATTTTACGCTATGAAGGAAGCAGGGGAAGAAAAACAAGATAAAACAAAGACCACAACTTCCTCAGGCGTGCAGGTCGCATAAATACCGACCTTATGGGCACTACATGGCCTGAGCAATGAAGAAGAGCAAAGTTTACAAGTACCTACCCAAATCAAACTAAGAGTATTAAACTTATTGCAAAAGGGTGCTGGAGAAAGTCCCTTTAAACCTAAATCCTCTTTCATTCCTCTGATGCCGAGAGACGCCATTGACGTTTTTCATGATCGCACCATTGAAGAAATCAAGAACCTGAATTGCTCCATTAATCGAAACAGAAAATATCAAATGGATCAAAATCAAATCATTTTCAAAAACTTCATTGACAAACTGGCCAAAGAATTCTGCTATCATCGTGAAAAAATCTGATAAAGGGGGCAACATCGTCCTGTTGCCTAAACAACAATACGATGCAGAAGCTAAGAGACAGCTGGATAACAACAACTGCTATGAACAAAGCACGTTAAAAAATTACAATAAAGCAAAGGACAACATCAAAAAAGAACTGCTAAAATGGAAATATGAGGGATTAATAACGAATGAAGAATTTAATTTCTTGTTAAATTGTCATCCCAAACTACCTTTTCTTTATCTGTTACCCAAGCTGCATAAAAACATTACCCCTGTTCCAGGACGCCCAATTATATCAGCAATTGGCAGCATGACGGAGCATGTGGGTCAATACATAGACTTCTTTCTACAGGACCTAGTAAAAACGATGCCTTCATATCTAAAGGACACAGGTGATTTTTTGAAATGCATTGAAGATATGGCTTGGACTAACGAGCTGGTATTATTAACTTTAGATATAGAGTCACTGTACACTAGTATTCGGCATGAATGTGGTTTACGTGCAGTAGAGCATTTCTTGAACAGTCGACCTGCTGAGTATGTTATGCATAACAGAATGCTCATGTCCCTTATCACTTGGTGTTTAAACAATAATTACTTTTCATTTGAAAAGAATGTTTTCAGGCAGAAACAAGGTGTTGCCATGGGGGCCTGTTTTTCCCCAAGCTACGCGGGGTTACACGTGGGCTATTGGGAAAAGCAGGTCCTCATGAGGGAACATAAGGAAGTCTTTGACCAAAATGTCATCTCTTGGCTTCGTTATATAGACGATGTTTTTATTGTATGGAAAGGCAGCATGAACAGTGCCCAAGAATGTGTTGACATGTTTAACATCAATGATTTCAACCTGCACTTTACATCTCATATGATCACCACAATGATAGAGTTCTTAGACGTCCAAGTGCAGATAATTGAGAACAAATTGACCACCACAGCGTTTAGAAAACCCACGGCTGGAAATGCCATACTTCATGCGTCAAGTGCACACCCACGACATTTGATAGCCAGCATCCCCTACGGGGAATTGTTTCGGCTCAAACGCATTTGCAGCACTACAGAACAATTTGACACATGCAGCAAAGACAGTTTGGTTCGCATGAGACATAGATGGTACACTGAGGACATCCTTAACAGGGCCATACTTAAAACCAAAGAGAGACCCAGATCTGCCTTACTATCTGACACCATTGAGCATAATGGGGACACAATTGAAGACAATGCCTCACCCAGATTGATTACCACATACAGCAGACAAGAACGCAAAATACGCAGTATTCTTAACAAAAACTGGCCCATAGTATTAACGGATCCCATTTTGAAACCTAATCTACCTGAACAGCTCAGTGTGACATTTAGAAGGGCTAAAAGCATGGCCACACTGTTGTCTCAGAAAACCACCACAGAGGCTCCTATTATTCAAACGTGGCTACCAGTCACAAATGGTTTCCGTAAATGTACGACATGTCGCGCATGTAACTTTGGAGCTAAAACCATAAGTTACAAAACCCCATTTAAAACTCAGGAGCAAACTATCAGGGGTAAATTTGACTATCGCACAGAATACGCCGTATACGTTCTCACCTCTACCTGCGGACTAAGATACGTAGGCAGCATGAAGAATCCTGTATATATGCGAATACTTCAACACATCCCTGCCATCATCAATTGCGACCCCGCATACCCGGTAGCCAGACACTTTAAGATCAGTCATAACAGAGATGTCAACTGTCTATCCTATTTTGTGATTGACATGGCACCGGCACAGAAAAGAGACGGGGACAGAGACAAAGCATTGAGACAATTAAAAACTAGATATATTCTAAATCTCAATAGCAAGTCTCCTAATGGCCTTAACGACAGAGAGGATATGCATGCCTTTCTGTAGTATATTCCATCTGTTATACATCCATGTTAATCTGTCTGCATATTGGTACTACAGTACATCACAGTGACCAACCTATAAACCATTAACAGAAGCTTAAAAAGAATGGTTTATTACATACGCTACTAGTTCTCCTCATTCAATCTAAGAATTTTTTAATATCACCCAACTAGCACTAAATGTTTGCACTACCAACACTTAGCACTTTTCACACTAGGGTTATTAAGATTCATTGATAATTGAAAAGTAGTATGTCTGTCCCGGGAGCGGAACTGAACTAAATCTATAAAATTATCCAAGCACTAGCACTTTACTTTGTAATGACAGCAGTTGCACATATAATACCACAGTAACATCCAGAATAAACCTCAGGGAGGTAGCAGCATTTGCACCATTGGTTCTGCATTTATGCAGGGAAACCACTTGCACAACTAAACAGCGACATTTGCACATAAACCCATGCATAATTTTGCACATGTAACACAGAAATATTTATTTGGATTTTATACTGGGTTTTATCATAGTGATTTTACCACATTTATGTAAGTCAATATGTTATTTATGTCAAATGTTGTGTATATAACGTGCCTTATCATTATGGTCTAAATCAATGCTGCTAGCCTATTTGCACATTTCCACGCATTTATGCGGAAATAATGTACTAAGTTACTGATACATATAATTGTCGGTATGCTTTAATGTGCTTCAATTTGCATTTTTTGTCACAGAAAAACAGTGCTTTAACCCAGTCGATATAGAGCACATTGTTTTCCATAGTATGTTTTCACTGTCTATTATCAGGGTCACGTGGTGATTCCACTAATGAGAAAAGAGTGTTATGTTATTTAAAGGTGGCCATTACTGCATGTCCGCTATGTGATCAAGGGCAGTTCCTGCCCGAAACGCGTCGTGCCAAAGAAACTTGTACAAGGATAATAAACTTACCTGGTGACACTCGTAATGCTGCGTGGTGGTCCGTGATTCCTGTGGTCAAAACCGTTACAAGCAGAGACCTATTCATATATATATATATATATATATATATATATATTCACTGAAAAAACCATAGGTTAGAGACCATATATAGTTAGCTGGACATTTTATTGACATAAAACCAATGAAATTCCATATATAGTTAGTTGCACTAACTATATATCGCGCACCCGCAATCCACTGCTGATGATGTCACATATTACATCATTCATGACATGGTCAGTGACATCACTGATGACATCACTGATGACATCTCAAATGACATCACTGATGACATCACTGATGACATCTCAAATGACATCACTGATGACATCTTCTAGTGTCTGTGTGTTTTTGTAAAGTTTAAATATGTTTTACATATTGAAGAATGAGTGGATGTATGGAAGACTGAGTGTGTGTATGGCTGGCTGGGAGGTGTGTGACTCTGTGCATATCAATGTGTACTTGTATCAGTGATTGTATAAGAGAGTAAGTATGTGTTAGTATATGTGTGAAAAGTATGGTGTTCTGTGTTTAACTGTATAGATGAGGAAATTGAAGTGTGATTGATTCTTCACAGGACTGACTAGGTGTATGAGTGCATATGATAGTGTTGTAATAATGAGTGACTGTATGTATGAGTGATTGTATGGGTGAATGAGTGAATGTGTGTGTAGACGTAGGAATCAGTGAGTGCGTATGTAGTAACTGGTATTGGTGTGTCATGATGTCATCAGTGATGTCATTTGAGATGTCATCAGTGATGTCATTTGAGATGTCATCAGTGATGTCATCAGTGATGTCACTGAAGTATGGTGTTCTGTGTTTAACTGTATAGATGAGGAAATGGAAGTGTGATTGATTCTTTACAGGACTGACTAGGTGTGTGAGTAACTCCATGGATGAGTGGCAGTGTGTGAGTGTCTGCATAGGTGTATGAGTGCATATGATAATGTTGTAATAATGAGTGACTGTATGTATGAGTGATTGTATGGGTGAATGAGTGAATGTGTGTGTAGACGTAGGAATCAGTGAGTGCGTATGTAGTAACTGGTATTGGTGTGTCATGATGTCATCAGTGATGTCATTTGAGATGTCATCAGTGATGTCATTTGAGATGTCATCAGTGATGTCATCAGTGATGTCACTGACCATGTCATGAATGATGTAATATGTGACATCATCAGCAGTGGATTGCGGGTGCGCGATATATAGTTAGTGCAACTAACTATATATGGAATTTCATTGGTTTTATGTCAATAAAATGTCCAGCTAACTATATATGGTCTCTAACCTATGGTTTTTTCAGTGAATTTTCAAGGTTTTGTAAATGCAAATTCCTAACTATATATGGTCTATAACCTATGGTTTTTTCAGTGAATTTCATTGTTTTTTTAAAAGCTAATATCTATAGCTGTAAAATATATTCTTTATTACGTGACGTATCACGTAGCCACTTGAGAAGCCTCATGACGCGTCGCATAACCGTGACGTATCGGCTCTGCAGCGCAAACAAAACCCGTAACGTAAGCGTGCCGGAGCACGCTTACAGATATATATTTTTTTTTTAACCTTAATCAGACAAAATCCACACGTGCACATATCTTGAGGCTTTGCAAAGGCACATCAAACAAACAGTCCCTACAATTTTGCCAAGTTTGCTGGAAATCTATTCCCTTAATTTTTTTTTTACTGTTTCTCTTGGTTTTCCCCTTGTTACGCTTACCAGGACGCTACCCGGTACGCGAACCGGACGCTCCAAAAACACAAGATGGCGGACTCCCGTTACGCTGCCCGGTTCGCGTACCGGGAAGCGCCTCTACCGCGAAAAATGGAGGGGGACTTTAATATCCCCCTCATCAATCCTAGGGGGTCAGGAGGGGTTTACCTTGCCCCTTTCCTTCATTTCCCCCTTCTTTTTTCACCACATCTTGTCTCTCGAACTTACCGAGAGACAAGATGGCGGCCGCTCCGGACTGTTTACAATGTTGACAGCTACGCTGCCGGTTAGCTGCCCGGTTAGCTGCCCAGTGAGCTGCCCGGTTCGCTGCCCGGTTCGCGTACCGGGACGCGCCTCTACGGCGTAAAATCGCAAAAAAAAATGTTCTTTATTTATTGCCCCGCGGGGCACTTTAATATCCCCCTCATCAATCCTAGGGGGTCAGTAGTGGTCTACCTTGCCCCCTTTCCTTCATTCCCCCTTCATTTTTCACCACATCTTGTCTCTCGATCGTACCGAGAGACAAGATGGCGGCCGCTCCGGACTGTTTAGAATGTTGACAGACACCAGAGAGCCAATCAGCTTCGCTTCGCGAAGTTCCGTTACGCGTCAGGTACGCGAACCGGGGCGCTAACCGGAGCGCTGTCACAGATATATATATTTTTTTAAACGTTAATTTCTCAAAATCCACTGGAGCACATATATTGAGACATAGCAAAGGCACGTCGGGCAAACCATATCTACAATTTTGCCAAGTTTCATGTAAATCTATTCAGCCGTTCGAGCTAAAAGTGAGTCCAACCGCCCTATGGAAAATTGAATGGGAAAAACGCGTTTTGGGACCCCCCTTTTTTCTCGGCCCCCCCTTGACGAAACCCCCCCAAATTTTCAGGGGCTGCTCAGAAACAAACTGTGCCATTTTCCTAAAAATGTCAGCCAATTCCGTCCACAAACGCTAAAGTTATTAGACATAGAATTTTCAGAAATCCCATATAGAAAAAATCCTAACTATATATACCCACTGGCTATCGCCAGTAGGTAATATACATATATAAACATATATAATCTGCATATCTATATAAATATAAATGCATGCATACATATACATATATGCATACATATGCATGTTATTTACATGAAAGTTTTAAAAACACTAATAAAAGCGAAAGCTAAAAAGCCACCTCATTACAAACAGAATGGCTTTAAACTTAAACGAGGGCGAGATCTATTGCATTTTCAATGCTTGTTTACTTTGGTTCTATCAAGAAGGCATTCAGATGTGTCACACATTTGCCATAAATTCTGAATGTTAGCACTCTAGTTGCTCATTAGATCACTGTAGTAAAGCTAGTGCTCACCAGGGAAGTCTGCTGCTAATCATGGTTTGCAGCCATTTTCCCGCATTTTTTATCCCGCAGACTTTCAGTCCGCATACCATTATCCCGCAAGGTCATTGACCTCGCATACCATTATCTCGCATTTTTTCAAAACGCATGTGGATTTATCGCGCATGCCTTTACAAAGAATTACGTTTTAAAGGCATGTATGGTAAATGCATTTGCGTTGTGAAAACCACAATGACGAGAGAGGTAAGTGGGTTTGTGTTAATTTTTTCGTGGGTTAGTGATTGTGTAGTGTAGTGTAGTGTTGTGTAGTGTAGTGTTGTGTTAGTGTAGTGTAGAGTTGTGGTGGTTGTTTAGTGTAGGGTCATGCTGGGGGTAGTGTTTTAGGGTTTAGGGTTGTGTTGTAGTGTTATCGTAGTGTAGGGTCATGCTGGGGGTAGTGTTTTAGGGTTTAGGGTAGTGTTGTAGTGTTTGCATAGTGTAGGGTCATGCTGGGGGTAGTGTTTTAGGGTTTAGGGTTGTGTTGTAGTGTTTGCGTAGTGTAGGGTCATGCTGGGGCTAGTGTTTTAGGGTTTAGGGTAGTGTTGTAGTGTTTGCGTAGTGTAGGGCCATGCTGGGCGTAGTGTTTTAGGGTTTAGGATAGTGTTGTAGTGTTGGCGTAGTGTAGGGTCATGCTGGGGGTAGTGTTTTAGGGTTTTGGGTAGTGTTGTAGTGTTTGCGTAGTGTAGAGTCATGCTGGGGTGTAGTGTTTTAGGGTTTAGGGTAGTGTTGTAGTGTTTGCGTAGTGTAGGGTCATGCTGGGGGTAGTGTTTTAGGGTTTTGGGTAGTGTTGTAGTGTTTGCGTAGTGTAGGGTCATGCTGGGGTGTAGTGTTTTAGGGTTTTGGGTAGTGGTGTAGTGTTTGCGTAGTGTAGGGTCATGCTGGGGTGTAGTGTTTTAGGGTTTTGGGTAGTGTTGTAGTGTTTGCGTAGTGTAGGGTCATGCTGGGGGTAGTGTTTTAGGGTTTTGGGTAGTGTTGTAGTGTTTGCGTAGTGTAGGGTCATGCTGGGGGGTAGTGTTTTAGGGTTTTGGGTAGTGTTGTAGTGTTTGCGTAGTGTAGGGTCATGCTGGGGGTAGTGTTTTAGGGTTTAGGGTAGTGTTGTAGTGTTTGCGTAGTGTAGGGTCATGCTGGGGGCAGTGTTTTAGGGTTTAGGGTAGTGTTGTAGTGTTTGCGTAGTGTAGGGTCATGCTGGGGGTAGTGTTTTAGGGTTTAGGGTAGTGTTGTAGTGTTTGCGTAGTGTAGGGTCATGCTGGGGTGTAGTGTTTTAGGGTTTTGGGTAGTGTTGTAGTGTTTGCGTAGTGTAGGGTCATGCTGGGGGTAGTGTTTTAGGGTTTAGGGTAGTGTTGTAGTGTTTGCGTAGTGTAGGGTCATGCTGGGGGCAGTGTTTTAGGGTTTAGGGTAGTGTTGTAGTGTTTGCGTAGTGTAGGGTCATGCTGGGGGCAGTGTTTTAGGGTTTAGGGTAGTGTTGTAGTGTTTGCGTAGTGTAGGGTCATGCTGGGGTGTAGTGTTTTAGGGTTTTGGGTAGTGTTGTAGTGTTTGCGTAGTGTAGGGTCATGCTGGGGTGTAGTGTTTTAGGGTTTTGGGTAGTGTTGTAGTGTTTGCGTAGTGTAGGGTCATGCTGGGGGTAGTGTTTTAGGGTTTAGGGTAGTGTTGTAGTGTTTGCGTAGTGTAGGGTCATGCTGGGGGTAGTGTTTTAGGGTTTAGGGTTGTGTTGTAGTGTTTGCGTAGTGTAGGGTCATGCTGGGGGTAGTGTTTTAGGGTTTTGGGTAGTGTTGTAGTGTTTGCGTAGTGTAGGGTCATGCTGGGGTGTAGTGTTTTAGGGTTTTGGGTAGTGTTGTAGTGTTTGCGTAGTGTAGGGTCATGCTGGGGGTAGTGTTTTAGGGTTTTGGGTAGTGTTGTAGTGTTTGCGTAGTGTAGGGTCATGCTGGGGGTAGTGTTTTAGGGTTTTGGGTAGTGTTTGTGTAGTGTAGGGTCATGCTGGGGGGTAGTGTTTTAGGGTTTTGGGTAGTGTTGTAGTGTTTGCGTAGTGTAGGGTCATGCTGGGGGGTAGTGTTTTAGGGTTTTGGGTAGTGTTGTAGTGTTTGCGTAGTGTAGGGTCATGCTGGGGGTAGTGTTTTAGGGTTTAGGGTAGTGTTGTAGTGTTTGCGTAGTGTAGGGTCATGCTGGGGGCAGTGTTTTAGGGTTTAGGGTAGTGTTGTAGTGTTTGCGTAGTGTAGGGTCATGCTGGGGGTAGTGTTTTAGGGTTTAGGGTAGTGTTGTAGTGTTTGCGTAGTGTAGGGTCATGCTGGGGTGTAGTGTTTTAGGGTTTTGGGTAGTGTTGTAGTGTTTGCGTAGTTTAGGGTCATGCTGGGGGTAGTGTTTTAGGGTTTTGGGTAGTGTTGTAGTGTTTGCGTAGTGTAGGGTCATCCTGGGGGTAGTGTTTTAGGGTTTAGGGTAGTGTTGTAGTGTTTGCGTAGTGTAGGGTCATGCTGGGGGCAGTGTTTTAGGGTTTAGGATAGTGTTGTAGTGTTTGCGTAGTGTAGGGTCATGCTGGGGGTAGTGTTTTAGGGTTTAGGGTAGTGTTGTAGTGTTTGCGTAGTGTAGGGTCATGCTGGGGTGTAGTGTTTTAGGGTTTTGGGTAGTGTTGTAGTGTTTGCGTAGTGTAGGGTCATGCTGGGGGTAGTGTTTTAGGGTTTAGGGTAGTGTTGTAGTGTTTGCGTAGTGTAGGGTCATGCTGGGGGTAGTGTTTTAGGGTTTAGGGTTGTGTTGTAGTGTTTGCGTAGTGTAGGGTCATGCTGGGGGTAGTGTTTTAGGGTTTAGGGTTGTGTTGTAGTGTTTGCGTAGTGTAGGGTCATGCTGGGGGTAGTGTTTTAGGGTTTAGGGTAGTGTTGTAGTGTTTGCGTAGTGTAGGGTCATGCTGGGGTGTAGTGTTTTAGGGTTTTGGGTAGTGTTGTAGTGTTTGCGTAGTGTAGGGTCATGCTGGGGGTAGTGTTTTAGGGTTTAGGGTAGTGTTGTAGTGTTTGTGTAGTGTAGGGTCATGCTGGGGGTAGTGTTTTAGGATTTAGGGTAGTGTTGTACTGTTTGTGTAGCGTAGGGTCATGCTGGGGGTAGTGTTTTAGGGTTTAGGGTAGTTTAGTTGTTTAGTGTATGCTAAAGGCATATTCGTTCTAAAAGTTTTCGTTATTTTAATTTGCGGCCTAATAGTACATGCGGGATTTTTTTTGCGGACTGATGGTATGCGGGATTTCGTCATATATTCGCTAATCATACTTTCTATGGCAAAATGAACCCCCTCATTTTGTTCCTTTTTAAATTAAATGTTTTAAGAGTTACCACTTTATTCCAATCAAGATGGCTTCAGGTGTGCCATACCTTTGTAATAAGCAGGACTGTTAGCACTCTAGTTGTTCTTTAGAACTCTCTGGGACATTCTGTCATTGGGCTATAGTTGGGCTACATCTGGCTGATATTTGGGCTACATTTGTTTTTTTTTGTCTCTGGTGGCCATCTTTGGGCTACATTGGGCTACATTGGGCTACATTGGGCTACATTTGGGCTCCAACATATATATAGCCCAATGTAGCCCAATATATATTTTTCAAAGTTAATTTTCGTAAAAACCACTGGAGCCTATATCTTGAGACATAGCAAAGGCACATCGGGCTACCAGTCCCTACAATTTTGCCAAGTTTGGTGTAAATCCATTCAGCCGTTCAGGCTAAAAGTGAGGCCAACCGCCCTATGGAAAATTGCATGGGAAAAACACGTTTTGGGACCCCCCTTTTTTCTCGGCCCCCCCTTGACGAAACCCCCCCAAATTTTCAGGGGCTGCTCAGAAACAAAATGTTCCATTTTCCTGAAAATTTCAGCCAATTCTGTCCTTAAACGCCAAAGTTATTCGACATAGAATTTTCAAAAATCCCATAGGAAAAAAATCCTAACTATATATACCTACTGGCTATCGCCAGTAGGTAATATATATATATATATATATATATATATATATATATATATATATATATATATATCCACACAGGTTCTCACGAACAAGCGCCGTAGTCTTGATATCACCGCAGCGCCGCCAAAGAACAGGAGACCCAGTATTTCCGTGAGTAAAAATTAATTTATTCTGCAACAAATGGACAGCATAACGTTTCGGCCTCCCAGAGGCCTTGGTCACAACATATATATATTACCTACTGGCGGTCGCCAGTAGGTAGTTATAGTTAGGATTTTTTTCAATGTTAAATCTCAAAATTCTATTTGGAATAACTTTGGCACCGGTTGACGAATCTGCCTGAAAATCTCCTCAAAATGGCCTTCCCTGAAAGTTTGGGGGGGATGTGTCAAGCGGGGGCCGAGATGAAAGGGGTGTCCCAAAACACGTTTTCCCCATGTTAATTTCCATAGGGCGGTCGACCTCACTTTTAGCCCGAACGGCTGAATGGATTTCCACCAAACTTGGCAAAATTGTAGGGACTGGTAGCCCGATGTGCCTTTGCTATGTCTCAAGATATGTGCTCTAGTGGATTTTGAGTAATTTAGGTTAAAAAATTATATATATATATCTATAAGCGCGCCCCGGTACGCGCTCCGGGGAGCGCTCCGGGCGCGACACGTGACTTGCGCGCAGAAAGCTGATTGGTTCTTGCGTGTCTGTAAACATTCGAAACAGTCCGGAGCGACCGCCATCTTGTGTCTCGGTAGGATCGAGACACAAGTGGTGGCCAAAACAAGGGGGGAATTGACCATAAGGGGCAGGGTAGACCCCTCCTGACCCCCTAGGTTTGATGTGGGGGCTATGTCATGAGTGTTGTAATATGTGATGTCATCAGCAGTGCATTACACGCGCAAGTTATAGTGAGTCCAACTAACTATAACGTGGGAATTTCAATGGTTTTATGTCAGTAAAATTTCCAGGTAATTATAACTGGTGTAAAACCTATGGTTTTTTCAGTGAATTTAATAGGTTTTTTAAATGCTAATGCTAATTCTTAACTATAACTGGTGTGAAACCTATGGTTTTTTCAGTGAATATATATATATATATATATATATATATATATATATATATATATATATATATATATATATATATATATATATATATATATATATATATATATAACTGCTCCCAAGTTCTATCCGCGTTCAATTCATGAGCAAGAAACAGCACTCACAAGGGCCATGTACAATTAGCATGTGGCGGGGCACATATATAATGGGATGTTTGGATATGCCTCTTGAAAACACCTTTTGGTGCTGATGAAGGCTGACTGAGCCGAAATGCATTCGCCGCTGCACTGTGATTAAAGGTGTCTCCGTGGCTTCCCCCATTGCGACCTCTGCTCTTTCTTTTGGAGGAGCTACTGTGTGATATATATATATATATATATATATATATATATATACATATATATATATATATATATATATATATATATATATATATATATATATATATATATATATATATATATATAACTGCTCCCAAGTTCTATCCGTGTTTAATTCATGAGCAAGAAACAGCACTCACAAGGGGGGGGGGGTTTGGTACCAATAGATCTTTATTGGCAACCCAGCACAGACAAGACGCGTTTCGGCGCTTAGCCTTTGTCAATTGTGATCGTAGAACGCGCCGCCATTTTATTTAAACATTTCATTGGTCATTCAAAGTACAAAAGTGAGGCATAGAAAGAGGACTTGTGGTTACAATATCCATCGCCATTTAGCACTATGCAATACTTGTAAAACGCAGATACAAAGAATATCAATACATTCTTGCATTGCTTTATGTCACTTCCCCATACTTTGTACAAGTAGTATAAGTCCATACAATACGATAATCATTATCTGTGTATATCACTCTGGATGGGCATTTGCAACATATACAATTAATTAAGCCCATCAATGGGCAAACACCCCAAGATGTACTTCCTAGACCATTTGAATGGAAGTCACAATTAATTTCATCAGTTCAAAGCAGAAATTATACTTAATAAAAACAGGCTATTCAATCATTTATCAAGAACAGAAAAGAGACCAAAAAAGACCAAGACCCAACTACAATATTTGTTATTACAATTCCATCTGTATCTCTCAGTTCAGGTGTACTGCTAATTCTTCATTAGTGTTTAAACCTGTGGGGCTGTAACTCTGTAGGTCTATAATGTAACGTGATTCCAGACGGCTTAATTTTTGTAATCGATCACCTCCGCTGGGATGTGCTAGTACACTGCCTAGACAAAAGTAGGCCAATAGATCCCTATTATGCCCATGCATTTTATTAAAATGTCTTGCGACAGGGTACGATTCATCTATAATGTTAATTGCACGCATGTGTTCTAATATGCGGAGCTTCACAGGGTTAATCTTACTGCCAATATATCATAGCCCGCAAGGGCACACCAGACAGTATATGGCGTAGGGGGTTGTACAAGTCAAAATAGTATTGATTTTTTGGGGAAATTTAAGACCTGGTATATCATATATTTAAGTCCTTTTACTTATTTTGCACGCCTTGCATCGGTCACAAGGGTAAAATCCATTTAATGGTATATGACTGGGGTGCTAGTTTTTGTCATATGGTGACTATGGACCAAATGGTCTCTCAGAGCTCTGGCTTTACGGAATGTCACCATAGGATTAGATGGTAGATCATCTTTAATGACATTATGCGTGAGTAGGATGTTCCAGTTTTTGCATAGGATTTTTTTCACTTGCCCTGCATGTTCTGAAAAGGTTGTAATCATCCTGAAAGCTCCCTTGTCTGTCTTTACTTTTTTCTTGGCTTTAAGTAGGTCAGATCTTGATCGATTATTTACTTTAGCTAAAGCCTGCTTTAAAACCACTTCCTTGTAGCCACGTACTCTAAAGCGATCTATACACTGTTTGGCAGATTTTTGAAATACCCTTTCCGTGGAATTATTTCTTTTCAATCTTAGTAATTCGCCAAACGGTATGCTTTCGATAAGTTGTTTAGGATGACTGCTAGTCGAAAACAGAGTAGAGTTACCTGCGGTCGTTTATCGGAACAGTCTGGTACACACTTGTCCTTCCTCAATGTACACAGTTAGATCTAAGTAGTTTACACTGGAAGTACTTATCTCACCACTGAATCTTAAGTTAACATTGTTATCATTCAACACATTAACATATGTTTCAGCCTCCGCTGTTGATCCCTCAAATATAATAAAAAGATTGTCGATATAACGATGCCATGTTTTGATATCCAGCACCATCAAACAATACCGGGACGACCAATTGTTGCATCACAAGGGGGATTAACTGAACATCTCTCCATGTACATTGATTCTTTTTTGTTTCCACATGTAACATCTCTAAAATCCTATCTCAAAGATACTACTCATTTTTTTAATCTAATGGGCAGTTTTGTGTGGCAGAGTGGGTATTGTTTGATGGTGCTGGATATCACCAGCTTATATACCAGCATTGCAAACATAGATGGTTTGAAAGCTGTCTACAGTTTTTTACAAACTAGACAAGTAAGGTTCTATGAACACAATAAAATGCTAATGGAATTTTTGACATTTAGTTTAAATCATAATATCTTTGTGTTCAATGGCCAGCTATACAGGCAGATGCCGGGCATGGCGATGGATTCCTGCTCCGCCCCCAGCTACGCGAATCTTTGCGTTGGCTGGTGGGAGGAGCAGGTAGCCTGAGCCAGTGCCAATTCAATGTGGAATAACAAAATCAAAACATCGTACATTGTATTGCGATACAATACAGGTGGAAACTATGACTGCACTACTGAACTGTGTGTATATTGTTTAATCTGCCCTTGCAATAAACTGTATATTGGTAGCACAAAGAAAAAAGCAAAACTGAGGGTCTTGGAACATAAACGAGCAATAAGGAACAACAATGAGTTTCCCCCGATAGCTTGTCATTTCAAGATGTTTCACAATCAAAATGATAAATTGCTGGCAATTGTTGTCTTGGATGCGATCAAACCTCAATTAAGGGGAGGTGACAGAGAACATCAGTTAAGAGTGTTAGAGTCCAAATTTATCATAGACTTCGAAACTCTAATACCGGTAGGCCTGAACTCCAGTGAGGAATTGGCAGTCCATCTTGGATAACTGTATTACATCATAATCAGTGGTTAACTATATGAGACTCCTTGTATATAATTGATGTAAATGCACAGTTTTTAATTGTAAAATATATTCACTTGTTTTTAATTCTTTTGCAAATGTATGTGAGCACTTTTTCTTTTTCATTTTCTTATTAGGACCGTGCAGTATGTGTGATGGCTATGAATCGATTGCAACCGTCTGTCAAGATTTTGTGTTAATTGTAACAAATTATTGGGAAAAAAAGATTTCAATAGTACTCATATATAAATTATAATTCATGCCCACTGGGGCGAGACTTTGAGTACAACAGCAACGATGGTTTGTAACATGAAAAGCAATTATAGCCCACTTGGGCGAGACTTATTGCACAGTAACTGAGAAAGTAATGGTGTATAACTACCGAGATGTAAAAGCCACTACAAGATGGCGACGATTCTCAGGCTGTGTAACCTTGCCAGTCCTATGTTTATTTTTATCACTGGGTGTATGTAAAGGGGAGGATCAAGTGTAAACTTCACCGTGACCAATCCTTATGGCGAAACGCGTCGGCTTTTGTAACCTTTGTTGCTAATAAACTTATTTGAAGCATCCCGGAGTGTCCCGACCCTTTCTGAACCTAGGAGGTTTGCAGGAAGTTTGCTGCTACATTTTACAAAAAACGCCGTTTTTTTAGAAGGGACCGCCGCGTTGTCAGAGCCCTGTGCTACCGGCATCCAGTGGTAACACAGAATATATATATATATATATATATATATATATATATATATATATATATATATATATATATATATATATATATATATATATATATATATATATATATATATATATATATATATATATATATATATATATATATATATATATATCCAACACCACTACCTTTTTTAAACTGAAAACCGCTTCACGTCGATGAAAGCAGGCACAGACCACAAGATAAGTGCTTGATTATTTATTTGCTGGCGGCCATAACTTGTTTCCGTTTAGCCGTAACTTGATCACATGACAACGCTTATGTTTTTTTTTCACCCTTTTAAAGTGACTTGTGCTCAATGCCATTGGAGGATTACGATAGACATGGAAGACATACTTTTTGGGAAAAAATTCATACAATATCACATTATGTAAAAGGTCAAATGTAAAAACTAAAGAAAAAGACTTCCATTAATTGCTTTGTTAAGATTGTCCTCTACATTATTAAATGCATCTGGCTTTATAATAAAAGTCTATAATCTTTCATTCATGAGTTATTAAAACAGTATTAATGGTAAAATACTGTTAAAATACATAGATCTCATGACACTGAATTTGAATACATATATAAATACATAAATATTCATTGAAAAATCAATTATAAAATTCTAAATATGATTTTTTGAAGAAAGCAATTTCATTTTGAGGGTCAAAATTGTGGATAAATGCAGGGTTTACTTGGTGTCAAAAAATGTTTACGTCCATTTTATGTAAGTATTTCCCGTTATGTGCTCCCCCAGATTCCGTCAATTCCCTCTCTTAAGGCTGTTTCATTAAAGTGCAAGTGCTACATAATAAAACATGTGCCCATCACCTATGCAATTAGAATTAAAACCATGTTTATTTAATTTTTCTTTATATGTTGCTCTTTGGGTGTTAGTTAAAAAACCAATGTACCTGTGGTTTTGGTTGGTTGGGTGGCCTGCTGTTATTCCGATTTTAATTTGATCCCCAATATTTACCATGTATCTAGGACTCTCACTATGTTTATCGCATGTGTTTTTTTGAGGTAGACTCTGAAATTATGGGGGTCCCTTGATTAATTACAGTGGGTCCCTTAATAGTGGTACTAAAGTAAATCAATCTCAACCTTGCCCCTCCTGATTGGCTACTGGGTATCCTGTTAGCACTGGCAGAAACACAACATTTTGATTTACAAGCATGTATATAAGTCCTCGGTCGTGTTGAGACCTTCCGCCGTACCTTTGTAAATTCTCAATCCTGTAATAAATGTACTAGTGCAGTACTGGCACATTTTCTTCATCTCACTTTGGGCCTTTCGGTCGAACAGTGAACCCGACCGTTTTAAATGTGGTTGCCTTCGTTGTTATCACCCCTTACAATTCAGCATCACGATTCACCCCTGCTTGTTGTGAATGTGAAGGAACACGCGCCTCTGAGAAGGGTCCCGTAGTTGCGCATTGAAAGCCTGTGAACAAGAACACCCAAGTGTAGCAGTTGTGTCTGCCTTCATTCTCCCACTAGAGGGTGTACGCAAACCACAATCGTTAGTTTAAAAGTGATTGCAGTTCCCACCCACCCCTTCTTTCCCATCACCGTTATTGTCCAGGAGCAAAGTTCTACTGATAATCATGACAAACCTATCTGACCATGTTTCTGGCTGGTAATATTTATCTAACTTTAAAAATAACGCACTTGATAGATGCGCGATAATGCATTTTAACCGCGCGCTCCTAACTCAAAATTGAAGCTGTCTGAAGCAATATTTTTGTGACATTGTCCCGGCGCCGATCAAGTGCAAATGATCTGCTTAGCTGTCAGCTGTTGATTCCCAGTTTAATTAATCCTGATGGACTATTGATGCATTGTAACTGTTTGTCCCAATAATGAGATTTAAAATTAGACGGAGTCAAGCCACTTAGACAGCTGCCAGGAAAAATAATCATTTGGAGACATTTGCAGCGAAAAGACGGCGGAGGAGGAATGGCTGCGACGTGGCAGAAAATTCACATGGTCGTGGCGCAATGTGTTTCAGTTTTCGCTTTTTGACGGCAGTAAACGTACCAGCAGTAAGTGCAAGCAGCCTAACTCGCTCCACAATTAAGAATGCTACTTCTAATCACCATACAAACGCTAAACATGAAGCATGAAGTGTGTTAACAGCAGAACAGATATGTAGCATCCGACCACTGAACAATCCAGGTCACTTCCTTGCAATGTTTAATTAGACTAATATATCTGTTTGCAATTAGCAGCAGATGTGACAAGCTAATGTGTCCGTGTACATACAAATTAACCTTTGCCCATCAGCTGCTCGAATCTGTGAGAAAACTGCCATGTTTTGCCTGTGTTCCACTGAACCAAAATCAAATTAAAGGGTAATTACAAACATAAATGCTAATAGGAAATGCATTTCATTTGAAGCATGATCCTCAGGACACCATTTCTCTGGCACACCGAGATGTGCTGAACAATTAATACAAACAGATATTTTCATTCTTTTTTAATTTTGCATGATGAAGATCCGTTGGGAAAATTAATTTGTAAAGTATATTTTTCCCTGGAAGGTTGAAACATCTCTTTCGCAGCCACCTTCGCTGTTCAGCATCTACATATTTTACACACAACTCGTTTAAATAATGCAGCCAACAGGCTGGAAAGGTGCCAAGGCACATTGGCAGGAAGTGAAATCCCACTAAATCTAAAGCGCTAAGAGACCTGCAGGTGATATTGGTGAAATGTGTTTTGGCTTAAATTGGTTTTGATTGTAATGATTGTATTAATTAGCTGTGTTGCAGTGTGCTTAGACGCTGCATGCTTGTATATACTCTCATGTCCCGCTTTTTTCATCAATCTCTATCACGCCTGACAAAACATTGTTAAGTGGTACACTCCAATTTGTAGCTGGGATAGTGTTTGATTTCAATACAAAAGATGATTATACAGGTTTAAATTGATTGTTACAGGTTACTGGCAAAGCAGGCCTGGTTGTATTTATTTTATCGGATCAGCAAAAAAAGTGAACTTTTCAAAGGAATCAAATCAAGATTTCAGTGAATACTTGCGCATTCAAAGAAAGTTTTGAAGTTCGCCACTAACATCTGGTGGAACGCGGACGATCTGGCAAGAATCAGTGGGAGATAGTCTCAAGAACATGCGATAATCACCTCCAAAATAAGTTAACGCAATTTTTCATATCGCCGGAAAATAAAGTCAGTGTTAACGTCCTATTCATAACACGACGGTAACATGCAATAATTTCCCGATATTGCGTCAAATGCCTGTGATAAAATCACCGGACAGCGATAAAAATCTAAACCCGAACGTGAAAAAAGGTGCGATGGGCCCAACTGCGATAAAAAATGTATCGATAAGCAGCAACAGGCCTGCAAGTCCCACAAGTCAGGAGGTAAAAATCACTATAAAAGCTGCAACAAAAAACACAAACAAAACACAAACAACTGCGAAGCACAATGGAGGTAGCCGGAGCAAGGACAGAGGACAACCAAAACCCCACAAGCCCTACAGAGGACCATCATTGGGGAGACGGTGGCAGGAGTTGGGGGACCAGACACTGCACAACATAACCTGAGCCAACAGCAACAGGGTGAGTAACGACCAGGGGCTGAGGGGACCGGGGAAGATGGGCACAATGGCACACATGCACGATTAAGTATAGCACATCTGCGGACAAACAGTGCCCAAGAGTCACAACTCCGACCAAGAGCCCAATATACCCAAGCCTGCAACATCTCAGCACTGTATAAGCACAGAAGTGAAAGGCACACCGCCTAAAAGGGATAAGGACCAGCCAAAGCAGAGCTGAAGGGGCAACTCACCCACAATGCAGCACACACACATAAGAATCAGAGCACTGCATCCTTGACAACAATCTCGTTCACAACAGAACAGAGGACACAACTGCTGCCGCTTGTGTGTAGAAAATGGCCATTCGGATTTGGCATAGCAGGAAACTGTGAGATGACAATGTACAAGTACAACCTCACATCAGTAATGGTGTAGAAATGTCAACTGTCCCGAATCAAATAGGCATCTCCTCACAATCACAATGTACATTGTCATGCAGTCTGTTAGTAAACTTGTACAATGCATGAACATACATGTGAACACAATGTCAATCTGCATCTCCCCCTCACATTGCAGAGGGAGAATCAACACCTCATGCAGAGCAGACCCAACAACACAGCACTGATGAGGAAGAGGACCTCCCCAACATCAACACAGACACCCTCAAACAGCTCAAGGACCGTTCCGGCACCCAACCTCCAGGAGCCGGGCAGCCCCGCTGCTTCGAGGAGACCCCACCCCCTGCACAGACCACACAAGCACCCACCACCACGGCTGTGTCCAAGGACCCACACGACCAACACATGGCATTCCAATGGCGTTTGTTAGGGTGCAAGGAGAAGATGACTTATCAGCTGCAGGTGGTGTTCGACCTCATGGCAGCCAAACTAGATGCCATACGTTGGTGTCTAAGTCCCATCAGGGACCGCTTACAGTCCCTAATGGACACCCACTGTCCGCTCTATGTTCTCCACCAATTCATGGCTGACATTGCTGGAATCATGACTCTGAGCCAAGAACAACTGTCTAGTCCGAGTGGTTCCAGCAATGTCAGTCAGGAGTTGGGACACATAAGGAGAATGATGGAGAGCTTGGAGCGGATGCAGGTGGAAAGAATGTTTGCCACAACTGCACACCAGCGAGATGTAGCTGTGATCTTCCTTGCCCTGCAGATCCTCTGCATGGCATTGACACCACAAGGCCTGGCTCAGATGAATGCTGCTGCTACCACTCCATCCACTTCTCCGCCCCCTTAAGTTTCAGTGCCACACAGTGCGGCAGACATTCCAACTCCGGCCCCGTATGAGTCACTGCCACACAGTGATGCACACAAAACACCACCACCCACATGTGAGGCACCTGACACATCAGAGGACGAAGATGATGATGAATCTGGCTTTGTGGTAAGAATTAAGTGGTAGCATTCATCTCCGCCATATGGCCGGTTTCCGCTTGGTTCTGCCCTCTCATCATGCCCAGGAATAACACCTTCCACTGTCCCCAAATACACTCAGTGGCACTCACCTTGGACCTCAACATTGACTGCCATATTTTGTTTGGTTACCAAAGACACAGCAATCACACTGCGAACTGAAAACTTCCACTTCCGATGAACTTGTCAGTCCCTAAAGGACTATGACTGGCCCTCTATTTGGCAACAATGTAAAGTGGGGTTTGCATGGCCCTGTACTGGTCCAGCTTCAATAATCACTGAACGTGAATAAAACATTCTAATTCACACAGATGTGTCATGGCTATGATCAATCAAGTATGTAAGTATGGATGAATGTAGGGACAGGGAATTAACAAAAAAGTACTTCCTGGGTAATGCTATCAATGCGTATGTATGGCCGTGACTCAGATAGGCAGTGAGACACACATTGTCATCCAAATCAACACTCATCACAGTTGAATACAAGTGAAGGTGCATAGACTTTATTAGTATATGCGTGTCAGTACAGACAAGATAAGTGCCACAACATGCAGACCAATGCAGCAGTATTGCAGAATGAGGAACTTTGCCAAGCGCCGCTGTCCACTCCGGGGCAGTGCCTCACCTTTCACAGGTGTGTGTTAACCCGTATTGTTGTCCGCTCATGTATTCGGAGTCCAGGGGAATGCAGCCATGTCCACTGTTGTCAAGGGGTATGTGACCAGATCTTCAAGATGCAACAAGGTGTTGGAACATGTGCAATGGGTTCCAATCAGTTGTGGCTGCAGGTACATAGTTACTCATCCATGAAAGTGATTGCAGCTACAAAGGCTATCCTTTACAACATGAGGTCGTTGTTGACTTTATCAAGCAGGACTGCGAGTCTGTACAGATGTGCTGCGTCTACCCCCTTTCACCAATTAGCACTACAGCCCAATAGGGGAGCGGTTCAATGTGGTCACTGCACACAAGGACTTGTGCAATCTCCCAGGTCCAGCTGCCAGCATGTATGCCAGGTTCAAGGCATCCCATAAACGGGTACCAAAGTGACACTCCTGGTCGTGGGACAACAGGGGGCGCACACACATGTCAAAATCCAGTTCAGCTACAGTCCTGTTGGATAGGCAGACATCCATGGACCACTCGATTATGCACGATCGACAATGCATCACAGGCTGAACGCAGGTGACGTTGGCAAGGCAGAATCTTAGCCGGTAACTGATCTGCAGCACTGCCAATGGCAATGCCACCAGTAAATGCAGCATACGTGCACAGTACATTTCCACATGACAGAGGTTGTGCATGTGTCCAGGATCTTCTGCATTGCGTTAGTGGCACTGGTTGAAGCGGCACTGTTCTGACCTGCGCCAGTTCTGTGGATGAAATGCCACAGCTTGGATCAATGAGTTGTTTTAGATTGCAACGGTTGTACGCCTGGGATGGTGTGGGAATAAGTGTGAAGGCCATTCCATGCAAGATATCTTCGAGCAAGGACTTCTGTGTGTGGGGTGTGTATACGTTGGTCTTTTGTCGGGCTGTGCGTAGTGTGGAAGTCATCATCATCTGCTATAGTATCTGTCAGGGGGTGCCGGGCACATGCAATTCCAAGGTGCAGATGTGCTTCCGCCTGATAGTTCAGACACAGGAGCTTTCATCCCTAATGTTAGTTTGTCATCTGTTTGCAATCAGGTATTGTGATGTGGCTTGTTGGGGGTGGGGTGGAATGTGTGTGATTTTGGGATTCATATTTGACATGTCCTGCATGTGGCAAATGTGGGGCATCACTGTGTGTTATGTTGCCTCACAGCTGCTCCTCCCTCCCCCAAGCCTCTTTACTTGTGTGCGCTGCGCGGTTGCATCACTTGCCCTCCTGTGACACACCATTGTCATGCCTGTCTACTCATGTCCACAAGCCTTACAACGATACAATGATGTTGGCCGTTGAAGGTGGGTGGCCCAGTGAGTGTAGGCCTATGGTAAGGATAGTGCGGACACAGATGTAGAGTTCATGCCTGGCTGAACTCGTGCTGTGAGTAGGGCTAGGCATTTGGCTCAAGCTGCGGCACTACAGATACACACAACACTTGGCATGTATGAGCCAAGACACCGATTGGTCTTGCGCTCCATCATTTCTCCGTTTGTGCGAGCCCGCCCTCCGGGTGTATGCTACATTGCAACATTGTCGATTGCGGGCTGGGTGGCGCGGAAACTACAACAGAGACACAAAAATGAGTTACTTCCTTGTCGAGGCCAGAACTGAACCACACCCAGAGCTCCAGGCAAATTCTTCACACCCCTACACTGGACTTTCGTACTCCAGCCCAGCCCACTCCGCTTAAGCTTACAGGGGAGACGACAAAGCTACATGTCCAAGGTCTTAGCCACTGCTTGAGGGGCCATTTTTGCGTCCGCTGTCTGCAGCACAATGTAATGTGGTAGCGCCCCGCGCCATCATGCATATATACTGACTATACGGACACACTTAGATAGATAGTAGAACTGGCTATGGGCACATGCGCCTGGCCCATTTTTATTACCAGGGTCGCATGTCAAGTGACGCCTGTGCTGGATGGGTGTGGTGTGAGTGCAAGCCAGCCCTTCGGGAGTGGTTGGGGCTGGCAACAACTAGAACAGTGATCATCAGATCACACACACAGATTAAAAAATGAAGGGTGCATGACTTGAGGTGCACTGAGGTAGGGGCACCAGATCTGAAATCACACACAAACTCTTCAATCATAAAGGGTCCATGACTTGAGCTGTACTAAGGTAGGGGCAAGAGAGATGAGCGTGCTCATGTGAAAAAATTGTTAATGATAGTGTCCCTTTGTGTTATTCCTGCTGCAGCTGCAGTGGGGTGTGGTACACCTGCCTCATCTTCATCATCGTCATCCCAGGTCTTTCCCACTGCCTGAGGTGACATTGTTGTGTCTGCTATTCACAGCACAAAACTCAAACATAAAGGGTCCATGAGTTGTGGTGCACTGAGTTAGTGGCAACTGAAGAGCTGAGCAGGGTATCAAGCTGTTGATGGCATCCAAGATAGGTGTGAGAAACTTTGATAGGCTGTCTGTAAGACTCCTCCGACTCTTGCAGTTGTTGGTTGGAGGTGGTCCTGGCGGTGGTGGCGGGTGTGCAGCCAGCAATGATGGTGTGTCCTTGCAGGTCATTATCATGATAGGATTTTATATGTGTGAGCCCTGCTGACCGCAGTGTAGGCCGGAGGCAGCAGTCAGCAAGGGCCCACAGCCACATGGCATTGACTTGAGCTGCACAGAGTTAGTGGCACCTGATGAGCTCAGCATGTGTGCAGCCAGCAATGATGGTGTGTTCTTGCAGGTCAGGATTTGATTTGATATGTGTGAACCCTGCTGACCGCAGTCTAGGCCGGAGGCAGTGGTCAGCAAGGGCCCACAGCCACGTGGCGTTGAATTGAGCTGGACAGAGTTAGTGGCACCTGAAGCGCTCAGCAGGTGCGCAGCCGGCGATGATGCGTTGTCTGGGTGGGCCGCACTGGATGCAATGTCTGATGCCTACTGGACTGCGCCATCAATAAATCAAGACTCAATTTGAATTGGGGGACCTGCTGACTGCAGTGTAGGCCAAAGGCAGTAGTTAGCACACACATGACTCTGTGGTGCTGTGCAGCAGGGGGCCTATGTCGCGGAAGCCAGCGATCGGATGAGGATGCTGGAGGTCACAGTGGTGGACTCGTGGCAGGGTGAGGGGCACTGCCCCGGCAGACGAGTTAGCCATCCCGGAAATTAACAACGCCCAGAACCCCAGCCTATTTATTCACACTTCTATGCTGGACTGTCATAAGCCAGACCAACCCACTCCACTTACGCTCACAGGGAGGGACAATAAAGCTACATGACTGAGGTCATCCCCACTGCCTGAGGTAACATGGTTGCTCCCACTGTCCACAACACTATGGACACCAGTAGCATATGTCCACATGGACATGTCTGTGCTCTGCATACTGAAGACTGTCCAACACATCACCGCCACACTTGGCATTGTGTACATTCTAATTCACGGGTGACTTGCCTCCTTCACACATACTTGGTTCCCACCTCTTCCCACATTCTGCAATTGTGTGGCTGGGGGTCATGCCATTTTTGGAAGGTTAGCTGTCTTGTTCTGCGCTGCCTCAGTGGTAGTCCGGGGGGGCCTGAGGGTGGTAGCGGTGGGTGTTGTGGCCCTCTTCGGTCTCCGAAATGCATGATCAGTAGCTCCATGACATGTGTTGGTCTTCAGATGTGGCTCTGGGCTGGGCTCCCTTTCATACTGCAGGTTGCTGTCCTGCTTAACACCAGTAAACGGCAGGTGTTAAATCCCTGCTCCTAATGCTTCTTTTCACCTGTTTTTGGATCGCATCGCAGATCTGGCTGGTTGTTGAGAATGTCACGAAATGGTGTTTTGACACGGGAACGCATACTCTGCATATCATTAGCGTTTGTTGTCGCTCTCATCTGTGGCAATGTTTTTTGCAGCAGCTATCGCTGGAAAACTGGTGATATTGGCAGTTTGCACCAGCTTGAGAATAGGGAGATAAATCTATCACCACTTTTGCAGCACTAAAGTGCAGATACATGGGCGATAAGTCCTTGAGAATATGCTCCAATGCTTTATAATAGTCACTTTCGAATTTTTGGGTGGTGAAATAGTTCCTGCAGGATAATAAAAGTAGGTTGTTTAAATACTGCACATATGAGGGCAGGTTCTTGCATGGCAGTGCAGACTTTTTAAAATGCCCTGCAAGGGTGAACTCACCTCCATAGTGCATTGCAAGATTCCTCCGCCTAAGACAATAGTAGGACAGTCCTATTGTAGACATAACAGTCATTCTGTTACGTACATAGCAAGAAAGAGGCAAACGCAACTGCCAGCTATGCCACTCCTCTTCTTCCCATCAAGCACTATAATTGCATTACAGTTCTGTGGTTTGATATGCACATTCATTCTTGTGCTTTAATTCTCCTCTGCTGATGTAAGTGTAGTGTCAGGATGGACACGTTCTAGTGTCTCAGCAGGCACTTCGTTTGCCAGCTACTCCCTCGAGGGCTGGACACACTTGAACCCCACACCCATCCACCATTGGCATCACAAGTGATGTGAGCCTGCAAATGAAAGGGCCAAGGGCATGTGCCTAAGGCCAGTTAACTAAGCAATATGATGGTGTCTGTGTCCTTCATCTAATAGCATATGGGCTCAGGACCCACAACACTACAATAGGATCTTGCCAGCATCCTCATTTGGCATTCCTCAGTCGTTCTGGCTTTATATCTTCCAAACACCTGAAAACCATTTTCTCCAGCCTGCAGGTTCTTTGGGCTAGATGTGTGATTCCAAAAATACTTGTGGAAAGACTTGGTAAGTTGATGACTGGAGTGCTATTTATGTAATAACGCAATGTGTAGCCCCCAGTAATGTATAAAAGTACCCAGGCCCCAGTTCCCACTTACCTTGAACTGGTCCAACGGCAATTCTGGACCCAAACAGCATCCAGCGCCACAGATCCTGGTTCATCTAACCACCACCACTACACTTCTACCAACTTGCTAGCTCTCAACACTGGACACTGTCATGACCATTGTTCCCGCTCCCCATCACACTTCAGGACTTTTCTCATGCGCGCACTGCTGCGTCTCTTACAGCATCACCATCACGCCACCCACCACATGCATCACCCACATCGCCTGCACACTCAACACCAGATCCTTTGCAAACATGCCACTGAGGTCTGGGATCTCATTAACACCCAGTCACAAGACAGCCTCGTCTCACCAAAACCTGGATCCACCCCTCATCCACCACCACCATCGCAGTGGCCATCCACCTGGATACAAGATTGTACTCCACGACAGGCTCTGTAAACTTGGAGGAGGCTTTGCAAATATCCACAAAGATACCATCACCTGCACGACCTCTACAGACACACCAACCACGCTTATGGAACACTTACACTTCCAACTGCATCTCAGCTAGTCCACGACCATCTCAGGCACCCTCGCCTATCGCCTGCCATGGCCCCACACCACCTTCATAAACCTGCTCACCAACTTCATCACTCCCGTCACCATAGATCCAATGGCTAACTATTTCACAGCAACCACAGCATTCATCTCAATGGCCCTATGGATCTTAATGCCACTGATCTCCAAGAAAGTCTCAACAACATCAGACTCACACAATTTGTACAAGGCCAATCACCAAGCACACACTTTATACAGTCTTCACAGGCAGCAACAATGTTACCTTCATCCACCTCACCCAGCTCACATAGACAGACCACTTTGTCGTACAATTCCACATCAACACACGCCACCCCAGAAAACTAAAACCAATCATCAACTTTAGCTGCAACTTGAACAATATAATAGAAGCAGACTGGATCCACACCCTCATACCCAAGTAGCCTATCCTCACAGATGACCTACAGAATGATCTATTCACCTTCAACAGCTGGATCTCAGACTGCGTCACCATCCTGGCCACATAAAGAACAGACACACAAGAATTCACTATCAAGCATGCTGGCACACAGAAAACCTAAGAGACTCCAAGCGCTATTGCAAAGCAACTGGAAACAATTTAAGGAAACAGCCTAGACAAGGCCACCAGAGGCTCCTACAAATCCAACCTGGGAAGGTACCATGCCCAGATTACAGAAACCAGGAAAGCATCCCTGGTGCTTAGTCTCAAATCCTGCTGCAACCCAGAACTCTTCAACATCGTCAAAGTTTGTCCTATGGGGAGTATTTTGTATTTTTGCACCTCTGAAAAAATAACGAAGTCTCTTTTAGGATTGGTACTTACAAATTTATTTTTACTCATCTAATTTCAGGCTTTTTCTGGGTGTTTTCAAACTGTGCTCGATCTCGGTCAACTTCAAATTATGCTTAGGTACCGCGAATATTAACTACCATTGGCACTTTGTGCTTTTTGATGCTATTTTCACTCAAATTTGAAAATGTAATTTCTCTGGTTTCCCTTATTGTCTTTTCTCTAGTTTTATATATTTTCACTGAAAAAAACAAAGTTTTCAGACATGTTATAGTTAGGAATAAGCATTTAAAAAACCTTAGAAATTCACTGGAAAAACCATAGGTTTCAGGGGTGTTATAGTTAGCTGGACATTTCACTCGTACAAAACTATTGTAATTCCTCCATTATAGTTAGTTCTACTAACTCGCGCGCCCGCAATCCACTGCTGATGATGTCACATATTACATCATTCATGACATGGTCAGTGACATCACTAATGACATCACTGATGACATCATCCAGTGAATGTGGTTTGGTTCAATATTTAAATACATTTTATATATATAGCATTCTGCATTGAAGACTGAGTGGATGTAGAAGTGTCTGGATGGAGGATTTAGTAGCACTGTGATTGACTGTCTAAGTGACTAATTTAAAATGTCTCACTAAATATATGAAATAGTGAATAAACTGTGTGAATACCTGTATCACTCTATCTTTTATTGTGTAAACTACTACATAAGTTGGTTACTAGCTATGTGAAAGTTTATATTAGTTATTAATTATTTAAGTGAGTATTTGTATGGCATAGTGAATGTGTGTGTGGTTGGGTGGGAGGTGTGTGACTGTCCAAAGATGTGTAAATAGTTGTTTTTATAGGTATATGAGGTTAAGACCATGTGGAAACACTTGTTTAAGTGAGTGAATCTCTTTATGGGTGTGGCGATGAGTAAATATATGTCTCAATGATTCAGACCCAACAAAGTAGAAATATAAAAGGCACTATATGTGACAGTTGTTGTTTATAAATAAGTATACATAAGACTCAGTGATTGTATGAGTGACTGTATCGAAAACTGTATACTTTTAATAGAGATTTTATAACACACTAAGTATGAGTTACTAACTATATAAATAAATAAAGTGGTGTTTGTATAAGTGTGTAACTTAGTAAATGTAAGAATGATCAATTGTTTGCATAAGTGAGTAGAATGACTGCATAAGTGAATATGATGTGTGCTGGTGTGTAATGTTGATATAGGTGTATAAGTATATTTAATAATGTTCTATTGATCTTTGTGAGCATGTATGAGTGAATCTATAGGTAAGTTTTTAAATGTGTGTTTAGATGTAATAATCACTGAGTGGATTTTTAGAAACTTGTATTGTTGTGTCAATGGTTTCAAATATGGTACTCCATATTTTATAATGAGTGTTGAAAGGTTATATGTTGTAAGTAATCTGGATAAAATGACAAGGTGTAGCCAAGAGGTCTTATCATGTAGAGGTTTATTTGATGTCCAAGTTAGGTCCAGGAAAGTCCATAGTAGGGCTCAATAGTATAGCTTAGTTGGTAAAGGGAATCCCACCAGGAGCTGCATGACCGCTGCTCAGCCCACTCTCTCCAACTGACATTCTCCCACACAAGCAAGCACTCTCACGCATTCCAAACACACTGACATCAGGCATTCTAACATTCTACACACACAACTCATTCATCCTTGCTGAGCAGCTGTCTAAGAGGATGTACTAAGATAAATTAGATTACAACATTATACTAGTGTATGATGAGGTGTATCAGATTGTTACGTGGATGATGTCATCAGTGATGTCATCAGAGATGTCATTTGAGATGTCATCAGTGATGTCACTGACCATGTCATGAATGATGTCAAAGTCAAAGTCAAAAAGTAGCTTTATTGGATTTCAATTAGGAAAAATCACAAAAGCACAAGTAAATACTCATTAAAAATGTATTCAATTCATTTAAAATTAAGAAAAAGTACCTAGAAGTAGTCATAATAATTCAATTCATTGTTAATCTACATCTAAATACACATTTTAAAAACATGGCTACTAAGTATATAGACCTCTCATCTTCTAACATTTTCAGTTTCACAATTGCCGGTCTACATTGTCTCAAACCCCATTGCTTCAATAAAATGTCAGGAGCATCCGAGTATAAGAACTCTGGGTATGTATCAAGTATTTCTGGATGCCCTGTCCCTGTAAAAGTATTTGATTCTCCAGCACAGAAACATTTTTACTCTCTAGCAACCACCTTTTGTTCTCTAACAAAGTGAGGCAAGTATTTTTCAATTTTTTTCTTGAAATTGTTGCTAGCAGATTAGGAGAGTCAAAGAATTCAGGGTGGCCAATCTCTTTGAGAAAGCCCTTTACGTATATAAACCAATCTATTTTTGGGCCCCCTGTAGCTTAATGTAATCCTGAATTATGTTCCTATTTAGCTCAGTTTCATCCGAGGTCCATACCTTATGCCACAGTAGGACAGGACTCGGTTTAATGAGGTCTGTGACGTAGTCCAGTCCTAGTTCCTTGTGGCAAACATACGTGGACGTTGACTTAGGAACAGCTAACAAATATTTGAGGAAGGCATTTTCACATAATTGGATTTCATTAGTGTCTGCGATTCCCCATATTCCTTCTCCTTATATGACAGTGAACACACATTTGGATTTGTAAATGTCAAGCAAGATATGTACCGGTCTGCCCCCCAGTTTAATTGCAAAATGTTTTACTGCCCCAATTGCACAAGAAAACACTAGTTTCCTCGTATTAGCAGCTACCGACCATGTCCCATTCCTGTCTAAATTAATCCCCAGATAAGAAAAAGTATTAGTTAGTGCTATCTTTGACTTTCCTAAGAAAGTGTTGCTCTTTTTCGTGCAGCACATGCTAAAAGTTTTTCCAATGTTGATTTTTAGCCCTCTGTCTCCCAAATAGACTGAGAAAGAACTAAGCGTTCTCTGTAAGCCTAACTGGATCCTGGCCATAATGACCGCGTCATCAGCATAAAGTAAAATGGGAGCAGGAGTGCCATCAATTTGGGGGAAATCCTGTTTTTCATTTGTTAAATGGCTTGCCACGCTGTTTATGTAGAGATTAAATTAAAAAGGTGCTAATATGCAACCTTGACGTACTCCTTTTTTTATAGGAAATTTTGAGGTACATTGACCCTCATTACCAAAGCGTACTTTAGCGCCCGCCCCTCGATATAATTCTTTGATAAAATTCAACATATTGAGTTCAATGCCTAAGTGTAACAGGGTGTCCCACAATATTTCGTGGCTCAGGCAATCGAACGCCGAACTTAAATCGACGAAGGTTAAGAATAAATTGCCGTCTTTTGCAACCACATGCTTGCCTATAATTATTGCCAGGACTCCTGAGTCTTCTGCAGATGTCTGAAGTCTGTTTAAGATGACTTTCCCTGCCACTTTCATCAAAGAGTCAAGCAGCGAGATTGGCCTGTACCATTTGGGATCGTTTCCGTCCCCTTTCTTGAAAATGGGGACCACAATTGCCTCTTGCCAGGACTGCAAAAACCCTTCTTTGTTGCAACTGTTTAAAACATTGGTCAGAAGAGGTCAGAAGAGGTGCCCATAGATCCATATTTGTCTTATAAATATCTACGGGGACCCCATCTGACCCGGGGGATTTTCCTGCCGCACTTTCTGTAATACTATGTAAGGAACGGGGGTTTCTGCCTAAATTACCCTCGCATACCTAGGCAGGGAGCATCAAAAGATGAAAAAGTAGAAAAAAAGGTACTGAGGAATCAATGACATATATGCTATTTCAAAACAAGATACAATTTATTATCCTGTTTTATACAGTAATTTCTGTTTGCATTAAATGATATGAGTAAAAATGGACAGTATTCAAAGTCAAAAGACAAGGAGGTCAACAAGTGTACAGTGTAAAAAACAACAACAAAACATATCAAAGCAATATATACATTATATATACACCAGTGTGTACCCTCAACAAGGAGAAAACGGAGAAGAACACATTCAATTCTCTGTAAATACCCACTCCTCAATTTGGGTGGAGTATCAAAACCAAGGTAGTCCTTAAAGCGCAAAAGTTATAATTTCTCCTAAAAAAAACAATATAGTTTTAATACAAAGCGCTTGGTAATATTTACACAGTATATACAGTATAGTCGGACTCCTTAATCAGATGTCGACGCAGTCGCGGTCGCGTTTCCGCCAACAGTATCTTGTGGCATCATCAGGACAAGGGTACTTTAAATGGCTCACGATATCACCCCCACACTACACACGGGGGACACACCCCGAAGGGGTGCAGCCAACCTCCTCTTACGTGGCTCACGGATCGGACTCTCCTCCAAAAACAGCAGTTCTAGGTCCAAAACATTATGGCTCGTGTATGGAAAAACAAACACGGAGGTGTGTTTCCTACACCTTCAGCAAAAGAGGAGGGCAACCTTCATTAACTCTGTTCACCCGCTAAACCTTTCACCGGAGCACCAATCTCTCACAACCGTCCACTTTCTGTAATAGCTGTTTCAACTTCGAATAATGTAAAATAAATGTTTAAAGGAAAGATCCCTCTAGATTCTTCTCAGGTATTGTGGCTATTTCTACAATGCCAGTCCTTACTGAATCATCTCTTTTATATAATTCAGTAAAATGGGTTACCCAGGTGTCCTCATCAATGGCCATCTCTATGGTATCTGTGTTCCTATCTACAAAGAAAGGTGCGTTCACCGCCTTCCAAAACCCAATATTATCTTTCAAAGTGCAGGCTTGGTGTAGAGCTTGCCACGCTTCCTGCTTCAAAATCTTTTTCAGTTTTTTTATGGCTGCATAATAAATAGCTCTAGCCTTTCTTATTTCAAGGGGGTTTTTCGGTTCACTTTTGTGTGTCTGCTTCAAGACAGCATGTGCTTTCCTACACTCAGTGTCAAACCAACCCTTAACCTTTTTACCTAGGCTCTTATTCGCTGTCCTAGAGAGAGCTTTGTTTATTTCTTCTGAGATAGCAGGAAAGGCCCTAATGACTGAGGCACAGTCATTATTTTCGCTAAACAAGTCATAAAATGTTTATAATTATTTTTAACTAAACCCTGAGTAAAGGCAATGGGCTCCACTTTTTTCCATTTTATGGAATAACCGTTTAATTTTGCCAGGGTTAACCTATGGCTGTAAAGGTTATCTGTGACATCATGTTTCTTGTAATTTTTCTCGTAATTCGTAGACGTAAAACTTAATAACAGACTGATAGGAAAGTGATCACTTAATACAATATCACCTGTTTCAAATTTAAGGACATTGCAGTAATAACTATTTGATACCAGAATATAACAAATCAGAGAGTTACAACCCCTGCCATTAAAAGTGGGTTTAAAAGCCACTTGTGGGTGGCATAATTCATTAGCATATCCCAGATCTAGTTGAAAAAGCAAGGTATTCAATGAGCCCCCTATGGTAGTGTGTGCAAAGTGAGTGCAAGGGTCACCTTTTACATTTCCCAGCCCACACCCCCCAATTGACTATTTGTGCACAGATAACAATTAAAATCCCCCACGCAGACCACACAGTTCCCCTTTGGACAAACATCACCTACGTTTTGCATGCATTTTAAAAGATCACCTAGAACATATGTTAATTCTGTTTTTACAATGTTGTTATAGAAATTAATCAAGTTGATATTTTGATTTCCTCCCACATTAAGTATCAAAGACTGGAAATAATAGTTATGTGATCCTATATTATGTGATTTGACCTTGATATTTACAGTATTTTATATATAGGTGCAGAGCCCCCCTGAATTTCTGCCCCTAATTGTGTACTTAGCAGGTGTATGAAAGGTTCGGAAATCACTTATATGAATAGCTTCCTGCTCCCAGCACTCTTGAAAACAAATGATCGAATATTTATTTATTAGGGGCATGAACATTGGGTCATTTAACTTACTAGATAAACCAGCTACATTCCAGGAAAAAAGAGTTAGCGCATCACTCTTATCTATAGGCTTGCTTAAGGCTTTTTCCCTCTTAGCGTGGACTAAGCTGATTTCACAACCTTCTTGATCCAGGCGGACTTCTAAGTCCTGTTGATGGTTTGATGTAAATTGTTCTTGCTCCACAACTAAAAATAAAGGGAGCGGGTTGCAAGGAATGCCTGTCGTAAACTTATCGACGACAGGGACTTGGCTCAAGCCCCCTTCATCTATTTTTACGTGTATATTTTGGGTGCTCTCCTGAGTAGTAGCCATTTGATCACATTTCTCTCTAGTGACATGGCCATTTGGGGGATTTTTATCATCTTGCCCTACTTCCTTGTTTGTTTTATGTTCACTGCTCAAATAAAATCAGTCCCCCAGATCTAAGCTGCTAAACCTATTTTGAGTGGGTATTTCTCTCCAGTCAGTTAATAATGCAAACCCCCGATTTTCCCTTTTATCACGTGCATATTTCGTCACCCGTGTCCAGTCTCCATCAGGGTAAAGTGTACTAGTTAATGGGTAAAAAAACGAAAGTGGTCGGGTTTCTATAGATGAACTTGTATTTTCTTTTCTCCAGGTACAAATATGATCCACCGTGCGGGGATCCCTAAAGTTTACAAGCACGCAGTCCCCTGGAATTGTTTTCGGACTGTTTATCACCCATCTAATTCTCCTTACCATCAGTATTTCGCTCGTAATATATGGAGGTAAAGGTCGATTTTCGTTAAGCCAAAACGTCACTTTTTTCTTCAAGGACATATAAGATTCATAAGTGGGATTCTCTAATTCTGGGACTACGTTCAATACCACCAGGTATGGGCAGGAATCTGGTGGCAAATTAAAACTACCGCCCTCTTGAATTTTCCCACCCTCTAGTGTGCCTCAGCGCTTTCTATGAAGGGCTATAGATGTAATAGTTCTTCCCGTAGAATGCAGGGTGGGTGTAGCAGGTTCTACATGCGGTGTTATCTGTGGCAGAAGGGCAGAAAAACAAGGGAAAAACGAGTCTAACAGAGGGCCGAAGGGCAGAAAAACAAGGGAAAAACGAGTCTAACAGAGGGCAGAAGGGCACAAAAAACGAGTCTAACAGGGGGCAGAATGAATCCCGCCCTGCGTGTTTGTCCACGAAGATGCCAACGTTTTGTGTAATACCGCTACTCAACTGGAGTACTTTCTACTGTCTAATCAGTAAGTGTTCCCTCGTTTGCTAAATGTATAGGGGCAGATTTACAATAACTGGCGCATTCCCAGAGATGCGCCAGTTATTGTGCGCCGCAGCTCCGCCACCCATGCTCTGCTGCATTTACAATGCGGCGCACCATGTGGCAAAAACAGCACAGATGCGTCACGCGTCTGTGCCGTAAAAGCAGTGCATTGCTGGAGCTGCCTAGCAATGCTCTGGAGGGCCCTATCTTCCCAATGCTGCGTCAAGCCTTGCGCCTGCTTCAAGCAGGCGCAGGGTTTTGATGCAGCATTGGCCTAAAAGTGACTGAGTGAAATCTTGTAGATTTCAATCAGCCACTTTTAGGAGGCGTTCCTGTGCAGGAACGCCCTCCCCTGCGCCGGGACGCCTCCTGACCGCGCAGGGCTTTACAACGTGACGCATCTTTCAGCATTGCTGGACGCAGCTCCAGCAATCCTCTGGGGGGCCCTATCTCCCCAATGCTGCGTCAAGCCTTGCGCCTGCTTCAAGCAGGCGCAGGGTTTTGACGCAGCATTGTCCTAAAAGTGACTGAGTGAAATCTTGTAGATTTCAATCAGCCACTTTTAGGAGGCGTTCCTGTGCAGGAACGCCCTCCCCTGCGCCGGGACGCCTCCTGACCGCGCAGGGCTTTACAACGTGACGCATCTTTCAGCATTGCTGGACGCAGCTCCAGCAATCCTCTGGGGGGCCCTATCTCCCCAATGCTGCGTCAAGCCTTGCGCCTGCTTCAAGCAGGCGCAGGGTTTTGACGCAGCATTGGCCTAAAAGTGACTAAGTGAAATCTTGTAGATTTCACTCAGCCACTTTAAGGAGGTGTTTCTGCGCAGGAACGCCCTACCCCTGCACCGGAACGCCTCCTGATGACGCAGGGCTTTACAACGTGACGCATCTCTCAGATGCGTCATGTTGTTAATATCCAGCACCATGGCGCATCTTTTGTGCTGCCGCTGCATCACAAAACTGACGCAACTGTGGCGCAAAAGAGGCAAAAGCGGCTTGTAAATCTGCCCCATAGTGCTTTTAGTACACTGTAGCTGCGTAAAGGGCCAGAAGATGTGTCTCCAGTGACCTATGCCTGTGTTACAGACACACACGGTCACTGGAGACACGTCTTCTGGCCCTTTACGCAGCTGCAGGGTTGTAAAAGCACTATACATTTACTCAATGAGGGAGCACTTACTGGATTAGCCAGTAGAAAGTACTCCAGGGCAAATCTCAAAAAAATCTGCGATTTTGCTGGAAAATTTGCGAATTTGCTGATTTTTTTGCGATTTCGCGGGGAAATCCGTGAATTCGCGGAACGTGAATTCGCACATTTCGCCCATGCTTACCTGAATGTCAGAAAGTCCACAAGCGGAGCAGAATTTTATGCCCTAGCCTAATCTTATCTTGATATCTGTCATCTCAGTGGATTCTCTAACGCATTAAATATAAAAATGTTTAAACCTTAAATTCTCAAAAATTACGGAACATATTTACACCACATCACAAAAAAAGCATGCTTTCTGGACCAAGATCGCGCTTTCTGCCAAATTTGGCTTAATTCTGTTTAGCCATTTTGGCTGTAGCTGCGTCTAATTTTCATATCGAAAATTATATCAGGAAAACATATTTGCCCCCCCCCCCCCAATTTCTTGGTGCCCACTTGATGGATCAACCAGATACTTTCCAGGAGACTTTTAGTGACACTGTATCTGCCCATTGGGTGATTTATATCTTCACTTAAAAAAACGAAATGTACATCGATTTTATTGTTAGGAAAATAATGAAAATAAAACCTTGGACATTCACTGAAAAAAACAAAGGATACTGGGACGTTATAGTAGGCTCATATCTCACTCATACATAATCACTGAAATTCAGCAGTTAGAGTTACCTGAACTAACTTTAACCTCAACCCCACAATGCACTGCTTTTGACCTCACAAATTACATATCTCATGATATGATCCGTGACATCAATGATGACATCTCAAATGAAATTACTGATGATAGCATCCAGTGAGTGTAAGGGTTTTCTAAGAATCTATGAGTCTTAAACATATATACTAAGCCACTACAAATTCCCGTCCTCGGCGGGTCTTGGGCTCAAAATTCCACGGACCTGATAATTGTCGCCTCGGTGCCTATTCCAATCATGGAGTCCCACAGGACGCCCCTTTGCTGGGGCTGCTGTGCGCGTTATAAAAATAAATAACATAACATAACATAACTCTGCAACTCCGGGCAGTAGCTTGCTTAATCTCCACAACGGCCCCCACAACGCTAAGGATGCCTGGCCTCCACCTTGGGCGTGCCCAGGAGTGGACGCCTCACAGGGAAAGCCTGGATGGGTTCCACAGCGGTATTCGTACAAGCGCCTTGAGACCCTTGCGGATGAGTAGTGCGCTATACAAGTATCAATTTACAAATTTACTATTTTTACAAACGTTTAGTTAGTATACTAGGTGTACTACTTATGAGTGAAACTACGTTTAACATCTAATATGTGAATGGGTGTGTATATGCGTGTCTGAGTGGGTGTCTGAGGGGCCATATGCTTGTCTAAGTAGGTTTGTGAGTGGCTGTATGGGTATAAAAGTAGATGTGTGAGATGATATGGGGGTGGGTGAGTGGCTGTGTGAGTGGCTGTATTAGTGAGTGGGTGTGTCAGTGACTGTATGGGTAGATGAGTGGGTGTGTGATTGACTGAGTAGGTGAGTGAATGGGTTTCTAATTGGCAGTATGAGTGAGTGACTCTGTGTGTAAGTGTGCTGTATGGGTGAGTGAGTGGCTCGTTTAGTGGGAGTTTGGTTAAGTGAGTTAGTGTGTGAGTGGCTGTATTGGAGAGCATGTTTCTGTCTGAATGGCTGTGTGGATGCGTGAGCAGATGTGTGAGTACTTGTATGGATGTATGAATGGATATGTAAGTGGTTGTGTGGGTATGTGAGTAAGTGTGTGATTGGTTATATGAGTGCATGAGAGGCTATGTTGAGAGGGTGTATGGGTGAGTGAGTGGGTGTGTGATAGGCTGTATAGGTGAAACATGGGTATATGTAGGAGCTGTGTGGGTGAGTGTTTGGCTGTGTAAATTGATGTATGAGTAATAGACTAGCTGTATGAGTAGCTGTATGGTTGAGTGAGTGGTTGTGTGAGTGGCTATATGAGTGAGTGAGTGGGTGTATCAGTGGCTCTATGGATGAAGTAGTATATGAGTATTTGTATGTGTGTGTGAATATGTATGTGACTGGTTGTGTGGGTGTCTAAGTGGGAGTAGGAGAGGTTAAATAGGGATGTGAGTGGGTGTCTGAGTGGTTCTGTAGATGATGTCATCAGGGATGCCATCAGTGATGTCATTTGAGATGTCATTAGTGATGTCACTGGCCATTTCATGCATGATGCAATATGTGAGGTCAAAAGCAGTGCATTGTGGGGTTGCAAGTTATAGTTAGCTCAGGTATAAAACCTGCTGAATTTCTATAGCTTTGTATGATTAAATTGTGGCCACCTAGAATAAAGAAGATTTAAGAGGCCGTGCCCTGGGGAATGGGGCCCCTCGGGCCCAAAATTGGCCAAGGGAAGGGGACCATGCAGCCCCCCTCCCCTAATGAAAAATACTTTTTTTTTAAAAGTCCAGGCCCAGGCAGATGGATGCTCCAGGGCTGAAACTGGCCTGAGGAGGGGAGCCGCTTTGCCCCCCATGCTCTAATATTATAATGTCTGAGCCCAAAATCATAAACTTCAGGGAGGATGATATAGAAGATATAGAAGAATTACTAAAAAAGGCTGTCTACTTTGAATGTAGGCACTAGCACACAGAACAACAAATTTGAACCTGTGTCAAGCACCTCTTCCAGTCAAGCAGGACCAACTTCTCTTTCAGTCAGAGGCCGAGGAAGAAACAAAGGGAAGTGATGGTTTAATCAGTACCAATACCAGAAAGAGATTATGATCAGGCGTCAAACATACAGATGGGGTGCTAATTAAGGGGATTGATTCAGTTAAGGAATGGTCAGAGAAGTATCTTCCCATACGATTTTTTAATTAGCATCGGGATATAGACATTTATATTTTTCTCATTTTTCTTATTCAAATTGCAAAACAAACATACCCACCATTGGGCAAGCTAGACCCAAACGTACTAATTCTTACCAATATGTACAATTGAGCATTGGAAAAATTATTTGTTTCCAAGGAACAATGTGTCCAACAATTATATACAGTGAAACAACTTAAATATATAGGCCCCGATGCATCAAGCATAAATACGCTCGCAAAGGGGCAGATTCTCAGAATGCGAACGTTATTTTTGCATTTGGGATGCATCATCCCAAATGAAAAAATCGCGAACTAAGAATTCGCTAAATTGCGATTACTTGCATTTAAGGAATCTCAAATTGAGATTCCTTAAATGTAATGCATTAAAGTTTAAAAAATAGCGATTTCGCTAATATGGCTCGCAAATTACCATGAAGTTCAACTTCATGGGAAATTGCAAAAACTTTGAAAAATGCACTAAAGTGCATTTTTCAAAGTTTCATGTTGCGCACACACATACCCCGCATGTGTGTGCGCAACATATGTACGCAGAACAATTTCAGGGGTGCAACACCCCTGCACCCTTGAAATCGCATTTTCATTTTGCGATTCACAAATTGCGATTCGCAAATTGAGAATGTCTTCCCATTCATTCCTATGGGCCTCTAGGCCCATTGGAATGAATGGGGAAGTATTCCTTAATTGCGACTCGCAATTTGCGAGTCGCAATTAAGGAATTTTAAGAAATCGCTATTTTTAAAGTGATTTCTTCTTGCATAGCATTTTGCTATTCCTTATTAGTGATTCCTTATTTTTTGCTAATAAGGAATCGCAAAATGGAGGCTTGATTATCTGGGGGATAGTGCTTTGTACATTCAAAAAAGTGCATCAAATCAACACAAATTCTCGAAAGGTGCATATCCAAACGAACAGTCCTATTAACTTCTAGACAGGGGGCAAGGGCACATTCCTATGTTCTACTGTCCTCAAGCTTGTATTACTTTTTGAGCCAGGGGAGAGGCCCGTGAAGATTCTTAGGGCACTAGAGTAGACCCTAAATTAGGGGCTGGTTTTAGTCCAATTTTGGGACCTGATTTCAACTTGGTGCACCTGGGAACCTCTCTCAAAGGGGGCCAACCCCAGTCATAAATAGTAAAGAACGGAGGGAACCAACTAGCGAGGACTATTCTGTGGAAGGAGGCTCCCCAAAGAGTAACCAGGAGGGTGGAGGCACTCAGGAACCTGTAGAGGGCTCAGAGACCTCGGAAGCGCAGTCCCTGCCAAGAGGAGAAACATTGGGGTCAGGCTCACCGAATGAAGAGCGGTTCTCTTCAGTAAACGATGAGACGGACATATCTTCTGGGAGTGAGGGCACAGATTCAGCCTCGTCTCATTCAGTTGAGAGCTCTGTTATTAGTTGCGCTTCAGATTCTGATGAGGCACAATGACAGTCTACTCCTGAGGATATTTCTCAGCGGCCTGCCTTAACTCAGAGAAGGAAGTCACAGAGAAATCGCCAGAGCCGTAAGCAGCAAAGCGCGGTCAACCTTACACAATTAGAGATGACTAAAAAGCTGGTCTGGGATTATTCAGCGACATCTAACCTATATCAGGAGGAAGGGGGCGCTTGAGGTGAGCAGACTGGCCACACTAGCAGGCAAAATCAAGCCCAAGCCCAAGCCCAAGCTCCAACAATGGATATACTTTATGCAACCCTGAGACAAATGCAGGGGGAAGCAAGGTCAGAGTCCAAAAGATCGAAGCAAGTCAGCAAAAAAATTGAAAGCTCTCTCAGCAAAATGAATAAGCTATATGCTGAAATGGCTGGTCGGGTGACAGAGGTTGAAGAGAGAACGGGGAAACTCGAAGACGAGGTGACTCGATGGCAAGAGTTTAGGACGGTGCAGGAGAGGATGAACGAGGATCTACAGTGTAAAATCGAGGATTTCGAGAACAGGCAGAAGCGCAACAACATTAGACTTTTGGGTATTCCGGAGGGGCGCAGGAGCAGGACCCAAGAGCATTTGTGGTCACTCTCTTGAAAGAGGCATTCCCTGAGATTATGGGCTGGAACTGGGAGGTTGAGGTCCAACGGACTCACAGTTTTCCCCTGACCCAAAAGAAATCATACGGTGCTTCCCGAAACGAGAAACCAAGAGCTATGCTGGTATTTGTGGGGAATTTCTTGGCTGGACAGGAAATTATGGACAAAGCCAAGCCACAGGACAAACGCTCCTACAAAGAAATATCCTTCTTCGCACGGCCTGACTTCTGCCATGTTACAGTAGAGAGGAGGTGGAGGTTAAGGCAACTGATTGATCCCTTTCAGAAGATTGGATGTGAGGCCTACCTTTTGTTCCCAGCTAGACTGAAAGTAATCATGGACGGTCATACCAGAATGTTTTTCTTTGAAGTCAAGGCACAAGGCTTTTTGACTGAGCTAAAGGAAAAGAGAAGTCGGGGAGAGACTAGGCTAGTTGTTGTTAAATAAGTAACACTGTATAACTAAGTAACTAACGTGGGATTAATTGAATGTGGTGTCACTGGGTAGATAGGTATATAGGTAGAGACATGGGATAATTTATCTATTACGATCAGTCTCAAGGTTAGATTTTATTGGGTACCTTGCATAGGTTTTTTTCTGGTTTGTTTTTTTTCTTGTTAAAAATCTGGTTTAGGGAATTAGGTATTAAGGGAGAGAGGGGGGAGCGACACTCTAGGGGCTAGGAAACAGTCACACTTAGGTCAGAATTGACTTATTTGCCTGTGCGGGGGGGAGGGCTACAGGGGGAGGGAGCACAGGACAGCTTAAAAGGACATGGATATTTCAAGACAGAGGGATTAAACAAGATGGTCAGAAGATACAATCAAGGGAAACTAGAGGATCACTGGGGACAAAGAAGCTAATTCTGTATAGAGAAAGCAATTTGAACTGTCAAAAATCAGGGGCAAAGACCAATGGTATTCGCTGTAGGGGGAGTAATGATTGGGACAGAGAAGTCCTTTGGAATCAAGTGTTAGGAATCAATAAAGACTTAGGATGAGCTCAAATGTCAAGGTGTTAACGATGAATGTCTGCGGGCTGAATGACAGGTTAAAAAGGCAAAGAGTAGCCCTACTTTTGAAAAATTTGCATACGGATTTCATATGTCTACAGGAGACCCATATAGACAGTAACAAACCCTTTTTGTTGGAACAACTAGGGCTGCGGGTCTTAGCACATTCAAAACAGGGGGCAAAGGTCAGGGGAGTGGCCATTCTAACTAAATTATTTAATATTAAAACAAGGTAGAAACTAGAAGATCAATGGGGGAGGTGGGCCCTGATAGAGTGCTTGATTGGAGAAGACTGGATTACACTGGGGTCCATCTATGGGTCAAAGGAGGACGGCCTGGAAATATTTGAGTTCCTGGACTTTGAATTGGCCACTTGGGCAACGAGAGTGATTCTTGCAGGAGACTTTAACATTAATGGGGCTCCAGGTTTAGGGTTGAACGTTAGGGGGCAATATCAAGGAAGGAAAAAGAGGGTGTGTAGAGCAATCCTAAAGATTGCCAGTAATAATGACCTGACGGATGTCTGGGGGGAGCTCAAGACGGATGTGGATTTTTTACGTATTACTCAGCACCCCACAGGAAGTGTGTTTGTTTGGATAACTTTTTTTACCTCAAGGTCACTTCTAAATACCCTCACAATTGCAAGGCTACCCGCATTCTGTCAGACCACAATCCCTACTGTTGACAATTATGGGTAGTGGACTTAGAAGGCAGGCTAAGTCTTGGACATTCGAAAGGGAACTGTTGATGGATGCAGAATATATCACACATATGCACATTTGGATAAAGGGATTCTGGGATATCAATAAGGGGAGCACTAACACAGGGAATGACTGGGACACTTTTAAAGCTGGGGTTCGTGGCAAAACATTGAGTTTTAGCCTAGCTAAACAGAAAAAGGAGAAAGCTAAGGCCGATCAGGTAAACAGGGACCTGTTGGATGCAGAGCAGAGACTTGAACAAGCTATTGCAGAGGGCCAGGAGGTGGAGCAATGTTTACTGGAGGCCATGGTGGCTAAAGCAGAGGCTGAGGAGAGCATAGCAACAAAATCCGCTATAGTATATAACGCAAAGAGGGAGAAGTGCTATGAATACAGCGAGAGGGTAGGGCGTATGTTGGCAGTACGTACGAGACAGAGGGTAGCCAAAGGCGAAATTAAAGAGATAAAAGACAGTAGGGGCAACATGGTCTCAGATAGTAGAGGTATTCTCGAGGTCTTTAGGGAGTTTTACTGTAAGCTCTACATGGAGGAGCAAGATAGGGATGTAGCCAAAATACATGGGTATTTGCAAGACTTACCAAGTAATGTTCTACAGAAGGCAGATAGAGACTCTCTTGAGGCTTGCTTAGGCGCAGAAGAAATCAAGTAGGCTATGCTGGGCTTGCCATCAGGCAAGGCTGCTGGACCGGACCTGATTCCTGGGGAATTTTATAAAGTGTTTTTTGCATCAATTATTTTAGACTTAGTCAGAACACTCAGAGATGCACAGGCAGGGCAGTCCATACCAGTTTGTTGGGCAGGGGCAGATATTATAATAATCCTTAAGAAAGGGAAACCCCCCGCAGAGCCTGGTTCATACCGTCCAATTACACTGTTAAATGCAAATTTAAAAATTTTCTCTAAAGTATTAGCGGCCAGATTTGCTAGGGTAATAGGACAGCTTGTTAGAGTTAATCAACATGGCTTTATTCCACAAAGAGGTACCACACTTCACTGTAGGAAGATGATCACTTTATTTGATGTACAAGGTGTGGAGGGGAAACCAATGGCAGGGATGCTGTTAGATGCCGAAAAGGCATTCGATCGCGTTTCATTGGACTTTTTGTGGGCAGTATTAAGGAAAGGGGGAATTGGAGAAGGCTTTATAAAGTCATTACAAGCGCTGTATAAAGGACCAACTGCTTGTGTAAGGGTGAACGCAGGCCGTACTACTCCCTTTAGAATTACACGGGGTACACAACAGGGATGCCCGTGCTCACCCCTACTCTTTGCAATGTATATAGACCCACTGATTATGAAATTGGAGTTAAACGACTGAATTAGACTGTTGGATACTAAAATGGGGCCAATTAAGGTGATAGCGTATGCAGACGACATCGCGATCATCACGCCCTCGCCAGCGGAGGCTATCAGTGTAATAGAGCAGGAGGCGGAGCAGTTTGGGAAGGTGGCGGGATATGCACTGAACAAAACAAAGATGCAAACTATAAAGAACATGTATGCAGTATGCATGGATTCACGGGGGGTGGGTGAGGGGGTTTACTTAGGAGTGACTGTTACAGCTGACTTTGACAAATTAGTGGAATTAAATATTTCCCAAATCATCAAAAAAAAAAGAAGGATTTGGATAGGGTGCACAATCTGCACTTATCAATAGTGGGTAGGGTAAATTTCATTAAAATTAATACTTTGCCAACATTTTTATATTTATTTAGAACACTCCCTTTGTTTTTCAGTCCAGTTTGGTTTAGTAGAAGCACACAATCAACCGATTTATTTGGTCGCAGGGCAAAACAAGAAGGGCAATAAAATGTGTGGCATTGCCAAGAGATGGGGGGGAGGTTATTACCAGATCTGAGACTTTATTATTGGGCAGCAGTGCTACAGCAAATAACAGGTCTTCTTGGTGGGGCAGAGATGGAAAGTGAGCTTTACACTGGCTCGACAGAGTTATTCGGTCTGATCCTAGGGGAGGAGGCAGAGAATGTGTTCCTGAGATATACGAAACCGAGCTACTTTAAGAGGACAGGATTTAAGACATTAGAGGCGGCTTATAGGGTGTGGAAGTCTTTTAAAAAAAGGCTTTGGATTGGGAATATACCATACGTATACTAGGCTAGGAAACAATCCCACATTACCCCAAGAGATTTTCGCTGATGCCGTATTTAAGGAATGGGGACAGCTAGGAGTGAAAAAAATGGGGGATCTGATAGGCCCGTTAAGAGTGCGCCAATTCTCAGAGACACAGCGAGAATTTGGGGTCAGTACAAGGAGTTTTTTCAAGTACCTACAGACAAGAAGTCTAATGGCCGGCAAGAGAGGGGGCCCTTCAGGATTTGGGGATAACGCAATACTTCAAGCAATAGAAGGGGGATATGGTTGCACGATCAAAATGTTTTACGCTGAACTTATAGCACAAAGGGGGGATGATATGGGGAAGTTTGAAGCAAAATGGATGGACATGCTAGGGACAATGGAGGGGATCTTTAAGAAATCATTGGAGCTGGGACATGAGGTTCTCCGCTCTTCACCATTACAAGCCCAACATTACAAGACCCTTTATAAGCTATACTATACATCAGCCAGAATTGCGCAGTGGGGAGGCATACAAGGGATAACATGCCCAAGATGCGATAGCACAGAGGGAGATATAGTACATATGTTCGCTGAATGTCCGAACTTGGTTCCCCTGATAAAATAAATTGAAGGGTTCTTGAATAGATCGTTGACCTGCAAGTTAAGGCTGACACCTTAAGTAATACTAATGGGTTTGGGTGGGACCATAGCGCACTCACAGTTTGAGTACTTTGTGTTTGTAGCTATGGCAGTGCTACATTTATGTATAGCCTCTGCATGGCGGGATAAGCTTCCACCCACTATGCAGCAATGGCTGGCCAGGCTATTGCATATACACAATATGGAAAAGGCAATATATGCTAGAAAAGGGAAGAAGGCTAGATCCCTAGGTCTAAAGATATGGAAACCGATTGCGGATTTGAAGAATAGGATTGCATGAGTATAGGACCTCCATAGGATTCCCTAGTGCGTGAGTAACCTCGAATAGGAATGTTAACCATGCTGTATCCTTGGGCTCATATATGTATGAATGTTCTCGTCCCCTTTATTTTTCTCCCTTTCTTTTTTTTTTTTCTTGTTCTTCTTGCTGCCTTGACGGTTGTTTTTGGTCGTTCTTAAATGGGCATTTGCGGTTATGTCAATATAATACATTGTAACTAAAGGTATAAAAATATCCTAGAAATTGGATTGTACATTTTGGTTTGTCCTGCGCTGGGGGGGTTTAAGGGGAATAAATGCTGTAAGAACTTTCGAATACAAATATTAAAAAAAAAGAAAAAATCAAAGGGGGCCAACGCATTTCGACCTTCTATGTGGCACTTCTTTTAATGAAGGTCTTCGTCATGGAAGGTAGATGTTCAAGAATAGGACTTGTGTACCGTAATGCTTTCTGTGGGACCACATGGGGTCCAAAGGTGGAATCCTTATTCTTCTTATCTGTGGCAATTACTTGTTTTCTGGTCTTGCTTCACGGTCCATTTTCTAGCTTAAGGTGAAGCTGCGTCCTCCTTCGGGTCTCTTAGGGTGACAATTTGTGCGGCAGTGCAGGCTCCGGGTGTTCCGTGTTTCTTTTGCTGGCGCGTCACTCCTGATGATTGAGCCGATTACTCCAAGGCTGAAAGTGGCCTGAGGAGGGGAGCCGTATTGCCCCCCATGCTCTAATATTAGAATGTCTGAGCCCAAAATCATAAACTTCAGGGAGGATGATATAGAAGATATAGAAGAATTACTAAAAAAGTCTGTCTACTTTGAATGTAGGCACGAGCACACAGAACAACAAATTTGAACCTGTGTCAAGCACCTCTTCCAGTCAAGCAGGACCAACTTCTCTTCAGCCAGAGGCAGAGGAAGAAACAAAGGGAAGTGATGGTTTAATCATACCAATACCAGGAAGAGATTATGATCAGCCGTCAAACATACAGATGGGGCCACCAGAATTGATTCCAATCTACAATCTGTCACAGAAGGAGTTGGGTGGAGCCGAAGCAAAGGTACTGAGCAAAGAGTTGTCCTTTGTCAGCACTACAAAACCAGACTACATGCAAACAAGAATGCAAATCTTAACATTTTTTTCAAACAATGAGTTCGAAATGTTTCTTCTCAAACCATCCAGCCCCCCAGGAGAGAGATCTTTCTGGATTGAAAGAGCAATTAAGTTTTTACCGATTGACTCTACTTATGCCCAGAGAACTGAGAAGATTTAGTTCTCTTTACCCTATAGTTATCTAAACATTTGTTGTTTGTCCCAGATGGCCTTTGGGCACCTGTTGAGCCATACAGCCGAGGTTGAAAATATATAAACCTATTGAGATATAAACCCATCATTGTGACAGGAAATTTCATTATATATATGGGATACCCTATCTACACATTTGTTTAGTTTGGTAATTTAGATAAAAAAGTACTATATATGTTGGTCGCTATGTATGTTGTTTCTGTTGAATAACCTGAAATATATATTCATTTGGGTACGGATTAGTTATGTCCTGTATGTGAGAATATGTTTCGATTTTGTGTTTGTAATATACAAATCTATGTAAATTGTTATCTTGATAAGGTATGTCATTTATGTGAGGATTGAATTTTTTTATTTGGTGGTCCTGAGTTACAATCAATGTAAACGCTTGTCCTGTACCTTTGTATCAATATAATTTTGGGGACAGACCATTCCACAGAGTACCTATTCAGCTCTGTGTTTCATAGTGTACTGGTTTATTGTCTCTGTTCATGTTCCTGCATGTAGATTCAATGTGATTTGGGATGCAAGCAAGTGAAGTACACTAGTGAGAGGAGATCTATATACATAAGAATAGAGTAACAAAAAAGAACATGTGTTGACATTGTGAGGTATGGAAGTTGTACGTAGCCCTCTTGAAACAGTAGATGTATCTATGGTGTGAGGGGTTCTCCATTTTTTTTCTTGCTGTGAATAATCCCGCCCCTCATTACCTCAACAGGAATTCTCCCCTTCACAATATACACCTTTAGGAAGATTAGGTGTGGCTCCCAGCTGCTCTTTGTTTATTACTCTCAGACAGTGGCACAAAGCGTAGATAAGTGTTAGCAGGAAGGGATATCTCTATCAGGATGAGGAGAGGAGCTGTGTCACCTACAACACTTACATCTCCCAAAGGACCTGCCTCAAAACACTCACAAAGGGTTTCACACTAGTCTTTTGTGATCCAGACAAGCTGAGGCCAAAGCAAGGAGGATGGAAATTCCAAACACCTCTGTGGATGGAAAGCTCTGGAAGCTTCTCCCACTTCAAAGCTGGCACCAAGTATAAGTATTGGCCTCTCAGACCCAACTCTTCACATCACTTCTGGACCTGAAGAAGACTCAGAAGAAGGACTGCAGTGCTGCTCTGCTGCAAGAATGACTGCCTTGCTGCCTGAGTGAGACCTTCATCTTTAAACCACGGTGATCATAGTGAATCCAAGGGGTAGTTGGCTGGCCTCCTAAATAGAGCCTCAGAGACAGAAAAGGCTCCAACCACGCTAAACCCTGCACTGAACTCTGCCTGCTATGAGTTCTAACCCCAAAAGAGGTGCCCACCCAGTCCTGGATCCTGGATCCTTGAAAGTGGAGCTAAATGTACTCTGCCTGCTCAGATTTGGTTTCATCAGACCTGACTTAGAAGGATGCATATCTGACACAGTTCTTCGCAGCACCTCATCGGAACCAATGCAGCGCGATGAGGCCCTGTTGCAAGCATGTATTGCAGCCTTACCAGCTTACGGGAACTGCAGTAGCATGACACATCCTAGCCGTGGACCTCGCAGTGTCTCATCAAAACTGACGCAGAGTGATGCAGCCTCAATGCAAGCAATCATAGTAGCCCTCACAGCCCATCAAAACCACCAGTATGCAACTTTTAGACCTGACAGACTTAGAGTGGGTGTTAGAAATGGGATTTCTAGTTGGCTAGGGCATGCGCCTAAGCCAGGTAGAAACCACCACTGTGGTCAGGGCAAGGGAGTTACACGCTGAAGATAACACCTGCTCACTCCCTTGGTAGCTTGACACGAGCAGTCAGGCTTATCCCAAAGGCAATGTGTAAAGCTTTTGTGCAACACAAACACAACAACAACACACTAGGCAAATCACAAAAGAAACTCCACACATGTTTATGTACAAATAGCCTTTGTATTATCATAAATACATTAGAACCATAATCACAAATGTACACTGTGCCACCTGGCAGTAGGAACTATTACACAGTGGATTATATACATGACAGGGCCAATCGGGCCACAGTCAGAACCATAACATCTCACTTAGTAGTAAATGAAAACAGCCAGTAACTACTGGCAGCGCAGCACTTAGCATATGCAGAACATTTTAGGCATAACCATCACATCTCGTATTTGGAAGCAACAACCAGTAAGCACTGGTAAAGGTACACCTAGCATCAACAGTTTAGGCATAAATACATTAGGCCTAAACTCTGAATTAGCCCCAGTGCACCACAGTAACTCTGGTAAGATGCACACTGCTCATTAGCCCCTCCTGTCCTGGGCATAAATATCACTGTTCCGGGCCCAACAGCTCACCATGTCCCCAAGAGCCAACTGGCCCTCAAATGGTAGTCCTATCTCCTTTGCGCTCTCTCCCCAGACTGCATGGTGGTCTGGTGATGGTTTTCTCCTCCACCCTGGCTCGGGGACCTCCGTTGAGGTTCACCCCAAGCTTCCCAATTCACAATAAGGCAACTGCCCTTAAATTGCCAGGAAAGAAATGCCAACAAGTTTGTGCTGCCCGTGCTCTCGCGGTGCAGCTGTGAAAATTAGGTTTGTCACCAACCATGCCTGGGGTGTCCTGTTCACCAGGCTCCTCCTTGTGCCTTCTCTGAGCACCCGCAGGGCCTTTCCTGACCCAAGTACTCACCCGTAGTGCCCAGCACCCACCGGGCTCGATTTCGGCCACAGATTGTGAACGTGCCCCGAGCCGGTGAGATCAGGATCAAAAATGCACTTGTGTCATCCAGGCACTCACAGTGTGCCTCATAGCCCATACTCACTGGGTCTTCCTCTTCTCACGCCACCAGGGCAGGATGCGGTCACAGGGGGTGAGTCCGCAGGGCTCTGGTCCTCTTCTTCCCAGGTCTGGTGAGCCTGCGATGCTCAGTCTCCAGTTGTGGCCACACAGGGCTCCACCCACACCAGTTTGTTCCTCATAAAGAAAAGTGCCCCTCCTGTGCTGAGCCCCTAGTGTCACAAGGCCATGGAACACCACAGGGGCACACCAGTACAATGATCCGAGGGAGGCCAGCACAAAGATCCCTTTTGGCAGGGTGGTCTTCCCTCCTAGCCCCAAATAGGCAGCAGATCGGTATTTCCTGCAGCCCAGTTCCATGATGGTTCCTCCTGGTCCTATGTAGTCTTCTTTTCAAGGCAAACTCAAGCAGCCTGCCGGCCGACAGCTTCTAGTAAGCCCCCACAGCATACTTTCATGAGGTCACAACCCCAATATGTATAACCCTTAGTGTCTTTCTTCTCTCCCTGCCAGAGGACTCTGCGCCCAGTCCAAATCAGTTTTGGGGACACTCACACCTTTTTCTAAAGGTGCACCACCACCCCCTTTGTCAGTGTAGGCCCTGGCCCCAGACACACCACAGGGGACGGAGCCAGCATTGTGTAAGGCAGGCAAAGTGCCATTCAGTCCCAGGGGCTACTCCTCCCACCACAAATGCAGATGGGCCTATTCAGCCTAGTGCTGACTCACCCAGCTCCCATCACTCAGGTAGGCAATGACACAGAGCACACAGAAATGCCAACTTCTAAAAGTGGCATTTCTAAAATAGTGATCATAAATCTGTGCACACCATAATGCAGCATGTATTATCACTATTCCAATCATACCAAACTTGACCACTCTACTCCTCTCAGATCAGAAATTACCACTGAAATATTTAGCAGGGAATTCCCAATGCATTCCTATGAGAGGGCAGCCTCACAGTGGTGAGAAACCAAAATGTCTATTTGTCAATACCAGGACATTCCACACAGTGAAGGCACATGTCCTACCTTTTACCTACAATGCATCCTGCCCATAGGGCTAGCTAGTGCCTACCTTAGATGGGACTGGCATGCATTAAAAGGGGAGTCACAGACATGGCACCCATTTTATGTGCCACTTCACAGTGGCAGTAAACTGTGTGCACAGGCCCTGCAATGGCAGAGGCCTGAGACAGGTTTGAAAGGCTACTCTGTTGGGTGGCGCAATCAGCGCTGCAAGCCCATCAGTAGCATTTAATTTAGTAGCCCTGGGTATCTGGATACCACTTTAAAAAGGACTGAAAGGTAAATTAAATTAGCCAAACAGGTGCAGACCAATCTTACCACATTTTGCCATAGAGAGCACATGCACTTTATATTGGACGGCAGTGATAAAGTACCCAGAGTAAGCATGGGCTGACAATTCGTTCCGCTCGCGGAATGTACGAATTTTTGGCAATTTTGCGGTCCGCAAATCACACGAAATTGTCAAAGAATTCGCAATTCGCCAGTTGGCGGATTTTTTTGCTTGGTCGCGCTTCAAAAATACAATCTCGCGCACGAGGCGTTGACTTACTGTGATTCTGAGTTTGCAGAGTTGTTTTCCTCCCGGTTTGAGTGCACTGCACCATTTTGGATCTAGCTGCGCGATCGCACGAGACTTTTCGACAGTGAGTACGTCATAGCATCACGCCATCTTACACTGCGAGACTTTGAGAACGCGAATACGTCATAAGGGCCCGCTATCAATCATCGCAAGAGTAAACAATTGCGAACACGTAGATGCGACGCGCAGCAGACATCCGGCGGGAGATTTGAACAGCTCGCTTTCCCGAAGTCGCAAAAATTGGAAATCTGCACAAGAAATTTATTGCTGGCAGCATAAACCTTCTTAAAATGATGATTTGGATCAGAATAACTCCTCAGATTGACATTTGGCTGCACTTTTTTGTGCAAGGAGTCCATTTTTGGGGTGGTGGGAGGAAGGAAGTGCCCCAGAGTCTCCAACTTCCTGTTTCTGTCCAGCAGGCTCCTCAAAGTGCATTGTCCATGTCCTCCTGGTCACTTTTCATTTGGATCTGGAGCTGGAAGGATTTCTCTTTGTGGCTACTGCTGGATATTTGTATTTGAGGAATTTTTGTTTAGATCACCTTTGGGTTAGAGATTTTACAAGTAAGTTGGTGTTGTTTGTTTGAGGCATTGCAGTTGCTGCAACTACACTTTATAAACTTTTTCACAACTTAAAAAAATATATATTGTGGGTAGGCACAGTAGGCCCAGGGTTAGTCATGGGTGCATGATACAACTGCTTCTTTAAGTTTTGTTGAACTTAAATATCATTTACAGCATGGATGGCATGGAATTGAATAGCTCACTGTTATATCTGGATGTTTTTTTTAAATTTTAGGGTGCGTGTTAAAGCCACACTGGCTAGTAGGGCCAGGGGTAGTCAATGGTGCATGGACCAAGACTTTCTGTGTGGGGTCTCTTGAATTTAAACATCATTTAGGGCATGAATGGCATGGGATTGGGGTGATTTTTGTGTGTGTCTCGATTTTTTGGGTGTTGTTGAGGCCTGGTCCAGGGCCTGGCCTTGTGGGTGGGGCCATTTTGAGGCCTGGTCCAGGGCCTGGTTGATGTTGGTGGGGGTCTAGGGGCCCTTTTGAAGCAAGGCAGTGTGCTTTGTGCCATAGGCCTGCACCCAGCCTGCCTTGCTTTTATCCACAATGCCCAGGGGTACTCAGTGGTGCATGGACCAAGGCTTTCTCTGGGGTCTCTTGAATTTAAACATCGTTTAGGGCATGGATGGCATTGGATTGGGGTGATTTCTGTGTGTATCTCAAATTTTTGGGAGTTGTTGGGGCCTTCTCCAGGCCCTGGCCATGTGGGTGGGGGCCATTTTGATGCCTGGTCCAGGGCCTGGCAATGTGGGTGGGGGTCTAGGGGCCATTTTGAAGCCAGGCAGTGTGCTTTGTGCCATATACCTGTACCCAGTCTACCTTGCTTTCATCCATATTGCCCAGGGGTACTCAGTGGTGCATGGACCAAGGCTTTCTGTGGGGTCTCTTGAATTTAAACATCATTTAGGGCATGGATGGCATTGGATTGGGGTGATTTTTGTGTGTATCTCGATTTTTTGGGTGTTGTTTGGGTCTGGTCCAGGGCCTGGCCATGTGGGTAGGGGCCATCTTGAATCCTGGTCCAGGGCCTGGTCATGTGGGTGGGGGTCTAGGGGCCATTTTGAAGCCAGGCAGTGTGCTTTGTGCCATATGCCTGCACTCAGTCTGCCTTGCTTTCATCCATAATGCCCAGGGGTACTCAGTGGTGCATGGACCAAGGTTTTCTGTGGGGTCTCTTGAATTTAAACATCATTTAGGGCATGGATGGCATTGGATTGGGGTGATTTTTGTGTGTATCTCGAGTTTTTGGGTGTTGTTGGGGCCTGGTCCAGGGCCTGGCCATGTGGGCGGGGGCCATTTTGATGCCTGGTCCAGGGCCTGGCCATGTGGGTGGGGGTCTATGGGCCATTTTGAAGCCAGGCAGTGTGCTTTGTGCCATAGGCCTGCACCCAGTCTGCCTTGCTTTCATCCATTATGCCCAGGGGTAGTCAGTGGTGCATGAAACAACTCTCTCTGTGTGGTCTCTCTTCTATTAATTTAAACATCCATTTCGGATTAGAATTGCAATTTTTATTTTGGGTCTTTCCGTTTTTGGGTGTGTTGTGTTAATAATAATAAATGCCTAGTTGCAAATATTAATTGACGCATGACATATGCAACATTTATTGATGATCCTCTGGCTTCCTTAGCTTTTAGGTGCACAAAGACTGAGAACCAGGAATCATCCTCATCATCATCACTTGTTGTAGTGCCTGGAAGAAGTCCTGCTGCGGTGTGGGTACAACGTCACGAGACGTCATGTGTGGCAACAGACAACTCTGCAACTCATGCAACTTCGTCCTGCTGTTCTGACATCTGAAGAAGATGGGCCCAAAGAAAGGTGGCCATAGCTCCTCTACCCAGAAAGTTGCCAGTGCCACTGCTAGTATGAAGGAGCAGAAAAAGCAAGTGGCGCCACTTACCAAGGAGACTAGTGTGCCGACAGACACTTTTTTTGGGAAAAAAAACTGCGCCTGCAGCAGCGGTGTCCGCCGGGGACCAAGCTTGGAGCAGCACCTCCGCTTCATTGGTCTCAGTGCCACCACACCAAGTTAGGCCCAAGCCCATGAGTGCCGCAGAGGCAGCCACTTTAATTGCTCTTGCACCATCGACCAGTGATGTTGGCGTTGACTCATCGCAAAGTAGCATCCAATCAACGCAGGGTGTAACTCATCTGACGAGTGTTCAATCACATCCGCAACAACAACCACAGGTGCAACAAGGAGAGGCGCAAGGAGAGGCACATGGAGAGGCGCATGGAGAGGCGCATGGAGAGGCACAACTGCCCACAATGCTTGTTCCTCCAGAAGTAGGGGCACATCAGGAAATCGAGATTCATGCGGAGGTATCAGCCAAGCAATCCACTCCTCCTGATGATCCATTGTCTTCCAGATCCCCAGCAAGAAAAAGGTCAAGGAGGGCTAGTACAAGTTCTTCTTCAAGCCCCCATCCTTCTGATGATCTAGATCTTGATGATTGGCACCCACCAATGCAGTCTGAGAGGGAGGCACGCCATGAGCTGAGAAAGCTAGGTAAAAGGAAGGTTCCCGCAAGGCTTCAGTTATTGGTGATGACGAAGAAGAAGTAGAAGTGGTGTATTCTGCTGCTGATGAACAGTCTGACGATGACGACCCAGTCATCACAGTCGTCACTCCAGCCCCAGTGGGCATGCAGCAGACAGACATTTTTACCCTATCACAAAATGCTGCTGTGCAGGATGTGTGCGGCGTGGCACCACTGGTACCACCACTAACACAGGTAACTACTACACCAACACGACCTACAGCTTCCATATTTTCTCATCAGATGGACCGGCAGAGACCTCCACGAGCTCGACCTCCATTACCTCAAGTAGTGGTGCTGTAAGTGAACAACAGAGTCAAATTCCGCCACACCCATCCTCCACTCCATCTGGCATTAAAAGTAGCACTTCCACTAAGCATGGGCAAATTTTGCGAATTGGCAATTCGCGAATTTGCGGATTTGCTAATTGGCAATCCACAAAATTGGCGAATTTGCGGATTTTTTTGTTTTTGCGTGTTTGTGGGTGTTCGCGAGGCGCTTTGCGTGCTCGCTGGTGTTCGCGAGGCGCTTTGCAATTTCACGGGCTTTTTTTTTTGCCTGCTTAATCACTGCCACCCTCTCGTTTTTTATGCCCATCTGCCCTCTGTACCACTCGTTTCTGTGCCCTTCTGCCCTCTGCCCCACTCATTTTTTGTCCCCTTCTGCCCTCTGTCCCACTTTTGTGCCCTTCTGCCCTCAGCCCCACTTAGAATGGCGCCGGCAAGCTGCCAGCGGCATTCTAAAATAGCTAGAAATAGCTTCAACAGGAAGCACTAATAGATAAAGTAAAGCAGGTGCTCCAGTTGAAGGTCAAATTAAGTTACACAATCATTAATCACCCCAAGTTTGGGGTGATTAATGATTGTGTAACTGAATTTGAGCAGCACCTGAAGCTGACTTTTGTAACTATTGTAGAATGGCTCTGGCAGCTTGCCGGCGCCATTCTAAAAGAGTTACAAAAGTCAGCTTGAACTTTTGACCCAATCCATTCCGTTCGTGGATTTTGCGGGAATTTCGCGAATCTCGCGGATTGCAAATTTACAGAAAATCCGCAAAATCCGCGAGCGGAACGGATTTTCCATCCATGCTTAACCTCCACCACCACCAGAAATCTCAACTCCCCAGTTTGGGTCTTCTTTAGTATTAGCAAAAAGGCTGAAAACCTAGTCATTTGTTCGATTTGTAAACAAGTAGTTAGTCGGGGTAAGCTTGGTACCAACCATTACCCAGTGGAAGGCGCACCTAAGTAACATCCGGAAAGCCAAAAGTACAAATCCAAATGTAGCCATTGATAGTGCATCTGATGACGAGGAGCTGATCGTGCAGGGGGGAGATGAAAACTCATCAGCGAACGCAGAATCATGGAAAGTCAATGCTGCGCGCGCGAGATTGTATTTTTGAAGCGCGAACAAGATTTTGGGGCAATTTCACGAGATTTGCGGATCGCGAAATTGCCAAAAATTCACATATTCAGCGAGCGGAACTAATTTTCCACCCATACTTACCTATTTCTCTCCCTGTCTTGTAGTGCAGTTCCTATTTTCCCAATAGGCTCTGCGCATTGGAATAACATAAACAGCAGTGTAGACGTAGGACGAAGGTCATCCAGGTCTCTACTGAATATGTTAAACTTAATTTAGGTGTGCGCTAGCTAGCTCAGAGGTCACTGGAACCTTTCTTGAATGAATAGTGAGGGACAACCTCCCCTGGCCCAGACAAGAAGGGATTCAGTTTCCAACAACCGCATAATCATGACAACTTTGCTCCCTCAGAATAAGAGTATATCTCTAGAGTCGTGTGAAAACAATAGACAGCTATTTCACTCAGTCAGCAGTGCATACTTAGTTTCACCAGAGTGCAGAGAAATTGAGAGACGGGCGTTTTCAATAAAAAGGTGTTATTTATTGAGCAGTCTTCTTTCTCATGCAAGAGAAATGAATTGCCACAATTGCAATACTTAAAGTAAAGTAAAGTGCGTACAGTAAAAGTAGTATTATGAAATAATACTGTAAAAGCATTGATATGGTTTCTTAGCCATATGATACTTTAAAATGGATAAAATATATACATACATAAATATATTGACTAATGTACTCAACTGGTGCTTCTAACTAAGCCTACCCCAGCCTACCCCAGTGTACCTGACCTAAGCCTAATACGTGGGAAGGGACGAGTAAGTAGCAGTTTAAGTTAAGTTGGTTAGGATTGTTTTACCAAGAATCTGCATCAAGAATTCTCTTAAGGGTTTAGTCAGCTCCGTACCTTGGTAATAGAATGTGGGAGGTCTGGTATCTCTTTCCTCAGGACTCGATATTCCAGCAACCCGCAAGGGTAGGCTGGAAGCACCGGAGTTGGATTTTCTCGGCTGGAGAAAAAGACAGCGTCTCTCTCAGTGCGTCAAACAGGAGGGGCGGCTTCCGTGGGCACTCGCATCAGCTGGGCTCTCGGGCAAGTAGATGGCCGCTCTGCTCCAAACCATTGTGTGTTTGCTTAAGGCATCTGTTGGTATTTTATACCTGGAAGGTGCCGGGTTTGAAGTAAGGTTGGACATAAGACGTCACTAAGAACTAACAGTTCTTTCTGGACTTCAGGAGTTCTTGTTCAAATCAAAACAAAAGCATGGGGATTTTCCCGGGCTGCTGGAGGCTTGGTTTGTTTAAAGAATGCGTTGTGCTTTCTAGGAGTCGATGGGAGTAGCCGTGCTGTGCTTTGGATTGCATGGGCTATTACTGAATATGGATCTGATTCTTATGCCTTTATCAGGATATTATTGATTATACCCTCACAAGGGCATAAATCGGGAATATAAAATCAGGGTCCTAGATAAAAACACAACAGTCTTCCAGCTCTCTGGGGGACAGGTCTTTGGAAGAGATGCTACTGCCAGGTGAGGACGGTACCCCTTCCCTAGCTGGACACACTGGCCTATCCAGTTTCCCATCGGCATCCCCAGCCGGCTCCCCCACCAGATCAGGGGTTTTTCTTGCTTCTACCCAGGCCCTCAGCACCTTGTGGTAGTCATCCTGTTTTTGAAATGCCTGGTGTAGCAACTTTCAATCTCTTGCAGAGATGCTTGGGCTGTTTCAAAGTATAGGTTTCCAACCTCTCTTCCTCAAAATCTAGATCCATAGATGCAACTGATGATGGTTTACTCATGGCAGCCAGAATTGGCAGTTCTCAGGAAAAAAAATCGTCCAAGGAAAGAAAAAAAAAAAAGAATTCTACCCAAAAAGTATGTGGTCGCGTTTTGTCTGCACTCACTAGTAGGATACACCATTACTGTATAGGAGCCATAAATGCAGGTCCAAATGCTCACCTCTGACCACCAATGTTAGAACAGGGGGTCTCTAGTTTGCAAAGGTATTCACCTTTGACCAAATAGGGACCCTTGCGTCTAAGTCAGGGAAATCAAACAATCTATCAGTTATTTGTTAAGCGCACTACATACCCGAGAGGGTCTCAAGGTGCTAGGGGGGAGGTGGGGGCCGCAACTGATCGAACAGCCAGGTCTTTAGTATCCTCCTGAAGGTCAGCAGGTCTTGGGTCTGTCATAGGCTCAGTGGGAGGGTGTTCCATGTCTTGACGGCGAGAAGGGAGAAGGATCACCCTTTCCCCAGCAGTGATCCCTTTGGCATACGTAAGGAAGAGAACTCACCCTTCCACCTGGGATGAGACCGCAGCTATCCAGACTGAATTCACCGACCTGAAGCACTTGCATTAACCGCAAGCTGGCAGTAATCACGTGAGTATCAGATAAGGAGAGGATCACTCCCTTCCCAATAGGATTAGGAAGCCTCCACTGACTGACACCTGGGATTCGGCGAACTCCATGATAAATCATTGGACATACAAAATGATGATCCACATCGATTATTGATTACCCTGACTGCCCTGAACCACACAAGGGAGTTTGACACCACCTTGGTACTGAGGTGGTCCTCCCGTCCTGAAGAAGACCCGCATGCTGAGGCCCCCTCTTACCCACAAGCATTAAGTCGGGTTGAAACATCATCGCCCCCATAAACCCCTCTTGGACCACGAATAGCCCTGATCGGTAAAACGTGCTATAAAGGATTGTGTAATTTGTGACATTAGTGATAATGAACTATGTTTGAATACTAAATGTGGCCAAGAAAAAGTGACTGGAAACAGTGAACGAGTCTCTAATTCTCTTTGTTTTTTTTTTAACTCATAAGCTTTTGCTCTTTTCACCCACCTTTTCAATTTGAGCACCTCTCTCTTGCACATTCTTAGGAGTACCCTCCTTATGTACCAAAAGTATCAAAAAACTAAAATGTACCTTTAACTTATTGTAGTAATTTGGTGGAATAAAATATCTTATTCTCCAACAAGTAAGTCTGGGTTGTTGCACTTTCAGTTGATTGATTGTATTTATTACTGTGAGTAATTGGTGTTTAAGCTCAAAAATAAGGAATTAATTAATATAGGCTTGCTTTGTTCAATATCAAATTTAGGTCTAAGACCATTGTTTTCTATAACGAACCAATATTTATACTTGCAAATCCTTTGTCCGCTGAAGGCAGAGGGTCCTGTACCCAGTCCAAACCAGTTCTGTGAAGTCCTGGAGCACTTTGTTGACAAGACTCCTTCTTTCCTTTGACAGTGTGGGCCAGGGACATCAGACGCACCACAGGAGGTGGAGCCAGCATTGTGGAAGGCAGGCACAGCCTTATTCAAGTCCAAGGTGCAACTCCTCCCACCCATCTACATGCAGATAGGTCTATTCAGCCTTGTGCTGACTGACCCTGCCTCCTGGAATCCCCCCGCCTCTGTCGCTCAAACTCCAGACAAGGAATACACAGCTTAGCAGAGGCAGGCTTGGATAGTTGGGCAAGAAAATACCAACTTTCTAAAAGTGGTATTTTCAAACACAGAGGGGTCGATTCCGAAAAACCACTCCGAATAGCCGTACGGAGCGTTTTTTCCCGTACGAGTCATACCCTGCAGCGTCCCCGTACGTACGATGAAGTAAGATTTGTACCAGGAGCAGGACTCCGTACGAATTGTACAAAGACCGTACAACTCGAATCTACGCACAAATTCCCCCTCTAAACCTGCTGTACGTGACATCCGTACGGTTCGAAGCAGGTTTTCCCAACCCAGCAAGTACGATTCATGTTGGGTACGCACCTAACAACGCTTATTTAACGGGAGCCCAAATGTCTGGAGAAGCAGAGTTTGCCTCGAAACAGGTACGGAACGCCCCTCCTGGGTATGGTGCATACACCCCATGTCTGCAGAGGTACGGTGTGTACCCCTGCGATCATGGGGTATACGCACTACACCCCTGCAATCATGGGGTATACACACCATACCCCATGATTGCAGGGTGTACGGTGCATACATCCTGCGATCATGGGATACGGTGCATACACCCCTTGATTGCAGGGGTACGCACCGTACCCCGGCGATCACGGGGTGTATGCACTGTACGGTGTGTATGTTATTGGTGGTTGTCCATACGAATCGCCCTTACCTGACGTGGACTGTACGAATTGTGTTCTCATACCCCGGTCCGGATCGTACTCGTCGGGTCGTACAGCATGTTTACGAATCGTACAGTTCACTGTGAGGGTCCGTGTCGTACGTTTTCACCCTTGCAATTCGTACTGTTCGCAATAATTTGCCGGATTGCCGAGATACGGATCGTACTACTCGATTCAGGCGGACGTGTACGATTCGGACGGAGAGGGCTCCGGATACGATTTGGAGGGACGCTTTTTTTTCCCGAATCAGAATCGACCCCAGAATGTTAAAACCAACTTCACTAAAAGATGTATTTTATCATTCTGAGTTCAGGCATCCTAATTTCGAATTTCTACCATGTTCCCTGGGTCAGTTAGGATTATAAGATGTTACATTCAAACTGCCCATTCTGGCCTATGTGGACTGGTAGCCTTGCAGTAGTGAAAAACAAAAACGGCTGCATTTACTATTAGGACATGCCACACACATCAGGGAATGTCTTACCTTATCCCTTACAATTCACCCTGCCCTTTGGCCTACCTTTGGGGTATCGGATATGAAAAAAGGGAAGGATTAGGGACTGGCAAGTGGGTGCACTTGCCAAGTCGACATGGCAGTCACAGACTGGACACAGGCCCTGCAATGGCAGGCCTGAGACACACTTTACAAGCTGCTTCTAAGGGTGGCACAACCAGTGCTGCAAGTCCACCAGCAGCATTTGATTTACAAGCCCTGGGAACACATGGTGCACTGTACTAGGGTCTGTTAAGTAAATCAAGTAACCCAATCATGGAGTCACTAATTAGTACAACAATTTAACCTAGGGAGCACTTGCACTGTGGCACTGAATAGCAGTGAGACAGTGTCCAAAGCATCTAAAACCAGCAAACAGATCAAAAACAGAGGAGTCATTAAAAAAATAATGGAATGGAGACTCACGCCAATGATACCAGGTCTAACACATTGTAATATTATTTCTTTAAGTAGCCGCAGTACCATGTTACAATTTGCCGTCTGGTTGTTAATGGACTGTACCACTGCCATATTGTCTGACCAGAACACCACATTTTGGTTTCTCAATTGCTCAGGCCAGACTGACAGTGCCACCATGATGGGGATTAGCTCCAGAAAACTGATGTTGGTCGTAAGCAGAGACTTCTCCCACCAAGTTGGCCAATGCTGCACTACCCATGCTGAAGCCAGGATGGCACCAAACTCCTCGCTCCCTGCTGCATCAGTCACCAGTCCAATCTCTGGGCTGGACCTGGGGGGCCTGGGCCACACCACCCTACCATTGAAATCATGCAGGAATGCTTGCCATATCTGCATGTCCTGCTTGACCTCGCCGGACAGCCTGGTGTGGTGATGCTTCTCCTTAAGTCCTGACATAGCCTGCTCAATCGTGCGAGAGAAAGGGCGTGCCGTGGGGATTATTCTAAGAGTAAAATTTAACTGCCCCACCACTTGCTGCAATTGGTGTAGTGTAACCTTCTCCTTACCCAAGTAACCCTGCAGTATTTTCTCAAATGCCTCTACCTTCCCTGCCGGTAAGCACGACACCCCTGCACTGAATCCTATTCTATTCCTAGAAATCCTATTGTCCTGCTGGGCCCAACAGTTTGTTCCCTCGCTAGCGGTACGCCTAGTTCTTGCATGAGTGTGCAAAACTGTTGCAATGCCACCTTGCAGGCACTCGAGTCTGGTGGTCCCAGAAACAAAAAATCATCCAGGTAATGCAGTATCCTTCTATGCCCAGTTGTTTGCTTGAACACCCACTCCACAAAGGTACTACATTTCTCAAAATATGCACATGACACTGAGCAACCCATGGGCATGCACTTGTCCACATAATACTTCCCTCTGAATTTGAAACCTAACAAATGAAAATTCAGTGGGTGGACTGGCAACAAACAAAAGGCTAATTCAATGTCAGATTTTACCAAAAGAGCATCCCACTCCAGGTCCCTGAGTATCTCCACTGCTTGGTCAAAAGAAGAGTACTTGACGCTGCATAAGGTACTGTCAATGACATCATTCAGGGATGGTCCCCTGGGGGTGGAGAGATAATGAATCAACCACTATTCCTCGTGTTCTTTTTTGGGAACCACCCTTAATGGAAGCAGACAAAATTGTGTATTGGTGGGTCCATAAATGGGCCTGCCACGCTCCCTACTCTAACCTCTTTCTCAATCTTACAAGCCGCAACCCCCTCATTGTCTCTGACTGAAACTTGGCTCCTGCAGCATGACACCCCACTGTAACCAGGCACAAGGATCCTGAAACAATCCATGAAACCTTCCCTAAGGGGTTTTGCATCAGTGGTATTTGTTAAGCCAGGAAATTATGGCACTCAGTATTATGGGAGATATGGCCTTGCTAAGGGATACGCTTTCAATCCTGCTTCTTGACCCCCTTCTTCCTACTTCTCTTACAAAATTTGGATTAAGGGTGGGAGGATTTGCCACAGAAAGCGCAGGAATGTTTACATTTACTTGTCTCTGCTGGCCTGTTACATGTGCGCTTATTAAAATCCCAACAAGCCCCTTTTTCCCCCCACCCCCTGACTGTCCAGGGGGGCATGAGCGAAAGGACTGCCCCCGAAATGTGTCTAGCGAGTTTCCCCTTGTGCTTTTGAGTGGAGCCTGACCCTAACGATTAAGGTGAAAGATCATATCCTGCTGATTCCTACCCAATGAGGCTAAGTTCCTTATCGTAGCCTTTCCACCCATGCCCCCCATACATATTATGGGTGCACTTTATCCTATTCTGGTAACATGCCATCTCAGACCCCGGAGCCGGGAAACGCCTGCACATAACTGCCATATATGTTGTAAAACCCTTTATCCAGTTTCCAAGTTTTCCTCCACCCTGTATTTTAACAATATGTTTGACCATTCCCTGGAATGAGTCCATTCCATGATTTTCTTGGTCTCTTCCCTTTCAGCTTTGTCTATCAATAAGGAGAATATATTAACATATGCACCCTTCCAGATCTTCTCCTTTGTTTGCTGGGAGAAATGTCTCCCCAATTGTTCCCTAGATGACCTTATTTCCCCCAAACCCAGAGGTGGATGGGGTTTCACATTACCTGTTGGAGTTGTCTCCGTTGGCTTTGATGTTCCTGGATCAGCGGGAGGGAGTATAGATGCATGAACTCCGCCGTTCACTACCAGAGTTGAAATCCCTGGAGCCACACCCCCTGGTGGTACTGCCGGCCCATCTCTAGGTTTAGCTTTATTGAGCTCCGCCATTATTTTCCTAGCCTTCTCTGTCGCATTCCCGCTGCAGGAGACCAGTTCCCCACTTTTTCCAACCATGGGAGTAATTCAACCAAATTGGCTACCATATCTGGCTAGGCTGGAATGTCCCCTTCTGGGCTCACCCCCTGAGGGACAGGAATGGGCTGAGGTGGCGGATTATTAAAGGACATGGGTGACAGCACATTTGGGTTAACCAGCACACTTGCAATAATTGGTGCAGGCCACTGCTTGCAGGAGCCCCCCCCCCCCTCCTGGGACTAGCCCTGGTGTCCCCTCCCGCCCCTTCTTGGTCCTACTGCTCTTGTGCAATGGTGGTGAGTAAGGTTTGGAGGAATTACCGGCCACCTAGGACTTCCCCCTGCTGCCCCATCAAGCTCATCAGTCTTTTCCCACAGTTCTGCTATGGCCTGCCCCATCACTGCCATTTCCTGCAACATTTTATTCATGAGCCCCTCCATGCGAGAAGGCTGCTCACATTGCTCTGCCTTAGGGGATAAGCATTCCTCAGCAGCAATGAAATTCACAGTCACAACCTTCTGAGATTAACATCTAGGACACACCCGGACCCTTACCTGGCAGTTATAGCAGCTACCAGCCAGTCAAGCAACCAGAGCCATGCCCACCAGCTATTATAGTGGGTCAGGTGAGTAAGCTCCAACCCGCGTGGCTCCCCGAAACGATGGTAATGCGGCTTGCCGGTGGTGCCCCCCAATGATTCCTGCCGACACCGCTCTCCTCGTGAAGCAACCAATTGGTGTCCGGGCTGCGCCGCAGAGCCTCGTCTCCTGTATTCTTCCTGCCACTCCTGTAGCAGAACCATGGAGGGGAAGAGGGAGAAAAACAGGCACTTCCTGCACACTGACCCCGCAGCTAAATTCAGCCAACCCTCTCTGCGCACTGTGCCTGGTCCACTATTGTCCCCCAGCCACCATTGCTTCTATTTACTTCAATAGAACTTACCAACAAAAAAAACAGCCCCCCAATGCCCTGTCCGTGTTAGGCTTGCTTAAAAACAGCTCCTATGCTATAAATGACCAGCTCTGAATCTACAGCAAATGCTACACTGCCCCCGATGCCGCGCGTGTCTAATGCACTATTTATTGGCCCCTCTTGGCAACACTCGGTATTAATACGCAGCTGGAGCGGAAATCCAAACAGCTGCCTTTTCTGCTGAGCGTGATGTTAAATGCACTACCTCGAGTGCAGAAACAAAAACAAGCACAGGTTACCGATGATGAATGCCCCCCCAAGCACGTGTTCTCATGGCCACTTACCTCATGTGCAGAAACAAAGGGCACGCGATACCAGTGCTCATTGGCAGCTGAACAGCTGATCTGTTCTTCACTGGCACTCCGCTGCCCATTGCCTCTCCGCCACACCGCTACTCAGCAACCTGCAACAGAAAAACAACAATGGTTTCCCAACGTCTCACGATCTCCTCCGAAGCACGATCCTTGGCTGGTGCTCGGGGACAACCCTACGGCTGCTCTGTCCTTCACCGGTACTCTGCTGCCCAAAGTTGCTCCCACCATGCCACTGCCTAGCAACCTGCAATACAAAAAAAATACAACCACATAGTCACATCAGGGCCACTGGAAGTCCCCCGCCCCCACATGCCCAAACCCGCAAATAATACACAGACACCGTGTTAGGTTTGGGAAAAAATTGCTGCAGGTTTATTACATACAACATATGTAATGATGGTGGGTTAACTTACCGGCGATCCAGGGCAGGCCACATTCTCGCCACCTGCCCGCCTGTTGAGCCAAACAGCACAGTGGCAAACCACCCAACTGCTGTACAATTAAAATATAAATACTGACACGCCCATTGCGGGGCGTGACTAGGCAAACCCCCGGTTGCAAAGGCCCACAACCGCCCGAAGGACTACTGGGGCGCCGACACGAGTTCCTGCACCTCTCATGAGGTTACAGGTTAGGCTCTGGCACCCCTATGTGCCCGCTGAAGTACATCGTTTGCACCTCTCTTCTTCCGGATCGCCCAGTAACTCCGCCTGCAACGAAAAATGAACACATTAAAATCCCCCACAACCCCCTCATACTGACACTCTGGGTTCGAGGAAGGGAGGGAAAAGAGTGTCCCGAAGAGCTTGCGACGGCGTCCGGAGCGGCAAAGAGGCCCTCCAGCGGGGTCCAGAAGCTTAAGTACCCCTGGAGGCCCCTCCCCGCCGCCCCGAACGAGAATCACCACCAGCCGCCTCCTCCAACCAGTGAGGAGGAGCAAGCTGGACATCCTGCTGGGGGCGGGACAGCCCTCCGAGACTCGGAGCCCACCCTCTCAATGGCCACTGCGTGGCCTCGGGCAGGCGCATAGTCTCATCAGGGCCACAGGAAGTCCCCCGCCCCCACATGCCCAAACCCGCAAATAATACACAGACACCGTGTTAGGTTTGGGAAAAAATTGCTGCAGGTTTATTACATACAACATATGTAATGATGGTGGGTTAACTTACGGGCGATCCAGGGCAGGCCGCATTCTCGCCACCTGCCCGCCTGTTGAGCCAAACAGCACAGTGGCAAACCACCCAACTGCTGTACAATTAAAATATAAATACTTACACGCCCATTGCGGGGCGTGACTAGGCAAACCCCCGGTTGCACAGGCCCACAACCGCCCGAAAGACTACTGAGGCACTGACACGAATTCCTGCACCTCCCATGAGGTTACAGGTTAGGCTCTGGCACCCCTATGTGCCAGCTGAAGTACATCGTTTGCACCTCTCTTCTTCCAGTAACTCCGCCACAGCCTGTGCGGTGGTACCCGCTGCCGCACAGGCCCCCCCACCATTGCTACCTTTGCTACCTGCAATCTTTGCTCATGAGTGCTTCTTTCAAGTCCAGCAGGAAGAGGTCTAAGTCTACGGGCGTGAGGTGAACACCATCCTCCTCAAAATAACCCTTCACTTTGTCCTGAATCATGTCATGTTTTATAAAGCCTAGACCTCTGCGCTGGGTGAACTTTTTCATGGCCGCATTGATCCGCCTCCTAGACCTCTCAATTGCCTCACAGGACTTAGCACCCCGCCAGGATCTCCTGGGCACTATTTCGGACCACCAGACCTCGCATTCCCGCAAAAGGCCACTGATGATACCCAGGTCGGTCTTCATTTTAAGCAGTAGAGTGGATTTTCCCAAGTACGTTATGTCATTGCCACCCAGGTGGATTATCAAGTGATGGGGTGGTGGTCCACCCAAGGCAAGGGCCTCCCGAAGCCGAAAGAGTAAGCTATGCCAGTGCATGCCCGGGAAACCCCACCACACACAGTCTTTACTTGTGAAGGCACTAGTACATTGCCTGACCGCTGCCCACCGGGCCAATCTGTCGACCATGGAATGCCCCATGACCCATACTCGTGAACCTGCCAAAGAAAGACGCAATATGTTCAAGGGTGTTTATTGAGTAAATCACAAGTAAAACAAATAATGCCACATCAAAACACTGCAAACAAAGCACAAGATTTACACATGAGCGGAATCAAGGCCTAATGTAACGTCTATAGCAAGACGATTCCCAGGGCCCTACTGACTGAACCTGAACTGGCTGCATACCAGCACGGAAAGCCGATGTGGCCGCCCCTATGCGGAAGGAATGGCTAGAAAACTTCTTCCCCTGAACTAACAGACCAGCCCTGTCCAGGCAGGCCAGCATGATTTTGTCCATCTAGTATTTAGTCAAGGGGCTGAGGTCAGTATGGACAAAAAGGTAACCCGGCACCGCCGGCCGCATCGCCAAGAAGGCCGTAGGACCGACACCGGGCAGAAGCGGGGATCCCCAAGGGGGGAGAGCCTGATAACAGACCCTTTACCAGCTTGATCAGTCTAGGACCGCCTAAGCGTGATGGACAACCCACCCATAAAAGCGATATCCTCCACTCCCAACGCATCACCAGAGACATCTGTCTTAGAGCGGGCCACCAACTCGCTACTCTGGAAGGCCCCAAAGAATGCTAGAATGAAGGCTGCAGAAAACGAGGCTGCTTCATACTGCGAGTGCACAACTGCACGCAACACTTGTAACATAGCCTGTAGCGAGGGAAAATCAATGGGGGACCTGTTATCCGGGACCCTGGGTTCCTCCCGAGCCCAACCCTTCAAGGCGGCCCTAATCACAAAGGATTTGGCTGCGTCACTACCCACACACAACCTAGCCTCATGGCTAATGGCCGCTAAGTGGCCGCAAACCCAAGAGTGGGACTTTTTCTGCTTCTTAGCCCACACAATGAATGCCTGAACTCTACCCTCCAGCGGCAAGGCCTGAAAACCTAAGTCAGAGATGACTTTAAGGAAAGTAGCACGGTGACTCGCATAGCGCTTCCTTGTACCCAGCGCTAAAGATTTCTCTCCTAATTCTCTCAATTGCTGCTCCACTCCAAGATGCGCCAAAGCCTTGGTGCAAAGGGGGTCATCTCCTCTCTCGCCTGAGGGCATGCCGCCCGGAAACGGTCCAACTGCAAACGAGAAAGAGCGTCAGCTGCGACATTAGTGACCCCCGCAATGTGCCTAGCTCTAAATTCAACATTGCAGCGCAGACACCTGCTATCCAATTCCCGGAGTAGAGACAGCACTAGCGGGCAGCTGGCAGATAGACCATTGATTGCCTGCACGACTGTCATATTGTCAGACCAAAACAAAACCTTCCTGTTGGACAGAGTATCCGGCCAAAGATGTAGAGAAATTACAATGGGAAAGAGTTCCAGGACAGTAATGTTAGCAGTAATACCACGCTTGCGCCAAGCATTGGGCCATCCCTGCGCGCACCACAGCTCTCCCAGAATGGCACCAAAGCCCTCACGACCAGAGGCGTCCGTGAACATATTCAACTCTGGGCTCTCCACCCACGGGGACCTCCATATCACTGTACCATTAAAATCAGAGAGGAAGTCATCCCACATTTGCAAATCTTTCTTGAGTCCAGAGGTCAATCTAACAAAGTGATAATGCTTGTGGACCTTGTCAGTAGCCCTGGCTAAGCGCCTCGCAAAAACTCTCCCCACCGGAATGACCCTGGCAGCGAAGTTCAGCTTGCCTAGAATACTCTGAATGACCCCCAGAGGTGCCTTATCCCTACCTAGCAAAGCATGGATGTCGTTCTTCAACCAACCACCTTTTCTGCCGGGAGACGAGACACTCCCTGAAGTGTGTCGAGCTCAATCCCCAGAAAGGTCAGCACTTGAGCAGGGCCCTCAGTCTTACCTGGCGCCAGCGGCACACCTATGTGGTAAATATTAATTACCTATACTTAATTTATGCGGTAAAGTTCAATAAGAATAACTCAGTCAAAAAGGAGAGGCAGAATCCGTGGTATTTGAGGTTTTAAAAGGGGTTTTATTCCTTAAAAAGGAATTGGTTATATGGTTCGAACCATGGCAAATCGATTTCCGTTGCCACTAAGGCTCAGGAAAGGATAGACAACACTTTATTGACAAGTTATCATATATATAGTCAATGCATTACAGTAAAGACAGATGCAGGAGGCGTAACAGCTGAGAGGAGAGATAAGAATACACATACGTAATGAAAAAGGCGTTACAATAGGCGTGCATGAGGGCAGGTACTAGAAACGTCATTATGTGATGTCACAGGTGGGTGGATCCACAAGAGAATCCTGCAGCGTCAGCAGAAATATATGGCAGAGATGCGCGCGCAGCAGTATGACGTGTAATTGACGTGGAACTGGTGGGTGAAGGGGACTTGACATTTGGCCTTACATGAGGAGACAGAAGTCTGGGGTGTCAGAACAACCTAATCCCAAATCGTATCTAATATCTTGTGTTTAAGGAACTGTATTATCTGGAAGGAAAAGGTCTCTCGGGCAAAAGGCTATTCTATACTGACTGCTAGTGCGTGCATATGCGTCTACGTGTCTGCATGAGATGCGAGGGGGCATGGGCCTACCATGGTAACAGGAGCTATGAATTACTTGCATGGAGACAGTGAGGCCGGGCCCTTTGCTCTGCAGCTGGAAGGATGTTTTCTTAAACTACCAGACAGGAATGTATTTTCGAGAAGCGGAGCAGATAACTCGAAGGCAAAATACCGTTTTGGCAGGCAACAGGCTGAGCCAGGCACCGTTAGCCGCGCAGGGAGTAAGACAAAGGTCATGGATACAGATGCTCACCCAAGCTGGAGCATTCAGAGGCAGAAAGCAGGAAAGGACTCGATGACAGAAATCAGGGCCTAACTCGCCTGAGCCAGGGAAAACGTGAAAAGTGCACCATGAAAAGACGTTGGCAAGGCACACTTAGGAACGGAATATCTGACCCATTCATGGTGGATCTGAAAGAGGACATGTTAACGTTGGACGCAAATGTATTTGCGTCTTCATAGCTGATACAGGAGGGAAGTTACATGCACTTTAAGCTCGTACATGGAGACGGTGGGGTACACATTAGGGAACATTTCTGTCCATAAAATTTATATTTCCTCATTCCCTCCTTGTTCCCTGTGGACCCTTCATGATATATCGATTCTCATAAGTCTATCAATCTGTTCACGTAGTATCATTTGCTCTTCTTTCTTCTTATGACCTTTAGAATGAGAATTTGAGTGGGGAATACATGATGTGGCGCACAAGCCGCAAATCGCCGGCCCACATTGTAGACATAGGCAACAACTGAATACTATGAGAAGGGCAATACCTAGGAAGGATAGGATCTTCCATCCCCAGGCTGACAACGTAGTCCAGAACCAACCGGACCAAGTCCAGGTGCCTGGATTCTGGTGTTTCTGACTTGCAATTTTATGAAGACGAGTAATGGCTCTATATACTGATGGCGCGTTTTCTGGAATGAAAACACAGCAACTCGATCCGATGACTCTACAGGCTCCGCCCCTATCGGCCAGGATGACGTCAAGGACGAGACGATTTTGAAGAACAACAATCCGCATCGCAGACTGCTCCTCTGTTAAGTTGCCTAGGGCAGAAGTAGTCTCATTCACTACTGCTTCGAGGGTTCTAGTTAACTTGCGTATCAGTTTACTATTAAAAACAGCACCTAAGTAGGGAAAGAAACCTTTATTGAAGTCTGTGTATTGCTCCCATGCCGTTTCAGTATAGTCGACAATCGGGAGATCTCTCTGGGGTCTATTGTGTACTAGATGGGTATTCCTATGATAATCAGGAGGAGCTAGGAAAACAGGTGGCAGAAGGAATGCAATGTAACAGGTACCATCCCAATCTAGAGGTAAACGTATATATGCAGTATGACCACAAATGAAGTAGGAATGTCGTGAAGCTTTAAACGCAGACTTGCCCTTATCACTGAATTCGATCACAGTAGTACATTTACTATGACCCAGGTGTACTGAACCATTCTTTCTAACACATAGTTCACCTTTGACTGGTAATACGGACATAGCGGGCAAGACTGGCTCGGATTCGGATTCAACATTCAGAATCATGAGATTAAGTGTAAAGTTACCTAATCCATATACTTCATTTTCTAGATCAGTCCCTGTCCTTTTGGGGAGTCCCTCCTTGTCAGGGAAACATACTTTATGCAGAACTGTATTCAGGTTTCCCCATACCCAGTTGCCTTTGTAAACTACTGTATTTGAATCTAAAGAATTAATCAAACTAAACCATGCGCCACAGGAACCATTATGTGTGAACGGGTACGGAAAAAGGGGCAGAACTCCCCTGTATTTCTGGTAGGGAGGGAGTCGGCCACATATCCAACAATTTGTAGCGTTGCTGGTCTGATGAGAGTGATGTAACATACTAATGAAGGTGTTGTTGCGCAGCGCAAGTCTGTAGGACAACTCCTGCGGGGGTAATTCGCTAAAAGAATGTTCGGCAGTGACGTTGAAAGCAGAATGTGCACGCTTGAAAATAGGGTAATAAATGTGCAGTAGGATACTTGCAGCAATAATCAATAAACTTAGAAAAAACATAATCAATAGTGTCACTATACAGTGACTACGAAGTGATTTACAATATTCATCTTTCTTGAGCTGTTTCTGTCTATCTCTCTCTCTATTTCGGTCTAGGGGATACATGTCAGAAACTAATTTAACCGATTCACCTAGGGGAGGACTTAAACAATTAAACTGTCTGACTTGCTAGACCTTAGTTTTAGTTTATATTCTTGCAAAGCGGTTTTCTCAACCAGGGGGAGTTTTGAGTCAGTCTGCGGAGGAGGGCAGGGCTGAGAATTCAAATCAGCAGGCAGTCCATGAAACTTCTTGATGTGGCTCGAGTGCAGCCACCCTTTCCGGCCCTCAACCTTCACAGCCGTCCTCGTCGTCAAAAGTACCAATTTCGGCGTTTGCCAGCGGGGCTCCAGCGGGCTCCGTCGGTCGAAGTTTCTTATAAATACATAATTTCCAGGAACCACTTCATGGGGCTTCACGTCGGTGTTGTCGGGAAAGGCTGCAGCTACCTGTGAACGACAAGATTGTAGTGCAGACATCAAGGAGGCAAGGTAATCTGTCAGCATATTACAATCAACATCGGTTATTTTACGAGGTATAGGCGTCCCCCACATATTTGGTGGCCTACCGAAGACCACCTCATACGGGGATAGCCCTGATCGAGAATGTGCTATCATTCTCATGTAGAAGAGCGCAACTGGCAAAGCTACTATCCAGTCAACGCCTTTCTCTCTGCATATTTTAGCAAGTCGAATTTTCAGAGTCTGATTATGGCGCTGCACGAGACCTGCTGCCTCGGGATGCCGGACACAGTGGAATTTCCACTGATAGCCTAACAGGAGTGTAACTTGTTTTACAAGCTCGGATGAGAATGGCTGGCCGTTATCTGAGTATACGATACGGGGCAAGCCGTACCGTGGGAAGAATTCACGAACCAGCTGCTTGACAGTGGTCGGAGCAGTGTAATCTGGGACTGGATATGCTTCTGTCCATCGGGAGAGTGCACATACAACTACGAGGACATATTTGAATCCTCGACAACGTTCCATCTGGATATAATCCATCTGGAGGACTTCAAAAGGGTGATCGGGAGGATGAAATCCACCTTGCCCTACAGGGATGCTTTTACCTGGATTGAACTGACAACAGATCATGCAAGTACGCACTTTCTGTTTAGCTGCTGCTCGTAAGTGTTTGTTGAACCAGATGTTTTGAATACTGTCTAGCATAGCTTTTTCTCCTAGGTGTGCAGGACTGTGTACTGTGTTGATGATAACTTGAACCATAGAGTCGGGGAGAAACCATGTAGATTTTCCCTTCGCCATCCATCCCTGATCTGTTTGGATCCCTCCTAGTTCAGTCCATTTCTTTATTTCATCCGGTGTGGCATGTGTCTGTATGTCAATTACATCATGGGCGGGATCCCTAACTGTCATGCAGTGAGTCTGTGTCGGAACTACTGTCTTTGTCAGGTCAGTTGCGTGAGTTTGAGCTGTGTGTTTAGCTGTTCGGTTTGCCAGGTCGTTACCCTGGGAAACGATATCAATTATTTTTGTATGTGCCTTGCACTTCATGATGGATATGGCAGTAGGCAGATGTATTGCGTCTAACAGAGCTTGAATGAGGGGACCGTGTTGAATGTTGGCACCGTGAGAAGTTAAGTAACCTCTCTCTCGCCATAATACGCCGAAGTCGTGTACAACTCCGAAAGCATAACGGGAATCTGTGTATATGTTAACTCTCTTGTTCTTGGCTTGGATACAGGCTTGTGTCAGAGCGATGAGCTCTGCAGCTTGAGCTGACAGGGTGTCAATACAATTTGTTTCTATGACTTCAGTGTCTGTCGTGACTGCGTAGGCGGCCACTAACTCTCCTGTACTTGTTCTCATGCATGAACCATCCACATAAAGTGTCAGGTCTGGGTCTGGTAATGGAGTGTCTGTCAAGTCTTGTCTAGGCTTCGTTGTAATAGTAATGACTTCAATACAATCATGTGCCAATGGGTCTGTTCCACTTAACGGCAAAAGTGTGGCAGGATTTATTGTACTACAACGTCTGATCTCTATGTGTGGCTGAAACAATGTCAATTCATAACCTGTCAATCGTGCTATAGTCAAGTGCTGGGTCTGTGTTCGGTTTAAAAGAACTTCCACGGAGTGTGGAACTTGTACTGTCAACTGATGTCCTAACACTATAGAATCACTTTGTCTGATTGCTAGAGCTGTCGCTGCAACTGATTTAAAGCACGCAGGCAGAGCCTGGGCTACTGGATCTAATGTGCTAGAAAAGTAAGCACACGGTTTGTGTGAACCTGCTTGTTCCTGTGTGAGTACTGACAAGGCAGTACCTTCGCGTTCAGTAACAAAAAGTGTAAAAGGCTTATTGTAACATGGTGTTGCCAAAACAGGTGCTTGACATAGGGCTTTCTTTAAGTCTTCAAAAGCTTGTGTATGTTCCTGAGTCCAGGGGAGGACAGTCGAAGACGCTGCCTCCTGGGTTGTCAACTGAATGAGTGGCTTTGCTAGAAATGCATATTGGGGAATCCATTGTCTGCAGTAAGAAGTGAGGCCTATGAAGGCCCGTACCTCCTTTTGTATCTTGGGTCGGGACATATTTACAATTAACTGGATGCGATCAGGTGTGAGCTGTCTCCCCCCTTTGGACAGCAAGTGCCCAAGGTAAACAACTTGCTGAACACAGAATTGCAGCTTCGAAGGGGACACCTTGTGCCCCTTGTCAGCTAGGAAATGTAAAACCGTCAGTGATGCTTTTTCACATTCGGGTTCGCTTCGGGCAGTGATCAATAGATCATCGACATACTGAAGTAGAGCAGTGTTATTAGGCATGTGAATACTGTCGAGTTGTCTTTTCAGTGCTTGGCTATAGATGCTGGGGCTTTCTGTGAATCCTTGAGGTGCGCGTGCAAATTTGAAGCTTCGTCCATTTAAACAGAATCCGAACAAGTATTGGCTTTCTGGGTCAATTGGAACACTAAAGTAAGCGTTCTTCAGGTCAATTACGGTAAAGAATGTTGCTTCTGGATTGATAGCTGTCAATAATGAAGAGATGTCTGGGACCACGGGGTACTGTGGTACAATACATTTATTTAATTCGCGCAAATCGATAACTAATCGATAAACTGGTGGTGCATTGGGATCGGTGCGTTTAAGAATTGGAATGATAGGTGAATTACATACATTGGAGTCGGTTTCCACAACTACTCCTTGTGCAATGAGCTCGTCAATGATTTGCAGTAAAGCCACTACAGCATCTGGGGGTAACTTGTATTGTCGCATTCGGGGCAATACCACTCCTTGCTTGAGTGTAACTCGATATGGTGTGATGTGCATACAACCTACATCAGTGGGGCCTTGCACCCATAAATGTGCAGGGACATTTTGTAATCTGGGATCCATATCTCTCAATACATAGTGACCTTTAAAGTCGCGCAGAAATAGTCGTACTCCTTCCGGAGAACAACATATTACAGCTCCTAGAGCTTTCAGTGTCTTTATACCCAGCAAGTTTTCTGGGCATGATTTGGTAAGTAATGAGTCTGTAGTCCGTGTCAAAGGACCAACTGCAAGGGGAAGTGGTTGCGACACTTCGTTAATAATAGGCTTTCCTGAAAATCCAAGGGAAACATTCTGTGAGCCTGAGAGGGGTGCCCCTGGAACCTCGTCGTGACTGATGGTCGTCCTGCTTGCCCCTGTATCAATTAAAAACTTTCTGTCTTTCCCTAATACTTGACTATGTACATAAGGACCCTCTTGATCTACAGGAACCTCAATAAGAGGCAAGCCAACCTCCCTCTCTAGGCTGTTTCATGTGTATCGCTGATAGTCGGGATAATCATTTTGTGCATACTGGTACATCTGTTGTGTCGTGTTTTGTGTTGCGGTAATGGGCTGTGACTGTGGCACTGCTACGGTCTGTACTGTCTGTTGTGAGGCTTGCATAGGCTGGATATTCTGTGGTACTTGTTGTTGGACTTGGTCTTGTCTGGGTGGACGTGGTCTCTCTTTGGTTTTACCCGTAGAGATATTATGTTTCAAAACTGCACAATCGTTTATATAGTGACCTGGCTGCTTACAATAGTTGCATGTCCCTTTAACAGGACCTGCTGAATTATTAGACTGTGTTGTACCCTTTTTCTGGCCATCAGCTGGAACTGACTGAGCAACTAGCATTTTCATTTTCGTGTCTTTCATACGTTTCTGTTCATGTTCATGTTCTTCCCTAATTCTATTCTGGTGGTACTGTAACATTTGTAACATTTGTGAAGGGGTATTAGCTTGCCAGGTACTTTCGACTTTCAATACTCGGTTCTTAACCTGGGGCAGAGAATTCTCGACTAATTTGGATACAAAAAGATGTGGATATGACTCGCTACTTGCTTTCAGGCCACTATTAATACCAAAACATTTCTCAAATCGGGAGTAAAAATCACTAGTGTCTTCATCAGGTTTCTGTTTACAGGCTGAGATTGCATCCCAGTCTTCCTTTTTCGTTGACAATAAACGTGGTAATACTTGTACTAATAATCCTGGTAATGCTTTAGTTTTGTCCCCAAGCCCTAGGCCTGGAGTACGAGTGTTTTCTTCGTTTTCTAATACAGCCCACTCAATCTTTTGCTCTCCCACCTCCCATTCCTTTTCCTTGAGTTTCTCGTAAATACCGGCAGGCAATAATACTTTCAATATTTTCATGATATCCGGATAGGTGTAATCACCCATGAGTAACATGTCTTTTATTTCGCGGTGAAACCCTGCTGGATCTTTGTCATGACTAGGCACTAGTTTCTTCATTTCTAACAATTCCAATTTTGTTAAAGGCGTGTACACAAACACACGTCTAAGGGTATTATCATCATTCATAACTGGGTGCACTTCTCGCAAGGGATTCTGTCTGTCTATGTAATACGTTTCTCTTTCCATGAAGGGAGCCGGATCAAGCCTTGGACACAAGAAGGCACTGGACCTGTGCCGATGTTCTAGAATTATTTTAATTAAATCAGTACCTAGACCTCTCCATTTCCTCATGAGTAGTTCTATCAATATATCGGGTAGGGAACCTGGATCAGAGTGTTGGCTTTTATATAATATAAGGAGATGTTGTATCATGTACATACCAGCTAAACGCTGTTCGTGTGGTGAAAGATTCAAAAACGTGTGTGCTAGCGCATCATCACTATATTTATCAGAACTGTCAGCCCATTGTACTGCTGACCTGGCTAATTCTTGTTCATCCATAGAATCGAGTACATGGTACCCCATTCGTTCTCGAAGTAATTTATCCGTAGCCTGAAATAAGTGTTCAGGCGTCCTCGGATTTGACATGGCAGCTTGATAAAGTCTCTTACTTTCTGGACGTACCGGACGTATTGAATTATTTAAGGGTCTTCCCTTACCTACATAAGCTATCATTTCTTTAGTTGGTAATTGTAATTGTGACTGTCCAGTTGTCTTTCCTGGTTGATCGTCCTCCTCCGAGGATGCAGTCTTATTTCCATCATTCTCTATTTCAGGCTGTTCTCTTTCATGTATCTGTACTACTGTTTTTCGGATCCTTTTGTACATATTTTCTATACAACTTTGTCTATCATGTTTTCCCTCTGCTATATTCTGACCCCATTTGTTAAGTGCTTTCATTTCTTCCTGGTCTGCACCAGGCCTATCTCTGTTTCTTATCAAGCAGTTTATGAAAAAAAGTAACAACAGTTTCTGAGTATCGACTTTCTGGTATGCCATGGCCTCGCCAATACTTTCAGGACCTCGCCCTGTTTGGACAAAGTGATATATTTTGTCTAGATGATCAACCATTCCGGGTAGTAACAGTAGGTAGTTTGAAACTCGTCGTAGACGTACTGATGATAGCATCATTCTGTCGTCATCTTTACCGGGCACTGGATCATATCTACAGTCTGTGAGAGGCTCCTTAAGTATGTCGTAATTCGCTGATTGTGGTGTACGTTGGTGTGCTAAATCCCTATAAGTCAGTCTATGTGCTTGTGGTGGGGTCTGAAAACCTCCTGTGGCACCTCCTGAGGTGCCAGGTCCAAAAGGATTTATTGAGTGGAAGATAGGGAGAGGGGGAAGAATAGGTGCAGGAAGAGGTGGTGGAACGGGTGGAAGGTGTTGATCGGCAGGAGGAGTTTGTTGCTGTAGAAGTGGGGGCGGATTATTTCGGGGCGGAGTGCCATCAGCGGGTGGCGCCTGGACACGTGGATCTGTATATGCGGGAGCTACATCGTCTAAGTAGGATGAAAGGAAAATGTCCTTTGCGGTCTTATGGTGTAATTTAGTCGGGAGCAATGGAGGTGGCAGATCTTTTGGTACTTCTGGGGTGGCTTTAGGTAAACCCTCGGTCAGAAGAGGATACATACCATTCATAAGAGTGTTTCGTTGTCTGTCTACTTGTTCTGCTTTTACTCATATCCCTTCCCCAACTAATACGTTTTCTCGGGTTTTGTCAGACTCCTCTCTACTCTTCTCTTCTTTTCTGAGCGCTTTCTCTATGCGTCTATGCGATTCTTTACGCCATAATTCAATGGCATCTTTTTGTGACTGTCTGGCTTTCTTTTTCCATAATGCTTCTTCTACTCTCATGATGCAATCAGCATCCCATGTCCCAGCAGCGGGCCATCTCTGATTCTCTGTTAAGTCTTTAGTATAATCTACCCACAAATCGAGATATAGTACGGCATCTAAGCCATGTTTGTGGTACATAAAGTACCCTGGAGTGTCCCTTGGTGGAATAGGAACAGCTTCCTCGAGTACCCCTTTTCTGGTTTTTATCTGTCTTAATTTGGAGAACAGTGGCATCTTTCAGCCGTGCTGCTTGATACTTGATACTTACTCGAAACTTGAACACAGTTAATACAATAAACACAATAATGAAGATCGAACAATCACTCATACCACGACATTTAAAACCACATTAAAACATTTTCAAAAACGAACAATAATAATTAAAATAAAACTAGCTAACTGCATGATACTGGATGTACTGCTAGACAGTACAGATACACTGCTAAAACAGTGCAGACCGGATATACTGCTAAACAGTACAGATACACCGCTAAAAACAGTGCATACCGGGTCTGTGTACCCAAACCTGTCTTGACCGGCACAAATTAATGCGCACGTCTAGATGCGTCCCCAGCAACGGTACTCACCGGGAAGCACGGAACAGAAGGCCTCGGAAACTCGACACTGGACTGGACTGGACTCGACTCGCGACGCAGATACTTCGGAACTTCGGAACCTGGTGGGCCTCCATATACCTCGGATCTTGCTCTCTCTCAGCTAGGCTCTGGTCGGGATCCTCCGCACTCCTCACCGCCTCGTCTGGGTGTTGATCGCAGCCTCAGTCACCTCCGTTGGCCTGAGGGAGATACAGGAAATCCTGCGGGTACGCATAGTTGTCCGTCCGGCTGTGGCAGGGGACCGGGCCTGCAACGCACCTCCGGCGCGTAAGGTGGGGGAGGGGTTCCTGTTCGGGCGCCAATTTTGTGGTAAATATTAATTACCTATACTTAATTTATGCGGTAAAGTTCAATAAGAATAACTCAGTCAAAAAGGAGAGGCAGAATCCGTGGTATTTGAGGTTTTAAAAGGGGTTTTATTCCTTAAAAAGGAATTGGTTATATGGTTCGAACCATGGCAAATCGATTTCCGTTGCCACTAAGGCTCGGGAAAGGATAGACAATACTTTATTGACAAGTTATCATATATATAGTCAATGCATTACAGTAAAGACAGATGCAGGAGGCGTAACAGCTGAGAGGAGAGATAAGAATACACATGCGTAATGAAAAAGGCGTTACAATAGGCGTGCATGAGGGCAGGTACTAGAAACGTCATTATGTGATGTCACAGGTGGGTGGATCCACAAGAGAATCCTGCAGTGTCAGCAGAAATATATGGCAGAGATGCGCGCGCAGCAGTATGACGTGTAATTGACGTGGAACTGGTGGGTGAAGGGGACTTGACATTTGGCCTTACATGAGGAGACAGAAGTCTGGGGTGTCGGAACAACCTAATCCCAAATCGTATCTAATATCTTGTGTTTAAGGAACTGTATTATCTGGAAGGAAAAGGTCTCTCGGGCAAAAGGCTATTCTATACTGACTGCTAGTGCGTGCATATGCGTCTACGTGTCTGCATGAGATGCAAGGGGGCATGGGCCTACCATGGTAACAGGAGCTATGAATTACTTGCATGGAGACAGTGAGGCCGGGCCCTTTGCTCTGCAGCTGGAAGGATGTTTTCTTAAACTACCAGACAGGAATGTATTTTCGGGGAGCGGAGCAGATAACTCGAAGGCAAAATACAGTTTTGGCAGGCAACAGGCTGAGCCAGGCACCGTTAGCCGCGCAGGGAGTAAGACAAAGGTCATGGATACAGATGCTCATCCAAGCTGGAGCATTCAGAGGCAGAAAGCAGGAAAGGACTCGATGACAGAAATCAGGGCCTAACTCGCCTGAGCCAGGGAAAACGTGAAAAGTGCACCATGAAAAGACGTTGGCAAGGCACACTTAGGAACGGAATATCTGACCCATTCATGGTGGATCTGAAAGAGGACATGTTAACGTTGGACGCAAATGTATTTGCGTCTTCATAGCTGATACAGGAGGGAAGTTACATGCACTTTAAGCTCGTACATGGAGACGGTGGGGTACACGTTAGGGAACATTTCTGTCCATAAAATTTATATTTCCTCACCTAAGCGACTAGCTAGGTCAATGAAACAGTCCAGGCCCTCCTGACACTCCTGCGTGCCCTCCCTTCCAATAAAGAGGAAGTCATCCAGGTCTCAGGCTGGAGCAACCTGGGTCCTCTCTTATATGTGTCCTAGTTTACCGTCCCCCCCAACCTATGCCAAACTTTTCAGTTCAGTTTGGGGAGCTTATCTCGCAGCTGACTATCAACAACACCAATGTTTTGGTTCTCGGTGACTTCAATTATTGGCCATCGGACCCTCACGAAACCCCTGATTCATTCGCCTTTTCTGACCTCATGCAGGGTCTCAATTGTACCCAACATATACACACACCCACGCACGTTAAAGGTCATGTTCTGAACCAGGTATGGACTTCCTCTTTAGACATCTCCACTCCCCTTGTTCTTCCTTGCCTCTGGTCAGATCATCTACTTATCACTTTTTCCCTTGCCAAGCCCTCCCCGGCCAATATCATCCGAGAATCTAACTTTCTGGCACGTAATTGGAACAAGGCCGACCTCAATAAATGTACCTCCCTCTTGAGCTCATCGCCCCCCTCCATCACGGGATCCACCATTTCCATCGACTCTCAGTCTGATAACCTCACCCAATGGCTTGTCTCCGCCGCTGACTCGGTGGCACCTCTAAAACCTGTTAAGACGCGGCGCAGTCACGACGCCCATAGGTGGTTCACCGAGGAACTCAAGGCACTGAAACTTAGTCTCCGTCAGGCCGAAAGACGCTGGCGTCGAGGATATACCCCCGAGACAAAAGCTGTCTTTTCTTCTCAGCTGAGGGAATACAAGACCGCTATAGCCCGGGCTAAATCCAGCTACTTTTCCAACAAGATCTTGAACTCTACTAATAAGTCCAAAGATATTTTCTCTATTGTTGAGGAATTATCTAACCCGGCTAGAGTCACCATTGCCCCGCTCCCCTCCCAGCCTCTGTGTGATTCCCTGAATCAATTCTTTGTGGACAAAATTGTGAAAATCAAAACCAGCATCTCTGCTCATGCCTCATCTGCCTCTTCCCCCCCCAGTACTCCCCCTCACCACAACGCCCATACCCTAACCCAGCTTCCCCTCATTTCAAAAGATAATTTTGTCCCCCTTTTGCTCAAAGTCTCTTCTGGCTCTCCCAGCGACTGTTGCCCCCCCTCGGCCCTGCGAGAAGCTTTCACTTCCTGCCCAGACCCCCCTCTAGCCCTTTTAAACAACTCTTTAACCACGGGGGTGGTCCCCGGATCCTTCAAACGGGCAGAGGTGGTCGCCATTCTGAAAAAACCTACGGCTGACCCGTCCATCATGAGCAACTATCGCCCTATCTCCCTCCTCCCCTTCCTTAGCAAAGTCCTGGAGTCCCATGTTACTCAAACCCTTACTTCTTTTATAGAAGACTCTTGTGTTTTGGACCCCCAGCAGGCTGGGTTTAGACCTGCGCATTCCACAGAAGCAGTCATCCTCTCTGTGATGGACGCACTACGCAGGGGCGCCGACTTTAACACCTGTCAGGCCCTGGTTCTTCTAGAGAATGCACTGCCCTGGACTGGGTGCGCTCTTTCCTGACCCATCGCCATCAAGCTGTCAGGTTGTCCCAGTTTTCTGCTTCTCAAGTCGAGCTGACCTGTGGTGTCCCGCAAGGCTCCTCCTTATCCCCTCTCCTTTTTAATTTATACCTGGTCCCGCTAATCCGCTCCCTCCGTCGATTCAATGTCTCCGCGTTCAACTACGCGGACGACATTCAACTGGTCTTCACTATTGACTCCAGTGATGAATCCATCTCCACTTTCCAAAACACCCTTTGATTCATCAGTGATTGGATGGGCACAAACCATCTGAAACTTAACCCAGACAAGACTGAGTTGGTGCTTGTCGGGGGGCCCTCCAATCCCTGGCACTCTTCCTTTTGGCCTGCCAGTCTTGGCAGCCCCCCCTGTCCCGTCAACTCAGCAAAAAGTCTGGGAGTTGTCATAAGTAACGATCTATCTATGACACCCCAGATCAGCGCTGTAGTTTCCTCCAGCCATTTCCAGCTCAGGAAAATACGCAAAATCTCCCGCCTACTTACCACCGATGCCCTTACTTTGGCCCTGCTTGCGTTAGTCATGTCCAGGCTTGACTACGCAAATGCACTATACGTAGGCATTCCTGCATACCAAATCAGGAGACTCAAGTTGATCCAAAATCAGGCTGCCCGCCTGATTTACCATCAAACCAAAGATCAACGTGTCCAACCTCTTCTAAAAAGTCTCCACTGGCTTCCGGTTTCTGCCCGCTGTAAATTTAAGCTTGGTTGCATCATTTCCAAATCCCTCACTGGTCACGGCCCCTCCTTCATCTCCTCTTTGCTTCATCCGTATGTTCCCTCCCGCACCCTTCGGTCATCTCAAATGGCTCTACTTTCTGTCCCTAGATTCAAGCGGAAGAAACACGGTGGCCTTAGGTTTTCTTTCTTAGCCCCGTCTTTTTGGAACTCCTTACCCCTTTCTCTTAGGTTGTCCTCCCCCTACTCCAGATTTAGATCTTCCCTTAAAACGCACCTTTTCATTGAAGCGTACTATTAGTTGTCATCCCTGTTATGTTATTTTCTGTCTCTCCTCCCTGCTCCCTCTGTATAGCGCCAAGGAACCTAATGGTGTTAGTGCGCTCAATAAATTAATTTAACATAACATAACAATGTTACAATGCTGACACTCTGTATTCTTCTGTGAGTGCCCAATGCAAGAAGGTGCTAAAAGCCTCAAAGAAGGCACATGAGACAGCGCAACCCATTGGCATACACTTATCAAAGTAGTACCCCCCTTTCCACTTGAAACCCAGCAAATGCTGGCTGTCTGGGTGTACAGGTAACAAGCGGAAGGCTGCCTCAATGTCCGCCTTCGCTAGCCAGGCCCCCTCCCCAGCTCTCCTCACTAAGTCGATGGCCATGTCTAGGGAACAGTAAGAGACAGAACAGGCCGCTTCTGGTAGCCAGGAGTTGACGGAGTTCCCCTCCGGGAAAGACAAGTTATGAATCAGCCTAAAAGCCCCAGGTTCTTTCTTGGGGACTACGCCCAAAGGGGACACCACAAAGTCAGGAAGGGGGGGGGAAGGAAAAGGGCCTGCCACCCTCCCCAAGGCCACCTCCTTGCTAATCTTCTTGTCAACCACCTCAGGGAGCTCCCTGACAGATTTTTGGTTCTCTGCATCCCTGCTGACCCTAGGACCCAGATATGGGATTTTGAAACCGTCCAGGAAACCTGGAGTCAGGACATCCCTATCCTTTTCATTGGGATAAGCTCGCAGAAGGGACAACAGGCTGGGGATGATGACTGGAGACGGGCCTTTTGAGCTAAGGGGGTGGGGGTCCCCACAGGGCCGCACAGAGTATGAACCCCCCTCTAGGGCAGTAGAAGCAGAAAGCAAAGCTGAAGTGGGGGGACGCAGCAGGGGGGGAAAGGAGGTGGATGGGATCTTGGGGTCACTATTTATCCTTATTGGCAGTGCTGGCTGAGGAAGACCGCTTCTCGCAGGATGACTCTGGGTGGGAACCTCCGCATTTATTGCAAGCGTGGGAGAATCTACATGCTTTCCCCCAGGTGCAATCACCTGCATTGTACAACCTGCAAGAGGAAGAGACATTCTTCTTGGTGTACTGCCTGTTGAGACTGCCCCCACCACGCCCCCCTTGAAAGGACTGCCTGAAATTACTTTTCTTCTGAGAGAACTTATCATTTTCTGTCTTCTTAACTTGGACAATACTATTGGCACCACTCTCAGCTTTTCCTTTACCCATGTGTACCATCCGCAGTCTAACTTCAACCTGGTCCGACTCTAGTTCTGAACAGACAGACATTTTCTTGCGGAACTCACAATCGTATAAGTACCACCCCATCCCGGCTGATGCTTCAGCTTCATTGATTATGACACTGTTATACTGGAATAGACCTTGCGCCTGATCTGGGAAGCGCTCTGTGATTACCGCTGCCAGGATGGCAAATGCCTGACGCCAGTTTTTAATTGTCTTTTCTGGCCAAGACTGAAAGCGCGCTTTCTTCTCCTCATCCTTGGAACCCATTCTTCTCACATCCACCCCATCCGCCCCCAACATCAAGAGGGAAAAATTGTTTATAAATTCTCTACGCCAGATGCCCTCCTTCGCTGCCTGCGGGACCTGCCAGGCTAGGGAACATTTGCCTGACAAGAGAGGCGCCATGGTCATCAATACTGTGGGCGCAGGTATGGCCACCTCCAAAGTCGGGGAGGCCGCAGAAGCAATGGGTGCCACAGGGGGAGGAGCGGCCGGGGTAACAGCCTGTGTCAGGGCCGGGGCCGCAGCGGGTGTGAGGGCATCCTGGGACACACTTGGGGCCAACGGCAACACTTGGGTAGGAAGCGCTGAGGAAACAAACCTTTGAGCCGTGCTGACAGGCAGGGCAACCACACCTGTCAGGGGACTGGCAATATCCCCCCCTTGAACAGAAAGCCCACCCCACACTCGAGGCACGTCCGCCTCCCCAGCAGCATGAAGTGGCGTCGCAGCTACCAGTGCCATAGTCTGAGAATGTACTAAATCAGGAGATTGCACAGGGGCAGCGTGCAAACCGGCTCTGATTTCCGACATGAACAAAGCCAGCGAGTCTGTAATCTTACCCAGATCTTCCCGGGTAGCAAATTCCGCACTAGGCACTGCCGGGCGAGGGGGCGAGGGGGGGCACACCCGAATCACCGCCGGGGGGATAGCGGGGCGTGCACAATGACGTTCCTGACCGGGTCCGCCGCCCTGGTCTTAGGGAGGGGTTCTGCTGGGAAATCCTTCACTGTCGGCTTCCTAGTGCGCTTAGGCCTCACTGTGGCCGGGTCCTCTGCTACTTCTATTTCAGTTATCAGGGGGGCGGGGCCGCCCCGAGGGCTTTAGGGGGGTTGGCCAACAAAAGTTCACTGGCCCACGCCACCCCATTTGCTTTTATCATATCCAACAAAGCTTTCATCTGTGGGTCCTGGGAAGGTCCTAGACCCGAATCATCAACCTGGGACGTCTGCGTAAATAGCGAGGGGGACCCCTGACTCTCCATGGTGCCTTTGAATGTATCCTGAAAAAGAGATAACCATGAGCCACCATGTCCAACAACATTTGCCAAAGAAAGCACACCCACCTCAGGACCTGTAGAGAAGAGAGAACCGATAGTGCAAGGGAGTAGTTGTCAGACGACCGAGACCAACACCCCCCCTAGTACAGACCCACTCTTCTGTCGTACATACCTCTTCTACTCTTCCTGTGAATGCTAACGAGATCCGTGAATATGGGGCGCCCCCCGAGGCTGCTCCTGAGACTGATTGCAACTGTGTAAAACAAAGCAAAGTAAGCCACTTGACCTGAAACAAAATTCTACCGGCCGTAACCGGAAAGCAAACGCCCAACACAATGCCTAATTTGTCGATAGGTGTCCCCCCGCCCATACCTGTGCAAAGCAGGAAGTGGGAATTACCCCGTGATGAAGCCAAAGTAGCGCCCAACTCTCCCGGTCGTACATACCTTACACTAAAACTGGAGAGAGGGGGGGGGCGGAAGCTCCGAAAAGGCCGGGAAGCGGCAAGCGATCGCAAGACTGAAACTGAATCTGCAAAACAAAGTACGACAATGTTAAATGAGGCCAGCGCCCTGTGCATCAATGGACGTGTGCACCTAAAACAGAAAAAATGGTCGTTAGGCCACCGCTGCGCACATCCTGGAAGGGGAAGATCTCCCCACACTGGAGAACAAGTTATGGTCTAGTCTGCGCTTTAACCCCACACACTATCCTTGGTGGGTGCAGAGCTGGCAATGTGCAGCGCTGCCAATGGCATGGGTAGAGACTAGTGCCTAATCCAGACGTCCTTCAAAGCACAGGAGCGGCTCCTAAAGAAAAGACGAAATGTAAATAAGACCATGCGCCACTGCCACTGCGCGGGGGCAGGCGGTGGCAGGACGCGGGAAACACAGGTGGGGGCCAGGGTGGGGCAGTCACTCTTCTAGATCAAAGCACACTCGCCCCATGGTGGTACAATCCTCGACTACGTGATATGAGCTTGCATGCTAAACCCTTGTGCACACCCAAGGTGCCTGAATGTTGGAGGCACACTGCACCCCCCAGGCCCGTTCCTCCTACACCGTGCTCGCCCCCCCCCAGAAAGGTCACCTCGCGCCGCGCTTCCCCCTTGGCACGTGCCATGAGCCCGAATGGCCTCCGCCGCTCACCCTGCACGCAAATCAAACAAAACTTTGCATCGCTGTAGGGTCGAAAGAATGCGTGGGGCGGGGGGGGCGGGTAGGCGGCAAAGATGGCCCCTTAGCAAACCGCTGCAGTCCAGGCCTGCACAACAATTGCCAGCACCACCCACGCAGCACAGCAATCACGAGCAGAGCATGTGGAAACAATTTATCAATTTAACATCAACCGATACAGGGAAATGACAGGCAACAACAGCTCATTTTGCACAACAGCAGATCTGGGAAACTCAGCCTGCGCCCTCGTCGGGTCCCAAGCCCACGTGGACCGAACACCGACTTCGCACCATGTTTCCATTAAAGCGAAAATATATACACCCTCCGATCACCGGAGCCCATCTTTGAGAGAGAAATATTCACTGTACAAAAGGAAGGCGTGAACACATATGCTTAAACAAACCACAGATCTGCTGAAATGGCCGCCCAATTTTTCCCGCCTAAAATGGCTGCCGGAGCTGCCGAAAAGGGGGGGAGGATGAAAATTACTCGCGGCTACAGGGCTAGGGGAACCGACCCAAGGGGGGGGGAACGAAAGCGGCACATGGCCCCCCCCTCCATCAATAGCTTGGTGGAGGAAGCGCCGCCGATGCACCGCCAAATGGACCTGGGACGAGGGGAGGTGGAGTAGGGCCGCAAGGACCCAGGCACGGAAAACTAGACCGTAGTGACGAGGCTCGGGGACACGGCGCCAGCAAGGACGCTCAGCTGCCGCGGCGGGGCCCGACGGGGATACAGGCCGGACCCGCTAGACCCCCCAATGAAGAGGGGGGGCAAGGAAAAGGGTGACCACATGGGGAACCGGACGTACCCCCCCCACAGCAGCCCAATGCTAGTGGGCCGCCTCGCCAGGCTCACGACTCCAGAGGAGGGAGCAGGCGGAGAAAGGGGGGGAGGATTAGGCTCAAGGCCTCGCTCACCGTAATCGTCGAAAAGAGTGTCCCGAAAAGCTCGCGACGGCGTCCAGAGCGGCAAAGAGGCCCTCCAGCGGGGTCCAGAAGCTTAAGTACCCCTGGAGGCCCCTCCCCGCCGCCCCGGACGAGAATCACCGCCAGCCGCCTCCTCCAACCAGTGAGGAGGAGCAAGCTGGACATCCTGCTGGGGGCGGGACAGCCCTCCGAGACTAGGAGCCCGCCCTCTCAATGGCCACTGCGTGGCCTCGGGCAGGCGCATTGTCTGACGCCTGTCCCGATCTCCTCCGAAGCACGATCCTCGACCTGCAGTTCGAAAAAAGGAAAAAGTGAAGTTAAAGGACCTCCCCACGGCCTGGCCCAGGACAACAGGTGTTGTTTCTTGGAAAAAGACAGTGGAGTGAAGAGAAACCCTCTTTGCTCAGCTCCCCTTTTAAAGAAGGAGATTAGGCAGAACCGGTTTAGTCCTGGCTGCCCTAAGTTGAGACAACGCCCCCTGACTCGGAAGCAGGGCTTCCGGTCCAGTTTGCAATGCACTCGGATTGGATGACCCTTTGAGGCTGTGGTTCCCAAACTGTGCGCCGCGGCACCCCAGTGCGCCGTAATGAGGTGCCAGGGGTGCCGCGAACTCTAGGGTGACCAACCGTCCGCAAATTCCACGATCGTCCCTACGCCTTTTATCTATCATTTTGGCCATCACAGGGAGCAGCGCTGCTACCCTGTGAGAGGCCTCACCCTGGTTGCTGGAGCCGCCTCGCACTCCTCCAGGAGCACAAGAGCAGCCCCTCCCATCCATTGAAATTCTGTATGGGGCTGATTGCCACTTACTGAATGACAATGGGGCAGTCAGGGGTGTGACAGCATGTGTTGGCGGCCTCCCGCCTCAGTGTACAGAAGGGCCTGTTAGATAAAAACAACAACGGCCCATGCTGCAATGTTAGAGAACACTACATCCTGTGAAATAAGTTTAAAAGAACAGGTTATAGTTCTTTCACTGTCTCATCATTTTTGAACGGAAGTATTTTCAATATTATATTCAACAAAGCCATGGTTGCTGCTTTTTTATTTTAAGGAATAGCAACCATTGACAAAGCCAATAGTCCTGGCTTGTTGTTGATGCCATGATACTTGCTGAATATATATCTGCATGCAATGACATAAACAACATAATACCAGTTGCGCGGAACACTATGGTAAGCGCAGATTTTTAGCCTAGGTGTTTTAAACTGCGCTCTTAATTACATCCAACACCCCCTTTGAAGGGACCCCCCATTTTTTTTACACCGCTTAAAGCCCTGGAAACAACACCATGTTACAGTAACCTCACATCCTGGCACTGTGCATCATGCATGACTTCTACGTTTTCAGTCTGCCTATATGCAGGGGCACAGTGAACTCTCCCCCAAGGCACCCCGGCCCTTGCTGTAGTTCGTTCTTGATAGGCCTCTTCTGCCTGCAACTCTACAGACAAAGGCTCAGCTCTTAATGAGGAAAGGTGGGTGAGTAAATAAGTGAAGGAATGTCTGAATGGCTGGATGGATTACTGAAAGGATGAATGCATGAATAAAAGGGGGAATGGATAGATAATGAAAGGATGGATGGATGAGTGAATGAGTGGAAGTATGGATGAGAGAAAAGGTAAATAGATGGATGTATGGGTGGAAAGGTAGATGGATGGGTAAAAGTGTTGATGGGTGTGTGAAAGTATGGATGGATGAGTGAAAGGGCAGCTGATGGGTGAGTGAATTGGTGGATGGGTGTGTGAATGGATGAATGGATGAATGAATGAAAGGGTAGATGATGGGCAAGTGAATGGGTGGATGGATGAATTGATAAGTGAAATGGTGAATGGATGGATGAGTGAAAGGGTGGATGTAAGGATTGATGAGTTAGTGAAAGGGGGTAGATGGACAAAAGGATGGATAGATGAGTGAAGTGAAAGGGTGGATGGATGACAGAACGGATGGCTGGTGAGTGAACGGATGGTTGGATGAGTGAAAGAATGTGTCCCAATTACTTTAAGGAAGATAACAGGAGGAACATACTACCCACCCACCGGTAACAAAATGGTGGGGAGCCACGGCCAACAGCCGATTAGGTCAAGGGAGCCACAGGTCAAAAAAGTTTGGGAACCACTGCCTTGAGGGAGGTCGGGTGCTGGATCACCATTGTGCGTGGCAAGCCCTCCCTCCCCACTACCCGGGGCCGGCACATCCGCCATAATGGTGGCAGGCACGATGCCGAGCCCGATTGTTCAAAACTGAGTGGTTCGCAGGGCATTAGCACCTCCGATGTATGACACTGTTCTGTCTCTCTGCCAAACTCTGAAGAAGGCCAATTGTCAAAGAATGGGTGAAGCAACCGTTCTGCAATCTAATGCAACTGAGTGGGTTCCAAATATAAATCAAAACCTCAGCCCACAACAAATTGAGTGGAACATCTTCCAGTCATTCAGTAATCTTCATATACGTATTGCAGATTCCAAATGTTTTCTACAAAATCTCAAATGCAAATAAAGGAGTAAAATACATATAGCAACCATTTATGGAAAGTTTGCATTTTGCCTCCTCTTTTCTGGCCCTCTGTAGGTTAGGATTTCTATACATTTTCATACCTCCGTTGAGGCCCTGTTTGTTCAATTGCTTCTTCTGACTCCTACAGTGCAGGCAGCAACAAGGTCCTGACACTCGACATCACAGCCAGATTGGCTGTGCTGCTCTCCTGGTTATGTTTGGTTACATACCTGCTACAATACAATAGCATGTATTAACTTTGACTATAATATTAAAATGCTTCTTTACCTGATATATTTTACCTTGCACTTGACATTAATGAAATAGATTATTAGTTGAAAATTTCCTAATAGAATATATAGAAGATGGGACTTGTCTTATATGCATATTTCTAAAAATACAAGGTGAATTGTTGCGGTCCTTGCCTAAGGAGATGTTACATTGCCATGATTCAAAATGCAGTAATTAAAAAAATTAAATGCACATGAATTGCAGGCACTTTTCCCCTTTTCAGTAGTTATTTAGATAAAAGAGCAGTCATTAATAAATAGAATGAAACAGAATGCATGTAACTTATTGATAGACTTTAACATAGGCACATGACCATTTAATAATTAGTAAAAATGGAGGCAGCCTGTCCTCCTCAGCACTTATGACAACAAATGTATTTTGTATGCTTTTAGAAATTGGGTTGCTGGTTTACAGGGATGCTAGCCCTGGTCAAGCAGCAACCGCAATCCTAGTCTGGGTAGAAGGCAGGCAAACACTGTTTTAACCTGTGCTCACCTTCTGGTAGCTTGGCACAGAGCAGTCAGGCTAAACTTAGAGGCAATGTATAAAGTATTTACTTCAAAGAGTAAGAACAATGAAAACATCACACAAAATGATCCCACACAAGTTTTAGAGAAATAGAGAATATTTTAATAAATGATACCAGACCAAAACGAGAAAAACTTATTTAGGAAAACTGGAGATATTGAATTTCAAAATTTTAAGGTAAGATAGTGCCAAAAATCAACAATGGATATCTGGTTGAGCCAGAGCGGGACAAATTCACAAGTTCAGGTTGACCACGATGGAGCGTGGGCTGGCTACAGAGTCCAGGTTATGCCCACTGAACAAAGCACCTTAAATTCTGATTGAGGAGTGTTGCGTGTATCTGAAGCAAAAAGCGTTGCACAGTCAAAGGGTTTTGTTTGTTCTGAGATGCGTTGTGACTGTGGTGTGAGATCCTGTGGGGCGTAATTGAGAATATCGTAGATGGGGCTTGTGATGTGAATTTGTGGTGTCGAGGATGCAGCACGCAGCTGAGGCAATGCATCAGTTCTAAAGAGCTGTGAGGCTGCAAGGCATAGGCTGGCGTAAAGCTGTCATAGATGAGGGATGCAAGGACATAGGCAGGAGATGCTCCTCACCTTCGGCAATGTGTCAATTCTGAAGACATGCAGTTGAAGCAGATCTTCTACATTGGACCCAATCCATGCAGCAGTGGCGATGCATTAGTCCTGATCGAGGCTACGTCGCCCAGCCGAAGAGAGAAGTTGGTTCTGCTTGAAAGCACCTTAGGCCCACTTTACAAGGGTCCAGGACTGGGGTGGCACCACTTGGCAGGGTAGACATACAAGAGTCCAGGTGTAGTTTCAAAGTTGCTGGGAGCCTATTATGTACTTGAGGTTTCAGATCAAGAGGGCAGCCAACTAGCCCTTGGAGTCACTCTAGGTTCAAGTGATTCAGGTCCAGTCCTCACCCAGGCAAGGAGGGCAGTAGGTCAGCACGGCAGGGCAGCAGTTCTTCCAGAGCAGCAGTCCAGCTGAGTGGCAGCCCTTCAGCAGCACAGCAGTCCTTCTTCCTGGCATGGTATCTACAGGTCCACAAGTGCACTGAAGTGGTGGTGTCTGGGATCCCGGACTCATACCCAGTGGTGCCTTTGAAGTGGGGGGAGACTTCAAAGACATGCCTCTAAATTGCACCAAGACCCTGTCCTTCCTGGCTCCAGACTCACTACAGGGGGTATGCAGCCCTTTGTGTGGGGACATGACACAGTCTATTCAGGTGTAAGTTAGGCTGGATCTAGGTCCTTCCTCCCAACCTGCCAGGATGGCCCATCAGGTCACACCAAAGCTCCCATTGTGTTGTCTAGGGGGAGTTCATAAAGCCCAGCTGTCACCCCTCCCAAACATGTGATCAGAGACAGGTAGCAAGCACCAAATGGTCAGAGTAAGAAAATGTCAATTTTCTAAAAGTGTCTATCATTATGGGAAGTGATACAGTTGAGGTAGTGGGGTGGTTGGATCAATCTAATTTCCTATTCAAATGATACCCCCTACACCATAGATTTATGTCTGTGACCCTAGGAGGCCATCTGCTTATATGGGAGTGGTGACAATTATGCCCATAAAAGCACAGCATCCAAAACATGAGGAGGAGATGGCGAGAATCCAAAGTACATGATCATGTATGTATGCACCCCCTAAGCGAGCTACATGATTGACCCTGAGCACCGAGGATGAACTACATTTTACAGAGACAACGTTTTAGACTCAACAAAAAGGGTGGAGGAGACTGTGAGAATCCAAAGCAAAGAATAAGGTACACAGTCCCAGGCAAGCTATACAATTAGCCTGAAGCGCAGAAGGGAAAATAAATTTCCCAGAGGTAGTGCTTCAAATTTTAATTTCATCAGGAATGGAGAGTTGATGCGCAACCGGCAACAAAAGGAGACTTGGAGGTGAGATAGATAAGCCAACAAGGTAGGCTCTGCATTGCCTGATTAGAGGCATATCCTTCTTTGCATATGGAACCAGTAATGGGGTTATTGATATTGATGTCCCTCCAACAGTTCCCCCACAAGTATGGGAGTAATTTCCAGAAATAACCTGGCCCAAATGCACTGTCACAGGCGTTCCAGAAAAATGAAGGTATGCACATTAAGTATAACATGCTGTCTAAAACATTCAAGGGGATAATGATAGATCTCCAAGCTCCCTGTGAAGCCATCCCACTCCCATTATTACCAATTTGTGCCCTATTACATATACAGCCAAGGAGCTCAAAGGACCAAGCTTCAACAAGGATGGTTTAGGAATGTCCCCCCTTTCCCCTCTCTGTTAACCAATAAGCTACATCTAAGGCAAGGCACCCAAATATTTCTGGAATTACAAAGGGTACGTGAAGCTAAAGGGCATATTTGAGGCTACAGCAAGAGGTGTTTAAAGATTTTTTAAATCATCTTTTGTTATTGGCGTGCAACTCACTTCCTTCCTCCCATTCTTTACATACAGTGTCCTACAGTAGTATATATACAGCCTTGAGAAAGACCTTCTTTAAAAGGCTGAGGCTCATTGGGAAGGTCAAAACGCATGGGCGTACTTTGAGACATGTCGTGTGGCATACATCCCTACAAAAAAAGAAAAGAGGGCCAAGGGCAGGCCCGGGAGAACTTTTGTATCCCATGGACCAACAAAAAGTAAAAGCACTTAATGAACCCTGAGCACTAGAGGTCCCATGATACCCATAGGACCAATACTTTGATGGAAAACAATGTATCCCTAGTGAGATGGATTTTGTAAAATTATCAGAGTTTTTGTTGGACACTTTATCTGTGATTAATACTGATCTCAATTGATTGTGCAAAACCTTCATTGCTTTTGTTGGACACTTGATCTATGTTGGACACTTATCTATGGGGATACATACAACAAGTCAATTTTCTTTATGTTGAGTAATGTTGAATTGGCTGTATGTCTCAAGTAACACTGTGGTTGTGTTTTGTAGATGTTGATAAAGAAAATTGTTTATCTTCCCCTTTATGGAAAATGTATTCAATGTCTTGATAAATAAGAGGAGATTCACAAAAAAAGTCATTTTGTTACAGACCTTTTATTGTTTATAACTATCTGTCTATTGTATACGTGCCACTACTTTATACAGGATACATAGTACATCAACACTATAAACATTGGCAAGGGAGGAATAGCTGGGTGAACAAAACAAGGAAACCAGACACCTTCAGCGGCCAGTAAGACAGAATGTCCATGTGACTTTATAACTATAACAGACATTAATCTATGGCAGAGATCTTCAACCTGCCCCCTGGGGTGAATGTGACTGCATTCCCAGGGGGGAGCAAATGACCCTTGAAGTACTTGCAAATGTGGAAGGCCTGGAAGCGCAACTTTGTTCATTCAGTGCATTTCCAGGCAATCTTGATTGACATATTCATGTTAGACTTGGCCCTTTTTGCAGGGTTATCCCTGAACTTTTTACCTTCCTCCCAGTATTTTTTCGGGCCTGGTGTTGGTGGTTTTATGACTCTTGGCACTTTATCTTATCATTGCTGTCTAGTGGTAAAGTGCATGTGCTCTCTTTGGTAAAGTGGTAAGATTGGCCCACACCTGTTTGGAGTATTTAATCAACATATCAGTCCCTTGTAGAGTGGTATCTCATATACCAGGGGCCAGTAAATAAAATGCTGCTGTTGGGCTTGTAGCGCTGCTTGCGCCACCCACCAAAGTAGCCTTTCAAACATGTCTCAGGCCTCTGCCATTGCAGAGCCTTCTCGCACAGTGTCCTACCACTGTGAAGTGGCACATAAAGTGGTTGCCACATCTGTAACTCCCCTTTTTCTACATATTAGTCACCCCAAAGGTATACCCTAGCTAGCCTTACGGGCAGGGTTTACTGTAGGTAAAAGGAAGGACATTTGCCTTAACTGCGTGGCATGTCCTGGTAGTGACAAAGAAAAACAGCCATTTTGGTTTCTCACTACTGTGAGGCTTCCCTCTCATAAGAATGTGATGGGGATTCCCTGATATGCGTTCAGTGGTAATTCCTGGCATGAGAGGAGTAACATGATCAAGTTTGGTATGTTTGGAATAGTAGTAATACATACTGCATAATGGTGTTCATAGATTTATTATCACTATTTAAGAAATGCCACTTCTAGGAGTGGGCATTTCTGTGTGCTATGTGTCTTTGTGCCTGTCTATTGTGTATTGTATGTCTGTCTGTACGGATAGGAAAATAGCCACCCAGTCGGAAGGAAATCAAGACTGGTCCTGGTTAGCCCTCACCTTGAACTCACATCGATCCTGAAGAATACAGCACAGCAAGGGGGGAACAAAACAATAAGGCTGTAATTCAAAATGAGAAAAAGACCATGATCTGCTCCTGGAACGTTCACGGTTTTATCGAAATGCAACAAGATGAAGAAACCCTCACCTATTTAAGTAACTTTAAAGTAATATTGCTACAAGAAACTTGGAACACCTCTCCAAAGCATTTGGAAGGCTACGAAGAATTCCACATAATGGCGGAAAAAACCTCCAAGTATGGGCATCCAAGAGGGGGGTTGTCCATATACATTGCAATAGAAAATGACTGGAAAACGGAAGAAATGGATTCCGGAGAAAACTGGATCCAAATAGTAAAAGTGGAAGAAAATCTCCCCGCACAAGGAGAAGGCGGGGGAGAAAAGCTAATAATTCTCAACATATATATTCATCCGGCAAAGAACAAAAAAGAGGAGAAACTGTCATCCTTAATAGACTTAATAAAAACACTACAAGTCACACATCAATATCACAACATGATTATATCAGGGGATTTCAACTATAACCTGACAGGAGGAAAGATGACTAAGAATAAGAATAAAAACCAAAATATACGAAACGAGCTGAAAAAAACTAGGCCTAGTCATCCTAAATGGAAACATGAAGGGAGATCAACCGGCCGGTATTACCTTTTCCTGTGGAAAAAAACAATCAATTATTGATTATACGATAATTAGTAAAGAGCTAACGCCCAAGGTAGAAAATTTCTACATCTCAACACGACCTGAGAGCGATCATTTCCCTCAGGAGACAGTATTATACTTCAACATTAAGCAAAAGGAGTATGTAGCATCACTAGCAGCATGGCCTGAAATATATAATTTACGGAAGCTTAAATGGAGAGGAAACATCATGGAAGACATAATGAACATGGTGAACGAACACATAGAGAATCCTGAGGAGTCAGCAGCAAAATTATTAAATAACTGGGTAAACCTATGTGAAGCACTCCTGGACAAATTTCCGGCAAAACCAATAAGCAAAGGTAATCACGGGGCTGTTAAAGAGCCATGGTACACAACACAGCTGAGAAACACAAAAAGAAATATTGCCAAAGTGCTAAGACAAAAAGCTCAAGCAATCAAAATGGGGAAAAAAACAGACAGCGGATCGATTCAAAAAATGAGAAAAGACTATAAGGTGGAATGTAGAGTGGAAAAAAGGAAATACAGAGAAAAGTTATGGGAAGATCTGCTGTGGGCAAGTAAATTACCAAACAGTAAAGAATTCTGGGGCAAAATCAATAAACTAATGAAAGGATTCGGAAAGCAATACAACATCGGAATAAGTGAAAACACTTGGTTAGAATACATTGATAAATTGTACAACCCCGAACTAGGAACAGAAAAGGCAGCTGCAGCAAGGTCACTGAATGTAAAGGAAAAAGAAACGTACCCCGAGACAACCAGAACTACTATCGAAAGTGGAAAAATCCAGTTTAGCTGGGAAGCAGATGATCAAACTTTGACAACCGTTAAACACAAAAAAACATTGATAAAAAATCTGAAAGCGGAAGGAGCAGCAGGCCCAAACGGGCTACCCAATGCCCTGTTCAAACGAGACCCAGACGTTTGGGCAAAATATCTAACCCCTCTTTTTAACCAGGTTTTCCGAGAAAACAAGATCCCACAGTCCTGGAGCGGTAACCTGTTCCACCCAATTTATAAGAGCGGCACCAGACCAGAACCCGGGAATTACAGGTTGATTGCCCTGATCGACGTAGAGGCCAAACTCTATGCCTCATGTATCCTGGAACATCTACAAGAGTGGACAGAGGAAAACAACATCATACCAAAATTTCAAACAGGCTTCAGACGGGGTATGGGGCACCATTACTAATCTAACAGCCTTGACAATTCTTACGGAAAAAGCTGAAAGGAAAAAGGGAGTATTAGTGGCTTGCTACATTGACCTAAAAGCGGCATTCGACAGAGTGCCGCGGGACCGTTTGTGGAAGAAACTTAAAGTATGGGGATTGCCACAGCCACTGATTAATGCAATACAATCACTATACAGTGAAACATGGGCCACTGTTAAACTTGGGGACGGACAAAGAGTCTCCTCAAAAATAAATATAACAAACGGACTAAAACAGGGCTGCGTCCTTTCACCATGCTTGTTTAATTTATACTTAGCAGACTTGAACAGTCATTTAGAACAAATAAATGGACACCCTCCGATTTTGGCAAAGGAGCCGGTTCAATACTTACAGTATGCAGATGATATTGTCCTGGTAAGTCAAACTCCGATAGGGCTGCAAAGGACAATAAACAAACTTATAGACTACCTGGACACCCAAGGTTTAGAAATGAATAAATCTAAAACGAAGGTGGTAAGATTAGCGGGCCCAAGACAAGTAAACTATAAATGGTATGCAAAGAACTGTCAAATAGAGGAAACAAGTGTTTATAAATATCTAGGCATTAAAATGTCAAGAAATCTGTCAACGGTGGAGCAGAAAAAGGAGATTACATCAAACGCCCAATCCTTAATATTTGCCTACAAACAATTATCCAAGAAACTGGAAAGCCCTTCACACGGGCATCTCTTAAAAATCATGGCAGCCCAATTGCTACCAACCTTGTCCTACGGTCTGGAAACCTGGCATGGCCAAGAATGTAACATCTTAAACAAATTACAAACCAAGGTTTATAAAACGGTATTCAACCTCTTCAAAGGTTCATCGCCAGCACAAATTCGTTTGGAATTCGGATTACAGAACCAGGAATTCCAAAGGAAGGCAACCATGGTAAATCTATGCTGGAAACTCAGAGCAGCAGAGTTGGGAACTTCAAACAACTTATGCTGGTTCGAAATAAAACAACAAATGGAGCAAAGAACCCCAAATATGTGGGGGGACCAACTGCGGATAGCACTGGATGAATTAGAGATCAATGGGCTTTGGAACAGCAAGATGGAAAAGTCCACTTTTAAAAAAGCTTGCAATAACAAAGCAAAAGCATTATCCTTCATGGAGGATAAAAGGGGATTACTAAGACGCCGTCACGCATGGGTCATAATAAATTCTTACACACGGCTAAGACCACAACCCTATCTAGCAGCTCATTTCCGATTGTCCTTAAAAAGGAGATTCATGGCATACAGATTTGGAGACCTTTGTTCATTAGACTTGGCGCCCTCCTGGAAAAACAAGCATCAAACAAAGACATGTCGTTTATGTGGCTATCACACTGAAACTCTGAGCCACTTGCTGTGTGTCTGTGAAACTGTGAAATCAGAAAGAAGGAAGCTGCTGAGAACTGTTTTTAATGATTTAAACATCCGCACCTGCAGACAGGCGGCGACAAGTTGGCTGGGTGCCGCATCAAACATTTTAATATGCAGGGGGGTAAAATTTATGATAGCAGTAGAAAGCTTACTTATAAACGAGGGCAAAGACTGAAGGCTTGGTGCCACAAAGGAAGTATGAGGAATTTTAAGAACTGAAAAAGTTTTAAATAAAATGTGTTTTATATGCTTTATGGTTTGTGAAAACCAAATAAAGTTATTTTTGACTGACTGACTGACTGTATGTCTGTCTCTGGATGACATGGGCTGGGAAGGAGCAGTGCCTCCAGAGGGACTGGGTGAGTCAGTGCTAGGCTGAATAGGCCAATCTGCATTTGGAGTAGTGGGAGGAGTAGCACCTGAACCTGAATAGGACTGTGGATGCCTTACACAATGCTAGCTACGCCCCCCTGTGGTGTGCCTAGCACCAGACCCTACACTGACTAAGGAGGTTGTTGTGCACTGAAAGGATGTTCTTAAGTACCCGCCAGAACTGGTTTGGACTGGGCTTAGACATGTGCCAGGGGGAAGAACAAAGACACATTTAGGATAAATGTTGGGGCTGTGAATCCATGTTTTTTTGTACCTGCTTGGAGCTGTGAAGAAAAGACTGCTGGGCACCAGGAAGAACCGCCACAAAGGACTTCCCTCCTACTGGAGAGCCCTGAGAGCTGGCCTACCTGGGGCCAGCTCTGCCCTTAGCCAGTTTCCCGAGAGGGTGCTGCCTACCCTTAGTTGTGTCTCATTGTGGGAGACACCGAGCATGAAGAGCCTCCCCTTTTGACCAAGCAAGCACAGGGTAAGCGTTCTACCTTTCATTGTGACGGGTGACGGGAACAGCATGTGGCCATGCAGGTTGTGCTAGGCTGCACTACCACGGCCAAGACGTGGCAGAGAGTTAGCTCTGTATTTTGGTGACTGAACCACAATCCAGAAAGCGGCCTGAAAAACCGGAAGACAGGTGAAGGTGCCTGGCCATGGGCAGAGACCCTAAGCCTGGCAGAGGGCATGGCTCTGCAAAGAGGAGAGACACAGCAGAACCTACATCCAGGTGGGAGCCTTCCCCGCATTGCCATGCCCGGAGGAGACTTCGCGAAATGATCACTGAGGCTGGAAGTCAGGCGGAAGGAACCTGACTGTGGGCAGGGCTCCCGTGGTGTTGAGGAGAGCCCTGCGTGCTGCCAGGTTTGTTGTGGGCAGGGCCTGCTGCTAGGAATTGGCCAGCAGGGAAGAGAAATCCCGATGAAGACTTAGCTCCATGGAGAGAGGCAGGCACCTACCTTGCAGGCAGAAAGAAGTTGGGTACATGGCGACCAGTACCTTGCTCAGCTGGGCAGCCTATGGCTGCGACCTGAACCGCTCTGCCCCCTGTGTTTGGTGAGTGGGACAGAGCTAGAGTATTGCAGCTGCACAGCATTTTAGCGGGCAGCTGGTCTGACTATTCTGGCCTTTTTTTTTATCTTGCTCCAGGTTGGAGAGCATGTTTTGTGTTCACAGCGGCACCGTCAAATTACAGGCCACTGGGGAGGGGACACGAAATCGACAGAGCTTTTGCTTTTGGGAAAGGGGCATTGCGGGGCGAGCCTAGGACAGGGCCCCTGCTTAAGAGTGTACTGACTCAGGGGCAACAACACCGAATGGTAATATGCCTATTGATGGGCTGAGGTTCCCAATAGGTTCACATTAATGAGGGGACACTGATGTATGCATAAAATGTAGTACATGAGCCATACTGTGAAGTTTTATACCTAATGTGTTGTGCTAAGTTCACTCTGCTTTGCTAACTGTGCATTGTGATGTTATAACAGTGGCCCGATTGGCCCTGTGAGTGTATATAATCCCAGTAAAATAATACCTAGTGCCAGGTGGCACAGTGTATATATGTGATTACACTCTAAAGTGTTTTATGAGTTAAACAAAGGCTATTTTTGACGTAACCTTGCGTGGAGTTTCTTTTGTGGTGTGCCTAGTGTGTTGCCGCTGTGTCTGTGTGTTATGCGAACACTTTACACATTGCATCTGGGATCAGCCTGACTGCCAAGCTACCAAGGGGGTGAGCTGGGGTTATCATCATCTCCCTTGCCCTGACTAGAGTGGTGGTTTCTGCCTGGCTTAGGCGCATGCTCTAGCCAACCAGAAATCCCATTTCTAACAATGCAGTACCTAAAGGGCTTTAAAACAGAGTATGAACTGTGATCCTGGATGCCCTGTGGTCAGTGAATGGGGTGGCAGGGTCAAGAATATGGCAAAAAAGATCAATATATTCTGTAAAAGATGTTTTCTTTTTTTAACCTTCAGGTAGCTGCCAAAACATTGTGTAAACATTAAATGGAAAATAATTAAATTAAACTAATCAAATTTACTAGGAGACCTCAGTTGTTTAATGCGAGCAAGGCAGATGTCTGTGCATGATCAGAAAGCAGGATCACTAGAATTAATCAGCAGGAAAGGGCCAAAGTTATGCAGTAGGGTTGAATAAATAATGTTTCAAGAAAAGGTAAATAATGCAACTTAATGTGGCACATTTCATGATAGTATTTCATTATGTTTCCATTTGTACACATGGGAATACTGTCTGGGCAAAGATTTCACTTAATTAGTATCAGTTTACCACCAAAATGAATTAATGAGCAATTGAAAGGTGCTTAGTCACCCTTTGAAAAGGACTGTCCACTGCGCTCTAACACGTCACATTTGAGCTAGAAACGAATTGTTTGTTAAAATCTGCATATTATGTAGCAGATGGCGGATTAAGTGGCAAACGCAGCAAATCCATAATTATGTGGAAAATACCACAGAATCGCATAATTTCAGCGGTCCTTAAAGAAAATCACAACACTGAATCCTAGTTGGTGCAGTGGATAATAGTGACATGTGTATATATAGTGCTACAAAATCCAAGCCTGTGACAAAAATCACTGTGAACATGTAAGTCATTATTGTTATCTATATATTTTGTAATAAGTAATCAGACTACACCTAGAAACATTTTGATTAGTGTTCAATATAAGGAGGCACTAAATAACTCAGCTGGTGACACCCTCAAATACCTCTCAATAATAAAACATCTTTGTGGAGCGACAAGAGGCTCCATTGGTTCAAACCTTTACTGGCTCCTCATGTTGACTCAACGTCCTGTGAGCACATCACCTAATAACCAGGTGCCTACAAACTAAAAACAAAGATCTGAACCTGTGCTATGTAACTGGTGCTCATGTAACAAAATAAGTGCTCCAATGCCCTTGGGCCCAGTTTTCACTAGAAAACAAGGTACATAGGGGCAGATTTATGTCGGACTTGCGCCACGTTTAAGCCGCCGTTCCATTTACAACGTGACGCATCTAAGCAGATGTGTCACGTTGTAAAGCCCTGCACCACATGTGGGCGTTCCGGCGCAGGGTGGGCGTTCCAGGGCAGGTGCGCCTCGTAAAAGTGCCTGCGTGAAATCTACAAGATTTCACGCAGGCACTTTTAGGCCAATGCTGTGTCAAAACCTTGCGCCTGCTTGAAGCAGGTGTAAGGCTTGACGCAGCATTGGACAGATAGGGCCCCCCAGGGCATTGCTGGAGCTGCGTCGCACTTGCGACTCAACTCCAGCAATGCGCCGCCGTTTTTGCCCCATGGTGTGCCGCATTGTAAATGTGGCGCACCATGGGTGGCGGAGCTGTGGCGCACAATAACTGGTGCATCCCAAGGGATGCGTCAGTTATTGTAAAACTGCCCCTAAGTCTGTTTCAAGACTGTAGTCATTATCAGGCTTTGGTGGAAGAGGGGTGAAAGAGACAGAGAAGAGATCCTTCTACTCAGGGCCACTGCTATATATTACTAGTGCAACAGGTGTAGTTGCATTGGGGATCATGTGCAAGTGGAACACAACACACCAATTATGGGGATCACAATTTGTTGGTAAATTTCTTTTTTTGTTTGATGAATTTGCACTTTTATAGGTTTCAGGTTTATTGTGGATTATGAGCTACAGAAAAGGATCCATGAAATGATCGCAGCCCTGACCCCTTGTGCTCAGTCCTGCCCCTCCACTCCCCAGTCCTTGTCACAAAGTTTTGAGGGGGGGAGGGCAATATTGCTTTGGATGTCCTCAGAGAAAAAAGTTTGAAGACCTCTTATCCATGGTGTTGGAATTGTTTGGAATAATAAACTTTCTGAAAGTGTCATTTTCAGAACTGCAATTTAAAATATGACTTCACTATAAGTTAAGATTTCAAATTGTGATTCCAGAGACACCAAACATAATCAGTTATATCTTCCCATTTAGATTTCACGCTTATAAACTGTAATATGGTAATCCCAATGTACACACACAAAAGGATGGCTGTGTACCGCTCTGTAGTGAATCTGGAGCCAGGGCAGAAGGGGAAGACTTTTGTTCACTTCAAAGCTTTCTTTGAAGTCTCCCTCACTTCAAAGGCACCACTGGGTATAAGTACTGGACCTCTGAAACTATGACTTCAATTCACTTTTAGACATGTGACAACTCTGCCAGGAAGAAGAGCTGCTTCGCTGCTGAATGGACTGCCACTCTGCTGGACTGCTGCTTTGCTGGACTTCTGCCTTACTGTTCTCCTGCCTTGCTGAGCTCTCCTGAAGCCTGCTTTTCTCCTGCCGGGGTGTGAAGGGCTGGACCTGCATCACTTGAACCCAGAGCGACTCCTAGGGCTTGCTGGCGGGCCTCCTGTTCTAAGTCTCCCAGATTTCAAAGACTTCAACTACATGTATATGCATCTGGACCCTACATGCACTGCCAAGTGGTACCACCCCAGTCCTGGACCCTTGGAAGTGAGGCCTAAGATGCTTTTACAACCATAACACATGCATCCTCAACAGAACTGGTGCATCTTCACCTTTGGTGGGTCAGAACCAGTGGACCCTCACTCAGAACCAATGCATCGCCACCATTGCATGAAGAATCTTGACGAATCTCACCCACTGCGTGGTTTGGCTGCACCTCAATGACTTCTGTGACATCTACGCAAGCTCAAATCAAGGTGCTTTGGTTCAGCAGGAGTCAGTGGGCCTCTGTATCTGCCCTTCACTCAATCATGGTCAGCCTGTACCCTGGTCCATTGCGAGAAGATAATCAATTTAAGCACTTGTTGCTTCTGAGTGATATTTTACATTTTTTCTTTAAATATTCAAATGTCGACTTCTACTTGTTGGATTTTTGTCATTTGGTCTTGTTGTATCAATAAAATTAAGGTCTTTTTTTCCTAACCTGAGGTGGAGTCTTTTGTGGTGTTTTCACAGTGTTACTGTTTGAAGTGTTGCACAAATACTTTTACACATTGCCTCCTAAGTGAAGCCTAACTGCTCTGTGGAAGCTACCAGAGGATGAGCACAAGATAATTTAGGATATGTTGTCACTTACCCTGACTAGAATTGTGGTTCTGGCTTGGACAGGGTTAACACCTTTGCCAACCAGAAACCCAATTTCTAACATTGGTCACAGCGGTGGTGGGATAGGACTAGTGTTTGTGCAGTACACTATAGTACCTAAGTGTACACTACGCATCCACATCCTAGACCATTTCATGCTGGCTCTGTATATACTACATCAAAAAGTGGTATAATTATCAAAGGACCAAGTAAGTCCCCAAAGGTATAGCAGAGGATAAAGTAGATAATTCCTTACTCCCAATCTAGTGGTAACTGGGCTGAGTAATTACGCGTATCCGAGGGTAGTGTGAATGCATTTGTTGTACACCTTTATGCAAGGCAGGAACACACACTCAATGACTAACTTGAGGCCAATGGTTGCAAAAATATTACTTTAGTTACTTTTATTTTTGTGAACCGAGGGGTAATCAGTTACAGGTAAGTAGACTTTTCAGAATTAGACTACATTCAATATATAGTTGGCAAATGTTTGGATAAGCATTCAAAATATTTTACAGGTGCATGAAATACTTGTCTATGTCAAAAGAGATGTTTTGTATTATTATCAGAATCAACACAGTGCATTACAGAGAAAAATCAATGCAATCCTATAGGGGTAAATGCTGGTAAGTAATTTTCAGGTAAGCACTTGACTTACAAATTCAGTCTTCAGAGGGCTTTACCAACTCTGGCCCAGTAATGCGACCCGTAACTTCTTAGCAGTATGTCTATTGCTCAACGGTGAGCTCCTGCCCGAAGTCAGCATTCCAGTGTTCCCTGGTATTCCCCACCACCTCTGGAATGTATGTGCGAAAGCTACTATATATCCTCGATACCAAGTGCGTACCGTCAGCACTGTCCAATAAAACATTCAGGGTGGGGGGGGCGCTTCTGGTTCTCGTGGGTAGTCCGTAAGGAGTTGTTTTATTCCCTCCCGGAGCCGTATATAATAAAAAATGTCCAGGGGTGTAGGGACAGTATCTCCAAAGAAGTGCTCCCTTGAGAAAAACATCCCATCCAAAAATAGATCTCCCCAAAGTGCTATGTGGAGACGCTTGCACATATTTTGAAAGCCTGTTTCTTGAATCACAGTCACCTTTGGGTGATAGTTCAGGGGCAGGCGTGGTGCATATAACAAAGGGATTCGCAGTTTTTTCAGCCTTCTCTGCCATGCATCTATAGTACAGGACACTGTGGTTGGTGGCATCTCAAGGACTGTATCCGGACCATGGATAATACCATTGAGTGGCAACAGTCCCGCAATCCAGTCCTCTACTGCTATCTGCGGCATATAGCGCGTAGGTGTAACCCAATGATACACGTAATTCTCCTGTGCACTGAGATAGTACGCCTCCATATCTGAGATATCAAAGCCCCCTTTGTCATATGGTTGGTTTAAAACAGTCCATTTAAGCCTCGGTTGGCATCCTTAACAGACTAACCTAATCAGTTCCGATTTCAGGGTTTTGAAGAAATAAGCTCCCGGATGATATGGTATATTGAGGAAGAAATATAAGAATCAAGGCAGTATGACCATTTTAATAAGCAAAACCATACGAGCCATGGATAAAGGTAATGAAATCCAACGGGTAATGGTATCCTTCAGCTGCATTACAGCTGTACCATAATACATCCGTATTGTTTCCTCTCTATCTCTCGAGATCTGGATCCCTAGGTACTTCAGGTCAGAATGGCACCATTCTAACGGGTAATCTAATTCAGACACAGGGGAATTCAGACACAGCAGGTGTCAGCGGAAAGAACTGTGACTTGCCCAAATTTATAGTGACACCCGACATTCTGTCAAAGGCCACAAACTCGTGCAACAATGCATTAAGTCGGAGCTGTGGTTCCACAACATATAACGTCACGTCGTCCGCATATAGCGATACCGAGATTTGTCGTTGAAACCACCTAAACGCGCTTTCCTGGTGCAGTTGTCATAGCCGGCATGCCAGCGGCTCTATTGCAATGGCAAAGAGGAGGGGCAAGAGTGGGCGCCCCTGGCATGTACCTCTAGTAATGTGCAAGCTGGGCGATAGGCGGCCATTCACAAGCAGTCTTGCAGTAGGTCTATTGTATAATAACTGCACCCACATAAGACAAACAGGGGGGAATCCCATTATGCGCAGTACAGTGAAGAGATAACACCATTCCACCAAGTCGAAGGCCTTGGAGGCGTCTAAGAAAACTGCAGCAAGTGGGAACTCCGGTGCCCCCATCTGGATGAGGGAAAAAGAGTACGGAGGTTATGGCTAGTCGCCCTATAAGGAACAAGACATGATTGATCTGGAAGTACAATTTGAGTCATGAGTAGAGATAGTCGAGTGGCAAGAACTTTGGCTAAGATCTTTGCATGGCAATTTATGAGGGACAAGGGATGATAGGAGTCGCAGTCCTAAGGGTCTTGCCAGGATCTCAACAAAGATGTAATCACCACTTCACGCATCGTTTGTGGTAAAATACCCTCGTCGAACGAATCTTCGAAAACTTCACGTAATACCGGTGCCATGATCTGTATGTAGCATTTGTAAAACTCAGCCGGTATACCATCTAAACCCAGCGCCTTCTCATTCTTCAGGGACATGACTGCTTCCCTAATTTCGTCCAGCTCTAAAGGAGTGTAGGAAGGGGGAGGCTCTAGTTGGCGCAGTGCAACACTAGCGACAAGCAGGGACTCTCTCTTCCTCGTCAGGGCTGAGGGTTACCTTCCAGACAACCTCTGCTTACCCTCTAGGTAGTGTGGCTTAAGCAGTCGTAGGCTAATCTTTGGGGCGCATAGGGTTAAACACTTGCAATAGTACACCGTTACAACCAACCCACCACACAACGAGACCAGACTGTATTCTGTAAAAATATATGTCTTTATATAGATTTTACGCAGGCTTGTGAATACAGTCAATATACTTTATGAAAACGGTTGCAGATTACTTGATTCAGGTTACCACAGTTCTTTTAGCAGTTCTCTTGAGGCCCGTAGGCCGGTGTTACTCAAAGTTCTTGTGGAGCCGGCGACTTCCAGGGGATCTGTCCCACGTCGCGTTGCCTTCCCGGGGTCGCTGATCGTTGCGGCTCTTCGGCCGAGCAGGTCACTGGTCGTCCGGGGCAGCGGTGTTCTGTGGCGGCAGGGTCCTCTCCTCGTCGTCCGCTCCGACCCTGGAGACGGCGGCTGTGCGGCGGTGACAAGTGGCAGTACGGTCCCCAAGTGCAGGACGTACCCGGCCAACTGTCGGTGCAGCTGTGGTCTCACAGCTGGGCTGTCGGGCAGGCTGCCGACCTCGTGGATTCTCGTAGGGCAACTGCCCGTCCTTGCAGGTGAGTGACTGCTCGCTATGCAGTCTCCTCGAGAGCTCGGACCGGACGGATCCTCCTTCCCTTTGCTCTCGGGCTCCCTGTGCAGTTGCGGTCGCGGTGTTCGGGCCAGCGGCGGCTGGTCCTTGCTTTGCTCCCGCTGTTGCTGTGGGCCCCGGTCACGGTGGTCGGGATGGCGTTGATGCCTTAGAGGAGATTCCTCTTTGTCGATACTGCGGCGAGGGTCAGCACCCGCAGTCACTTTCTTCCAAGGGGGTAGCGTCCACTGGTCCTGGGACGCTGGTCAGGGGGCAAGTTCAGTTGCAAGCCCTTGGAGATCTCTTCAGCAGAGTTTGGCACAAGTAGAGCGAAAGTCTTTTCGTAGTCTTTTCTTTGTCCTCTCCTTCAGCAGCAAGGCACCAGACACAGGCAAGAGTCAGCACCCTTCCTTGTCTCTCACGGTCCTTCTCGTAGGGCAGAGTCCTTCTGTGGCCCAAACCGGATCTAACTTTCAAGGAGCCGGGCTCCTTCTTTTATAGGCCAATTCTTTTGTTCTCGCAGGCCAGGGGGGCCTTTGCATAGCCACTCTCAGTTCTGGAGTACCCCGGCGGGCGTACTCCGGCTTCTGTTTTCAGTGTGAGGGGCAGGCGCATCAGACGCCCCACAGGGGGTGGAGCCAGCATTGTGCGGACAGGGGCGGCCAGAGTACCTTGTTGATGGGGGCTTCGCCATTCCTGGGCCAGGTGCCGGCAGAGTCATCCGCCGCTCCCCAGGAGGGTGGAACCAGCATTGTGGTGGCCGAGCACAGCTACAGTTCGAGTCAAGAGGCACTCCTACCTCCCACTAAGGTGTAATCTGCGCACTCACCACCTGTCATCCCTCCAGCCCTGTCACTCACACATCCCAGACAGTCAGATACACATACCAGCAGAGGCGGGCTGAAATGGTTAAGCAAGCAAATGCTAACTTTCTAAAAGTAGCATTTGCAAACCCAGGATACTAAAATAAACTTGACTACAAGAAATATTTTATCATCCTGAGTTCAGGCATACTAAACATGACTCGCTACCATGCTCCTTGAGCCTGCGGGAATTATAGGGTGTAATAATTCTCGCAGCTCAGTCTGGCCTAAGGGAGCAGGTAGCCTTCAATAGTGAAATACGGTCTTGGTTGTAAGTCACTACTAGGACATGCCACACACATCAGGGCTTGTCCTACCTTACACCTACAACGCACCCTGCCCGTAGGCCTACCATAGGGGTGACTAATATGTAGTCAAGGGAAGGTTCAGGGGCTGGCAAGTGGGTGCACTTGCCCAGCTAGCGTGACAGTACGAGACCGCACGCGGGTTCTGCGGTCGCAGTTCCCAGACACAACTTTACGGCTGCTTCGGTGGGTGGCGCAACCAGCGCTGCAGGCCCACCAGCAGTATTGGCATCTACAAGCCCCGGCACTCTCCAGTGCGCTTTACTAGGGACTGACAGTAAATCCAATGCACCAATCATGGATACCAATCGTATGTACAATTGACAGTAGGGAGCACTTGCACTGCGGCACGGAGCAGCCGTGGCGCAGTGCCCTGAGTATCGGAAAACCAGCAGAACATCGGAGGCACATCAGCAAAAAGTGGAAGGGAGACTCACGCCAAGGTGCCAGGTCTAACATGTGTCCCCTCCAGCTGAAATGTGGGGGGAACTACCCTTGCCCAGGGAGTTCCACATCACTAAGGCGGAAAAATCTGGACAGACCGTCAGCGTTGGCGTGATCGGTGCCAGGGCGGTGTTCCACCGTAAAGTCCATACTCTGTAGAGAAATGGACCACCTCAACAGTTTCGGGTTCTCACCCCTCATTTGCATCAACCATCTGAGGGGCCTGTGGTCCGTCTGAACTCGGAAGTGAGACCCAAACAAGTAGGGTCTTAGCTTCTTCAGCGCCCAGACCACAGCAAATGCTTCACGCTCTATTGCACTCCACCTACTTTCCCGTGGAAGTAACCTCCGACTTATGAAGGCTACGGGTTGGTCAAAGCCCTCCTCAGTCATCTGTGAAAGAACAGCCCCCACACCATGCTCTGAAGCGTCTGTTTGCACTATGAATTCCTTGGAGAAATCCGGAGCCAGGAGCACGGGCGCCGTGCACATGGCAGTCTTTAGGGTGTCAAAAGCCTTCTGACAGGTGTCAGTCCAAATCACATTCCTGGGCTGCTTCTTCGAAGTCAGCTCTGTCAAGGGGGTCACGATCGTGCCATAGCCCTTGACAAACCTCCTGTAATACCCAGTGAGCCCCAGGAAGGCTCTCACTGCCGTCTGGGTCTTGGGGGGTTCCCAAGCCAGGATGGTTTCGATCTTGGGCTGCAAGGGGGCTACCTTGCCACTCCCAACTTGGTGTCCCAAGTACACCACTGAACCCTGCCCAATCTGGCACTTGCCTGCCTTGATTGTGAGGCCTGCTCTGCGCAGGGCCATCAACACTTCCCAGAGGTGTCGCAGGTGTTCGGGCCAGGTACCGCTGAACACTGCGATGTCATCCAGGTAGGCGGCACTGAACTCGTCCAGTCCAGCCAACACCTGGTTGACCAATCTCTGAAAGGTGGCAGGGGCATTCTTCATTCCAAATGGCATAACCCGGAACTGGAAATGCCCATCTGGTGTAGAGAATGCCGACCTCTCCTTTGCCCCATCGGTCAAGGCGATCTGCCAGTACCCAGACGTTAAATCAAACGTGCTGAGGAACCGGGCAGCCCCTAGCCGATCAATGAGCTCGTCAGCTCTGGGGATGGGGTGCGCGTCAGTCTTCGTGACTGAATTGAGTCCTCTGTAGTCCACACAGAACCGGAGTTCGGGTGTGGCTCCCGGCGCAGCAGCCTTCGGAACCAAGACCACGGGGCTGGACCAAGGACTGCTGGAAGACTCAATCACCCCGAGGGCAAGCATCTTGGAGACCTCCTCCTTGATGCAGGCCCGGACCCTGTCAGTCACCCGGTAAGCCTTATGCTTCACAGGTAAGCTGTCTCCAGTGTCCACATCATGGACGCACCAATCTGTGACACTCGGAACCAGGGAGAACAGGTCTGGAAACTGCCCCAGCAACTGGCGGCAGTCCTCCTGTTGTTCGGCGGTCAGGGTGGGTGAGAGGTTAACTCCATCCACTGACCCATCTTTTTCACAGGCCACCAAGAGGTCAGGAAGAGGCTCCGACTCCTCCTCCATTCCGTCATCGGTTGCCAACAACATGCCCACTTCGGACCTTCGCAAGTGGGGCTTGAGGCGGTTGACATGTAGGACCCGCAAAGGGTTCCTGGGCGTCTTCATGTCCACCAAGTATGTCACGGGGCTCTTGCGCTCCACAACCTCAAATGGTCCTGTCCACTTATCCTGAAGGGCACAGGGCTCCACTGGGGCCAAGACATACACCTCCTGTCCAGGCTGAAGCTCGACCAGCGTGGCATTCTGATCGTACCACCGCTTCATTTCCTCCTGGCTCGCTTCCAGATTTGCCTCGGCAAGTTGTCTGAAGCGCCTGCTTTGGTTTCTGAAGGCCAGCATGTAGCTATATACATTCTGGGGAGGTTTCCTGGGAGATTGCTCCCAGCCTTCCTTTACCAAAGTCAGTGGTCCTCTCACGGGGTGGCCGTACAGCAGTTCAAAGGGGCTGAACCCTAGGGACTTCTGTGGTACCTCGCGATATGCAAAAAGCAGGCATGGTAAGAGGACGTCCCACTTACGCCTCATCGGACCTTCCAGGCCCATGATCATGCCTTTCAGGGTTCGGTTGAATCTTTCAACCAACCCGTTACCTTGGGGATGGTAGGGTGTGGTGAACTTATACGTTACGCCACACTCTTGCCAAAGGGACTTCATATACTTCGATATGAAATTGGTCCCCCTGTTGCTCACCATCTCTAGAGGGAATCCTACTCGTGAGAAAATTCCCATCAGTGCACGCCCCACCACGGGAGCCGTCACTGTCCTCAGAGGGATGGCTTCAGGGTACCGGGTGGCATGGTCCACCAAGACCAGGATGAACCTGTTGCCCATGGCCGTCTTGGGGTCCAGAGGCCCAACGATGTCAATACCCACTCGCTGGAATGGCGTACCGACCACAGGGAAGGGTTGGAGGGGAGCCTTGTTCTTCCCTCCCGTCTTCCCACTTGCCTGGCAAGTCGGACAGGTTCTGCAATAAGCATCGGAACTCTTATGCATTTGGGGCCAGTAAAAGTGGGTGACAAGCCTGTCATAGGTCTTGTCCATCCCCAAATGTCCTGCTAAAGGCACATCATGAGCCAGACCCAGTAGGAAGGCTCTGAACTTCTGGGGTACCACCAGCACACGGGCTGACCCAGGTTCAGCAGCCTTAGGCTCCGAATACAGGAGGTCGTTCTCCCAGTATACGTAATGTGTTTTGGCCTGAGCACCATTGGCCTGGTCTGCAGCCTGCTGCCGCATACCCACGAGAGAAGGGCATTCTTTCTGCTCCCTGCAGAATTCCTCCCTGGAGGGTCCTCCTTCTTGCTGCCAATGGGTCAGCTCAGGCAGATCCCCCAGTTCGGCGATCTGTTCCCCTGTAGGTTCCAGGGCATCCCCCTCAAGGTCTGCTTCCTCCTGGACCGTGGGAACTTCAGGGGCCGGTTTCCCGCGCCCCCGGCGCCTTCTCCCTAAGGCCGGTTCCTGGGCCTCTCCATCAGGCCCCAGGATCTCTCGATCACCCCTACTGGCTGCCATCGACCGGGTGGTCACGCACGCCCAGTCAGGCAGACCCACCATCCGCAGGTGAGTCGTTTTCTCCACCTTTTCCCAAGGGGAGTGCTCCAAGTCGTTCCCTAGCAAACAGTCAACAGGCATGGTTTTTCTCACACAGACCTGCAGAGTACCAGAGACCCCCCCCCACTCGAAGGGAACTTGAGCCATCGGACACTGACTCTCAGAATTATCAGCGTTGATAACCCTACAGTAGGCATGGGGTACAACCTGCTCTTGAGACACCAGGTGCTGCCTCACTGCAGTCACACTGGCTCCTGTGTCTCTAAGAGCCTCGGCTTCCTTACCATTGATGATCACCACCTGCCCATATTTTTTAGTGTTAGAGGGCAGGTAGTTCGTAGGGATCATCTCGCTGTCTCCTAACGAGACCAGGGTCATGTGAACGGGATCTCCACCCCCCGGGACCATCATTTCTTCTCCCAGGTGAACGCTAGTCACTTGTCGGGGCGGAGCACCAGTGGGTGCGGGTTTTCCAAATAGGCGACACTTGGGGTCACTGGATATGTGCCCAGGCTCGCCACATTTGAAACAATTGAAGGGCCCCTTTGGAACAGGTTTACCTGTGGGGCCCCATTCTGCTTCGGGGGTGGGGGAGGCTGAGAACCCTGCTGCGGATTCCCTTGGGAACTACTTTGGGGGCCTTTTTGGAACCCTTTCTGTTTTCCCCCCTTGTCCCCCCCACTCTTCTGCTGGGGACCCTGCCCACTCTTGGCGGAATCTCCCACGGGACCCTTGTGGACCCTGGTGCTGAGCCAGCGGTCCGCCTCCTCAGCAAGCTTCCTCGGGTTGGACAGCTTGCTATCGATCAGGTGTTGGCGTAACTCAGGAAAACAGTGATCAGACAAGTGCTCCCATGCAATTAAATCAAAGAGACATTGAAAATCATTAACTTTGTTACCTTTCACCCAACCATCCAGTGCTCTGCAAAAGTAAGTCACATACTCCACATACGTATTCCCAGGCCGCTTAGTACATCCCCTAAACTTCTGTCTATACATTTCAGGGGTAAGCCCGTACCTGTTCAATAAAGCTTCTTTCATGTGGGCATAGGATCTCTGATTCTCAACGGGCAAATCTAGCAAGGTATCTCGCCCTTCGCTAAGGAACCTTCCCCACAACCCCACTCCCCAATCCTTGTCAGGGACCCGGTGGGAGGACATGGCTACCTCGTATGCCCTAAACCACTGTCCTATGTCATCCCCCTTAAAGAACTCCTTGACTACGTCCTTCGGGATATGCACTCTTGACTCTACCTGCACTGGCGATGTGCTGCCACCAGAGGGAGGACGATCCAAGCCTCTCTCCTTGAGACTTATCTCCCTCATTTTCACCTCATAATCCATCTGGTGCTTTCGCTCTTCCAGCGCCATTCTTTTGGTTTCAAGCTCCAGCTGGATTTTCATTTCTGCCAACTTTCTCTCGTGATTCCGGGTTTCCTTCCTGTCCGCCAGCTCCTCTGGCGACAGGCCTTTACCCAAGCTGTGCTCGCTGTCTTGCCTCTCTAGATCGATCAGATCCCCAAGCGCATTCTGCTCCTCCGTCGTATTCTGCTCGGCGAGGACGTCTTGCTCTTCCGGGGTCTTTCTGGACTCCACCCAGGCTTTCAGGGCCTTGTAGAGCTCCGGCTTGTTTTTGCAACCAGCGTGCGGAACCTTTAGTTTCCTACAGAAAAACTTCAGCTCCATTTTTGAGTATTTGTCCAGCTTGGCGGCATCCCACTCTATCTCCAACACCTCGGAGGTCGTGGACTCTGCTCCATCCAGGCTCTTCGTGCCCAGCATGGCTTCTGCACTCGGAATCTTCTTTCGGCAAAGTTCAAAAAAGCAAAGTCTGTGGCTAAGTAACTGGACCGTAATCCTTGTGTAGTGGTCAGAAGCTCAGGTATAGATATCGCAAGTGTAAATTCGAAATCCTCACCGCTGCGTCCAATGTAGGAAGGGGGAGGCTCTAGTTGGCGCAGTGCAACACTAGCGACAAGCAGGGACTCTCTCTTCCTCGTCAGGGCTGAGGGTTACCTTCCAGACAACCTCTGCTTACCCTCTAGGTAGTGTGGCTTAAGCAGTCGTAGGCTAATCTTTGGGGCGCATAGGGTTAAACACTTGCAATAGTACACCGTTACAACCAACCCACCACACAACGAGACCAGACTGTATTCTGTAAAAATATATGTCTTTATATAGATTTTACGCAGGCTTGTGAATACAGTCAATATACTTTATGAAAACGGTTGCAGATTACTTGATTCAGGTTACCACAGTTCTTTTAGCAGTTCTCTTGAGGCCCGTAGGCCGGTGTTACTCAAAGTTCTTGTGGAGCCGGCGACTTCCAGGGGATCTGTCCCACATCGCGTTGCCTTCCCGGGGTCGCTGATCATTGCGGCTCTTCGGCCGAGCAGGTCACTGGTCATCCGGGGCGGCGGTGTTCTGTGGCGGCAGGGTCCTCTCCTCGTCGTCCGCTCCGACCCTGGAGACGGCGGCTGTGCGGCGGTGACAAGTGGCAGTACGGTCCCCAAGTGCAGGACGTACCCGGCCAACTGTCGGTGCAGCTGTGGTCTCACAGCTGGGCTGTCGGGCAGGCTACCGACCTCGTGGATTCTCGTAGGGCAACTGCCCGTCCTTGCAGGTGAGTGACTGCTCACTATGCAGTCTCCTCGAGAGCTCGGACCGGACGGATCCTCCTTCCCTTTGCTCTCGGGCTCCCTGTGCAGTTGCGGTCGCGGTGTTCGGGCCAGCGGCGGCTGGTCCTTGCTTTGCTCCCGCTGTTGCTGTGGGCCCCGGTCACGGTGGTCGGGATGGCGTTGATGCCTTAGAGGAGATTCCTCTTTGTCGATACTGCGGCGAGGGTCAGCACCCGCAGTCGCTTTCTTCCAAGGGGGTAGCGTCCACTGGTCCTGGGACGCTGGTCAGGGGGCATGTTCAGTTGCAAGCCCTTGGAGATCTCTTCAGCAGAGTTTGGCACAAGTAGAGCAAAAGTCTTTTCGTAGTCTTTTCTTTGTCCTCTCCTTCAGCAGCAAGGCACCAGACACAGGCAAGAGTCAGCACCCTTCCTTGTCTCTCACGGTCCTTCTCGTAGGGCAGAGTCCTTCTGTGACCCAAACCGGATCTAACTTTCAAGGAGCCGGGCTCCTTCTTTTATAGGCCAATTCTTTTGTTCTCGCAGGCCAGGGGGGCCTTTGCATAGCCACTCTCAGTTCTGGAGTACCCCGGCGGGCGTACTCCGGCTTCTGTTTTCAGTGTGAGGGGCAGGCGCATCAGATGCCCCACAGGGGGTGGAGCCAGCATTGTGCGGACAGGGGCGGCCAGAGTACCTTGTTGATGGGGGCTTCGCCCTTCCTGGGCCAGGTGCCGGCAGAGTCATCCGCCGCTCCCCAGGAGGGTGGAACCAGCATTGTGGTGGCCGAGCACAGCTACAGTTCGAGTCAAGAGGCACTCCTACCTCCCACTAAGGTGTAATCTGCGCACTCACCACCTGTCATCCCTCCAGCCCTGTCACTCACACATCCCAGACAGTCAGATACACATACCAGCAGAGGCGGGCTGAAATGGTTAAGCAAGCAAATGCTAACTTTCTAAAAGTAGCATTTGAAAACCCAGGATACTAAAATAAACTTGACTACAAGAAATATTTTATCATCCTGAGTTCAGGCATACTAAACATGACTCGCTACCATGCTCCTTGAGCCTGCGGGAATTATAGGGTGTAATAATTCTCGCAGCTCAGTCTGGCCTAAGGGAGCAGGTAGCCTTCAATAGTGAAATACGGTCTTGGTTGTAAGTCACTACTAGGACATGCCACACACATCAGGGCTTGTCCTACCTTACACCTACAACGCACCCTGCCCGTAGGCCTACCATAGGGGTGACTAATATGTAGTCAAGGGAAGGTTCAGGGGCTGGCAAGTGGGTGCACTTGCCCAGCTAGCGTGACAGTACGAGACCGCACGCGGGTTCTGCGGTCGCAGTTCCCAGACACAACTTTACGGCTGCTTCGGTGGGTGGCGCAACCAGCGCTGCAGGCCCACCAGCAGTATTGGCATCTACAAGCCCCGGCACTCTCCAGTGCGCTTTACTAGGGACTGACAGTAAATCCAATGCACCAATCATGGATACCAATCGTATGTACAATTGACAGTAGGGAGCACTTGCACTGCGGCACGGAGCAGCCGTGGCGCAGTGCCCTGAGTATCGGAAAACCAGCAGAACATCGGAGGCACATCAGCAAAAAGTGGAAGGGAGGCTCACGCCAAGGTGCCAGGTCTAACAAGGAGCACTTCAAAATTTCCGATGGACATCACTCAGCCAACATAAAGCTACATCACCCAGATAACCATCATAATCCATGGCATCCAAAGCCCGCGTGGTATACAACTGCTCATAGTGTGTGGCTAGCGTGTCCAGGAGACGAGCATTTTCCCTGCATGTCTCTCCATTCTGATTGTTAAGTTCTAGGATAGTGGTATCCCCTCGAGCCTTCTGTATAATCCCGGCTAATGCTTTTCGTGGCCTCTCCCCCTTACCGTACTTGCAGGCAACCCAATATTTTTTACGGAACTTCGACTCACATGGAGCTTCCTCCTCATATTCAGACAACTTGATTCTGAACTCTTCTTGCACTCTATTTCCATTCCCCCTCTGCATTTTGCACTCTAATTCTTTCAGGTCCCCCTCCAGCCTGTGTATCGTGCGTTGAATATCTTGTAGTACTCCACTCCCTTTTGCTATGCACCATCCACAAACTGTGACCTTAAAGACCTCCCATACCATTGCAATGCTATTAACTGTGCCCTTATTTCGTGGAAAAAAGTCCAGTATGTCACCCCTCAGCTCCTCACGAAATGCCATGTCTAGTAACGCAGTAGGTTGTAATCTCCATGCAGGTCTGGGGTGGTCACACCCTGGCACCCGTATTTCAACTAATACTGGGCAATGGTCTGAATACGTATGGGCCAGATGTTTTGCAGCAATGATATCCACAGCCATACCTCTTGAGATAAAACAATAATCTAGTCTTGCCCAAGTGCCTGTATATGAAGTGAAATGTGTGCCCTCATGTTTCGTGGGATGCTTGTGTCTCCAACTGTCAATCAATGACCCCTCCTCTACTATACCCTGCAGGGCCTCCCTGGCTTTGGTGTGATCATGTGCCATACCATCCACCCTATCCAATGCAGGCACCAAGGCCACATTAAAATCACCTCCCCAAATCACCCGCGTGGAGCCTACATCAAGTACCTTGCCCCATAGCATTGTGAAAAATTCTGGCGAATCAGTGTTAGGTGCATAGCAATATACAATAGTAACCGTCCCTTCTCCCAGTCTCCCCCAAACCATAACATACCTCCCTGAAGTGTCCACAAGTTGGCCAAGCAAAGTGAAGGGGATTGAGCGTTTAATTAGTATTGCCATACCCCTGAAGAATAAGACGAGAAATGTCTACTGACAGCCCACCTACTGACAAAGGAAGGACTAGATTGTGGGGAAATGTGCGTTTCCTGTAACAATATTATGTGTGCTCTGTGTCTGTCAAGATATGAGAGGACCTGTCTACCCTTTCGTGCATCGTTAAGACCTCTAACGTTCCATGAAAGTATTGTTAGTGATTCATCAAGTGACTCTCCCTTCAGTCATGCGAGAAATGGACTTGAAGTATTTCGACAATTCTTGCGCTGGGTCTGCCACTCCCCCCCCACTGTGTCGTATTAACATGTCATCTCGTGCATCCGTGCCACCCAATTCTGAACAAACATTCCTTCTTCCACCCGCCACTCCTCCCCCAACCTAACCCCCACCCACTGAAACCTCCCCAACTTGCCAGAAGCAGTATCCCACCCCCTCTCCATAACCCCCATCAACAACCCCTTTCCTCCCTAAACATTATGCAACAGTCCCCAGATGATGCATTCCAACATAGGGGTATATCCTTAGGGGGAACTACTAGAGTGCAACACAACCACTTCCTCCTACTCAAACTCCAAAACCTTCGTGACACTTGGCTTTGTCTGAGGAGGGGTAGTGGGCCCTGGAATACATTACCACTGGGTTAATTGCGAACTTCTCGGCAAGTCCTCTTTATAACGTCCCCAGCCTTTCTGCGTTGCAGTAGCGCGTGTATGCCATCAGGTGTGACTAAGGAGCAGTCCGCGCAATGAGATCTCCACGTCAAGCTTCCTCATCTGTTTCTTGTGCATCTTCCTGCTGGGCAGGGTCACGACCATTCGCTCCACGCTTCGTTTTCTTCAAATTACGTAGATAGTCCTCCACATGTTGCGGATTCGTAAAGAATCGCTGTTTCCCTTGGTGCGTTACCCGTAGTCATGCGGGGTACAGCAATGCGTAATCGATCTGAGCCACACGTAGCTTCTTTTTGACATCTAGAAACTTGTGTCTCTCTTCTTGTACCAGTGGAGTAAAATCCGGGAAAATCGAGAATGACACTCCGTTATACGTCAAAGTTTGTTTAGTGCGTGCACCCTCAGAGCCACATCCCGGTCCCGATAATTCAGTAATCTCGCAATGATGGGACTCGGCGGAGTCCTGGGTTTTGGTATGGGAACTAGGGACCGATGCGCTCACTTAACAATGAATTGCACAGAGAAGGCCTCAGCGCCAATGGAAGTCAGGAGCAGCTTCTCTATGTAGTCTTCCATCCGTCCTGTGTCTGTGGATTCTGGTACGCCTGTGACGTGGATATTATTACGTCGACTGTGAGCTTCCAAATCCTCGTTTTTTGCAGCGATGATCCGAAGCAGGTTGTCCATCCATGCTAGTTGCGTCCTGTGTCCAGCGGTGGTGTCATCATTGTCGGATATACGCCTCTCAGTTTCTGCGATTCTTTCTTCATGCTGGTCTACTTTGTGGACGATGGCGTCCATTCTGGAGGACATCCTGTCTACTTTATCGACCACTGTGGCGAACCCCTGCCTCATTTCTTGCAGCAGCTGTCGCATGTCCAGGTCCGTGGATGCTGCATTGCTTCCCGCCATGTCGCTATTGTTCGTTTCAGCACCCACTGCATTAGGTTTCAAGCTTTTTTTCGCAGCATCAAAGGATAGCTTCAGCTTACGATTGTCTTGCTTTCCCATCTTGCCACTAGCCCCAGGGCCTCGTGAGCGCACCACAGCTGTTCGAGAGGTATCAGACATATAACCAGGTGATATTTGTCGTCTGGACATGTAGCAGGCCTCTGCACTCTGCAAACTGTCAACAGTAGCCTATGTGGTAGAAGTGCCCATTCGCTGTGTGGCCCCTCAGCTGCAATACGCCATTAGGTAGACCAGAATGGCACAGATATAGGACCCTTGAGAGTGAGTCCTCAGTCCCTTTATCCCTGTTGGTGAGAGCGTAGATTGGCAGCCCCCTGCGCAGAAACCCCTCAGCAGCTGCGGAGCCTTAGCGTGCTGAGGTGTCCATTCAATGTAAAAAGAAGCGCCAAGAGACAGCCATAGGAGCGCAGCCGTGTCACAGTGTGTAGGCCCAAAGTGCCCAGCGCTCTGACCAGCCGCTGTCGCAGCGGGGGCGAGTCGGCGCCGCCAGGAGCAGTCTGGCGCTACAATCAGTAGGCACAATATGCCGCCGCGGGGGTATTAAGCCTGTTTCCACCCTCCTGTGCACTGTGGCGGTATCACAGTCAACATGCTGTACTTGGGGTCCCCACAGTGGCAAATATCAGCCGGGCCCAAATTCCCAGGTCACAGATTGGCTCCGTCTCCCTCTCACTGCAAGATTGTGAAGAGCTATAGTGCGCCGTCACTGTTGCCTTGTGGTGCACCCATTACAATCTCCCCATGTCGGGGGCGCCCAGGCGCTTCCACCGCGATGCCCGTTTCAGTCTGTTGAGGCCTACCGCCCTCGTGGTGGTCCTCGGAGTTTCCTGTTGCCTGACGCCGCTCGGCCAAGCACCCGCAGCTCCAGCGCCCTCCTGGGAAGTTCTTTCGTGCAGCGTCCAATCGAAACCAAAGTTTCACAGAGGGTGGGGAACAGGGTGTTCAGCAGCCAGGGTTCATTTCTGCCGTGCCGCGACCCAGTTGGGGAGGATTCATTCAGGATAAGTGTTCCAGGTTACAGGAGCCTCACCAGAAGGTGGCCATTCTGTGTTTGCGCCCTCTAGCGCCCCCAAGAAATGACTACTTAAAACCAATTTTAAAGTAAGGGAATTTTAAGCAGTGTTGGGTGGCATTTTACTTTTTAAAATCATTACCTGCCCCTTTGGTTTGCTACTCTGTAGCTTCATTCTTATGGGCCTGTATGAGGAAGAGGGAGAGGGTTGCGTGTATATGAAATGATTTCTGTTGTTTTTAAAGATTTTAATGCGTCTATTTTTGTATTCTAGAATCATGTTGAAGTGTATGTATTTCTTTACAAACAAAAATCTATATAATTTTATGATGAAGTATTTATTTGTACTTTTATGATCATTTTTAACTTGATCGTATAAAGAAATGAAATTAAAATGAGAGATGACCACAAGGAAAAATAGAATAATAATACATTTTCCCTCTTTGTTGTCTCTCAAAATACCCACCACCCAGCCCCACCGCCCCACCGCTCTCACCTGCAGCAGCCATGGCTGGCTATAAGGCCTGACAGAGGGGTGGCTTACCTAATGCCACAGGCATATGTGTGTAGGCATGGCATCCAGGAAGGTGTGACATTTATACACTTTAAGTTTACCTATACCACAACACAAAGCCTGCAATGGTTGTGTTTGTTGTGGAGTCCATTAGGGTAGCACAATACATGCTGCAGCCCTGAGGGACCCTGTCTGGTCACAAGGCACTTGGTACCACTGGTACCTTTTACAAGGGACTTATAGGTGGTCTAGAGGTGTACCAATTGTGGGACCAATGGTGCAGTTTTAAGAACAAACACAGACTCTGGGAACCTTATTCGCAGGGACCCCAGGTATACTCAGTAAAAGCACATCAGATATCAGGGAAAATGTTAGGGGGTGACCATTCAAAAGGGACAATTTCTTACACTCAGTGACAACCAGAAGCTCCCCAACCAATCTTGGATAGATGTTATTGATTTATCAGGTAAGGCACTGAATGGCTAAGTGAGGGGCAGCAAACCTAGTGATTTTAATGGATTGTACCATTTGATCATAGAGCACATGTTCATTATCTGTTTTTGCTTAGTTGCTCTTGCACCTAGTTGACAGTAAGCTGACTGATTCCCGAAAGCTTGCTGAAGAGGCGGACCTCTGGGCTAGCACCAGAATGTCCAAAAAGGTATCTGGGGTGACACCCACATTGGAGGCCAGGGTTCCTAACAAAAGAAAGAGGAGGAGAAAAACTTAAAAACAAGTTCTCAAAAGGCCCCTAAAATAAATCCCAAGGGAGTAGTTTTAACTAGCCCAAGTCTGACCCTAAAAGGAAGGGGTTCTTTGACCATAGGACAGGGAGATTTGTACCCAAATTCAGAGAGTGGTAGAAATATTGGCACAACAAGGATGACTCCAAATGCTCCAAGAGAGTACAGCCCCAAATTGTGGGTGGGCACCAGGGTTGGAGAGTGTAGCACTAGGGAAGGAGGTAGTTTCAGATAGTTTTGGGGGACAGACATAAGTAACCCTAAGTAACCTGGGAGATAGAGTAATTGCACCAAAAACCCACATGCCTTCTAATAAATCAAAGTACAGGCCATGGGTCACTTTTAATTGGCAACAGGTGGAGGTTCTGTAAGACACAGGAGCCAGCATAATAAGTGCCAAGTATCAGCTGATGTCTGCAGAAAAGGTCCTACCAAACACATTCCACTAAGCCGTAGTTGCTGAAAATCGTGAGAGCCCTCTGATTCCCTTTAAGTATGGTGAGGCACAGGTTATCTAAATGTTGTTGTGAGCCCTGTCCTTGCTGTTGATTGTCTGCAAGACTTATAGCACACTACCTAAAGGGAGGTAGAGCTCAGGTCTCACTTGGAGAAGATGGGATTGATTGAGTGAGTCAGTATTATCACACAAACCATGGCTGCCCAGAAAGAGAGTCAAGAATGTCTGGAGCCTGGAACACTGGCCCAGACAGCTGCCAAGGAGAGGGGCAAGGGACATAGGACACCGGTCCCTAAAGTTCTCACAGTTGAAGTTGCTGAGGTCCCTGAGGAGGATCCCCCAAACCAACCATGGAAGACATTGCAGCCCTAGGTGACCTACCTGAACTTGTCAGCTGGCAGGTTGAGGGTGTACAACTAATAAGAAATTCTGCCAAGCACAGAATGAGTGTCCCACATGAGGTTTTGAAGTGCCATTCCCCAGCCCATGCAGCAGGTGAAGCCTCTGGGGGATCACCTAATCTACTTGGAGAAAGCTCCTTTATAGTGATCCTAAGGTTCCTGGTGCTGGGTGGTCTCCCAGTGTCACCATACCATCCTATTGGGTTTGGCTGATGATATACCCCTGGCAGGATATTTTAGGCAAAAACAAGGCTTCTGCAAAGCTTGGCTCCCACTTCTATTGACCCCAAATGAGGACAGCCTCAAATGTATTCTGCAGCTGCTGTCCCACTTGCCAGGCCAGTGGAAAATCAATATACAAAGCTCCCCTCATCCCATTACCAATCGTTGGCACCCCCTTTGAAAGGGTGAGCATCAACATCATTGGAACCTTGGACCCCAAGTCAGCCATAGGAAACAGGTTTGTCTTGGTTTTGGTGAACAATCCCACCTACTACCCAGAGGCCATCCCTCTGAGGTCAGAGACTGAACCTGTGGTGGCTAGAGCCCTGATGGGAATCTACTTGTGTAGAGCTTCCAAAAGAAGTAGTGTCTGACAGAGGCATTAACTTCATGTCTGAGTAGATGAAGTTCATGTGAGATGAGTATAGTATAACTTATAAGGACACCACATCCTATCACCACCAAACCACAGGGAAGAAGATTTTGCCTAACGCTAGAGCGGACGACCTCAAAGCTAGGACTCTCAACATCCTGTCATTCTGGGCAAATCATTTAACCTCCCTGATTCCAAAACAAATTAATGTGTCTGCCTGTAGTTACTAGTGCTCATGTAAAGCGCACTGATACCTTTGGGTCAAGTTTGTGCTATATAAACCTCCCCCCCAAAACATCTGATGGTCTTGTGGGGAAATTCAACTAGACTTTGAAGGGAGTGATTATGGGCCTGCCTGAGCCCATAAGGTGTAAGTGGGATGTCCTCTTGCCATCCCTTCTCTTCACCTACAGGGAGGTGCCACAGAAAGGAGTAGGGTTCAGCCACCTTGAACTCCTCTCTGACCACCCTGGTAGGGGACCTCTGAGCTTTGTCAAGGAGGAGTGGGAGCAGGCTCCAAGGAAACCCCACCAGGATGTGTTCAGCTACATGCTGGCCATCCACAGCCAAATGCACAGCCTCTGGTAAAAGGCAAAAAGTAATCTAGAGGCCAGCCAAGTTGTCATGAATCTTTGGTACGACCAGAAGGCCACATTGGTGGAGTTTCAGCCTGGCCAAAAATTGTGGGTCAATGATCTAGTAGAGCCCAGGGCTTTCCAGAACTGCTGGACTGGCCCACTCAAAGTCAAGGAGGGTAAAAGTGAGACAACCTACTTGGTGGATCTCCAGACCCCTAGAAACCCTCTAAAGGACCTCCATGTAAACAGATTAAAGCCTCCCTTTGAGAGGTCCGAAGCTAGCATGCTCCTTGTGACAGATGAAGAAGTGAAAGAGGCGAGTGAACCTCTCCCTGACATGCTCTTCAAAGGAAGATGATGGGTCAGTGGAGTGTGTCAACCTCTCCTCAATCCTGACCCCACAACACTAGATGGACTGTTACCAGTTGCTGTACCAGTTTGCCTCACTGTTCTCATTGACCCCTGGACACACACATCTATGTCCATGATGTGGACACTGGGGACACCCCCTGCAAATAACACAATTTACACGTTCTCCAACAGGCTGAGAGCCAGCATCAAGGCGGAAAGTTCTAAGATGTGAGCCTGAGGGGTGATACAGCTCTCTGACATTCCCTGGTCCAGATCTATGGTGTTGATATCAAAGGCTGCTCCATTGGGCATCACACCAGAACTCAGGTTCTGTATAGACTACAGAGAGCTGAACTCAGTCACCAGGATTGATGTACAATACCACATCCTCTGAGCTGATGAGCTCATCGACAGGCTTGTTGATGCCAAATTCCTCAGTACTTTTGAGGTACTGGCGGATCACTCTGACTGAGGGGGCCAAAGAGAGATCATCATTTCCAACCCCAGAAGGCCACTTCAAGGTTTGAGTGCTTTCCTTTGGGCCGAAAAATGCCCCTGCTACCTTCCAGACGTTGGATAACAGAGTTTGTGTTGGTAAGTAGTCCTGACTAACTCAGCTCGTGGCACCGTGCCGAGCTGAGCTCGCCATGAGCACGCAAGGTGTTAAAGCTCATTTGTTTGGGGAAGATAGGGTGTGTAGAACGTGTATGGTACCTCACACTCATCCACATGGACTTCATCTACGCTGGCATGAAGATACTATCTCCTTGGGAAACCCCACACAGGTAAATATCTGCATCAGTGCCCCAGTCACTGTGGGTGTAGTCACTGTCCTCAGAGGAATAGGCTGCAGGTAGAGAATCGCATGATCCACCAAGGCTAGGATGAGCGTGTTGCCCAGGGTCGCATTGGTGTACAGAGGCCCAACAATATATATGACCATCCTCTTGAAGGGGGTGCCAGTGACTGGAAGGGGAATCATGGGATCCTTACACTCCCCTCCTGACTTCCTACTGGACTTGCAGGTGAGACATGACTTGCAAAATGCATCTGAGGCCCTCCTTATCCAAGGCCAATAGAAGTGGGTGACACTCCTGTGAAAGGTCTTGTCCTTCCCTCAGATTACCTTCTAGGGGAACATCATGAGCCAGTTCCAGTAGAAAGACCCTGTAGCACTGGGGGATCACTAAAACACATGCACCAGGCTCATGATCCTTAGGCTTGTTCTGAAGGAGACCATTCTCCTAGTAAACTATTGATCACCAGAGGTGTTGCCATCAGCCTGGGCCTTAGCCTGCTGATGTAGGAGCTCCAGAATAAGCCACTCATTCTACATTCGGCTTACCTCCTTCCTTCTGGCAATTGGTCAGCTCAGGTCGTTTTCCCGGGTGGCAATGCCCCCCCCTGTAGCTTCAGGGTTTTGCCCTCAGGCTCCACCTTGGCCTATACTGTGGGAGATTCAGGATTCGGTGTACCGTGCCCTTTGCCATTCCTCTTCTGGGCAGTTGTCTGGGCCATTTATCCAGGTTCCGGTTCCTCCTGGCCACCCTCTTGGTCAGCCATGGACTGTGTGGTTAAGAACCCCACTCAGGCATTCCCAACATCTCCAGGTGGGACCGGAGCTTTACCGCTTTCCAGATAGTTTGCTCCAGGTCATTAAAGAGAAGACAATCCACAGGCATTGATGGACTCACAGATACCCTCTTGAAACCCAATACACCCTCATCCCATGCAAAGGGAGCCAGAGCCACTGAATCGTGATAGTCATGGTTGTCAGCTACTACAACCTGGTTGACTACATTAGGGACTATCTGGTCTGAGATGAAACCAGATACATGTCACACTGGCTCCTGTGTCTCTCAGAGCCTCCACCTCCTGCCTATTGATAGTGACTCACTCTGTACATACTTTTTAGTGTTTATCGGCACTCAATTATGCAACCCCTACATCTCCAGGTGGGACCGTTGCTCCACCTCTTCGTAGATGATCTGTTTCAGGTCATTATAGAGTAGACAATCCACAAGCATGGATGGACTCACAGTTACCCTCAAGGAACCTAAGAACCCTATCAGAGCCACTGGATAGTGACTCTCATGGTTGTCACCTACTACAAGCTGGTGGACCACATTAGGGACTACCTGCTCTGAGGGCACCAGATGACTCCTGACGGTTGTCGTGCTGGCATCTGTGTCTCTCAGAACCTTCACCATCTGTCCACTGATGCTGACCCACTGCCTGATATTTTTGGGGTTGCTAGGCATATAGGTCTTTGGCACCATATCTCTATCACTCTCTATGGGAAACTAGAGTAACCTCCCTCCATACTAACTGGGAAAATCTCCTCCCAAAGCACCAGCCCCAGTGTCTGACCACCGGCAGGGACCTATGCCAGCCTGCAAGACTTGATGTCACCCTTGAGGTGCCCAATCAGTTGGCACTCTTAGCACCTAGGGATAAACTTCCCTGAGGACTCCTGGTTAGGACACCCATTTTTCTTTTTCTTAGGTGGGCGATGGTAATCTTGTCCCAGTGAACTACATTGGGGACCTTCAGAGAACTCTCTGTTTTTCATTTTCTCCCTCCCCTCTTTCTCTGGTGTGAACCCTGCTCACCCTGATGGTGATCTCCCCAGATTCCATCTTGTGGACTTTGGTGCTGAGCCAGCTGTCCAGCTCCTTGGCAAGCTCTCTGGGTTCAGTGAGCTTGCTGTCAATCAGGTGTTTGTGCAGGTATGCAAAACAAGGACTTACAAATGTGCTTGTTTGGCATCAAAAAATGAAATTGTCTTTCATTTCACTTCCACTCACTCAAGCATCCAGAGTCTTGCAAAAAGAATCAACATAATCTAGTCAGGTCTGATGAGGCAGCTTATCACTGTCAATGCTCAAGATGGTCCACCTCTCGACAGCCCCAATTCTGTATGCTATTATAGCACAGAATATTGGGAGAGAAAGGAAGGGAGGTTTGGGAACATCGGGACAGTTGACCTAAGGAAATAAATGAAAGGATTAGTTCAATATTGTTTACTTTTAAGCGCTCTCTATTGTTTACTTTCTCTCTATTGTTTACTCTCTCTCTATTGTTTACTTTTAAATTACCCTCTCTTCCTTCCCCATAGAACCTGAAAAGGAAACATCATATGAGCCCTAGACTCCTTGTGTATTCTTTTCACACCACTGGTATGGAGGGAGATTCATAAGATATAATATGATGCACACAAACTGCTTCAAGTTCTTGTAAATCAGATTATTCATTTCACACTTCAATACATTATTGAGATTGCAAATACTTCTACCATATTTTCTGATTCATCACAGGAGGCTTTCTCAAGTTTATTGGTGATTCATCTCATCACCCATGTTAAATCTACATCAATTCACAGTGATTTGCTATGCACTTTTTGCAATGCTCATATGTCATCACACTGTATATCTGAAAGTGGGCTAAAATGCTGTCATTACTAATGTCAAGTCTTTTGAACTTTTACCATTAAAGCTTATGTTGCACTCAAGTCTTACAGGATTTTTGATGTATCGCACTCATTGCCCTCAAGGTCCAACCTATACAAATGCAAAATGTCAAGGACTTGATTCAAGTGCCTCAACCTTAAATCACAAGCCAAATCTGGGTCAACAACACATTTCTTTCTACACAGGAATGTTTCTCTATGGAATCAAAAGACACATTCAATCAAGCCAAATGACAAGCTCATTTCAGCATGAAACCATTTTTAACCAGGAACAAAGACACACCCTACCAAGGCGAGATATAGTACTTGTCCTATCGTATGCTGCTCTAAATTGGTGCAAGTGCACCCTTATTGTGCAGGACGTCCTCTGGCATCAACGATCCAAACAGCCTCACTAATGAACCATCGAGCAATAACATGAAGCTTTGAAAGGGCAGAGCAACTTTATACTGTGGACCCTCCCAAGATGGCCTCCGTGCTGACAAAGCCCCCTAAACACGGATGGCATCATGGGTATGTAGTCCCAGCTCCTTTGTCATAAATAATGCTCTCTCTAGACATGGCACTACAAGAAAACAATACAAACTGGTTCAAAGGGCCTTTTACACAATACACATCTGGATGACCACCATTCTGTTAACTATGTACACAACTGAGGACAGCCTACGTGTATTTGAGGGAATAGTGTAATCATCATGCATGCTTGTGTGCGTGCCCTACTGCCAGTTGAGGGGAACCTTTGTGCAGTGGACCTCACAGTGTTCTTAGGAGGCCTGAAAGTACAACCCTTCCCAGAAGGATGCTGAAGGGGTCAGGTTTGGTGGGATAGAATGCGTGGAACTGCACCTGGTAACAGTGAACATGTACCTGAGAAGTGGGCTCCCAGGAATTCTCTTCTTGTCCGTACTCCTTCCAAGCTATCAGATACCATAAACAGGAGCTCCATGTCTTGGAGTTAAGAATGGCTCTCACCTCATACTCTGGTTCATATTTTCCCAAATGGGAGACTGCGCTTTCCTTAATTGTGTGAGTACAGGTTTAAGTAAAACCTAATTGGAGAATGTGGGACATGGCCAATTTCAATGCTACAGAGATGATATGTCTCATCAGCTTACAAGGACCCTTGAATTTAGGATGACACATGCTATGCTTCTTGATTTGCAAGTTACAGGTGGAAAGCCAAACCCTACCTTCTATGTTTGTTTGCCTGTAGTTTGTACCACTGTTTATCAGCTTGTAAATTGTTTTTGGCTTTTTGCACAGTGTCCTCAATATGTGAAATATGTTCTGCCAATCTGGACGCTTGTGCTCAGAATTTGGGTGTTACAATGGGATAAAGTGTGGATGAAACCCGTATGTGCAATATAAGGGGGGGTTAAAGTAATGGAATCATGCTCCACACTATTGTATACAATTTCTGCTATCATTAAATCAATGGGGTATTACCCATCAAATCAAAGGACCTGGGTATAAATTGGTTTGCGAAACAATGGTCCTTGACTATTGATCATAGAACAAGCTTTACATGAAAAAAATTTTGAATTTTGAAAATGCGAATTAAATCAGCATACTTAGACTCAAGCTAGATGAGGGAGATCTACATCTTTTCTGAATTAGCTCTACATTAGATGAAAGAGAGCGAACATCCTGACATACTGGCAATTACAATAACCTATTACCACACTCTGAGAATATACTTCTGAAGAATTTACATATTTATTTACAATTTTTATAAAACAATAGTAATCAAGAAAACGGCGCAAGGACTATTAAGTATAGTCAGTGAAAGAGTAAAGGGTGCTCAAGTGTTTAGAGAAGGAGCAAAAGAAATTGAGTGCACAGTTTTGATATTTACAGTAGAAACACACGCGGACAACCTTCCGCTATTGCTGTGTGCCTGTCCACACACTTGGTTGGGGGGGGGGGGGGGGACGTATTGGGTACAGGCACAGTGGTTATAAAAGCGTCGACGTTTCGACCCTGATGCTCATGGGTTGTTCGGACCTCGGCGGCGGGTCTTCCTCAGGACAAGGGTGGGAGGGGGGGGGCTGGGGGTGGAAAGCTGGCTTGGCCGTGGTCCAATAAATGGTCTGGATCGGGTACCTAGAGTATAAAAGTGGGGGTTGCTATTAGAATCTTCATGAGTAAATATTTACAAGAGTGTGGTCTGAGTGTATGCTGCAGGGTACATTACCGATAATGCCGGTCAACTGAGGGTTCAATTCAAGCTTGCAGGGTATGAATCACCTACAGAATATAGAAGATATTGGAACAAAGTCAGTTCCCATCTCCCAGGGGCAACTGACAATCAATATCAAATCTATAGTGAGGCAAGATATTAGACTCACCTACTGTCTTGGGAATTGATACACCAAGTGGGTCAATCTGTTCTTGTTTCCAGTACCTGTTGAGGAGGGGCACATGTTCAACCCCCAGTGTTAACTGCGCATTAATATGCAATCAAGGTGCATAGTTAAACTTACCCAGGGATAGTTTATAATAGGGCAGTCCTACCGGTGCCCCCACGGGCAATCCGGTGGTTAGGGGAAGATATCGCCTCTGTTCGTTGGTGTCAATAGTTTGTGTCAATAGTTTAATCACCTGGTATAGAGAAAATGACAAGGGGGTGTATCAGAAACCCTCTATTTTTAATTATTTCTCTATTAGCGCGCGTGCACCCGGTCCGTGGACTGACCGACGGTGCACCCTCCCTATGTATTGTTGGGAGCCTGCTTACCTGCGTTTATGGGATTCCTGTCCCAGGCAGCGTCTAGTAAGGACGGCGTCTAGCGCGGGGGGCAGTTGCTTCCACCGGCAGCGAACAGCGTTCTTAGTCGGCTGTTGCTTCCGCGTTTGCAGCGCGTGTCACATGGGCTGATTCCAGCCAATCGGAACGCGATAGGCATAGAGAAAGGACCAAACTTATTCAGGTCCAGTCTAAACATGAAAGAGGGACTATTCATCGTGAGCACTCGGGGCAGTGGCTTGCCCTTGGAATATTAGTGCAGACAAAGGGATTCACAGAGAAAGAATACTGCGATATATAGTGCATTAAGTCAAAGCATGTCCCAACTTGTATTAATACAAAACAGTTATGTTTCATCTGGGTCACAATGATTTAGGTGCCATAGTATATACAATAAATCAGTGGTGTGATACACCATATATAAAACACACATTATACAGTACAGTGACCTCTACATAGAATACATAAAACATTTGATACTGGATATGATGGAAAATTCTGAAATGTCCTAAAAAACAGCATGGTACATAACTCTGGGGGTCAGTTCTCAAATCAGCAATCAGCCATTTCTAATCGACACCATTTGTCTCTGCACTTCTTCACGGTCATTTAGACCACGGTTCACAGTGTCGAAGGTGTGCATCCAGAAACATTCACGAGTGCTCAATAGTTTGGCATAATTGCCACCTCGGGGGTTCTTACTGACCTTTTCTAATATCCACCATGTGAAACTTTCTGGATGATGATTAAACCTTAGAAAGTGATCCACAAGTGGAGCCCCTTGTACCTTGCAACGTATTTTACTGCAATGCTGCAAGATACGAGTCTTTGTTTTTTGTGTGGTCTGGCCTATGTACATGAAGCCACATGGGCACATTATAGCGTAGATGGCTCCCATGGTATTGCAGTTGGTGTGATGTTGCATAGTGTGAGTGTGATTGTTGTACGTACAAGTTTTTAATTCTGATGCCATTTTGCAGGCTTTACAACTGCCACATTTAAAATGTCCTAGGACAGGGGGTATATTCCACAGTGATGTTTGACTTTCTGTCCTTTTTTGGTTGAACATGGAGTGTACTACGAAATCTTTGATACTTCTGCCTTTACGGAATGCATGCATTGGGGGTTCAATTATTCCTATTTCTTCCGCTACAAGATTCCAATGTGCGTTGATGGTCTGTTTTATTTCCGTACTCCGTGTGTTAAAGGTGGTAACGCAAATGAGTCTTTCTTCCTTGGAGTCAGATTTCTGTTTGGCTTCTAATAGAGACTCCCTATTACTGAACCAGGCTCTTTTTCTCGCTTTCCTAACCAGACTTCTGGGGTAACCTCGTTCGATCAATCTCTTGATCAGAACGTCAGATTCCTTAAAATAGTCTGATTTCTTAGTACAGTTCCGTCGCAACCTCAGGAATTGACCATAAGGTAGGTTATCCCTGAGGTTGCGAGGGTGGTGGCTAGAGTATCTAAGAAGTGTGTTCTTTTCCGTAGGTTTGCGGAAGAGCGTGGTATAGAGGACACCATTTTCCTCTTTGATCGTTAGATCAAGGAAGTTTATGGAACTATTGCTGTTCTCCATTGAGAATTGTATGTTTTGGTCCCTTTCATTTAGCCAGGTATGGAAAATCTTCAGCTCCTCCTCCGTGCCCCTCCAAACGAGGAGCACGTCGTCGATATATCGACGCCATTGTTTGATTTTTGATTGGTATGGGTTGGTCTCATGTAGAACCCAATGATGTTCAAAAGAGTCCATATAGATAATAGCCAAGTTTGGGGCAAAGCTCGCCCCCATGGCTACTCCACTGGTTTGCTCATAAAACTGCCCATCAAAAATGAAATAATTTCTTTTCATTGCTATTTCTAACAATGATAAGATGAAATCTGTCGGTACCCTATGGGGACGTATTCTATTGTCCAGGGCCTTTTCAATGGTAATCATTGCTGATTCTTGGGGGATGCTGGTGTATAGGGACGAGATGTCCATGGTTACCAACAGTTCATTTGTCAGATCAAAAGTGATACCATCCATCAGTTGTATTACCTGCATGGTATCACGTATGTAACAATCGGTAGATTCTGCGACTGGTTTTAAAAAAATGTCAATGAACTTACACAGGGGTTCCATAATCGAACCGCAGCCGGAAATGATCGGCCTCCCTGGTGGTAGGGTTAGTCCCTTGTGTATCTTAGGTACAGTGTATATTGTCGGGACTCTGGGATGTGCACAGTTTAAATATTCATGCTCTGATTTACAGATTATACCTTCTTTGTATGCTGCATCTGTAAGTGTTCTAATGGATTTGGCTATGTCAGCTGTGGGATCTGCGGATAATTTTTTATAGTTACCTTCTTTTGACAATTGTGAGAGGATTTCGGCCTTGTATGCCTCCCTACCCTGGATAACTATTGCTCCGCCCTTGTCTGCGGGCTTTATCACAATCTCCTGGTTCATATTGAGATTATGTAGTGCCTGTCTTTCGGTTCTGGAGATGTTATATTTGACATATTTTTTGTCCTTGAGCAGTTTGGTGATGTCGCCCATCACCATTTGTTCATAAGCCAGTATCTTAGGTGGCATCATGTGTGTCGGGGGAGTGAAGGTGGATAGTGGTCTCAAACCCGTGTTGCTGTTCATAGTCGTATATGGTGTCTTATTGAAATGGTATTTGAGGCGAACCTTCCGAAAAAATTGGAGAAGTTCCAACTTCAGATTGAAACTGTTTGGTAAACAAGTGGGAACAAAGGATAATCCCTTTTCCAAAATGTGTTGTTCCTCTTCCGTCAGGTTGTAGTTAGATAGATTGACTAGGGGGCTAGTATGTTTAGATATGGTCAATGTGTCTACCATCTGTAGTGTTGCGAGCGTGTTCGTATGTCGCCATGGGATTCCTGTCTGAACTGTACCTGTTTCCCCGGTTTGTCCCTCCCCTGGTTCCAGGTTTGTTGTCCCCTGTTCTGTTTCCATGGTGCTTGGCCCCGACCCCTGGGTCGTCCCCAGGGGCGACCCCGCCCACGCTGGTCCGCCCATTGGTCCTGTTCTAAAAAAGGCTGATCACTTTCTTGTCCTGCAGTGCTAGTAGAGGGCTGATCTGTTTCTGAGCCACTACTGATTGAGGAATTTATCCAATTTGGTGGTTTGGGTGAATACGTCAAATTCTTTTAAGGTTTTAAAAGAATTTGACGTATTCACCCAAACCACCAAATTGGATAAATTGGCTAACGACATCAAATTCTTTGATAAAAAGAAGGTATACCCCTACCTAGCAGAGGGATACTACAATCAGGAGTCAAGAGGGACATACACAACAAGAGGCAGGGGAGGGTACCGTAGATACAACACCTTCTCCAATTCCTCAATCAGTAGTGGCTCAGAAACAGATCAGCCCTCTACTAGCACTGCAGGACAAGAAAGTGATCAGCCTTTTTTAGAACAGGACCAATGGGCGGACCAGCGTGGGCGGGGTCGCCCCTGGGGACGACCCAGGGGTCGGGGCCAAGCACCATGGAAACAGAACAGGGGACAACAAACCTGGAACCAGGGGAGGGACAAACCGGGGAAACAGGTACAGTTCAGACAGGAATCCCATAGCGACATACGAACACGCTCGCAACACTACAGATGGTAGACACATTGACCATATCTAAACATACTAGCCCCCTAGTCAATCTATCTAACTACAACCTGACGGAAGAGGAACAACACATTTTGGAAAAGGGATTATCCTTTGTTCCCACTTGTTTACCAAACAGTTTCAATCTGAAGTTGGAACTTCTCCAATTTTTTCGGAAGGTTCGCCTCAAATACCATTTCAATAAGACACCATATACGACTATGAACAGCAACACGGGTTTGAGACCACTATCCACCTTCACTCCCCCGACACACATGATGCCACCTAAGATACTGGCTTATGAACAAATGGTGATGGGCGACATCACCAAACTGCTCAAGGACAAAAAATATGTCAAATATAACATCTCCAGAACCGAAAGACAGGCACTACATAATCTCAATATGAACCAGGAGATTGTGATAAAGCCCGCAGACAAGGGCGGAGCAATAGTTATCCAGGGTAGGGAGGCATACAAGGCCGAAATCCTCTCACAATTGTCAAAAGAAGGTAACTATAAAAAATTATCCGCAGATCCCACAGCTGACATAGCCAAATCCATTAGAACACTTACAGATGCAGCATACAAAGAAGGTATAATCTGTAAATCAGAGCATGAATATTTAAACTGTGCACATCCCAGAGTCCCGACAATATACACTGTACCTAAGATACACAAGGGACTAACCCTACCACCAGGGAGGCCGATCATTTCCGGCTGCGGTTCGATTATGGAACCCCTGTGTAAGTTCATTGACATTTTTTTAAAACCAGTCGCAGAATCTACCGATTGTTACATACGTGATACCATGCAGGTAATACAACTGATGGATGGTATCACTTTTGATCTGACAAATGAACTGTTGGTAACCATGGACATCTCGTCCCTATACACCAGCATCCCCCAAGAATCAGCAATGATTACCATTGAAAAGGCCCTGGACAATAGAATACGTCCCCATAGGGTACCGACAGATTTCATCTTATCATTGTTAGAAATAGCAATGAAAAGAAATTATTTCATTTTTGATGGGCAGTTTTATGAGCAAACCAGTGGAGTAGCCATGGGGGCGAGCTTTGCCCCAAACTTGGCTATTATCTATATGGACTCTTTTGAACATCATTGGGTTCTACATGAGACCAACCCATACCAATCAAAAATCAAACAATGGCGTCGATATATCGACGACGTGCTCCTCGTTTGGAGGGGCACGGAGGAGGAGCTGAAGATTTTCCATACCTGGCTAAATGAAAGGGACCAAAACATACAATTCTCAATGGAGAACAGCAATAGTTCCATAAACTTCCTTGATCTAACGATCAAAGAGGAAAATGGTGTCCTCTATACCACGCTCTTCCGCAAACCTACGGAAAAGAACACACTTCTTAGATACTCTAGCCACCACCCTCGCAACCTCAGGGATAACCTACCTTATGGTCAATTCCTGAGGTTGCGACGGAACTGTACTAAGAAATCAGACTATTTTAAGGAATCTGACGTTCTGATCAAGAGATTGATCGAACGAGGTTACCCCAGAAGTCTGGTTAGGAAAGCGAGAAAAAGAGCCTGGTTCAGTAATAGGGAGTCTCTATTAGAAGCCAAACAGAAATCTGACTCCAAGGAAGAAAGACTCATTTGCGTTACCACCTTTAACACACGGAGTACGGAAATAAAACAGACCATCAACGCACATTGGAATCTTGTAGCGGAAGAAATAGGAATAATTGAACCCCCAATGCATGCATTCCGTAAAGGCAGAAGTATCAAAGATTTCGTAGTACACTCCATGTTCAACCAAAAAAGGACAGAAAGTCAAACATCACTGTGGAATATACCCCCTGTCCTAGGACATTTTAAATGTGGCAGTTGTAAAGCCTGCAAAATGGCATCAGAATTAAAAACTTGTACGTACAACAATCACACTCACACTATGCAACATCACACCAACTGCAATACCATGGGAGCCATCTACGCTATAATGTGCCCATGTGGCTTCATGTACATAGGCCAGACCACACAAAAAACAAAGACTCGTATCTTGCAGCATTGCAGTAAAATACGTTGCAAGGTACAAGGGGCTCCACTTGTGGATCACTTTCTAAGGTTTAATCATCATCCAGAAAGTTTCACATGGTGGATATTAGAAAAGGTCAGTAAGAACCCCCGAGGTGGCAATTATGCCAAACTATTGAGCACTCGTGAATGTTTCTGGATGCACACCTTCGACACTGTGAACCGTGGTCTAAATGACCGTGAAGAAGTGCAGAGACAAATGGTGTCGATTAGAAATGGCTGATTGCTGATTTGAGAACTGACCCCCAGAGTTATGTACCATGCTGTTTTTTAGGACATTTCAGAATTTTCCATCATATCCAGTATCAAATGTTTTATGTATTCTATGTAGAGGTCACTGTACTGTATAATGTGTGTTTTATATATGGTGTATCACACCACTGATTTATTGTATATACTATGGCACCTAAATCATTGTGACCCAGATGAAACATAACTGTTTTGTATTAATACAAGTTGGGACATGCTTTGACTTAATGCACTATATATCGCAGTATTCTTTCTCTGTGAATCCCTTTGTCTGCACTAATATTCCAAGGGCAAGCCACTGCCCCGAGTGCTCACGATGAATAGTCCCTCTTTCATGTTTAGACTGGACCTGAATAAGTTTGGTCCTTTCTCTATGCCTATCGCGTTCCGATTGGCTGGAATCAGCCCATGTGACACGCGCTGCAAACGCGGAAGCAACAGCCGACTAAGAACGCTGTTCGCTGCCGGTGGAAGCAACTGCCCCCCGCGCTAGACGCCGTCCTTACTAGACGCTGCCTGGGACAGGAATCCCATAAACGCAGGTAAGCAGGCTCCCAACAATACATAGGGAGGGTGCACCGTCGGTCAGTCCACGGACCGGGTGCACGCGCGCTAATAGAGAAATAATTAAAAATAGAGGGTTTCTGATACACCCCCTTGTCATTTTCTCTATACCAGGTGATTAAACTATTGACACAAACTATTGACACCAACGAACAGAGGCGATATCTTCCCCTAACCACCGGATTGCCCGTGGGGGCACCGGTAGGACTGCCCTATTATAAACTATCCCTGGGTAAGTTTAACTATGCACCTTGATTGCATATTAATGCGCAGTTAACACTGGGGGTTGAACATGTGCCCCTCCTCAACAGGTACTGGAAACAAGAACAGATTGACCCACTTGGTGTATCAATTCCCAAGACAGTAGGTGAGTCTAATATCTTGCCTCACTATAGATTTGATATTGATTGTCAGTTGCCCCTGGGAGATGGGAACTGACTTTGTTCCAATATCTTCTATATTCTGTAGGTGATTCATACCCTGCAAGCTTGAATTGAACCCTCAGTTGACCGGCATTATCGGTAATGTACCCTGCAGCATACACTCAGACCACACTCTTGTAAATATTTACTCATGAAGATTCTAATAGCAACCCCCACTTTTATACTCTAGGTACCCGATCCAGACCATTTATTGGACCACGGCCAAGCCAGCTTTCCACCCCCAGCCCCCCCCCTCCCACCCTTGTCCTGAGGAAGACCCGCCGCCGAGGTCCGAACAACCCATGAGCATCAGGGTCGAAACGTCGACGCTTTTATAACCACTGTGCCTGTACCCAATACGTCCCCCCCCCCCCCCCCCCCCCAACCAAGTGTGTGGACAGGCACACAGCAATAGCGGAAGGTTGTCCGCGTGTGTTTCTACTGTAAATATCAAAACTGTGCACTCAATTTCTTTTGCTCCTTCTCTAAACACTTGAGCACCCTTTACTCTTTCACTGACTATACTTAATAGTCCTTGCGCCGTTTTCTTGATTACTATTGTTTTATAAAAATTGTAAATAAATATGTAAATTCTTCAGAAGTATATTCTCAGAGTGTGGTAATAGGTTATTGTAATTGCCAGTATGTCAGGATGTTCGCTCTCTTTCATCTAATGTAGAGCTAATTCAGAAAAGATGTAGATCTCCCTCATCTAGCTTGAGTCTAAGTATGCTGATTTAATTCGCATTTTCAAAATTCAAAATTTTTTTCATGTAAAGCTTGTTCTATGATCAATAGTCAAGGACAATTTCTGCTAGCCATAACAGGTCTACCCATGATTCAGTACCCTCATCTACATTAGGGGTGGACGGAATTTGTGTAATCGTGTTACGCATCTCTGCGAAACTGTAAAAAATCTCTGCGAACACGCAGAAATTCAGCGAACACGCAAAATTGCTTGTTGGCAATGCTTTTTTACTGTTCGCAATCGCTGTTTGCGCACTCGGGGAGAAATATCTTGCGAACATGCATTTGAGAAGGCGAACAATCAAAACATTTTGCGGAGTTGCGGAAAGCAGAATTTTGGGCAATTTCGTGTTCTCCGCAAAACACAAAATTACCGAAATTCAGCAAATTCTGCGAGCGGAACAGAATATACCGCCCAGGCGTAATCTACATACCATCTCAAATATTGCTTTAGTGTTTGATTTATCCTCTCCGTTTGTCCATCCGTTTGCAGGTAAAAAATAGTAGACAAAGCGGGGAAATGTGTAAAGCGGAACACCATATTTTCCAAAAATGGGTGGTGAAATATTTACCCCGATCAGATGCTGTGACTTTGGGAAGCCTATGTAGCCTGACAATATGGCTAAACAAAAGATGAGACAAGTGCTCTGACGTGGGTATTTGTACACAAGCGAAAAAATGACCTATTTAAGTAAGACTATCAATAATTACTAAAATGACTGAAGAACCCTCGTCTTTTGTTAATCCTTCCACAAAGTCTAAAGAGATATGTTCTCGTGGCATACTTGGTGTGGGGAGTGTCTAAATTAAGCCTTGTGGTCTTGAATGGTCTGTTTGTGCTCTAAAACAGATCTCACAATGTTTTACAAACATTTCTACTTCATGTCTTACAGTGAGCCGCCAGAATTGCTGTTCAATTCTTTCAGCAGTCATTTTAACCACATTGTGTCCTGTACAAGGTGTTGCATGACACCAATGAAGGGCTTGATGCTGCAGCTCCTCAGTAAACAGAAGGAGATGATTTCTCAGTAGGCACCAACAATTGAGTTCCTTTTATAGTTAGACTTATTTCCATTTGTGTCTTTGGATTACTTCCTGAACTATACCAAAGAAATAATCCATCTGTAATACACAAATGACTTGCTGTGGGTCAATATTTGCTTGAGGTTATTTGTCAATTATGTATCACTCTGAGTCTTGGCATGTGAGAGCATCCGCTTTCCTGTTCTCTATGCCTGGTCCATTAGTCACAATGAAATTGAACTCCATAAAAAACATAATTCCACAAAGTTGCCTGGGTGACAGAAATCTAGTGGACTTCATGATTTGTAAATTGCAGTTATCTAAATATACTGTAATGGTATGTTTTGCTCCATCAACTAGTGTTTCCACTCACAAAAGGCATCTTGAATTGCTCACAAATCCTTTTCTGCAATAGTATGGATCTAAGCTTCATTCAATTTTTGAGAACATGTACGCATTTGGATATAATTCTCCTGTTGTTTCATTCTGTTGCAATAACATCACTCCTCCGACAATTTCTGAAGCATCAGCCTCTAACAAGGAAAGGTTTCTCTGGATCTGGGTGAGCTGATAAAGGTGCAGTGCAGGAGGCTAATATTAAGGTTTGATAAGCTTCTTCAGCTTCTTTGGACAATGAGAAAGGGGTATTCTTGTGTAGCAGTCAGTTCCTGGGCACCACAACCTTGGAAAACTGGTTGATGAATCTGTGATAAAAGTTTGTAAACTTGAAATAACACTGCAAATCTTGCACATTCTTTGGTTCTGGCCATTACTTCACTGCTTTCACCTTATGGTTAGCCATTTCCTGCCCTAGGGGGTATAACTTCAACCACAAGAAATTCAATCTTGGACACATGAAATTTGCATTTGCTGATTTTACAAAATAAGTAATGCTGACGAAACACTATTAAAACTGCACAGACATGATGATAATGCTCTCAGACATTAGATTAATAAATCAGAATATCATTTATGTAGACGATCACAAACTGATCTCAAACGTTTCTCCGAACATCATTCAGAAAGAATTGATGTACAGCAACGGCCTTGCATAAACCAAACAGCATCACCATGTATTCAAATAAACCATATTTTGTCTGGAAACCTGTCTTCCACTCATCTCCTTTTCTCATTCTGACTAAGTTGAAGGTCCCTATTAAACCCACTTAGGTATAGATTACAGCCTTTTTGACTTTATCCAACAGAGTTGGGATCAATGGTAATGGATTTAAATTTTTTACTTTTACCTTTTTTAAGGCTCGATAATTGATACACAATCTTAATTCACTATTGGCTTTTGGGATAAAGAACAGGGGCGAAGCCGCTGGTGCTCTAGATGGCCTGATGAATTTATTAGCCAGGCGCTTGTCTAAATAGTGTCATAAAAGTATGTTTTCACTTTCTGATAGGGCATAAATCCTTCCACAAGGTCTGACTGCCACCAGACCTAACTCAATATGGCAATCATAAGGCTATAGGTGGTGGGATTTGCTCTGCTTATTAGTCACTAAACAAATCCAGAACTCAGTGTATTGACTGGGTAATTCTGTATCTTTCTCAGCAGCCATGGCTACTTTATTACAGGTTGCTAGCTGAGGGGTACTGAGGTAAAAAAAAAATTCCTTACAGTATGTTGATTGGAATTCTAAAGACATTTGTGAACATGAAATACCTTGAAAAAACAAGAGACATTTAGCAAAACAGGACCAGTTTGTTTAAATAACCACAGCAACCAGGAGATCAGCCACAGGCATAGGGTCTGAGGACTGTCTCAATTTACAATCGCTCTAACAAGGTTTTTTTAATAATAAATGTGAACCTCTGTCTTTGAAGTCATAAATTAATGTATTCGATGTGGAATCCAGACGGATCTTGACCTTGCGTAGATACAATGCGGCGAGTGGGTAACTTGTCCAGATGTTCAGCATGGGATGCATGTGATCACTGTGTGTAATGTGTGTGCTATGTCCTGATTGACTATGTGTTCCTAACTTCATGTGGCATCTGAATCTATGGTGTTTTGGGAACGCACATACCACTCCAGCCATGTGTGCTTTATTGGTGCCATTCTCCGTGGACCATTGTGGTGCTGCTGCACCTATCTGAGGGATTTATCTGGGATTTCCTGTTCGCACATTTGTCTGCCTGCTACATGCCACTCCACCTGTGACCTGTCAATCAGTGACGTTGGGCCTGGGTTTCAGAGCCTGCCTAAATACATATTTCTGAATCGGAATTGACCTGGAGTTCAAAACAGGTGAATTTATCAATAAATATGCAATTTTGATTATATACATGAATGTATTTTTCTTCATATTGTCATTGCTTTTTCAATAATAGCATTCCCCCCTCTAGTTGAATTTTCAGCTACACAATGTATGCCATGACAGTTACTTTAGTGGGGGACTGATGTTCTTCGGTTTTGAGAATTATTTACTTGCATCCTACCCAATTTGACATCAGGAAATCTCTAATTGCACGGAACCACACAAAAACAAAAACACAATACAGAGTGGTAGCAATGATGAGCACAGACTGGAAAACCACCGGGGGAGCCAGGAGACTCAATTAAAAAACCACTCCTGTCCAGGGGCACCTCCTTTCTCAAGTATGTCTCCTTGCAAATGGTGCAGTGCTTGGATGGCAACAGTCAATGTCCCATTATCCAGGACATTTTCCTGGGATAAAAGTGCAGCAGGACTCACTAACATTGGCACACTCCCCTCCCTCCATCACATTCATTAAGTCTAAGACATATAGATGCTGCATCACCATGAGGAGGATTGCTCTTGTTCTTTCTTGATCAAATTAAGGCTAATTATTTTATGCATTTCCCACCTGTTTATTTAGAATCAGTGGCCATTAGCTTTCATCTACACAGTGAAGAAGTCCATGGAGGCTCTCGCCAATACTTGTGCATCTAACAACAGTCTGAATTCTTCTGGAATGTCATTTTACTGGGCCCAGCCACAATAATCTGTGGTTCTTTTTTCACAAGTCTGATGCAGCAAGGTTTTCTTCTTCTTTAGCGGGTGCTGGTACAAGTCCGATAGAACTTCTCCGGGAATGACCAGTGTAGGGGTGTGTATGGTTACCACAGAAACAGGTTTGCGCCATCCAGCGAAGAGCTGAGGGTTGCCAAACTTGCTGCACTGCCAGTACATTTCCATTAGCATTGAGGAGGCCCTTTCCATATCCAGAATGTGCAGAATTGTGTCACAGTTTTCACTCATGCCTCCGCTTTCGTTCGGCCCTTCCATATGAAACCCATTTCTTTCATATCATCGAGCTAGATGGCCCTATTGTGGAACTCCAAGTCTGAGGTGTACTTCGTGTTGAAGAATACTGTCTAAAATACACTAATGCCCACCCTTGGACCACAAATGGAGGCAGGAGAAGATGTGTTTGTGAATTGAGCTGGTGGTTTTGCTACCACCAAGAATCTCTTCTCTGGGAAGTCCTGGGGGTCAAACAGTATCCTCCCCAATGGTGCCCTTTCTGCACATCCTGTCTAGCTCCGTTATCGTTAGGCTTGTTGAAAAGGTATAGAGCCATTGGGTTGGTATTGTGACTGCTCAAATTCACTATCACTCTGAGGGGTTCTCCCATGTTGGGTTGGATTCTGGGCCTGATTCTGGAAAGGTATAAGTGGAAAAGGCCTTTTGCTTTTTCATGGGCTACCTCTTGGGACAAGTAAAGTCGGTCTGCATCTACTGTGTGCCGTATAAGTGAACAGACGTAATACAACCTGGCTGATGTCTTGAAGGCCACAGCAATCATGTGCTGATACCATACGTTGTGTAAAAAAGTGTTGTTAGGGCATGTGGAATGCTAGTGTGTTGGTTAATTATAAGTGACATGGGAAAGATCCCTACAAAAGTGTTGAGACCATTTTTTAACAGGTTCAATTTGGCCAGGTGGTTCTTTAAAAGTGAATATGTGTAGCAGCACATTATTTGACCGAGGGTAAATAGAAGTGAAGTAATATATAACTTGTTAATAAACATTGCAGGTCTTGGTATGGATCCTGGGGAGGAATTTGTGGTTCTCTGGTGATTGGGGTCTTTTTTAACAGTTCAATCAAAAGGTTCATGGTGCAGTTCATAATTTTGATTGGTACACTTTAGATCCATGTTGGGGTGTTCATGTGGCAGCTGAATGGTGGTGTACTTGAAGGTTTAATTGCAGACCTGTTGCAGAGAACTTGGTTCATTTGTTAATTCAGAAAAACATTGCATGTCCACCATTGGTAATGGTCTCTTTTTTGGTGTTCCTGCACTTCTCTTTTGGGGTGTGTTCTCCACACTCCATTTATGCATTTTTTTTGTGGGGCACAGGAAGGTGGCCTCAATTTTGCTACCCTCTTGATGGTTAAACCTAAAGGTGGTTTATTGGTAATCAGATTAATTATTCTATTTTATGAACCATTGAGCCTTTTCTTCATAACTAAATGGGTGCTTGGATTAGTGCAAATGTTTATGGAGTGGTCTTGTGATCATAGGGAGTGATTGTATCAGTTATTATCTATGGTTTTACGGGTGCCTCCGGTTTTCTGAGACCCTGTCTCTCTTGGTGACTGACTACATGGGGATACCATCAATGCGGGCTGCTTTCAACTTACATGTGAGCGGAACTTGCGAGGAGGGGGCGTGTCCCAGTTATGTTTTGTTGGTGGTTGCAATGTGCCCAGAGATAATGCATGTCTCGTCATGCACAGTGCAATGTTTCTCTTCCTTGTGGCCCAGATATCTTGACTCCACCCTTTCTCTAGAGACTTCTCTTTGGGCTAACCTGGGCTCCTTTTGTTGGTTTTGGGCTCCTCCCTAGATCTTGCATGACCTGCTATCTCACTTATCATGAGGCGGCGGGCATGGAAATTTGTTCTGTTGCCCTCATGTACCACTGATCGTGCTGTCTTGTAGTATCAGAGGTTGGGGCTTACTGCTTTCTCCAGATGGTGTATGTGAGGGCTGCTGCATTGATTAATTGCTAGACCTGATACTGGGGTAAGCATATTCTGAGTTCTACTCTCTCCTGGAGCTGTGATGGAGTTTGCAGACTTCTTTCTCCCAGTCACCACCCTCTCCCTCAGACAGTGTCTGTTCAGTGCATTTGGATCTGGGGTTCCTAGCTGGTGGCTAGGGACTTCTAAATAGTGGGCATGCTCCTGTCACTATTTCGTAGGGGTGTGGCACAGCGGGCAGACTTTGGAGATTTGAAAAACCCAAAGAAAAGTTCAAAAAACACAGCCAGGCATATATGAACATGGGGAGCCTGGGCCCATGTCTAGGAATCCTCGCCGAATGTTGCCTAGGGATGATGACAGTACCGAGACTGCCTGGGACGCCTGGCTAACCTGGTAAACCTTTCAACTGACTTGATGCCATGCGAGTGGCTCATAACTTATTTAGTCTTTTGCATGTGCTGTGGAGGTTATGGGACCTTCACTATCCCAGTGTGCAGGAAACCTGGCTCCTGTCACTTGAGGACAGCTTTGTTTTAGAACTAAAAATGGTGGCCTCTATTTGGCTGAAGTCTTCCAGTTTATTGTGGATGCTGTTGGACCTATATGCTATTTAGGGAACTTTGGTCCCAGGCCCGATGCCCAGGAAGGGAGACCTTTTTAACTCGTAGTTGGAACCCATCCCTATTTACTTTGGGTACCTGTTTCTTAAGTACTTTGTCTGAGAGCTGCCCACCTCCTCATCAGACTGCCCCCCCAGGGTGTGGTCCGCTAATCCCACCCTGGCGGGTCAGCAGCAGAGTGGGGCCTTGGCTCCTGCATGCGTCCTTAAAGGCGAAATCAACAGAACGCATACAGCAGCCCTGAATCCCCAGATGCAAATAAACGTTTTTATTCCCAACGTCGTCTCATTGGTCTTTCTTTTGGTTTTGGTATGTGTGAGAAGTTGGCCTGGCATTTGCTGTCCACTATTCTAGTGGGCACCTTGCACCAGTCCAAAAGACTCTTATTGATGGTAGGTTAAAGACAACCTTTATAGAAAGCTATATTAGTGGTAGCTGTGGTGAGCATCCTTCAGGCTAAGTTGTGGAGGAATGTAAAGCAGCTTGTTTTACCAGTTTATAATCTCGTGAATGACCAAATTAAAGGAGAACCACACCGGGTATACATATAAAATATATGTGTTTATTCTAAACACATCCCTCTAGTCTATTTATGAGGCAAAAGTATATTCAGTAAACTTATTAACAAACAGTAAATTAGCACAATATATGTTGAGCCCTAGGGATGTACCTAACCATATATTAACAAAGTGGTATAAGAACCTCAACTTCCATAGAGACAAGGCATAGAGCCTGTAGATCCGCTGGGGCCACCAGGAAACACCCAAGGTAATGACACAGGGGACCCACGGGGGACACATGCAGTGTGCAAACACAGCTGCAAATCACTATTAACTTCTATGGGGAAAGTCATGGTTAGAATTTCAAAGATAAAGTACACCTAGAAGAGAACTTGGAGCAAACTCCTTTAGAACCAGGAGGTTTTAGAGTCAACACCCATGGGAGCACTGGAGTACTCGAGTTACCTCACCTAGGGAAGCCGGGTGCATAGGTGTCTTTTTGTGTTGGGTTTCGTTGTCGTTTTCATTAGGGATCTGCTGCAAAGTGCTGCTGCCGAAGAAGTGGAAAGTGTCTGATGTGATTCAAGCTTGGATCGAATATCAGAAGAACCTGAAAGCAGAGGGGACAGAGTCTGGGGCACTTGCTAGTGACCAGGAAGACGATAGGAGGGTGCTCACCGATGTGGGTGATTTCAGGTGAAGAAGGTGAAGCTTGACTCTTCAGCCACGAGGACCAGAAGGCATCGACAACAACCAGGTTCTGGAATCAAGCTTTCCCACAAAGAATGTCAAGTGCTGTGGTGGCGGATTCCAGATTGGACCAAACAAGCCTTGGCAACAGCAACCCATGCAGAAAGCAGAGATTGGCTTCGGTGCAGACCAGCAAGGTCTGAGGTACTCACCACTTGGTAGGAAGTCAGGGCACGTCCAGAGCAACCAGGAAAAGTAGAGTTATCTTCAAGGGAACCCACCAGTTGAGGGACCAGGGATTGTGAATGAGCCTTGAGCGGAAATGCAAGAAGCGAGCTCATGGAACACTTGTGCAGTGTAGGCCCCCAATCTTCAGTGCAGATGATGATTGGGGCTTGTGCTACAAGTAACCCAAAGCACAATTTCAGGAAAGATCGGAAAGGCAATGCACTTAGCAAATGTGCACGGTGTCCAGAGTTCTGGTTCAATGTCATTATTAAGGGCTGCTGGTCTCAGCTTTTCTGGGGACTCGGGCGGCCTTTGAGAAGTCTGGAAATCCTCTTCCTGGGCAGTAATAACTTCAGAGTCTGGTGGGAGCTTCGGAGATGCACACTGCCAAATGCTTTGTTTGTGCCTGTTTGAACAGGGGAGTCACTCCTTGACCCCAAGGGAGATTATTTTGTCCTCTAATCGTTAGTAGAGCGTCGAAGTTCCAGGATTCAGTTTCAGAGTTTCATCCAGATGTAATCTAAAGTCCTGTTGCCAGGGTTCCCTTACTTATACTAAGAAAAGGGGTTGGACATACTCTGGAGACCCACCTATGGTAGGGTCTGGAAAGAGGGGTGGCTAAACCCATTTCCTTTACCCAGTTTTACACCAGAGCAGAGGCTGGTAGCCCTTGCAACTGGTTTGAACTGGGCAATGCACAGGGACACCAAATGTGCCCCCAGTGCTGACTTCAAATCATTTTCAGAGTGCACCCACCTAGCCCTAATACACTAAAGTCTGACTGGGAGGTGGTTACACCTCCCTGTGACAGTAAATCTATTGCCCAGGCCTCCTCTGCTAGAGTTTCAGTCAGCAGCAGGAGGCCAGGCTCATGTCCGTGGCTGCAGCATCCATTTTGTGATGACAGGGCTCTTTTAAACTATTACCGGTTAGACCAGTGTGTACATGTCTCTCCATCTAGAAGGGTGGAATTTTACCCCCGCCGCCATGACTGGCAGTGGGGTAGAATTCCGAAGTGTTTGAAACCAAACATGACATGTTTCCATGCTGCCATTCCAAAGTTAGCATTTACAGTGAGGTTATAATGCACTTAAGAATATATGGTCTGGCTGCATCACAGAACACCCTCAGAGAATAGGCTCTGAAAGCTGCAGAGCGGCCCAGCTCATGCATGGGCACCCTCTTACACAAAACCAAGCACTCTGCCATCAGGATTGATAAGGCCTGCCATAGGAGTGACTGATAGGCTTATATGTGTCAGTGATTAAACGTAGATATAGGTAACCTATATCTTAGTAAGGGGTGCATGCACCACCTTAACCAGGCTGTAGTAGCAGACTTGTGGTGCCATTTTGGAAGGCTTCCCAGGGGTGTCATAATACATGCTTCAGCCCCTGGTAGGCCTCTGGGGTACCTATGCCCTAGTATCTGGTGTACCATATACTAAGGACTCACAAGGGTAACCCAGTAACCAATCTGGAGTGTACCTAAGGTATATGCAATCAATTTAGAAAGAAAGCAGCTAGGCTGGGGGTTACTGGATAGCAGGGCCAGCCAGACTAGAGTTGAAAAACAGTAAGACAGCAGCAAAAAGTGGGGATAAACTTAGTAAGCATAGGACCCGTACCCTCCAGATATGCCCCCCGCCTCCCTCAAATCCGACATAGACATGCAGAGACCCCACATTGAAATCACCAAGAAATTCGGGTGGGGTAAAAGGCCATGTTTAATCACAACATTGTATAAACATGACAAGCAAATAACATGCATATCTGATATTTACAATTACATTTTAAGAACATATCATGCTCCTCCCACATTCCCAGCCCTAAGGGAGGAGCCCCATCTGGCTCACATCTCGCAACTGGGTATCCTACGCCAGGTACCGCGCACCTGCCCCTTAGAGTGGTGGGCCCCAACCTCCAGTCCTTGTCCACCATTACCAGGGCCCACCTCTCGACCACCAGGCTGCCCAGGGATGCCCATGAGGCTCGAAATCTGTCGCCCTAGCCTCCCCAGCCAGTGGTCACGTCCTCCCAGCGGAGAGCTTACCATATCCCCCCTCAGAGCTGGCCTATGGAGTCCGCCAGGCGGCCTCCCATCCATTTTCTTTAGTCATTGTTTACTGATCGCAGGTCTCTTCTCCGCCACAAGGTTGGCCAAGGCCCTCAGGTCTGACACCCTCCCCACCTGCGTTCAGAATAAACGACCAAAGTTCTCTTATAAAAGTGTCTGTTCCTAAGTCCGACAAATGCACCCCATCTCGGTGGAACATCGCTTCTCCAGAAATCATCCGGTGTTGAATGTAGCGCAAGCGGCCCTTCACTGAGCACAACCTTGCTAGTTCGCCGTTCAATCGTCTTAGGGAAACGTTCAATGATCTGGTTTGCACTCCTGGGCCCCATGTCCTGCATGATAGCATGCCTGACCAAACAATCCTAGCTGATGGAAAAATATGCCCCAACCAGGCAATTTCTGCAAGTAGGGCCTCCTTGACCGCCAAGCGTCCTCTGTCGACCATGTCGTTGCCTCCCAAGTGCAAGATAATCCAATCAGGTGACTTGTGCCCCTTGTGCGCCCTGAGTTCCTCGACGAGCCGCCTCAAGTGCCGGATTCGCATCCCCCCAACGCCGTGCCACAGGAACTCGGTCTCGCCCAATTCAGCCGGCTTCACCACCTTTCGTTGCTGCAAGCGCACCGTCGCGCGACGCACAAACGAGTGCCCGAGTACCCACACCACCGACACGGGCATACTAATCAGAAGGAGAGAAATGGAACGGTTAGAAACAATCCGCACATTTTTGTCACAACAATTCCGGCCTCACATATCTCTTATAACACTCGGACGTCCAACGCCCAATGCCCTTTACAGCGTTAGGGGCGAGACCAGCCCTGGCCGCCAGAGTGGCAGCGCCAATTCTAAAGGAATGCGAGGAGTAACCTGCTGCTCCTAACCCCAGTTTCCCCAGAGCCAAACCAAACACTGCCTTGAACTGGTATTGAGACAGGTAATCCCCATTCTCATGAATGAACAGCGCCGGCCCCCCCCAGTCGGGCGCAGGGCCAGGTACGCCTGCATACCGGATACGGGGCAGGCCGATACTCCAGGTGCTGGCTGCAAACGAATGGTGGCCCCCTTACCCGCCTGATCTGTCTTGGAACGTCTCAGAAGTACCACTAGACCCCTCTGTGAAAAGATTGTGTCCCGAAACTGCAGCCCCCCCAAGGTCTGATCTGGAGGCCCCAACTATCTCACTCAGATGGAACGCCCCATAAAAGGCCAGGCAGAAAGCCGACCCCAGCATGACTCCCTCAAACAGTGAATCGCAGATAGGAGGTAACACCCCAAGAATCCAAGGCCTACGACAGTCCCGCCTCGGCCCCTCGAGTTTGGCCCACCCTGCCAACGCTTTCCTGATTAAGAATGAGGCCCCAGGGTCCCACTCCCCCGCCAGTTTTGCAAAGAAGCCTATTGCTGAACGGGTGGCCCTCGCATACACCACCGCTCTGCCCTGATCCCTTAATGCCTGTAAAAAGGAGTAGATCGTCTCAGGAGAAAAGATCCTCGCCATCCCTGCCTGTTCCACAAATGATCTGCAAGCGTTAAAATGCAGCTGATAGGCATGTTTGGTGCGATCACTCAGGGCGGCACCTACCAGCCCCGCTAAAGCGGGGCTCCAATTGTCCACAGTGATGTAGGGAACGTAGTCATGCGCTCTTCCGCCTGCGGATGGTACCTCCGGAAGTCCTGCAACTTGGAACGAGACAAAGCATCAGCAGCATGGTTATCGACACCTGGTATATGCGCAGCCTTAAAAGTCAAATTCAATCTCAAGCATGCCAGCACTAACAGCTTCAACAACCTTAGCACATGTGGGCAAGTGGCCCCTTGCCGATTGATAACCTGGACAACAGCCATGTTATCTGACCAGAAAGTCATCGCCCGTTCTCTGAAGCGCTCAGCCCAGATCGTGACCGCCACCCAAATGGGGAAAAGTTCTAGAAAGGCTAAGTTCCTTGTCAAGCCTGCTTTGTGCCACGCCGCTGGCCGAACCGCCCGCACCAGGCAGAACCCAGAATCGCCCCGAAACCAATGCTTCCAGCCGAGTCAGTGTACAGGCCAAGCTCAACGCTGGACACCGGCGGCGCGGGCCACACTACCCGCCTATTGAAGTCCCTAAGGAAATCGCGCCACATCTTGAGGTCCTCCTTAACTCCCGCTTTTAGTCGCACCCGGTGGTGCTTCTGGGTAAAACCTACCATCGCTCTAGCTATGGACCTCGAGAAAGGGCGCCCCATGGGAATGATTCGCAGAGCAAAATTCAACTGACCCACCAACACCTGTAACTGGTGCAAGGTCACCTTAGGACTCGCCAGGGCCGCTTCAATGGCTAGGGAAAAGGCTCTCACTTTATCCATCGGCAACCTACACTCCCCTGCTACCATATCAATTTCGATGCCTAGAAAGGACATGCATGTGTCAGGGCCCACTGTCTTGTTCGGTGCCAGCGGCACTCCAAATTCCTGAAACATAGCCACCAGTTGACCAAGAGCCAGGGTGCATGCCTCCGATGCCGCCGGGCCCATCACCATGAAGTCATCCAAGTAATGAATCACATCTGTACACCCAGACCTGAGAGAAAACACCCACTGCAACATGGAACTAAAAGTCTCAAAGTACTTGCAGGAGACCGCACACCCCATCGGCATACATTTGTCATAATGAAATTTCTGGTGCACCTGGAAGCCTAGCAAATGGTAAAGATCAGGGTGAACGGGCAACAGGCGAAATGCTGACTCAATGTCCGTCTTAGCTAACAATGCCTCCGACCTAGGTCCCTCACTTTCTGAACCGCGGCATCGAAGGACGATTACGTCACTGAGCACAACGCCGGATCAATGGAATCATTTACAGATGAACCTTTTGGTGCAGAGAGGTTGTGAATCATTCTGAACTGCCCAGGCTCCTTTTTGGGCACCACCCCCAGTGGGGAACACACATAATTCTCCCATGGAGGAGCCGGGAAAGTGCATGCTACTCGGCCTAAGGCCCGTTCTTTGTCCACCTTCGTGGCCACTACAGAGGAATGGGTTCTCGCAGATAATTGGTTATTACACTGGCTAATAGGGGGGACATGCAACGCTGGGATGCGAAAACCTTCAGAAAAACCATTAAACAACACCTTGGTTGCTGCCCTGTCTGGGTACACGTTTAGCCAATAAATCAGTCTTCCAATATCCACCGGGGTAGGCAGATTATGCCTGGGAGGGCTTGATATCCTTGGGAGCGGCACCCCCACGCTCTTTGGCTTTCTTGTTGCACTTGAATTCGGGGTGAGAGGGATGACCACAAAAGGCGCATGCATGCTTAAACTTGCATTGCCTGGGGGGCCAGGTGCACCCCTTGCTATTGAATGCCCAGCAGGTCCCTCTCTTCTCACCCGGACCTCCCTGGGAAGTCTGAAAAGGCTGCCTAGCGGGGTGCTCCCTACTGCTCACGCTTTCTAACCAGGCATTCACCTCTACCTGATCCCAACAAATGGCTGGGTTCCCCTCCTTCGCCCAACGAAACTCCCTATCATAAGTCCACCAAACTGAGCCCCCGTGTGTGGAGTGTGCCTTCACGATCTTGTTAGTGTAAAACACCAATGGGATAGCCAACTCTGGCCTTTTTTCCAATAATACTGTGACATAAACATGAAAATCGAACAGCCAGTTTGTTATTGTTTCCTCGATCCTAGGTCTTCGATCCCTGAAGGGGAGCTCTTTCCCATCCCTGTCCTTGTAAGCCTCATCTCTTCTCTTGGGCCTGATGAGGGAGAATATATCTACGTAAGCGCCCTTCCAGATTTTCTCCCGCACCTCCATAGTCACGTGCGTAGCTAACATCCCTGACTGAGACAACACATTCCCTTGCACACCCCCTATCTCGCTGCTCCTCGCTGCTGTGTCACCTGGCTTACCTCCAGTAGGTACTGTAGCTAGTGCTGCGGCGGGGGGCTGCGCTCCAATTGCCATGCTGGAGGTTGCCTTGCGCGATTCAACTATGAGCGCCAATTGCCTCTGAATATCCTGTAAAGCGCCCTGCTCTGTAACTTGGGGTGGAACCCAAGGTGCTGCCGCTCCTGCGCTCACTCTCTCTAGTACCTTATTCGGAGCAGATAATTGGCCCACTAATGTGGTCACTGATGCCAGCAAGCTTTCTATCGGGTCCTGCGCGACCGCCACTGCGGCCACCAGCTACGGTGGGAGTGGGGCCGGTGGGTCCACGGTTTTTGGTACCGCGCCTCCCGGTGCCAATGCCTTCAGCGCCTCCCTAATCTCAGACAGTACTGACCCCACTGGATCTGATGGCGCGGGAGCCCCAGCCCCTGAAAAGGGAACTATGCCCTGTGGCACTGCCGGAACGGGTGGGGAAGGTACAACAGCCTCTGCATCTAATGGAGGAGTGGGGACGGGACCTGCTGATTCCTCGTCCTCTTTCCCCCGGCAGGGCTAGGCCTACACTTCTTCTGTTTGGCCCCTCCCTTCCTCCTTGGCTGTGCTTTGGTTTTCTTCTTTAATGGAGGGAAAGCGGCCCTCGGTGGCACCCCCTCCCTGCGAGGCCGCTCCACTACCTCAGGATGATCCTCCTGCGAGGAATCGCTATCCTCTCCGCTCTCGGGAGCATCTTTGCTCAATTTTGCCAGAAGTAATTTCATAATCTGTGCTATCTCCGGGTCAGAATCCTTCCTCTTGTGTCCTCCCTTCTTGGGCGCCATGCTGTCTGTATTTTGCCCTCACGCACTAACTCGAGATATTTGTTACCCTGATGCCGCGCCGCGCACTACTTGTGAAGCCTTGTGAGGCCTGCTCAGCCAAGATTTCCCCGCTCCCGGTCCCTCCCCAAGCACTGCCCACGCCGCCCAGCAGGAGCCCGCACCACGAAGGAGCCCCGCACACAGCCGTAAACCCAGTAAGGCAGTGACAATCCTATACCCGTCCCAGCACCCACCGTGACTCACGGCTACCCACGAGGCCCTCCAGGCACTCGACTCCTTACCTGGCAACGTGGACGACGCCCGATCCTTCTGCCTCTAGTTTCAGAATGCCGGCCTGGAACACAAGAATGGTATCCTGGAGTGGTAGCGGGAACAGAGACCCCGGTCACAGAGAGTTGACCCTAAATAGGCCGAAGGTCTCTGCCCCCCACCACCCAGGACATGCATCATCACCTGACCCGGAAGTGGGTCGGCCGTACGTCGATTGGGCCGTCCGGCTGACCAACCACCAGTGACCAGGGGCGGGATCCAGAGGTGCCGGGTCCTAAGTACGCGCCTCCTGATTCTCCGCGCTTGTCAGATCCTACTATCCTACAGTACAGTTAATTCTTGAGATGTGTGTGAATGGGCGGTATTTTACTCTGCAGTTTTATCTTACTGCATATTTGGACTCTGTGTTTGTGTGAAAGCATTACCTCTCCAGACAGTAACAATCCCTCATGGGGCTGTGTCCCCAGTCCCTGTAGGCTGAGTTCCCTGTCAGTGGCTGATGTTGCCATGTGTTTGCCATGTGTTTGTCCAAGTACCTGATCCCTGTTGTGGTAGTGCGGTGGCTGACTGAGATTTCCCTGTGATTCGTTGTGGATGAGGAGTTTGTGGTGGCTGGCCCTGGCCCATTTATTTCTGCTTGTTATTTGCTTTTAACAGGTATCTGTCTGTCAGGTGGCCCTTACTGTGGCAATAGTAACATTCCCTAGGGTCTGGTAGCTGGCAACCTCTATGGCTTCTGCTGCTATAGCTAGGTTGAAACCCTCTAGGGATTTGCAGTAGAGCTCCCTTTATGACTGGTGACAAGTGCATGCTCACAGCCAAAGTGGGCCCCTCGAGGGCAGTCTACTTCAATGTGTGTTGAATCATTTTAGCAGTGTCTCTCTGGGCTTGCTCCTGTTTCTCCCTGTCCTTTTCTGCTTTCTTTTTGTAATAGTACAATATATGGGCCTGTATCTTACACCAGGGTTTAGTGTCTAACCCAACCATGCAGCCCAATCCCCTTTGTATCTCAGTGGGCAACCCCTTTTCGAGAATATTATAAAATATGGGACTTGTGGGCCCGTATCAGTCCACGGTTGTCCTGTTTCTTGTACCCATCCTACATCAGGGTGCTCAGGGAACATTTCACTGAGGGCCGTCCATATTCAATGCTTGTATGAATTGAATGTAGCCCCTTCATGCTCGGTGCATGTCAGTGTAATTACTGGAATGAGAGCTCAGACAAACACTGTGTTAGTCTGCTATCCATTAAGACTATTTAGCAGACTTTTGATATCGCCTATCACTAGGTTTATGCCTGTGGTGTTCTTTTCAAAACATGAGATCCATTCCCCTGCTATATCCAGCAATGGCAGTAACTTTGTCCTTAGCCCATCCATATCCATCTGAGCCCACGGCACATAGATGGTCCCTGGCATGCCTTCTGTAGTACTGGGTACATTCTTACTTTGGGTAGCTCTACTGGTTTCTCCCTAACACGGGGTTCCTATCTTTTTAGGAATACCTACATGTAGGGGAAGCTACACTCAGGATCTCCTCTTCCATGCCGGATGCATTCTTCAGCTATGGCCATGTCCTCTGGTTCGAAGGATCCCTCCTCCTGCCAAGGGTATCATACTAGTCTTTTTCCTCATTCCAGTGGACTAGCAGGTAGCAAAATGGCCCTGAAAAGGTCTTGTTTCCTCTCTGGCCATTATCTCCCTTGGGGTCACTTTATCTATTCTGTGCATTGGGTTTGAGTAGCCTATGTCTTCGGCGCTGCTCCTCTCATGCAAAGGTACCATCTTGTTCTGCCTATGCCTTGGTTGTGTCAGCACCAGGTTATTTTGGTCTCTTATCTCCCAGTCGACCCCTCTCCTGTGTTGAAATTTTGGTGAGGCTCGAATCCTAGCCAGAAGCCTCTCATCTAATTCTACCTTTGACTCATCCTTGATTAGAGCCCTGTACCTATCCCCGCTCTCCTCATGTGGGTGGTGCTTTTCTGTTTTCACTCTGTGCTTCCTGGGTGTGAGCTCTTTCTCTTTCCTTCCTTAGCTTTCACCTCTCTTCCACATCCTGTCTGGGTTGCCTCCTTCGCTCTGAGCTATGATACGTTCTTTTGGTCGGGCTTTGCCCTCAAACTCACTCTCTGTTTTTCCTCGGCTACCCGATCAAATCCGGTATCTCCACCCTCGTCATTGGATCCCAGGGGCCGGACCATTTCCCTCACTTCCACTAGCCGTATCACTGCCTAGAACTGCTAAATATTACCAAATCACTCGTATTTGTTCTCCTAGATTAGTGGAAGTGCGTGTTCTCCACACTGCTGGGGTTCTATGTGTTGACCCCAATGGACAGGGTTTAAACTTCTAACGATCGTTCGCACCAGAATAGGGTTGCACTGGCACTGCCTGGGCCTGCTGGCCTGTTGATCTCTCATGCATGGGCATAACTGTTTGTTATTCATTTGGTGGCCATTATTAACTGGTGGATTGAATATCCTAATGCAGGGAGAGTGGGCGAGAGCACCTTCAAACCTGCAAATACCAGGGAAAGTGCTGACGCCTTGCTTGCTATCTGTAGTGCAGGACTGTCAATCTGGGCTTCCTTTTAGATGGCCGATAGTCCTAATAAAGCATCTTTCTTTTGACCTGCATGGTTGGTTTTTATGTGTGTTCTCCTTCTCCAGTGTTCAATGGTGTAGTGTCTTATGTTTCCTCCTTTGGCTTGGGAAATGTATGTGCCTTTGTGTGTGGGTGCCATTCTTAGCAAATCTTATTATATTTTTTAACCTGTGTAGGGAACCTACTTTCATGTGTTTTAATGGTGTCTCCATGATAAGTTTGGTAGTTTTAGACAACAAGGTACCTTGGCTTCTTTGTTTCAGGGAATCTTTGGTTTTGATCTTAATTGTGGGGAAAATATACACAGAGTTACTACAAGCTCAGCACTATCTACAGATGCCTCAACAATTCAACATGAAAATGTCAAAAACATGAATAACAATGTATAAGAAGCGTTGCTACATAGAAAAAGTGCAATTTGTCAATAAAAACAGTATCTGAAGGATGTTGACTCTTGGCATCAAATACAGTCTTTGAGAAATAGCAGCACCTTCATATAAAACATGGGGCCATTAAGAACAACACAATACTTAAGACAATACACACTTTGCAGCAATTAACAGCACCTCAACATCATCAATATACTTTACATCAATCTCACCAAAAACTGACAGAGAAAAAAATTATGCCTTTGTGAAAAAAAGTACTCACTTAGCCTTCTTCTACTGCATGCTGCTATCCTGTTACTAGGGGAAGGTCTGCGTGGTACACAGGACTAAGTGACCCTGATAGTATGTCAACATCAGCTACGAGACAAAGATAATAGCAATAGTTCACAGAAAAAAGGGAATAACTCAAAAACCACAGGTGTAACACAAGTTACACCTAATCTCCCAGGTGTAAATCTTTTTCCCTAAAGGTTTGAATTGTACCTTGTATCACACCTAGTGGTCAAACGTACCATCTGTGTCATGCCAAGTGGTCCAAGCAACAACACCTCTGACTCCTTTCAGATACCAATGGTGTTAAGAGACCAGTGGCACTGAAAAACCTGTTTAGACTAAAAGATAAGGCTGAGGCGCCAACACTACCTAATCAGATAGCTTTACCACAAAAATGCAGTCCTGTGAGTCATAAAGGGCTATATAACAAATAGAATAACTTTTCACCTGTCCTAGTGTACCGTCTATCAACAAAAAGTGACTTCCACTGGATCGCCTCCAAGGCCATCTTGCGACTACTCAGTTAAGACATATAAAATACATGATATTCCATATTTCTGTCACTCGCACGGTGCTCAGGTTATCTTTTTATGCTTCTCCCTAGTTTGCCATACGACACATGATTTACTAAGGTTCTGATGTAGTCTCCTCCCTCTCTGACTGCTGCTTCAGGACTGACCTTCGCCCCATGCATTCAGTGGAACTTACAATCAATTGTGGTGTCTGCTCACCTTCCTTAATATGCAAATGTGAATCCGTCCAGGTGGGGTCACTTTCCTTTGAATGCAGTCGGTTTAAGGCACTAATCAGCCCAAATGGTGGCTCACCAAATTGTTGCATGAACATGAAATACCTTGAAAAAACAAGAGACAAGAGGCGTTTGGCAAAAAAGGATCAGTTTGTTTAATTAAACAGTTCAGCCGGGAGATTAGTCATAGGGTCTGAGGACTATCTCAGTTTACAATTGGTCTAACATGGGTTTTCATACAGTTGATTGAATGCAATAAAATATTTCTGGTGATAATTTTTTGGTAAGGAATATTAACCTTTGTCTTTGGAGTCATAAGTTTATGTATTTAATGAGGAATCCAGATGAGCTTCGACCTTGCCTGGACAAAATGAGGCCAGTGGGTAGCATTTCCAGATTTCTGGCATGGGGAGTGTGTGATCAGGGTGTGTACTGTCTGTGCTATGACCTAATTGGCAATGTGTTCCTAATCAGCCGTGGCCCATGCAGGTAAGAACAGTGGGGCCATGTGCAGGAAATGTCAACAGACAACTACAAGAGAAAATTTATTTTCCCTTGTGGTTGTCTGTCAAATCCCCCCCAAACCCGGCCCCACCGCTCTTACCTCCACAGGCCAAAGCTGTTCCTAACTTCATGTGGTGTCTGACTTTATAATGTTTTGGGAACACGAGTACCCCTCTGATCATGCGTGCTTTATTAGGGCTAATCTCCCTGGACCAATGTGGTGTCACTGTACCTAATTGTGGGATTGATCTGGGGTTTCCTGTGTGCATGTTTGTCTGCCCACTACGTGCCAACCCACCTCTGACTTGTCAATCAGTGACCTCGGACCTGGGTCTCAAAGCCTGCCTAAGTACATATTTCTGAGTCGGGATTGATGTGGAGTTCATAACGGGCAAATTCATCAATAAAGATGCAATTTCATTTTATACATGAATGTATCTTTATTAATATTGACATCATCTTTTTCAATATTAACACTTTTCTACCCAATCTATAGTGTGATTGTGGTCCGTTAGTCACGGGATCCCTAGAATTATTCCATACTGTGGTGCATTGATTATGTCAAATTGCAAGGTTTCATAGTGCACCTCACATTGTTTGACCTGTAAATCAGTGGTATGGAAATAAATTGGACCAGAGGAAAGTTCACTCCCACCTATAGCCAAGACTGTCTCTGGCCTGTTTTTCTCTATGAAATGGAGTTGCAGTTCCAAAGCCAAGGCATTATCTATAAAAAGTTCCTTTGGCTCCAGAATCTAACATAACCTCCAGGGGTTTCCGCATGTCTTTTATGCACAACTGGATGAGCAAATTAAGATGTTCATTATCAGAGTCATGATTAGAGTTTAAAGAAGGGACAGTATACCACATCTAGCAAACTCTGCTGAAATAGCAGTGCTTGTTTTGCCTCTGACAAATCTGTTTGTGCAATGAGGCATCAGTAGGTGCTAATATATGTTACTAGGTCCTTATTCCCTTTCCTCAGATCCAACAGCTCTCTGTCAGCTGAGAATGTGGTGGCTCTCTGGTGCCTTTTCAAGCTCTGAACAAAATGAATCCCAATTATACAGCACAGCATTATCTCTACATACCAGCAGTACTGCCCTTTGTGCCGTGTCTCCTGCCAAATATGAAATCATGAACGCTAAATGAGATTGTGCTGTAGGAAAGCTTGAGGCTGGGGTGTAAAATGAAACAGTATTTGGATAAAGAATATCTGTACCTTATTAAAATCCTGTGAAAACTTTCTCGGGCTGCCAAGGGAATGGACTTAAGAATTTTCACCAAAACAGGTGGAACCACTGCAAGCATAGTTCCACCCACGTGAGACCAAGGTTGAGCTCAAATAACCCACCCTGAACTAACATCAAATGGGTTCTCTGCATTCGTCGTACCTTTTCTCTCAAGGTGGCGGTGTCCACTCTTGAGGCCGGCATGTTTTGTTGGACCATGAACAAGGCCCTGGTGACCTCATTCAGGGTGGCCATTTTTAGATCAAATTGACCAGGAGGAGGGTACATTGTGTGGGCTCGTTATGATGTCATATATACGAAATCATCGCATTCAGCTCGATGTTCAAGATGGTCCACCACTTGAGTGCCCCAATTCTGTATGTTCTTATAGCAAAGAATGTTTTGAGGATCAAGTGAGGGATGGGAAGGGAGGGTTGGGAACAGTGTGAAGGGAGAACTTTGGGAGCAATAGAATGTATTTGTGCATGTGTCTTTACTTAGCTCAATCTAAACTATCCTCTCTTCCTTCCCTGTAGTAGCTGAAAAAGAACCTGTGTATGATCCCTTTTGTCTTTCTTTCTGGTATGGAGGGATAGTCTATACATATATATATATATATATATATATATATATATATATATATATATATATATATATATATATATATATATATATATATATATATATATATATATATATAAAACATATTACACATGAATTGCTGCAAGTTAACTACGTAACATTATCTATTTCACACTGTGATACATTAATGGGACATACCATTACTATATTTGGTGATTCATCTCAGGGAGCTTCTTCAAGTTTGTTGGTGATTTCCCTCACTACCCCTGCTAAAGCCCTATCAATCCACTGTTATTTGCTATATCCACTTTTTGCGATGCTCATAGATCATCACACTGTATTATTATTATTATTATATGAAATTTGTAATGCGCTCAGCTTACCCGGGGGCATCCCGGCGCAACAGACCAAAGAAGGAGGAACTCGATAACTCACTACTGTGGAAACAAGTGGGTTTTAAGAAGTTTCCTAAATGTTAGGATCTTGTGCTCTGAGCGAATCTTAAGGGGCAGAGAGTTCCACAGAGATGCCACCTGAACCGAGAAACGCCTGCCCCCCGTCCGAGCTCTCCTGACTCTCGCAGATTGCAAAAGATGTTGCTGGTCTGAGCGCAAAAGGCGTGGAGGTTTATAGGGACGGGCCATATTAACAAGGATGGGGGGGCCTTTGCCATGTAAAATTTTATGGGCCGTACACAACGCCTTAAATTTCACCCGCTCCTTAACGGGGAGCCAGTGAAGTGCTTTTAGGGCCGGGGCAGCAGACTGCCTTCTAGGGATCTCCATCAAGACTCTGGCAGCTGCATTTTGCACCTGTTGGAGGGTTTTAAAGGTAGCTTCGGGGGCACCAAGAAACAGGGCATTACCAAAGTCAAGCCTAGAAAGGATTAAACCCCGCATCAAAAGCTTCTTAGCTGGATCCGGAAGCAGTGGGAGTACCTTTCGGGCTGATTTCAGTAGACCGAAGCAAACCCCCGCGGTCTTTCTGGCGTGGGTCCTGAAGGATAGATCTTCCTCCAACCATACTCCCAAGGACTTGATCTCCTTCTTGGGAGATGGAGGGTCGCCAAGAGACCGGGGCCAGCAGCTGGCAATGATGGAGGGACTGGAGTTGCCCAAGAGCATCAACTCAGTTTTTCCTCCATTAAGCTTAAGAGCCGAGTTGGACATCCATTGGTAGACATTAGCCAGGCAGTCATGCAACAAGTTGGGTTGTTCCGCCAGCTGAGTGAGGCCCACCACCAGCTGAGTATCATCAGCATAGCTGATGATCTTCAACCCCGAAGGGGCTACCACTCTTTCAAGTGGAGTCATATATGCATTGAACAAAGTAGGGCTCAACGATGAGCCCTGAGGGACTCCACATTGAAGAGGGAATAGGGAAGACTGCTCTGCCCCTTCCCAGACTTGGTAGAAACGGTTGGAGAGAAAGGATCCCAACCATTTCAGAGCCGTCCCTGAGACACCTACCTCTGACAGGCGTTGGAGGAGCACCTGATGACTCACGGTGTCAAAGGCAGCACTCAAGTCCAGGAGGATCACTGCCACTGATCCTCCGGTGTCAAGAGTGCTCCTTGCTTCCTCCACTACCGCCAGCAGGGCCGTGTCCGTTCCTTGGCCGGGACGGAAACCAGTCTGGGAGTCTCCCAACAGGTGGTTGGACTCAAGATAGTAAGAGAGCTGACGGTTAACCAGCTTCTCGGCGATTTTAGAAAACCCCGGCAAAAGCGAGATAGGCCTGAAGTTGGTCAGATTGGCGGGATCCAAGCCTGGTTTTTTCAGTAAGGCTTTTACTACAGCCCCTTTCCATCTCTGAGGGACTATGCCACGAGAGAGAGAGAGGTTGATAAGGTCAGTGAGCGGAGCTGACAGAGTATTAGCCACAAGTTTAAGATGTTTCATAGGCACTGGATCACTCGGAGATCCACTCTTCATCTCCACCAAGACCTTTGTAACCTCCTCCTCCGAGAAGGGGCCAAAAGAGACAAGTTCGGTCGGGCAGCTTATTGGACCAGTAGCCGGCTCAGAGGTGTGAGGCATAGCGGGCAGAGAGGATAGGATAGTGTCTATTTTAGAATGGAAGAAACTAGCCAGTTCTTCACATTTGTCTTTAGGATTAACGTGTACGACTGGGGGGACCGGGGCTTTCAAGAGTTCTTTAAAAATTTTAAACGATTCTCTTGGAGAGTTACTTGCCCTCTCAATCTTATCACTAAAGAAAATCTTTTTGACATCCTTCAATGCACTTTTGTATTTTCTCATCTCTCTTTTATAATTAGCCCGGCTTTCTTCCGTCTGCTCTCTCCTCCAGGCACGTTCAAGCCTTTTGCAAGAAGTTCTGCAACTCCTAAGTTCCGGAGTATACCAGGGGGCAGAAGCAGTTCTTCTCTCCCTGATAAGCCTCCTTTTTTTAGGAATCAGTAGATCAAGGGAGTTAGTAAGCCAATTAGCCAGGTGTTGATCAGCAATATTGATATCTGTATATCAGAACTTGGGCTAAATGGCTTTCATTACTTCTGTTGAGTCTTTTGAGATTCTACAGTTAATGCACATGTTGCACTCGAGTCTTGCAGGATTTAAAGCGTATCTCACCCATTGCCCTCAAGGTCCAACTTATACAAACTCAAAATGCCAAAGACTAGATTTAATCACCTCGACCTTCAAACACATGCCCAATCTGGGTGAACATCAAGTTTCTTTCTGCACAGGAATGATTCTCCATGGAAGCAAAAGACACGTCCAATCGGGGTGAATGACAAGTTCATTTCAGCATGAAACCACTTTCAACTGTGAACAAAAGACACGCCCAATCAAGGCAAGATACAATACGTGTCCTAGCAGTTGTTGTAAAACAATTAATAAACTTTTAATTTAAATGTATTTTATAATTTTAAAAATATATTCAAATGTAACAAAAAAAATATATATATATATATATATACCAATAACATACAATTTATATTAAAAAAAATCCATTATTAATTAAAACATTAAACTATTTAAAATATTTAAACTTCGTTGTTCCCGCTCCAGAAAGTTCAACAGTAGGGAAAGTGTTGGACAGTGGAGGGATAAAATTTACTATTCCAACTCCAGGCAGTGCAACAGTAGGGAAAGTGTTAGATAGTGGAGGGGTAAACATTACTATTCCCACTCCAATACAGTGCAACAGTAGAAAAATTGTGTTGGATAGCAGAAGGGAAAAATTACTATTCCCATTCCAATGAGTGCAATACTAGGGAAAGTGTTGGATAGCGGAGGGATACCAAATTACTATTCCCACTCTAATGAGTGCAATAGTAGGGAAAGTGTTTGATAGCGGAGGAGTAAAAATTACTATTCACACTCTAGTAAGTGCAACAGTAGGGAAAGTGTTGGATAGCAGAGGGGTAAAAATTACTATTCCCACTCCAATGAGTGCAACAGTAGAGAAAATGTTGGATAGGGGAGGCTTAAAAATTACTATTCCTACTCCAGTCAGTGCAACAGTAGGGAAAGTGTTGGATAGTGGAGGCTTAAAAATTACTATTCCCACTCCGGTCCGTGCACAGTGGGGGAAGTGTTGGATAGCGTAGGGGGAAAAATTACTATTCACACTCTAGTCAGTGCAACAGTAAGAAACGTGTAGGTTAGCGGAGAGATAAAAATTACTATTCCCACTCCAGTGAGTGTACCAGTAGGAAAAGTGATGGATAGCAGAGGGGTAAAAATTACTATTCCCACTCCAGAGAGTGTAACAGTATGGAAAGTTTTGGATTGCAGAGGGATAACAATTACTATTCCCACTACATTCAATTCAAAATTAAACACAAACAAAATATCAAGAACAAACATTCTTTGAAAAACAAAATAGATGTAAAAAATATATAAATATGTAAAACATTAAAATACAAATATATTTAATACTGTAAATAAAAAAAATATTATAATGTAAAATACATATCACAAATACCTACAAATATTATATTAAATAAAATATAAAATTATTTTTCAAACAAATATTTTTGATTACAAATTATTTATAGACAAAAACATCATTACATAAATGTATTTTATTTACATCTTACCCTATCACATCACACAATTCACGACCCACAACTAAATTAAAAATGAAATGTACTTCCTTAATCAACATAATTAATTATCAATGAAATATATATTATAAATTAAATAACAAATTAAAAAACATAACAATTAATCACCTTCCCACCCTTTGCCCCTAAAAACCCCACAACCCACACCTCAAATTAATTACACAATTACCATATTTAGTTTTCAGTTAATGAAATATTAACAGCAAATTATTAATTAATTAAACATAAATTACTTCCAACTCTTAACCCATATAAACCCCACAACCTGTGCCTAAGAATATTTACAAATTTAATTTTCAATTAAATAATTAATATAAGTTATTAGAAAATTATTAATTAATTACAAATAAATTACTTTTCATCCTTTACCCCTATAAATCCTTCAACCAACACCTAAAATTAATGAAACAATTTTCATATTCAATTTTCAATTAATTAATTAACATTAATTAACAACTATTTATTAATTATTTAAAATAAAATAACTTTCCACCCTTTAGCACTATAAACCCCACAACCGGCCCCTAAAACTATTTACACAATTTTCATATTTAATTTTCAATTAATTAATTGATATCAATTAACAATAAATTGAATAATGAATTAAAATCAACTACTTCCCACAATTAACACTATACAATCTCAATTAAATAAATATTAATATATAAAATATATCATTAATTTATTATAAATAAATTACTTCCCACCCTATTCCATTATAAACCCACAACCCACTACAGAACTAAAAAACGCAAAATGTAATTAAAATGAAATTGATAACTACTAGCCAAAAAATGTAACACAAAATTAAAAAACCATAAACATTACTTATACAAAAAAATACATCACATACACATAAAATATGTACTAAAATACATAACCCTATTTAAAACAACTATATTTTTTGCAAACAATATTGACTTCTATATTCTTGTCCACGATATTCTTGCTGTCCATATTTCTCACTGACTATATTTGGGACTCGATATTCCTGTAGTTCAAAATTTCCAACTCAATATTTTGTCTGCACACCTTAGATGGTATCATAGGACATGTAGTCCCTGCACTACGGAACATTCCATTGTCCTGAACAACGCTCTCTTCAGACATGGCCCACAAGAGAACAATACAAATTGGTGCACAGGTCCTTTTACATCATTGAGTGCATGCCCTACTGCCTTTCGCGGGGAACCTTTGTGCAGATGGCCTAAAAGGCATTCTTAGGGGCTTGACATCAGGTATTCAATCTTCCTCTGAGACCCTATTCATCTCTAGAACAACCTCATTTGCTTGAAACCACTTGTCAATGTCATCTCCACACCAAAGTTAGACACCAGATCCTTTGGCATGTGGAACATCTTGTCTCCAGAGAGCACTGCTGGTATGCTGCCACCAGTATTGCTGGATTCCACCTGTCTAGCTTTGATAGCCAGCTTTTGAAGCATGGCTCATGGCCCCTTCTCCTCTATTGCTAGTCTCTTTTCCTTCAAAGCTCTTACAGCGTCCATGGCCAGTCTCTTTCCTTCCATCTTAAGCTTTGCGTTCTGCAGACTAAACTCCAAGTCAGCCTCAGGGAAATGACCTTGGGAAGATACACTGCTGTCATCTATGGCAGATAGCTCTAGTTCAGGAGGCAAGCCCTACCCTCAGCTGAATGCTGCACCTCAGGATTGGTATCCAGGTCCTCTTCTTGACTTTCAAATCATATCCCCTTCTGTTACTGTAACCTCTGACAGGTGGGCTTCCACCCAGGCCCTCAGCGATTTTTTAATTCCTGTGTTTTGGTGTTGCTCTAGGCTAAAAGTCCCTTCACCTGTCAGAACCCCTTGAGGTCAGTCACAGTGTAGGCATACATTTTGGCAGGCTTAAACTATATTCTTGCAGGTGTGGTTTCAGGTTCAACAGTCAAGTAGAATGAGAGGGAATTCGGAAAAAACAAAAAGGCCAATCAAGAAGAATTTAAAAGAAACTCAAAATGGTATCAAAACATTTAGCTGGGATTTTAGTGTAACAATAAACCACTGTATTGTGCTGCACAAACACAATTCCGAATCCCACTGCTGAAAACTAATTTAGAAAATTGGGTTACTGGTTGAGAAGGAGTGAAAACCTACTGAAGCAGGAACCATTATCTCTGTCAGGGTGAAAAACTAGCAAATCCCAATTTAACCTCTGCTTAACCATCTAGTGGCTTGGTATAAAAGCAGTCAGGCTTAACTTAGCGGGAATGTGTACAGAATTCATTCAGCAATTCAAAGAGTAATAAAGCGAAAACACAACATACAAAAAATCCGATACGAATATAGAAAAATAGAGTAAAATGTAACAAATTATTTGAAGCGAAAATAACATAAACCTAATTGGTAGAACAAGGAATTTGCATTTTTTAAGATTTTAGTAAAAATAGTGCCTAGAAGCACAAGCACCAACTGTGGTTATCTGGTTGTGTCAGACCATTACAAAGTCACAGGTTTATGCTGCTAGTTATGTAGATCAGGACGGGTATAGGGACACAGTTAGGCTTGCTGAACAAAGTACCCTAATTCAGAGTTTGCAGAGTATTGTTAGATCATGCGTCAAGGATGCATTGCGTCGCACCGGTTCCATGGAGCTGTTGGTCTGGGATGTAGAGTCCTTTGTCTCCATTGAGGATGCTGTAGATGAAGGGCTTGCACTGTACAGTCCTTTGTTGAAGATGCGCTGCGCACCAATGGGTTCCGAAGAGGTTGCGGGGCTGTGGTGTTGAGTACTGCTTCAATGTTGAAGAGGTCGTTGAAAAAGGGCATCTGATGTGTAGGCCTGCATCGAGGATGTGTCGTGAAGCAGCAGTTCAAAAGATACTGCGGACTATGTTGAGAGGTTCAGCTTCAGGTATGCATAGTGCTCCATCAGTTGCTATGCGGCTGGCAGGAGATGCACTTCGCTGCCTCTATTCTGCCTACAGAAGCACAGTTGGGCTGGCAGAGCACCTTCAGGCTCTCTTCCAAGAGTCCAGGACTGGGTGGCAGGGTAGTATTCACAGCAGGCAGAATCCAGGTGCTGTGTTCAAGGTGATTGGAGCCTTTTCGGTCCTTAAGGTTCTCAACAGGCTAACAACTAGCCCTAGGAGTCAATTTGGTGGTTCTAGGTTTAGGTCTAGTCCTTCACTCAGGCAGCAGGCAACATGGTAGCAGGGGGAAAGAGTAGCAGTGCTTCTTGCAAAGCATCAGTAAAGTCCTTCTGAGTCTTTCACAGGTTCAGGTGTTTGCTGAGAAGTTGGTCTGAGGGTCCCGTATTTATATATGGTGCCCACATTAATGTAGGAGAAGATGTTAGAGGATTCCCTATGAAGTCCTTGAAGTCTCTGCCTCCCCTTTCCTTGTTCTAATCTGGCTACATGTACAATGCAGTGGTAGCAAGACCTTTGTGGGAAGGCAGTGCACATACTGTGCCCAACTCTGTCCCCCCATCTTGCCACTTGATTGCACATCCAGGCACACGTAATCCCTCTATTGTGTGGCTGTCTGGCAGGAATAAAGAAAGCCCAACTGCAAACTACACCCAGTAATGTGACCCAGGAACAGGTTCCAGGCACCAAATAGTTAACACAGGGAAATACCAACTCTCGAAATGTCCCATTTTATAAATTGTAGCTTAAAATTCGACTTGACCATGAAGAGGATTTTTTATTGCAATTTCTTAGACACCAAACATGATATTTCCATGTGCTTGCAATTGAAAGTTTTAACTTAATAAATGTAATAAGTCAAACCAATGTTACCTTATGGAAGAGGTAGGCCTGGCAGTAGTGAAAAACTTATGTAAGAGTTTTTCACCACCAGGTCATGTAAAACCTAAAAGTACATGTACAACTTTTTAAATATACTGCACCCTACCCTATCTGCTAGTGAGGTCTGTTCCTTGGGGCTACTTATAAGTATTAAAAGAAAGGTTTGGGTCTGGAAAAAAGTTTTCTTGCCAGGTCGAAATGGCATTTTAAACCTGACACAATGGCAGCAATGGCAGTCCTGAGACGCGTTTAGAGAGCTATTTTAGTGGGTGATACAATAAGTGCTGAAGTTCCACTATTATTATTTAATTTACAGGCACTGAGTACAGGGAGTACAGAGTCCCAAAGCCAGCAAAAAACGAAGTTGGCAAAAAGAGGAGCCTGGAAGACAAAAAGTTGGGAGAAATCATGCCAAAGATGTCAGATCCAACAAATGCAAAATACAACTTCTGTGCTAAAATATTTACGATTTGCTAATGAGGTATTTTGAATTGTGATAAACGATGTAGTATCCTAAGACTTTGCTATAAAGTGAGGCTTGACTAAATAGTTTATCAAAAGCAACCATGCTAAGTTCCCCAGTTACTTTGCAAAATTCCCTTCTGCTTTAAATATGTTCTACTGTAGTTGGAAATATTGCAGTTCTGTGCTAAGGTGATAACTCGATTTGTATTCCCTGTACCAAGTGTCTGTAGCCGAAAACTGGACGGAAACGCGAAAATAAAAGAACCTTTTGAAACAAAATGTACGTAGTTCGCACGTTTTCATCATCTAGATAATGACAGTTGGAGTATGCATAAACAAATAACACCTACATTTGCAGTAAATGTACGGTGTAAAATTAAAGTATAAAACACCTTTTTGTGATAAACAATCTAATACAAAATGAATGCTGTATATAGCTACGATCTGTAACTTCCTGTGAAGAGCGTGTGAACAGTTTGTTACCGCAGACCAAAGTGGCCATCTTGAGGGCATAGGCAGTTAGGTGCCAGTGTGCACCTCGCTGTAGTCTAGAAGCCGCGCATAAACAGAAAGTCTGAATTTCTTGCAGGTTGCTTAACACCAGCTGTAACAGAACACAGAGAAACAAACAGAGAAAACTGTTGACATTCATATGAGGTGAAAGTGTAATTAATAGGTGAGAATAAACTGTTCATCGATGTGTGTTGATGTTACCCACGAAAAGGTTTTGCATGTTTTCTTTATACACCTCGTTTCTCTTCTTGAATTTCTGGAGGATCTTTTTCAAATCTGTTGCAGACATCAACTCAAAGGATAAACAAGAGATATCTCGCAATTTCGCTGTGCTCATTTGAAATCATTAAGTGAGCGCGGCGCCATTTTCTTTAAAAAGATTAGAGCTCTCAGACAACGAACAGATGAAAGGCCCACGCTTTCTGCGGCAGTTCTTCTCCCACTTGTGCAAATAACATGTAATGACGCGCATTCTAAGTCTGTTTATTTTGCGCTTAGCATCTTAGAAGAGTATAAATTGAAGCGGTCCATACCAACTATTACAAAACTCCCCTTCGCTTTCACGTCAATTTACAGGAAGGCGGAAAGGGCTTTTATATAGCTGCATTAGAGAGTCCTGCCTGGCATTACTTCACTGTAGCCGCTCATCTGAAATTAGATGCCTCATCAAAAGCAAGGTCTGAGTGCTATTAAATTATGATTCTGTGTGCCGGTCGCCTCTTCCAGCTTCAAAATGGATGCAAAATTGATGAAACTTCCAAGTGAAATTGCATTGTTTGATCTCCACCGTCCTGCAATAACATAGCCTAAAGCTACGAATTCAGTAAACTTACTTTGCAAAATCGACTTAGCCACTGCTGATGTATTGACACAGTGTGTCATGGGTGACAGGCACGAGGGCTGCCAGGAATGGAGGCAGAACAACAGGAAAGAATGCAACAAGTGGCTTTGGAAAATTACCTTTTCCCCGTGATCCTCGCTGAAAAATTATCCTTTTTTTTCTGCTGAATCTCACTCAAAAGTTACCTCTTCCACCGGAAACTGTCTCGAAAGTGCCTTCATGTTGAGCGATATAGTCTTAAGTCGAAAATGTCAGGAGGCCATGAGAAGAAATTGATGGAAAATTTCAGGGTTTCTTGTTGATATTTGAAGCAGCCTGTGGATTGTTGTTCTACGGCACAGATCTCCTCTGCTGTGCAGACACTTTGATTTCTGGATTGCCAAAAACAGCATGTTTCTTAGCTTAATGGCGTCACACGGCAGCGAATGAAGGTGAATTAGTTATTGCTGCTGAGGTGCACTTGCCATTTCGATATTGGCAAACAGATTTCTTCATATCCTTTCCATTAACTCAGTGGCTTACTAAATTGAAGTACATACATTTCTGAACTATATTTACAAATTGCTTTTGAACAAAACGTCAGGAATTTGCAAAACGCGGTTATTGAAGGTTTTAAACACTTCGGGCCAGGTGTACAAACCTTTGTTTCTGTCTGCCAACCGATTTTCAAACAAAAAAAGGCATTCTTCAGTATACAAAGGCCCAATTTGTGATTCCTGAACCTATTACCATATCGCAAATTGGGTTTGCGATTCGGTTTGAGGAATGGGTGTTTTTAGGACATTATTTCCAAATACCAAATTGCAGTGTTATCTGTAATGTTTTGCGACCAAACTGCGGTTGCAAAAATTAACTTTTTACCACCTACTTCAAGTAGGTGGTAACCCATTTGCAAATTGGAAGGGGTTCCCAAGGGACCTTTTCCCCTTTGTGAATGTTTGGATAAAACATTTTTAAGACCAAGCAGTGGTCCCATGGACAACCACCTGCTAAAAAAATGAAAAACAAACTTTCATTTTTCTTTTTTGAAATGCATCCTGTTTTCTTTAAAGGAAAACGGGCTGCATTGAAAAACAAATTAAACAAATAGCTTTATTAAAAGCAATAGCAGCCATGATGGTCTGCTGACCCCATCCGGACACCATTCCTGTGATTTTTGCAATTCCCAATGGAGCCCAAACCAAGACCTACCTCACTAATATTAATAAGGTAGGTCTATTTGCGCCCTATTGAGAATCGTAAAATGTGTTAAACACACATTTGTACTTTATTGTTTGCAATTACTGACTAGCGAAATGCAATAAATCGCTATTTGGTATTCACAAACACTTGCTTTTCTGCATCTAGTCCTGAGAATGATTTTCTACAAACACTAACCAACTAAGAACTTCCAAAGGTGTTTTCCTTGTTCTGAACAAGCAGTAATCAATAAAAAAAAACATTGGTTAAGCCTATAGGTCTGGCTTTACAGTGCTGACATATGGAAACACAATTGTTGTGTGCCTTTGTTTGCACTCTTTACTACATTAATCCCAGATTGGGTTTGCCAATGCTTGTTTTATAATTTTGACACATGAATTTGTGAAGAGGTGGAGTGGTTACAAGACCACTATCTTAAGGGAACACTGAGATACCCATCGAATACTAGATCAATGACTAGACTAAGGAGAATCTGTACCCTGATGCCTACATTTATAACTTTTACTTCCACAGATACAGCAGCAAAACAGTAATTTTCTGGGGCAACCACAGCAGCTTGTAGATCACTACATCCCACCCTCAGAAGTCTGGCTCCACTCATCTTTTCAGTCAAATCCTAGACTAATTCCACTTCGATGCTATTGACTCTACTTGAAAGCATGGCCTTTGACTAACTTCATGTTTTGAACGTCGTTTTCAACCCTGTCTCATTCTTAGTGTAAACCCAAATTGTACATTTTTGTTGCAAAATAATACCCCATCGCCAAAATGATCCAGGAGTGCTATATACATGGAAAAATAAACACATAAAATGAACTAGCAAGGAAGATCTCAGCACACAGAAAGACTGTGTGCTACAGCCTTCAACATTCGTGAACAATGGTGCTTCTAACCACAAGCCCTAGAGTGTTGAGTAGTCCTGTAAGCATGAGCTAGCCCAGAAGGGGAGAGGGCATGCGTGCAGTGGAGCGCTTGAAGCAAATGGCCTGCTTCTGGGCGAGTGCTGTGAGTCTAAGGAACAGAGACGGAACACTAAACTCAATTCTTGGAAGTGGGTCCTTGGGGCTGGCTACTCTGTTATGGTCAAAAGGGGATCAAATCAGAAAAGTGAATGGGAAAGGACAGCCGTACAATTTTTTATTCGGGATTTGACCAGGAGTTCTTGAATGAGGAGAAGCAAAAGTCGAAGGTTGGCAAGCATTACATTGTTTATCTTAACTTGGCGAGAAAGCGGGTTTTAACAAGTAAACAATGTAAGATGGGAGAGTACTGAGGTATCAGAGCTGGAGAAGGACTGAGGGCATTGATGGCTGTAGAAACATGTGTTCCCACCAATGCTGCTAGTGAGGTACAAGGCCATAACTTTGATGAAGGTAGTGGGGTATGCGACATATGCAATCACGGAACCCAGGACTTAACATCTTATCTTATAGACATGCTCCAAGAAGGAGGTAGTAGCGGCTAGAAATTGTTTTAAAAAACCTATTGTTTTAGATATAAAAATTCTCCTCCTCCACTGACCTGATCGCTTTTAATAAATGTCCATCTAATGAATTTGTTTGTTATATATTAAATAAAATTCATTAAATCTGTCTTATTCATGTTCTAAATGAAATGTTTTAAATATTTTATAGATGAATTTTATGTAAAGCGATGGAATTATGTGCAATTGTTGATCTCATAAAAGATTTAAATTAAAAATAATTGAAATGAAATACAATGCCATAAGTTCCCTCACTCAAGTACATGGACTTCCATGCGTTTTCAGATGACTGTGAAAAAAGGGCAGCATTTCCCTCCTTCTGCCTGGAGTGTGCATGTTAGATGCATGATGAGCACCGACGTATTTCCCTTTGGTTGAAGTGCCCTGGCTGTATATGTTGTTGTTGTATGTACTTTATTCGATATAAAATATCATAAAAGCATAACACATATTTTTAAGAGTAAAAAAATCGACAATTCATACAACAGTTAGCAGTTTAAAAAGGATGTTATAAAAATTCCATTTAAAAAAGAGGAGATTATACACTATATACAATAAAAACAGAGGATCTTTACAGTTGACATAAAAAACAGCATTAGCTCCCCAAAGACTCTTGTTTTTACTGAGCTTTAAGCGGATCAACCAAGCATTACCCAAGCATGCATAGTGCTGCCCTGTAATCAGTAAACCCCAAGTTTTTACATATAGGTTTCAACCATTTCCTCCTAGGAACTCTATAAGCGGGGCATGCAAAGAGGAAATTGGAAACCGATTCTGATGGCGCGTAGCACCCTGGGCAGCTCACAGAAGGCAAGCTGTGATTCCTCCGACCCGCTACCAAATCATTAAGTGGGAGCGTTCCTAACCTAAATTTCGTGTAGAGCACGAATGAGAGATTGAATGAAATCAACGTAATGCTCAAATTTAGCAACCGGCTTATGCTCTAGGAACTGTTCAGTGAGAGTCCCCCAGTTAGATTTATGAGCCTCCACCCCTTTCACCCATTCCCAGTATGCCTTCTTGATGATTTGCTTGGCTGGAGCGGTCTGGGTTGCCCAGGTCTCTCCGAACCCAATCTCTATTACCAGCTGCTTAAGTTTACCAATCCACTTGATCTTATTCCCTGAGTCTAGCTGGATAATCTCGGTCAGTGCAGCCGCATATTTGGCCAGTTTGGGAGTTCTTCTTAGGCGTACCCAGAACAATAGAGGTCGTAGTCTAACATATATGTAATTGTCACGTTTTTAATTCGGTCTGTTGAAGTCCTCAGCCAATAGTGGTGGGGTTTCCTATTTAACACCTTGGCTGCTAGTGGTTTTCCCCTCCTGTGCTGAAGAATGCAGGATGCCATTGTTAATGACGAGCTCAGCTCGTCATAAGCACACGACCAGTGTACTGCATGACGAGCTGAGCGCGTCATGAGCAGCGAAGGGGTTAATGGGTGTACCCGCCCCGGGTTCAACAGAAATCTCAGATGGAGTGGTAAATAAACAGACAAAGAACTCAGACATCACTGTTGGAAACCAGATTCTAGGCAAGTTAGGCTAAAATAAATGTTGCAAGTCGGTTTCGAGGTGTTATTTGCACATGGATTTGCCTTTTTTACAAATAACAGTCACACACAGAGCCTAACAGAAATCATAGAAATAGGAGGAGAGAGAAAAATACGAACACTGTGTCTAGTCAACCCCTGCTGGAAAGACTGGCTGCTAAGCACCAATATCAAGTTAAAAGAACAGGAGAATAAAAGAGTAAAAAGAAAACAAGTTGATTAAAAAATAAAAAACAAGCACAAGTTAAAATAAATAATAAAATGGTGGCAAATGAAGCCAAAACCACAACTTACAAGGAAATACTATAGGGCAGAGTACAGATAAAAGCACATACATACGTCAGATAGTGAGTCCATTCGTATACACTTCTAACATACATTTTCAAGGCATTACCTTATTACACGCAACTGTGCCGTCTCTTTTAAATATAACATCCTCACCCCGAGGTGACAAATGTACCTGTTGAATATTTCGCTTTAGCTTATGTAGAGGAATGTTAGAGCGGACTACCTTTAATGCTAAGGAATTTAGTTCACTGAAATATTTTGACCCATAATGACATGGTTGATAAGCCCATAAAATGTATTTTTGACTATATCTAATTTGTGCTACTGTACTTGTTCATATAGGACCTGTTACGAATGGGGGTCTCTAGTTGGAAGTGGCTTACACCCTGCTCAAGTAGGGAACCTTCCTTCTAGTCAGGATAAGGGAGGTACACACCCATAAAACGATTCAGAAAAGGGGGTGGTGATGGACAGAGTATCTGAATTAAGCAGAACACTCGTACCCAGTCAACAGATCAGGGCTTGATCCATCACCGTTTTTTAGCTCACTGCACCATCCCAGCTTAGAACCTGGCTACATGCAAATTAGTATGTCCCTGGCCCAGTGCATCATGGGAACAGGGCAGACCAAACTACCAAGCCAATTCTTTTACTGGAAAGGAAACAAGCTTCCGGGGACCGGTTCCTGGCATTACAGCCGTCTTCGGCCCGGCTTGCTTGAATCCTGATGGTGCAGTGAGCAAGGGACTCATGTCTGAGCATACCCTTCCACGCTTATGGTGGACAAAACGATTCAGAAAAGGGGGTGGTGATGGACAGAGTATCTGAATTAAGCAGAACACTCGTACCCAGTGAGCAGATCAGGGCTTGATCCATCACAGTTTTTTAGCTCACTGCACCATCCCAGCTCAGAACCTGGCTACATGCAAATTAGTCTGTCCCTGGCCCAGTGCATCATGGGAACAGGGCAGACCAAACTACCAAGCCAATTCTTTAACTGGAAAGGAAACAAGCTTCCGGGGACCGGTTTCTGGCATTACAGCCGTCTTCGGCCCAGCTTGCTTGAATCCTGATGGTGCAGTGAGCAAGGGACTCATGTCTGAGCATACCCTTCCACGCTTATGGTGGACAAAACGATTCAGAAAAGGGGGTGGTGATGGACAGAGTATCTGAATTAGGCAGAACACTCGTACCCAGTCAACAGATCAAGGCTTGATCCATCACCGTTTTATAGATCACTGCACCATCCCAGCTCAAAACCTGGCTACATGCAAATTAGTCTGTCCCTCGCCCAGTGCATCATGGGAACAGGGCAGACCAAACTACCAAGCCAATTATTTTACTGGAAAGGAAACAAGCTTCCGGGGACCGGTTTCTGGCATTACAGCCGTCTTCGGCCCGGCTTGCTTGAATACTGATGGTGCAGTGAGCAAGGGACTCATGTCGGAGCATACCCTTCCACGCTTATGGTGGACAAAACGATTCAGAAAAGGGGGTGGTGATGGACAGAGTATCTGAATTAAGCAGAACACTCGTACCCAGTCAACAGATCAGGGCTTGATCCATCACCGTTTTTTAGCTCACTGCACCATCCCAGCTCAGAACCTGGCTACATGCAAATTAGTCTGTCCCTGGCCCAGTGCATCTTGGGAACAGGGCAGACCAAACTACCAAGCCAAATCTTTTACTGGAAAGGAAACAAGCTTCCGGGGACCGGTTTCTGGCATTACAGCCATCTTCGGCCCGGCTTGCTTGAATCCTGATGGTGCAGTGAGCAAGGGACTCATGTCTGAGCATACCCTTCCACGCTTATGGTGGACAAAACGATTCAGAAAAGGGGGTGGTGATGGACAGAGTATCTGAATTAAGCAGAACACTCGTACACAGTCAACAGATATGGGCTTGATCCATCACCGTTTTTTAGCTCACTGCACCATCCCAGCTCAGAACCTGGCTACATGCAAATTAGTCTGTCCCTCGCCCAGTGCATCATGGGAACAGGGCAGACCAAACTACCAAGCCAATTCTTTTACTGGAAAGGAAACAAGCTTCCGGGGACCGGTTTCTGGCATTACAGCCGTCTTCGGCCCGGCTTGCTTGAATCCTGATGGTGCAGTGAGCAAGGGACTCATGTCTGAGCATACCCTTCCACGCTTATGGTGGACAAAACGATTCAGAAAAGGGGGTGGTGATGGACAGAGTATCTGAATTAAGCAGAACACTCGTACCCAGTCAACAGATCAGGGCTTGATCCATCACCGTTTTTTAGCTCACTGCACCATCCCAGCTCAGAACCTGGCTACATGCAAACTAGTCTGTCCCTGGCCCAGTGCATCATGGGAACAGGGCAGACCAAACTACCAAGCCAATTCTTTTACTGCCCATGTAACCCCTGCTCACCCCCTTGGTAGCTTGACAGGAACAGTCAGGCGTATCTCAGAGGCAATGTTTTAAGTATTTGTACATAGCACACAGTAACACAGTAAATACACTAGACATGGACACCACACCAGTTTTAGACCATACAGTACCAAATAGACCAAAATGACAAAATCCAACATACACACCTCACAATAGGAGGGAAACATCCATTACAAAGCAGTGATTACAATGACCTACCGTTACAATGCAACTGTTACAATGCAACTGCCTGTACATCGCAGACCATTACGATGCTTGTCATTACAATGCATACCATTACAACGTATGCCATTACAACGCATGATAAGGTACGTAATGGAGATTTCTATAGTATTAGGGTAGGTATGGGTTGGGGGTACATGGCAATAGTAATTTTTACCCCAACACTATCCAACACTTTTCCTACTGTTGCACTCACTGGAGTGGCAATAGTAATTTTGACCCCTACACTATCCAAAACGTAGTAATTTTTACCCCTACTCTATCCAACACTTACCCTACTGTTGGATTCACTGGAGTGGGAATAGTAATTTTTAGCCCTACACTATCCAACACTTACACTACTGTTGCCCTAAAAGTATTATGCTGTGTAATGGTATGCATTCTAATTAGGTCTGTATTTATCCATATTTATTTTGTGTTTTGCGCATAAATGAAGGTGTAAAACTGTACATTTCCATATTTGTTTAACAGATAAACGCGCACTCATACTTTGATGTCTGTTGTTTTTTAGCTATTTAAGCTGCCAAGTATTACATAACCATACATCCACTGATAAATACTAGCATTATACCACAAATGTGTATTGACACAGCGGTATTTAAAGAAATTTCCTCCTGTTTGCTAATATTTCTTGCTGTCCATCTAGTCACTTAAAAGCAGCTCACATTTCTGTATTTATCCACTTTTAAAGATGAATTCAGACAGAAAGCACATTGTTTTCTGTCTGTATTTTTCTGTACAAATCTCTTAAAAACGGAAAACAGAGAGCCTTAATTGTAATAGTATGCGTTGTAATGGAATGCGCTGTAATGGTAGTTTAAAAAAAATGCATTTTAATAGCATGCGTTGTACAATCATACAATGTAATGATAGTTGCAATGTAAAGACTGCGTAGTAAAAGCATGCGCTATAATTGCATGCCTTGGAATGTCATATATTCCAATAGGACTTTTATAAGGCTTCAAGCAAATCTGTCTATAGAACTTTATGTGATTTTACACAAAGTACCTCAAAAGCAACCAAATCCAAAAGGCAAAACAGCTGCAGAGAAGGGAAGCAGTGGAAAACAGAGTAATGGGTTGATTCTTGAGTCCTTTGAAAGGTGATGCATCAGTCCTGCTGCAAGCATGAAAAGTGTTGCTTCAAATCTGGACTGTAGGGAGAAGCGATGCATCGATTCCAAGACAGTTCTGGTCTGAGGATGATGCATCGGAAGCTCATGGGACACAGGAGTGATGTGTGGAAATCCGGACACGCTGGAGTACGATGCGACAGCGGCTAAACAGGCGTTGCGCCGATTCCTTCAGCCGTGATCATACAATGCGTCAAGTCTTTCAGCCGCACAGCAGGGCCTGCGTCAGAGTCAGTGTAGGGATCTCGGGCTTCAAACAGAGAAGGCTTTCTTAGGCAGATGACAGGCCCTTCATTGCTTTCTTCAGCCGCCCAGTGGTGGTGCGTGGTGTTGCTGCTTCAGAGAAACAGGTGCTGGAAGGGCAGTGCGTCTTTTTTGATTGTTCCACACTGATTTTTTCAGCAGCAACAATGTCCAAGGGCCCAGCACTGGATTTGGAACCACAAGGCAGATCAGAACTCTCAGCAGTGGAGTTCATGGATGCTGCAGATGAAGTCTTTGATGGCCCTGGGACTTCCAACAGGAGGCGAGTACACATAGGCCCTTGGAGAAACATCAGAAGCAGGATACAAAGCAAAGTCCAGTCATTTTCCTCTCCAAAGTGGAAGCAGCAATGGCAGGCCAACCCAGCAAAGCAACACACAGCAAAGGGACAGTACACCTCCTCACAGTTTTTCAGGTCTTCTCCTTAGCAGAAGTTATTCCCGATCCAGAAGGGTTCTAAGTGTCTGGGTTTTAGGTCCAATACTTATACACCTTTTGGTATTTGAAGTAGGCTATCCTCAAAGGTTTGTCAAGTTGTTGTCCTGCCTTGTCGTGGCTCCAGGCACACTCCAAGGGGGGTGGAGACAGCATTGTGAGAATTCAGGCACATCCCTAATCAGGTGCAGGTGACAGTCAACCCACCAGCTGGCTGATGGGCCATCAGAATATGCAGGGCACACCTCAACTCCCTTTGTTTGATTGCCTAGAGTGAATGAACAAACAGGCCCCTGTCAGTCTAAAACAAATGTTGATTCCACAGGCAAGAAGAGGCCCAGGATGGTTAAACAAGAAAATGCCCAGAGGGTATTAGTTAGTGGTCAATTTAGAGCAGCACAAGTAATTGCTGGAAGCAGGAGGAGAAACCAGAGAGACATTAAAGCAATTTGACAACATAAAATTGAGTTTTGGTAATCATATATATTTGTTATAAATAACTTCATATATTCTGACATGTTGAAAAACAGCGCTGCGTCACATTAAATGGCATGTAAACTGTGGGATACTGTGCACAAGTGCTCGTGACAGGAATCCCAATCATAGGCGTGCAGGGTCCCTGTATAAATCAGGTTACGGATGCATCTGTCTGAAGTGAGAAAAGAAAGGTAAGTAGGCCAGTCAGTGGTGGCGTGGGAACTAATAACTGTGAGAAAGGATAACTCACTGGTCTGGAAGGGTCAGAGAAGTCACGTTGGGATGTCTCTGGAAGAGGGTCCAGAGCATGTCTAGTGGTTACTGAAATGACCTGCACTAAGGAAAAAGCAGCTGGAGTTTTTTGTCTGAGGAAGGAAGGGATTTACGTGGGTCAAGGGAGTACAATCCGAATAAGGGTCAATGACATCTGGGTAGAAACGGGTCATGCATAAAGAGTACCCCTGAAAGGGTGGATCTGGTTGACATTGGTACTTGAAGTTAAAAGTGTGGTGCAACGTGGCGAAATTGCTGTAAAACTACATACTAAATCAGGTAGAACACATGGTACCACTCAAATGGAGTGGTGAGCTATGGCCAACCATTGGTCGGGATAATCATATAATGTACCGGTGTTGGTGGAGGTATTGTGGCAAGGTATGGCGGCCAAACGGGCGTGGTTGGCTAGTAATCGTGAAAAGGGAAGGTTATCATGAAAGGAAGTTGGCGTAACAACCCGGGGTGGAAAGATTATTTAGAAGGTAAAGTAAGGTAGCCGCTTAAACAGAGTGCCACAGAATGTCTAATGAGTGTGAATCTGTTGTTCGAGTGAAGAGAAGCAACTCGAGTGCGGTATTCCAGAAGGCAGGAAGTGCAGGTGGCAAGCGTACCTAACGATGATAGCCCTGAGAACGCGCAACAATAACTGGCCTCCAGATCTCTGATCGGATGAGCCCTTTACCTGCACTGTATCACACCAGTGGGCACTCGCAGTGCACTTTACTGGGCCTTACCAGCAAATCAAATATGCCAATCATGGATAAACCAATCACCAATCACAATTGATATAGAGAGCATATGCACTTTGGAACTTATTTGTAGTGCTAAAGTGCCGAGAATCCTAAATACAACAAAAACAGGCTAGAAAAATAGGAGGCAAAAGCCGAAAGGTTATGGGCTAAACTGCAGTAGGGGCTCCTGGAGGGAGTGCTGTGGGGCGGTGGTGCGGGGAGGAGCAGGGTGGGGTTAGTAAACTCCGACATATGGTTGATCGGAGTTAGGTAAAGAAGTTGTCTGTTTTCCTTATAGAAGCCAATGTCAGGAGAGTTTTCTGGATTCTTGGCCCACAACTATGGGACGATTCCTCATTTGTCCGTTCATCATCATCGTCTTTAACTTCTGTTGCATGTCCCTAATAATGAATGGTGTCAGTTAGAATTAGATTGGCTTTTTCTAGCTGTGTTTGTACTCTGCAATGCTTTCTAGTACCAAGAAACCTATGGTTGTATATTGCACTCTAGAAATACATTAAATAAATAGAACCACATGAGATGGGGATGGTCATTCCGCCATTTATGTTGTTCTGAATGTTAGATAAAGAGAGTAAAACATCTGCATAACTGTTGCTCCTTGTCATTGACTGAAGCAATTTGATGGAATTGTGATGAGTTTAATTAGTAAAAATAAAAGAAAATTGCCTGTGGCTGAAAATGTTTTCTTGGGGAACCACCACCCACTTCCACCACTAACACCACAGTGCTACCCATTGCTACTGCTGGTGTGGTCTGGATGTAAAAGCAAAGGCTGTCAAAATAAACAACAATGTCAAGCATATACTGGTCTGAGTCCTACCTTCGGGGCTACAAAAAACTGGTTGGACCCCTACATGAGAGAGTGGATTGTGTTATGGGCGATGGGCTTGAGGAGCTCTACTGACTTTTCTACAGAGAGCAGCTTTGTTAAAAGAGTTTAAATGCTCAGAGTACAGAAATCGTAGCATGGTTGCCTGAAGCAGCAGCAACATTGTTAAGTAGTTGTAAAAGATCGGTTTTGGAAATGTTTTGTAAGAGAGATGAAACAGCCACAGCTCACACTTTTGAATGCGCTCATTCAAAGATCGCAGAGTGACCAAGCAATTCATTACTATGAGTGAAGAAAAAAGCTATGCCCTGCTTACAAACAGCAAAAGAAACATGTGATGGATGGATTGCTGGACAATACAAACATGCACCCTCAGTGGCAAGGATCTGGGTTTAATCCATCATTCTTTGGCTCACCACACCACCCCAGTTTGGACTCAGCCATATGCAAATCAGTCTTGACCCTGTTCCTTATGGGAACAGTCCAGCCCGAACTGCCAGGCCAGTTCCTCCCTGGACCTGAAACGAGCATCCTGGGACCGGTTTTAGGGCATCACCCTTCATCAGCCAGGCTAGCCTGAATCCAGTGGTGTAGTGAGCACGGGATCCACATCTGGGCATACCCTTCAAAGAGCTGCTAAGTTTCTCAAATGGAAGACTCAAGACAATCACTTAAAAGGCTGGACCTTTCACCTATATAGGTTAATGCCGTGCGTATTGCAGAAATCTGTATGCAGACAGCACACGGACAGGTCCGACACAAATTTCTAATCTTTCCAGGGTCAACAAACTACGAGTTCTGGGTAACAATAACACATATTGTTTACAGCATTACAAAGTAACACAGCTGGTGATTGGTGATAGTGTTACAATACAAAACATTAAAGCCAATGACATCTCCAATTTATGAACTACGAAACCATAAGGCATCGCACTCCATCACTGATCATCACATATTAAATCAAAATAAACCATTGTTATTCCCTAATTATACTTATCTATTAAACCACACAATACACTGCAGATAACACTTTAAATCATATTAAACCATTGAAAAACCTTGCTTACAGTTAGCTACAAACCCGTAGGTCACTGAACCCCCACACTGCATTATCCAAATTAATAAACATCAGGTAATCATTGACATCATCACCGATGCAGCCAGAATGATACATGAAGATTAACTGTTGCACCACCAGCACATATCCCAAAGCCATAGCATAAAACACAGCGCATATGGTTTCACTGACAGTCAACAAGTGCCCTAACTGAAACTGCATGAATTTGAAAGGCCACAGGTCCTGGGGCAGGCAGGGACCAAAGACTTCCCAGTGACATCCAACAGACTCCCGTACAAGTTTTTAATAGGTGACAAAGATGTTGGAGTCTGTGTGGGCAGTTGCTTATGAGATGATGTGCGGCCAGACTGCTGTTGCCTCGTACGGCAAAAGGCCTGTAAGTGTTGCTGCTGCGTCCAGGCACACTGTTTGCTGGTGAAGGGCATACAGTATAGAACAGCATGCAACGTGTTTAGTTTGAGCCAGTGGTGGCAAGTGGGTTCGCCAGGCTCTCTTTTTTTTGGGAGAAGGACTTATTTTTCATCATCACACTTTGACCTAATGAGAGAACCGAAGAAGGTCGGGTGGGGGTTGGGGGATGGAATTCAGGAAAAGAGAGTAAGCGGGATGAAAAGAACCTGTAAAAGTGAAATTAAGGGGTAAGAGAGTGTAAGGGGGTTTGAAGAAAGAGCCATGAGTAGGAATCAAGACTAGGCAGCCTGGGTATTTGGCAGTTCTCAACATTCCAAAAACTTTGGGCCACAGCACTTATTCCTTTATAAATTTAGCACTAAGGGGCATATTTATCAGCCCCTTGCGCTGCCGGAGCATCACTTTTTGTTAAGCTCCAGCGGCACAAACTACAAAATCATACTTATGGCTTTGAATGACCTCATAGATATGAAGCATAGCTGGCCAGCCCAAAATCCTACATTGCCTTGCTCTCAGAAGGCGTTCCGTGGGCGTTGTGGTGGGTGTTCCCACTCAAAATCAATGGATATTGACGCTTCCCCAGAATTACAAGGCAATGAAAACCTGAGTATTTGACCTGTCCCTTTTTGCAGGGTTATCCCAAACCTTTTGCCTTCGTCCTCCTATTTTTCTGACCTGTTTTTGTCAGCTTTAGGACTCTGCTCACTTCACCACTGCAAACAAGTAATAAAGTGCATATGCTCTCTGTATAAATTGTATTGCTGATTGGTTTATCCATGATTGGCATATGTGTTTTACAAGTGAGTCCTTAGTAAAGTGCAATAGGTGTACCTATAAACCAAAAGCTACTAGTGGACCAGCAGCACTGATTGTGCCACCCAGATAAGCAGCCCTGCATACATGTCTCAGACCTACCACTGCAGTGTCTGTGTGTGGAGTTTTGAACTGCTGTTTCGACCTAGCAAGTGCACCCACCTGCCAGGCCCAAACCCTCTCTTTTATTTTATCTATGCCTCCAATAATGTAGGCCCAATGTAGCCCCATGGGCAGGGTGCAGTGTATGTAAAAGTAAGGACATGTACTGGTGTGTTTTACATGTCCTAATAGTGAAATACTGCTATTTTTGTTTTTCACTATTGCAATGACTATCTCGCCCATAGGGTAACATGGGGATTGCCGTGAAATATCTTTTACATGTAATTTCTCATTGGGAGCAGATAGAGAATTGGAGTTTGGGGTCTCCGTACCCACAATTTATTAACCCATCTTTTGGTGAAGTTGGTTTTTCAATTGTGTGTTTGAAAATGCCACTTTTAGAAAGTCGATATTTTCTTGCTTAACCATTTTTTGCCTCTGCCTATCTCTATAATCCACATCTGTGCTGGCTGACAGTTGGGCTCTTGTGCATTCACTCTAGGCAGTCACACAAAGGGAACTGAGGTATACCTTGCATATGACCAGGCTAATGGGCCTTCCTGAGCTTGGGTGGTTGGAGGAGTTGTCACTGACTCCAGAATAGGGCTGTGTCTGTCCTCGCACAAAGCTGTCTCCACCCCCCTATGGTGTGTATGGAGCCACGTCTGGGAGAGGCAGGGTCTTGTTCACTGCAAAGATTTTCATTTGAAGTTTGCCCACTTCAAAGGCAGAAAGGGGTATAAATACTGGACATCTGATAATGCAAAATGTTATGGTATGTTAAAAACATTTATACCGCGCAAGGTCACCAAAATGGTTTCATAGCGCTCAAAGACAACAGCGGGTAAGCAGTGCAGCAGAATAAGTCAATAGGCTAACTGGAAGAATTGGGTTTTAAGAAGTTTATGAAAGTGGGCATAACTGGGGCAAAGTCTGAGAGAAATGGGGAGGGAATTCCACAAAGTGCGGGCCAGTAAAGAAAAACACGAGCCACCATGCTTTTTACGTTTGTACCTTGGGACCATCAAAAGGTTGTGAGAGATGGACCGAAGGCCTCTCGAGGGGATGTACCGCTGGAGGCTGGAGGTGATGAAAGCATGACCCTGATCGGCAAGAGCCTTAAAAACAATACAGCCAAGTTTGAACATACAGCGGTAGGCCACAGGAAGCCAATGCAGTCTCCTCAGCAGGGGCAAGACGTGTTGATGTTTGGGCTGACAAAAGACCAGTCTGGCCGCCTGGTTTTGCACCAACTGCAGCCGATGTAGATGTAGATGCAAAACCGGAACACTTCTGGACTGAGGACATTCTCCCAGAAAGAAGAGTATTTACTGCCACTCTACCTTTTGCTTTTTTGTGCCTGCTGCTTGCTGCTTCTGTCCTGGCAGTGAAAGGACCGTACTTTGCTTTCTACATGCTGCTTTCAAGATTCTTCATGGGCTTGTGCATGCTTGCCTCCTGTTAAGAAGTCGTAGGGCCTCAAAGACCTTACCTACCAGTGCCTTTCTGCTGGGAGCCCTGGCTTGCCAAGTGGTGCCAAATCCAGTTCTGGGCCCATCCATGCAGCCACTCTCAGCACTCGTTTTCTCAACGCTGCACCGCCATGTGGCTAAAGAATCAAACCAGTGCCAGCCTTGTGGCTGAAAAATCTCCACAGCCCTGGTCCTGAGCATCTTGTCACTGATGTCTGTGACACCAACTCCAACTCCAATGCAGCACTTGCTTCACCAATGAAGAATCGACGCATTGCCTGCTTCACGGTTGTGAAATTGATGCAGTGCCTGCATCACCACCGCCGCATCAACACATTGTATCTGGATTTTTGACGCATCATTCCTCAATGCTGTGTCTTCATCAACATTGGCACACAGTAAGGAGCCATGATGGCATATTTTGAGAGCAACACGTCACCTCTCCTTCCACTAGGAATTGATGCATCACCTTCCATGACAGTAAGGAACCAATGCCTCACCTCCCCTGCCTAGCAGCAAAGAACTGAAGCATCACCTCTCATAGGAGTAAAGAACCAGCACATTAACTCCCCTGGTACTAAGTAACTGATGCATCGATTTGCTTGTAGAGAGCTTCACCTCACCTCCCCTGCACCTGTTTTGTCTTTGATTTTTGACACAAAGTACTTTTTGGAAAAAGAAACGCATCTCAGATTTCTATGAACTAAACTTATTTAATCTTTGAAAAGTGATATCTTGACTTGTGGATGGTGGATGTTGGTTGTTGTGGTCGTGTTTTATTCAGATAAATATTGGCTATGTTCCTAAACTGGAGTGGACTTATTTTGTTGTGTTTTCACTGTTACTGTGTGTGTATGTACAAATGCTTTACACAGTGCCTCTGAGGTAATCCTGACTGATCGTGCCCAGCTACCAAGGTGGTGAACTGGGGTTATCTTAGCTCTGGACTCCCTTACCCTGACTAGACTGAGGGCCCCTCATTTGTCATTGTGCAAACCTCTGCCAACCAGATAGACTATTTCTAACACTGGGGATATCCCAAAACCTTACGCCTTATAAGGAGAATTTCTTTTATTTCTCCGTGTTTATTACTCTTTCCATGAAACAGCTCTCAGGAATGTTCTATTGCAGAAAGGTGCCAAAAAACATTAATGCCCATAACACAGGTACCCTTACACAATGATGCAAGAGTGCCTGCCTTGGTGCTAGGCTGCCGAAACTGCACCAGCTCTAGGGGAAATTACTGGAATGCACAGTATTAGATAAATACAGTGCATTCTGCCCCTTTCACTTTTATGTAGGGCAGCTCAGCAAGGTAACTTGCTGTGCTGGCCTATGACAAAACCCCATAAATGAGGTCCTAAGTGCACACAAACAATTGACCTTCAAATGAGAGGGGAAAGTGGACTTGTGTCACGGTCATGTCCCAGTCTCACCTGGAGGCAAGGCGGAATTACATTTCTCTGATTTGTGGTGTGGGTGAATGCAAATGGGGTGCAAAGAGCAAAAGATTCAAATTGGAAAAATCTTATCTGATGACAGAAATTCTCTAATCAATTTTTGTTTATGAAGTAGTTAATTTGATAATGGCGCATTGAAAATTTGATAACTCCAAAACAAACAAGGTGCACAATACATAATTTGATGTTTCTGTGCACCATATTTAAGTATTACAAAGAAGGCTCCTGATTCAGGCACAGAACTTTGAAAAGAAAACATCACCTCTTCCTCTTTTGTGTGATGTAAAGCCAGAGGCAATATCCTTCGTCATTGGCCATATTCCTATTCCAGAAGAATAGGGAGGCACAAACATATTCAAGAACATGTATTAAATAGCTGTCATCTATGTTTTAGATAGCAGAGCGAGTTGCAGTGACGCTTTACATCCCAAGAGTGGCAGGCGTGCACACCGTGAGTTGGTGCACTCCATGGGTTATATTACTCCTCCAATGTCACTTTGATAATTCCGATTACCCATGCACTAGTACCAGCTGAGCATGCTGACAATAATTGTGCATATATATCAAACATCCAGCAGTTGAGAGGGCCTCATATTGCCTATAAGGGTGGGGTTAATCTGAAACTTCACCCACTATTGTTTAAATCCAGCTTCAAAAGTCAGAGTAAAAGTGGGTAGGAATGCACAGCTTGCATGTAACAGTGGCGTTACTCCATAGCATCTTGGTAGCTGTAGTTCAGTTTTTCACACAAAGTTCATATTATTTTACAGATAATGCCACCTTTTAAAATCGTATCTCTTGACATCAGTGTTTCGGGATTCCTCTCTCATCAGTAGAGAATATTTAAGGGTTGCTGGGCATGCTGAAGGAAGTGCCTCTTAGGAGCCACCCGGGTTACTTACATCACCTGCTATGCCTTCCCAAGAAATGAAGAGTTGGTCAGACAGTAGAGAATACAATCGTACATCTTTTATTATCAATGCTCTGCAGAGGAGTCCATCATGACCTGCGCACTAAGATGTCTGCCGAGGGATTGGCCCCCCAACAGTCTACAGTCGATAATTATTCCTCCTGAGAAGTCTCCAACCACGCCCACAATATAAAACTACCAGCCTGGGCCGGACATGAACAAAGAGACACAGTAGGATGAGCTACCACCTGCCAGATGGGTACGTACTATCAGGAAACCAAGGCCACCGTGCTGGGTCTCAGCTTCTCGTAACAATGGAGCAGAAACAACAAATTCAGATAGGTATGCAAGGCCATAATAGCTTATTCATTAGCAAGTCGAGAAACAGCCTTGAACAGAAGAGAGAATTCTAACGAAATACAGTGTTCTGCTGAGGCAAGCAATATGAGCAGTGAGGCCTAACTCAAGCACAGTCTAAGCAGCCTGTTTGGGATTACGAAATACAAAATGGAGTCACACTCGTTAACTGAGGCCTGCACATTACAGAGATAACTCAGTGGGTTACATAACGTGAATACAAATGGCATCTATTTAGCCATGCACTGCTGACCTAATATAGCATGAAACATGTGCATTGCATGAATGAGAATTTCGAACCTAACAGACCCTCCTTTTAGCAGAAGTGGCTAAATGCGTTTTTTGGCTATCCAGTAAGGTTTTTACAATTCTAAGGGGGGGGCAGATGCATAAGTGCTCCAATAATGATGGAAAAGAAAGTAACACACTTAATACGAAAATGCAACTAATACTCAAAAAACCCTTGACGATGAGGATAATACCCTGAATATCCTGAATCATAATAGTAGAGACTTTATTATACCGACCTGAGAACTGAGGAGAACGGGTGAGCTTGCTCACACAACAGGTGCAACATGCTTGAAGGCAATGAATACATAAGCAACATGTGAAGATGGCACCCACAATAGCTATGAGGACAATGAGTATCTTCCAACCCCATGATCTAAGCAAACCCCAGAGCCATCAGGGATGTACACGCAGCAGCTACTGCTGATGACGTGACTGGCTCAGCCCCTATCGGCCAGAAAGACGTCTAAAACCATCCAATTTTGAAGAGCAACAAGCCTCAAAGCCTGAAGCTCGGCTGTGATATTTGTCAGTATTCCTCAGTATTATTAATAACTCCCTCAACTACTCTGGCCAGGTGACGAATCTTATGCCTTTTGAACATGGGACCCCCCAGAACGTCAGAATTCCCCTTATTATGTCAGTAAATTGATGCAGGGAAGGACCTGTTTGATCAATATTGTCTATGTTGACTACTCTCTTAACTCAGGGGGCTTTATGGGGCGAGAACACCCCTAAGCAGTAGGCAATGAGTTTTGTGGCAGTTGGGAGGGGCTATATAGACTGGGGGAAGGAGGTAAGAAAGGTAGCACCACCCGGACCAACTCTCAGGGAGCCAGACATAACCATGAGCACCACAAACAAAATAAATATTAAAGGGTGAGATCCAGGGCAGACTTTTGGGCATCCTCAAGATGGAAGTGGTGTTGCATTTTCTGTCCCCCACCTCTACGTCTCCAGCTCCCTGAACACAAAAAGGACCTGGTACCTCTATCACCACCAAGGGTATGGACTTATCTTCAGTTACATCGTGTGCTTGGAAGGATTGGTAATATTCTGATACATTGAACTGCAAGAACATATCTCTGTACATCTCTGTTCTGTTTGTCTTTCTACCTCGATCTGCCACCCTGGTGCAAGTATTCAAGAACACTCTATCAAACAGCCCATCTCCAGGGGAAACACCAGGTGGGGACCTATGTTGGGAATACACAATCTTTGTCAAAGAACGGGAACTGGTGTCTTTGTGTTCTAAGGAGTCGACTTGAGAGAATGAGCGGAACATACTAAGTAAGATGAACCATCCCTCACAACTATTAACATAGGATAAGGGCATGGGCAGCAAATTCTCACTTTGATGCGTGACAGAAAATAACAACCCACACACCCAACATTTTGTTGTATAAAAACATTGTCCTTATAGGACTTCCAGTGTTCTGCTTTGTGAGCGGCTAACATACCAAAAATATGTTCGGGATGTGTTGGTGTAGTACTTATCCAAGCATGCACAGGATATTTTTCTTTTAAGAAGAACAGCACCCCAACTACGTATAGCAGGGAAAGCAAAATTATCAGCACAAACACTAACAAAGGGCTGCTCCTCATCATGGAACGGGTGACCAAAGGGATGCATTTATAAAATTTCTGGGGTAACTTATATGTGTCACAAGGAAGAAAATCACAAGCTAGAGCCACTATTGCAACAACAGCACCAGGGGGGCATCAATCACCCAGCGTTCGTCTAGAGCCTCGCCGGTAGGTGCCTATTGTTCATCAACGTTGGTGCTATGAAGCACTCCCATGGAGGAGCTGCACGATCGCAGGCGTAGCAGAAAACAAATCCTCTTCTGTTAGGATAGGGCACCCGCCCTCCTTGGCAAATGCCCTCAAATATCCTGTCCAGTGTCCAGGGCAGTGCACCAGTGTAGCTCACTCTAGTCTAATACAGGCACCTTAGGCACGGCACCTGCACCCTAAGCTCAAGTCCTTCCCTAACTCCTGGACTGTTCGGCTGGTGCACTATCCTTCTTTGGGGGCCTCAAATTATATTTTGTCCCTCCAGGCACTGTTTCATCAACAGAAATGGGCAGTAACTCAGGGTCAGGCAGGCATCGAGACTCAGAGTCGGGTGTATTGGAAACAGAGTTATCTGAGGCAGCCCTATTTCTGGGGAATCGCCTCAAACAGGGCTGCATCACTCTCCTCGTCCGTCTGCACCCACCTCAATTGGCACATCAGACAAAGAAACAAAGCGTGGCACCCTCGCATGATCCTGATCAGCGATGCTATCATTGACCCACCTGTCATACGGCAGTGAGAGAGGCCCCGCTTCACGTTCGATGCATGAATTTAGTGCTTTCTGCCATATACCTTAACTGCTGTACGAGTGATGAGATGAACGATGAGAGGCCCCTTCCAACTATGCTCCAAACAACTTCTTCGATTAAAATCTTTAATTAATACATAGTCTCCTGGCTGAATGTGGTGCCCGGGCCCCTCTGGTACTGGCTGCAATGTGGTGTGTAGCTGTTAGTGAAGAGAACGAAGATCTTTAGTAACTTCATTCAAACAGTCTACAAGCAGGGGGTGCTCTATAAATCAGAGAAGCGCTTAGGTCTTGGGATGCCCCAAACATTGGCAGGGTATCCGAAGAACACCTCATACAGGGACAACCCTGTTCTAGAATGCGTGGTCGCTCTGGATGATAGTAAGGCCAAGGGTAACGCACCTGCCGATCTCAGTCCTGTGCTTTCTTGAATCATTGCAAGCTTCAGTTTGAGAGTACCATTGTACTTCAGAACCAGACCTGCTGACTGGAGGTGATTTGCTTGTATAAAACTTCTGCTTAATATGCAAGCCGTTGCACACCAATTCAATGACTTTTGAATTGAAGTGACTTCCGTTGTCACTCCAAATCATGCGTGGCAATCCATAGCGTGGGAAGATTTATTTTAAAAGTGCCTTCGCCATAGCTGTATTCTCTTTAGCGGGGTAAACCTCAATCTATTTACTGAATGCACAAATCACTACTGGCACATACTTCAGATTATTAACACATTCCATTTTGAAGAAATCCATCTGGAGGACCTCGAAAGGGAAAGAAGTTGGTGCAAAGTTACCAGCAGATGTAGGAGTACCTTTCCCAGGGTTATGCTTCAAACAAATGATGCAATACTTCACTAGGTGTGTGGCTACCACAGTGATCTTATCGTTCTGCCATACTGGGTCTAGTGTCTTGCATAGTCTTTTGGCACTAATATGTGTTAGGCCATGGGCCATGTTAACAACAGGGATCACATATGCTTTAGGCAGCAACCATCGCTGCTTTCCAGACAAGTCAGTCCAAAACCTGTGCTCAGCCAAACTGCCTGTTCTCTCCTCCCACATTGCCAATTCATCTAGAGTCGCCTCACCCTGAATTTCCCAGACATTTCCAAAGTGTCCTCAAACATTCCATTGACTGGGACCCACCTATCGGGACCAGCCACAAACATCTTTTTCAACTTTGATCGAGATGTCTCCTAAGCTGTCAGGTCTAAAACTCATTTCCCCTCCCAACATCATCTGTGATGGCTTAACGAGCTCTACATTTTACCATTGCTAACTTATCAGAAAGTGTCAATGCAGACATCAATCTATGTATCAATGGGACGTTCTGTATTCCCAGCCCATGCGAAGTCAAGAACCTTCTCTCTTCCCAGAGGTGCCCAAAATTATGGGTCACCCCAAAGGCATACTAATTGACAGTGTAGATATTAACAGCCAGTCCCTCACTCAACTCACAAACCCTGAGGAGGGCAACCAACTCTGCAGCTTGGGCCGATTGGTGTGGGACACGGGATGTCTCAACTACAGTATGTAAAGTTGTGATTGCATAGGCTGCAGTGGTGGTGCCATCTGCTAGTTTGAAACAAGAGCCATCGACACATAGTTCTCATTAGGGGTCTGATAAGGGAACATCAGTCAGGTCTACCCGTTCTTTCGTTTCTTCTTCAGTCCGCAATAAACAATGATGGACATCATTGTCCTTTTCTTCCGAAGGGAGGGGGTAGTAACGTGGCTGGGTTCAAAGTGGCAAATCTTTTGATGGTAATGTGCTGAGCAAAAAAAGTCAGCTCATATCCAATCAGCTGTGCACTAGTAAGGTTCTGTGTCTTTGTCTTATTCAAAATCGTATCAACAGCATGATGTACCTTTAATGTGAGCTCAGTATCAAGGATGAGCCCTGCCAATTGTTTGAAAGAAACTGCAGCCGCGCAGCAGCTCTCAGACAGCTCTGGAGAGCTCTGGCGACGTTATCGAGCATGGCAGAGAAGTAGGCGCAGGGTCTCTGCTTACCACCAAAACCCTGCGTTAGACCAGAAAGCGTGCAGCCGTCCGCCTCATGCATGTAGAGCACAAAAGGCATCTGGTAATCAGGAGTACCAAGCACAGGAGCAGAGCAAAGCACAAACTTAATTGCTCAAAAGCTTGCTGGCATTCAGGTGTCCATGGTAGGGGTTCAGACACATCTTTGGTGGTCAGGTAATGAAGAGGTTTTGATTAAGTATGGGCGAATTTTGCGGTTCTGAGGCCCGCGAATTCTCTTGAATTGCAAAAAAGTCCGCGAATTCGCAGATTTTTCTGCAAAATCACGGATTTGTTTGTGATTTCCATCTACTCAACTGGAGTACTTTCTACTGGCTAATCAGTAAGTGCTACCTGGTTGGGTAAATGTAAAGTACCTTTCCTACACTGCAGCTGCATAAAGGGCCAAAAGATTTGTCTCCACTGACCATGTGTTCCTGCAACTTTGCCACAGCGCCAAAATGCGCTGAGGTCCTTTGAGTAAGCTGTCCATCACAGTTGGGAAAGGGCGGGAAGACGTTTGATACCGCTACTGTGTGGTGCTGTGCTTCCATGCGTGTCAATGCCTCTTGTGTATAAAGGGTCAGAGAGCGAGCAGGGCAGCAGGTGAGGAGAAAGCCGCCTCCTGGTCACAGGAACGGGTTTGCGCTCGAGAAACTCAGGGATGCAAAGACCTCCCTCGCGCATTACAGCTAATTTTCGACAGCAGATATGGGGTTAAAGCACACTTGCCCAGCCTCGACTGTGCTCACCAATGTTTTGGGCTGATTAAAATGTTACTGAATTTGAGCTTCAACTCGTGCACCTGTTTTATTTATATCTGTAAGTGCTTCCTGTTGAAGTTTAATTTTTGTGACAGGAGCTGCGTGCCAGAATGAATCCTGCCTGCATAGTTATCCACAAAGATGCCACCGTTTTGTGCAATACCTCTACTCAACTGGAGTACTTTCTACTGGCTAATCCAGTAAGTGCTACCTCGTTGGGTAAATGATAGTGCTTTTCCTACACTGCAGCTGCGTAGGGCCAGAAGATTTGTCTCTGCTCTGACCATGTGTGCCTGTAACTTTGCCACCGCGCCAAAAGGCGCCGAGGTCCCTTGAGTGAGCTGCCCATCATAGTTGGGAAAGGGCGGGAAGGCGTTTGATACCGCTAGTGTGTGGTGCGGGGCTTCTATGCGTGTCAACATGCCTCGTGTATAAAGGGTCAGAGAGCGAGCAGGGCAGCAGGTGAGGAGAAATAAGCCTCCTGGTCAGAGGAACGGGAATTGCACTCGAGAAACTCAGGGATGCAAAGACCTCCCTCGGGTATTACAGATAATTTTCGACTGCAGATATGGGGTTAAAGAACACTTGCACAGCCTCAACAGTGCTCACTAATGTTTTTTGGGCTGATTAAAACGTTACTGAATTTGAGCTTTAACTCGGGCACCTGCTTTATTTATATCTGTGAGTGCTTCCTGTTGAGGTTTAATTTTTGGCCCACAGGAAGCACTTACAGATTTAAGGCCGGTGTCCGAGTTGAAGCTAACTTTGTAACCATTTTAAAATTGCGCCAGCAAGCACTCTGGCAGCTTGCCGGCGCCATTCTAAAATGGTTACAAAATTAGCTTCAACTCGAGCACCTGCCTTAACTGTGCGTCCTGTGGGCGAAAAAAAGAAAAACTCTGCCCGCTCGTGAACTCATGAATATTTCGGCAATTTCGCGAGATTCGCGGATAGCGAAATTGCCAAAAATTTGCAAATGTCGTGAGCAGAGCGGATTTTGCGTCCATAGGGAATAATTAGGGATCCAGTGCCGACAATACGATGTTATCCCAATGAACGTTGGGTCTAAGGATAAGACATATTAGTAATAGCAGCTATGTGTTCAGGTGTGGCTATAAATACTAGGACTTTCTGTATAGCCTTGTAAAGCAAGGCAGAATCTAAAGGCCCGACAAGCTATTGCAAATCCAAAAAGATATCTGATATCTTGTGGATTGGTATGCTGTAGAAAGCATTCTTTAAGTCAATGATGGAAAAGAATTTTGCAGATGGGGGAATCATCGTCAGGATCATAGTAATGTCTGGGACTACAGAGTACTGGGGAAACCCTATCTTATTTACCGCTCTAAGGTCGATCACACAGCAGTAAACATCAGGCTAGGCATCAGAAGAATCCAAGGGTGTCTTTTTAAGAATAGGAAGACTAGGGCCATTACACACATTCGCCCTGTCTCTTCAACCACACCAGACTTAATAAAATCCTGTGTTATATTTGTAATGAAGCCTTTTCTCCTGCTTTCGAGATTTTGTTCTTGGGAATGCATGGCAATTTGGCATTGTCCTGTATCTTAATGGAGACTAGTGGGATCTGGAACAACCCCACATTTGTGTCCCCTGTAGCCCACAATGTGCGTGGCATTGTTGCATTCACTGGAGTGGGAATAGTAATTTTTACCCCTACGCTATCCCACACTTTTCCTACTGTTGCACTCACTGGAGTGGGAATAGTAATCTTTACAGCTATGCTATCCAATAGTTTCCCTACTGTTGTACTCTCTGGAGTGGGAAATAGTAATGTTTACCCCGCTGCTATTCAACAGTTTCCCTATTGTTGCACTCACTGGAGTGAGAATAGTAATTTTTACCCGTACGCTATCCAACACTTTCCCTACTGTTGCACTCTCTGGAGTGGGAAATAGTAATGTTTACCCCTGTGCTATTCAACAGTTTACCTACTGTTGCACTCACTGGAGTGGGAATAGTAATTTTTACTCCTCCGCTATCCAATATTTTCTCTACTGTTTCAGTATGTAGTGTAAAATATATTTTAAAAAGATTAAAGGTCTTTTAATTTTTTTATAATATATATATATATATATATATATATATATATATATATATATATATATATATATATATATATATATATATATATATATATATATATATATATATATATATATATATATATATATATATATATATATATATATATATATATATATATTACCTACTGGCGGTAGCCAGTAGGTATATATAGTTAGGACTTAGTTCCATAGGAAATCCCCAACATTCTATTGGGAATAACTTTGGCGCTGGTTGATGAATCTTCGCAAATTTCTCAAAGAAGATGGCTCGCTCCGCTCCTTCCCTGAAAATTTGGGGGGGATTCGTCAAGTGGGGGCTGAGAAAAAAGGGGGGTCCCAAAACGTGTTTTCCCCATGTTAATTTCCATAGGACCTTTAGACTCGGCTACAGCCCGAACGGCTGAACGGAATTATTTGAAATTTGGTAAAATGGAAGAGACTGGTTCGCAGATTACGCTTTTCTTTAAGTGGTGTAAATCCGTCCAGTATTTGCTGAGAAAATTGCATTTAAATTCAATTATATATCTATAAGCGCGCACGCGTGCGCGCACTGTCCCCGCCTGCCTGCCTGAAATTGGGCCGCCGCGCTGCCCGCGGCGACCCGGAAGTGCTGCGCGGCCGGCTGGAAATGTCCGCCCCCGCCGCGAGGGGGAAAAAGGATGATGACGGCTAACTCTGCAGGGCTCTCGTGATGGGAGGGAGCCCTCCCATCCGCAAGAGAAGCGGCTAAGTGCCCACCTCGTTTTTGTCTCCGCCTGCCTGCCTAAAATCGGGCCGCCATGCTGCCCGCGGCAACCCGGAAGTGCTGGAGCCGGCTTGCCAATCCCAGCGTGGCCGGCCAGGAATGCCCGCCCCCGCCGCCCGTGGAAGCAGGATTGTTTCTTTCATTAATTTCAGTGTCGGCGGTTGGCGCTGTACACGTACCACCAGTCAATTTGTGGGTCTACTATCGACCGCAACAAACTTTTGGAGCAGCATGGGAGTGCTATGATGTAGAGCCCTCCAGTGAGTCGAACCAGAGAAAGGACTAAGGATGGTAGCTGTGGGGATCCCGGACTGTGGAGCGGGGCGGTCTTTGCTGACTGCCAGCACGAGGGTCTGCTTTCCACAGCAGGAAATGCCTTGCCCAGAATGCTGGCGACCTTTGGTGACTGGGCACCGTGGCAGCTGACGCTCAAGCGGTGAGGTGTTTTGAGCATACTGAATTTATTCACATCGGTCTCCTACTACCCTGCATATGTGCCTATGAACATGTTATGTTGTGCTGCCTGGCAACTGAGGCATTTGCGCCCCCTCCGCACTAATACTCTATCAGTTTGGTTGCTAGGGACAATGTTTCCGGCATTTAACTGCAAAGAGTTCATGAAACTGTGGTAATTTCAACTCCCGTAATGATGTTTGATGAAAGTCGGAGATGTATAGTCGCCCGAGGGATTATGGGAGATGTTGTCCCATACGGAGTAACAGCTAACACCCACAGGCTGATATCGCCGTTGGAAATTTGCACATTACGTGCAACTTGAAGCCCCAAGGCAGCGCTATCACTCTATATTGCCTTCATCAAGAGTGCGTATTTTTGGGTAGATTTAAAATACATTACTTGATGAACAGTCACTCGGCATATCTTCTCATAAAATTGCAATGGACACACTGTGTGTTATTGGACTATGTGATATTGGAGAGGGAGCAAGTAAGCATTTTTTAATGCAGGCAGCACATCCTGCTATTGGTGCAGGTTCTTTTTAAATCTTCTTGTACATAGTTGATTTACCATTAGGAAGGCAGCGCTCGTGGAGAGCATTTGGCGCCAGCATGATGTTTTATTATGACAGTACCTCGGCATGTTATCATGACTTTCAGGCCAAACAGACTGTTATGCATTTCTTTCAAATATATATATATTTGCTGAATTGGTGGTCCGTATTTTCCTTTTGTGGATGGCGTGGAGGTTTCTGACCGCGTGCGCAGATCTAGAGAGAGGGAACCTGTGCTCATATATATATATATATATATATATATATATATATATATATATATATACATATATATATATATATATATATATATATATATATATATATATATATATATATATATATATATATATATATATATATAATCTCCATAGCCGCCTCTACCTTTTCGCAGTAGGTAATATATATATATATATATATATATATATATATATATATATATATATATATATACATATATATATGTATATATATAATATATATATATATATATATATATATATATATATATATATATATATATATATATATATATATATATATATATATTAGCTTTTAAAAAACCAATGAAATTCACTGAAAAAACCATAGGTTATACACTATATATAGTTAGGAATTACCCTTTAAAAAAACAATGAAATTCACTAAAAAAACGATAGGTTTTAGGCCTTATATAGTTAGGAATTAACATATAAAAAACCATTGAAATTCCTCCTATATAGTTAGCTGGACATTTTATTGATATAAAACCAATGAAATTCGACATATAGTTAGTTGCACTAACTATATATTTTGCGCATCCGCAATCCAATGCTGATGATGTCACATATTACATCATTCATGACATGGTCAGTGACATCACTGATGACATCACTGATGACAGCTCATTTAACATCAATAATCACACCACTGATATACTTCATGTGATAATACAATGCACCTCCTTACACTCTAATACACCTAGTGTAAAATACAGAGTATCATTTTTGAAACTCTTGACACACCAATACCATTTACTACATACCCACTCACTGATTCCTACGTCTACATACACATTCATTCATTCACCCATAAGGTCATTTGTACATACTGCCACTCATCATTGCAACACTATCATATGCACTCATACACCTATGCAGACACTCACACACTGCCACTCATCCATGGAGTTACTCACACACCTACTCAGTCCTGTAAAGAACCAATCACACTTTGATTTCTTCATCTATACAGTTAAACACAGAACAGCTTACATTTTCACAGATATACTAACACATACTTACTCACTTATACAATCAAATCCTTCATCCATACTCTTATACATCCTCTCATTCTTCAATATGTAAAACATATTTAAACTTTACAAAAACACACAGACACTGGATGATGTCATCAGTGATGTCATCAGTGATGTCATTTGAGATGTCATCAGTGATGTCATCAGTGATGTCACTGACCATGTCATGAATGATGTAATATGTGACATCATCAGCATTGGATTGCGGATGCGCGAAATATATAGTTAGTGCAACTAACTATATGTCGAATTTCATTGGTTTTATATCAATAAAATGTCCAGCTAACTATATAGGAGGAATTTCAATGGTTTTTTATATGTTAATTCCTAACTATATAAGGCCTAAAACCTGTGTTTTTTTTAGTGAATATATATATAGTTATATATAGTTATATATATTTTTATGGTGTATGTATATATATATATATTACCTACTGGCGGTCGCCAGTAGGTAGTTATAGTTAGGACCTAGTTTCCATAGGAAATCTGCAACATTCTATTGGTGATAACTTTGGCGTCCGTTCTTTAATCTTCGCGAATTTCTCAAATAAGATGGCATGCTTCGCTCCGCTCCTTCCCTGAAAATCTCGGGAAGATTCGTCAAGTGGGGGCTGAGAAAAAAGGGGGTCCTAAAACGTGTTTTCCCCATGTTAATTTCCATAGGACGATTAGACACGGCTACAGCCCGAACCGCTGAACGGAATTGCACCAAATTTGGGAAAATGGTAGGGTCTGGTATGCAGAAATGGTGTAAATCCCTCCAGTAGTTCCTGAGAAAATCCAAAGAAAAAAATATGGTTATCTGGGGAACCTTTTGAAAAACTCGGCAGCACTAGCCCACCTCTTAGCGATCTTTGGCTCCTGACACCGCCTCGTCACCTGAGAGCGCTACGCTCTTCATCCAGGCTCAGGCTCCTGCGGCACGCCCGGACACTCGACGGCACCTCTGACCTTCCCTTGCGGGCTCCTGCCATCAGCCCAGGTCCTCCCCGCCGCCAGCGTCGCCATTACATCTTGCGTCGTGGCCGCCGAGAGGGGGGGGCTACAACCCCCAAGAGGCTTTGCGGCCGACGCCGCATATCTGTAGTCGGCGCCCGGAGACGCATAAAAACAACACCCTCTTTCCACGACACGGGACGTGTGGGGGCGGTCGCGGGGCTGAGGCTGCGCAGAGGGCGGGCCGTCTGCGGCTGTCCAAGGCAGACCGAGGCAGGGCAGGGCCCCTCTCCTTTCGAGTGACTTGGACATACATCAGGACATATTAAGGTACTGTGAACACCTCATAGGTGTATGCCCCATTACTGGTCCTTCCTCGTGAGTGCACCATTAGCCTACTCTGCATTTGAAACATCGTCATAGCAGCATGGGGAAGAGAAAATCTATGGAGGGGGTGGGAGTCGTAGTTACTACAGTAAAAAAAAGGAAGACTTCTAAGAAAGTATCACATGCTGCTGTCAACTGTGTAATGTCAAATATAGAAAATATTGTTGCAGACTGTGAGAAAATATTAGTGACCGCTACGGCCTCAAGTAATGTGGATAAAGCTGACCCTGTGGTGGAAAGTTTATTTGTTAGAAAGAGTAAAGTTATCCCAGCTATTTTCACTAAAAATGTAAAATCTAAGTCCTTACTGGATAATACTCAAACTGATTCGCCTAACCCCATAGAGGTAAATGTCATCAAGGCAGATAAAGGGGTAAATGTTAATGCTATTATAGAAACAAAAGGAATCCATTAGGAAGTGGGAAGGAGGTGTCCCTGCGGTGGGTGGGAACACACTAGGCGTTTTTGGGTACCCCTCACACACCAACAGGCCCCTTGGTGTCATGCTTCATCATTGAGGTCCTCGCACCCCTCTACGGGATGCAGCGTGCTGCGACCGACGGTTACGTCGGAGCACTTATATTGGCTATATGTGGTGTAGGTGAGGGAATTGTAAGTGAGTGCTGTGGTGGGGTTTGATAGTGAGTGGAGTTTCAAAAGTGCCTGGCTTGTGGGGTAGCAAAAAACTTTAATTGGCCCCCGGGTTGGTACTAGTAAAAGGTGAGAGAGGAGGTATTGGCGTAACCTATGTGCGCCACCTCCTATGTGTGTGTCAACATGTTTCGGTGTAAAAACACCTTCTTCAGGACTGAGGTACACAAATCCCCACCTTACTCAGGTTTTTCTATGTTTTAGATTTGTTATATTCTAAAAAAATAGAATTTATAAGTGCAGGTATAGTAATGTACCTACTGAACAACCGCTATTTAGCTGACCTGTAAGGAGAAGGACAACATTTTTTTTTCAGGTGGTCCATTCCTTAAAAAACCATAGGCATGTTTACCCGTGGATACAGTCAAGCAAAGGGGTGCGGTACGAATTTTTCAAGACACTTTAGTGTCATTCTACACATGAAGAATGTGCCTATGGTGAAAAATATTTTACATTTAATTTTTTTTTTACATTTAAAGAAAGACACATACAAGACAGACACACATGTAACATAAAACACACACTTTAATGTTTATGCCAAAATCGGGTTGTAGTCAGCCCATGTGATACCTGCTGAGTCATAAACCTATTGTGAAGAATATGGAAATACTGTGAAGTTCACAGTGGGCATAACATACTGTTTTGTTAGGAGTTTACTACTCCATGAGACCGTCCTAACGCAGGGGTTACTCGTACTTCCTTGCTACCTGTGAGGGAGAAATACAAATTTTGCTGTTCTTCTTGGTACTTACATATTTGCAGGGTTGTTCCCAAGTTGTTCCCAAGCTTCATGTCTAATTTCTAACTAATTTCTAACTTGCGTTTCTCTAGCATCTGCTTATATTCAAGGCGGACTGCTTTACCTCAGATATATTTCGGGGTTTTGTTATCAATATCCTAATTAATTTGTTATGGAAAAATGTGCAGTCATTATTAAACCACCTTTTATTGCTCTGTGGCCTAGACATAGTTTTCTTAGTTAATGAGACATTTATGGTCTCTTTTATTGCCTCGAATCATGTTACCATAACTAAAGGGTTTATGTTATCTTCCAGACAGTCTAGGACTTGAGTGAAATTTGTTGTTATGATTTGACGTAAAACCTGATCAGGGTTTATAGTAGACCACTTCTGTAGTGACCCCTTATTCTTAGCAAAATTAATGGGCCGGATCTGGCAGATTCAATTTAATCGTCAGATTGGGTCACCAGCTCTAGAGATAAAGGGAGGGTAGTGATCACTGTAGCAAACTTTATGAATGGTAAAAATCAAGGAGTGAGGTTTAAAATACTCAGAGAAGGCAATAAAATCAATTAGAGTGCCTTGACCTCTCCCAGTATATGTTACTAAATCAATTCCAACTGAATTTATAAGATCCACGGTAAGGAAAAGAGAATATTTTGTGAGTAGCGAGTTAAAAATATTCCCATAGGGATTGTGATTAAAATGAAAGCTACCATTTGTGACCCCAGCTACTAAATGGCATGAGGCTCGTTTCAAAAGGGGACATAGTTTGCAGTTACAATTGCCTCTCCAAAGCACTACAAAATCCATATTTATCTCTTCTATATGGCTTGACAATGCATTTTCCAGCTCTTGGGCAATTCTTGTGTTTGTGACATTAAATTATTTTAATAAAAGTTTACAAGAACCAGTGTCAAAATTTTATTAAAGGAGTTTATAATGATCTGAAAATGCAATGAATCAGTCTTAATCTTTCCTAATCTGCCATTTTATAGGTAAAACAAGGGTCAATAATCCTCCTTTTGCGTGACCGCCTGGGGAGACATTAGCTGGAGTATGAATGGAAAGAAAACCATATATATGTGCAATATCTCACATCGATGTTTCCTGGAGGCATACTATACTATAATTTTTAATAAAGGCAACCCATTCTTTAATTTTTAATTTGTGCAACAAGCCTGCAATGTTCCAAAACAGACTTCCGTAAGCGGTCATATTGTTGTGACAAATGGGCCCCTCCACTACGGAAGGCAAAAGTGGAACATGGCCATCTTTGGGCGCCGTATCAATTAATGCCACAGGAAGTTCCAGCTTTCCACACAACATAACATTGGATAGTTATGAAGTGCTCTCTAGTGATACATTAGAAGTAATGCTAACTGGATTAAAGATGGCGGGAGAATTAAGGTTGTCCAAACCACATGCATGAACATGAGGCAACTCTCCCTGCAGTTTGTTATTGGAGAGTTTTGAGAAATTCCCTATGAAATCGGGGAAATTAACACTATCTGTCAAGGTCATAAAAAGGAATGGTTAATTGACCATCCGGGGCACCGGGGTATTAGGCAATATATAGAATGAGCCGCGTTTAGCTGCAGTCAAACTCATGACTGAAGAATGTAGTCAATCCACATGATCTAAAGTAGCGAAACAATTAAAAGTAGGTATAACTAAAGCAGATGACATTTGGGCAGCTATTGGTTTGATCCCAGGTCCTCTATTTGTTAACGTCTTATGAAAGTACCCCAGTGGTACTGCCTCAATGGGACCCCTCACGTTGGTACTCTAGAGGGGACTATCCATGAGCCAGTACACCAGTGGTCTGTCCCTAAAATTGACAACAATACAATCGCCTGTTTCTGTTTTTGGCTGTGAACCCACCCATGAGACCCTTTAAACATTGTTTATATTGTAATACAAGTCATCGCTACGTGACCAATCCGCAGCTTTTGCCAACCAGTAAACAGTTTTGTTCTTGAGCTGCTTCCAGTATTCTTCCTTATCAGTTTGCAAGGATGAAACATTTTTGAGAACGATGATATATGGGGTAGCATCCAGCGGGAGATGAAGTGTTCTTTTAAAGTCCTTTCGATTACCACCTAAGCGTGTATTATATTGTCTATCTGCGGGGTTGAGCCCTCTTGTCTCCCTATGCATCGCTAGTTGCAATGCAATCTGAGAGGTATTGATGGAACAATCTTTAGCTGGGGTACCAAATGGGAAGACATTTCTATGGATATGTCCGATTTAAGTTAGTAGTAGGATTGGAAGCAGTACATGGGCCGGAAGTTACCTTGGAAATGCTGGAGCTGATTAACATTTTTAAAGATGTATCAATGCTGTTGAGCATTCCCAGAAGTTGTTCAAGGAGTGACTTGATGATGACCTCCAGTGTACTGGTGAGCTGTGTCAGTGGAACAAAAAAATCCTATAGGCTCGATGTTTTTAGTGCCCAGAGCAGAATCTAAGACTGGGGCCGTTGCTACTCTCCTTGTAAGAGGCACCAGGGTTTTTTTTAGTGTTGCCGGGGGCAGTGTGTCTTTCTTAACCTTACCACATGCCTTGAGATTTTTGATGGAGTGGGGCATAAAGTGTCTACAAACCCCCCTCCGTTGGACCCCACGGCTTGATCAATTCTCCTTGTGCCTTCACCATCAGCATTGCACTCAAGCACGCGCTCCTGGTCAGGGTCTAACTCCGGCAATATGCTGCTTTGTAGTGCTCTTTGTGTGGCCCCTAACCTCTCTTCCACAGACTCCATTTCACTTGTTATCACCCCCATTGCTGTTGTCAGAAAATTAATGTTTAAGTTTGTTAGAGGGTGGTACGTTGCAGAGCGCATAATGGTTTTGCACTTTCCCATCTCCTTACCTTTAGGTGGAATTGGTTTTCCGATATGATGTCTCTGACCCTCTGCCGTGGAACCAAGAGACCTGGCCCAGCCTTGCCCAGTCGTGGATGGACACAGACGTGCCTGGCGCAAACGATGCGCATTGGCACTCCTGGCGCAAAGACTGATGGGCAATGTGTTCCCGTTAAACCGGCCGGTGCCACAAAAGTGACGGCGTGCGGGTAAAGTGCTCTGTGCTCTATGCTCCAACTGTTGCAAACTGATAAGAAGGGCTCCCCTTGTATTTTCTTTAAAAATTGCATATTGTGTATGGTCTTCTGAATAGTTTAAAATGTTTTTTTACCTTGTGATACTTCATGAATGAAATATATTGATATAGAAAGGAAAAGGAGATGGTTTAAAAAGAAATCACAAACACCTATGTCTACTGAAAAAATAGTTTTTTTTAATCTTTTTTAAGTGACTTTTATGTATGCTTGGATAATATAATAACTATCATACATTTCATATACTTGGGCTTAGTATTATGAGTTTATTTATTCTCCAACACAAGCTGTGCCTTTATTTTCCTATCAGGAACACTTTGGTCTTTCCGTATTTATTTTTAATTTCTTCTTTTTGCAATAATCCTAAAATATATCTAATTTTCTCTTGAGCCCTATTCTTGTCAAATAAAAAATGACTAAATTGTCTACATATTAAAGACAGCTAATATGCTGGCTATTTATTTAAGGGTAAACGTATTTGATTGACTGAGAATTTTTTCGGAAGGTCAGCTAGAAACAGGGAAAACAGAAGCGGTCCCAATACACCACATGTCTGAAATCTGGGATACCATGGTAGGATGGATTCGCTGGACTAGACGGGAAGGGACAACCCCTTATTTTACAGAAACGTACACTGCATTCCTTATGTTTTAGAGGTAGGGTAACACTTCCACTGGGCACAAATCAAAACTGTTGCAAAATCCTGCACATTCTGGATATGCAATGGGGCACCTCCATGCTGATAGAAATATGGCAGTGCAGAGAGTTTGCCTACACTCAGCACATCATCAGATGCTTTGGACTTTGTTCCCTTGCAACCATACACACCCCTACCCTGGTCATTCCCAGAGAAGAACTATCAGACTTGTACTAGCACAAGCTAAGGAAAAAGACAACCTTACTACTTCTGACTCATAAAAAAAAAAATGCTGATTATTTTGGTGGGGCTCAGTACAAGGAAATTCCAGAAGAATTTGGACTGTTCTCGGACTCACAAGTATCAGCTGAAGGGTACATGCCCTTTTCACTGAGCAGACGAAAGCCAATGCCCGCTGGCTTCAAATCAACAGATGGGAAATGCTTAAAATGTTGACCAGCACTGATTCAGCCTTAATTCAATCAAGGAAGAACTGAGAGCAATCTACCATGGGGATGCAGCATCCGCATGTGTTAAGAATTAATGACCGCAATGGAGAGAGGTGTGTGTTCCAAAGTTGGGGCATCCTGCTGCATGTTTATTCCAGGGAATGACCTGAATAATGGGACCTTGACTCTTGCCATCCAAGCACATGCATGAGGAGGGAGGTGCCCATGAGCAGGAGTGGTTCTCCTGGATCCCCATGGGCTGTCCAGATTGTGCATGTCATTGTTGTTGGTATTCTTCATGTTTTTCCCCGAGCCACTTATTGATCCCGGGAGTCCCATTCCCAAGAGCACTGAGTATGAATAGCTCCTGTCTTGGGTGAAAGCAGAAATGCTTCCCCCAGCGAAAGCAAAACATTTAATTTATTCTCCTGTGAACACAAAAAGGAAAGAATGTTTGATTTTGCTGCAGCAGCAGAGGTAGAAATAGTTCCTGCAGAATGGGAGCAGTTTTGCTGTTGTTGGCTTCTGCTGGAACCCAGGGTGGGTGCTGGCTGTTGTACTGGCAGGGGCCATAAGGTCCTTGGGGCTTCTCTTGCAATCCCCAAGATTTCAAATAGTTGTGGATGCCTTGGGGGGCACTGGGATACTGACACAGTATCAACAATGGGTGGTTCATGCCGGCGCCCAGGACTATACAAAAATTGTGGATGTCCTGGTTGGGACAGGGATAACCCACACATTATTTTATGAATAAATAAATTATAAATCAGAGGCAGGAGTCTCTCATATATTATTCACAGCTCCTGGCTCGCAGTGCCCCATAATGCCCTTCAAGGTTTTTTTCATATTTGTCTCTGATTTATGGTGCCACAATGTGACCACGGGTCCCAGTAACATGTTACAAAAGTGTTGGGGGGGGGCTTCAGGGAGCACAGCAGCACCTCAAGAGTTTTTTGAAACAGTAAGCCTTCTGGACCATTAAATAACTGACCCTAGGAGAGCTTAGCATTAACCTGGAGCTGCATGTTCTTCAGTTGGAGTGTAGGGACCTCTTGTGGTTGGCTGTATGGTTGCATTTTCTGGCCTGCAAATTTTTAAATGTAGACTCATATGTATTTAAAGTTCTTTATATTGCAACTGCTTTATTTTAAATGTTTTTGTGAAAAAACTATTAAAATGTATTGTGCGGTAGAGGTGCAGCAGCTTTGCTAAAGTCAATAGGGCAGCTTTTATTTTGGTTGTCTGGCTGTTTGACAGAGCCACTCCTTCCTTAAAATGACATCTGCTTATATTGTTATTTTACATTAAAAAACTCAGAAATGCACTGGAAAAAGCTACAGTCACCTTATAGTAAGGTATGGTAATAGCATCTTAATTTACTTTAACAAACTTCAGAAATCCACTGAAAAAAGGTTAGAGTGTGCTTTAGTTAGGCGAAAGTGCCAGTTAAAATGTAGCATTTTAAACTAGAAAAAAACACTGAAATTTACCATGCACGGCTTATGATTATGACTACACTATTACATCATTTAAAACATGTTTTATGACATAATTGGTGACATCACTCCAACATCTGAAATATTATTCTTTATTACATGTGCATGGAAGGGGTGTGAGTATAACTGGTGATTTTCAGTGGATTTTGAGTTTAAAACATTAATGGCCTTATTATGACTTTGGTGATATTGGAGCAGGGCTACCACGTTGCTACCCTGCTCCAATTTCACCAATGCCATAATAAACTGCCTTCCAGATGATTACTTTCTTGTCTCTGGCTGGTGCCTCTCTTAGGGTGACCAATTGGCATAGGGCAAATTCCGGACAGTGAGTGTAAAAATTCAGGACAAAGGGACATAATTCAGGACAAAAAATTCAGGACAAAAGTACAACATTCAGGACAAAACTTCAGGACAAAAGGTAAGTTTTACAGACACCTCAGAGATGGTTGCGCAATGGTATATAAGTAGGCAGTTACGTGGGGCATTTGTTTGCTGGATCTGCACTTACCTGACCTGCCGCTTGACAACGGGTACATCTGCTGTTGGGCTCCCCTGCCGCCGCTGACTGTTCCAACTGCGCGGCAGCCGAGGGGGAGACTACAGCTCCCAAGACTCCATTCGGTGGGACGCGGCCCACGCCCACTTCCGCGCCCGGTGGCGCTTAAAAGAAAGGCAGTGCTTCCGCGTCGCGAAACGCGCACGGGTGGCGCCGGGAAAAGCCCGGGACAAGGGCGGGCCGTCTTAGGCCGTCAGAGGCCGAAGGAGGCTGGGCTGGGCCACCCCCCTAACTTTTTGAATGGACTAGGAGCGGACTTCTTTTAAAAAGGTACTTAAGTCAAGGGTCAGGGGACAACATTAGTGTAATAGTTAACTTCAAGTTAAGTTTCCTAGGATTTTTAAGTACCAGTTTCTACTTATATCGTGGTATAAGACTTTGAGAACTGAGATATATCCATCCCCCCAGTATGGCGAGACGGCGAGCAAACCCCTGCTGGAGAAAACACGTTCTACTATAGACACTTATTTGACAAAAGCAGTTAGCGTTCCTTCAGAAGAAATTGATCGCACCGAAAGACGTCTATCAAGGGGGTCCAGTATCATGTTTGGAGACCAGGCTAGTTTAAGTGAAGATCCCTTTTTAATCAGTAAGGACAGATTGACTACTTCAGTATTAGTTACCACCCCTTCTGATATGGTAGATGTAATAGATGATGTAACTTATACTGACTTAGAGCACTCACGTATTTCGGTTACAACTAAATTATCTAATTTGGCCCCTTCCCCTGCCTCTCCAATACGAACAAAAGGATATAAAAAGAAAACTTTAGGTCAGCGAAATACAAAGGCTAAAAAGGATAAAACAATTACCACATGGGGGATTCGGCAACTTTAAGTAGTAAATCAGGTCATGACGATGCCAGTGGTACATTAAATATAGAAGACATTTTTGGGAAAATAACCGAGCTAATCAGGCCATTACACGAGAAGGTTGATAATCTAGCTAGGGAAGTACACAAGTTAAGTGGGCACCTTGATAAATGCAGCTTGAGAGACCAATTAGGTAACCCAAGGGTATCTGCCACTACAATCACGATTAGCGACTCGATCAATTTGGACACTAATGGTAGTAGGACCTCATTAGTATCCAACATGACAAATGAACATGGAACAGGAAAGACATCTGCCGATTATCCACACCGTAGAATGAATTCTAAGGAAACAACTACGTTATATAAGGTATTGTCAGCCACTGTGTCAAATAATAAACCAAATCTAAGGGAAGATCCTATAATAAGGACAAGAACGTTGCCAGCAGAAGTAACCCCTATTGTAGGACAAGTGGATCTTTTGATACCTAGTGCAAACAAGACCCCGGCATTTATCAACTTGCCGCCTGAATGTGGGGCTTCTGTAGCAGTACTTACAAATGTACTAAAACTACGGGAAGACCAGATAGAAACCCATGAAGCACTTAAAAATAAAACACTATACTGGTTGTCCAAAAATTGTGGCTTCCCAATGGTAGGGGCAGATCAGATATTATTAACCCAAAAGGTGGGGTGGATTGGTCCCCTTACTAAAAGGTTTGAAGGTGATTGTATAACTATTAATTTTAGGTCCCGTTGTTAAAATCTAGTTTGCAGCGTCAACATTATCGGCGCCATCTTGTCCCTATTTAGGCCCATTCGTGCGCGTAAGCGGCAGCCATTTTGAATGCCATGGCCTCTCTGCCCACTGCCGATAGCCAGCGCGTCTCTCTCTCTCCTAACCTCGCAAGCATCCCCCGCGCGCTTACAGCCCCCGCTCTCAAATGCTTGGGCCATAAAACCCTCTTCAGCGCAACCCTGCCTAGGAACCCCATCCTGTTCCCAGCTCGACACCTCCCTCCATCCCTTTCATGATCCCGTATCCCTTTGATAAAACCCCCTTTCCTCTGGGCCCGATTGTCCTGCTCGTTCCCAGGCCGCCACCTGGCCCTGTGGATGCTGTTTATTGCCCCCATACAGTAGGAAACACCCCCCATCAAAGGACCCACAACTGATCAAAGCCCCCACCCCATGAGATCCGATCAACCACATGCATTCCAGGAATCGGCGGAATGCCCAGCTGCGCGAAAATGATCACCTGTTGTGACCGGGGTGGGGACTTCTACTGTAAATGTGTGTGGGGACGGGCTTGAAGCGGGGATTCCGGGGTTGCCTTTCCGTACATCAAAGTGTTGACAAAGATGTGTTTTATGCAATAAAGCAATAAACTTGTGTGTAGGAGGCCAGTCCTCAGAGATGCGGTTAGAGCACCTCGAGAAGATACCCTGTTGTCTGAGTTGACGTGTTCTGCTCCGTCGGAATAAAACTTCTGTTTCCTGCCTTCCAGTCTCCAGCGCCTGCCTCTTTGTTTGAAAGATTCGAGTGGTATGAGAGGCGGTTAGCGCCGGGCAATACTGAAAAAGGTTCTCGATCGACATCAGCCCTACCTTTTTCCACAATTGGCGTCCCAAATGTGGGGCCCATCAGTGACATGTGGATCCAGTGGGAGAGGTCCTGACGACAGAGTGAACGACTGCAACGATCAGGAGAGCTCCTGTCCGATAGACCCTCGTCTGACAGCCGATCATCCGAACTTCACTGGTTCCGAACAGACCTCTCTCGAGTGATCTACGCTCCTGACTGGGAACCATCAGGAGTGCCACGACAGTCACGGAGAATAGAGGACGATCAGGCGCTGGATTCGGAAGACAAGAAACTGTCTATGCGGTCCGGGTAAGGTCGTGTAACACGACTAATTGCAAATTGATTGTTTGATTGTTTGGAAAATACTAGTATTACTCTTTGAATTGTTGGTTCTTTTTGGAGATTCTCTGTCTGCAAACGGAGAAGAATAGATTCTCTCTTTCTTTGCAGATAGTGAAGGGTAGGTAACGCAGACTTTTGTCCCCGTTGTAACCCGTCGTGCCTATCTTTCTACCTCACTGATTGATTGTTTGCCCGAACATTGTTCGTTCGAGGATTGTTCTTTTGAGATTCTCTCTGTCTACAAACGAGGACGAATAGAAATATTCTCTCTTCCTTTGCAGATAGTGAGGGGTAGGTAACGCAGACTTTTGTCCCCGTTGTAATCCGTTGTGCCTATTTTCATCTCCCCACTGATTGTTTGATTGTCCGAACATTGACTGTTCGATATTGAGTCTTTTGAGGTATTCTCTGCTTGCAAATAACGAAGAATAGAAATATTCTGTCTAGTCTTTGCAAGTAGTGAAAGGATAGGTAGTGCAGACTTTTGTCCCCGTTGTAACCCGTCATGCCTAGCCTCTCCCCACTGATTGGTAGTTGGTTCAGCCCGGACCGCTTATTAGAGATGAACCATACAGCTCCACTGGAAGGCACCCCTAATAAGGACATGTTCATGAAGCATGGATTAATTGCCATAGCCTATAGCAAACTATGGCATAAATACACAAAAAAGGATCAGAAAAGTCAGTGGCCACTGATAGGATCCTTCGATGGAGATAAGATAAGCGCGCTAGAAACAGCCCTTTGTAACAATAAGACAACGCCCACCATGCTTGAAAGTCTCGGCATGTGGCGCAAAGAAACGGAACAACGTAAAAAGAGAAACAAAATTAGATTAGAGAAAGAGCTTCGAAAGGCAGCCCACCTAGCTGCTAGAGAATTGGAAGAGGAGATAAAGGAGAGAGAGTAAGCCAAACGGAAGCAAGAATCCGAAACATTGAGTCAGTGTCCTGTTAGAACACCCTCCATACTCTACCCTGAATTACCCTCAAAGCAGCGAGCCAACGATGATCTTTTATTAAGCCCCCCGATCATCTACATGCCCCCTCCATATGCCCCTTCCCAACCTTTAGCGCAGCACCCGCTGTCCCCAAGAACAGGCGAAAGTAGTACCAGGGCCACCGCGCCGGCCGAACCCCTTGTACTAGATACAGCACAAGTGACAATGTTAGAAGACCCTGAGGCCCGAAAGACAGATTCCACAAGAACGAACAGGTTGAGCAAAGATGAGCGAGCATGGATTGACAGGTAGTCAGGACACTAGTAGAACGAAAGGAGAGTGAGGAGCACATCATGGATATGTTCAACTCATATGCGGGTAGCCACAGACAACACTTTGTTGTACGATTGTGGTATCATGCCCTAAATGCGTATGAGGACCAATATCGAGACAAAGGTCCCGAGAGCCTAACAACTCTGTATAGATAGGTCGATATCGGGGATGAGGGTGAGTGTGACTTGACGGACCTCCTTACGCGTACGCTTGAGGTTTTCCGCCACCTCACTGAACAAGGGTTGGAAGGCTAAACCTACGACACCTGTAGCGACCGAACCACGAATAGAACAAGCTAGCACCATGATGCCAATAAAAGAGGCTGCCCCCTACTGGATCCCCCCACCAGGTCAGGGGACACACAATGACGTCAACCACCAAGATGCAAGAGGGAGGGTAGTGTACAACTGGGTCTACCAACCATGGGATCGGCAAGATATTCTGACGTTCCGGAAGTCTCTGCCTGATTTACGTAAAAACCCCACTGCCTTCTATACCGAACTAGGTACGGCCCTAGGTTCAACGATTATGACCCTAGCTGACATCGATTTGTTCTTCGGGTTATGTCTGCCAGCTGATGTGTGGAAGCAAATCCGGAAAGTCGACCACCTTGAGCTGTTTGGACATACCTGGTCACAACTCGATGGCATAGATAGACAACGAGAACCTGGACAAAAGCCTTTGAAATCCATTTTAGAACTCCCAGACAAAATTGTGCAGAAACTGAAAACCCTGATCCCAGAAAAGAAAGTGGACTGGTCGATGGTGACGGCCTGTCGCCAGAAACCCCAGGAAGATGTATCAGAATACTTCTCCCGGTTTGAAACAGTGTTCTCCGATTACAGTGGTCATGACATGACCACTGCAACCGGACACCATCTGTTTGTCCAGAATTATGTCAAGGGTCTGTCGCAGGAGGTCTCTCAGAAACTGCAGGCCAGCGAGAGTAGTTGGGCAGCCTCCAAACCCGCGGCTATCCTCCAGATGGCCCAATATTATGAACATCAGAAAAACAAAAAATGATAGGGCGACAGAGAAAAAGAAAAAGGATTTGAAGGAGAGGGTGATGATTGCACAGTTGCAAGGGGTGACCATAGGACGAGAACAGTACAAGGGAAATTACCAGACGAATGCCCCTAGGAATCCACCCCCTAAAGACCGTTCTCCCGCACCCTATATTGGACGTAAAGATATTAGCGAAGACCAGTGTGCATTCTGCAAGGGATTCGGCCATTGGAAATCCCAGTGTCCGGTTCTGTTGGAGATGAATAAGAATAGGGACCGGAAAGACGTAGCGGGTGGACCAGGAAATAGAGGACAGGGACGAGGGTCCACGAATTATGCAAATAACGACCGATCAGGCAGACCGAATACATTTGACCGTCCCCGACAGAACCAGTACCAACAGTCTGACTGTGACGACACCCACGACTTTGCATAGGACTGCCTAGGGCAAGGGAGGGATCCAGTCGAGCTCTATGTTGACCAGCAAGGTCCTTATGTCACCGCTAAGGTCCTGGGTACGAAGTCTCCAATTCTGGTAGACACTGGCGTAGTGCCTTATCTAAATGACTGATTCCAAGGGCACCCTTGTCTGGCTCACTTGTAACATCGATAGGTTTCGATGGGACGCCCTCCACTAACCCCTTGTCCTCATCAATCTCCTTTGACTTAGAGAATAACATCACTGACACATCGTTTTTGCTCTCTTCAAATACCCCTGACGCCATTATGGGACTTGACTTGCTAAAGCATTTCCGAGCCACTATTAGGTGTTCGCAAGATGGAGTTCGGGTCTTCCTGTACGACAACCCGGCTCTGCTCAGACTTTGCCCTTCCCAACGCATGTTCTCCATCACTGACGCTGACTCATCCCTACTTGACACACTGCCTCCGTATCTGTGGGCCAAAACTGACTCGGACGTAGGACGCATGATGATTGACCCAGTGCACATAACCGTTCGACAGGACGCAATACTCCCGAAACTTCCACAATATCGGATATCGCCCGAGGGCGAGAAGGCATTGGTAAAGATTATTGAGTCCCTGATAGACGCAGGAGTGGTAGAGAAAGTAGTTAGCAATGTTTGCAACAGCCCTATCCTACCCATCATAAAGAAGCAAGGAGAGGGAGATGAGAAAGCGTACCGCTTCATCATCGACCTACGAGAGGTCAACAAAGTAGTTGTACCTCAGTACCCTGTGGTCTCAGACATCACCACTATTCTGACCCTGATTCCTTACACTGCCACCACCTTCACTGTCATTGATCTAAAGAACGCTTTCTTCTCTATCCCCATCCACCCAGATAGCCGATACCTCTTTGGCTTCACCTTAAAAGCCTGCTCATATATATTCTGTCGAGCACCCCAAGGCTACACTGAAAGCCCCAGCATCTACAGTCAGGCCCTCAAGAGACAACTGGACACAGTCCAGTTACCGGATGGAGTGGTGTTGATACAGTACGTCGATGACATCCTTTTGGCGGCCGACACCACTCCTCTTGCGGTCACAGCCACCATCCAACTCCTGCACTTCCTCGCGGAAAATGACCACAAGGTCTCCAAAAAGAAGTTACAATTCTGCTAACATCAGGTCACTTACCTAGGCCACCTCTTGTCCAAAGACGGAAGGAAACTTACTCCCGACCGAATCCAGACCATTCTAGAGACCCCTGTCCCTAAGACCCAGAAACAAGTCCGCTCCCTCCTAGGCCTCACTACCTTCTGCCGACAGTGGTTGCCAAATTTCAGCCTCATTGTGAAACCACTACTTTCACTGCTAGCTAAAGATGTCCCCTTCCCACTCCCTTGGACCCCTGAGTGCCAATCCTCCTTCATAGAACTACGAGATGCCCTCTGCTCAGCCCCCGTCCTAGGAACCCCCGATTACACGAAGCCCTTCTTCCTCTACACTCACGAAAGGGAGGGATGTGCTTTGTCTGTCTTGACCCAGTCCATTGGCCCAAAGCAACGACCATGTGCTTACTTCTCTGCCACTCTTGACCCCATAGCCAGAGCTTTGCCTGCCTGCCATCGAGCTGTAGCTGCCGCTGCTATCTCTATCCGACAAAGTGAGGGGATCGTACTCTCGAATTTCCTCAGGGTGTTAGTACCTTATGCGGTTGACACCCTCCTGAACCAGACCAAGACGCAACACCTGACGAGTGCACGAATGACTGGATACGAATTGACTCTGCTTGCACCCCACATCACCCTGAAAAGATGCACCACACTGAACCCAGCAACTTTGTTACCCCTACCAGAGAACGATCCCAATGTGTCCCCTGTACATGACTGTGTGACCCTCACAGACGAACAGACTAGGAGTAGGGTCGACCTCAGAGACACGGCTTTTCCTGACCCTCACGGAGAGCTGAGGGTGGATGGTTCTTGCATCAAACTCCCCGATGGCACTACCTCAGCTGCTTATGCAGTTACCACAGCCCGAACTGTAGTAGAGACAGCCCGCATCACACAACGATCTGCACAGGCAGCAGAACTGATTGCCCTCACACGAGCATGTATCCTAGCAACAGGAACCACAGCAAACATTTACACCGACAGCCAGTACGCCTTTGGGGTGGTTCATCATTTTGGGCTCCTTTGGAAGGAGAGGGGATTCCTGACCTCACACGGGACCCCCATCTTATACGAAGATCTAGTCTCCGCCCTAACTGAAGCAGTCCTTCTTCCCAAACAACTGGCAATAATAAAATGCCAAGCACACAAAAAGGTGACAGACATCATTGGACAAGGGAATGCACTAGCTGACATGACTGCCCGAAACACAGCTGAGAATAGGACGACGACACACATGTACATGACCAGGTCACAAGCAGAGAAATGGACAGACGCTAGGGAAACTATTAGGGACATCCAAATGGCCAGCTCACAACACAAATTGACTGAATGGGCACGGGTGGGACTGAAAGACGATGAAGGCTGCTGGCGAACAAAAGACACGAACAAATGGTTGCTACCCGATTCATACCTGATCCCCATACTGACCATGACACACTCCCCTGCACACATAGGATCTGCCCCTATGACAGAGCTTGTCTCCAAAGTTTGGCACAATGATAAGATCGCAGACTCCGCCAAACGTTTTGTCCAACAATGCTTGATATGTTTGCAGCACAACCCTGGGAAAGGAACTGTAGTACCCTGAGGGGGGGTTTGGGGTTCCCAGTCACCCGTTTGAAGTCCTACAGATGGACTACATCCAGCTAGACAGATGCCAAGGCCTGAAGTATGTACTTGTTGAGGTGTGCGCATTTAGCAAGTGGGTGGAAGCCTATCCAACCTGTGACAACACTGCCATGGCCACCGCAAAAGTACTACTAAAGGAATTCTTCCCTCGTTATGGCCTTTGTCGAATTTTGTGGAGCGACAATGGTCCCCACTTCGTAGCCGAAGTTATCAAACTCATCTTGAAGGGGTTGGGTGTAAAACAAAAGTTCCACGCAGTCTTCCACCCCCAATCTGCTGGACTAGTTGAATGACATAACGCCACATTGAAGCTCAAGCTGGCTAAGATAGTGGCTACCACTGGACTGAAATGGCCAGACGCTCTCCCACTGGCATTGCTATCAATGCGTTCCACCCCCACCAAACACCACTTGACACCATACGAGGTAGTTTTCGGCCAGCCAATGAACATCTGGTCTGCAACAAAACCAACATCCATTCATGATGTCCCGGACGTCCTAATGTCTGATTACTTGTACCAGTTGACTAAAACACTGTCTGTTATCCACCAACAGGTGCTGCATGCCATTCCCGATGCTTCCAGGGGTCCCGGACACAACCTGCAACCCGGGGATTTCGTACTAATCCGGAACTTCCAGCGTGCAAAGAGTCTGGAACCCCGGTGGACGGGCCCCTGGCAAGTCTTGATCACCACCCAAACAGCACTTCGAGTGGAAGGAAAACGCAAGTGGGTGCATGCACACCACACTAAGAAGATCTCCCCTCTGATGACGACCGAAGACGTGACCACCCAGGAAGAGCTCCTGAACAAAGACCGGCCATCCTAGAACTGTTATCCTGATACTGAGACACTCGAATTGACAAAATATCCCGACCCCACTGTGCCATCCAGAGAAGGGTATAACCTGCGATGAAAGGAGGGAGCTTCGGCTAAGCAGACCACTGACTAAGTCGTCATTCTCAGAGCGGTAGCCTAACACTACAAAGGCTGTCAGGAGAGAAATCTAGACGAAGTTTGTGGTTCTGCCCGCTACCGAGCTCCCTTGAAAATGATGGAAGCGCCCGATAAGAAGATGATGGAAGCGCCCGATCAGAAGATGATGGAAGCAACCGGACCTCCGAAGATTCGCTACAGAAATCCAAAGACTGACAAAATCCACAGTTCAAAGACTATTGCACTTTTTATCGCCCTTCTCTTTTTCCTCCTCCTCATGACCACCCTCTGGATTGTGGAAGAGAGCGCACCAGCTCGTGAGACATTCCTGACCACTGCACAGCCTACCACAATGAAGGAACATTATCTGATTTCTCTTTCACCCCAACCCCGAGAAAGGCGAAAGGAGTTTTGGAACAACTCCTTTGTGCAACTGCTGCACCAGCACAATCTTGCTACCAATGCCACCAACTGCTGGATCTGTGGGTTGCTATCCCACGCCACTGGACATTCTATACCCTTCATCCCTTCACCCTTCTCAATTCACAGCTCCTGCCTTGCTTGGCTGATCCTCTTGCAAGAAAGCTATAGGGATAATGCCACCTCCAGCAGAACTATGACACATTTCTTTCATGAGGTCTGGCAGAACAAAACGAAGAAAACTGCTGCACACTTCTACCCACATACCTCCAATGATTCCATCCACATGGACATCCCCATCAAAGAACAGATTGAAATGCAGGTGTTTAACAATCCGACCAGACCCACCTTCTCCTACCTCCGGAAGCGAACAGCTGCCACCCTGACTGTGGCCCTATCCGTCATCAACGTCACAGGCCTTATGTGCATCGAAGGGCTTGGGACACAACTGGTAGGTCGCAGCGCTTGCCGCATCATCAGAACTTTGGACTCCATTGATCCACCCTCTTTTGTCTCCTCTCCGAACATGTACTTTGTTTGTGGTACAAAGGCTTACACCTGGCTCCCCAAAAGGCTGGGGGGCACCTGTTACATTGCCTTCATCCTTCCTCCGACCTATGTGGCTCCAGCGAATCACCACAGGCAAAAACTAGCCAAGGACATTGAACAAGCCGACTCCACCGGAGCACAGTTCCTCGATGCAATGAAGGGACTTGTTCCACTCTGGGGCCCGATGGCGAACAGCCGTGCCATCCGACATTTGACCCAGGCAGTTGAAACAACGATGAACATTACAGCTGGCATCCTCACGAACAATACAGCCGAGCTTCAAGCGGTCCGCCTGGTGGCTCTCCAGAACCGCCTTGTTCTAGATGTGGTTCTAGCGGATCGTGGAGGAGCATGCCGCATCATTGGGTCCAGCTGCTGCACATATATACTGGACAATTCACCCTCAGTATACAAAGCCATTGAACACCTCCACAGACATTTCTCAGAAGTTCACCAGGAACATGAAGAATGGTCGCTTGGTGGTTGGTTTTGGAGTACTGTGAAGAACTGGGGGTGGAGGTTACTTACAATTATCCTGATACCTGTTGTTGTGATATGTGGGTTATGCCTAGGGATCCAATGCCTGCCACCTCTGTGTTCACTATGTGCAAACTGTATCTGCCCTAAGACTTTGGACTTCGAAAAAGAACGCATGAGAGCATTGTACAACGTCGAGGTTAGGAACTTGATGAAGATAGACATTGATTAGACAAGCTGGCTAGATATGTTGAAAAGGGAGGTCTGTTAAAATCTAGTTTGCAGCGTCAACATTATCGGCGCCATCTTGTCCCTATTTAGGCCCATTCGTGCGCGTAAGTGGCAGCCATTTTGAATGCCATGGCCTCTCTTCCCACTGCCGATAGCCAGCGCGTCTCTCTCTCTCCTAACCTCGCAAGTATCCCCTGCACGCTTACAGCCCCCGCTCTCACATGCTTGGGCCATAAAACCCTCTTCAGCGCAACCCTGCCTCAGAACCCCATCCTGTTCCCAGCTCGACACCTCCCTCCATCCCTTTCATGATCCCGTATCCCTTTGATAAAACCCCCTTTCCTCTGAGCCCGATTGTCCTGCTCATTCCCAGGACGCCACCTAGCCCTGCGGATGCTGTTTATTGCCCCCATACAGTAGGAAACACCCCCCATCAAAGGACCCACAACTGATCAAAGTCCCCACCCCATGAGATCCGATCAACCACATGCATTCCGGGAATCGGCGGAATGGCCAGCTGCGCGACAATCATCACCTGTTGTGACCGGGGTGGGGACTTCTACTGTAAATGTGTGTGGGGACGGGCTTGAAGCGGGGATTCCGGGGATGCCTTTCCGTACATCAAAGTGTTGACAAGATGTGTTTTATGCAATAAAGCAATAAACTTGTGTATAAGAGGCCAGGCCTCAGAGATGCGGTTAGAGCACATCGAGAAGATACCCTGTTGTCTGAGTTGACATGTTCTGCTCCGTCGGAATAAAACTTCAGTTTCCTGCCTTCCAGTCTCCAGCGCCTGCCTCTTTGTTTGAAAGATTTGAGAGGTATGAGAGGCGGTTAGCGCCGGGCAATACTGAAAAAAGTTCTCGATCGACATCAGCCCTACCTTTTTCCACACCGTAGTTGGGCACAGAACACCTTATTAAGTGCCCCCCTTCCATCATGCTGGGACTATAACACAACACTCTTGCCGCTGGGATACTTCTATAGACACATGCTGGAGAGAAACAACGATGATAGCCCAAATTTAATTTCAACAAAATGTCATTGCCACCAATACCACCCCCTACTTTACAGTTCCAAACATAATAGATTTCAGGCATTAAGTCCCCTGGAGGATAACGACTGACATCCAGTGTGTGAGGGCACAACTTTGAAATATAATCCACCAAGCTCCCGGTATAGGATGCCTGATAAGAAAACATCAAAAGACCAGCTTCCTCCTTTCCAACAACTGCAAGATTGTAGGCAGGATGATATAGGAATGGTTATTGTTCAGAACAGCGAATTAAATCATACATCCCCTGGGGGGGTACCTAATATTGGGTTAATACTAGCCGAGGAGTTGACTGCCCCCTCCGATAATCGGGGCCTCGTTATCACACAAAGTACACCGACTAATGTTACCTCCCAAGAGAGATATACCCTTGTAACTTGGGAATATCGCAGGTCTCAGTAAGAAGTTAGATACACCTTTTTAGAGGGATTTTATTTCCCTGGGTTATGACATAATTTGCCTGCAGGAAACCTGGTGTAAAGAACCGATTTTCGTGGAGGGCTACACCTCGCATTGGTTAAGTGCGGTTACTTCCATAGCGGGAAGAGCAAAGGGTGGCCTCCTGCTGCTTGTGCCAAATAAACTAACTAGGTGTAAAATAAAAGCTGCTCTCCAATAGACACCCACAGCCAGGTAATGAGGCTTGAGTTTCACAGGGGTAAAGATCTTGTCCTAATCAACTATTAAAATACAATTTTTAACAGTAGCAGGGGGATTTTACAGTGTGTGAAAAGTTAAACATTTGATATTACAGTTAGGGAAACAAACCGTATGTAAAACAACAAATAATTAAAAAGTACAACAACTAATTAAAAAGTACAAGGTTGAGTTTATTTCTAAATGTACATGTTTATATTAAAAAAGAGACTCAGTGCAAAATCATATGCACTAATTAATTATAAAAAAATTAACAGTCATACATAAAAAACTTGTATTAAACAAATTTACACCAATTTATACATAATAAAACAGTGGCGGAAAATGTATAACATCGACGCGCGTTTCGGCGTTAACAGAACGCCTTCATCAGGAGCCACAATCAATCTAGGAGAAACACGGGATAAGTGTTCTCTGTTCCTTTCTTGTAGATATTTCAACACTTTTATTCTCGGTGGAATTTATACTTCACCTGGCTTACTGTTTAAGCCCAATAAGATGAGGGGCCGACAGTTACATCAACCTGTGGGAGCTCCAATTACGATATGCACAGGCTCCTCACAACCGATGGGAAAGATAACCACACCGCCTAAGGAAGGAGCGAGCAATTGTTTCAACGTGTGGGAGCCTCAATCACCATCTAAGTCTGCTCCTCACAGCCGTTGGAAAATATATAGCTGCGCTTGAAACAATGTCCGTTATGCTGTATCGTCAGCCCGAGAGATCAATAAAAAAGGCTCGCCGGAGCTTCAATCTGCGTTAGCTCACACAGCCGCAAATAAGTAAAGCCGCGCTGGAGACGGTGAGGAATGAGCCGTTTCATCAACCCACGGGAGCCGTGCTTGCAATATAAACCAGCGTCCCGCAGCCGTTGGAAGTGTTGCAGGGGGATTTTACTACAGGCCCTAGAAAAGGAGATTGATAGGGTATTGTCACTTTCTAGCAAACTGGCTATTATTGTAGGGGCTGGTGATTTCAACATTCAAGTGTGTCCGCTGGAGCAGACCAAGACATGTGGGTTCATGAAGGGTCACTGTATTGTTGACGATAACAATGCTGATTATCTACACTTCCCTCATTGCGACTATGGTTTAGCCTTAAATACGATGATGGAGAAATTTGATTTAGAATTACTTAATTGCTCTATGAGAAGGGGCAATATTAAATGCCCAACTTTTACTGGCCGGAATGCTGATAGCAATATTGACCACATCCTAATTTTATGCAATAGTTTTAATTCAAATTAATGGATCTCTGAACAGGTCGTAAGCGATCATAATAGTGTCTCCATTTCATTGTTATGTTGGGGAAACAAACCACACAACACTGATGAGTGTATCTCCAGCATCATCCCAATAACACCCAATGGGATGAGGATTAAATGGGATGGAGTGGACCCTGTAAAGATCCAAAGGTAGGTGGTAACTAAATGACGGAAAGAAATTGACCACTGCCTTAGTGATGAGATTCACCCACATATACGGCTTAATGTTTTTTCCAAGATAAATAAAACAATTAAAAGTATATTAACTAGGAGCATTAAAGGCACAAAACAGGTTAATGCAGGATGGTTCTATAAAAAGTGTTCCCAGGCTTTAAGTAATCTGAAATTTGCCTTAGGTACGAAACCCCGTAATCAAATATACATCCATGACCTATGCCTCACCTATAGGCTAGTTATTGAGGCACGGAAAAGGGAGCTTCAAGTGGAAGCGTGGGAAAAATTAAGCTTGGCAGCAGACACAAATAATATTAAACTGTTTTGGGAAATTGTAAACAGTCGCTTTTTACAAAATGATTGTACGCCAAAATTGACTTCATATGTAAACTGTAATGCATGGATCGAACATTTTTCCACTATTTTTAACCCGGATAGGGAGGTCTCAATTTTACCATCGAATTATGACTTTACATGTCCAACATTACCCCTGCTAATTAGCATAGAAGAAGTACATGAGGGGCTAGTAAATAGCAAGGGGGTAAAGCACCAGCCCCTGACGGGGTCCCCATCGATCTATTTAGAGATTAAATTGATTTGTGGGCCCCGAATTTAGCAAGGATTTTTACCAATCTATCTACCCTTCCACCCATACATTTATCTATTTACCTTTTCTCTCATCCATACTTCCACTCATCCATCCAGCCTTTCTTTCTTTATCTATCTATTCACCCTTTCAGTCATCCTTTCAGTAATCCATCCAGCCATTCATACATTCCTTCACTTATGTACTCACCCACATTATGAGCTGAGCCTTTGTCTGCAAGAACTTCACCTTGCTGTAGTTCTAAAATCAAGGGGTGGGGTGGGGAAGAGTTCACTATGCCCCTGCACATAGACAGTCTGAAAACATAGAAGTCATGAGTCATGCATGATGCATGATAGACAGTGCCAGGATGTAAGGTGACTGTAACATGGTGTTTTCAGGGCTTTAAGTGCTGTAAAAAAAACTGGGGGGAGTTTCAAAGGGGGTGGTCAATGTAATCAAGGGTGTGGTTTAAAACACCTAGGTTAAAAATCTGTGCTTAGCATAGGGTTCCGCACGACTGGTGGTATGTGGTTTCTGTCATTGCATCCAGATATGTAATACAGCAAGTATAATTACACTAACAACAAGCCAGGACTATTGGCTATGTCAATGGTTGTGTTAAAATCTTGATTGCGGCGTAAACATTATCGGCGCCATCTTGTCCCTTTTTCAGGCTCATATGTGCGCGTAAGTAGTAGCCATTTTTGAATGCCATGGCCTCTCTGCCCACTGCCGGTAGCCAGCGTGTCTCTCTCTCTCCCTCTCTGACCTCGCAAGCATCCCCCACTCACTGATCCCCCGCTCTCACATGCTTGGGCCATAAACCACCCCTTCAGTGCGGCCATGCCTCGGAGCCACATCCCATACCCGGTTAACACCTCCCTCCATCCCTTTCATGATCACACATCCTTTGATAAACCCCCTTCCTCTGTGCCCGATTGTCCGACCCGATCCCAGGCCATCACCTAGTCCTGCGGATGCAGTTTATTGCCCCCTACAGTAGGAAGCTGTCCCTCTTCAAAGGATCTATGACTGATCAAAGCCCCCACCCCATGAGATCCGATCAGCCGCACACATTCCGGGAACCAGCGGAATGTCCAGCTGCGCGACAGTCATCACCTACTGAGATCAGGGTGGGGACTTCTACCGTAGATGTGTGTGGGAACGGGCTTGAAGCGGGGATTCCGAGGATGTCTTTCCGTACATCAAAGTATTAACAAGAATGTGTTTCATGCAATAAAGCCATAAACCTGTGTATAAGAGGCCAGGCCTCAGAGATGCGGTTAGAGCACCTCGAGACGATACCCTGTTGTCTGATTTGATGTGTTCTGCTGCGACAGAATAAACTTCTGTTTCCTGCCTTCCAGTCTCCAGCGCCTGCCTCTTTGTTTGATAATTTCGAGTGGTATGAGAGGCAACTAACGCCGGGCAATACTTAAAGGTTATCGGTTGAAATCTGCCTACCCTTTTACAGTTGTTAGTTACTTAAAATAAAAAAGGAGCAACCATGGCTTTGTAGAATATAATATTGAAAATACTCCAGTTCTAAAATGATGAGACAGTGATAGAACAATAACCCGTTATTTTTAACTTGTTTTACAGGCTTCTTTATATAAACTGTTTTCTGATGTTGCAGCATCAGCGTTTTACCTTTTATCTAAGAGAATGCCCCGCTGTACACTGAGACAGGAGGAGACCACCACATGCTTTAATGCCCCAGACTGCCCCATTGTCATTCTGTATGTGGCAATCAGCCCCATACAGAATGACAATGGGCAGGGTGGGGCTGCTCTTGTGCTCAGAGTAGTGCAAGAAGGCCCCCTCAGGGGTGGTGAGGGCTCTCACAAGAGAGCAGTGCTGTTCCCTGTGATGGCCAAAATTACAGACAAAAGATGTGAGGTCCATATATGGACGGTCCGTGAAACTTACGGACGGTTGGTCACCCTAGCCTCTGTGGCGGCCCCACTGCGATGCCTTAGAAAAAGGCACTGCAAAGGGAGCATCAAAGGCAGTTCCTGCAGGGCATGGACGGCCAAGTCCATGCCCTGAAGGAACTGGGGGTGCATGCATACACGGGGGCACACCATGTGCCTCCTTGCATGATTCCCCTGGCTCAAATGCAACAGGGGGACCTGTACAGCTCCTTTTGTTCCCTCATGCCACACTTTTCATGGCGGCACAACGCCATGAAAACTGTGGTGGTGAGGAAACTCTTAACATGCTTGGTGGTGCTGTAGCAGCACCAGCAGCATATTAGGGGCCTCAAGCTGCTGCAAGACTGCCAGGGATCGTGGGTCCCGGGTGGCAGCAGCAGTTCCATGGCAATCTGACTTCCCAACTTTTAATAGGGCTGTCGGTCCACTGGTGGGGTTGGCAGTCCCTTGGACCGCCAAACACATAATATGGCTAATACGCATTGTGGCTGGAAAAGCCCGTCTTTCTGGCTCCCAAAAGGGGTTATGCGATTCATTCCGATTGACAATTAGAAGTGAGCTTGAAAGAGCACTCTTTCGGCTTGTTGAGTTGTAATAGGGTGGATCAATGGTTTGTGACCTCAATTGCAATTGTGCACAGGAGCCGACTTCCCGTCAGGAAATCATGTCAAGCGCCTTTGGGGAGCAGATCATGTTCCAAATGGGAAAGCAGCACTCGGTCATTAAATGCATATGGGGCGCTTTAAAAAATGATTCCATTTTAGAAATGCCATACAGGGTTGACGATCTGACGTCCCTTGCGGGCCACCATGCCTCAACAGAGGGTCACCAACAGCCATCCCCTTGTTTAATATTTATTATTAAGGTGTTCTGCGAGTGGTCACTTTGTACATAGGCCGCCCAATGTGTTTAAGATGCATCTTTGTCATATTACGAACTGTGACTCACTGCTTCTGGAATGCGCACAGGCCTATGACTTCAACAGTTATGTTGAAACCAAGAGGCTCCCTAATATGTAGATGTCATTGGTACCTGTGCAAGTTGCAACATGTGCACCACTTTACAAGAGCGAAAGAGACATTCGCACTCACAGTGCTCAGGTATATTTTGAACCGTCTGCCAAGTCCAAATTTTAGTGCAATTCAACACCAGCGCTATGCAGTCGGTGTAACCCCGGAAATGTGAGTGCAATCAATTTCATCCGACCCTGAATGTTACTAAATTGGAGAGGAGCAATAAAAAAAGATTGCAAGCTGTGATGTAAATTGCAGATCCTATTATAAAGAGCACAACGAAGCAGTTTTAAAATAGGGCCTTTCTGTATTAGGCGGCGAATTCATGCCACGTGGTGTTCACAATAGCAAAGTCTGGCCCATAGCAGTGCATGTCTCATAAAATGGAGGAAGGGGTGAGCTAGTTGTAAAGCGACATTGCAAATGTCAGGTAGAGCAGCTTAGTGCTGATTTGCATTTTAACATTTTGTACTAAAGGTAAATGTTATTTTTTCCTTTTGGTGAAGACAAGGTTACTGTGTAATTGCGAGGGAGCTGGGGAGAATAAATAACGAGGAGTCAGTGGCTGCGCGGCGGAAAGGCAATTGGGCTGAGATAGTAGGGTCCTGTGGGAGGGGGCGACCCATCAAATCCAAGAACGAGTCCTAATAAAATTAAAATCAAACTAAAATATGGACTCTGAGTATCTGGGGATTTGTGACAAGTTACAATGCCCAGTGGCTTCCATCGCATGGATAATAATGTCAGCGAATGGATAATGTCACGGAATGCATACATTTGTCATTCTGTTACCTCTAGACTGCTTTATTAGCGCTTCTTTTTTTCAGAGTGAGCCAGAAGTCGTATTTGCTTAGAACAAAAAGTCTTTTTCGGTATGAATCTTCTTTAACTTTAACATGTTTTGTGCGATTCAAAGCTCGTGGTACATGCTGCATGGCTCTGATCAACGGGGAGAGAGGGCTTCTAGGAGTTACAAATGATATGAGCAATGGGTTGCATTTACAGGAAATATTTCAAAAGTCTAAGAGAGGGGGATTTGGACTCATATTTGTTTTGTTCGTTTAAATGAGAGAAATGTGGAAAGGCAAGCATTTCCGGGGAGGCGGCTCAATCCATAATGTTAAGACTTAAACGAGGAAGTAGACGAGGAAGAAAAGAAGCAGCTCAGCTTTACTTTTCCCTTCTTGAAACAGCTATTTGAATGTCTTTCCAGTCTCAAGCAGCATCAGAGGAATGAGTAAGAGACAGCAGATGTTTCGCCAGCTGGAGCAATCTCAGCTGAAAGGAGTCCTGCTTCTTCCTTTACCTTCTTATCTGTGGGCGACCCCTTCCAGTGTTAATGGCACCAGTCCTTGCTCGGGCCATACGCCTTTATGGTACATGAGTTCAATGAAAAGATGTGCCCTTCTATTGGTAATTTGCAGATAGTCAACTTCAAGAAAGCAGTTGCCAGTTTATGTGACCATGCGGTCGGTTCAATGTCACAATATTGATGCATGCAATATCGATATACAAAAAGATTGGAAATTAAATATTGTTAACAAAAATATTGCTGGTATTTACTTAATTAATAAAACTACCAAAATTAAGTACACAAATCTCACTGTTAAACATATATGCCCACATGCATCAAAGTCAATTGCATTCGCAAACGGTGCGAATCGCAATTTTCGGCAGTTTGCGAATGCAATTGACTAATTTGGAATGCATCATGCATTTCGCAATTTTAGGAATCGCAACCACGTTGCGATTTCTAAAATTGCGATTGCATTTAAGGAATCGCAATTTCAGATTTCTTAAATGCAATGCATGATTATTTTTAAATTGCGAATTCGCAATTGGAAAGGGGTAAATTAGCATGAAGTTGAACTTCATGCTAATTTACCGAAAATGTTCAAACATGCACTAGTTGCATATTTGAACGTTTTAATTTACACACACACATGTCCTTGGGTCATGTGTGTGTGTAAAGTGCACTTAAAGTTAAATTTCAGGGGTGCAGGGAGGGGTTCTTTGGACCCCCCCCTGCACCCTTGAAATTGCATTCACATTTTGCGATTCGCAAAATGAAATTCGCAAAATGTGAATGCCTTCCCATTCATTCCTGTGGGACTTTTCGCCCCTAGGAATCAATGGGAAGGGTTTTCCTTAATAGCTATTCGCAAATTGTGAATCGCAATTAAGGAAAAATACCGAATCGCAAAAATAAATGCAAATTTTTCATGCATTGCCGTTTGCGATTTCTAAATTGCAATTCCTTAATTTTCGCAATTTTGGAATCGCAAAAACGGCAACAATGATGCATGTGGCCGATTGTTTCTTACTGATATTGAAAACAAAAATATCATTACCTTTAAATAAACTTAGTCAAAATGATCACCTCACAATATATCAACTACAAATATTTTGCCAAAAAAATTACGTTATCATTAATAACATTAACTCTTTCGCTGCAGCGGCTATTCCACCGCAGCGCTAACAGGGCGGGGTCACCGCGCGGCGGCCGCATGCTGGTGACAGAACCGCTCCGTCACCAGCCGCGGGTGAGCTGTGCTCGTGATGGAGCGGTTCCGTCATGGCCCGCCCCGCTCAATAGAACGCGCCGCGCAGGCGCGGCGGCCGGGCCATGACGGAACCGCTCCGTCATCAGCACAGCCCAACCACAGCTGATGACGGAGCGGTTCCATCATCAGCATCGAAAGTGTTAAAATAACTACTTTTTATGATAAACAAAACATTAAAACAAACATAAAACAACATATAAATGTGTTTTAATAATAAAAACGTATTGCATCACCTTTGAAATAATTATTTTGATATTATTTGCTGTCAGGAGACCTAGGCCTTACAAGCAATTGCTGTGACAGGTTTAGGACGGTCTTTTTGCTACCCTGATGTTCAGTCTTTCGCAGGCAGGGGGAAGAAGGGGCTGCTGGTCCTTGTTTTCACTGCTATCCGGAACTTGAATGTTAAGATATGATGATGGCTTTATTCCCTATTGTCAGATTTTAACGCAGTCATAGTCTAAAGTGTTTAATAGACTTTTAATTATTTTATTATAATTCTTTCACTGTACCAACTGTGGGCATCATAGATGCCTTGAGTCCACAATTATGGACCTTATGATCAAGGAGCATGTGTTTCTGTTATCTGGGGGGGGGTGATTTCATTATTGTCAAATGCATACACAGCGGGCATTATGTCTGCAGAATCACGAATGGATGGGGAGAGCATGCTGAAAATGGTATGCATTCAGCACATGGGGAAGCTATGACATGGCTAATATTAACCTATTACCTGTCCTTTTTATTCGATCTATGTTGTTTTAGCTCTGTGAACACACCGACTTTTATCAGTAGGGATAAAGATAGTGTAATCAACCATATTTTACTTTCAGACAATTTGGTTCAGTTGTTTGAAAAATATGAGGTGTGTCCATCGCCATTTAAGGACCATCATCCAGTTAATATTAACCTCTCCCTTCCGCTGCAATCCTGCCCCATGCATAGAAATAATGCCCCTATAACCTACATGCCCTATGGGTGGGGGCGTAGAAAATGGCAACACGTTGACTCTAATAAAGTCTTTTCAGATTTGGTCATTAATAATCATGAAGAGATCCTGTACTGCCTCTCAGAAAATGCTGCTCCTGCTAGTATCAGGGCAGAACTAACCTTAACGACCACCAGGAATATCCCCAGGATGCTGGTAGGGTGTGTCCCTGGTTTTGCAGTGGTGGAGGCCAGTTTTAGTACTGGGGGCTGGTTTTGCAGTGGTGCTGCAATATCGGCGCCCATTACAGTATCCGGACATGTAAGCAGGCAGTGAAGCTTTGTTTTAACCCCACTGACGTCCAACTCAATTGTCGGCTTACAACATTTTTTGAGATGGCAACAAAGAGACTTAAAACCTTGTCGTTATCTGAAACATGCTAATATGCTTTTAAATGCAATATTAACACTCCATCTCTCTTTAGTCGTACTTGCGCTTCCTCACTAAACCTCAAACTTGGACAATGGACCTGGTTAAGCTGTGCTGTCTGCCTTGAGAAGTAGTGGCAGTTATTGTTAAGAATAAGATGTATTAGTTTTTTGAGAATATCCTTTAAAAGCAGCTAATTTGTATATATTAGGAACATGCAATTGATGATCTTGTTTTAACATTATGTGGTTTTTAAATTGCTTTGAACTGTATTTACCCGTGGACAAATGGGAATTTTGCTATGTGTTTGCAAAGATTTTAATTAATCAAGCAAAAAATAAATATCTATCTATCTACCATCAGGTTTAGAATGTCACATCCTGGAACAAAAATGTGTATAGCATGTTACAATTTTTTTAAATTCAGAATCTTTGGAGGTGAATTCTTTATTGTCAGTAGACCTCCTGTACCACCATCTGTTCTTTAAGAATTTAGTAAGACCGGGAGTTGCGCGCACCGTGACCCAAGATGGCCGCCTGACGCTGTAACTCCGCGGTTCGTCGAACTTAGTCTTTGCTTATGAGCGGCCCGGCGCTTATTAACAATGAAGACTGCTTCAATCGGAGCATGAGCGCCTCTGAATGCTGTTTCTTTCTCCTTTGAAATAGGCCCAGAACGAGATATTTTGCAAGTGATGCATTTCACTTAGTCGCAGCCGCCATTTTGTTTTCTTTTTTACCGTGAAATTCACCTCATGATTTTTTTTTCTTCATACTTTCCCTATATTATCCACTCCTCTCATGATTTAGGATTTCTTCTATGGGTATTTTAATATTTCATCAGCTTTGCTGCAGTTGTAGATGTTTTTGATAAGTAGTCTGTCAGTCTGGAGATTTGGGAATAATTTATTGAGGTGCAGTTTCAACTTTTGCGGTCTTGGCAGCCGCCATTTTGTCACTTGGCCTATCTCTGCCGTTTTGTCGTTTTCCTTAATTTCTTCATATTATCGCTTTCAAGAGGAGTCTTTTACAGTCTCATGGTGTGCATCTGGTCACCTTACAAATTGCTGCTTTTGAGGAAATTCCCTTTATGAGTTCTTCTTACCTTTATTTGTGTGGGCTCTCCCTCCTTCAAGCGCCTTCTTCATCTATCCATGGGTAGAAGAAGACGTCTTTTGCAATATTCCAAAAATACAACAAATAACCTTGCCATTTCTGTATCCAGTATTTCCACCTTTAATACCTGTTCCTGTCTATCTCAAGTACCATCTAACAGTGACTGCCTTGACTTTACAAGTTGTGTTACTAACATGTCAACTAAAGGGGCATTGCCTTCCTCTTCTGGCAAGAGACTTAAACATGACCCTCTTTCAACCCCTAAGTCCACCTCTCCGGTGTCTCTGGACAAGGTTTGGGAGGAACTACACGCCCATCGTCCATTCATTGAGGAAACTAACTCCCATCTTCAAACGCTGGATGACAAATTGTCTTCAATGGATACTCGTATCACAATAGTGGAACACCAACTTGATGATGTTCAAGCATTATCTACCAAGTTGTCCTCGTTGGAGTTGGAAGTCTTGCAATTGTGAAAGGCATCTGAAGATTTGGGAAAAAGGAATCATCACAATAATCTAGGTATTTATGGTCTTCCTGGGGGTCTTGAGGGGGAGGAGCCCATCACATATTTTACATTTGTTTTGCCTCAATTTTTGGACCTTCCGGCTACCACCAAGCTGAATAATCAACGTGCTCATACACTGGGTCTCCGTCTTTCTTCCTCATCTGCACCCTCTAAGCCTCGTGGAATATTAATCTAATTCTTGAATTCACTGACCTCTTGCTGGTTCTGAATGCTGCCAAAGCCAAAAAGAACCTCTCCTGGCATGGTACTAAGGGTTTCATCTCCCAAGATGTCTCCTCATTGACTGCTAAACGCCGTAAGGAATTTCTGGATCTTCGTCCCACCTCCGTTCTTTAGGTGCATGTTATCGTTTATTTCACCCATGTCTCTACGAAGTCACCTTTCTCAACAAAATTCCACTTTTGAAGATCCAGCTGACCTTAGTCGCTTTATTCAATCCCACTCTACTGCATCAATGGAGACGTTTTCCTCGTCTGGAACTTGATTTTTCTCTTTATTAATGTTGTATGACTCTCACTCAATTTTTGTTTATTCAGTTGTTATCATTGATTTGTTGTAATTAATCCATTGTTTCCTTTACAGGTATGTTGTTATCATTTTCGTATTATGCTTGTTCTTTATGTCAGTTTTCTACCTCGATTTGACGTCCTGCTGTTAAGTATGCATACCCATGTCTGACCTTTTCCTGATTATTTATTTCCCCTTCTTTTTAACAGTTTAAAATATTTTCCCAGATTTCATCTGTACTCCATGATTCCACTCCTGTTCTTATCCGTTTTATGGATGTCCTAATGTGCTGTGTTGCCCCTGTTGGGTAGGTTGTCTTATTGTCCTTTGAAGCTTCTCTTTTCTTTCTGCCCCCTTTAACCTAGTGGAAGAGGTGTGGCGTTGTGGCTAGGATGACTTACTCCGGAATCTGGGGATCACGGTTCGATCCCCGGCATCGGTGGCAGAGTAGCCCAGCACCACGTGACTCTGGGCAATAGCTTGATTAATCTTCCCGACAGCCCCCAGCGCCTAGAGAACCTTACGGGTGATTGTGCGCTTTACAAATGTGGATTATTATTATTGTTATTATTATTATTATTAACCCCTTCACTGCGGCGGCTATTCCGCCGCAGTGCTAAGGGGGCGGGGCGGCCGCATGCTGGTGACGGAACCGCTCCGTCACCAGCCTCGGTTGAGCTGTGCTCATGACGGAGCGGTTCCGTCATGGCCCGCCCCGCTCAATGGAACGCTCAGCGCAGGCGCGGAATTCGCGCCACGCAGGCGTTCCGAGTGGGCCATGACGGAACCGCTCCGTCATCAGCACAGCGCACCCGCAGCTGATGAAGGAGCGGTTCCGTCATCAGTGTCCAAGGGGTTAACGTGCGTAATACAGTCGCCATGTGACATATACTATCTTCTCTCTTTCTTAGTCTTTCTTTCTTCCTCTCTCTCCTCCCTCTTCTCCTGTTTCCCTCTCTTCATCTTGCTGATCTTTTCTTCATCTGTTGACTATTTAATTTTATACCCCTTCCTTTTTTGTTATTTATTGCTCACTTCGATTTTTCTCTATCGCATATTGTATTTCTTGTATGTTTTTTGATGTTTTAAGTTCTGGGTTATTTCATGGAATGTAAAAGGTTTTATTAACCCTATCAAGAGGCAGAAGATCCTCTCTCATCTAGCCTCGATTTGGTCCTCCTCCAGGAGACCCATCATACAGAAGCTGAAGCTTTGAAATTAAAGCATGGTTGGGTGGGTACAGTTCTCTTTTCTCCCACTTCGAATAAGAAAAATGGTGTTGTAATTTTATGTCATAACAAAAACTTATATGAAAAATTATATCACAAGAATTTGATGCTGAGGGGAGATGTGTGATAGCAAAGTTGTTAATAAATAAAATTTCTTTAACAGTTTTTAATGTATATGGGCCTACACATCCGAACTCTTCCTTTTGGCCTTTAATTACACAGAAATGCATCCAATTTGAAGATGACTATTTTATATTAGAGGGTGATTGCAATGAAGTCGTTGATCCCTTCATTGATCGTCAATCTCAAGTTTGCTTTACTCCTCTCAGAACTCATTAACTTTTTCTCGACACTATATCTCAATCTGATCTTGTTGATTTCTGGAGACTCTCTCATCCTGACACTCTTGACTTCTCTTCCGTCTCTCCCCCTATAACTCTCTTTCTCGCATAGACTACATTTTTCTTTCTCAATCTTTATCTCAAAATCTACTATCCTCTTCTATTGAGCCTATTGTTATTTCTGATATGCTCCAATTATAATTGATCTAGATTTACTTCCGCCAAATCCCAGGTCTTCCAGTTGACGTTTTAATAACTCTTTTCCTTGACCCTATTTTCTCTTCTTCTTTTTCTGCCTTTGTCAATTAATATTTTGACCTAAATAGCCTCACTACTTCTTCCCCCCAGATTTAATGGGACTCTTTTAAAACCACTGCAAGAGTTTTTATTGTAGATTTTGTTTCCAAAAATAATAAACGCTTCCTTCAACAACATAAAGCTACCTTGGCACATATCATAGCCCTGGAGCATACGTTTTACACTTCATCGACGGACTCAGCTCTTCCAGACTTGATACGCCCTAAATTAGCATTTAATAAAACTTCCACTGACAATGTTTCTTCTATTCTTTTACGTAGTAGTGCCCACTATTACAGTGGCTGGAATAAGATGGGGTAACTCCTAGCAAGTTATTTGAAAGCTCGTAAAGACCGCACTCTAATTGATGCCATATACTCTCCAGATGGCTCTCTTGCATAAAGACCAAGACATTCTTGATACGTTTATAAAGTTGTATATGGATCTCTATACCCCTGAATCCCCTCCTGCTAGTTCCCTTGTTCAATCCTATCTTGCTAACATTCCATCACCTTCTACTTCTCACCTTAACCTAGCGGATAACGATGGAGATTTAACTCTAACTGATTATCTACTGCCCTAAAGATTCTAAAAAAGGGAAGACTCCTGGACCAGATGAATTTTCTGTTGAATTTTATTTACATTTTTCTAACTTATTGCTTCCCAAACTTTGAAATCATTTTCATTCTTTCCATCTTTCAGGGAAAAAAGAGGGTACTTTTCAAGAAGCCACCATCTGCCTTATCCACAAAGGGTGGCGGGATCCTATATACTGCAAAAACTACCGGCCGGTTTCTTTAGTTAATGTTGATTATAAACTATTTCCCAAAACATTAGCATAACATTTAGATCCTCGTGTGCCACATTTGGTTGGAAAAGAGCAATGGGGTTTTGTTAAAGGTAGATTGACTTTAGATAATGCTCGCCTCTACTTTAATATTTTGAACAAGATTGCCTCTCTTTCCACCTCCCTTGCGGCCATTTCTGTTGATGCAGAAAAAGCATTCAATAGAGTAGATTGGTCCTTCTTATTTGCAGCTCTTAAGTGGCCTAGCTTTGGTCCTAAATTAATTTCCCTAATTTCTTTATTATATTCTGCTCCAAGAGCACCAGTATTAATTAATGGTTCCCTTTCATCCTATTTTCCTCTTCAACAAGGAGTCAATCAATGTTGCCCTTTTTCCCCCCTTCTTTTTTCTCTTACTTTCGAACTCTTTTTAGCTTCAATTCGTAACAATACTTCTATTTCTGGTTTTTCCTACGGTGATCAAAATCTAAAAATCGCAGCTTACGTGGATAATGTTCTGCTTTTTATTTCTTATCCTGATTCCTCTATTCCTTCTCTATTATGTGAAATCACTTCATTTTCTCTGGATATAAAATGAATTCTGATAAAACATAAATACTTCTTCTTACCAAAACTTGTTTTCCACATTCCTTCTCTTCCACGGGTTTTACGTGGAATAGTTCTAAAACCAATACTTCGGTATGTGCTACTCTAACTCCATCGCCTCTACCAATAAACTTAATATGTCAGTGATTTCGTCTCGGATTGATAAATTATTTACATCTAGGAACCCCCTTTTTGTTTTTCTTGGTGGGGCAGCTTAGACTCTATCAAGATGATTACCCCCATTTTGATCTATGCCCTCCCTATGCTCCCTGTACATATTCCTGTTTGCCATTTCAAACGGATTGACTCTCGTCTCTCTAAATTTCTGTTTAAAAACAAGAATGCCAGAATTTTCTTATCTTCTTCACGTAAATCAGTCTAGTGGAGGTGTTACTTTTCCAGATTTCTGCCTCTATCAGAAATCTTTTTGTCTATGTCAAGCCTCAAAGTGGCTCCTTTCTGAATCCTCCCCTTTTACTCCCCCCTGGATTTCCATTGAACGCACCTTTTTATTACCTTCCTCTTTTAAGGAAGTTCTTTCCCTTTCTGCAAAAATTCCTTATAAAGCTCTCCCTCTGTTCAAGCATTTTGTTCTTTACTAAAACCCCTTATTTCCCCAAACCTTATATCCAGATATACTTTTCTAGATTCACCCATCTGGCATAACTCCCTTATTACTATTAACAACAGAACCCTATTTTGGAAAACTTGGAGACTGAAAGGTATAATTTGGGTTAAACAATTCTTTGACAGTATATACCCCCTTTCCTTACCCCTATTTCAATCCACTTTCCACTGTCCCTGCTCTTTTCTACACAAATGTTCTACTCTAATGACAGTTATTCTAGATGTCTTTTGTTCTCTTCCTCCTTCCTCTTCCCATGCTGCTCCAGATTCTCTTCTACAAATCCTTCTTTTTTTTCCTAAGGCCTTTCTTATTTATAAATATTTCTCTGCTCCTCATCCAGAGCGAGCTAAGACAAAATTGGAACTCTTGTGGGAATCTGACCTGGGTTGCGAGTGGAATATTTCCTTTTGGGATAGACTTTGGTCTCTTTCCCTTAAAATCTCAAAATGTTGCTACTCTTACTCATTCATTGTTCTTTCTATATCACAGACTCTACCTCACTCCTATTTCCTTGGCTCGCTTTTCTTGCTCTACTGATACTAACTATTGGTCTTGTGGTTCCTCCAATGCTGATCTTTTGTATCTCCTTTTCCTTTGATCCGCAGTCTCTATTTTTTGGACGAGTACTTGGGCCTACAATACTCCTGTAGTTTGTCAGATTCTTTAGATCTCTCTCCCCACGCACATTATCTCTTTGACCTCATGCTTGCTTTGGCTTTCCAACATATTACTCTCAACTGGAAAACACTCAAAAAACACTCTGTCAAACACTGGTGGAACAATATCTGTCATTTTCGTCAACTCGATATTGGTTTTGCCTCCTCTTGCAAACCAAAGTTCAATAGAACTCTCTTTTGGTTGCCTCTCAGCACTTATTTAGATAGTTTAGCGTTATCACATAATTGTTGTTCAACTATTGCAGGTATTAAACCACCTTGAACTTTTTTCTCTGCTTTTAGATTCTTATATATTATTGTCCTATTTTATTTATTGAAATGTTGAATTGCTGTTTAATGTTACACTTTTCTTATACAATACAATTCTTTATTTATTCCAAGCTTTATATGCTTTAGCTGTTTTATGATTTTCTCTTTCCCTCTCCTCCCTCCTTCCCCTTCCCCTCCTTCCCTCCATTCCCTTTCTTTTCCTTCCCCTTTCTCTTCTGTTGTTCACATTCCAGCAACTTTATATGTTATCTGTTTTCCGGATATATTTATACATTATTGGTTTTCCGTAAATCTGTTAATTTTCAAATAAAAGCTTTTTTAAACTCCAAAAATAATGTAGTAAGACCATTACTGTTGTGGATGTGTGCAAAGCTAGATCGAGCCCTGCAGCTGGGAAGACCCAGGAACCAATGGGGTCCTGGTTTAGCTTTCTAAACATAACCCTGATTTTTGAGCTCCTCTGATTATGAAGCTTTTCAGAGCTTCTATTAATAAGTAGGCTTGAGGGGTAAATTCTGTTCCGCTTGTGGAATTTGGGAATATAGGAACTACACTACATGACGCCCAATGTTTGGTAAGGCACTAATTTAACGCTAGATACTAGAGTAACTCAGTCGTGCTTTTCACAGAGACCCCTTAATCCCGTGAAAACTCCAATAGACATCTGGAGTTGTTTAAAGGATAAAAAATCCACCATAAACTGAGTAGGATGAAAAATCCTATGTAATAGTTTTGGTTTTGTTCAATGTTGAAGGATACAGTGTTCCAAAATTTTGTGCACCTTATCTTCATTTCATTGAAACTTGCTCTGAAAACTTCTTTCACAAAATGTCAGATGAAGACAATCCTGGGGGCAGTGGAACTGCAGTAAAAGCAAACCAGCCAGGTTTTGACACTGCAGGTTTCCGACATGACGATGCGGATGCTATAAACATCCCAGAAAATGTGCGGAAAGCCATAGCTATAAAGATTATAGAAAATGGCCTATCACCAAGCGGTGGTAGAGTAATATTTGTCATAGAGGCACATGTATATCGGCAGACAGAGGTATTCTATTCATGGAGTATCTTTCCACAAGCAAATCCAACAACACATGTGTTGCACTTCTACAAGACGGAGGAACCTCCAGAGAAATACGCTCCTTTCGAGGACGTTGAAATTCCACTAGCTTACCAAGAGCTACAGCCCTGGTTTAAAGACGCCCTACAACATCAAAATCACATTACCAGGCTCGGTCCACTAGGGAGACCAGGAGCAACATGGCCGTAACTAGCCAGCTATACACCACATCCTGCCATAGAACAAATGACAGGTCCAGAACTGTTAGCTTAGCTAAAACAATGAATTAAAATACATAGACAATTCGTACAATATGTCATGCGGACTTTAACAGTCCAACCTGCTATAGGAATTCCACAGCACACCCCTCATCAGGGGAACACAAACAAAATCACACCAGGCTCAGTCCACTAGGTAGACCAGGAGCAACATGGCAGGTACTAGCCAGCTATACACCACATCCTGACATTGAAGGAATGACGAATGCGGAACTATTAGTTCAACTAAACAACTAATCAAAATACATAGACAATTG